>NW_028270146.1:40597226-41968226 GCF_037043375.1 Chiloscyllium plagiosum
ACGAACCCGGTCCGTTCGTTCCCAAACGGCACCTCTCGTAAGGGGTTCAGCTGTTCAATATTGTCACTCCTCCCAGCTCTCAATTCCTCTTCTCGGCCTCTCCGCATCTCGAGTCGGACTGATTTCCTAGTGCCTGGGGTGGGTTCTGCGCCCCCTCCTGTGCCCCCCCCCCCAGCAGTCCCTGCCTCACTGGTCATAGCCTGCTGGGAATCGGATTTATCCGTCGCAGGAGAGAGGTCCGCGCTGGACGCCTGGTCGTGCGCCTGGTCGTGCGCCTGGTCGTGCGCGGGTGGTATATACGGGGGCGGGGCAGACGGTGGCAAACCGTCGGTGAGGATGTCCCAAGACTTCTGGGGCTTCCTCGGGTCTGTTTGGGGAAGCAGAGGATAGAGACGCGTGGGACTCTCGCCGTCGCCCGCCAACCAGGCGGCGGCGTATTTGCTCTCTTCTGGGTTAAACGGTTGTTTTCTGTTAACATATACATTTAGGATTTGACACACCCAGTCTTCATCAGACCCATACTCGGGCCAAACTACCGAGGGGGCGCGGATAGGTTCCTTGGTCCATATAAAACAACAATATTTTATCATGGTCTCTTTCTTTAAGTCCTTTGTTCTACTACTGTCCGTCCATAGACTTAACTTCCGACCTAGTGGACTATCGGGGGGTATTTCTTTCCCATTTGCAGTCTTCCCTGACTTCTCCTTAGTAAATTTAGAAGTCTGATTTCCCATGGTCTATCTTCGGTCCTGGTCTTAAACGCCTAAAGCGTTTTCACAGATGACCGTCAAAACCACAATTTCCCGTGGCTTATCTTCGGTCCTGGTCTTAAACGCCTAAAGCGTTTTCACAGATGACCGTCAAAACCACGTGGCCAACAAGGAAGAACAAAAAAAATCTCTTACCTTGATCCGTGCACGGAGTTGTCTGGCCTTTTTAAATGTGTGTACCCCCGTGTATAGTCACTAACCGGTCGTCCCAACACTCGTCCGTGTGTTCCTTTTCCAGGATTCAAAATTATTTTTAAATGAGTCGGGTCACATCCTCTCTTGGCCGACGGCCAACAGACCAAGCTGATCAGTGAGAAGTATAAATATATACTAGACGCGTCTTTGTTGTGATCAGGCTTGATCCGTGAGCCGAAGAGACTGCCCCCCCCCGGCAATAATTATTTCATCCCGGACGAGCCCCCAATTGTGCGAGATATGCGGCTGTCCAGCCCCATCTCCGGCACTTTTATTTCCCTTCCCAGGAACAAAGACACGGAGGAGTCTGTCCAAAACTTTTCATTCAACTTTGCAAAGTCGGGTGCAATGCTTCGTGGGTACACACCCCTTAATAATAATCTCCACACATTATATACATGTAAATGTGGGCTGGGTCTCCTACTGCTGTCTTGACCAACGAGTGCTAGGGTTCCCCACTGTTTTCCTTATTTGGGTTCTGGTGCCTGTTACTCACTTGGCCAATCAGTGTTTGAGTTCCCCGTTCTTTCCTTATATGGATGATGTTGTACAACTGTGGTTAAGGGCGGTCTCTCAGCTATCGAGGAAAGCTGTTACAATTGTTTCATTCATAAAAACATGGGGGAGGTCCGGCACCAGTTTCGAGTGTCTGCTTGTGTTTACTATAAGGCACTTGTGTTTACTATAAGGTAGAAAAGACTAAAATGCAGCTAACCGTTTAAAAATTACACTACCCCCTACAGACTCCCCCGGTTCTCTGACAGCTGAATGAAACAGATAGCATCTAAGAATTAGTGTCATAACATTCCTTCAGGAACTCTTTGAAGGTTTTCGTGTCCCATGCCTGTGGGAAAGTTAAGTCCCTTATAGTTGAAAATGCTGTGAGTCCACAAGCAGTCAGAAGGATTACTTGTTGCTTTTCATCTGCCCCAATGTTATTTGCCCGCAAAGAATATTGCATTATATCCACATACAGGCCCAGGCTTCGACAACAGGAACAAATGAGTCAAGCTTCTAAATGCACGATGCCAGAAATGTTTACCCCAACTCCAAGATGGCAGTTGCAAGTGAATGTTCTTCAGGCATGTCATTTTTTTTCTCCCATTGCCATAGAAAGAACAGCACAGAGCCGATATCCCATCACCAAGTCACCCTTTATTTATGAGTTGAAAATGTGTTGCTGGAAAAGCGCAGCAGGTCAGGCAGCATCCAGAGAACAGGAGAATCGACGTTTCGGGCATAAGCCCTTCTTCAGGAAGAAGGGCTTATGCCCGAAACGTCGATTCTCCTGTTCCCTGGATGCTGCCTGACCTGCTGCGCTTTTCCAGCAACACATTTTCAGCTCTGATCTCCAGCATCTGCAGACCTCACTTTCTCCTTTATTTATGCGTGTACAGTTCACTGGCTATGGCCAGCCAGCTCGTAATTAGTTCACTCAAATGAGGAGATTCTAATCTCCTGTTTTTTTAAAAATAGTTGACAAGGTGGCAGCCTGAAACTTTTTTAGCTAACACAAGATGACTGAAAGGGTCTGACAGTTACATACAGCAGATGTTCACAGCTAGACTTGTAGTCTCCCCGTACATATATTGGATAAGTTGAGATTCTCCTTAGGAAGAAACATTAAGAAGTTATCAGGTTTCTGTAAACAGGCAGTTCTAAATATATAAGCATTATAATAAGGGGCATTTTTTTGTAAGACCTAGTTTAGTCAAGTCTCAAGTTTGTTATTTAGTAAGAAGTAGAATGAAATGTCTGATCCTACGTAAAATAACAGCACAGAGGGCGGGTCCCATCACCAAGTCACCCTTTATTTACTGGTGCACAGTATACTGGATGTGGCCAGCCAGTTTGGAGTCATTTCACTCAACTGAGGAGATTCTAATCTCCTGATTATATATTAATTTGTTGATATTTATTTATGTAATTAGCAGGTTTGGTTTTGTATTTGTTCTAATATTCAAAAGAAAAAATTTCCTTTTCTTAATAAAAATATACACACATATATTTTTACAAAAATGTATACGTGGTCCACGGACTCCACAGCACAACAGAACAACTATCCCCTGTTTATATTTTTTTCTGAGATTCTCATCTATCTCCTGGTTAAATATTTTTTCCTTTTTTTCAGAAAAATCAATCCTCAATAAAAAAGGAATATCAGTTAACAAACTGGCTATATAATTCAGCCAGTTCAGGAATCAGCCCCCCCCCCCCCAAAAAAAAAGCAGAAACCAAAAGCAGCAGTAACACATTGACTGAGTAAAAACAATGACTGCAGGTAAAGGGAATCGGTTTAGCTCAGTTAGCTGGATTGTTGGTTCACAAAGCAGTATGATACTAACAGTGTGAGTTCAATTCCCATCACTGGTTTGAGGTTACCATGAAGGACTCTCTTTCTCAACCTCTTTCCTCTCCTAAGGTCTGGTGGCCCTCAGGTTAAATCACCACCAGTTGCTTCTCTCTAATAAGAGAGCAGCTCCTATGCTCTCTACGCATTGACTGAGGCCCAGCCAGCACAGAGTCAATCCCCTAGACTGAGGGGATTCTAAAGCTCATGGTTACATTTTTTAAAAAATTCCCTGCGCTACTGCCTAACAGCGGTAGTGCCTATTTGTCCCCAGCACCCATGTTGTGTGTGCAGGTGTAGGTGTCTTAATCCTTATTTTCCACCACTAGGAAGGAAGGACACACCAGAGTGGCCAGTGACAAGCAATGCCCTTTCAAAGGACAGTGCTGAGTGATCAAAGGGTGAAGGGGGAGGGGGGAGCACAGGGACTTAAATCAAAATGGATTTGGAGGGGGAAGTAAAACACTCTATACCCTGTGGTGCCCACCTCTCCCTGAAAATCCCGTTTATATGGTATTGTGCAACCACCACGGACACAATTAAAACAGTTATTGGGAGGATGAGAAAGGGGCACAAAAATCCTTTGCCCTCACCAGAAATGCACCAAGGAAGTTCCTGATGCGCTCTCGCTCATTTATGTCCAGCTGAGGTGCTTGGCGAGCAGCCCGGGCCAACCAATATACCAGCTTGAAGGAGCTCCAGTGGTCAAGTGCCAGTTGGGCTCTATCCCGGTGACTGCGAGTTTCCTCGACAAAGTTCCAGAGTTCCTTGAGGGGGAGCTCAGTGGTGGGGTACCTGGGATTCAAAAACCTCACTGGAGAAGGACTCCGCGTCGTCCTCAGTGTCCACCACGGAACCCAAACCCTCCTCTGGGAAGTTGGCCTTGGTCACTGGCCCCTCCCACACTGAGAGAGTGAAGGCTGGTCTGGCACTGCCAACAGGCCTCAAACCCCCAGCGACCCCACCCCCAGGGTCACCGGTGGTAACTTCCTCAGCGTACTCTTTCCTGGATTGCCCCATCGGGTTGATGGGGGCTTGGGGCCCCGCTCCTCTTGACACTGGAACGCCCGGCTCTGCAGGGAAAAGGTCCTTCCCCAGTGTCAAGGCCCCCAGAAAAACAGTCTGGAGGGAGGGGTGAGGATAACACCTTCCTCCTCTCCACAGCTCACTCACCAGCGGTGTTAAAATTATGACAGCCCGCACCACGGCCTATGTGGGGCATAGGCTCGTCCCGGGGGACTGGTGGAATAGTGGCATCAAGGGAACATGCTGTGACCCCTGGGGCTCTAGGTAAGTCAGGTAGTAGTGCAGGAAAGGCAGGAAGCGTGACAGGCACACCCCCTGGAAAAGGGTAGTGCTGTCAGTGTGCCGAAGAGAAATCCTCCCCTCCTGGGGGCAACATCTCTTCTAAGGTAAATGCTGTCCCCTCCCCACCCAGCCTGGTGGTCATGGGGCCTGAGGCTCTGCCTCCCAACTTTACGTGGACTATGATTGGCTGGGGTAAGGCAGGGGGTGTGGCAAGAGCAGGGAGAGCCAGCTGTGTCACTTCCTATCCTGCCGGTGATGGGCCCAGAGACACTACTACTGGAGGATGGAGGGCAGCAACAGCAGGTTTCTCAAGGTCAGGGCCCAGTGGAGTGGGGCAGGGTTTGAGCTCAGGTGCCACAGGGCGAGGGTCAGACATGGATGCTCCAAGGATCGTCACATCTGGGCAGAGTCCACGCACAGAATCAGGGCATGAGGGGTCAGGATACCCATGCCGGGGTGAGCCGCGGCAAGGGCCTGATCCCAGGGGATGGGACAGGGTTACTTCCATGAGGGTAGGTGTGATGTGAATGCACTGGGCAGCCTTCTGGGTTGGGTGGTTCTTTCTTAAAAGCTCACCTTGTGGCACTGCACACCGTCCGCTATCCAGAAGATGCGATAGACCGCGCACTCATGGAGGAGGGTAAAGGAGCCCTCAGTGATCTCCTCCCAGGCCATGCAAATGAACACCTGGCTTCAAAATGAGCAAACGTGCTTAAGAGTGGGGTCCTTCAGACCAAGCAGGAGTGATTGGACACTTGATCGGCTTTCTCCCAGTGTTTGAAGATGGGGGAGAAGGAGCTTGCTGGCAATGAATGGCGGGACATTGGAGACCTCTGGGTCATGACTTCCAAAGGATCAACAGGAAGGAATGACCTGTTCACAGTGAGCCCCCCTCTGCACTGGCTGCAGTGACGGTGGCCAGTGGGCTGACTACACTAGCCACGGCCTTACTGCAGGCCTCAGGCATTTAGTCGGATGCTTGAAAGAGATTGGGGTTGGGGTTGTAACCGGAGCTGGAGTGGCTGAGCCTAAGGCAGCACCTACCCTGGCATAGTTATGGCTGGGGCCTGTTGTCTTGGGGCTTGCCATATTGAGCTGCTTCTCAGGTGGTCTTCCTCTTTACGGACTTTGGGTGACAGTGACAAATTGGATGACTCAGGCAACAGCAGCAACAGTCCTTAGGTCTAAGCAGGCCCCAAGCAGCAGCAACAGTGTTCAGGTGGAGGCAAGGCCCAGGCTACAGCAGTGGTGGTGGTACCTGCTTGTGCAGCTGAACACAGTTCTAATCGAAGGAGAAAAAATAGAAAACCAATAAAGAAAACCAAAAGTTAAATGCATACCTTCGACAGGGGGAGAAAGAAAAAGAAACTCTCCTCCTTAGCGGAGACGAACAGCAGCAGTAGCACACTGACTGAAGCCTAGCCAGCACAGAGTGTAAAGACTCTAAATCTCCTAGTTATATTTTATTAAACAGTACAAAATATAGTTAACAATGAACAGGAGGCAGTGGTTCACAGAAGAAAGTGCTATATATAGGGGAAAGGGCCACAAAGCCAAACCCCAAACCCCACCGTTCAACCAGTTTTCAGGGAGATGAGGACAAACCTCAAATCCCACTTCCACTTGTCACAAACATAACGGTAATAAACACAGGCAAGAAACTGCAATCCAATCAGAAACAGTGCATAGAACACAGACCTAATATAGTTATAAAAAAGACACCTGGCACCCATCCATATCGCATAATGATCAGATTATCTTTGGCTAGCCTTCCTGCAGGACATTCGTCGGCCTTCCAGCACCCGGCCGCCCCATGTACTGACTGACCCTTTCTCCTGGCCAGCATTCCTATGGGCTGGCCATCGGTTGTCAGACTCCCTGTGTACTGATTGGTCCTCCCCTGGTTGGCCTTCCTAAAGGCCCCCTGTCTCAGGCTTCCCATGTACTGACAGGCCTTTCCTATACTCCACCCACCCCGCACACTGACAGGCTCCTTCCGGACCACTTTCCTCCAAGCTGGTCATCAACCGTCCAGCCCCCAGCCAGCATGCGTAATGGCTGCCCCTCCCTTGACCAGCTTTCCTATGAGCACGCGTACTAACAGACCCCTCCCTCCGCAGCCCGCTGACCCCAGGTCAGTCATCGACCCACCAGCTCCTGATTGCCTCACATACTGACTAGCCTGCTCTGGTCCGTACTCAAACACAATTAATTACAAAACCCATATACATGAACAGAATTCACAAAATCCTCACAACACAGTTTCCAGTACCAAGGCAGAGTCCACACCCAAAGGCAGAAAAAGCACATCTCGCAGCACGCACAGGTGTTTATTCTCTTTAGGGGCCTGGCCCATCCATCGAGAACCCGGCCCACTAACAGGGAACACAGTACATTGTAAAGGTGCAGTTAACCCACAGGGGTAGAGTCCATTCCCAGAAGCAGCAATTGCTCACTTCCAAGCATACACACTACAGGTGTTCAGTCTTTGCAGAGGCCTAGTCACCCACAAAGGGCCAGGCCTACCCACAGAGGAACAATTCAGTTGGAAAGATGTATTTTTTCACAAGGGCTCAGCCCAAACACCAAAAAAGTGAAAGCACATTCCAAAAAAAACAAAAACAAAAACAGAGTGCTAAGCCCTGCCACGAAATCAGCATTGCTATTTTCTCAAAATGAAAGAGAAAAGAGTGACACTCAGGTTGTAACCAACCAGTGAAACAATAGTTCCCTAATGAGAACCAACACACGTTGACTGTGAAGATCAGGCAGTTTAGAAATCAGTCCTCAATAAAAAAGGAATACCAGTTAACAAAACTGTCATTCTAATCATATAGCTTTACTTGTGTTTCTGACCTTTAAATCTCTTCTGACTATTCTAACATGAAATATTTGGGAAAGTATGGTGTAGTTTTTGTGGACGTGGATTCACAACTTGAAAAAAGAAGACATCTAATATTTTGCTTTGTACGTACTTTAACTGGTAATGGTATTGCTCCTAGTATTGCGTAGCCATCCAAAATTAGAATTTTTCTTTAGCAACAGAGAACATCTGATCTATAATATAACTAACCTAATTTCAATAGGCTAAAATTGGGAAGTGTTTTTGTAAATCATTGTCTATTAGAAAGAAGCAAGAATTCCAATTGGAAATGAAACGTACAGCTTTTCACACAAGTTTTTCAAATCAAAGATTGCAGATGTTTTTAGAGTTTTCATGTGTTCAGTTTGCATTATGTAAACAATTGTGAAAGTTGCTTATTTTTCCAACATATTGGTCCACATTTACATTTAAAATCCAGCACAATTTGCGAGTAATGTATCTACTGTAGATATTTTCTAACAAACCTATGCTCATCACTTGTATGGGTGTAGATATGGGGGAAGATTTAGCAAAAAGGAACTGCTCTTTATAAGTTGCTAGTATGAGTTTTGTGGGGCTTTATTGGCTGTGAACTGTCAATGTCAATTATTGTCATTCCTTTGAAATTAGCCAAACTCTCAAGGGCAAGAGCAGATGAATGCAGAAATCCAATCATTCCCTGCTATGCTAAGGTGCACTATGACCCTACACTAACACAACAATGAATCAGTTCATTTGGCAAGAACTCCCCTTTCTACTATGAGATAAAACACATTTAGGTGCTCAGTTGAGGAAAAACTCAACAATAGAGCTGACACTGAAAAATAGTTTCCTACTTATGGAGTATTGTTAATGACTCCATTATGATTAATGAGTAGATATTCAAACTATTTTTATTGTATTTTCTTCCTTAAAATTCCTCTTCTACCTTCACCCAATATGTATATTCCAATCTTTAGCGTGCAGTTTTATTTTTAAAAATGAGTTTTTATGCTTTTCAACAACCCATGAGGACACTTATGTGATTGGCTGCTTAGATAACTTGATGACATAATTCCTGCTTCACATTAACAATCCTCTCAAGAATGTTGGAATCCAATGTGCGGTGAAAGAGAGAAATTCATGCTGTGGAGATTGCTAGATTTCTCAGCAAGTCTTTTTACAAGGTCAATGGTTAGCATTCTTGCTTTGCTGCTCATTGCAAAATCCAGGCTCAAATACATTTAATATTCTGAAACATACAGTTTATTCTTTCTGTGAACAGCAAATCGACTTAACTCAAAAATGTACGAAACTTTTTTGTAAGTCTTAAAGTAAACTTTAAGATTTTTCTTCTGTGAAAAAAAGAATTAACAAAACTAGCTTTGTAAACTTGCCAGTTTCAGAATCAGGTTCTCCAAAAGAAAAAAACAGACACCAACAGGAGCAGTAGCACATTGACTAAAGCCTAGCCAGCACAGTCAGTTCCCGAGACTGAGGGGGTTCTAAATCTTCTGGGGTTTTTTTCCCTCTCTACAGAGTCAGACCTCTAAACTGAGGGGATTTTAAATCTTCTGGTTAGAAAATACTTTATTATCTCCTGATTATATGCTTGACCCCCACACTATCACCTAGCAGCGGTAGTGCCTATTTCTTCCCAGCACCATGTTGTGTGTGTGCAGGTGTGAGACACAGTGAAAGACAGCAAGGGTACAAATCTTTATTTATATTCCACCACCAGGAAGAAAGGAAACACCCGAGTGTACAGTGACAAGCAGTGCCCTTCACATCAAAGGGCAATGCTGTGTGATCAAACAGTGAAGGGGAGGGCAGGGATTAAATCAAAATAGAGTTGGAGGGGGAAATAACGCACTCCACTCCCTGCGGCACCCACCTCTCCCTGAACAACTCCAGGGTGTTGGTGGACACCGCATGATCCTTCTCTAGGGACACCTGGGCTCAAATGTAACCACAGAAAGGGGTCAGGCGATCGGCCATAATGACCCCCTCCATGGGCCGCTGCCCGGACTTGTTTATGGCCTGTTTGGCCAGGCCCAGTTGCAGTCCCACGAGGAGGTCCTCTGACCTACCCTCGCCCCTCCGCACCGGGTGCCCAAAGATCAGGAGAGTGGGGCTGAAGTGCAACCAAAAGCAGAGGAGAAGGCTTTTAAGAAACTCTTAAATGGAGTGCAAGCACCCACACCCAATATATACAGGGTTCACGGACTCCACAGCACCACAGAACAAGCAGTTGGGCTGGGAGTCCATGAACCACTGCAATCTGTGGTTACAGGGGACCGCTGCATGCAACACTCTCCACCCAAGATCCTTGAGAGAAAGGGGAGGACTCCCATGTAGAGAGCCTTCTACTGGGGATCTCCACCAGGTGGACGTTGTCTTGTATCCTCTGGCCCGGGACTGTGTAGGACTGGTCTGGGTGAATCATGTGGGTCAGCATGGATATCAGGTGAGAAGACAACACACTGGTGAAAAGTTTGTAATCTGTGCTAATGAGGGAGACCGGACACCAGTTCTTTAGAGAACGAAGGTCCCGCTTCTTCGGCAGCAGGACGATGACCACCCTGAGCCAAGAAAGGGGTAGCTCTCCAGCAGTTAGATACCCCCCCCCCCCCAGGACCTGTGCATAGTCGCTCCCCAGGACGTCCCAGAATGTCCTGAAGAACTCCACAGTCAGCCCGTCCAGCCCCAGGGACTTGCCCCTCGAGAGCCGGTAGAGGGCGCCGGTCGGCTTCTCTAAGGTGACGGGATCATCTAGCCTTCCGGCATCCTCTGGGCTGAGCTGCGGCAGATCCTTCCACAGAACTCTTAGAGGATCCTCACTGGATGGATCCGGAGAGAACAGGGCCGTGTAGTAGGAGCGAATTTGGGCACTGATATCCTCTAGATACAAGACAAGGGACCCGTCTGGGGCCAGCAGCACTAGGCACCTGGAAAAACAGTCTGTGAGGAAGGAGTGAGGATAACACCTTCCTCCTCTCCACTGCTCGATGACGAGCAGTGTTAAAGTTATTACAGCCCACACCGAGGCCTACATGGGGCACAGACTTATCCCCAGGACCTGGTGGAATAGTGGCATCAGGGGAATGTGCTGCAGTCCTCAGGGCTCGGTTTGGTTATGGCTGCAGTGCAGGAAAAGCAGGAGGCGTTACAGGCACATCCCCCGGGGAAGGGTAGTGCCATCGGCACACCGCAGGGAAGTCCTCCCCCTCCTGGTGGCAGTGACTGTGGTAAATACTCTCCTCTCCCTGACCACTTTGATGGTCCTGGGGCCTAAGGCTCCACCTCTCAGCTATTCACAGAATATGATAGGCTAAGGGTTTGCATGGGATGTGGCAAAGGCAGGGAGAGCCAGCTGTGTCACTTCCTGTCCTGCCCTGCACTACCTGGTGTTGGGGGGTGGGGCAGGAGCCCAGTTTCCTGCCCAGGACTCAGAGGCACAGCTGCAGCAGGATGGGACACAGCAACAGCAGGTTCCCCAGGGTCAGAGCCAGGGCACAGAGGCACAGGGCTCGGGCTCGGGGTGAGGAATTCTGGGGTCATGTGCCACAGGACAAGGGTCAGGCACAGATGCCCTGAGTGTCGCCACAACAGGGCAAGATTCGGGCATGGAATCGGGGGCTCGGTGGTCAGGGTTCCCATGCTGGGGTGACGTCAGTGTGGCCATAAAGGTATTGTTGTGCTGGGGTAGGCCAGGGCGAGAGTCTGATGCCAGGAGAGGGGATGGCATTACTTCCACAAGGTGGACTCGATGTACTTGGTCTCCTTCCATGCTGTCTGTCTGGCTGGACACTCACCCCCCCCCCCAGTGACCGGGGCACGAGTAGCCACTGGCTTAGGCATTACTGATGGGGCTTCTGGTATTGTCTTAGAGGGAGGGCAGTGGGAGTGGATGTGGTGGTGCCACCCGTGACTGCTGGTGTGGGCAGGGCAGCCTTCTGGGTGGGGCAGTTCTTTCTTACACCTCACGGCATAAGTGGTTCTGCATGCTGTCCGCCATCCAGAAGATGTGGTAGGCTGTGCCCTCATGGAGCAGCGTAAAGGAGCCCTTGGTGACCTCCTCCTGAGTCAGGCAAATGAACACCTGGCTTCGGAAGGAGTAAATGTGTGTAAGGGCAGGGTCCTTCAGATGGAGCAGGAGCGAAAGGACACCTGACTGAATTTCCCCTAGTGTTTGAAAATGAGGGGAAAAGATCTCACCAGCAATAAGTGGTGGGACATTGGAGATCATGACCCTCTGGGCCGTGACCTCCAAAGGATCAACGGGAAGGAACGACCTGCTCACAGTGAGCCCCTTCTGCACGGCCAGGTGGACCACTGGGTTGGTCTGACGGGAAAATATGGCCCTTCCCGTACATCTGGGCTGCAGCATTGATAGCCAGTGGGCTGACCACACTAGCCATGGCCTTACTGCAGGCCTTGATGGTCATGTTGGGATGGGGATAGGCCTTAACCCTCAGACATTTAGTCAGGTGCCTGAAGGGGGTTGGGGTTGTAACCCGGGCTGGAGCTGCCGAGCCTAATGCAGCAGCTACCCTGGTATAGGTGCGGCTGGGGCCTGCTGTCTTGGGGCTCGCCATGTGGAGCTGCTGGATGCTTCGTGGTCTTTCCTGGGCTGTGGTGACAACTGAACAGCCCAGGCAGCAGCAGCAACAGTCTCTTGTGTTGTAGAGCCTCAAGCAGTAGTGGTGGAGGTAGGCCCCAGGCAACAGCAAGAGTCTAAAATCCAGGGGGCCTGGCAGCAGTGGAGGCAGAGCCCCTGTAGCAGCGGCGGTGTTCAGTTAGGGCTTATACCCGAAACATCGACTCTCCTGCTCCTCAGATGCTGCGTGACCGGATGTAGATCACTATCAGGATAGTGGCGTTGAACTCACATGGTGATTAGTAGGGATGGCACTTTACTGTAAGGTATTCTCATCCAGGGAGCAGTAACTTGCAAGGGTTGCCACATATGAGCACCAGGGGGATGTTGATTAGGAGGCAGACCCCACACCCCCAGCCCTGCCCGAGAACACCGATCACTCCCTTAGTTGAACTAAGAAACCCTCAGGTTGTAAGGCACAGTCAGGTGTAGCAGGAATGAGCCATGTCTCTAAAAAACAGCGCACAGCAGTCTCTCTGGAAGGTAAGTCTAGCTTTAAGTTAATTGACTTTGACTTTGTTTTTAATGGCTTGGACGTTTGCCAGGAGTATGCTGGGGTAGGGGATCTTGAAACCATGTTATTTCAGTCTCAGCTGCTGGCCAGCACATTTCCCATATTTCCTGGTAAGATGGCTGTGTCTGGTTGATCCTGGGTGTCAGTGTTGGACGTCTGCTGCTTTGGAGGGTGTGGAGCCTGGGTACAGGTCATGACCACGAGCACCAAGAGGTTGTTGGAGTTGGTTCCATGTTGCCTGGTCCCTTCAAGATCGGGTGCCTTTCCTGGGCTTGTTTGGCCTCCTTGTGATTGGGACAGGCCTCCTTCAAGATCGGGTGTCTTTCCTGAGTTGGATCAGGCCTCCTTGGGTCACTGCAGGGTCAGGTATTGTTCCTGCGCTGGTTGGGCCTCTGTTCAGGGTTTCCTCGAGGTCAGGAAGGTCGGGCCCGTGGGAAGCCGGTAGGTTCATTCTAGGTTTTGTGGATCCAATGTTTGTAATTGGACCTGGACAGTCATAGTATCTTTAGATCTGCCAGTAGATTTAAGTGAACATTGTTAGTAATTTTAACAGACTTAGAATTTAGGTTTAAGAGAGCAGAATGGTTATAATGTACGTAAGAATAAGATATGCTGTGGAAAGCTCTGAAAGAGTCACCATGCATTGGTGCATCTTAAATTTTCTGTTGCTTGGATCCATTTTTATCCACCAAGCTACAGTGACAGGGTGGCTGTCAATGGTTTTTCTTCCTGCACAATATGCCCCAAGGATCTATCTTTGGCCTTCTTCAATGCATTAACTATGTGCTGCCCTTTGGGGGTCAAGATCTGCAAACAGAAAATCAGTTTCCTGATGCACATTGGAAACACACATCACCTCTGCAACCCCTTCGCTGTCTCTGAATTATCAGATTGCATGCCTGACATCTAGTACAGAATTAAATACTGGGGAGTCTGCAGAGTTTAGCCTTGGTTTTGCCACAATCTGCATTCACTTGCTGTCCACCTCTTTCTTCTCTCTGGCAATTGTTTCAGGCAGAATCTGGTGATTTGCAAACTCATTGTCATGATTGATTTTGTTGGCCTCACATGTTCTAAGCTATGGGATTGGGAAGTTTTCAAACTTCTTCTGCCTATGTCCCAAGTCACACCAACTCCTGTTTACTCATTGCCTCTGTGCTTGTTGACTTATACTGGCTCAAGGCTGAGGGACATATTCATTTTTTAAAAATTCTCAAATTTCCATGCCGGGGTCCTTGTTATTTCTGTAACCACCTGCAGACTTCTTTATAATGTTTTGTAGCTCCGACAGCCCTCTTATCTTTGTAAGCTCCACCAGCTCCTAGATACCTCCCTATTTCTGTAACTTATTTTGCCTCTACATCCCTCCCTATCTCTTTAATCTACTCCAGCTCTTATACTGCTCCCTATCTCTGCGATCTTTTCCATTCCTGATATTCCTCCCTGCCTCTGATGTTCTTCAGTGCCTACACTCCTCCCCATATCTGTAGCCTCCTCCTACAATCCTCCTATCTTAATCTCCTCCAGTCTCGACATCCCTCCTTATCTTTGTAAACACCTCCAGCCCCTACATCCCTCCTTATCTCTGTAAACTCCTCCAGTCCCTACATCCCTCCTTATCTCTGCAAACTCCTCCAGTCCTTACATCCCTCCCTATCTCTGCAAACACCTCCAGTCCCTACATCCCTCCCTATCTCTGTAAACACCTCCAGTCCCTACATCTCTCTCCCTGTCTCTGTAAACACCTCCAGCCCCTACATCCCTCCCCATCTCTGTAAACTCCTCCAGCCCCTACATCCCTCCCCATCTCTGCAAACTCCTCCAGCCCATACATCCCTCCCTATGTCTGTAAACTCCTCCAGTCCTTATACCTCTCCCTATCTCTGTAATGCCTTCCAGACCCTGCACCCCACCCTATCACTGTCACCCCCTCCAGACACAATCAACATTTCCTGTACTTTCTTTGTGATGCACAGGTGATGGACAGCTCCTTTCGATGTATTTGTAGTATTGTGTACATGTGGTGGTATACACGGGGCTTTGTGGATGGCTGGTGCAGGGACGTTCATGTTGCATCATGGCTACTTGACCTTTCAAGGAACATTGTCTATAACCCTCCAAATGTGTTCCTTTAAATCTGGCTCTCATGCCTCCTAGATTGCTGGCAATGTTTTCGGTTACTGAGGTGTTCCTGTCTACACTTCTGATTCTCTATCTTAATTTCATCCTTTAAGACTCTTGTTAAACTTACCTGTTTAACCAAGTTATTGGTTAAATCTCATTATGCATCTTGTCTGGATATTTTATTACATTCAATATTAAAAAAAAAGATGATGATGGAACTGAGAATATTTCAGATTGGAGGAAGTTTCTAGTGTTGACCTTGGGGGAACTATCACTCTTTCTGATACAAATTAATGACCTAACCTTAGTATATGGGTTATCATTCTAAATTTTACACATACCATAAAACTCAGAAATATACCGAACAGTGAAGGGGATAGTGACAGAATTGGGGAGGTTAATGAGAGATTTCACAGGATATTCGAAATCTTGAATGCTTTTAATAGAGAAAGTCAGGAGAAAAACTGCTTCCAGAAAATGTTAAACCAGAGGATGCCAATTTAGGATGATTGGCTAAAGAACTAGAGGCAACATTTTTTTTAAATGCAGCAGTGTTGTTATGATCTGGAATTCACTGCATGAAAACACAGCAGAAGTAAATTCAATCATAACTTCCAAAGTGAATTAGATGAATATCTGAAATCTCGTAAAGAAAAGCTTTGCTGGATTGTTGGATAAGGGCAGAGAGTGCGACTAATTAGATGATCTATAAGAACAATACAGTTCTGTTACGTCAAAAGATCATTGTCTATGTATTAAAATTCTATGATTTCATGATATTGTTACAGTTAGCATTGAGGAATTCAATGAGAAATGTTAATATATGATTGTAAATGTCAACAGACAAATGTGACCACAGTTAGTTATACAGGAGAGATTATTTGACTGGAAGTAATTGTTCTGTGCACAGAATGTAGTGATGGGTGAATCGTATGTTGTTGGGGTCTTTTTCTGGCTCTGCAGCCAGGAAGAAAGTCCCCACTGCTCCTTTTCAGGAAGAACACTGAACTACATGACAATCATGGAAGTGGCAAGGCCATCAGTGAGCCTTTCCCTATAATCAAGACCTTGAGGATAGATATCCCACCTGGTGAGAACAGTTGGCCTCTGTATGTGCTGTCAAGAAGGCTTTGCTTGCTGTTAGAAGACCCATCCGCCTGAATCCCAGGACCATGGGGGTTCCAGGAGAAACATAAGGAATATGACAATGGGGTGGGTGATCGCAGGCATGTAGATCATGACGATAGAGGACCAAAACGATTGCAAAAGAATAGAAGCATGGAACACTTTCTAAATGGTGAGAAAATTCGGAAAGCCAAAGTACAGAGGGATCTGGGAGTGCTAGTTGAGGATTCTCTAAAGGTAAACATGCAGGTTGAGTCCGTGATTAAGAAAGCGAATGCAATGTTGTCAATTATCTCAAGAGGGTTGGAATATAAAAGCACTGATGTGCTACTGAGACTTTATAAAGCTCTGGTTAGGCCCCATTTGGAGTACTGTGTCCAGTTTTGGTCCCCACACCTCAGGAAGGACATACTGGCACTGGAGCGTGTCCAGCGGAGATTCACACGGATGATCCCTGGAATGCTTGGTCTCACATATGAGGAACGGCTGAGGATCTTGGGATTGTATTCATTGGAGTTTAGAAGATTAAGGGGAGATCTAATAGAAACTTACAAGATAATACATGGCTTGGAGAGGGTGGACGCTAGGAAATTGTTTCCGTTAGGCGAGGAGACTAGGACCCGTGGACACAGCCTTAGAATTAGAGGGGGTAAATTCAGAACAGAAATGTGGGGACATTTCTTCAGCCAGAGAGTGGTGGGCCTGTGGAATTCATTGCCACAGTGTGCAGTGGAGGCTGGGACGCTAAATGTCTTCAAGGCAGAAATTGATAAATTCTTGATGTCACAAGGAATTAAGGGCTACAGGGAGAATGCGGGTAAGTGGAGTTGAAATGCCCATCAGCCATGATTGAATGGCGGAGTGGACTTGATGGGCCGAATGGCCTTACTTCTGCTCCTATGTCTTATGGTCTTATGGTCTAAGCAAGAGTAGGAAGTTGGCTTTCATCAGGTCCTCTTTAGTTGGTGTCTAATTCCTCAACACATGTTAATTGTCTTTAATCTAGGGAACACCACACCCTTTTGCACCTCACCTGCCATGAGGCAAAAAATAGCCCTCTCAGTTCCACCCACTGGGCATGATACATGGAGACCAACCTATCTGAATCCTGTGTGTTCATTAATTAGCAACGTCATGACATCAGTTGATGGCAGAATGGGAAGGTCAAGCATGGGCCTTATCACCCAGGGCACAATTATTTTGTGGAGGCAGCAAGATGGCAGCTTAGGTGACCGTGTCATCCCACTGTCCCTACACCCCAGTGAGAGCAGAAGATTCTGTCCAATATTTAAGTGTGATGTTAAGTCACAGCCATTGACCATCATTTCTAAATATGCAACTTGTTGTTTTAAAAAAAAAACAGGTGTGTCAAGGGGTTCTGTTCAGTCTCAGAGCTGGCTCTGTGCTTGCTGAGGCAGCGTCACATACTATACACATACAAATAAAGGGTGACAATGTGGATCTATTTCAGAATTGGTGCCCCTGGTTGGGCCCTCTGTGACCCAAAGAGAGTTCTATTCCCAGTATTAATGTAACTACCACTGAAACATACCCTTCCATCCTCACCAATGCCCTGCACTGCCCCTCATTGGCCTCTTAGCAGGACCTTTCTGACTGGTTGTGGTCACCTTGGCCACGATGTCCTTACTTCCAAAACAGCGTCCATGATGCTTACCCTGGATGGGTGCAGGAACTGCACTGACTACTGCTCCCAGCGGCGTTGCTGAGGCTGGAAAATGCTGGCCGTCTGACTTGATGGATGGGAGTCCTGACACTGGGCTCCTAATTGTCAGATAGACATAAGCGGGGTTGTCCTTCAATGTCTGGCTGCTATCCTGAAAAATAACTTCCTGAATTAAATTCATTATCTAAAGACCATTGTGGAAAATCTTTCCTTTCACTTGGGAAATAACAGCAACAGCAGGACTTTACTGTTCATAAACCTCAAGGATGTCTCAAAACCCTTCACATTCAATGAATTTCTTTTGAATGCATCATTGTTATTCTGTAGGTACTATAGACCTACCTATGAGAATATTTATTAAGGTGGTTGAAGAGTGAGTCAGTGGTATTATGCCATATATATTCTGATCAGCAGCTGAGCTGTGCATTAGTCATACATATCTGATCTCCACAAAAATACAGCACATTGGATGTTCCTCAGATTGCCTTTGTAAAAGCAAAAATGAAAAAAAATCTCATATTTAATCATGATCAATGTGCTAACAACAAATTTACCCTCCTACGCAGTCCCTGTTCAATGTTCTGGACCAACCTCTTCAGTGTCATCTTAGCTACTCAATTGAATAGTGCACGGTCAACTTCAACAGTGACTGAATGAAGCAACATTTCAAAATTTGATTTCAAAGAAAAATTCTGTTAAGAAATCTGCCTTTTTCATCTCAATTAAAATTCTTTTTATGCACTATCCCTACTTATTCCAAGTTTTATACAACAATTTCATTTACAGAAAACATGGAGCACAGCCTTCCTTATGAAATTATGAAATTTTTAAATTGCCACTCCACCTGAATATAAAATTGAAACTTAGTAAAGTATAAAATTAATACGTTGGATATTCATTCATAGTGAATAGCTACATGTCTGCTGTAAATATCTTAGGTGCAAAGCTATCGTCCACTCTGTAGTCTCAGGTATTGTTTAATCAAGTTGCTGTATAAGTCTACGCAGTCACACAAAACTAATAAGTAGTTTAATGCATATGCTAATAAAGTAGGTGTATTTCTAAAACCACATACAAAAATTCATTAAATTACACATCCCTAAGGCTCTGACAAAATGGAAAAGAAATAACACATTCATGCCACAGTTAGAATTCAAGGCAACCAAATCAGTGGAGGTTACTGACAGATTTTGCAACATCGTCCGCAAATGAGATGAAACAGCCTATGAAACGTATGTTGAGAAAATAAAACATTAGATTGTACGGTGTTTAGGGAGTGAGTGGAGATGCTATTTGTGGCTCTGAATGGCTTGTGATCCTTCAGAGATTTGCCCCAAGCTGCAAAACACTGCACAGTGTAGTCATCTATTAATATTATTCTGCACTGACGTTTCATCTGAGTGAAGATTGCAAATTTTGCAATGTCCTCCCATAATCTGAATGAAATTCCCAAATGGTTATCAGCATACACATTGATTTTAAAAAACTGCTTGTTTGTGTTGAAAAATTAATTTTCATGCAAGAACAAACTCATTCCTCAAAATAGATAAGAGCAAAATGAGCAGAAGTGTGTGTGTACTGGGTATTACAGAGGTTTCTTCTCTAATTGAAAGCAATGCATCAATAATGTGTATGTCAAAGCATCCCTTAAGCAGCAAGATCAACTTTCTTCTGCTTCCTGTCCTTACATTTTGTCATAATTTTCTAGCGTTTGCTGGAGTAGTGCATCTCATTGTATGCTCCATTTGCATGCTGCCCACTTGTTATATACTCTCCTCACGGTTTCACTGTTTAAAAAAATTGCAAAGGAAGTTGCTGGAATTGCCAATTATTAATTACATTATCAGTTCAATGGCAAATCTGTACTTTAATGAATGGATAGACTGTCTCTTGCATTAATCCAAGAGATTTGAAAATTTAGAAAGAAAAGGAGAGGAAAAACAGAAAAAGAAATGGAGTGAATTAGAGACAAATTAGATTCAGGAAAAGAAATAAAGGAAAAGATTGGATTATGAGGGAAAAAAAGAAAAAGGCTGAAACAAATGCATTGTAACCTCTTCAGTTCAGTTATTTAGAAGCACCAATTGTCTGCAATTTACTTTGTCAGTTCCATCTCATCCAAGCATTCTTTCTAAATCACTGCTACTCTGTCCCCAGCACTCACTAATCACTGACATCTTGTCATTTTCCAGTAGGTGAACATCAAATACTGACAATTCCAAATACGAGCTTTTATTAACAGCTAGCAAAAATAGACACAAACAAAACCAACACAGGTTGAACTTCATCCCCACAATGTAAATCAAATGCCAGCATTCTGACCATAGGGTCAACCAGATTCGTAACTCTGAGAACAGTCAGGAGTAGCATGTTCTGCAGATGAGGTCTCCATACAGTGAAGCATGCAGCACCCTGATAATAAGGACCATGTCTCTATGATTCGCTCAGATTTAACCTCAGCATATGCATCTGTACATTACATCCAAAAAAGACTGCTTGGTAAAGCCCTTCCCAACCCAGACCCGCATCAACCAGGAAACTGACATTTGCTTTCAATAGAGTCTTTCCTTAGGTTATAGATAGTGAAGCGACGGTCTCCATCTTTCACAGCACCCCCAGAAGTTTCACAATTTATGTATCATTTTTGGCCAGTGTTCCTCCTTTTATATCATTGGCATCTCAGTAATGGTAACTTTAATGGCAATGTTCAAACTGCAATGACCATTAGCATGGTGTGAATTACCTTTGACCAGCATTTGAATCATAAGCACAATCACTTTCTATGCATGTTGAGTATTGACTAAATGTTTGGAAATGAAATATCACTGCAGTTTGAAAATGCATGCTTTGTGTATTTGGCCCTTCATATTCTAGGGTTCAGTGGACATACATGCTGTGCTTTCAACTAACAACACAGGCACTGAGTCTGGCCATTCTCTCAGCATTTTGCATTTGCAGTTAATATCTAGAGAAGAGCAAGTGATGTCAGGGATCACAGCTCAGAGTGGACGTTATTAACACAGAGCTCCACTTGGTCACCAAGTTTCTCACAACATCTCCAAGTCCCTTTTTATATCGCTCGACTCTCTTAGCCCTTTTCCACCCATCTCTACCACGTGAACCTTGTCTCTAACTGTCATCGCTGCTCCCTGAGCCCTGATGTACTCAAAAATGATGTCCACCTGGTCCTGCATGCTCTCACTATGGGGGCCATGATGACGATTCCTCTAATAACTTTCCCTTACGTACTACACTCTCTGTACTGTCCTGCCTACCTCCCTTATGCCTTGACACTTGCCCCTATCTAGTCTTTGACCCAACCTCAGCATATACCTCTGAGTTCTCTTCCTCAGATTTGACTGCCCCACCCCATTTTGGTACTGAACCCCTCTTTGACCTTGCACCTTCCACAGTGATCAACACATGGACTCCTAGGACAGTATTCACCCCAGATCTCTGACAGAATTTGACAAACAGCTCCTATATAGGACTGATCAGACCCTTGACTGCTCCCTGTGCAGCTCCCTGACTGATGACCTGGGACTGCACCTTCTGATAGCCTGACAGGGCTGACGGTTACTCGATTCCTGGTTTCGTGACTGGACAGATCCCCTTGATCACGATTAGCCTAGGCTGATGACTGACCGTACCAGTGCCCCTGGATAATGTGTGGCCTGTCCCCCTGACTGATGGTACAAGGAACCTCTGATCAACAGCTGGATCATCTTCACTGAACTGAGGACTAGCCCTCAGCCACTTGCCAAAATATTTACATGGTTGAATAAACAAGCAGTAACTTTGCCACCAAGGCAGCAGGCACATGTTGTGGGTGTTAGAGTCATGTATATGTGTGCTGCACATCAAGGTGACATGAGAATCCTATGGGTTTGTGGACAACTGGTGTTGCAGTTGGTGTGCATGAATGGTGCCCTGCATTTCTATTTCCCACTGAGTAACATTTGCAGCCAGTGGTGAGCTATCATTGCCAGGTTATAACTTCTACGGTCAAGAATTTGTAGCATCTGGTTTATTCTGAATGGTTGAACAGTTTGGAACTGCATAATAAAGGTTGAGAGGAGCAGTTATAATGTTGATTACAGACAACTCTTCCCTTTAATAGGCAGCTCACCTCTCCCTGCTGAGAATCTTGCCTTGACACCTGGAACTTGCTTAACAGATGCAGTGAGTTGCACTCGACTTTGAGGTAGTCTTCACCAGACTTCTCACTCAATTCTGCCATGTTTCCCACATAGCCTATATTATTGCGGCTCCTATAAGACCCTGACAAGAGTAATTGGATACGTAAAAGATTTCTTATTACTGCTCTATAATGTTTTACATTCGTTTGTGCTTCAGGTTAATATTTATATTTGCAGTGAGGAGGATGGTTAGTTTAGTTGACTGGATGGCAGTTTTGCAAGAATATGGGTTTAATTCTCACAGTAGTTGAGGTTACCATGAAGGAATCTCAACATTTCCCCTCACCTGAGGCATGGTTAAACAACAACCAATCATCCCTCTCTAATGAGGCTGTTTAGGACATTGATTAGGCCAATTTGGAATATTATGTGCAATTCTGGTCTCCCTCCTATCGGAAGGGTTCAGCAAAAGTTTACAAGGATGTTGCCGGAAGGAGGGCAGGTCTGAAGACCTCCTCGTGGGTCTGCTCCTGGGCCTGGCCAAACTGGCCATCAACAGGTCCAGGCAGCGGGCCGTGGAGGGGGTCGTTAGGGCCGACTGCCTGCCCCTCTTCCGCGGCTACGTTAGGGCCCGGGTGTCCTTGGAGAAGGAGCACGCGGTGTCGACCAACGCCCTGGAGTTGTTCAGGGAGAGGTGGGCGCCGCAGGGAGTGGAGTGCATCATTTCTCCCTCCAATTCTATTTTGATTTAGTCCCTACCCTTCCCTTCACTGTTTTGATCACACAGCACTGCCCTTTGATGTGAAGGGCAGTGTTTGTCACTGGCCACCCGGGTGTTTTCCTATCCTCCTGATGGTGGAAATTGAATAAAGATTGGTGCACTTTGTGTCTTTCACTGTGTCTCACACCTGCACACACACACCATGGGTTCTGGGGATAAAATAAGCACTACCGCACTTAGGTGGTAGTGGGGGGGTTAAAATTAAAAATAAGAAAATAAAAAAAAACAAAAAGAAAAAAAAGAAAAAAAAAAGAAAAAAAATAAACAGGAGGAAAAAAAATAAACACAGGAATGTGTCTTTCACTGTGTAAAAGAAAAAAAAGGATGTTGCCGGAAGGAGGGCAGGTCTGAAGACCTCCTCGTGGGTCTGCTCCTGGGCCTGGCCAAACTGGCCATCAACAGGTCCAGGCAGCGGGCCGTTGAGGGGGTCGTTAGGGCCGACTGCCTGCCCCTCTTCCGCGGCTACGTTAGAGCCTGGGTGTCCTTGGAGAAGGAGCACGCGGTGTCGACCAACACCCTGGAGTTGTTCAGGGAGAGGTGGGCGCCGCAGGGAGTGGAGTGCATCATTTCTCCCTCCAATTCTATTTTGATTTAGTCCCTACCCTCCCCTTCACTGTTTTGATCACACAGCACTGCCCTTTGATGTGAAGGGCAGTGTTTGTCACTGGCCAACCGGGTGTTTTCCTATCTTCCTGGTGGTGGAATTTGAATAAAGATTCGTGCACTTTGTGTCTTTCACTGTGTCTCACACCTGCGCACACACACACCATGGGTGCTCGGGATAAAATAAGCACTACCGCACTTAGGTGGTAGTAAATAAAAAAATATATATATAAATAGGGATTCACACAGCACTGCCCTTTGATGTGAAGGGCAGTGTTTGTCACTGGCCACTTGAGTGTATGTGTGTGCAAAGGAAAAAAAGAAAGAAAAAAAAAGAAAAAAAAAAACAAGGATGTTGCCAGGGTTGGAGTATTTGAACTATAGGGCTAAATAGGCTGGGGCAAAGTGTGGATTGTGTATGGAATGAACTGCCAGAGGAAGTGGTGGAGACTGGTGTAATTACAATATTTAAAAGGCATCTGGAATGATATATGAATAGCAAGGGTTCAGGCGGATAAATGGGCCAAGTGCTGGCAAATGGGATGAGATTTGTTTAGGGTACCTAGTTGGCCTGTACAAATTGGACTAAAAGATCTGTTCCCATGCTGTACATCTTTATGACAAAGCAGACCTGTGTCTGGTAGGATTAGGGTGACTTTGCCTTTTATATCTGCAGTATTTTCCAGTTCATAAACTTGTGATTAAGTATTCTAATGTCTTTCTACAATTCAGATAATTGACTTGATCTCAAGCATTCTGAACTGGGGCGGTTAGAGTGTTGTAAGAATTGTCCAAAAAAAAACCTTTTTTTAATTTTTGAAACCTCTATAGACTTTGGAGTTTCACTTGAGTTTTTTTGAGACTGGATTGGTAAAGTGGAAATAGAAGTACTTAACCTTCATGTTTGAAGTGTCCTTCTATTATTAAATGCAGTCCTAACTTCCCTCTGCAAGTTTAATACATGTTTACACTTTAAATGAAGTGACATGCTCTAATTTCTTGAAAGTCACAGGCATTTGACAGCAAGATTCTACTTCTCATAGTCTAAGTGCTGTCCAAACATTTGTGCAGATTCCCAATTCATGAATTCCTACAGTGTGGAAGCAGATTGTTCTGCCCATAGAACCCACGCTGAGCCTCTGAAGAGCATCCCACCCAGTCCTAAGCTACCCCTGTATGTCCTGTGGCTAATCCACCTAGTTTGCACATCCTTGGACACTATGGGCAATTTAGCAAGGCCAGTCCACCTAAGCTGCACATCTTTGGACTGTGGAAGGAAGCTGGGGCACCTAGAGGGAGCTCTCATAGACACAAGGAGAATGTGCAAACTCCACACAGATTGCCACCCGAAGCTGAAATCAAACCTGGGTCCCTGGTGCTGAGGCAGCAATGCTAACCATTGAGCCACTGTGCCATCCCAACATGAATTGACCCTCATTTGCCAGATATTCCTCTGGCATTTACACACTAATAAAGGCATCTGTATTAAACTTGGTGTTATTTTCTCAGCAAATTCTAGGCCATTCATATTTTAACCAAATAAAGGCTCATTTTTACCCGGTGAGTGAATTACTTGTCAATAAAAGTTCATGATAATATTTCTTCTCTGTTCCACACTATGAAGCCATTTGAGACAAGAAGGATCATTTTGCTTTGAGCAAAATGTAAATTTGTTTTGCTATTTCACACTCCAATCACATACACCTTACAGAAAGTCTTCATTAAGCTTAGCTGTTATACATGATGGATGAATATTGTGCGTGGGTATCTTGAAGTGCCAAGTGGTAGCGCATGGATGAAAATAGCCGTATTTTTAGTCTAAATAAAATAATCCTGTTGAATAAACAATATGAAATTTATTGCACTTCTGTAACTATTTCAAATTTCATGAATATAACCTACATTACTACGGAGCCTAATAGGAGGACATTAACCTCAACTCTGTCCCATATCAATTACAACTTTACTCTCATGACATCATCACAGTGGATGGTAATTACTGCACTACATCAAGTATTAACCCTTTTAGACTACAAAACAAATGTTAGAAAGGTTTGGTGAATAGAATATTTATTGTGCCTTGTACCTGTCAGAAGTAGTAGTTAGCACTACTACCTCAAAGACCTGGGTTCAATTCCAGCCTAGGGTGACTATCTGTGCAGAGTTTGCACATTCTCCCCATGTTCACGTGGGTTTCCTCCGGATGCTCCGGTTTCCTCCCACGATCCAAAGATATGTGGGTTAGGTGAATTGACCGTGCTAAATTGCCCAGGTGTGAGTTAGGTGCATTAGTCAGGGGTAAATGTAGAGTAAAAGGGGAGGGGAATGGGTTTGTGTGGGTTACATTTCAGAGGGCTAATGTGGACTTGTTGGGCCAAATGGCCTGTGTCCACACTGTCGGGGTTCTAAGATTCTAAGTAACAAAAATGTGCTTTGCTGTGTTAAAATGAGACATAAGGTTGTGGCAATGAATCATATAATTCATTAAAAATTTTGTTGGATTTACTTATTTGTGAAATTTTAACAATGTGACCTGATGTAAGAATCTGCGTATAGGACTTGCAAGTCTATGCCAGGAGCCAGTGTTGAGGAAATGTAGAATGTCCTTTGAGAGAAGACAGCATCAGCCGGCATCTTCAGTTGCTCAAGAGGTAAAACTACAATCAACTGGGATGAGAGAAAATATGTGAGGGTCCCAAGTATAATCTGGGGAAGTGGAGAATTTTGCTGAGGGATTTGCAGGACTATTGAAGAAGGAGGTCAACATGCATCAAAGGAAGAAGACTGCACTCGGGGAAAATCAGAGAATTTAAAAGCAGCTGCTAAAGTGGAACTGAGATTGTTCATCTGGCTGTGTCTGGAGTAATTGTCAATAAAGGAACTCAAAACTGAAAGCTGATTTTATTGGAAACAGATAAAATTGAGCATCTATTTATTTATTCATCTGTGATGTACTTATTAGATGCAATATCAGATTGGATAATTGAATGTGTTACATACTGCTTGCAATGTCATATTAATTTTTAAAGTGAATTTGTAGAATGGGGCTTTGTTGGTAAGACCATTATTTATGGTCTATCCTAGTCGCCCTTTATCAATTAGTTGAAACTATAGGTGAGTGATGGATGAATGTGGGGCATGACAGGATATGTGGTTCTAAAGTGTGCAGTAAGTCTGCCTACAGAGCTAACCCTTCTGACACCCCTTTGAGTAGCCCCAATCTTCACCAGAATCTTTCTGAAACACTTGATGCAACATTGCCACCAGAATCAGTTATCCTATCTCAAGCCATCTGAAACTGTCAGGAGTGGAAATGGTCACTTATCTCAAGCACATTGTCTCAACGATAATGACAACTGGACAGATACAATAATTACCAAAGAGTGACCTTTAGCTGATTTTGAACATTGGTCTGGCAATGAAGTGGAGTAAGTCTAGTTGCTGAGCCATACATTCACACAGTAATAGAATCACCGACTCTTCTCTGTGTATGTGACTTGGACTGTCAAGAAGCTCATATTTATGGCTTTATTGTAAACAAATCAGAGTCTACTGCCACTGACTTTTTTACACCACCTTTTTACATCATCATAATCTTGTTGCTGTTTAAATAATCCCATGTGTGTAATTCCCTTAGACCAGTTGCTGATATCCAAGTAACTGACTGTATAGGTCTCCAGTGCCGATTTGAGCTGGTCTATTAGTGGCTGGTAGTAACAAAAGCATGGAGAGCATTTATTTTCTTTATTACTGCTTGCTGTCCTGTTCTTTTTGTGAACCAAGTCTGAAGATAATGCTGAATTACGATGCACACCTCAGTAACCTCAACTGGGCTGAGCCTGAGTCTTATCAAACACTATGGGGTTGAAACAGCAACTGGGAATGTTCCTGGTCAAAAATGGCACTCAGGAATGTTCCTGGTCCTGAACTTGTCAGAGGCATTGGTTGGAATTTGAATTAGGGCACCCTGTTAATTGTTATAGGATGAAGTCCCATCTCAGGAAGCCTCTCAAACTTAAAAGGACAATTAGAGGCTTCCAGCTTCTAGAGATGAAGCACTTAACTACAGTAAACAGTATTTAGTTGAGAGGGTGCTTCAAGATGAAGTTGCCCTTCAGTTATCTTTTTTATAAAAAGTTCAATCCAAACCAGAGGAAGCAGCCAAACTACTATAGGGGTACAACTGAGAGAAGGGGGAGGGTGGCAGAGCACAGAGACCTATATTGGTTGTGTTTGATTAGATCCACACACATGCAGAGAGAAGGCCCTTAACCTGGCTTAGTGTGTTAACGCCTTGACCCACATGCCCTCGTCCAGGCTGGTTATATTTACCATTGTTAGCTTCCATTACTTACAAGGCTCTTACTTAAAAGGCATGTTACATGGGATTGATAGCCTTGTCGGGCTTAGAAATTGCATCACCAAAACGGCTAATGTTGCAAAATAGGCATATTGACTGACGTTGTAAATGTTCAGCCCCATTCCTGATGTTGTTGGTGATTGAAGATCGAGGCTTCTCAACCTCTCCCCTCACCTCAGGCATGGTGACCCTCCGATTAATCCAACATCATTTGTCTCTCCAGTGAGAGAGCAGCCTTATGGTCTAATAATGCTATGGTGACTTTATTATTATCCATAGTGCACTAATGCTGAAGATCAGCTTGACACTCGCCGTTCTTTGGTGAGCTTCAGAAACATGGGACTGGATTTGACTGGCTTACATCATGTTAAGTCTGTTATAATTTGGAAATTAGTAAACACTGTCGTTTGCTTCTACACAGTGCTATAGCTTCAAAGTCATGAGTTTTAATAGCTAAAAGCAGTTGCTTTTAATGAGAATTGTAAAAACAATAAGACACACATGCTCACTATGCAAATGAAGTACATAATCACTCATAATTAATTTCAGTTCTTTTTTGATCTGAGAAACTGCATAATACACATTCAAGTCTCACTGTCTTCATTGGACCAACTAAGCTATCTTCATAAATTAAAACATAAGAACATCATAAATAGGAGCAGAAAAGGAGCATTCAGCCTTCTAAGCCTGCCCCTCTTTTTTATAAGATCATGACTGATCAGCCCCATTCCTCAACTATTTTACAGCAGCTCCTCATGGTCCTCAACTCCCTATATTTCAGAAATCTATCTACCTCCTCTTTAAATACTTCAGGTGATGCAGTCTCCACAACACTCTTGGGTAGAGAACTCCAGACATTTACTGGCCTCTGGGAGAAGAAATTCCTTCAGATTTCAGTTTTAAATGAATGTTCCTTTGTTCCATAATTATATTCCGTCATTCAAGATTCCCCCAATAGTGAAAATATCTTCTCAAAATCTATCTTGTTCTGTCTGCTCAGAATCATGTATGTTTCAATAAGATCACAACTCATTCTTCTAAACGTTAATGAACAAAGGCCTACTCAGTTTAGTTGGTCTTGATACATCAACTCCATCATCCAAAGAATCTGCCTAATAAATCTCTTTTGAACAGCCTGAAATGTCATTTTATCTCTTTGCAAACATAGGGATGAAAGCTGTATACCTCACCAACATCCTGTTCAGAATAATAAGACTTCTCTGTTTCAAAATGCAACCCTAACCAATTAAAGCTAAAATTCCTTTTGCCTTTTTAATTACTTGCTACACCTGCATGCTGACTTTTTATGTTTCATACATAAGAACACCTAGATCCATTTTATTAATCTCTGCCTTTTGAAGTGCATGATTTCATCTTTTCCTATGTTACACTCCATGCGCCAGGTTTTCATCCACTCATTCACCGTTTCTATATCCACGTGCAGTTTCCTTGTGTCCTCGTCGCAATGTCCTCATTCAGCAACTTTTGATACATTACATTCTGTCCCCTTTTCCAAGTCTTTAAATACATAGTAAGTAACTGAGGACCTAGAATTGATCATTGTGGTACTCCACTAATTGCATCTTTTCATCTGGAAAAGACCATTAGTCCTGACTCTCTGCCTCTGCATATTAATTAATCCCCAATCCGTGCTAATACATTGTTCCAATATTGCGAGTGCCTATAAGACCATAAGATGTCAGCATAGAAACAGGCCATTCAGCTGATTAGGTAAAAACAATGACTGCAGATGCTGGAAACCAGATTCTGGATTAGTGGTGCTGGAAGAGCACAGCAGTTCAGGCAGCATCCGAGGAGCAGTAAAATCGATGTTTTGGGCAAAAGCCCTTCATCAGGAAAAAAGGCAGAGAGCCTGAAGCATGGAGAGATAAGCTAGAGGAGGGTGGGGGTGGGGAGAAAGTAGCATAGAGTACAATATGTGAGTGGGGGAGTGGATGAAGGTGATAGGTCAGGGAGGAAGGTGGAGTGGATAGGTGGAAAAGAAGATAGGCAGGTAGGACAACTCATGGGGACAGTGCTGAGCTCGAGGTTTGGAACTAGGGTGAGGTGGGGGAAGGGGAAATGAGGAAACTATTGAAGTCCACATTGATGCCCTGGGATTGAAGTGTTCCAAGCGGAAGATGAAGCGTTCTTCCTCCAGGCGTCTGGTGGTGAGGGAACGGCGGTGAAGGAGGCCCAGGACCTCCATGTCCTCGGCAGAGTGGGAGGGGGAGTTGAAATGTTGGGCCACAGGTCAGTGTGGTTGATTGGTGCGGGTGTCCCGGAGATGTTTCCTAAAGTGCTCTGCTAGGACACGTCCAGTCTCCCCAATGTAGAGGAGACCGCATCGGGAGCAACGGATACAATAAATAATATTGGTGGATGTGCAGGTAAAACTTTGATGGATGTGGAAGGCTCCTTTAGGGCCTTGGATGGAGATGAGGGAGGAGGTGTGGGCGCTAGTTTTGCAATTCCTGCGGTGGCAGGAGAAGGTGCCAGGATGGGAGGGTGGGTTGTAGGGGGGTGTGGACCTGACCAGGTAGTCACGGAGGGAACGGTCTTTGCGGAAGGCGGAAAGGGGTGGAGAGGGAAATATATCCCTGGTGGTGGGGTCTTTTTGGAGGTGGCGAAAATGTCGGCGGATGATTTTGTTTATGCGAAGGTTGGTAGGGTGGAAGGTGAACACCAGGGGCATTCTGTCCTTGTTACAGTTGGAGGGGTGGGGTCTGAGGGCGGAGGTGCAGGATGTGGACGAGATGCATTGGAGGGAAGGGAAATAGCGGTCTCTAAAGAAGGAGGCCATCTGATGTGTTCTGTGGTGGAACTGGTCCTCCTGGGAGCAGATATGGTGGAGGCGGAGGAATTGGGAATACGGGATGACATTTTTGCAAGAGGGAGGGTGGGTAGAGGTGTAATCCAGGTGGCTGTGGGCGTCGGTGGGTTTGTAAAAAATATCGGTGTCAAATCGGTCGTCATTAATGGAGATGGTTCAAGGTGTGACTTAATACATTGAGATTGAATTAACAATGTTAGGGTTTATCTATTAGGTTGGCTTATCTGTTAATCTGATTTAACAGCTGGTTACAATATGCCTGGGTCAGTAATGATGATGATCATGGGAAATTTGGTGGGGAACAATGATACCAAGATTATAAGTGTGAAAACTTTAGAAATTAAAATGATAAAATAGAGGAATCTGCAAGCGTTCCAGAAGAGTGGAATAGATGAATAGTTGGTCACCAATAGAGTAGCAAAAGTAAGGAAAAGGTAAAGGAATGATAGGTACAAGCAAGGACTTCAAAAATAGGATGAGCAGCAGATGACCATGGAAAGAATTAAAAACAGGCACAAGATACAGGCTCTCTGCCTGTATTCCTGATGAAGGGCTTTTGCCCGAAACATCCATTTTACTGCTCCTCGGATGCTGCCTGAACTGCTGTGCTCTTCCAGCACCACTAATCCAGAATCTGATTTCCAGCATCTGCAGTCATTGTTTTTACCTCGTTGATTTTAACCCTACTGCGAATCCTCTTGCAAGGATGCCTGGCTTGAAGAAGTTTTCCTCCTCTCTCTACAAGAATCTCAGGGAGTCCCTCTCCCACTGCAACTCCCAGGTCATATCCTCTGCCCTGAAGCTCTTCAACCATGTCCTGAAACAAACTCGCTACCACAGCCACATTTGCTTCCTCAGTGCCTGCCTCTGTAACCAACTCATCCCACACGAACTTCGGACCACCTTTAAACCAGCAGAGTTCGGACCCAAATAGGACAAACAGTACAGACTACAGATTCAAAACCACCAGCAACAGTTCTCCTTCAAGATCCTCTGCTCCACGCTTGCAGCAATGCGCCAGCACCTAACCTCTCTACAATCTGCCCTGCCTCAGCTGAGGGCCACACTCTCTCAGAATTGCAAAGGACCCACTCTGTACTACATCATCAGGAGAATTCATACTGTCAACAAACAGTATTTTAACTCAATCTCAAACATCAAAAACTGTAAGTACAACAAACTTTTATCTACCCACCTCCATAATCAGCGCTCCTCAAACATTCCAGAAGATTCCCCCGGCCTCTGGAACTGCTCAGATGCCATTAGCCATGCGGCTGATGCAGCTGCCACCCCCACGCTGATTGATGATGTCACTTCCACCCCATCATGGCCACGCCCACAGCCACTTCTGCCCCTCACAATTCCTCATGCACCACACGTGACATCACTTCCGCCCCTTGTATCATCGCTGATGTCACACGCTCAGTGACTTCTGCCCCCACTACTGCCGTGTTTGCCACCACTTCCGCCCCCACCAACGCCACTCACCTGCATTCTGCTGACAGGCCCCCCATAGATCCCACTGTCACCATCCCCGCCCCCCAGTACCCTGAGGGGAACACCACTCCTGCTCATGACTCTACCCCCATTCCCCCCACCACCACACCCACTCCAGTTACAGGCCCGATCCCCACTCCCAGCTACACACGCACATCAGGTCCCAGCTCCCAGCCCTGCCAAGTTTTCACCATTCCTCCAGACCTTCCCCTCACTGAGGATGAACGATCGGTCCTCAGCAAAGGACTCACCTTCATTCCCCTCCGTCCACGCATCAATGAATTTAATACACGCTGTGATGTCGAACACTTCTTCCGCCACCTCCGCCTCCGAGCTTACTTTCACAATCAGGATTCCCGCCCACCTTCCGAGGACCCCTTTGCCCACCTCCAACACTCTGCATCCACCTGGACACCCCGCGCTGGCCTATTACCTGTCCTCGACCTCTTCATTTCCAACTGCCACTCGGACATTAACCGCCTCAACCTGTCTACCCCCCTCCCCCACTATAACCTCTGACACCTCCCTCCCCTTCCTGGACCTCTCTATCTCCATTAATGACGACCGACTTGACACCGACATTTTTTACAAACCCATCGACTCCCACAGCTACCTGGATTACACCTCTTCCCACCCTACCTCTTGCAAAAATGTCATCCCCTATTCCCAATTCCTCCGCCTCCGCCGTATCTGCTCCCAGGAGGACCAGTTCCACCACAGAAGACACCAGATGGCCTCCTTCTTTAGAGACCGCAATTTCCGTTCCCACGTGGTTAAAGATGCCCTCCAACGCATCTCATCCACATCCTGCACCTCCGCCCTCAGGTCCCACCCCTCCAACCATAACAAGGACAGAACGCCCCTGGTGCTCACCTTCCACCCTACCCACCTTCACATAAACCAAATCATCTGCCGACATTTTCGCCACTTCCAAAAAGACCCCACCACCAGGGATATATTTCCCTTCTCACCCATTTCCGCCTTCTGCAGAGACCGTTCCCTCCGTGACTACCTGGTCAGGTCCACGCCCCCCCTACAACCCACCCTCCCATCCTGGCACCTTCCCCTGCCACCGCAGGAATTGCAAAACCAGCGCCCACATCTCCTCCCTCATCTCCATCCAAGGCCCTAAAGGAGCCTTCCACATCCATCAAAGTTTTACCTGCACATCCACCTGTCATTTATTGTATCCGTTGCTCCCGATGCGGTCTCCTCTACATTGGGGAGACTGGACGCGTCCTAGCAGAGCGCTTTAGGGAACATCTCCGGGTCACCCGCACCAATCAGCCACACTGCCCTGTGGCCCAACATTTCAACTCCCCCTCCCCCTCTGCCAAGCACATGGAGGTCCTGGGCCTCCTTCACCGCCTCTCCCTCACCACCAGATGCCTGGAGGAAGAACGCCTTATCTTCCGCCTCGGAACACTTCAACCCCAGGGCATCAATGTGGACTTTAACAGTTTCCTCATTTCCCCTTCCTCCACCTCACCCTAGTTCCAAACTTCCAGCTCAGCACTGTCCCTATGACTTGTCCTACCTGCCTATCTTCTTTTCCACCTATCCACTCCACCCTCCTTTCTGACCTATCAGCTCCATCCCACCCCCATTCACCTATTGTACTCAATGCTACTTTCTCCCCTGCCTCTCCACCCTTCAGGCTCTCTGCCTCTATTCCTGATGAAGGGCTTTTGCCCAAAACGTCGATTTTACTGCTCCTTGGATGCTGCCTGAACTGCTGTGCTCTTCCAGCACCACTAATCCAGAATCTGGTTTCCAGCATCTGAGTCATTGTTTTTACCTACAAGATCCCTGAAGTTAATACACTGGGATATGGGAAAATCAGTAGAACTCAGGGAGATGGGCTGATAGGATTGTGTGATAGCGTCCCAGTGAGAAGATGAGCTATAATATTTTAGATTAGGTAAAGTTTGTGGAGATTGATACTGAAGGCAGAAGTGTTTTGAAAGATAATTCATGATGAAGACGTGGGCTGTTGCATTAGCAACAGAATATGGATATACTGGTGATGATGGCAGAAAGCTGAGGTGATACCATGAGGTACACCTTGGTTTCTGATTTTCTAGGTCATCTCCAGGCTACAGTGAGGGAAATTAAGTGACTCAAAACTAGAAGATCAGAAGAAAAATGAAAAGTGCTGAAAAAATCAACAGCATCTCTGAAGAGAGATCAACAGAATCCATTGTACTTTGTGTTTATTACAGGATCAGAGGCATTATTATGAACTAAAGGTATTGGCTTTAGCTTTGTTGAAATTCAGGCAGAGGATGCTTTGACATCTTTGTGGCTTTGCTGCCAGACAGACAATTTGAGAGTATGGTAATTTTATATGACAATTAATTTTAGACATCTTTTAAGTCAATAAAATGAGACCAAATCAACTAAAGTGTGAGTAAAAACTTTATTTATACAACAAATGCAATATGATTGAACCAAGTCATGATTGAATGGTGGAGAAGACTTGATGGGCTGAATGGCCTAGTTTCTGCTCCAATGTCTTATGGTCTTATGGACTTATGAGTAGGTGCCATGTTCAGGAGGGCACTGTTTAATATATGATTATATCATCTCCACTTCTGACTTGATTAACTCCTCACATATGGTGCAAAATTGTGCGGTGAATACATGTTTAATTTCCTTTCTTTAAAAAATACAACCTGCCTGCATTTATATAACACTTTTATCATGACAAACATACCAAATCACTTTGCAAAGCTGTGTTTCCGAATGTGCTTTTGGTGATAAACTTGTCCTTTTTTGTTGGAGTGATTATCCCTTTAAGAAATAAACATTTTTGTGAATTTTTTTTGCAAAAGACTACGTATGTTCTGTAATGGATCATGTGACCAAGCTGCCTAGGTGCTAACCAATAGAAAAGGATCAAGAAGAAATTAATGACATGAGACATTAGCTTCTTGGGATGTGGTTCATTAAGCAGCTTTTAGTTGAGAATAGGCTAGGTGTAGGGAACATCTATTTCAAGCAGACTGTGGGTGAAATTTTGTGTTCTGGTTAAACATGTTTAAAGATCTTGCCAAGTGAAATACTCTATTAACTAAAGTCATTGACTCTTAACGGCCCTCTGGGCAAATAAAAATGCTGGCCTATGTTAGGGCCCGGGTGTCTTTGGAGAAGGAGCACGTGGTCTCCACCAACACCCTGGAGTTGTTCAGGGAGAGGTGGGCGCCGCAGGGAGTGGAGTGTATTATTTCCCCCTCCAACTCTATTTTGATTTAATCCCTGCCCTCCCCTTCACTGTTTGACCACACAGCATTGCCCTTTTGTGAAGGGCACTGCTTGTCGCTGGCCACTCGGGTGTTTTCCTATCTTCCTGGTGGTGGAAATTGAATAAAGATTCATACACTTTGTGTCTCTCACTGTGTCTCACACCTGCACACACACACAAAAAAAGAAAAAAATAAATTAAAATGCTGGCCTAACTAGTGATGCCCACATTCCATGAGCAAATCCAAAAAAAACTTATGGGCTGAGAAGAGAATGAGAGAAAGAGAAAGAGAGAGAGAGAATTCTTGGATGCCAGATTCCAGAGTCAAAGAACTGTAGAACAATGAGAGTTCTGATTTGAAGTGGCTGTGGTTAAATGCTAGCAACATCTGAGTTGAGCTGGAAGTTTGAAAGTTTGGAGAAAATTTCAGGGGCCAACCTTGCTGGAAGTAGAGAGAAAACCCAAGAAGTATTAATCCTTTTTATAAAGTTTTGAACCAGCACTCAAATTAAATGCTTAATCTTCAAATTTCTGCTAAGTATCTGACTGAGGTTTTTGGGAGGTATTAGTGTAGTGAAGGAAATTTGAGTTAAGTTCAGTTTTGAGTCAAAATGTATTTAACATCTTTAACAGCTTATCTTTTGATATTAACATGAAGTATTTTAATATCTTTAAAGTAATTGCCTATTTTGGATGCAGTGTAAGTTATTAGCATTCACATTATTTGTTTTTCATGTGGTAAAATTCTTTTGTTTAAGCAGTGTACCTTGTGACACCATTCTATTAATAAAAACCTATGTTTACGGACTTCCAAAAGAATACTTTATTTACCAAGATCAAAGTAAAGGAGAAGCTGAGACAAATTTATGTTAGAAGAGGTTAGAACAGATAATTGAAAGCCAGTTTATAAACACAGGTTTGAAATAGCAACAAAATGTTCTTGAAAATTGTGATTATTTAGATAACTTTATACTGAATAAGGAAATGACATGGTCTTTTGGAATTATGTGGACTAATGAATAAAACAAAACTCCAGTAAGATTGTATAATGATTATGAATGGCTTGGATAATGGTTATAAATTTGTATACTTAAAAGCTGCACAGTAAATCAGGCTTGCATTAATAAAATTACCAAACTATAAATTAACGTTACTATGAGTTAATCTCATCTCAGGGACTAGATGCCATAAATCAAAGCTCACAAATTTGGGTAGTCTTTTATCATCTGAATCCAAAATGAAATTGCAGTATCCTAGAACAATTAGAGTACAGAAGTTGGCCATTCGGTTTATTGTGTCTGTGATGGTTCACCTAGCCTCAATCCATTGCTTTCTTCCCAATAGCCCAAAGCATTCTTCCTTTTCAGTTAATAATCCAATTACCTCTTGAATGCCTCAATTAAATCTACCTGAAAGGCAGTCACATGCAAAGTATCCTAGGTCCTAACCACTCGCTGTGTGAAAATGTTTTTTTCTCATGCTGCCCATTACTTCTTTGTCAATTACCTCAAATCTTTGCCCTCTTGCCCTTGATCCTTTTACCAATGGGAAACATTTTTTCTTATCTACTCTATTCAGACTCCTCATGACATTAAATACTTCCATCAAATCTCCACTTCTCAAAGTAAAATGATCCGAACTTTCTCAATCTGTCTAGGTAACCTGATGGCGCTATTTTTAAAAACATTTTTCTGCACTTCATTTCATGCCTTGACATTCTCTCCTAAGTGTGTACCCAGAACTGAATGCAATACTTCACTTGAGGCTGTACTGGTATGTTATACAAGTTGAATATATATTCTTTGCTTTTAAAAAAGCTTGGATACTATAGGCTCCACTGGTCACAACAAAGTTTGAATGGTAAAAGAGAGGGTGATATTGTCAATTAAACATCAAAGATGAATCAACCAGGTTCCTTAAGAAATACATAAAATTAACTAATTTGCAAATAGAACTGATGCAAGCAAAGATGTAAAGAATATAAAGAGGTAAACTGTACAAATGTATGTAACTATTCAACAAGACTATAAAGGGGATAACTGTAATGATTGAACTTAAAGACTGAATGAAGTTGTACACGTATCTTTTTCATTTTTTTCCTAACACAATGATGAAGCATCTCTAACAGATTGTCGTTTCAATTCTTCCAAGTGGTGCAGTGTTATGAAAATGTGTCAACCAAAATATTATATTATAATAGTTCTCTGGGCATATATTAATGTGCACACATAGTTTGAACTTTTTGGACAGAACTCTTTGCAAAACAAATGACACTGGCTGCAGCAGCAACAATGTTGCATTTGCAAGGAACAGCCTGCTTGATTGGAGACATCAAATTTGCAAAGTTTTCACAAAGATGTCACACAATCAAGTTTGTGGATCCGAAAGGAGAGCAGGAATTTGAACACAAGGGGTGGAATCTTATAGGGTCTGAGTAAAGTGGGCAATGGTGAGATTTGTGGCAGAAATCAACAGGATGAGGGCCTATTCCTGTGCTGTCTGTACTGTTCTATGTTCGATGTTAAATCCGGTGAGACATATTTTGACATCAGTAGCATCTTGTTGAATCTTTTATGCATTGCTCTGTGGTGATGCGGGTTTCTAACTCAGCAGTGGGGAGTTGCCAATAAAAGGCGTTTATAGCTTGCTAAATGTATTGGAGATGCTGCACCTCACATTATTAACTTGTAGCTTCCTATCTTACCAAATTCGGAGATGCCGGTGTTGAACTGGGGTGTACAAAGTTAAAAATCACACAACACCAGGTTATAGCTACGAAAGCTAGTGTGCTTCCAATTAAACCTGTTGGACTATAACCTGGTGTTGTGTGATTTTTAACTATCTTACCAAAAGCAGACATTGAGACATGTTGACACGATAATCAGAATGGATACCTGGTGACTTCAGCTCACCGCTGTCTGTCAACAGCCTCCATTGTTGCTCAGCACCAAACAGCATCTCAGGGAACCAGCTGCATGCTCCATGTATACACAGACATTGGCACCTGGCCTTGGCCAAGCCCTCACAACCTTTATGAGCACCTCTCCAATATATTTGCAGGCCACTCAACAAGTACAGACCTGCATTATAGGGCACAGTGGTAACGAGCACTGACACTGGTAACTAGCACTGACAAGCTGCAGCAAGGAGACACTGTGATACAGACAGACACCCAGCTCATGGACTGGATTGGAATGCGACACAGAGCCGCTGGCTTGCTGTCTTAGTGCCAATTTAATTAATGCCTGCTTGCAGCATCCATGCCTTGTCTTGCCATGCCATGCCATGCTTGTTGATCGACACTTCAGCCAGAGGCAAAGGCTCTCAAACTGCTGTAATGAAATCCTGTTTTATGAACATACATGGACAAGTTGATTGTTCTGATTGTCATTAGGGATCTGTCTGGGGAATTGAGGCAGAAAGTGGAGGGTGCGGCTTGCCATACGTCACACTGTGAAACATCAGAGAACACTTCCAGCATGAGCCAGCTGTCCGAACGACAAACACACTGTATTTTCAACAAATGGCAGTGTCAGAAAATGAGTGGGGACTGGTCTTCAGTCCAGGCAAGAGATGAAAGCTGGTGGTCAGAGAGTCTAGGCACTGTTGGTCAGGGACACAATCTTGTGACGCTGCTGCTTCTATAACAAGGTTATTCTGTCCATGACTTTTTTTCAAGATGGGTCGTAAAGGTAGTGGTGCCAAAATGTCTGAACTGGCTACTTTAATAATGGTTAACAGATGTTGCTTAAGTCAACAATCAGAAAACATTTTCAGGGTTTTTAAAAAAATACTTGCACAATGAAAGAGGAGTGGCCAGTTCTTCCAGTTCAGGGTTTTTTCTAGTTTTGGGTAGGTTTTAGCTGGGGACCCAAAAGAAACAGCTCCACGTTGATCTTTTCTCCCTCTGACATCTCTCTCCTGTAAGAACCTGTGGTTGAATTCACCTTTTTGCCAAAGGGTGTGTCCATGGGATGTTGCAGGAAAATCAGAACAGCTCTTTGTTAAGTTGTGTTTTCGTGTTGGTTCAGGTTTTCAGATAGTTATGTTATTCTAAATTCGGTTTTCTTTTGTTCGTGTGTGTAATGTCGGACTTTGGCTCAATCTACCAACTTACTTTCTTCTACATGTGAGCCAAGTCCTGCATGTTCTTTCAATGAAGCAATAGGAGAAGATATTCGGTCTCACATTTTTAGTTTATTTTAGCAGTAAGTGGATAAAGCATACAGAGCTCTGGGTCTAGACCTTTCTGTCCCTGACAAACTATATAGTGTGTCAGTTCAGAAAGTACCACACCTTTCTGTCCCTGACCCAGTCTTTTTATATAATAAAAAACGTCATGCAATCACTGAGGTGGGATTGTCTTCTGATTGGCTGTTGATCTGACTCCATTCTCCGCCTCCTTGTGTTCCCGGATGTCCGACCCCACATGACCTTGTTTTGCCCGCAAAACGGAGTACCACGTGACTTCCTTGCGCGTGAAACAGAGCACCATGTGACCTCCTCGCACTCCTTCGGCGCGCGAAACAGCGCATCACGTGACCTCCTTCTGCGCGCACGCATAACGGAGCATCCCCAAAGGCTCCGAATGCCGAGTATATTTACACTCGCAGCCAGCCCTATATTTACAAGTCCCCCTTTTGGTCTCATGAAAATGAGACCAACAAACCAGTTTTATACATCACGTTTGCTCTCCGATGCATAGTTTTCCCTTCTTGCCAGAGCCATGCTTTCCGTCTCCATCTGGTAGAGCGGGGGAGACTTCCCTTCAATTGCTGTGATGATTACCCCCTGCAGTCGGACCGCATGGGATGTCCCCACCACCACCCTGTAAGGTCCTGTCCACCTCGGCTCCGACCACTTCCGTATGATCACCTTCAGCAGTACCCAGTCCGTGGTAGGTGGCACCTGGCACTGTCGGTCCTCCTTTTCCAATCCAACCTGTTTGGAAAAAGCTGACACCAAAGCTGTTAGTTGATCATAGTAAGGTTTGTACCTTAGAGATGCTACTCCTCCCTCTAACATCTGTATTCCAGCTCCTGGTCCCGGGAACTGCTGCCCTGTTGTTAGCTCGTATGGGGTAAACCCTACGATGGAGTTTACTGAACTTCTAATGGACAGTAAAGCAAAGGGTAGGGCCTCCACCCAACTTAACTTTGTTTGGGCACAGACTTTTCCTATTTTGCCTTTTATGGACTGATTCATTCTTATCCACTTTTCCCTGTGACTGAGAATGGTACACTGTTCCAAACGCATGTTTCAGTCCTAAAGCTGCTTCAACTTCTTGTAAGTCTTTGTTCTTGAAATGTGTGCCATTATCTGACCTGACTCTCTTTGGAAACCCATGCTTTGGAATGTATTGGTTTATCAAAAATTTGATCACTGTTTTTGCGTCTTCCTTTTTCGCAAGTATTGCTTCTGGCCAACCAGTGTATGCATCCACTGCTACTAGAAGGTACCGATATCCGTTTACTCTCTCTATTATGTCAGTGTACTCAATCACTATTTCCTGACCTGGCATTCTTGGGAGAGGGAATTTTCTATCGTGTGGTTTCACTGTTGTTCTCACATTGTATTCTGTACACGTTCTACATTCTCTGATGTAATTTTCAATCATCGCTGGCAAGAACGGATGCCACCAATGTGTCAGATACCTCTGCATCTGTGTTTTTCCACAATGCGTCAACCCTTGAGCTTCCTGGAGCATGGAAACCATCAAACCTGGGGGTAGGACTGGTCTACCGTCCGGTGACCTCCAAATCCCTTCTGATTCTGTGGTCCCTCTCTCTCTCCAAACTGTCAGTTCATGAGGAGAGGCTTTCTGCTGCTCTTTGATTAACACATTCGCATTGTAAGTGGGCAGCAGGTCATACACTGTTCTCTCTGTTTGCATCATTATATACTGTGCTGTATACCCTGCTGCTTTCTTTGCTGCTGAGTCTGCTTCCTGATTGCCCTTCGCTACTACTGTATCTGCTTTATCATGTCCTCTACACTTGACCACTGCCACTTCTGCAGGCTTCATTAGAGCCTCCGCTAATCTTTTCATATCTTTTTCATGTTTAATTGGGGTTTTTGCTGCTGTTAAGAATCCTGCTCTAATCCATTGACTGAGTTCTACCTGTATAGCCCCTGCCACATATACAGAGTCGGTGTGGATATTTACTCTTTTTCCCTCTGACCATTCTAACGCAGCTATCATTGCCTGTAGTTCAGCCAACTGGGTTGATTCTTTGCCTGTCACTTTTCCTGTCAACACTTCCTCAAATCCCTCACTTGTCTGTCGCACCACTGCATAGGCTGCTTTAAGACCTTCAGTTGGATGTCTGTAACAGCAACCATCTGTGAACAGCACTTCTTCTGGGTCTACTAATGGAATTGCCTGTAAGTCTGCCCTAACTTTGACGTCTCTCTGTATCCTTTCCTCACACATGTGTGGCTCTCCTTCTCCCATGTTGTCAGCCATGTTAATTCCTTCGTATGTAAAAGTTATATGTGGTGCATTCAGGATTTTCTCTCACCTGGTTTGCCGCAGTGATGTCATTGTAAAGGCTGTTGAGTTCACATAGGCCACTATACTATATGTCATCAGTACTGTTAGTGAATGGCCCATGACTATATGTGCTACCTTTTGGAGAATTTTTGCTACCCCTGCTGCATGTCTTGTACATGGCGGGTGTTTGTCCTCTATTGGGTCAAGGGTAACACTTATATACATCAGCACCTGCCTGCCTCCCCCTTTTTTCTGTGTAATTTTTCAGACATATCAAGGAAAAATGGCTCTTTGTAATCCGGGACCGCTAAATCAGCCGCCCGCGTTAGGGCCTGTTTAAGAGATATGAAACTTTCGTCTGCCTCCATGGTCCACTGCAAATGGGCCGACAAATTTCTCATGCTTTGCTCATTTACCATGGCCCTGAGAGGGAAAGTGAGCTCCCCATATGATGCAACGAATTGTCTGCTGTATCCTGCCAACCCAAGAAATGAGAGCATGTCTTTTACAGTGACTGGTTTGGTATGATGCAGAATGGAGGATCTATGGGATGGAGAGACACCCGTCCCCTTAGAGGAAATCACTCTACCCAAAAAAGACACCGTTTGTCTGCAGCATTATAATTTATCCCATGAGACTTTGAAACCGACTTTATACATGCGAAGCAGCAACGTCTTTGTGGATGCCAGACAAGAAATATGGTCGGGTGCCGCCAAAAGAATGTCATCCACATACTGGATCAATACCACCCCCTTTGGGAGTGCCAGGTCCTTCAGCTGCTGTTTCAGTACCTGATTAAACACCCCAGGCGACAAAATGAACCCTTGAGGGACCCTTGTATAACGTAGTTGCTGGCCTTTATAGGTGAACGAAAAAATGTCCATCAAATGATCAGCTAAGGGCAAACAGAAGAACGCGTTAGCCAGATCAATGCACGAGAACCACTTATGGTCAGGGGTCAGCACAGACACAGCAGTGTAGGGGTTTGGAATTGGAACTGTTGGAGTAGAAACAACGCTATTGATCCATCTAAGATCATGCGCCATCCTATATTTACCTGTATTCTGCTTCTCTATAGGTAAGATAGGAGTGTTCCAGGCTGACTGGGAGGGTTCTAGCACCCCTGCTGCTAACAATCCTTCAATTGTGTCGGCAATGCCGGCTTCAGCCTCTGGTTTGTGTGAATATTGTCTCTGCCAAATGGGAGTGTGGTCAATTAAATCGAATGTGATTGGTGTGACGTGTTTGCAGTGACCAACGTCCGTTGAACCTGCTGACCACAAGGTGTCTGGTAGAGAGTCAAGCATCACCGCAGCCTGTGGATGGTCTGTTTTCTCCCTGCCATGAAACCTTTCAATATGCCTATGTTCCAGCAGTACCTTGTCAGTTGTCCTGTACATAATTCTGTAGGCTTCCTCTGATGGTGAATATTGTAAACCGGGTAGCTGAGTCCAAACCCAATCAGTTAGCGCCGTCAAATGTTTGGACATAGGTCCCAGATCCTTGGCCTGATATTTAGCATGCACGGCCAATGTGAGATGAGGTATAGCAGACATCTCATACCATTCCAACTGTTCTGCAGTCAGTTCAACAACACCCGTCACACCTTCTTTCCCTATCAGAATACAACTAGAGGAAATATCCCATTGAGTCCCTTCTAAGTGCTGATAGAATGCATGCTGATAGATGTCATTATCATCTCTATGATAATACAGGGTAACATGAAGGGAATCTGCAGGAGGAGCATAGGGATGCAGCATCTGAACCCAGGGTCGCCATTGGCTGTATAAAGACTGTATACCGTTATTCTGCCTGTTGTCGGGTTCGAGGAGTCCCCAGTATATATCTGCCCACTGCCCTTCTGCCATTGGTGATGTGTCTGGTGATAGCATCATTTGGGATCCAGAGTGAATCATTGTCATAGAACAGTTGACAGAATAGCCATTTGGAAAGGTCACCACCAGCACGTCTGGCCCGCACAGAACCAAGACCCCACATCTCACCAGCAAATCACGGCCCATCAGATTCACAGGGCATGCAGGTGATGAAATATACCGGTGACGAAAGGTCTGTCCGGCCACTGATGTGATCAGTGGCGATGTCAAAGGCAGATTTTCTGGTTTACCCAAGATCCCTACTAACTGGACGCTGGAGAATGACATATTTGACCGATGGTAGAAAATCTTGCACCCGTGTCAACCAAATCTTCTTGTCCATTATCCTCATTTGCATATAGGGGTCTGCCAACCCCACATGCCCCTGGATTCTCGGGCCCCGTCAATATTTGTACCCCTGCCCTTCCGGCACAGTCTGGGGGTACTGTCCTTGCATCGGGGCTGCTGCTGCATTTGGGGCTTGGTAAGGCTGAGCAGCCTGTTGAAAAGGAGGCTAACTTGAGCAGACATACTGTCCTCGGATCAATCCCTGGTCTCCCTTCTAGCCTCATCGGGCTGTAACTTCAGCAACTGCACTTGAGCTGACTCGTTGCTCTGTTTATCTTCATCCTGTTTTGTCCTGTAACGCTTCATGTGGTGCGTCAAGTGTTTCTCCCACTGTTCTATAGAACAACCTGGGATATCAGGATTACTCTCCATTGCCTCTTTTATCTCCTTAGGCATCCCTGCCATAAGGGCATTCCTAAATAATGTGGTCTGTAGCTGACCTGACCCTGGATGGCTCCCCGCAGTATCTGCCCACGTGCCCTTACACCTAGCCAAAAAGGCAGGCATATCCTCACCCTCCTTCATTGTGAAGGTGAGTGAGTGCATTGCTCCCAGTGGAATCGGAAATCTATCCCTCATTGCCCTTCCCACACAGGTGGCATGTTGGACAAACGGTTCTGAATCAGGTAGTAAGGTGGTCCCTGCAGACGCTTCTATCTGCTGTATTTCCCACATATTCAATTGCTTGCCCAACAATGCTCTCCAATCGCCCATAGCTACCTTGTGCCCTAGTGTATATTGGCAAAATTTAGTCATCCAAGGTCCACCTCCCTCCATGGGTGGGGGCATTTTATCCAGGATGCAGTTCATATCAGTAAATGTGAAGGGCTGATAAACATCCCCCAAATAAGAGCTTCTGTAAATTAATGGCATCTGGTGGTGCTGATACTGTACGGGTTGTCATAATGTGTCTCTGTGACGCAGGTTGTAACTTGGTTCAGGTAGGGGCTTCATTGGAGGGCCATGTTCAGCATGCATTGTGAGTGAGCCTTTCAAAGTGACGGGGTAGGTGTTGGGTCATCCTCTGTCAGGGATTCTTCGTCCTCAATATCTGTACTATTTTCAGACTCCCCCCCATCCAATTTGTCTCTATCTCATTCTTCCCTCAAAGCTCTCCTTCTCCTGTCTGAGAACCCATCATCTAGTAACTGACCTGAGCTATGTAATCTTCCCCTCCTTTCGCTCTCAACACTATGCGGTGTCGAGTGAGCATCTGGCTCTTCCAATAATGAATGTCCCCCTTGTTTCGGCTGTTCTTTGTTTCTGCTGTGTGTCATTATCACCCTGCTTGCCTCCTCCGCTTCTTTAACTCTCCGTCAGCTTCTAGTGTTACTTTTTCTACCTTTCTGATGCTTTCTTCTACTGCTTCCACCAGTCTCTCTTTTACTGCTTCGTCCTCTCTTGTTCCTACTTCTTGCACATCTAACACCCATTCTTGAACATACATAAGTGGCATTTGTGTTACAGGATATGGGGGCGGTGATTGTACCCCAAGCGATTTAGAATATAATGGCGCGGATGGTCCTGCCTTTTCTGTCTCCTTCGCCAGTTTTGTCTTAGAGGTACCACCCATCCTCTGTTGAAATGTTTCTACCGCCATACAGGCTAACGTCATGTTGTGCAGATGAATCCTCCCCTCTTCTTTCTCCTCGCCTTCTTTTGTCCACTTTCTTCTAACTAATATTGACCCTTTCTTTCCCTTCATGTGCTCTTCAACTTCTAATTTAGCTTGCTCTTCTGCTTTTCCTAAAAACGGTGACAATTTCTCCCTCTCCTCATCTTTAGGGATTTTGCCCTGTTGTTGTAATTCTTCCCAAATCTTATCATATTTCTCCATTATTGTTTTTTGTTTGTCCTTTGCAAGCCCACTGACTAACTGACTTCTAGCTTTACCCCACTGCTGTTTTACAGGCAACATTAAGTCGAAAGAACATCCTCCGTATTCCTCACACTCTTTATCAAATTCCCCTTCCATTTTACGTATTTTTGTTTTAATCCTCCCGTCTAGCAGTCAATTGGTTTGGATATAATATAACCGAGCAACTAACCCAATCAGAGACAAATCCGGTGGCCAGTCAGTTTGTATGGAGTACACCCGAGCAACTGACCCTTTCAGTGAGATTTATCAGCAGTGTGTTGTTATCACCGTTAGGTTTCCACTGCCGACTCTCTCTCGCTGAGACACCACCGTCCCTGTCTTCAAGACACTACTGGCTTTTCTGCCACCCTCCGTACATTCCCAATATAAGTTTTAAAACATACAACACAATCATACACCACAATTTGTGAGCGTTGCTTTTATGAGATTCTGCTCAATGGACTTTAAACCTCCTCACATTTACGTACTTTGTTGCTTTTATGAGGACTCTAACCCCACAGGACTTTAAACCTGTACGTATCAAACTTTGTTGCTTTTATGGGGACTCTAACCCCAAGGGACTTTAAACCCGTACGTACCTTGTTGCTTTTATGGGGACTCTAACCCCAAGGGACTTTAAACCCGTACGTACCAAACTTTGTTGCTTTTATGGGGACTCTAACCCCAAGGGACTTTAAACCTGTACGTATCAAACTTTGTTGCTTTTATGGGGACTCTAACCCCAAGGGACTTTAAACCTGTACGTATCAAACTTTGTTGCTTTTATGGGGACTCTAACCCCAAGGGACTTTAAACCCGTACGTACCTTGTTGCTTTTATGGGGACTCTAACCCCAAGGGACTTTAAACCTGTACGTACTATATCAATATTTTATCCACTTACTATTACTAGGACACTTGCAGTATAATGACAACAATCAATTTAGCATTTCCAATTGCAGAACTTCGATATAAACAGGCATCTGCTCACCTTTTGTTTTTATGCGGTGCCGCTTGTTGTTGTCATCAGACGTCAGTTGTCCATTGTTTCTATTTTTCTCTCTTTTCCGTCCCGTCTCCGTCTTCATCACGTCGGGGTCACCAAATTGTCGGACTTTGGCTCAATCTACCAATTTACTTTCTTCTACATGTGAGCCAAGTCCTGCATGTTCTTTCAATGAAGCAATAGGAGAAGATATTCGGTCTCACACTTTTAGTTTATTTTTCGCAGTAAGTGGATAAAGCATACAGAGCTCTGGGTCTAGACCTTTCTGTCCCTGACAAACTATATAGTGTGTCAGTTCAGAAAGTACCACACCTTTCTGTCCCTGACCCAGTCTTTTTATATAATAAAAAACGTCATGCAATCACTGAGGTGGGATTGTCTTCTGATTGGCTGTTGATCTGACTCCATTCTCCGCCTCCTTGTGTTCCCGGATGTCCGACCCCACATGACCTTGTTTCGCCCGCAAAACGGAGCACCACGTGACTTCCTCGCACTCCTCCGGCATGCGAAACAGCGCACCATGTGACATCCTTCTGCGCGCGCGCATAACGGAGCATCCCCAAAGGCTTCCGAATGCCGAGTATATTTACACTCGCAGCCAGCCATATATTTACAGTAAATAAATTCTGATTTGTTAAAACCAAGTGGTTTGAGCATCCACATTGCTCCTGGAATATTCACCTCACATCTGTTTAAAACAAGTTAGGGTCTGGGCTACCTTCTTAAAATGTATTGAGGGGGTCTGGCCTGGTCCATAACAGTCTGCACAAAGATCTGGGACTTGGCCACCATCAGTCATTAGCATGAGATGCTCATAATCGGGGATCAATCTGAATGCTGCCCAGGAAATGGGTATTGGTCAGTCCTGTAGGGCCAGAAGAAGCAGTCATGGAGTTCTTGACTGATAACGTTCAGAGTCTGGTCAGTCATGTCTCGGGGCTGCTCATTGAAATCAATCAATCAACTACAGCAAATACATCCCTGGAGATCGGTGTGTTGCTCACTAAGGATGGTGCAAGGGATTAATTACGAGTCGTGGGGAGATCACTGCTAAAAAGGTAGGGGAAAGGAGACAAGTTTAACACACCCCATGATAAAGATGGAAAGGCTCGAGTGGCCTTAAAACACAGAGGTGTTAAAGCATTGCTATCTACTTAATGGCATCCAACTATGTTTAAGTCACTTCCTTGTTAGTGTAGTGATTATTATCCCCACCTACAATGTGGGAGATTGGGGTTCAATTCCCAAATGGGAAGATTATTTTGGGGCCCTCTTGTGGTGCATTATTGCCCCTACCTCTGAACTGGGAGGCCTGGTCCAGAAGTATGTAATAACATCTCTGAACTGATTACAAAAATTAGTTAAATACAGTTAAAAAGGGGGAGTCAAGGTGGAGATTGTGGAAACAGTAAATGCATGTGCGGAAGTGAAAATAAGGATGGCGATTGTGGAAACTTAAAGTGAAGGGAGGATTTGTGGAATGGCATCAGAAGGCATGACAGGATTGAGGATTATTAGGGGGTTATTGACCCTGACGACCACAATGGCCTTGTGTTAGTATAGAAACCTGGCACATGTTTTCCGTCACCTTGGGTCTGAAAATCAGGTAAATTGGGGAATTTTGCATACTTTAAAACATATTTAACTTCTCTGATAACTCCCGGAACAGATGTGCTTACTTTCCAGCCCGCTACCCCAATGAGGCATGACAATGTTTACCAATAAGTGATGGACAGTTAGGCTAATTTGTGATAAGAAAACATGAGTTAAGAATGTGAGATGGAGTTTCCAGAAGATAGTTCCTTCACCTATTTTCCAGGGTGGGGGAGAGAAGAGGTCATGACGGTTCGCTTCAGCCCAGTCACCTGAAGGAATTGTGAGAAAGTCTGATTCGTTAAGTTAAAACATTTTCTCTTCTTACTCTTACTTAAAACATTGTCTTCTATCATTTTAGATATTTTTTATATTTCTACCTTTTCATCGTTAAAAAAGCTTTTGAATTGGCCATTTGAATATTTTTGTTCTGTCTTATGGTTTTATCGTGGATAAACATTACTAATTTACAACTGGTGTTTCAATGAAGTTGAAACAGTAAGTCAGACCCCATAAATCATTCTAAAAGATGAACATACATAAAGCTTTCCCCAGAATCTTAGTTATAAGGAACACGCACCTTCTGGGACAGTTGTATTTGCAAGGACCCACCAGCCAAGATAGTCCAGACCAGTTTCCTAATGTGAAGGTAACAATATTGGTTAAAGCACAAGAGAAAGCAAGTGCACCTTAAAATGTTGCTGCATAAAATGGGTATAAATGTGTTTGATGAACCATCCCAGTATAACAGACTGTACCTTTGCATCAGTAAAATACAAAAAAATTGGCAAATGAAAATAAGTTAAGCTAAAAATCAAATCAGAATTTCAACAAATGTGCATTTTCGAAGATGATTTCAATTTTGTTTGGAATAATTCTGTTTGCATTTATATAATGGAAGGTTTCTTTGTCACTATAGTAGTCTGTTTCCTTGTCTGCTTTGTATTGTAAGGGCTTGAAGGAATACAGGTTCTAATTACAGAATAAAGTAGAATCACAGAATCTCTACAGTGCAAGGGCAGGGCATTGAGTCTGCACTAACACTCCATACGGCATCCCACCCTATCCCCAAATTTCTATGGCTAACCCATCTAACCTGCAGATCCCTGGACACTATGGGACAATTTAGCCTGGCTATTCTGCCTAACCTGCACACCTTTGGACTTGGGAAGGAAACCAGAGCATCTAGAAGAAACCTATGCCAACACGAGGAGAATGTACAAACTTCACGTAGTCAGTTGCCTAGGGCTGGGATTTAACCTGGGTTCCTGGTGCTGTGAGGCAGCTGTGCAAACCACTGAGCCACCATGCATCACCCATAAAAAGTAAAAGCACAATAAGTCAACTCAAGTCTCAATCTGAATAATCAAATGCTCGGACTGTCAGTACTTACCACTGAAGAGAGCTACATTTTTAGCATCAACCTAGCAATCTGTTTACCACTTAAGTAATGATCTTTGATTAGTGAAATTGGTGCAACATTTACAGAAGGAAAAAGTGCAAAATGCATTATTCTATTCAATTGAACAAGTTGCATATTGTAACAAAAACAAGATACAGCTGGAAGCCTGAAATCATTGATGGAAAGTCATCAAAGCGAAATACTTATTAACTGTTTCTCACCACAAATGCTGCCTGAGCTGCTGAGTATTTCCAGCATTTTTGCTTTTATTTTGAATTCTGTGTCAATATCTGGTTCAAATGGATGGATATGTCATTTAGAGACATCACATCAACTTGAACCAGGCATTCACAATCTGGAAAAACACATGTGCCACAAACAGATCCATAAAGCAGTTAATTAACATGTAAATTATATCTTTGTATTATTTTAAATTCACAGATTTATGAATGCTTTACTATCAATTATTATACTTCTTATTTTTAATTTAGTTCAGGCTTCTTTGACATTTAAGATATATTGTTAATAAAATGCAGCATAGTCCAATTTAACCCTTGGTCCAGTGATATTTCAATGCTTCGCAATTAGCCATGAACAAAATTCAATCTCCCTAATGATTTTTTAAAATTTTTAGTTCAATGTTTGGGTCAACTCTTACAGTTAGTGTGTAATCTTGTGACATTTATCTTGAATGCTCTAAGGCGCGTAGGAATTACATGGCTATTTTGGTTTTCCTGCAGTGGTTAAATGAATCCCTGCAGGATTATGTAGAAACATGAAAGACACATTGGCTGATGTTGGTGTGCTTGTGTCAGACTAAGTTAGCCAAGGATAAAGTTATGAGCCCTTACTGGTAAGTTGTGCTACATAGCACAATTCTTACACGGTTGAGGATCTTTATTAAAAGTGGAAGTGATCAAGTTGTCTTTGAATAGTAAGATCCTACCCCTCTAATATTTTGTTATCTAGTGACTGTAAGACTGGAAATGGTTGTTCTGAGGTAACATCTAAGCATTTGGTCAGCCTCACAGAATCGTGTCATAAAAATGATTTAATTATCTTAATGAAAAGAAGTGTAATTAGAATTGGGCAATAGGAAATATGTTAAATCAAACATGAGCTTTGCCTGCTTCCACTGATACTTATGGGAGTCTCTGCTGTCATGTTACTGACATAAGAGGTGAGTATGCTAAAAAAATACTGAGCAGGATGATACCACATTTCCAGTGCGAGCAGCAGCGAAGGTAAGACCGTTTGGTTTTAAAAGTGCTTACCGGTAGCGGGCAGCGGTGTTTTTTTTCTCTCTCTTCACAGAAAGAGCGGGAGCACCAGGGGGAAGTGACGACGACCAGAGGGGCAGCCGAGACCCGGAAGCAGTTAGTGTAAGCTTACCTGGGTAGGTTTTTTCCCCCTTTAAAAGCGCGAAGGAGAGGAACCCGAGGCACTACACGGGTAGTGCCTCCCACCCGCCCTCCTCCTCTAACCTAATAATAACATCTGTTGTGGTAAGTAGGTAAGTGCTGAATTTTGCTTGTTGTATTCTTTAGACCCAGTTTTTTTTTAAATAAAAGTTAGCTTTAGAGGGATGGCAGTGAAGGCAGTGCAATGTTCCTCCTGCAACATGTATGAGGTGAGGGATGCCATCGACGTCCCTGCCGATTACACTTGCAGGAAGTGCACCCATCTCCAGCTCCTCCAAGACCGTGTTAGGGAACTGGAGCTGGAGTTGGATGAACTTCGGATCATTCGGGAGGCAGAGGGGGTCATAGATCAGAGTTATAGGGAAGTAGTAACTCCAAAGATGGCAGATAGATGGGTGACAGTGAGGGGGACTGGGAGGAAGCAGCCAGTGCAGGGACCCCCTGCGGCCATTCCCCTCAAGAACAAGTATACCGTTTTGGATACTTGTGGGGGGGATGACTTACCAGGGGTAAGTAACGGGGCTCAGGTCTCTGGCACGGAGCCTGTCCCCGTTACTCAGAAGGGAAGGGTGAAGAAGAGCAGAGCAGTAGTAATTGGGGACTCGATAGTTAGGGGCACAGATAGGCGGTTTTGTGGGAATGAGAGAGACTCACGATTGGTATGTTGCCTCCCAGGTGCAAGGGTACGTGATGTCTCTGATCGTGTTTTCCGGGTCCTGGAGGGGGAGGGGGAGCAGCCCGAAGTCGTGGTCCATATTGGCACCAACGACATAGGTAGGAGGAGTGCCGAGGATGTTAGACAGGCTTTCAGGGAGCTAGGTTGGAAGCTCAGAGTTAGAACGAACAGAGTTGTTGTTTCTGGTTTGTTACCCGTGCCACGTGATAGAGATTCGAGGAATAGTGAAAGAGAACACTTAAATGCGTGGCTACAGGGATGGTGCAGGAGGGAGGGATTCCGGTTTTTGGATAACTGGGGTTCTTTCTGGGGACGGTGGGACCTCTATAAACAGGATGGTCTACACCTGAACCTGAGGGGCACCAGTATCCTTGGGGGGAGGTTTGCTAGTGCTCTTGGGGGGGGTTTAAACTAACTCTGCAGGGGCATGGGAACCCAGATTGTAGCTTCAGGGTGCAGGGCCAGGAGTGTAGGGAGGTTAGGAACATGGCATCAATTTCCAAGGAGGGTGTCTGTAAACAGGAAAGTGGCTTGAAGTGTGTATACTTCAATGCAAGAAGTATACGAAATAAGGTAGGTGAACTTGCAGCGTGGGTTGGTACCTGGGACTTCGATGTTGTGGCTATTACGGAGACATGGCTAGAACAGGGACAGGATTGGCTGTTGCAGGTTCCAGGATTTAAATGTTTTAGTAGGGTCAGAGGTGGGGGTAAAAGAGGGGGAGGTGTGGCATTGCTTGTCAAAGATAGTATTACAGTGGTGGAAAGGACGATGGATGAGGACTTGCCATCTGAGGTAGTTTGGGCTGAGGTTCGGAATAGGAAAGGTGAGGTCACCCTGTTAGGAGTCTTTTACAGGCCTCCCAATAGTCCTAGAAACGTAGAAGAAAGGATAGGGAAGGTGATTCAGGAGATGAGTGACAGTAATAGGGTGGTGGTTATGGGGGACTTTAACTTTCCTGATATTGATTGGGAAAGCTATAGCTCAAGTTCGTTAGATGGGTCAGTGTTTGTTCAATGTGTGCAGGAGAGTTTCCTGACACAATATGTAGACAGGCCAACAAGAGGTGAGGCCATACTGGATTTGGTTCTGGGTAACGAACCAGGCCAGGTGTTAGAATTAGAGGTAGGTGAGCACTTTGGGGATAGTGACCATAATTCGGTGATTTTTACTCTCGTGATGGAGAGGGATAAGTGTGTACTACAGGGCAAGAGTTATAGCTGGGGTCAGGGAAATTATGATGCGGTGAGGCATGACTTAGGATGTGTGGCCTGGAAAAGTAGACTCCAAGGCAAGAGTGTAAATGATATGTGGAGCTTGTTCAAGGAGCAACTATTGAGTGTCCTTGATAATTATGTACCTGTCAGGCAGGGAGGAAAGGGTCGTGCGAGGGAGCCGTGGTTTAATAAGGAATTGGAATCCCTTGTTAAATGGAAGAGGGCGGCCTATCTCAAGATGAGACGTGAAGGTTCAATTGGGGCGATTGAGAGTTATAGGGTAGCCAGGAAGGACCTGAAGAGAGAGTTAAGAGCAGCAAGGAGGGGACATGAAAGGTCCTTAGTCGGTAGGATTAGGGAAAACCCTAAGGCTTTCTATAGGTATGTTAGGAATAAAAGAATGACTAGGGTAGGAATAGGTCCAGTCAAGGATAGTAGTGGGAAGTTGCGTGTGGAGGCGGAAGAGATTGGGGAGACACTGAATGAATACTTTTCTTCAGTATTTACTCAGGAACAGGGCATTGTCGTCGATGTGAATACTGAGTCACAAATAAGTAGAATGGATGGCTTTGAGGTATGTAGAGAAGAGGTGTTGGAAATCCTGGAAAAGGTGAAAATAGATAAGTCCCCTGGGCCTGATGGCATTTATCCTAGGATTCTCTGGGAAGCAAGGGAGGAGATTGCAGAGCCATTGGCCTTGATTTTTATGTCCTCTTTGTCTACAGGAGTAGTGCCAGAAGACTGGAGGATAGCAAATGTGGTTCCCTTGTTCAAAAAGGGGAGTAGGGATAACCCTAGTAACTATAGGCCGGTGAGTCTCACTTCTGTTGTGGGCAAAGTCTTAGAGAGAATTGTAAGGGATAGGATTTATGCACATCTGGATAGGAATAATGTGATCAAGGATAGTCAGCATGGTTTTGTGAAGGGCAGGTCGTGCCTCACAAACCTTATTGAATTCTTTGAAAAGGTGACGAAGGAGGTTGATGAGGGTAAAGCGGTAGATGTGGTATATATGGATTTTAGTAAGGCGTTTGATAAGGTTCCCCATGGTAGGCTACTGCAGAAAATACGGAGATATGGCATTGAGGGTGAGTTGGAGGTTTGGATTAGGAATTGGCTGGATGGAAGAAGACAGAGGGTAGTAGTTGATGGCAAAGTTTCTTCATGGAGTGCCGTCACTAGCGGTGTTCCGCAAGGATCTGTTTTGGGACCATTGCTGTTTGTCATTTTTATAAATGACCTGGAAGAGGGGTTAGAAGGTTGGGTGAGCAAGTTTGCGGATGATACGAAAGTCGGAGGAGTTGTTGACAGTGAGGAAGGATGTGGCAGGTTACAGCAGGATATAGAGAAGCTGCAGAGCTGGGCAGAAAGGTGGCAAATGGAATTCAATGTAGCTAAATGTGAGGTGATTCACTTTGGGAAGAATAACAAAAAGATGGGGTACTGGGCTAATGGTCGGATACTTGGTAGTGTGGATGAGCAGAGGGATCTTGGTGTCCATGTACACAGATCTCTGAAAGTTGCCACCCAGGTAAATAGTGCGGTGAGGAAGGCATATGGCGTACTGGCTTTTATTGGTAGAGGAATTGAGTTCCGGAGTCCTGAGGTCATGATGCAGTTGTATAAAACTCTGGTGCGGCCGCATCTGGAATATTGTGTGCAGTTTTGGTCGCCATACTATAGGAAGGATGTGGAGGCACTGGAACGGGTGCAGAGGAGGTTTACCAGGATGTTGCCTGGTATGGAAGGAAGATCGTATGAGGATAGACTGAGACACTTGGGGCTGTTTTCATTAGAGAAAAGAAGGTTTAGGGGTGACTTGATTGAGGTGTACAAGATGATTAGGGGGTTAGATAGGGTTGACAGTGTGAACCTTTTCCCGCGTATGGAGTCGGGTATTACAAGGGGGCATAGCTTTAAATTAAGGGGGGGTAGATATAGGACTGAAGTTAGGGGTAGGTTCTTCACTCAGCGAGTCGTAAGTTCATGGAATGCCCTGCCAGCAGCAGTGGTGGACTCTCCCTCTTTATGGGCATTTAAGCGGGCATTGGATAGGTATATGGAGGATAGTGGGTTAGTATAGGTTAGGTGGGCTTGGATCGGCGCAACATCGAGGGCCAAAGGGCCTGTACTGCGCTGTATTCTTCTACATCTACATGATCAGCTGTGAAGACTTCGAGTAGCAGCTTGCTAGACTAGGGACGTAACTGCAAGTTATCATTTTGCCTGCTAAGTAAACTCATATAAGATATTCAAGTGAATTGAAACCACAACAGTTACAGAACCAGTATGAGAATGTTAATACTGTGTTAAGAAATACAACACAAGGTTATGAAATGGTTATGAATGATCATTTTCCTTAAAAAAAACTAAGGCAATGATACACTCTTTAAAATATCAGGATTTTAAAGAGATTTCTAAGAATTAAAGCAATACAGAAGTTACATTAACACTGGAAGCTCTTAATTCAAACACCATTGACTGAACTGTGAGCACTTAATTTTATAAGCTGGCCAATTCGGGAGTCCATGCACGTGGTGAGTTGGTTCTGAATTGGGTTGCAGAGACTTCAGGGCCATTAAGACAACCTTGAGTGCCATTATGAAAGTGAAAGCAAAACATCATTCTTTTTACAGACAGGCTTGAAGTGCATCCAAAAACAGCACAGTGAAGATTTTTTAAAAAGAGCACAAGAAGCACAGCAGCTGTCTTGATGAATCTTCACATGCAGTAGCCTTTCAGTGTTGCTGCTATAAAACCCCAGAAACTGATAGCACTTGCAAAAGACAGAGAAATTCAGAACTTGACTTCAACACTCCATTGCCTGAATTGGAAAGCTGCAGCTGTCCTGAATAAATTCAAGGATTTTGAGCAAAAGATGGAGTTATGTTTCTTAGATTTAGCTGTTACAGAAACAGAAAGTGGTGCAAATAAAAATAGCCATTTGAACAAGGGATTGCACAAAGTCTATACTCCATGCTTGTTTTGACAGCACCAGAGAGGCCCAGCTAAGCAACGGGAGAGCTGTAGGATCAGCTTTGTATAAAAGTGAACTTTATAATTTAACGTCTAGTGCTAATGTATCACAGGCAGCAGCCACAAGAATAAATTGATCAGTAGTGTCACGACAAGGACAGAAGTGATTGTTTTAGGGGTCCTAGTGTAAATGTAACTTCCATGCTGCTTTAAATCTTATCTGAAGACTTTTCTCTGATATTTTAAAGTTTCCAATCCTTCCTTTGTTACTTTTTGGAGAACTCATTGCTCATCATTACTTCATAATTCTTGTGTTTATGTTGGATTTCTTAAGACAAGGATCTTTCTCAGAGGCTTAACATTCAAAGTGGATGATGAAGCTTGCTATAACTTAAACATCCATTCGAGCTTTCAAAGGAAGAGCTCTTGGAGAAAAAGAGAGGTCATGACATCCACACACTAGTAATTAAGATGGCAGAAAATATGAAGAAGTCATTGTAGTTTTATATACAGTTACCAGGACTGGTGCTGTAACCAGGAAACAGAAAGCAATCAAGTTTTATTGGAAATCTACACTTGTACACACTGCATGATCTTTGCAGGCCTTGTGATACAAGAGAACACTGGGCTTAACTGTGCAAGAAAACTTGTTCCAGACATGCAACCAGAGGCTTAAATAAGACACAGCCAAATAAAAATCATCTGGAGCATGCAGTAACAGCGTGGAGCGTGCCAGATGCTTGCATTAGCACAAATGCAGAGATGAGCTTCGCAGCAAAATGGATCCAGTTGAAGATTCAAAATGGGTAAATCTTCAACCAGAAGATAAACAGACTTTCCACGTTATGAATATAACACATTGTGTGAACAAACTCATGCAGTTAGAAGCATTTGCCACTAATAACATCATATACCAGAAAAACAATTGGTAAATATGTGCGCCAGACCAAAACTGACACAGGAGCTAATGTAACTATCATACCAGTCAGAATTCTGAAGAATACGTACCTAGGCCATTGGATGGCAATGAGGTACCTACAGCAGCAAAACCAACTGCACGCAATGGGTCATCCTTCCCTTACATTGGTATATTCAAAGTGAAATGCAGCTATTGCAATTCTGCATGGAATCCATAAGTATTTTGCTTAGTGGACTTGAATGGACAAGTAATAGCAGGAATACCAGCTTGTACAAACTCAATATTGTGACCGTTTACTAAATCACAAGGACAGCAAAAGAGGCTAGGAATATTTGTACTGAAACAGCCCAGGACTTGCAGCAAATACAGACACATAAAAATAACACATCGGAAACTTCAGAGATGATATTTCATTAAACCATAGAGAAGATGAAATTCCATCAAACAATCCTCCTGGAAAGTGCAGTGTCCAAATACAAGAGAAGATTAAGAGCAAATGAGATGATATGGAAAGCGATGATGTCATCCATAGTGTACATCCATGCACATACTGGTGCAGATCAATTACTTGCACACAAAAGAAAGGTGACACAGTCAGAGCAAGTTTGGTTCCAAGACATCTAAAGCTTTCTCTACAAAGATAGCAGCATAAGAATTCTAAACCAGAACTGAATTCCAAATTCATAGGATCTAAATTCTTAACAAGTCTGGATGCCAAGTATGCATGTAGGTTGGTTCACTTGGCAAAGGAAACTCTAGAAATCACTGCTTTCAGAACAGCATTAGCTGTCAGAGACTAACTTCAGTCTATTGGTCAGTCAGAATCTGTTCGGACAGTATATGGACAGAATTTCAGAAAGCATTCCTGGATGGATATCTATTACTTATGATATTGTGATGATGGACAAAACCAAAAATGAAAGCAACCAATCTGCACTTATTAATATTGGCAGCTCATTTTAAAGAACTCATCTTCATCAGCAAGAAATACCAGGCCAATATCAGATCAACATTTTTGGTTCAACCTATTCATTGTGGAATCCATCCCAATCCAGGCAAAACTATACATTACAAGTCAAAGAAGACATGGAGAGGTGTTCAGGACTTCCTAACTTCCTTGCACTGTACATATCAAATCTTTCTATCAAAGCACTATTGTGAAGAAAAAGCATGCTATATGATGCCAGGAGGATCATTAGCATGTCTTCAAGTGAGTTGACAGTGTGTTGCTGGAAAAGCACAGCAGATCAGACGGCCTCCAAGGAGCAGGGAAATCGACATTTTGGGTTGGAGCTCTTCAAGTGATTCCAACAAGCATTGTCAGTAGAAATCTGTATCTTACAGTGTTATGAACCAAAGAAGAAAAGAATCCTACAAGTTGATGCATGTCGGAAAGAACTAGGAATGTACATCATGTAAGATAGTATACCAAATGAACTTTTGTGAGTGCAATCATATTATTTCAACAGGGTACATGTATGCATCAGTATCACAAGAGTATTCAGACCATGTCACAAGATCCCAAATGTACTGTTCAGTAAGCAATTCACTGAGGAAACTATTGGAGATAATTTAGCACAAACCACTGGTAACTGCTGCACCTAGACAACAATGACTTCTGATAGAAATACAGATATCCAACTTCAATATATGAAATCGGTACAACTTGGTACCGATGGGTGCCATGGTGACACAGTGGTTAGTACTATTGCCTCATAGCGCCAGAGACCTGGATTCAATTCCCGTCTCAGGTGACTGTGTGGAGTTTGCACATTCTCCCTGTGTCTGCATGGGTTTCCTCCAGCTGCTCCGGTTTCCTCCCACAGTCCAAAAACGTGCAGGTTAGGTGAATTGGCCATGCTAAATTGCCCGAAGTGTTAGGTGAAGTGGGAAATGGGTCTGGGTGAGTTGTGCTTCGGCGGGTCGGTTTGGGCCGAAGGGCCTGTTTCCAAATGATTAGTTTGGCCATATGGAGCAAATTGCTAAATCTGAACAAGAATGCAGAACCTCCCTCACTTACAATTTGCTGACCTGGACAGAGGAGGTGATGGCCTAGTGGTACTATTGCTAGATGAGTCTAGAAACTCAGCAAATGTTCTGGGGTTCAAATCCTGTCAAGGGATATGATGGAATTTGAATTTTATTTAAGGAATTAAGAAATCTGAAGATGATGATGAAACCACTGCCAAGTGTATGGAAAAATATCCTTCAGGGAAGGAAATCTGCATCCTCACTTGGTTTGGCCTACATGTGATTCAAGACCCACAGCAATGGGGATTTTGAAGGAGAGGAGAGTGGTTTTTTGGTTTTTTTTAACAAGATAAATTGAAGCCCAAGATAGGGGGCAGAAAGCAAAGAGTGACATCATAGGAAAATGACACTGTGGAAAAATGCACTGAGATTCAAAGTCTCAGAGCTGGTGAGGAAGGAGCTTGTACTGAGTGGTGAGTGGTATATATATAAAAAAAATCTGAACAAGGCAAAGCAAAGTCTCACATGGAAGGCTGGTTCAAAATGTAAGAGCTCTTGGGATGCAAGGCAAGTTGGATCTAAAATTGGCTGACAAATAGGAGACAAAGGGTAATGGGGGAATGTTGTTTTTGTAACTGGGAGACTGTGACCAGTGGTGTACTAACTGGGTTTGGTGCTGGGACCCTTGCTGTTTGATACATTCATTAATGAGTTAGATTTGAATGTAGCAGATATAATTAATAAGTTTGCAGATGATACAAAAATTGGTGGTGTTGTTGATACTGAGGAGGATGGTCTCAGGTTGGTAAACCGGCATGGCAAAAGTAGATGGATTTTAAGTGTGAGGTGATGCATTTTGAAAGATCTAATAAGGGAAGGATATACACAATGAATTGTAAATCCTGAGGGAGTATGTCTGATTGAAGTATACAAAATTAGAAGAGGCATAGATAGGGTGGAACAGAAGAATATTTTGCTTGTGACGGATGTGTCTAAGGTCAGATAGCATAAGTTTAAGGTGAGGAAGAAGTGATATAGAGAGGATCTGACGAAATATCAGACGGTGGTAGAAATATGGCATGTACTGCTTGAGAGAGTAGTGGAGGCAAGTACCCTCGCAACACTTAAGAAGCATCTGGATAAGCACTTAAAATTCCAAGACATATAGGCTGTGGACAAAGTGCAGGAATATTAGATTAGTATAGTTTGGTGTTTGTTGGTTGGCATAGAGATGGTAGGCCGAGAGGCCTCATTTCATGCAATATAACTGCATGACTATGACTCCAAGGCTCTAAACCACCATCAGAATTGGCCTGAGACGAAAAAACTGCAGGTGCTGGATACAGATACTGTATACAAGCAGGAGGCTGGAATAGTCCAGCAAGCCAGGCAGCATCAGAAGGTGGAGAAGTTGATGTTTCGGGTATAACCCTTCTTCAGGAATTGGCCTAGCAAGCCACTCAGATGTCCCAATCGCTATGAAGCAAGGTGGCAGATATGCTTATGGTTGATTTGATAAACGTTAGTCAGCACAAATGCTACCAGATTTAGGAATCAACAACAAGTAAAGTTATTGTGAAGTGTAATTGTGGAAGAGTGGCCTGACACAAGAAGTGCCAGACACTTTCAGATACTTATGACCATGCAGAGATGAACTTGGTATCTCAAGAGGTGTAATTATTAAAGTTAAGTTATTTATTGTACTTCAGTGTCATAGCTATATTGAGGACATTTCAGCACAGAGTGGACAAAATGCCTGGCACAGGATGCTGGGTAATACGAAGATCAACAATGACATAGAGAAGACACTGAGGATTATGTGAGGCATGCCAGAGTCACCAACACAGCAACATAAAGAAGCATTGCAACCTCCTGAGAATCCACTGACTTCTGGTCCAAAATTGCAATGGATTTATTCACCATAACGAAATAGTTTTTTAAAAATGAATTCTGTATAAGTGATTGCCAACTTCATTAACAAGTGGATCAGTTTTAAAAGAAACCCATCAAAAGCAGACTGTGAGTCTGGTTTGACCAGCGATGCAGGTGGGTTCAGGACCTAATTTGTGTGTATGAGTTATGGATTGTTACTTTAGCAGAATCTGCTAAATGAGTTCTCCATTTAAACTAAACAGGAGCAATTAGCACTTTAAGCCAATCCATAAAATAAATAAATGGTCAGAAACTTTTAAGATTCTGCAAGTGGCTCATGCTGTACTTGTAAAGTTAAAGTACTATTGGCTTCGTATTAGATAAAATATTTCGCAGAACAGTGGGCATTCAAAATAGTTCAAATCATTGTTTCAGTGTATCTCCCTAGCATGGAGCTAGACAATGGGTTGGGACAGAAGCAATTTGGAGATTTTGCAGTCTACCAATTCTAAAAGCTTGTTCTACTATATGAACAACAGGAAATTTGAAATTATTACAACTACTGGAGGGCTTGTTGGTAGAATCTGACTTTGAAAGTGTGATACTGACACTGTCCAATGGAGGGCAGTAGACCACCAATGCACTGCCCTGACTTGCCTGTGCAGAATAATTCTTTATTTTATTCTTATATTCCAAGGTTTCAAAACAATCAAAATAATAACCTAAGTGATCTCGTTCTTTGCTGTGCATTTGAGGCTATCAGGTTTAATAGACAAGTCAGTTGCTGAGGCTTTACCTCCTATAAACAATTCACATTCAAGGCAATACTTGCTTTTTCATTAATTATACATTTTGGTTAGATTGTAAGGGGGTATCTTTAGAAAATAATACCAATGTTTTAATTAACACAAAGCAGGGTGACTGCTTCTAGAGGGCTTTGAGCAAACAACCTGGCACATAGGCTCACCAATAGCTGCTCACGAGTGAATTCTGATCACTTACTGGTTGCATGGTTCTAATTCTAGATTAATGCAATGGGATTGATCCTCTTGAGAAGGAGACAGAGGGAGAGAGAGAAAGTGAAGGATAGGCAGAAACTCAACACAGTTGTCTTGCTTTAATGTAAAGCCTCTAACGTAAATTTATTATCTAATACTTAATATGATTGGAATATTGTTTTAGATGGTATCACTTATGTTAAGTAATATGGGCAGGCTTCCTAAATTAAGATTCAACAAAAGCCAATGCACACTGTTTTCTTACAGATTTGGCATAAATTACAGAGGTGTTTTTAAAGCTCACAGCAGGCGGTTGGGAGCTTCTGCATTATGATGTTAGGTTGGCAACCCATCATGGCATTCTGCAATAATATGGATGACGTGTGGGTGCTGAAATCAACAGCCCACACATTGTGTTGATGTAATTGATAAATGTATTATTAAGTTTGTCAACTATTTAATCATCATAGTTTTTCAGACATTAGACAGAAAACAGTTTGGGAATCTTTTACTGCAGTTATGATGAAATGGCACAAGAGTGGTACAAAAAGCCCTGTAACATCAGTTTAGCAGTCTCCGTTATAGTTAGGGCACATGAAAGAGGTCCCTGAGTAGGTTCAAAGTTAGTAGAAAGAAAAGCTCCAGAAACAGAAAACTTCAAGGTTTCAAAGAAGAAATCATCTTACAAAGCTATTGAATGCATCGTTTAAGGAATACATGTTAATGAGTAAGTGATAACAGCTTGTTTAAGGGTCTCCTGATGACACATTAACTAAAGAAGAAAGCATTGAGTAAATACTGATGTTTGCCAGAATGAAACCAAACTTAGCTGTGTTAACTGAACAAAAACAAACTTTAAAATAGAAACAGATTATTGAGGTGTCAGCATCTTTAAGGTTGATGTTGAGAGAATAAGGATTGATTCTTTATTTATGACATTTGTAATAAGACTTTCAATTTGTTCTTGTATAGTGTATTATAGTTTATTTTTCCTTTATATATGTAATGAGGTTTGTTTGAATTATATTGGAACCCTTTTGTGAACGACCAACATGATAACTAAATTGCAAAAATAAAACTTATTATCCATCAAGCTAGGTTTCCTTCTGGGATCTGACTTGTCAATTTTTACCATTGGCTGGGATCTTGGCAAAGTGGGGGCATTTGTTAGAATAGAAATTTGTTGAAGTTATTTGTGAATCTTCGAAAAATGAGTATGTAGAGATACTGAGCATAATGGTAGGAGTTGCTATGTATATTATGTGATTTGGAATTTGAAAATGGCTTTTGACTATTGCTAAGGCGTTTCTAGGAGTTGAAAATGTAGCTGGAATATTTGCAGACTAAAATACTAAAATATTTTTTATTTGTCGTGATTATATGAAGAAGTGGATACATTTTGCCAGATATGCCAGACATACCAGGCAATGAGGAAGCATTGGTCATTAATTTAACCAGCATTTTTAAAGAAGCATTTTCTGAAACGTTTTGAAGATTTTATTGGATTGAGGAAGACCCCTACCTAAAACAAGAAGGGGGAAACAGGATCTTTAAGTAATAATTGTGGATGGTTTAACAAAATTTCCTGAGTTAGTGTCTTTGGAAAAAAAAATAGAATAAATGGCAATGGAGAAGTTAACAACTTTCTTGTTTAAAGATTTGGTTATTCAATAAAACACAATCAAATAAAAGTTGAACTTTTATGTCATAAATAGTCAGGAAATATTGAATAATTTGAGAATAATACAATTTATCTCTTAAGCTTATTATCTACAAACTCAAGGAGTATTTGACACCTTAAAGGCTTCAAACTTAAAGACCATGATTAGAGCTTATGTTCAAGAATGTCTTCATGTTTGTGGTATAGGAATTCCCTGTGTTACTGTTTGTTATTACAGCTGTCCTTAACAAATCCACTTTTTCAATTGATTAAAGAATGGACATATAAACCAAAGTTAAGAAGGTACACGGCCAATTGACATGATCGTCCCGAGAATCACTAAACAAAGTAGGTGAAATGGTGATAAAAGAATTGAAAAGTGTTCAAAACAATGAAAATTAGCACAGATAAAGAAGGTCAGAATTTGTTGCTACAGACAAGGTGCCAGCATTACATCTGTCTCTTGGTACCATTAAAAGCAAGGTTATGGGACCTTATCAAATCAAAATGATTCGCAGTGATGTGAATCATGAAGTAAGTATTCCAGAAAGGAGAAGAAAATCAACAAATACATTGTGCTGATGTATTAAATCATATTATAGCAAGAATTATAGTCAGGAGAGAAATGTAGTTACAATGGTGAAAGGAAAGTATTGGAACAATTTGAGGAAAGTGTTAAAGTTGCCCTTCAATATCAAATTGGATAGTATTTGAAAAGTTAGATGGAATATTCTGCTATCTCCCAAAAAACTATCAAAATTACTTACAAAATTGGATTAGCCAAGCGAAATGTAGGGCTACAGAGGTAGGGTAGGGGATGCTGCTAGTTGGGATGCTCTTAGAGGGTCAGTGTGGACTTGATGGGCTGAATGGCCTGCTTCCACACTGTCTTGTTTCAATGATTCTATTTAATTGATTCATGCAAACAGGCCCAGAAAAAACATCTTTGGTTATAAGTGATATTAATGCAGGGAATGTATTATCTGTAAAACAATATCCTTATAGTCTTAATTTAGAGAAATTAGGCAAAGAGAGAAGAGATCATGATGGATAATGATATTATTGAACCAAGTCATCACAGCTCACTTTATATGATAGGACTGGAACAAGATGGATCACAACCAATATGAATAGATCTTTGCAAAAACAATTCAGTAACAGAAATTGATTCATATCTGATAGAATGATTAGAGGTTTGTATTGAGAATACTGAATATGCACAATTGATTTCAAAAATTGACTTGTTAACAGGATATTGGCAGGATCCATTATCTGACACAACTAAAGACTTGTCAGCCTCTACAACACCAAATGGCCTTTATCAATGTAAAGGCATACTGTTCAAAATCAAGAATGCACCAGCAACTTTTCAGTGATCAACCAATAAGGTAATCTAAGGATTAGGAAACAGTGAGGTCTGCAGATGCTGGAGATCAGAGTTGAGAGTGTGTTGCTGGAAAATCAAAGCAGGTCAGGCAGCATCCGAGGAGCAGGAAAATCGACGTTTTAGGCCGGAGCCCTTCATCAGGAATGACTGGGGAGACGAGAGGACTTGGGGAGTACAGAGAGGGACTCACTGAGATCTTTGTAGAGAGAGGAGCAGAACTTTTTCAAGGTAGGCATCTTTGGAAGAGGCTTCATAGTAAGGTTGAAATCAAGTAGAAGACAGTGAAGTCTGCAGATGCTGGAGATCACAGTCGAGAGTGTGTTGCTGGAAAAGCACAGCAGGTCAGCCAATATCCAAGGAGCAGGAAAATTTACATTTTGGGTTGGAGCCTTTCAACTGGAATAAGGCCTCATTCCTGATGAAGGGCTCTAGCCCGAAACATTGATAATCAAAGGATTATGCAACTGTGTTCAGACAAATCTGGGAGGAACTTTATAGTACTTTCATGAGTTGTTTGATTTATTTGCAAAGAGTTAATTTCTTCATAACTTGGCTATAAGTGAATTTTTCAAAACAAAGCTGACTTATTTGGGCCACAGTGTGAGACAAGGCTAGGAAGCACCTAAAGAAACAAATATAAGGGCTATTCTGGAGTTACCTATGCTTAAGCAAAAAATGGAAGTTTTGTCATATATTGGCATGAAAGAATTTTATCAAGATCCATTCAGAGTTTCAGCACTGTCGTGCCTTTTTAAAACAAGTTTATTAAAGAAAGGCAGGAAATTTATTTAGAAGAAAGAATGTCAGAGTGCTTTTGATGCCTTGAAAGCTGTACTGACTATGGGTCCAGTTTTAGCAGCACCAAGTTATGATAAGCCATTCAAACTGACTGTTAATGCCAGCAACATTGGTGTTGGTGCAATGTTATTAAAGGGAGATGAGATGGGAATCAAACATTCAGTCATTTTTCATGCAAATGGTATGTGTCAACAGAAATATTCATGTGAAAATAAATAAGATTTGAGTTTGATAATGGCCCTGGAACACTGTTGAATTCTATATTTCTAACAATTGCGTAGAAACTGATTTATATGGATCATAATCCTCTCACTTTTCTTGAATTATTTCATACCAGGCTTTCGTGACTGACTGGAGTTTAATACTGCAGCTATGTCATTAGAAAATCCTTCATGTCACAGGAAATGACACTATTATAGTGGATACTTTACCATGAGAAAGTATATGTTGTGATCAAACTGAAGTTGTGTGGAAAATGATTATTAGGGAAAGTTCTTGGCTATTTAATATGAATATTGTTACCATCAAAGTGAAACTTGTACAAATTGCGAGAAGAAGAATTTGTCTTGGGAAACAAAAATGCCTGTTAAAGATACCTTATCATTGCTTCTGTCAGGAAGTACGATGAAGATTCATGATATATTATTATTAATAGTATTTAAAACATAGGTTTTATGAACAATGTTTTATGCTTTAAGTTTGATTTATATTTCAAAGGTGTGTGTTAAGAAGGGAAGATATAAGGTTTAGTTTAATTTTTGACGTCTGTGAGTGGTCATCTGTTTTTTGGTAAGTTTGTTTATATGCATTTAAATCTTTAAAAGAAATCTTAGGGTGAAAAGTTCACTGTTTCAGAACACGAGTAGAAGTGAGAAAGTGAGGACTGCAGATGCTGGAGATCAGAGCTGAAAATGTGTTGCTGGAAATGCGCAGCAGGTCAGGCAGCATCCAAGGAGCAGGAGAATCGACGTTTCGGGCATGAGCCCTTCTTCAGGAATGAGGAAAGTGTGTCCAGCAGGCTAAGATAAAAGGTAGGGAGGAGGGACTTGGGGGAGGGGCGTTGGAAATGTGATAGGTGGAAAGAGGTTAAGGTGAGGGTGATAGGCCGGAGTGGGGGTGGGGGCGGAGAGGTCAGGAAGAAGATTGCAGGTTAGGAAGGTGGTGCTGTGTTCGAGGGTTGGGACTGAGACAAGGTGGGGGGAGGGGAAATGAGGAAACTGGAGAAATCTGAGTTCATCCCTTGTGGTTGGAGGGTTCCTAGGCAGAAGATGAGGCACTCTTCCTCCAGCTGTCGTGTTGCTATGGTCTGGTGATGGAGGAGTCCAAGGACCTGCATATCCTTGGTGGAGTGGGAGGGGGAGTTGAAGTGTTGAGCCACGGGGTGGTTGGGTTGGTTTGTCCGAGTGTCCCAGAGGTGTTCTCTGAAACGTTCCGCAAGTAGGCGGCCTGTCTCCCCAATATAGAGGAGACCACATCGGGTGCAGAGGTTGCAGTAAATGATGTGTGTGGAGGTGCAGGTGAATTTGTGGTGGATATGGAAGGATCCTTTGGGGCCTTAGAGGGAAGTAAGGGGGGAGGTATGGGCGCAAGGTTTGCATTTCTTGCGGTTGCAGGGGAAGGTGCCGGGAGTGGAGGTTGGGTTGGTGGGGGGTGTGGACCTGACGAGGGAGTCATGGAGGGTGTGGTCTTTTCGGAACGCTGATAGGGGAGGGGAGGGAAATATATCCCTGGTGACAACTTTCCCCCCAGACTTCTTCAAAGACCGCAATTTCCCCCCAGACGTGATCGACGATGCTCTCCACCGCATCTCCTCCACTTCCCGCTCCTTCGCCCTTGAGCCGCGCCCCTCCAATCGCCACCAGGACAGAAACCCCCTGGTTCTCACCTACCACCCCACCAACCTCTATATACATCGTATCATCCGTCGTCATTTCCGCCACCTCCAAACAGACCCCACCACCAAGGATATATTTCCCTCCCCTCCCCTATCAGCGTTCTGAAAAGACCACTCCCTCCGTGACTCCCTCGTCAGGTCCACATCCCCCACCAACCCAACCTCCACTCCCGGCACCTTCCCCTGCAACCGCAAGAAATGCAAAACTTGCGCCCACACCTCCCCCCTTACTTCCCTCCAAGGCCCCAAGGGATCCTTCCATATCCGCCACAAATTCACCTGCACCTCCACACACATCATTTACTGCATCCACTGCACCCGATGTGGCCTCATCTATATTGGGGAGACAGGCCGCCTACTTGCGGAACGTTTCAGAGAACACCTCTGGGACACTCGGACAAACCAACCCAACCACCCCGTGGCTCAACACTTCAACTCCCCCTCCCACTCCACCAAAGATATGCAGGTCCTTGGACTCCTCCATCACCAGACCATAGCAACACGACAGCTGGAGGAAGAGCGCCTCATCTTCTGCCTAGGAACCCTCCAACCACAAGGGATGAACTCAGATTTCTCCAGTTTCCTCATTTCCCCTCCCCCCACCTTGTCTCAGTCCCAACCCTCGAACTCAGCACCACCTTCCTAACCTGCAATCTTCTTCCTGACCTCTCCGCCCCCACCCCCACCCCCACCCCCACTCCGGCCTATCGCCCTCACCTTAACCTCCTTCCACCTATCGCAATTCCAACGCCCCTCCCCCAAGTCCCTCCTCCCTACCTTTTATCTTACCCTGCTGGATACACTTTCCTCATTCCTGAAGAAGGGCTCATGCCCAAAACGTCGATTCTCCTGCTCCTTGGATGCTGCCTGACCTGCTGCGCTTTTCCAGCAACACATTTTCAGCTTAGAAGTGAGAAAGAAAAATCAGTTGGTCGTTCTATGGCAAAGGGAGGCAGAGACAATGAAAAGTTCTTTCAGAAAGTCCAGAAGGTCAGACAGTGCAGTTTTCTTTCAGATAGACATAGATCACTCAGAAAGGTAAGGCAGATAACATTAGCTGTGCAGTTTGGTAGTTTCCAATACAGGCGAAAGTGGGTACTGCAGATGCTGGAGATTATAGTCAGGATTAGAGTAGTGCTGGAAAAGCACAGCAGGTCAGGCAGCATCCGAGGAGCAGGAAAATTGATGTTTCAAGAATATTTCTATGAAGTAAGTGAGTTGTGTTAACAGTTTGTTAAAGGGACTCATGAAGAGGCATTAACTAGAGGAGGTAGTGATAAAGTAAATGCAAAATTCCTACAATTTGTTTTTGGTTAGTTACAAGCGATGACTGTTTTTGGCAGCTAAAAATAGACATGAGCAACTCACCATAAAAATAATTGCAATGTTGGAAGAGAGCAAAGGTGGTATGCTCATATTTAAGAGTCAATCTTTCTTTGCCTTTCCATTAGCCTTCCTTCTTGTCTAACAGCCTCTAAATGACCACCTGACATTGCAGACATGCAGAAATGGCAGTAGTGTGCAGAGTGAGGTGATGGAAATCTCAGTTTCCATTTTGACACCTCAACTTCACTAAGAAATTTAAAATCCAGCTCTTAATTTTGTTGCTGCATTTTTGGGATTCTTGATGATTCAGCCTAAAAGACTTTGGGTAAAATCATAGCAAGATTTCGCTGACATGTAAAAGTCAACTGATAGGAGATTTTATTAACTCTCAATTCAACATTCAAAAGAGTTATTTTAGCAGTTGGCGACAATGTAAACTGGGCAATAACATATTGTCCATTATTTAATCTATCTCTCTTTTTTATTCTCTCTTGTAATTTAAACTTCCATTAATGTCAGATTCATGTGAAGTACTTGCCAAGAAACCCATTCCTTGGACAGCAGTCTCTGTCATGATTCACAGCTTGAATGTTTGATCACTAACATGAAGAGCTAAGGGAGGTGAACAAGTCAAGTTTCTTCGCTTCCTGCGCAGATTACATCAGGACTGACTGAAGAAATTTGAAGTGAAAACAATTCCATAGGAGGAGGTCTCCCTTCCTAAGATTGGAACTGAGTTTGTTTATTAATCGCTTCTACATAAATGTAAAACTGTCCTGGATTAGGAGCTTTGAACAAATGATTTGTTACTTTGATGTGATGAGGAGCAAGAGATTAGACTGAATTTCATCAAAAAAAATCATACAGTTTGTGCAAAGTAAACCAACTTGTTTGTATAAAGTTGGTTTTGTCAAGCAAGAGTGCTCAGCAGCTAAATTGGTAATGTAGGAGAAAGGTTCACCAAACATATGGATCATAGCATTCAGTGTATTCAACAACACTTTCACTGAATACATCTTCACAACCCCAGTCTTCTTGTGTTTAACTAGATATTGGGGTGTTAAAATCTCTATAACATATCTGAATCTGAATAGAGGAGTGCAATTCTTTGATTTGCAACCATTGTAGTAATTTGAAAATAATAAATCTGTTAAAGACCAGGCCCGACCTCTCAAAACATTTTTCAGCAGGTAGCCCAGACCGTAACTCTGCTATTTGTTTCAGGTGTGTGTATAATTGATATTTGCAGAGTGAATTATCTGGTCAGACTGCCGAGTTTTAAACAAACACAATTTATTTACAAAATTATGAAATGAAGCGTAACAAACCGAAAATAGAATACCTGAATGGCTTATCCTATCTGAACCTGACAGGCTATCCCGACTTAATGATGCTGTTCCAAAATACTTGCAATAGTCCCAAATAAACAAATCCCTTAGCACAAAGAGTAAAAATGACGCAAAAAGCTTACAGGTTCTGAAGTCAGAAGGGCAGAAATAGGGAGAGTACCAGGCTGGATTGCTCCGGCATCCTTTCTTCACACACACTGCTGCTGAACTGAATCAAAACAGTCAGCTGCTAGGACTGGCCACTCCCCTTTCATTATACAAGTTATTTTAGAACATGAAAGTCTTCTGCCTGAGGCAGCATCTGTTAGCTGTAAACAAGTGGGCCTTAAAATCTATCCAAACTCAGACTTTTCAGAGTCTGGGCCGTTTACAACCTCTCTGAAAAAAAAACAAGGACAATCTAACCTTGTCAAAGAACAGGTTTGTCACAATTTCTTTTAATCATGGATGAGCATGATCCTTAATATCTTTAGTAGCATGCAGCAGATCAGGAGCTGAGCAGAATAGGGCTCAGTTTGAATCCCTTCTGTGAATTTTACTTTGTGCAAGGTATTAATGGTAAATACAAAATAGCAACATTTGAATAATATTTACTATTGGCAGCTTCACCCCATTTTCAAAGTAAGTAAACATAATCATTTTTAGAATGTTTTGCCATCTTGGAGATGCTATGGTTAGGATCAATATTAATTGTGAATTTACAGCTGGTTGTCATATGAATACAACATCTGTTTGAGGGCAAAGCTCTAAGCTCAGGTACATTCTGATATATCCAGGAAGGAATGCCTACGACAAATTCTAAAGGACTTATGATTTGGCAGAAAGTGCACATCAGTGAGTTGAGAGATGCCCACAGCGCCATCTGTTTTTAACTAGTCAGGCCAAAAGGATTTGAACCATATTACTCTGGAGTATAAAATGGCCTTCTGTGCATGTGGTATGTCTGTCCTGCTTATAAATTTGACAACAAATTAATTCTGTTTCAAAAATTTGAAACACTGAAAAATGGGTGGTTTGGGGTCAGGTGAGATTTTCAAATGCTTGGAATTGACCCTCATGCACCCACTTCCGTAAAACAAAATGGGATAAGTAGTAGGCAGTGGATATTCATATACGTCACCTCACGCCTCACATGTTTGTTGCAGAAATCCTCAAAACCCATTTTCTATGAGATGCATTGGTCATTAAAACATCTTACCAAGGCTGCCCGCCTCATTATTCATCTGTCTTACAAATTCAATACTGTCCCAACAGTTTTCTCAGCTCTCAGAAAGCCAAGAAGTCCAAGGAAGGTGTGAACAAGGTCATGGAAAAGTTAAATACATTTATAGTACAGCTTGTGGGTGAAGAGGGACAGTGGTATTTTCTACCAGCTCCTCAAATTTACATTGCCCCTCTCTTCAGATTCTCTTCCATCAAAACAGCCTCCCCAAACCAAAGATCTTGCTGCAATCAGACATCAATCTTCTGTAGAATTAGATACCTCTACTCCCACCCCTGCTGGTATTAGTGATTATAATCTCACTCTGTTGCAATTCATAATTCTTCCACTCATATAGCAGCAGATTCCTGACTTGCTCCTATTCTTGTGGTCTCCTTTGAAGTGTTCCCTTCCTGACAGAAAACCAAACATGTCATGAAGGCTGAGTTCTCCTTTTGGATCCAGTAGAAAAAAAATCCCACTGTTGAATCCACAGCAGACAAGGCAACCTGATCTTCAGATTTTCCTCCTGAAGCTCTTCTTTACTGAATCTGAAACTGAACTTTGTCAATACTAAAACCTTTATTACTAAAGTCACATTATTATAGCACCTTTCATGTCTTCTGGGCATTCTGGAATAGTTTACAGATAATTAATTACTTTTTGAAGAATAGTCACTGTTATAAATAGGAAACATGGCAGCAAATTTGTACAAATATCTACAATAGTTTAATGTCTCATCCAAAAGATGGCACCTGCAATAGTGTAATGCACCATCAGTCTTCCACTGAAGTTTCAGCATAGATCTTTGTCCACAAATCCTGAAGAGCAACTTGAACCCACAACTTCTGCTGTAAAGCTGAAAGTGGCACTGAGAGAAAAGCCCCCAATTTATGCTGCAGATATCAGCAGAGGTAATATATTACTTATGATCAACTTAACAAAATATCTGCATTCAGGGAGCGTACAGTGGAATGTTATACAGTGGCATTTAGTGTTGAACTGTAAATATTAAGAACCTTATAGGTTTCAAAATACTATTTTATTTTTGAAATAAATACTGGTTAGAAAATTCCAATAATTATCTGCTTCATCTTTCATGATAAAGTGGGAATTTGTTTATATTAACTCACTTGGAAAAAGTGGCACAGTGGTTAGCACTGCTTCCTCACAGCACCAGAGATCTGGGTTCAATTCCAGCCTTGGGCGACTGTCTGTGTGGAGGGTGTTCCAGTTTCCTCCCACAGTCCAAAAGATAAGTGCAGGTTAGGTGAATTGGCCATGCTAAATTGCCTGTAGTGTTAGGTGAAGGGGTAAATGTAGGGGAATGGGTTTGGGTGGGTTGCGCTTCGGCGGATCGGTGTGGACTTGTTGGGCTGAAGGGTCTGTTGCCACACTGTAAGTAATCTAATCTAAAATATATCTAAGTATTGCTGAACAACTGATACATTTTGTCAAAGCTTTTCACCTTGTACTCTTCAGGACAATTCACAAGAATACCAGTGTGAGTATTAACCAACATTTTGCTGTAGGAGAGAAAAGTGCTGATTGTGTGGTAAGCATGCTCTGATTGGTAAAAGCATTGCCATAGAAATTGCACCAGTTAATGATGAGTGACTGTTAACATCCAGCACTGAAATGTTGTGGGATGATGGCTGTTGTGAATGGATAATTTCTCATGGCGTATCACACAAACTCATGAACACGTACAAGCTGTTACTTTTGGTTGTGGACAGTGTGCAGTCTATCTTCGAAGGATAAGGTATTTCAAATGTTTGAGCAACAGATGAAGCTAGCCACCATAAGTTGTTACTATGCAATAGCGACATGAGCGATATTCACTCCAAAAAAGATCCTAAAGTCAAGTGGAAAAATATATTCTGTCTATCGCATAATAAATAATGTGACATATGAATTTCAATATTGGTAAGGTGCCAGGTGCATAGGCTGAATATCCCAAAACTTCAACTCCCCCTCCCACTCCACCAAGGATATGCAGGTCTTTGGACTCCTCCATCGCCAGACCACAACAACACGACGGTTGGAGGAAGAGCGCCTCATCTTCCGCCTAGGAACCCTCCAACCACAAGGGATGTACTCGGATTTCACCAGTTTCCTCATTTCCCCTCCCCCCACCTTGTCTCAGTCAAATCCCTCGAACTCAGCACCGCCTTCCTAACTGCAACCCTCTTCCTGACCTCTCCGCCCCCACCCCACTCTGATCTATCACCCTCACCTTGACCTCTTTCCACCTATCGCATTTCCAACGCCCCTCCCCCAGTCCCTCCTCCCTACCTTTTATCTTAGCCTGCTGGACACACTTTCCTCATTCCTGAAGAAGGGCTTATGCCCGAAACGTCGATTCTCTTGTTCCCTGGATGCTGCCTGACCTGCTGCGCTGTTCCAGCGGCACATTTTCAGCTCTGATCTCCAGCATCTGCAGACCTCACTTTCTCCTGTGAATATCTGTCCTTGACTCCAAGGCAAGATTTGATTGTGTAAGGTATAAAAGAGTCCGAGTAACACTGGTGTCAATGTGAATTAGAGCAAAGCTCCCTGCTGCCTGACGCATAGGAAGATGATTGTAATTATTGCATGGATGAGTTCAATTCCTACAATAGTCCAGAAGCTTAACTGCATCTAGGATAAAGAAGTCCACTCAATTGACAATATATCCACAAGCATTCACTCTCTCCACCACACAATTAGAGGGGCAGCAGTAGAAGATGCACTCCAGAAATTCACCAAGGCTCCTTAGACAGCACCTTCCAAGCTCAAGACCATTTTCATCTGGAAAGACACAGGCAGCAGATACACAGGAATACCACCACTGATATATTCTTCTCCAAGCTGCTCGCCATCCTGACTTGGAAATATATAGGCATTCCTTCAGTGATACTGGATCAAAGTCCTAGAGCTACTTCCCTAACACACCAAATGGACTACAGCAGTTCAAGAAGGTGGCCCCTGCCACATCCAAAGGGCATAGGAAATAAATACTTTTCTAGCCAGTGAAGCCCATATCCCTGAGTGAATGAGTAAAAATCTGTCATGGGCATTACCAGCAGTGACAGACCTGGACGATGCATTGCTATTGTGGCATAGGAGCTCAATGCTATGACATTGGCATCATTGCCTTTAATGAGACACTGTGGGAAGGAGAAAACAGTACAAGGTGGTTTATACCTTCTTCTGACGATTCTTCTGATTCCTGAAGAAGGGCTTATGCCCGAAATGTCGATTCTCCTGTTCCTTGGATGCTGCCTGACCTGCTGCGCTTTTCCAGCAACACATTTTCAGCTCTATACCTTCTTCAGAAAGGGTAATTCTGAGGAAGGATTTGACTTCATGGGGTGGGCTTGTCCATAAGAAACAAAGGTAGTTGACTGTCTCAGCAAGGACCCCTGTGGGATAAATGAATGGCTCTTGACCCTATGCGTTACCTTACACCAGAAACAGTATATCATAGTATTCAATGCAAATCAATGGATGAGGCTAAAGAAGAATTCTACGCTAGACTTCATCAGTTGCTGTGCAGTATCCCAAGGGGAGGCAGGATGATTCTTTTACAGTTGAGTAGAGGAATGATGAGGCCACATTTACAGTACTGTGCACAGTTTTGGCCTTCTAATTTAAGAAGGAAGCAGTTGAAAGTAGGTTCACTCGACTTAGATGGGGACAGGGTGAGGGAGGGAAATCTCATAGGAATGTTTGAACAGACAGGGCTTGTATCCATTAGAATTTAGAAGCATGAGAGCGTATCTGACTGAAACAAATGAGACCAGCAGGGATTGACAGGTTGCATGTAGAAAGGATGTTTCCCTTTTTGAGAGAGATGAGACCAGGGTCACAATTTAAAAATAAGTGATCTCCCATTTAAGATTAAGATAAGGCACAATTCTTTTCTATCAGAGAGTTGTGTATCATTGGAACTCTTCCCTCGAGAGCGGTGAAGGCAGAATCATTGAATATTTTTAAAGCAGAGATAAATCGATTCTTGATTAACAAGAATGTGGACATGTGGGATTATGGCCATAATTCACATAACTATGATCTTTTCGAATGGTGGAGCAGATAGATGGGCCAAAGGCCTATTCTTGCTCCTAATTTGTCATTTAATATGCACATATGTAAGTACTCATTTTAATCTTGGTATCTGTAATTTCTTTGTCATAACTTTATCTCTGTATCCCTTAGGAGCCTTCAGCAATAACTTGTAACAAATTACATTTTAAACTGGCCGGCTTTAACTGAATCATCACAAACTAAAAGGAGCCATATTAATCCACAGTTCACTAACCACATAGTGAATATGCTGATGGCCATGACACCCACAATAAGGAAATATTTCTGAAGTTCTGACATAAATTGAAAAGCCACCCCTTGAATTTAACTCTCTTCATACTAACTCTGATTTTGAGCTTCATATCTAACTGCTCGTATGTTTAGTGACAGGCACTAAAATTTAATAAGGCAATAGAGTATACCAGAGCTCCAATTCAAATAGAAAATGTTCAGATACACATTTTCATGGAACAGTCTTCTGCATGGTGGAGAACATTGAATTGGAAGGTTATAATTATTGTTTAGAATGATATTGGTATAGGAAAAAATATTTCTCAGAAATTCCCCATTATAACTGGAGAAAATTATAAAGCATTCTGATTGTGCACTAAGTCTTATGTTACTGTCACTTAGATTAATGACTGGGAAATCTCAGTTTGTTATAAGAAAGTGTTTTCCTTATTTACAGGTTATTTAGATTGCTGACAAAGTGAATTGGATTGGGGATTTAGGCGATATAGGTGGCAATAAATGATGATCTTTGTTTTTGTGGTTTAAGTAGAAATTATTTTTTCCCTTCTTAGTACACTGTTAGGAATAGGTAGATTTACTAGCAGCACATTTTTGGAGTTCAGCTGCATTAAGTTAGATTATAACTAATGTATAAATACACAGCCAGTCTGTATTAAACTGCTATTATGATGCTGAATGATTATTACGGCTTTGTGACTGGCTGTTTAATAACCCCCATTAATGGCAGACATTATATATAATACTCAGTGCATCAGTTCAGAAGAAAAGTACATAAATTAGATAATTGACAGATAAGGCATATCATTAACAAGGTTCACCTTCCAGATGATTTTCACACTTGTGAAACTTTACCAAGGCTGTAAAATAGGAGAGGAGAATGCTCAGTTGTGAGGTGGGTAGGGGGTTCTTGGGGGAAATACTGGGATAAAAATGAATTTAAAGGAGATCAAAAGAAGGTGCACAAGATTGATACAAATTGGAAAGCAGGAAAGCACTCTACCCACAGATTGCATCAGAGGGAATACTCTTCTTTTAGTATTTTAGAGGTCTGAGGCCAATGTATAACAGTACAAGTTCCTGGCAGAATGTGGTGAAAGTACTAAATGCAGGACTGAAGGCATACATAAGATAACCCTAGCCTTACTCAATATAATAGAGATCGGGGGAAAACTCTCTGCTGGTAGGTGTGGTACCTGGCAAAAAGGAAGTCAGTTGCTGGAAGTCAGTTATCTAATCCTCAGGACATCCCCACAGGATTTCCTCAGGGTAGGTCTTGGGCCCAGCCATTTTCAACTGCTTCATCAATGACTTTCCCTCCATCAGGTCGAAAAGTGAAGCTGTTCACTAGTGATTGTGAAGTGTTCAGGACTTCTTGATTGATCCAGTCTGTATCCAACTGCAGCAAGACCTGGACAATATCCAGGTTAGGAAGAAAAGTGTCAATTACGTTAATATCACACAAATGCCCGGCAATGACCATCTTCATCAATCTAACCAACGATTGGTCAGCTAGGGCAAACTGTGCATAAACTTCCAACATTTTCATTGCGTACTCCTGCCAAGGAGTGGAGTCTACATCAAGCAGCATATAGTTGTCTCCCTTCCTACATACAGTCCAAGAGATAATGCTTTAGACCATTTTTAGAAAATAAACTAAATGGATTCTGAAAAATTAGCTTGCTAATGTTAAGTATGTTGACTTTGAATTCTGGCATTACAATAGAACTTTTCTGCTTGCATAAATTAGTGTATCAAAGCTGCATTCTGACCTGCAGAAAGCACATTTTGCTGGAGTTTATGAGGGACATCTCCTGTATGTGAATTGTATGCCGAAGTATTGGTGCACCAGATCAGTTACACTCTGCCTGTCCTTTTGCAGTAGGTCACTTTTTATGATCCTGAGGGCAATAAGAATTACTAAAGGCATTCTAAAGCCACAAGTAGAAGCTATTAGAATACATAGTGAGTCTACACTGAATGGAAAGTGGTGCAAAGACAATGTGGAGGAAAGAATGTCAATGAAAATAAGCTGTCAAGTTAAAATTTCCAACTCTTAAAAACAAATAATGCAGTTAACAATATGATGCAACAACCAATCCAACTGCATTTAAAGCAAGTATTTCATTATATCTCAGAAAATCAATGGAAATGTATCTTTAAAAACCTCAACTGTGAAGACCAAGGGTCACTGTGCCAGTTTTAGTTTTCTGCTTAGTATTGACTTTATATTTCAGGATCAACCATTGGAAGTATGGGAAAAGGAATGTCCATCAGCATTTATACACAGTCTTAATGAAAGTCATTAACACCAGTAACACAAGCTTCTCGAGCAAATTGTAAATTGCCTACCTATTGTATGCATCCAAAACCTCCTCAGGGCAAGGACTCAGCTTTGAGTTTTGCACTCCTTCCCCAATATTTGATGCACATTGGCTGGTGAAAGACAACATCAAACTAACTTTCACATCTCTCTTGATGCAACCACTTTTTGGAGCTTTCCCTTAATAGGACGCAGATAGCTAGCTATTATGTGACTATGATTTTTGGCTATTGTTATTGTCATAGTCACATAATATAGATTTATAGGTTCACGGATTTTTGAAGAATTAGATTAGATTAGTTAGATTACTTACAATGTGGAAACAGGCCCTTCGGCCCAACAAGTCCACACCGCCCCGCCGAAGCACAACCCACCCATACCCCCTACATTTACCCTTTACCTAACACTATGGGCAATTTAGCATGGCCAATTCACCTGACCTGCACATCTTTGGACTGTGGGAGGAACCCGGAGCACCCGGAGGAAACCCACGCAGATACGGGGAGAACATGCAAACTCCACACAGTCAGTCGCCTGTGGGCGGCACGGTGGCACAGTGGTTAGCACTGCTGCCTCACAGCGCCAGAGACCCGGGTTCAGTTCCCGCCTCAGGCGACTGACTGTGTGGAGTTTGCACGTTCTCCCCATGTCTGCGTGGGTTTCCTCCGGGTGCTCCGGTTTCCTCCCACAGTCCAAAGATGTGCAGGTCAGGTGAATTGGCCATGCTAAATTGCCCGTAGTGTTAGGTAAGGGGTACATGTAGGGGTATGGGTGGGTTGCGCTTCAGCGGGTCGGTGTGGACTTGTTGGGTCGAAGGGCCTGTTTTCACACTGTAAGTAATCTAATCTAATCTAAATTAATCTACACTGCAATAGTAAAGAAACTGAAAAGAAGATTCTTTAAAACCTCTGATTATTTCATATTTTGAACAGATACCTTTTAGTCAAATTGACTAAAATAAGTAAAATAAATAAATAAATAAAGCTGCAAAAATAAAATAAATTGCAGCTGAATAGTTTTTTTGTGCCAATATACATGGCTATGAAGCTGTTGCTGGTTGATACACTAAGATACACTAAGGTTCAAAATTATTGGCTGTAAGTACAAAACCAGTTCACAAAAGACTTGTAGATATATTGGCTTTACAATGGTATTCCAAGGAATAGATGTGGAAGAGTTCTATTCTATTCATACTGAAATGTGAGTGGATGAATCTTGAACCCTATTGTTTGTCAATGGTCAAGTCAACTGAGATGATCTGTGAGGAAAATGAAAAAAAAAACAGATATTATGATCACATGGCAGAAACAAGGTTTCAGCTAAGAGACACTTAATAAAGCACATTTATGTAGCAACAAGGCAGAGAAAAAGCTCCAGACCAGCACAGGAACAGGACTCTTTCTAAGGTCTATTAGAAGGCAGAGAATTTCACCTCTCTGTTTGAAGAACCATATCAAGTTTCCACATGGAGTTTGACAATAGTTTTACAAATGTGAAGCTAGAGATATCTTCTATCGTGGACAGTAAAACACTGTGATTCCAACTTCATGAAATTCCAGACACAACTTCTTTAGTGTTTTCAAAAAGGAATTGGTAATGTTTCAAGACTTCAACTCAACAGAAGCAAGTATGATAATGAATGTTTGGACTTTTTGAGTCAAAGTGTACGTTGCACCTTAAGTAATTTTCATCTTTTCTCATGTGTTCGTATATATTTATATGAGTGTGTGTGCATGGGGGCATGTGTGAGTACATTTTGGGTGTTGTCTAGTAAACATTGGACTGAAACTTTTATTTGATTAAGTCTGAGTTGTGGGGAGCTTTTTGAAGAGTGCTTTGACTTGAGGCCTGGCATGTTTTCGAACTGTACCTTACCAAACATGTCCCATTAATTACCTATCACTGCCCCTCAGCACTTCTCATGTTGGATTTCTACCCCATCTCTCCCTATACCTCTGCCAGAACAACACACCACTCAGCGAGTGTCAGCTGAAACACTAGCATCCCTTGTGCCTGTGCCATCTTTAAAAGGGCACTGTGCATCTGGGCAAGTCCTGGCATTCTGAAGCTACCCTGTTCAGTCAAAGACAGAGTGTGAGCATGTTGGATAGGGATAGACAGCACTGTGATTTTCTGACAGGGTCCTGGAGGTTCTGATAGACAAGGTGGCACAAAGGAGAGTTGTCCTATTCCCATGCCAGCTTGGTATGAGGTTGCCACATGGGTCAGTGCCACTTCAAGGTTGTGGAGGAATGGCCAGTAATGCAGGAAAAATGTTACTGTGTTCTGCCAAGGTGAGTGTCACACTGTTCTGTCTGCCATTCTCTCTATTGCCTGCAACATTTTCCATCACCCACTCTCCCTCCTCAACATCACACATCACTATAATAAAAGTGAAATGCCATGGATGCTGATAATCTGAGATAAAAATGGAAAGTGCTGGAGAAACTCAGCAGGTTGAGCAGCCTCTGTGACCCCATCTTTGCGAACACTCTGACCAGATTGCTTAACAGAGGCTGGTGTAGGAAGCTGCCGTTAAATTACTGTGCCAGGAGCCCCTGACTGAAAAGAGCTCCATGGATGTCATCGTGACCTATCTCCTGAAGCATTTGCACCATGGTTGCCTCCTTGCTGTACATGCAGTAGAGTGAGATAGATGTAGCACACTGCCATTCTATAAGATGTGCGACCCTAGACTTGGGGCTTCTTAGCCTAAGGTAAGCTGCCTGTTTGTGTGACCATGTGAATTGGCATGGCAATGCATAGCCAAAATGGCATGGCAGGTAGGAACTAGGTGAGAAAATGTTAAGAGAGCAAATGACCAGCCTAGTCCAATGCGAAGTATCCCCACTGCAACGTTTCAATGCCAGTTAAAATGTAAATGTGTGCTTCCTGACAGAGCACACTGTCAGTAGAAGTGTCAGGATGGTTGTGTGGGTTAGCTGGTACTAAATGCCAATGTCCATGGGGGAAGAATGCATGTGTTAATGCCATTGATCATGTCATGGGCTGCAGTTTGGTTGCAAATCATGGATATCATGAAAATAGTTGGCTGGACAGCTGGTTTGTGATGCAAAGTGATACTAACAACTTGAGTTCAACATCTGCACCAGCTGAAGTTACCATGAAAGACTTCTCTTTCCCATCCTCTCCCTTCACCTGAGGCACAGTGACTCTCAGCTTAAACCACCACCAGTTGTCTCTCTTGTTGCTTGGTTACTGCCGTCAACAACAATTATTGGCTCGAGGACAAGAGTCAAGTATGACTCAAGTAACCACCAATTAGTCTCGTTAAAACAGACATACCGTTTGGTCAAATGGTTAACAGCAGGCATGCAATTCACACAAGGCTAGAAGCTAAGCACACCCCCACTGGTTTTCATGACATTTGCTCCTGAACAGTTAACAAATATAAAAGCTAATACCCAAGAATAGAAGCTCATGCTGGCTAGGCGTTTTCTCCCAGGTTTTAGGGTTATCTCCGCACTTCCAAGCATGGGACCCACAATATCCAACGTTTTCACTGCTGACATGCTGAAATCCTTCATTTTTATCCTTTTTCCTTATCTTTCTGAACTGTGATGTCTTGCCCTTGTTGGTTCTTAGCACATCTGGCGAGCTGGTGTCTTTCCACTGCAGGATCTCTCCAAGGACACCTTTAGGATTACCTCATTATTCTACCACCAAATAAAGATTTACACTTGCATCAATTCTCTGAGTTGAACCAGTTCAAGCCAGCCCAATCCAGAGGCTGGGGGCTCAGGTAACTTCAGTTCACAAGCTCACTGTCCTTATATGTGAGCAGCCCCTGGCCAACACTCTCCAATGAGAGAGGAGCCTGATGGTGGGAGGACAACAGTAACTTTCCCTTTATATTTGTCAATTCCTAACAGTCACAGTACTTGAGATCTTCACACTTGTTCTTTTTGAGAACATACCGGGACTTCAGTTAAATCAAGAGGTGGAGAAGGAGAGAAGCCTTCTGCCATCCCCACTTTGTCTGTAACATTGGTTGAACATCCTGGGTTGTAGCTGCTGGTTGTTGACAGTTATTCTCCTCCACGGTATTTAATGTAGATAACTTTGCTGTAAAATTCACCAAAACCTTCCTCCTTTTCACAACATCATCTTACCTGCTTGCACTGGGGTTCCAGCCAGCTTTAAATAACGATGAAGCAAACCTTTCCTAAATTTAAACTTTCTGCACAAAATAGTGCAACTAAGAAGCAGAAAACAAAAGAGTTGATACCTGTTCCATGATTTGCTGAGTATTTATTCATAGGATCAAGTTTAGAAGGCAAGGCAAAAATGTGCTACTGCTGTATTATTATAAATGGAAAAGGTTACGCCCTCTTGATATACAGAAAGCAATTGAAATCTTGAGGAGAGTATACATGTGGTCATCACCTTTTCTTCTTTATATTCATTCATTCAATGAGGGTGTCACTAAGTCAGTATTTATTCCCTATCCCTAATTGCCCAAGGGCAGTTAAGAGTCAATCACATTGCTGTGGGTCTGAAGTCACATATGGGCCAGGTCAGGTCCGGATGGCAGGTCCCTCGCCTAAAGGACATTAGTGAACCAGATGGGGTTTTCCTAACAATCATCAATGAATTAATTGTTATCACGAGACTATTAATTCCAGACTTTTATGAATTCACATTCCACCTCTGTCGTGGCGGGATTAGAACCCGGGCCACCGGAACATTATGAGAATCTCTGGATTAAGAGTCCAGTGAAAATACCACTGGGCTTTTGCTTCCCTTTCATGTATGTGATACATTTATCATAAAAATGATAACTTAAATAAAAATGTATCTCAGCATATATGTTTAGGAATATATTTATCAATTATAAGGAAATAATGATTGTTTGGATGCTTTAATACTCATGCTATAGAAACATAACATGAAATACAATATTTTATTTAAATTAAAGGAACAGCATGGGCGAGCACAGTGGCACAGTGGTTAGCACTGCTGCTTCATAGCGCCAGGGACCTGGGTTCAATTCCCGCCTCAGGCGACTGACTGTGTGGAGTTTGCATGTTCTCCCTGTGTCTGTGTGGGTTTGCTCCAGTTTCCTCCCACAGTCCAAAAATGTGCAGGTTAGGTGAATTGGCCATGCTAAATTGCCTGTTGTCTTAGGTGAAGGGGTAAATGTAGGGGAGTGGGTTGCAGGTCAGTGTGGACTTGTTGGGCCAAAGGGCCTGTTTCCACACTGTAAGCAATCTAATCTAATAATGAATTTATACTTGTATTTATGTGAAGTTGTCCTGTCATCATTAACATTCTACATTCAACGTACTATTGGTGCTTAGCCTCTTGAGATTGTGGTGTTACCTGAAGACAGTAGCTAAGCTGTTCAGTTCTGCAATCATTCAGAACATCTCCTGGTTGACGGGCAAATTCTGCAGCTCTTGTTGCAGGTTAACATCATAGTTATTCTGGATATAGGTTTGCTCGCTGAGCTGGAGGTTCATTTTCAGACGTTTCATCACCATACTAGGTGACATCTTCAGTGAGCATCTGGACGAAGTACTGTTGACGGTTCTTGCTTTCTATCTTATAATATTTTTATAAATTGAAAGCAGGAACCATCAGCAGTGCTTCTTCTGGAGGCTCACTGAAGATGTCACCTAGTATGGTGATGAAACGTCTGAAAATGAACCTCCAGCTCAGCGAGCAAACCTACATCCAGAACCTCAACCTGAGCTACAAATCTTCTCAAAACTCACTGTTACAATTATTGTGTGCTTGTTTTCTAGGAAAGATAGAAATAGCCTGGCTTAGGGAAAAGGAGTCAAAACAAGTGTCAGGTTAAAAAAATAACTAATTATTCAAAATTTAATAAAACATTATTTTCAAAGGCTACTGCCTACACTCCAGTTGGGGAATACTCCTTATGATGTGATGTGGAACACTAGTGAGTTGGAATGAATCTCCATGATGAACACTGTTGTGAGGTGTAATTATAGGGTCAGAAAATATGGGAATAGATATAGTTTTGTGTCATCGACCGGGGTTGTTTTCCTTTACTTTATAGCAGAGAAGGCTGAGTGGGGACCTGATTGAGGTTTACTAAGTTATGAAGGGCATAGATAGGGAGAAACTTTTCCCCTTAGTAGAAGGATCAATAACAAGGGGCTCAGTTTTAAGGTAAGGGGCAGGAGGTTTAAAGGGGATTTGAGGAAAAAACAATTTCAACCAGAGGGTGATGAGTATCGGGAAGTCATTATCTAAAAGACAGGAACCATCACGAAATTTAACAAGTATTTATATATGCATTTGAAATGCAATAGTATGTTGGATAATGGGATCAGATAGATAGATGCTTGACAACCAGTCTTGATACGATGGGCTAAAGGCCTTATTCCATGCTGTCAGACTCTAAATCTATGACTATTATTTAATTGACTGATCCTGCAAGTGCAGGCCAGAAAAAAACAATATTGTTGCCTTATTTTCATTAAAATAGCTTTTCTTTAAAATAGCATTTCTTTAAAATAGCTACTATTGTCTTCTGTGTTTTAGCTACTGTGTTTTATTTTAATTCATACAGACAGCATGTTCATATTTTAGTATACATTATTTGCAAGATCTGTAATATCAGTTTGCAGCCCATTTTAATTTTGATTGCATGGCGAACATTAATATACACAACTTGCACAGTAGAATATTAAAGTGCTCAATGGGATTTTGGCTGAGATGGTAAGTGGACTGTCTAGTGTGAAACTGTTCTGCTGATTCTCATGAGTTTCCTAAACTAACTGATATTAACTGAGATGGCAGTGAGAGGTCTTGCTAATGATCTTGGTGCTCAGGGCAAGAAGTGGAAAATTAAAGGCATGTCCTAATTCTGCTCACTCTTCAGTGGTTTCTGTTGGATATTATTTACACTACAGGAGGACAGCATTGAATTCAATTATGATGCTCACTGCTCATTTCTGCAAACCTGGTTAACCTGCTAATAGCCACTGTCGACATACAATCGGAGGGTTGGGGGAGGAACGGGGATGCTGCTGTCAGAAGGTTTCACAAAGATTGGATCTGAATACCAGTGAGGATCAGTGCCTGCAATGACAAGAGTGATGAGCTTAAAATGTAGAAAGCTCCAAACAGTGGAAGTGTAAAACATATTCTAGGTACGGCACAGTGGCTCAGTAGTTATAACTGTTGCCTCATGGTGTCAATTTGTTTCCAGCTTTGGGCAACTGTCTGTGGGGAGTTTGCACTTTCTCCCCATGTCTGTGTAGGTTCCACCAGGTTCTATGATTTCCTTCCACAGTCCAGAGATGTGCAAGTCTATGCGCAATAGCCCTGTAGTGTGTGCAGGCTAGGTGGGCTAACGGAGTAAATGTGAGTTTATAGGGATAGGATGTGATGCTCTTAGGAAGATGCAGACTCAAAGGGCCAAATGGCCTCTATTTGTACTGTAGGGATTCAATGATATTTCCTATGGAATAAAAAGCCAAAAAGGCAAATTTGTACTTACATTGGGTTATGTTGTGCCTCAAAGCAGTTTTCAGCCAATTAAGTACAATGCTTTTAAAGTGTAGTTGCTTCTGTAATGTAAGAAACAAAAGTTACATTGAAAGAAATAGCCTTGAATCAGCCACAAAGATTTTTGCTCAGCAAGAGAGTAAAAGGTTATTGGATAGATGGGAATATAGATTTGAGGTTACAATCAGATTAGCCATGATCTTATGACAGAACAGACTTGAAGGGTGGAATGGCCTACTCCTGTTCCTTGTTCATACATTTATAAGTTCTTGGTTCATTGGAAACTTTTTCGCTATCATACTTAGGAAACCTTTGCACTACATTTTGTGATTCTCTTGATCTATTTGATTATGTGAAAAATTGCGTAAGTATATTATGTCCTTAGAAAGCAAGACAGATTCAAACAGGCCAATTATTGCTCCATCAGCTAACATTTTCAATGACAGTGTTATTTACTGGCAGCTACTTACAGATAACCTGCTGACCAATCCTTGATGTGGACTCTACTCAGACTACTGAGCTCCAGACCTCATTTATAGTCTTGACTAAAAAAACTGAATACCAGGGATGATCTGAGACTATCCCTGACACCAAGGCAGCTCATGACTGAGTGTTGCATTTCACTGGAGAAAACTTTGAAGTCAATGGTGAACCAGGGAAAACCTGTTCATTGCTGAAAATGTGTTGCTGGAAAAGCGCAGCAGGTCAGGCAGCATCCAAGGAGCAGGAAAATCGACGTTTCGGGCATGAGCCCTTCTTTAGAAAAACCCTTCCTGAAGAAGGGCTCATGCCCGAAACGTCGATTCTCCTGCTCCTTGGATGCTGCCTGACCTGCTGCGCTTTTCCAGCAACACATTTTCAGCTCTGATCTCCAGCATCTGCAGTCCTCACTTTCTCCTCGAAGATTAAAACCTGTTCATTGTCTGGTATCATTCCTATAACAGAGGAAGATGCTTGTGAGGAAGTCAATCATCTCAGTCCTGGCAGGCACTGTAGGAGTTCCTCAGAGTTCTGTCCTAGATCCAACTATCTCCAGCTGCTTCACCAATCACCATCCTTCTATCATGACTTCAGAAGTGAGATGTTCACTGATGTTTGCACAGTGCTCAGTTCCATTTGAAACTCTGCAGGCAATGAAGAAATTTGTGTACAGATGCCGAGAGTCTAATTAACATGTAGGTTTGAGCTGATAAGTGGCAAGACATTCATTCCCAACAAGTGCCAGACAATGATTAGAACCAGTCTGACCATTGTGGCACAGACTGTCTCACACAGGACAGTTCACACCTTATAAAAGCAAATTACTGTGGATGCTGGAATCTGAAACCAAAAGAGAAAATGCTGGAAACTCTCAGCAGGTCTGGCAGCATCTGTAAGGAGAAAAAAGAGCTGATGTTTCGAGTCTAACTGACCCTTTGTCAAAGCTCAAACCTTGTCATCAAACCTGCTGTCAAAGGGGGTGCTGTTGTCATCTGGCGTACTGACCTCTACCTCGCAGAGGCTGAGCGCCAACTCTCAGATTCCTCCTCCTACCTCCCTCTGGAGCATGACCACACCACTGAGCATCAAGCCATTGTCTCCAACACCATGACTGACCTCATTTCCTCCGGATGCCTCCCCCCCACAGCTTTGACAAAGGGTCAGTTAGATTCGACACGTCAGCTCTTTTCTCTCTTTACAGATGCTGCCAGACCTGCTGAGATTTTCCAGCATTTTCTCTTTTGGTTACAGCTCACACCTTAAATGCATTATCTGGGCCGATATGACACCAATTGGTAAAGTTCACTTGAGAATGTAACTTTAAACTAGTCCAACACCAGCATCTCCAAATCAAGACTCACTCAACATATCTTGCTACATCATTTGTGTGCAGTTGGGAAGAGTCCATTTATCCAAAACCTGTCATCTCTTAACCATCTCTCGATGGTCTCAGCAAGAATTAGATCCTCAAAACTGTAAATGGCATTGTTACCTTCAGAATCAACATCACACATTAGTCACTCCCCATTGTGAAACAAGAGGACCAGATATCAAACAGTGCTGATATCCATATGCCAGTGATTTATTATAATTAATGTTTAAAAAAATCATAATTTGTTTATGTTTATGACAGAAAATGTTCTCAAACCTATTCTAAAGCATTTTTTGTCATGAATTCTAGAAGAGCCATTGGACTCGAAACATTAACTCTGTTTTCACTTCACAGGTGCTGTCAGATCTGCTGAGTTTCTCCAGCAATTTCCTTTCATGTTTGTTTCTAATCTCCAGGATCCACAGTTCTTGTTTTATTTACAAGATTACTTTGTTAATTGTAAAGACATTTGGAATGGCCTGAAAACATGAAACGTGCTATATTAATGCAAGTCTGTCTTTGTAATGTGGAAGACAGCTTAGTTGAGTGAATTGAAACAAGCCCTGTCCCACTTCTAATTCTTTGTCTAACACAGAACTGGGTGTTCTCATTCTGTAAGAATAAATACAAATGGTTTCCAGTCTGAAATGACACAACAAAGCCCTCTTAGAAGTCCTTCAGTAGAACTGTCTTAAACACTATTGAATTATTTGTCGAATTGGAGGATAGAACAGCAGCTGCCTTTTCTAAACCAGAAGAGAAAAAGCTTAATTAACATTTTTACAATAAACATATCCATCTGCAGCCTTAGATGTAGTTATTATTTTGCTAATTGGAAAACTATGCAATGCTGCTGGGAAAGTCACTTCGAGTCTCATAAGAACCATACATGAATGGGAAAATTCTTTTGTTCAAACAAATTGAATAAAACGTTAATGATGAGCTTTGTTACACTTAATTAGTAAAAATACTGAAATAATTTTATTTGTTTAAAAATAGGAATGCCTTATTGTTTGACAATCATGATTTCTTTTTGCCAAATAACCACACTTCACAAGCTAACCTTACAGAAACTATTCCTTCTGGGTGACCAGCTTTTGTGAAATGCAAAACAAATAAATTTGTACTGCAGGAACAGTGATCAGATTGACAATTTTATTTTGCTTCGAAACCTCCATGTACACCATGGGCTTTCCTCTAACACATTGATTTCAGATACTGTACAAACATGATTTTCTGTCATCTTATACAGAGACTAACCTAATCCACCTGACAGCAACTCATTCCACCTCATTTCCTCCTTGGCAGCAAAGAGCAAAATGTTAAAAAAATCCCACCATCCTGGAAAAATGCAGCTGTTAAAATACATTGCCTCCTCACAGGCAGGTATGTGACGGATAGGATAAGATCGTCGGTGATATCAATAACACAATGTCGTGCAGAACAACATTTGAACGGACAACACACGCGTAGATGAAGTTCATAACTTGTCTTTTCCGCCTTGTTTGAAAGTACGCCCCTGGATAAAACTAGCGAGAACACATCGGTGTCAGTGTTGAGAAAACTTTCAGACACAGTAATCAAAATGGCTTGGCATTTGGAAAAGCGTAGACAAATTAGTGAAGGTCAGGGTAAATTAATGATATCATATTGGGCTGACTGAGATGAAGAGCAATTGGAAAAGGTGGTTGATACTGTGCATATAGACTTTTAGTAGGTGTTTTGACAAAGGATCATATAAAATACTTATAAACTCAGGGGCAAGAACATTAAACACAGCACCCACAAGACCTTCACAAATGCATGTTTATAAATGTAAAATTATTATTAAGTGTTAAGTGAACAACAACTTACATTTATAGAGTGTCCATAACATGGTACAAGATTCCAAAGCTCCTAAATGAAGCTCTCAATGGTGAGAAAGTTATTTATTTTTTTCTTTTTATTAGCTTACATCTTTTGAGTTATTTTGAAGAGTATTTCAGTTTGTATTGTGACTATAAGAATGACAACAAACTCCTGTAATCTCAGGCATAGAGTCATAGAGATGCACTGCACGGAAACAGACCCTTCGGTCCAACTCATCCATGCCGACCAGACATCCTAACCAGCTTTTGACAAAGAGTCAGTTAGACTCGTAACATCAGCTCTTTTCTCTCCTTACAGATGCTGCCAGACCTGCTGAGAATTTTCAGCATTTCTCTTTTGATTTCAGATTCCGGCATCCGCAGCAATTTGCTTCTAACCTCGTCTAGTCCCATTTGCCAGCAATTCACCCATATCCCTCTAAACGTTTCCTGTTTATATACCTATCCAGATGCCTTTTAAATGATGAAATTGTACTAGCCTCCACCACGTCCTCTGGCACCTTATTCCACACACGCACCACTCTCTGTTGCCCGTTAGGTCCCTTTTAAATCTTTCCCCTCTCACGCTAAATCTGTGCCCTCTAGTTCTTGACTCCCCTATCCCTGGGAAAAGACCTTGTCTAATTACCCTATCTATGCCCCTCATGATTTTATAAACCTCTACAAGGTCACTCCTCAGCCTCCAGGGAAAACAGCTCCAGTCTATTCACCCTCTCCCTATAGCTCAAATCCTCCAATCCTGGCAACATCCTTGTAAATCTTTTCAAGTTTCACAACATCTTTCCGATAGGAAGGAGACCAGAACTGCACGCAATATTCCAAAAGTGGCCTAACCAATGTCCTGTACAGCCGCAACATGACCTCCCAACTCCTGTACTCAATGCTCTGTCCAATAAAGAAAAGCATACCAAATACCTTCTTCACTATTCTACCTACCTGCGACTCCACTGTCAAGGAACTATGAACTTGCATTCCTAGGTTTCTTTGTTCAGCAACATACTCCAGGATCTTACCATTAAATGTATAAATTGCTACAGAAAGTTTAAAATTGGAATGTTGTCAAATTACGTCCCAATGTGGATCAGCAGTAATGGCTGTACCTGACCAGAACCAAGTTAGGGCGCAGCAAAGTTTTAGGTGTACTCAAGTTTATGGAGGGTGATGCTCAGGGAAGATTTGGAATGGTTGATCATACTGAGGGCTTTAGAAACAGATGAAATGAGATGAGGCAGAAATTACAGGATTGGACTGAATGAATCCATGTGTCAGATACTGTTGAAACTTTAAGACCACTTACGAGGAGCTATAACAGCATCACTTTAATTCAGCATTGAAGATTGTCCATTTGTTGGTAAATCCTTACAATGACATGAACTGAATGTTTCTACTAGTTTGCCCTTCCTTTTATGGGTTGTAAGCATTTCTGGTGAGGCCAGCATTTGTTGCCTGTCACTAATTGCCCTAGAAATAAATGGCTTGCTCGGCCATTTCAGAGACCAATGTAGGGTTAACCACAATTGCTGTGGGTTTGCAGTTACATGTAGGCCAGACTGGGTAAGAATAAGTTTTAAGGAAATAAGTGAGCGCGATGGGTTTTTAACAATCATCAATGATAGTTTCATGGAAACATTACTAAGACTAGCTTTCAATTCCAGATCTTATTTATTCGTAGAAACTAAATTACTCCCATGTCAACAGAGCATTACTTTGCGCCCCTGGATTACTAGAGTCATAGAGTCATACAGCATGGAAACAGACCCTTCGATCCAACCAGTCCACGTTGACCATAATCCCAAACTAAACTAGTCCCATCTGCCTGCACTTAAGCCCATATCCCTCCAAACGTTTCTTATTCATGTACTTATCCAAATGTCTTTTAAGCGTTGTAACTGTACTCACATCCACCACTTCCTCTGGAAGTTCATTCCCTACATGAACCACTCTCTGTGTAAAATACATTTCCGCTCACATCCTATTTAAATCTTTCTCCTCTCACTTTAAACATATGCCCCCTACTTTTGAAATCCCTCACTCTAGGGAAAAGACAACTGCCATTCACCTTATCTATACCTCGCATGGTTCTAAAAATCTCTGTAACGTCACCCCTCAACTGTCATCTCCCTCCACTGAGGCATGGAAGTTCACATAGCATTATACATTACTGTTGATTTCAGACTGATGAATTAAAAAAACTTTTGGAAAGACTTATTACTATTCTAAATTCTCAATTTTCAGCACCACTTCTTCCTGTTTCTAATCTAAAACCCTATTTCATTCTTTAGACATTAGCAAAGCAGTAGATTTATCATCAGAAGTACTGAAAACAAGTGCCAATAATTTTTCACATTGTAGCTTATTTTTACAGTCTACCTTCTCTGTATATTCATAGATTTAGCTTAGCTACATTTGTAAAAGTAGATGTAAAATGTGGGGTGAAATCTCAGTATTAGTAATCTGTATATTAACAAGCTTGTATCAGTTTTTTTTTCTATTATTTTAACAAAGGAGTTAAACAGTACACATATGTGGCTTAAATCCTTTTGTATGTACGTATCATTAGACACAATGAGAATTTTCATAGCCCACTCTTACCTAGACAGAAATCGTGCAGATCCTTATCCATCCTAAATTTTAATTCCCCCACATTTATTGCACTAAAGTTTTGTCCCAAGAAGGATTGGAATCTCTGACCTTTTGTTTTATTTGTGTAGTTGGGGAAGCAGTTATAGACCAATGTCAAGGTTAATAATCCATTCCAAGAGTGAATGACTGTCATGCCATCAGGGTGGGATTTCTGAGCAGAAGATTAGATTAGATTACTTACAGTGTGGAAACAGGCCCTTCTGCCCAACAAGTCCACACCGACCCGCCGAAGCGCAACCCACCCATACCCCTACATTTACCCCTTTAACCTAACACTACGGGTAATTTAGCATGGCCAATTCACCTGACCCGCACATTTTTGGATTGTGGGAAGAAACCAGAGCACCCGGAGGAAACCCACGCAGACACGGGGAGAACGTGCAAACTCCACACAGTCAGTCGCCTGAGTCGGGAATTGAACCCGGGTCTCTGGCGCTGTGAGGTAGCAGTGCTAACCACTGTGCCACCGTGCCGCCCATAAAGTTCAGTATCTGGACCATGGCCTGACCTGGATGGTCATAGTCACAATTTCAGGTGTTTCTCATGTTTCAACTGTGAAATAAGTGGCTGCATTGTCCTTGGCCTGTCCTCAAGCAATCAAAGATTGCTCAGATTTCCTGTGAAAAATTGTAATCTGGGACTTCAGTTTGCTAACACAAGAAGCCACTTGAGCTGTTTCAGTCTTAATCTTCTGGAAGTAATTTTTATGACCCTGAGGTAGATATCTACCAAGTTAGTGTGCCAGCTCCAGAACCAGATTGAGTAGTACTACTGTATTGATGGTAGACTAGGCTGAGTGAAGAAGTGCATGTTATGTTGCTTGGTTAGCTCAGTTGGCTGGATTGCTGGGTTGTGATACAGAGTGATGCCAACACTGTAGGTTCAATTCCTACATTGGACTGAGGTTACCAAGACAGCCCAGTTTTCTCAACCTTGCCTATGATCTGATAGTCCTTGGTTCGCCATCAGTTATCTCTCTGTAACAGGAGAGCAGCCCTATGGTCCTTTTTGGTTTTACCTTAGTGTGTTGGCTCCATGGAGCCAGACAAGTGGAACATTGTCTTTTGTATATAGAAGTCATGCTTCAGTCATTCCAAGCTTTTATTAGACTACACCTCGAGTACAAGTACTGTGAACATTTCTGGGCACTGCAACTTAAGGAAGATATACCGGCTTTAGTTGGTTTACCAGAGAAAAATCTGGACTCCAGGTTGATTTATGAGAAACAATGACACAAACAAGGTTGTGTTGCTTGGAATTTAACCGACTAAGGGATGATTAGTTTAAAGCTTTCAAGATATTAAGGGAAACAGATATTGCATACAGAGAGAAACCATTTCCATTGGATATGAAATCATTTAAAATTAAAATCTTTCAGAAAATAGTTTCACATGCAGAAGGAGGTAGAAGTTTGGAGTTTTCTTTTCAAATGACAATTGATGCTAAATTAGTTGTTAACTTAAAGCTAGGATTGATAGATTTCTGACAAGCAAGATGTTAAGGGATATTGGATAAAGACTAATACATAGTTACTTTGTAGATCAGTCATGATCGTGTTGAATGTTGGAACAGATTCAAGGTGTTACATGATTTTCTCCTGTTCCAGTGTTTCCATGTCCCCAGGTAGCAATGGCAAATTGATGCTTTTGGATTTTCTATGGGAGGGCACTCTTGTTGTAATAGTATTAGTGTTAGCACTCAATTGATTTGATTTATTATTGTCACATGTACTGAGGTACAGTGAAAAGTGTTGTCTTACATCATATTATTAGTGCATCATAATTAGCATGTATAACTCAAGATCATAAGATATTGGAGCATAATTAGGCCATTCAGTCCATTGAGTTTAGAGTTAGAATCCCTACAGTGTGGAAACCAGCCCTTCTGCCCAATAAGTCCACACCAGCCTCTGAAGAGTATCCCATCCAAACCCATTCCTCTACATTTACCCCTGACTAATGCACCTAACCTACACATCCCTGAACACTATGGGCAAATTAGCATGGCCAATCCATCTGACCTGCACATCTTTGGACTGTGGGAGGTAACCAGAGCACCTGTAGAAAACCCACGCAGACACAGGGAGAATGTGCAAACTCCACACAGACTTTGCCGAAGACTGAAATTGAACCCAGTTTCCTGGCACTGTGAGGCACCAATGCTAACCAGTGAGCTGCCATGTCGAAAATTGCTGATAACAGCGATGAGAGTGGGAGTCTGCTCCACCATTCACTCATGGCTGATATATTTCTCAACCCCACTCTCCTGGCTTTTCTCTGTAACTCTTGATCTGCTTACTAATCAAGAACACATCTGTCTCTGACGTTGACTTGACCTCCACAAGCTTCTGTTGCAATGTGTTCCACAGATTATCCACCCTCTCCCTGAAGAAATTCCTCCTCATCTCAGTCCTCCTCATCACTTCACTCTGGGGCTTTACCCTCGGGGCCTAGTCTCTCCTACTAGTGGAAACCTCTTTGCTATGTCCACTCTAACAAGGCCTTTCAGTATTCACTAAGTGTCAATGAGATCCGCCATTATCCTTCCACTGAGTGCAGACCTTGAGTCTTTAACTGCTCCTAGTGTGACAAGCTTTTCATCCCCAGGATCTGATTTGTAAACCTCCTCTGGAGTCTACTCTGACAATTAACCTCTGAGAAGCAGGACTTATAAAATATATTTTGTATCTTAACAATGCTGTAGGGTATATCTTACATCCTCTACCTTGCATCTGGTAGATGTTCATAACAAAAGCAACCAGACTAAAAGTGTCTTATTTAGTTGAATGTTGCATATACATGTCCTCATGCCCACTGGGCTGTGTGTTGAAACTTAGATATTACCAGATACTATGATCCCAGCTGATGGTAATACTTGGCAAGTCAGACTTCAGACTGAAACCTATAAATTAGGTTTTATTTCTGCAATTTAGTTACTGTGATGGATGGTCACTGAACATATTGAAATGAGGCTGCCAATATACTTTTTTCAGCTCTGATGGCTTGAAAGGACTACCTGTTGGAATGGATCTTTTCTTCTGGCTTTCAGGACCAACCTGGGGGCAAAGGTAAGTATTGTTCGGGGGATTCTTAATTGGTGTGGATTGTTGGAAAGGGGGAACATGGGCATCAGAAACAAAGGTAGGCATTCATCTATCAGTAGTCAAATTCCCACTCCGTCCTATGCCAGGCCCATGCCATCAATTATATACAAGTTAATAGAGTTCAAGGGGCCAATAGACCGACAGCTCACATAGATTTACCTGAGGGCCCCTGTTATTCATTCTGTCTGGGAAATAAGAAAATTTCAGCCAATGTGGATGTAAAAAGTGGTCTTTAAGTGGTCTTTAATGGGCTTAATGAACGTGGAATGGATGATCACCCATGAGTGTTCCTTCTTGGACCTATGGGCACTGGCTTTTGGAATCTTGGGGAAGGTTAGACTGACTGCCCTTGACATGAGGTTGCATTTGACCAAGTGTGGCATCAAGGAAGCTGAGCTCAATTGGAATCAATGGGAATGGGGGATGGGGAGGGGAGCAGGGAATCCTTTCTTGTTGTTAATGTATACATCAGTTTCATAAAATTACTTCTGGCTATTTCTAACCTTCTTTTGATTTCTGCACCACATCTGCCATTTTCTGTTGCCATTTGTATTTAAAGCTGTTGACTTATTGTAGTTTGACACTATCCACTTTAATCTTTACTCCAGTTTCTACTTCCTTCTAACTAATCAATGTTTTCTTCCGTTGGTCTTCATGCTCTCAAATTGTTTTTTCAAGTGCCAGATTTTACTTAACCGATGAAATTTTGTCAGGTCTCTTTTGATATTGCAAGTAATACTGTATTGTACCATAGGTTAGTTAGATTATTGCTTCCAAATTTTACTCCAGCAGCATACCTAATTATCTAAATATTTGTTCTGCATGCAGTTTATATAATTTTGCTGATGGTTCAGAACCTCGTTGTACTCCTCTCTTCACTTCAAGCATATTTGATCATCCCTCTTCTAGTCTAATGCTCATTATTCAATTCAACTTAGACTCTGGATAAAGCAATCTCATTACAGTCATATTCACTTTTGGTGATAAGTACAATTGAATGGCTTTTCAAAGTCTATGAAAAATATGTAAATTTTCTTGCCTACTTCTAGATATTAAAGATTGTTCTGGGTTAAATGTTCCCTCCCTCTTCCTACTCTTGGTCTAAATCTAGGCTGACTTGCACCAACCTCTGCTTCACATGTGTTATTATTTCATTCTATCATGATTTTCAAGATCCCTTTAACAAGATGCAAATTGTTAAATGTTTAGTTCTGAAATGATTGAGCTCTATTCCTTCTGTTCATTTGATAACACCTCTGTGAAGCAGCCAGGATGCATTTTACAATGTTAAGGGTGCAATATAAATGCAAACAAATGCTTTTGTTGACCACCATAATTCTTCAGATAATTATCATGTGAATTTTCAATGTTCCTTTTATAAAGCTTTTTCCCTCAAACATTGCTTGGGGTTTGACTACAACATTCACGCTCAGTCAAGTGTCAGCTGTCTGTTCAGCTCCACTGGTCCAAACTGATTTGCCCTCTCCAGTTTGTCTCAGCAGCAAAATTAAAATGCTTATTTTTCCAAAATATTGTTAGAATTGTGAGTGACTAAAAAGAGCTAGTTTTTCATTGGTTTTGTAGACAAACATGGTCTTAAGCAATTAACTTCAGCTTTTAGTTTCCAACCAATTTTGTTTCTCCGTTTCTTTAAATCATGGAAGAGGAGTCTGGATATCTGTTCAAGAGGAAAGCATATGTCTGCATCAGAACTTGTCGACTTAATAGATTCCCAGCTTTCCACAGTGGCTGGTGCTGTGTGTATATAGAGAAGAAGGTATACGTAAATCCTCAGTGTGCAAAAACAGATAGCTCTGCTTCAAGAGAAAAGCCATTTTCTTTGTCCCTTCCACTCTCCTGTTATTTAGAATAGTGCATCCAAACCATCCAGCTCCTGATCAGGCCCAGGACCATTTAACATATGGGCCAGGCACAGTGTGAGTATATGCTTGTCCCACTGTAGGGTCCTGTGCCAATGAAAGGAGCTGGATTTTTGAACCTAAAATTCACAAATTTAGCTTCCAGGATTGAATGCCTGGAATGCCCCTAAGCTTTCTGGGACATATGTGGGTGTGGGGGAGGGAAAGGGGCATATTGAAAATTAAAATTGTCATCCAGTGATCCGTGTTGGAATTTATGCTTGGGTGTGTGCAGGCGTAGAGATTGGTTGACCAGAAGAATGGGATCAGCTCAATGCCCTTTACGGCTGAAATGTTTGCCGATACTCTGGTCGGATTCACACAATGAAAGTGTTCACTGAGTGAGATTGCAGATAGAGGGTCAACTGCGTTATGGAACTAGCTTCCAGCAAAACATAGCCCTTCCAGGGGAACTGAGGGAGAAGGGAAAAGAAAGAGCTTTCTCTATCCTGATCCTTCTGGAATAGTCAGAGCCATGAATCTGAATGAACTCAATGTTTGTCAATTCATTCGAAAACTGATCTGTTTTGAGGAATGGTTGAGTAATTCTGTGCTTTAGTATCTAAAAATATTTAGCACAGAAAGCTAGTGCCTGACCTGTAGATTCCAGTAACACTGATAACTGCAGGATGAAGTGGTTTCAATGAAATATTGTGTATAAAAGAAATAAAAAGATCAGGGGAAATGTTGATAAATGTCATTAATAACAATTGTTGTACCTCCTTCTTCAGATGAGTATCAGCAGCACCAAGCTGAACAAATAGGAGAATTTTTTGTTGTGGTAATGCATCAAACAAAGTAGTTTTCCCAGTCTTGAACAAAGATCCTTAGCATTATATAAGAATAAGGTGCTATCATGAGCAAACAGATGGGACACAATGTAATAGGGGAGAGAATATCAGCAAAATCTGTTTCAATTTAAGGAACAGTGATTAAGAAGATTGATCTAGTGGCTGATCAAACCTGTCAGAGAATTTGTTTAAAGCACCAAGGTGACCATGAACATTGGAGGGAAATAGATTTCCTGGAGCATGTTATGTCCAGGCCTTGAAATGGTGTCAGGTGACACATCCTAGAAGAAGCAATGAGATGTGCCTCAATCCTGACCTCCACTTTATTTTGTGACTCTGCTCAAGTTTGTGGATCTTTTAGCACATCAAATGCTGTGGTTGGCTTGAGTACATCTGGGGCATTAGTCCGCGGCACCACCCTTTTGCCCATTGAAAGTTTGGGATCAGTGCCCAGGGCTGGAAGAAGAACCCAGAGCTCCAGGAGATTTTTTTTACTGCCTTCCAATGCTCCATGACAAATTGACCTTAATCTTCAAGTGGTGCTGTCTACTCTCAGCTGTGAACCAATATATTTAATCTCATCACATAGTAGGACCCTAACCAGGGCCAGATGCAGGATATCTGGCTCACCATATTAAATCAGCCGACCCACAGGAATCAGTGCAGAAGAGCTGTATGCATTTAGCATATTGTCTTAACTACCAGTTAGGTATTCAATTAAGAACATAAGAACTAGGAGTAGGAGTAGGCCATCTGGCCCTTCAAGCCCACTCTGTCAGTCAATAAGATCACGGCTGATCTTTTTGTGGCCTCAGCTCCACTTACCCGCCCACTCAACGTAACCCTTAATTCTTATACTGTTCAATAAATTATCTATCTTAGGTTAAAAACATTTACTGAGGAAGACTCAAACACTTCACTGGGCAGGGAATTCCATAGATTCACAACCCTCTGGGTGAAGAAATTCTTACTCAATTCAGCCCTAAATCTGCTCCCCCTAATTCTGAGGCTATGCCCTCTTGTCCTAATTTAACCTGCCAGTGGAAACATCTCTTTATTTCTATCTTATCTATTCCCTTTCATAATTTTAAATGTTTCTATAAGAGCCCCCCTCATTATTCTATTATGTCATTTGGACTCATTGGATGTAAATGTTACCTTTGTAGTGCCTCGAGCATAAACTTCTTGCATATACTTAGAGTCATAGGGTCATACAGCACGGTTAAACAGGCCCTTCGGTCCAACTCATCCACGTGGACCAAGTTTCCCAAACTAAATTAGTCCCATTTGCCTGCATTTGCCCCATAGTCCTCTAAACCTTTCCTATTCATATGCCTATACAAGTGTCTGGGGGGGCACAGTGGCTCAGTGATTAGCACTACTGTCTCACAGCACCAGGGAACTGGGTTCAATTCCAGCCTCGGATAACTGTCTGTGTGGAGTTTGCACATTCTCCCTGTGACTGTGTGGGCTTCCTCCCACCATCCAAAGATGTGCAGGTTAGGTGAATTGGCCATGCTAAATTGCCCATAGTGTTCAGTGATGTGTAGGTTAGGGGTAAAAGTAGAGTAATGGGGATAGGTTTGGGTGGGATACTCTTCAGAGAGTTGGTGTGGACTTGTAGAGTCAAAGGTTCTGTTTCCAGATTGTAGGGATTCTAAAAAAAGCCTTGTAATTGTTCCTGCACCTACCATTTCCTCAGGCAGTTCATTCCATATATGAACCACCTTCTGTGTGAAAACATTCCCCCTCAGGTCCCTTTTAAATCTTTCTCCTTTCACCTTAAAAATATGCCCCCTAGATTTGAACTCCCCTAACGTAGGGAAAAAGACCCTTTCTATCACCTTATCTATGCCCCTCATGATTCTATGAACCTCTGTAATGTCACCCCTCAACCTCCTATGCTCCAGTGAAAAAAGGTCTTAGCCTATCTAGCCTTTTCCTATTGCTCAGACCCACCAGTCCTGGCAACATCCTGGTAAATCTTTTCTGAATCCTTTCTAATTCAATAATATCCTTCCTCTCGCAGGCAACCAAAACTGTACTCACAAATGGCCTCACCAATGTCCTGAACAACCTCAACATGATATTCCAACGTGTATACTCAATGGTCCGAGCAATGATAGCAAGGATTTTAAATGCGTTCTTAACCACCATGTCTACCTGTGATACAAAGTTAAAAAATCACACAACAGCAGGCTATAGTCCAACAGGTTTATTGGAAGCACTAGCTTTCGAAGTGCTGGTCCTTCATCAGGTGATGAAGGAGCAACGCTTCAAAAGCTAGTGCTTCCAGTTAAACCTGTTGGACTATAACCTGCTGTTGTATGAGTTTTAACTTTGTACACCCCAGTCCAACACCGGCATCTCCAAATCATACCTGTGATACAACTTTCAAACAATTATGTACCCGAACCCCCAGGTCTCTGGTCTACAACACTACCAGGGCCCTACCATTAACTGTGTAAGTCATATCTTCGTTTGTCTTACTAAGATGTATTACCTTACATTTATCCAAGTTAAACCTAGCCTGTTACTTCTCAGCCCATTGGCCCAATTGACCAAAATCCCTTTGTAATCTTAGATAACCTTCTTCATTGTCCACTATACTACCAATTTTGTGTCATCTACAATCTTATTAACCATGCTTCTGAAATTTTCATCAGAATTGTTTAAATAAATGACAAACAAAAGTGCACTTAGTGCTCTGCAGAAATCCATTCGTCACAGGCCTCCAGTTGAAAAACAACCCTCCATCATGGCCTTCGGTCTCCTACTGTCAAGCTAATTTTGTATCCAACTGGTATGCTGTCCCTGAATCTCATGTGATCTAACCTTACTAATTAGTCCACCTTGCAGAACTTTGTTAAAGACTTTAATAAAGTGCATGTTGACAATGTCTACAGCTCTGCCCTTATCAATCTTTTTGGTTACATCCTGAAAAAACTCAATCAAGTTTGTGAGACTCGATTTGCTGACTACCCAATCAGTCCTTGCCCCTCCAAATGCATGTAGATCCTATCTCTCAAAATCTCCTCCAACAACTTACACCACCACTAATGTCAGATTCACCAATCTATAGTTCCCAGGTTTCTCCTTTTCTGTCTTTTTTAAGTGCAGGCACAATCTTAGTCATCCTCTAGTTCCCTGGCATTTTATCTGTGGCCATAGATGATCCAAGTATTTCTACTGGGGACCCAGCAATTTCTTCCTTAATTTTCCACAATGTCCTGGGATACAATTGATCATGTCCCAGAGATTTATCCACCCCCACCTTTATGTTTTTTAAGGCCTTCTACATCTCCTCTTCTGTAATGTGGACTGTATCCAAGACATTAATATTTATTTCCCTGAGTTCCCTAGCCTCCATTTCTCCCTCCACAGTAAAAACAGATGCAAACTATTTGTTTAGTGTCTTTCCCATCTCCTGTGGGTTCACAAATGGATGAGCTTATTGATCTTTAAGGGGCCATATTGTCTGGCTAGTTGCTCTTACACTCTTAATGTACTTGTAGAATCTATTTGGAATATCCTTAACCTTTTCTGGTATTTCACAACCCCTTTTCACCCTCCTGATTTCCCTCTTAAGAATGCCCCCTACTCCTCTTATACTCTTCAAGAGGTTCATTTGATCCCAGTTGTCTATACCTAATTTATGACTTCTTATTCTTGACCACAGGCTCAATATTTTTATTCATCCATTGTTCCCCAACCTTACAAGCCTTACCCTTCACTCTAACAGGAACATAATACCTCTGAATTCTTACGATCTCACTTTGAAAGCCTCCTACTTGCCAATCATCTCTTCACCTGCAAACAGTCTCCTCCATAGGTAAAAACAGTCTACTCCAATCAGCTTTTGAAGATTCTTGTCTCATACCATCAAGATTTGCTTCGCTCCAATTAAGAACTTTAACTTTTATTGAAGGCCTACTCTTTTCCATATGTTAAAACTAATAGAATTATGATCACTGGTCCCAAATTCCCCCCCCCCCCCATTAATACTTCAGTCACTTGCCCTGCCTTATTTCCAAAGGAAGGTCAATATTTGCTCTTTCTCTAGTAGGTATGTGCACATATTGATAAGAAAATTTTCTTGAACATATTTAACAAATTATTCACTATCCAAGCCCTTAACACTATGAAAAGTTGAATCCCCAAGTATTACAACCATACATATATCTGAGATATATCTGAGAACACTGCAAGAAGCCAGAGAAAATATTGTGGGGGGCCTGGTTGATATTTTTGCGTCATCGTTAGCCATAGGGGTGAGGTCCTGGAAGACTGGAGGTAATGTGTGTTGTACCCTTATTTGAGAAAGGCTGCAAAGAAAAACCTGAGAACTATAGACCAGTAAGCCTAACATCTGTGGTAGGTAAATTACTTGAGAAGGTTCTGAGAGACAAGATATACATGCACTTGGAAAGACAAGATTTGATTAGGAATAGTCAGTATGGTTTTGTGTGTGGGAGATCATGCCTCACAAATTTGTTAGAGTTCTTTGATGAAGTGACCAGGAAGTTTGACAAAAGCAGGGTGGGTAGACATTGTCTATTTGGATTTCAATAAGGGCTTTGATAGATAAGGTTCCACATGGTACGCTGCTCTAGAAGGTTAGATTGCATGGAATCCAGGGGGAGCTGGCAAATTGGATACACAATTGGCTTGATGGTAGGAACTCGATGGTAATAGTAGAAGGATGCTTGTCGGAGTGGAGGCCTGTGACTAGTGGAGTGCCTCAGGAGTTGGTGCTGAGCCCATTGAAGTTTGCTGTCTCGTACTGTCAAAGTTTGCTTTACTTCAATTAAGAACTTCAACTTTTGTACAAGGTTTATTCTTTTCCATATGTTAAAACTAATAGAATTACAATCACTGGTCTGCAAGTGTTCCCCATTAACAATTCAGTTACTTGCCCTGCCTTATATTCCAAGGAAGGTCAACTTTTGCTCTTTCTCTTGTAGGTACACACACATATTGTTACCTATGTCAATGATTTGGATGAGAATGTACAAGGCATGAGTAGCAAGTTTGCAGATGACACTTAAATAGGAGGTATCATGGACAGTGAGGAAGGTTAGCAGAAATTTCAGCAGGATCTGGATAAGCTGGGAAAGTGGACCAGAAATAGCAAATGATGTTTAATATAGATAAGTGTGAGGTCTTGAATTTTGGAAAGTCAAATCAAGGTAGGAGTTTCATGGGGAATGATAGGGCCTTAAGGAGTGAAGTGGAACAGAGGGACCTTGGATTTCAGGTGCACAGTTCTGTGAAAGTGGAGTCACAGGTAGACAGGGCAGTGAGGAAGGCTTTTGGCACACTGGACTTCATCAGTAAAGACATTGAGTATAGAAGTTGAGAAGTTATGTTGCAGTTGTACAGGATATTGGTGAGGCCACACTTGAGGTATTATGTTCAGTTTTGGGCACCTTGCTGTAGGAACAATGTTATTAAACTGGAAACAGTACAGAAGAAATTTACAAGGATGCCAGGACTCAAGGTGTAGCAGTTCAGGGTAATCCCCAGTTTTAAAAAGGAAAGACTGAAAGAAAATGGCCTTTTGTGAAAAGCTGGTCAACCTGTGCAGGCAGGATTTCCCAGCAGGTCTGCCAGAATAAGGACAGACCTTTTTCTGGGGACAGAGATCGTCAGAGGCATGAGACAACTCGACCAACAAAACGGCACCCGTCAGACATTGCATCAAGGGACAAGCATAAAAATGGTAAGGAACCCTGAAACTGTGAACAATGGAGCCTATCCAGTTAATGGGATAATGATTTACTCTAATCTGAAACCAGTTTGGGAGGCTCCACAAAGTCATCAAAATTTCAGTTAAGTAAATTTGGGACAGTATCGACCCTTTTGTTTCCACAAATGTTGAGATTTAACCATCCCCAGCAATCACCGGAGATGCTTTGTGAAATGGAATTACCTGAGGGGCGGAGCTGGCCGCTGCTTTGGAATCGCAAGAGTACAAGGGGCAGCAGGGCCAGCTATCAGACTCTTTCTTTTTCACTCTCCTCACTGAGTCTCTGGATACCAACGCTTTGGGGCTGAAGACATCGACCCTGTCTGCGACCTTGGACTTTGGAAGTGCACAACAACATCCGAGGCAGAGAGGGAGCTCCACCGGACAGGCAACAAGTTCCCCGGAGACTGTGAGAACCCTTTTCAGGCCTGGGACACTCATACTCTGGAGTATTTGGTTAGCCATAGGGGGTAGGTGGTTGTGTAATTCTTAAAGTATATGACCCCTATAAATTGTATAAGGTTAAAGATTTATGTTGTGTCCACTCCAGCTTTCTTGTGTTTTATATCACAGCATAGAGTGTAAATTTCATCAAATTATTGTACGGATTGAGCAAGTTAAATGTTTTTTTTTCTGCAATAAAGTTCACTGGTAATTTTGAACTCATATTTGAGTCTGTCTGTGCTCCTTCTGGGTACACCAATTCTGGCTGAGTTCACAGTAGATCCCAGACTAAAATTCCAGTGTCAAGGACCGAACGGTAATCTGGGCACTTCAAATCGCCCACTCAAAAGGGATTGCTGGCCAGGTAAGCAGTTTGATCTCCTTTATCCTCTCTCTTCTGGGTACTGCCTGAGTCGGTAGGTACTAGGTGGCCGTTGTCTCACCAACAAGAGAGGGAATCGCCCAGGCCTTGGTGGTGGTTGCGATTACTGTTTCAATCAGGCTATAAACAGTGAGTTCATTTCAGCCCCCTCTCTCCAGCGTAGTTGTCCTAGTGTGGCATTCCAGGTCTTTGAAGTTTCAGAGCCTGTTGGAGAGAGAGAGAGACCACCACAGCAATCGGCAAACCCTAGACGCCAAGCCGAGTGCGGAGTAATGGAAAGAGGCCCCTTCCACAAATGGTCTGAGTTATAGTGAGAGGTTGGACAAGCGAGGACATTTTTCTTTCGAGTGAAGGAGACTGAGGGGGGTTCTTATAAAAGTGTATAGATCATGATAGGCATGGATAGGTTGAATGCACTCAGTCGTTTTCCCAGGGTTGGGGAATCAAGGATGAGAGAGCATCAGTTTACATTTAGAGGGGAAAGAGTAAAAGGGAACCTGAGAGGCAATGTTTTGACAAAGAATGTTGTATGCATATGGAATGAGCAGAGAATGGGGATAAAAATGGTTCTTCTCAGGATTGCAACCAGTAACAAATGGTGTTCCACAAGGGTCAATGTTGGGACCACAGCTTTTCATTTTATACATTAATGATTTAGATGAAGGAACTGAGGGCATTCTGGCTAAGTTTGCAGTCGATACAAGGATAAGTAGAGGGACAGGTTGTATTGAGGAGACAGGGAGGCTGCAGAAGGATTTGGACAGGTTAGAAGAGTGGACAAAGAAGTGGCAGATGGAGTACAACATGGGAAAGTGTGAGGTCATGAACTTTGGAAGGAAGAATAGAGGAATGGAATATTTTCTGAATGGGGAGAAAATTCAGAAGTCTGAAATGCAAAGAGGCTTGGGAGTTCTAGTACAGGATTCTCTCAAGGTAAACTTGCAGGTTGAGTCAGTAGTTGATAAAGCAAATGCAATGATGGCATTTATTTTGAGACGACTTGAATATAAAAGCAGGGATGTACTTCTGAGGGTCTATAAAGCTAGATCACATTTGGAGTATTGTGCGCAGTTTTGGGCCCCCTATGTCAGGAAGGATATATTGGCCTTGGTGCGTGTTCAGAGGAGGTTCACAAGAATGGCCCCAGGAATGAAAAGCTTAACATACGAGGAATGTTTGAGGACTCCAAATTTATACTCGATCGAATTTAGAAGAATGAGGGGGGATCTAGTTGAAATATACAGAATACTGAATGGCCTGGACAGAGTAGATGTTGGGAAGATGTTTCCATTGGTAGGAGAGACTAGGACTAGGCCTTAGAATAAGATTTGATTCCCTACAGTGTGGAAACAGGCCCTTCGGCCCAACAAGTCCACACCGATCCTCTGAAGAGAGCCCACCCAGACCCATTCCCCTACCCTATATTTACACCTGATTTGGCAAGTTAGCATGGCCAATTCACCTAACCTGCACATCTTTTGGATTGTGGGAGGAAACTGGAGCACCCGGAGAAAACCCATGAAGACACAGGGAGAGTGTGCAATCTCCACACAGACAGTTGCCTGAGGTGGGAATCAAACCTGCGTCCCTGGCATTGTGAGGCAGCAGTACTAACCACTGAGCCACCGTGCCACCCCCATAAAAGCAAGGCCTTTTAGAACAGAGATAATGAGAAACCTTTTCAGCCAGAGAGTGGTGAATCTATGGGATCCATAGCCACAGAAGGCTGTAGAGGCCACATCATTGAGTACATTTAAGTCTGATATTGAAAGTTCTTGAGTATCAAGGGGATCAAGGGTTACGGGTAGAAAGCGGGAGAATGGAGTTGAGAAACCTTTCAGCTGCGATTGAATGGCGGAGCTAACTCGATGGACTGAATAGCCTAATTTCTGCTATGTCTTATGGTCTAAATGTGGCCTGCACACTTACATTGAGAACCATGTGATGATGAGAAGCACCATAGCACCAATGCTTGAGGTGCTGGAGCAATAATTTTCTGCTGTCTGGAGCACTCTGGAGGAACTTCTCACCTTTGCTTGTAGGTGTTCCACTGTTTGTGGATCTGTAATAACCTCTACACTCTGTCTCATCACAGACATATGCACATATACATACAGATGCACATGTATATACACACATACATACACATACACACACATATACACGTGTATATACATATATATGTACACACATACATACACACACACCTCATGGAAACCTCACAGTCCCTTTAGCGCTCTAACTCCAGCCACAAACTTAAGCAAGCATGCAAAACTATATAGATCATAAACTGACTACCATGTTCAAACATAGAACAATCACACTATTGAACACTACGGCCTAGCATAAAGAACATCTGTCAAATCTCTGATGCAGTAGTAGACATTGAACTGGGTTATGTTATATGTGTTTCCTGCTTTAGGCTGGAAAGATCTTGGTGCAAATAAATTCACTGATATAATGACCTTTCACAGCCACAACAGTCACATACCTTACAATGTCTGTAAGATTAGGGAAAAAAAATCATCTTCAAAGTTAGAGGGTGACTTCTTGTCCTTAGAATATTCATGAAGTCAGATCTTTTTGAAAGGATATTTGTCAGTGAACTAAAAAGCTGCTGATATTACATTATCACTTCTTTATCAGTGTCTTTATCAGTGAAAATTAATTACAGTATCTTCTTGGCTGCATTGGCAAAATAAAAGTCACCATGAAATAGCAATTCTAAACAGAAGATATCCAATAACCATTCAATATTCCACACACAATTAACTGCCCTGGAGTTTTCTCTTAGAGCCTGTTGTGAGATACCTTTGCTTATTCTGGTGCTATTACATGGAGCTGTAACTGCAGGGACTGTAGCATGGCTGGTGGAAAGCTGCTGACTTGAACTGGGGGAAATTGCAGATGATCTTGTGGAACATTCTCACTTTTTCTGTGAAAGTCAAATTGACCACCAGGACATATTTTAGCTATGTAGACATTTGCTTGAGAAAACAAAGAGAGTTGAATTCATGATGTATCTGTTAAAAATGACACTTGCTGCTTATGGGAATTGAATTTTCCCATGTGATGTTGAATATTGACATTTGCGTTGATAAATTTCAACTGGGAGAATTCATCAAGATTCAATAAATTAATTGCATTTCGACTTAATATTCCCACTGTGCACCTATATTTGAAGATGTCATGCCTATTGCTAAAGGAACATTGAGATTATGGCTGAGAGGTGGGAAATGAAAGGTCATATGAATGAAGTGATAATGTAATATCAGCAGCTTTTTAGTTCACTGACAATTATCTTTTCAAAAAAATGTGACTTCATGAATATTCTAAGGATAAGAAGTCACCCTCTAACTTTGAAGATGATTTTTTTCCCTAATCTTACAGATATTGATGTTACTGACATATAAGGGTGACAGCTCCTTCACAGGATAAAACCTGATAACATGTTATTAAGCCATGGTAGCTTCCTTAACGTGCAACCTGTCAAACTGATATCACAAACATAGGACTTGAAGTGGCTCATTTTGATCTACTTTAACAGGCACAAATGGACTGGACATTTTAAAAATTTTCTATTGTTGCTATTCATTGTGTGGGTTCCACCTCTGTCCATTTTGAGGCCAGTTCACATTTTGGAAACAAATATCCATTTTGGAAAATGGATATACTTCAAACAGCATGATAAAAGAAGTAGAGATTGTTGGGGAGGAGCAAGTGGTGTCACAGTTTTGACACCTTTTGGAAGAAGTGGATACGTTAAAATGGAATGAGCTAAGGATCGATTGTCATAAGATGGGAGGAGGAAAATAAAGAATAGTAATTAATGATAAAGTGAAGCGAGAAATTTGCAAGATGTAACAGAATCAGAGCCAGCAGAATAGATGTCAACTATAGCAACATGAGGCTAGATGGAGTCACCAAGGTCAGCTAGGATAATGCCAACAAATATTTGAAATAAGAAAATACATTTATTGGAAAGTACTTGATGCTCTTGAGAGCTGGTCTTTTGGCAGAGTAGGTAATGTTCCTGCTGATCAACTAGAGATTCACTGCAGGGCTTGATGTCCAAGGAAGGTCAATTCATAATATGGGCCAAACAACTTGGCTATTAACCTGTAAATTGTTTCATCATGCCTATGGTAGGCAGTAAGAATGGGAAAGATTCCTGGTCAGCGCTATGGAGTAAACTGCTTGGGGTTACCACTGACAGGAACTGAACTGAAGCGAACTTTATAAATACCATGGCTGCAGGAGCAAGTCAGAGGCTGGGAAGACCGTAGCGACTAACTCTCCTCCTGACTCCCCATTGCCTATCCACTATCAACAAGGTACAAATTTGGTGTGACTCACTACTTCACTGGATGAGTACAGCTCCAACAACACTCATGAAGCTTGACACCATCCAGGACAAAGCAGTTCCATTGATTGACACCACATCCACAAACATCCACTCCCTTGACCACTGGCACTCAGTCGCAGCAGTGTGCACCTTTTACAAGCAGAAATTAATCAAGGATTCTTAGAGATCACCTTCTAAATTTCATGACAATGAGCAGATGAGGAAGGTATATACATGGGAACACCAACTGCAAGTTCTCCTCCAAGCCAAACCCATCCTGATTTGGAAATATATCATCATTCCTACACTGTCACTGAGTCAAATTCTTAGAACTCTCTCCTTTATGGAATTGTACACCATATAGACAGCAGCAATTCAAGAAGGTAACTTATCAAACACAACTCTGATGGGCAATAAATTCTGGCCCTGCCAATGAGTTCACATCCCATGAATGTATCAAAAATTTGAGTTTTTACCAGAGTCACTATCCAGATGACCAATTGCAAATAAAAGTGTATTTTGATACATCAACTGTATTGGATTCCCTGACTGATCTGTAATACAGGAGGAGAAAGTGAGAATTGCAGCTTCTGGAGATCAGAGTTGAGAGTGTATGGTGCTGGAAAAGCACAGCAAGTCATGCAGCATCCGAGGAGCAGGAGAATCGACCTTTCGGGCAAGAGCCCTTCATCAGGAATGAGGCTGGAAGTCTCGGGGGTGGAGAGATAAATGGGAGGGGGGGGGGGGGGGTGGGGGCTGGGGAGAAGGTAGCTGAGAGTGCAATAGGTGGATGGAGGTGAGGGTAAAGATGATAGGTGGGAGAGAAGGGTGGAGTGGATAGGTGGGAATGAAGATTGGCAGGTGGGACAAGCATGGGGATGGTGCTGAGCTGGAAGGTTGAAACTGGGGTAAGATGGGAAGAGGGGGAATGAGGAAACTGGTGAAGTCCACATTGATACCCTGTGGTTGAAGGGTTCCGAGATGGAAGATGAGGTGTTCTTACTCCAGGCGTTGGGTCGTGAGGGAGTGGCAATGAAGGAGGCCCAGGGCCTGCATGTTCTCGGCAGAGTGGGAGGTGGAGTTGAAGTGTTCGGTCACGGGGCAGTGGGGTTGATTGGTGTGGGTGTCCCGGAGATGTTCTCTGAAGCACTCTGCGAGAAGGCGTCGAGTCTCCCCAATGTAGAGGAGACCTCACCAGGAGCAATGGATACAATAATGACATGCGTGGAAGTGCAGGTGAAACTTTGATGGATGAGGAAGGCACTTGAAATTAAAAAGAAGGACCAGATGAAATTTCTGCAAATTTACAACTATTTTATCCACTGAAAATCCACTGAAGAGCCATCACAATGAATTGAATAATCCATAGTTAACCGATCTAAAGCTGAAAATGTATTGCTGGAAAAGCGCAGCAGGTCAGGCAGCATCCAAGGAACAGGAGAATCGACGTTTTGGGCATAAGCCCTTCTTCAGGAATCGTCGATTCTCCTACTCCTTGGTTGTTGCCTGACCTGCTGCGCTTTTCCAGCAACACATTTTCAGCTCTGATCTCCAGCATCTGCAGCCCTCACGTTCTCTCTTAACTGATCTAAAGTCCAATTACCATGTTATCAACAGAGAAGGAATGGATGAACAGAGTCATTTTCAATATTCATAAATCAAACTGGCCTCCAGCAACTTGGGACCTGATGCTATTACAGCTGATTGACTTTTCTTCATTCATTAAACTTTATTAGCTGGACTCTACCTTTAATTACACATAATTAGTTATCATTACGTATCATGTCAGCCTGCAAGCTTAGTTAGTTGCCTAAAATCCGTTTGTAATTTCTTTTCTAGAATTTTATCCCTTAACACATTGAAATATATTTTCTAAATTAAGTAAATCACGTAAGCTGTAAGCTGTTACACACGGACAAATAATAAATAACCACTGGCTGACAATATAAATGAGACAACAATGTGTATGGTGAATATTGCTTCAAAGTGACATGTGCATGTCTTAGAAAGCTCTGACACATTTTTGTTTGTTTCATTTCAGCATAATATTTACTGCCCTAGAAAAATGATTGCTTTGTGCCCATTACAGAAGAAATACATTGCATTAGTTTCACCACCAGAATCTCTATGTTTTAGTTACTGTGATGAAGCGACTCATAACGTTGAAAAGAGAGTTGAATGTCAGAATTACTTTAGAAAGTCAGATATATTTTCATCGATTGAACTTTTTTTTATTTTACAATTTTGTTTGATTTGTTTTCATGGACAATGGCTGCTCATACTAGGAGCAGGTGGAGTGATGGCATTGTCGCAAGGCTTGAAGTTGTAATGCAGCTCAGTTAAATCACGTCATTATTACCGTAATGGTCCAGTGTTAATAGCAGTCTCATTAATATTAATTCAGCTCCCACATATGTTCATTTTTTGGTGGCCTCTGTGTACCTACATCATTTGACAAATACCATCACTGCATACTTAACTGACAGTGAGAAAAGTTCACGCTTTCCATCTATTTGTAATCCTGAATCCCAGCCCTTTCATTATTTCTGTATTATTACCATGTGTCTTGTTTTCAGATGCTGATCTAATTGAACAGAGCCAGGTAATATTAATTGCACACAGTTGACTTGGCTTTCTCTGTAACACGGAACATTACTTCACACAGGCAAGAATTGGCAGGACATTTTGTCCTGTTTTTATTCTCTCAGTGCAGTGAATGCAGAAAAGGAATGATTCATATGGGCATCACAGTCAGTAATTCCTTCAAGTCAGTAATCCTATAATGCTATCAGCATTTTGAAACAAGATCACTAGAATAGGAACATTATGAAGAAGTGATAATCATTTTTCTGGTAAAAATGCCTTGGGAGTGATATTCATCTCTTTCAAATGTAGAATGCTCATTGACTTTGCATTTATTTAATTGACACATTGTTATCACCTCCAATAATAAATAGTGAACCAGAACATGCTCAAAACATTCAGCAAGTCCGACTTGTGAAACTGCATTGGGCTGGGTTTAGTGTCTGCACTGTGGGTGGGTGGTGGGAAGGTTGTGGGGAGAGGGTGCAGGCTAATTCCCCACCTTGCTCCTCCCCCCACCCCTATGAATGAGAAAGCCCACTGGATCAACTGCCAGCCTAACACTTAAGTGAAGAGCTGACAGGGTTCATGGCCAATGAGGTATCTCACCAAAGAAGTCCCAGCCAACTGAAACTGCCAGCGAACTGTAGGCCAGCAGCTTCTGGGTGCTGGAGCCCACTGCACAACCATGGAAACCTGTCCAGGCACGGATGGTACGTTTTGGTAGGGATAGCAGGCTGAAGATCATGGAAAAATGTTGACTTATCTTGGGCGGCATTGGAGGCAAGGATGGAGGGGATGTCTTTCAGCAACCAGCCATTGTCAACCCTCCCATCTATCCTCCCAAGTATGTTGTAACTGCACTGGAACAGCTTGATGGGGGAGTGGCAAGTTCTGGAGTGCAAATCTTCAGTAGTATTGATGGAATATTGTCAGGGTCTATAACCTTTGCAGTATTCAATACCTCCAACTATTTCTTGGTATCCATGGAATAAATTAAATTGGCTGAAGACGGTTGAGCTGATTTGATTTATTACTGTCATGTGTACTTCGTTACTGTAAAACGTATTATCTTATGTACTTTACAGGCAGATTATACTATAGACGTGCATCAGGGCAACAGAACAAAATGCTAGATACAGTGTTACAGCCATCGAGAAGATGCAGAGAGAGATCAACACTAACATTATGGAGGTCCATTCAAAAGTCTGATAACAGCGGGGAAGAAGCTGTTCCTGAATCTGTTTGTATGTGTGTTCAAACTTTTATATCTTCTGCCTAATGGAAGAGTGTGGAACAGAGTATAACAGGGGAGGGAGGGGTCTTTGATTATATTGGTTGTTTTCCCGATGCAACAGGAATATACATCAAGTCAATGAATCGGTGGCTGGTTTGTATGATGAACTGCGCTGTGTTCATAACTCTCTGTAGTTTCTTGTGGTCTTGTGAAGAGCATACCACATTGCAATGCATCCAGACAGGATGCTTTCTATGGTGCATCTATAAAAATTGGTAAGAGTCATTGTGTACATGCCAAACTTCCTTGGCCTTCTGAGGAGGTGTAGGGGTCATTGTACTTTTTTGTCCGTAATGTCAACCTGAGTGGACCAGGACAGATTATTTCCTGATGAAGAGCTTTTGCCCAAAATGTCAATTTTCTTGCTCCTCGGATGCAGCCTGACCTGCTGTGCTTTTTCAGCACCACTCTAATCTTGACCCAGGACAGATTATTGGTGATCATCACTCCCAGGAACTTGATGCTCTTGACCATTTCTACCTTAACTCCATTGATAAAGACAGGGGCAATCCCTCCACTCTGCTTCCTGAAGGCAATTACCAGCTCCTTCATTTTGTTGATATTGAGGGAGAGAGTGTTGTCTTTACACCATGCTGCTAAGCTCTCTATCTCTTTCCTGTATTCTGGCTCATCGTTGTTTGAGATCTGACCTACAGTGATTGTGTTGTCATAGAACATGTAAATGGAGTTGGGGCAGAATTTGGCTGTACAATTGAGTGTACAAGGAGTACAGTATGGGGCTGAGTATGCAGCATAGTGGGGCACTGGCGTGAAGGATTATGGTAAAGGTATTGTTGTCACCTATCCTTACCGATTGTGGTCTATGGATCAGGAAGTTGAGAATCTTGTTGCAGAAGGGTGAGCCGAGACTTAGGTTTGCTTGGAATTATGGTGTTGAATGTGTAGTCAGTAAGTAGAAGCCTGACATCGGTATCCTTGCTATCCAATTGTTCCAAGGATGAGGGCAGGGCCAGGGAGATGGTGTACTATGGACCTGTTGTGCTGATAGGTGAATTACAAAGGATCAAGGTAATCTGGTCGGCTGGAATTGATTTGAGCCATGACCAACCTCTTGAAGCACTTCAAAATTCATGGAGGTCAGAGCCATCGGACTTGGTCGTTGAGGCACACTGCATGATTTTTCTTTGGCACTGGGATAATGGAGATTTATTGAAGTAGGTGGGGACTTCATTTCATAGTAAGGAGAGGCTAAAGATGTCAATGAATATTCCTGCCAGCTGGTCAGCACAGAATCTGAATGCACGGCTGGGGACTCCATCAGGGCCAGTCACTGTCTGTGGGTTCACTCTCAAGAAGACTGACCTAATGTCTGTGGTAATGTCTGAGTATACAGATGCATCTGAGGCAATTGGGACAAGGGACATCCTTTCACTGATCTTCTGTTCAAAATGAGTATAGATTCATTGAGCTCATTGGGTAGGGATGTACTGTTACCGACAATTCTGTTTGACTTTGTTTTGTAGCCTATTATATCGTGTAAACTTTGCCACAGACAGCAGGTGTCCATATGGTTGGTTTGGATCTCAAGCTTAGTTTGCTATTTCCTCTTGGTGTCTCTGATGGCCTTACTGGATTTCCGGTATAAATCACGGTTGACTGACTTGAATGCCTTAGACCTGGACTTCAGTAGGAAGTGGATCTCCAGGTTCATCCATGGTTTCCAGTTGGGGAACGTTTGGATTAACTTCGCTGGCACGCAGGCTTCTACACACTTACTATAAGAATAGTGGCATATTTGTTTTGGTTGGCGCTGAGTTCTTGAGTATGGCCCAGTTCACTGACTCTAAGCAATCCTGTAGAAGTCCTTCCATTACCTTGGACCAACACGTACTGTGTCCTCATGCTTCAATTTCTGCTTGTAAGGAGGAGGAGCACAGTGATCTGATTTTCCAAACTATGGATGGAAAATGGAGTGGAAGGCACCTTTGATGGTTGTATAACAATGCTGAAGCATGTTTGGATCTCTGGTGGGACAGGAAACGTGTTAATGGTATTTTGGTAGCACATTCTTGAGGTTGACCTGTTTGAAGTCACCAGCTACAATGAACAAAGCCTCAGGATATACCATCTCAAGTCTGTTTGCAGTGTTATATACTTAGAGTCATAGAATCATAGAGATTTACACCATGGAAACAGACCCTTCGGTCCAACCCGTCCATGCCGACCAGATATCCCAACCCAATCTAGTCCCACCTACCAGCACCCGGCCCATATCTCTCCAAACCCTTCCTATTCATATACCCATGCAAATATCTTTTAAATGTTGCAATTGTACCAGCCTCCACCACTTCCTCTGGCAGCTCATTCCATACACGTACCACCTTCTGCGTGAAAACGTTGCCCCTTAGGTCCCTTTTATATCTTTCCCCTCTCACCCAAAACCTAGGCCCTCTAGTTCTGGACTTCCTCACCTCACGGAAAAGACTTTATCTATTTATCCTATCCTATCCATATCCCTCATAATTTTGTAAACCTCTATAAGGTCACTCCTCAGCCTCTGACGCTCCAGGGAAAACAGCCCCAGCCTGTTTAGTCTCTCCCCATAGCTCAAACCCTCCAATCCTGGCAACATCCTTGTAAATCTTTTCTGAACCCTTTCAAATTTCACAAAATCTTTCCGAAAGGAAGGAGACCAGAATTGCACGCAATATTCCAACAGTGGCCTTACCAATGTTCTGTACAGCTGCAACATGACCTCCCAACTCCTGTACTCAATACTCTGACTAATAAAGGAAAGCATACCAAATGCCTTCTTCACTATCCTATTTAAGAAAGGTGGGAGAGAAAAGCAGGAAATTATAGACCAGTTAGTCTGACCTCAGTGGTGGGAAAGATGCTGGAGTCTATTATAAAGGATGAAATTACGGCACATCTGGATAGTAGTAACAGGATAGGACAGAGTCAGCATGGATTTATGAAGGGGAAATCATGCTTGACTAATCTTCTTGAATTTTTTGAGGATGTAACTCTGAAGATAGATGAGGGAGATCCAGTAGATGTAGTGCACCTGGACTTTCAGAAAGCTTTTGATAAAGTCCCACACAGGAGGTTAGTGAGTAAAATTAGGGCGCATGGTATTGGGAGCAAAGTACTAGATTGGATTGAAAATTGGTTGGCTGATAGGAAACAAACGGTAGTGATAAACGGTTCCATTTTGGAATGGCAGGCAGTGACCAGTGGGGTACCACAGGGATCTGTGCTGGGATGGCAGCTTTTTACAATATATGTTAATGATATAGAAGATGGTATCAGCAATAACATTAGCAAATTTGCTGATGATACAAAGCTGGGTGGCAGGGTGAAATGTGATGAGGATATTAGGAGATTACAGGGTGACCTGGACAAGTTAGGTGAATGGTCAGATGCATGGCAGATGCAGTTTAATGTGGATAAATGTATGGTGATCCACTTTGGTGGCAAGAACAGGAAGGCAGATTACTACCTAAATGGAATCAATTTAGGTAAAGGGGCAGTACAGAGAGACTGGGTGTTCTTGTACACCAGTCAATGAAGGCAAGCATGCAGGTACAGCAGGTAGTGAAGAAGGCTAATAGCATGCTGGCCTTCATTACAAGAGAAATTGAGTATAGAAGCAAAGAGGTGCTTCTGCAGCTGTACAGGGCCCTGGTGAGACCACACCTGGAGTACTGTGTGCAGTTCTGGTCTCCAAATTTGAGGAAAGACATTCTGGCTATTGAGGGAGTGCAGCGTAGGTTCACGAGGTCAATTCCTGGAATGGCGGGATTACCTTACACTGAAAGACTGAAGCGACTGGGCTTGTATACCCTTGAGTTTAGAAGGCTGAGAGGGGATCTGATTGAGACATATAAGATTATGAAAGGATTGGACACTCTGGCAGCAGGAAACATGTTTCCGCTGATGGGTGAGTGCCGAACCTGAGGACACAGCTTAAAAATATGGGGTAGACCATTTAGGACAGAGATGAGGAGAAACTTCTTCACCCAGAGAGTGGTGGCTGTGTGGAATGCTCTGCCCCAGAGGGCAGTGGAGGCCCAGTCTCTGGATTCATTTAAGAAAGAATTGGATAGTGCTCTCAAAGATAGTGGAATCAAGGGTTATGGAGATAAGGCAGGAACAGAATACTGATTAGGAATGATTCAGCCATGATCATATTGAATGGCGGAGCAGGCTCGAAGGGCTGAATGGCCTACTCCTGCACCTATTGTTTATTGTCTATTGTCTATTGTCTATTACCTGCGACTCCACTTTCAAGGAGCTATGAACCTGCACTCCAAGGTCTCTTTGCGCTGCAAACTCTCTAGGACCTTACCATTAAGTGTATAAGTCCTGCTAAGACTTGCTTTCCCAAAATGCAGCACCTCGCATTTATCTGAATTAAACTCCATCTGCCACTTCTCAGCCCATTGGCCCATCTGGTCAAGATCCTGTTGTAATCTGAGGTAACCTTCTTCGCTGTCCACTACACCTCCAATGTTGGTGTCATCTGCAAACTTACTAACTGTACCTCTTATGCTCGCATCCAAATCATTTATGTAAATGACAAAAAGTAGAGGACACAGCACTGATCCTTGTGGCACTCCACTTGTCACAGACCTCCAGTCTGAAAAACAACCCTCCACCACTACCCTCTGTCTTCTACCTTTGAGCCAGTTCTGTATCCAAATGGCTAGTTCTCCCTTTATTCTGTGAGATCTAACCTTGCTAATCCGTCTCCCATGGGGAACCTTGTTGAACACCTTACTGAAGTCCATATAGATCACATCTACTGCTCTGCCCTCATCAATCCTCTTTGTTACTTCTTCAAAAAACTCAATCAAGATTGTGAGACATGATTTCCCATGCACAAAGCCATGTTGACTATCCCGAATCAGTCTTTGCCTTTCCAAATGTATGTACATCCTGTCCCTTTGGATTCCTTCCAACAACTTGCCCATCACCGACGTCAGGCTCACCGGTCTATAGTTCCCTGGCTTGTCCTTATCACTCTTCTTAAACAGTGGCACAATGTTAGCCAACCTCCAGTCTTCTGGCACCTTACCTGTGACTATTGATGATACAAATATCTTAACAAGAGGCCCAGCAATCACCTCTCTAGCTTCCCACAGAGTTCTAGGGTACACCCGATCAGGTCCTGTGGAGTTATCCACCTTTTTATGTTTCAAGACAACCAGCACTTCCTCCTGTGTAATATGGACATTTTTCAAGGTGTTACCATCTATTTCCCTACTTTGTATATCTTCCATATCCTTTTCCACAGTAAATACTGATGCAAAGTACTTGTTTAGTATCTCCCCCATTTTCTGCGGCTCCACACAAAGGCCACCTTGCTGATCTTTGAGGGGCCCCATTTTCTCCCCAGTTATCCTTTTGTCTTTAATGTATTTGTAAAAACTCTTCATCCAGTGCATTCTTCGCTTCTGCATGGGGTGGGATGTAGACCGCTGTCAGGATGGCAGAGGAGGGCATTCATGATAAGAAGTAGGGCAACACTTTACTATAATATATTCTAGGTCTGTAGACCTGTAACTCCCCAGGGTCGCCATGTCTGAGCACCAGGGAAGTGTTGATTAGGAGGCAAGCCCCACCACCCTTGCCTGCCCGCGGGTCCATTTGATGAACTGAGAAACTCTGAGGTTGTAAGGCACACTCAGGTGAAGCAGGGATGAGCCATGTCTCTGTTAATAGTATGGACTAGGCCAGATCACTCAAAATATTCTTGAGTAGGCAGCCCCAGACCATAACTTTGCAATTTGTTTTGGTAAGTGTACAGTGAAAATTACCTGGAGTAAACTAGCTAGGTTGATTACCAGGTTGGCAGATTGGTAAGGATGGGATCAAGTATGATTTTCCCTCTTGTTGGTTCCCTCACCACCTGCCGGAGTCCCAGTCTACCAGTTGTATCCTTTAGGACCTGACCAGCTCGATCAGTAGTGCTGCTGTTGAGCCGCTCTTGGTATTGAAATCCCCACTCAGAATACATTTTGCACCCTGGAAAACCTCAGTACTTCCTCTAGGTGGTGTCAATATGGAGGAGTACTGATTCATCAACTGAGGGAGGACAGTGCATTGTAATCAGTAGGGGATTTCTTTGCCCATGTTTTGCATGAAGCTGGAGTCAATATTGAGGACTCCCAGCGCAGCTCTCTTCTGACTGTATACTCACAGAGTCATAATGTGCCAGACATCGCCATCACTGTCCCTGTCACCAGCTCTGCTGGGTCTGTCCTATCTGTTGGAAATGACATATCCAGGGATAGCGATGGTGATGTCTGGAACATTGTAAGGTATAATTCTGTGATTATGACCATGTTAGGCTGCTGCTTGACTAGTCTATAAGATAGCTGTCCCAATTTTGGCACTAGCCCCCAGATATTGATAAGGATGATGTTGTAGGGTCGACAGAGTTGTTTCTGTCATTGTCTTTTCCTGTGCTTAAGTCGATGCCAGGTAGTCCATATGGTTTCATTTCTTTGTTGAGACTTTGTAGTGATTGATACAACTGAATGATTTGCTCAGCCATTTCAGAGGCAGTTGAGAGTCAACTACCTTGCTGTAGGTCTGGAGTCACACGTAGACCAGACTGGGTGAAGATGACAGATTTCTTTCCCTGAAGAACATTAGTGAACCAGATGGTTTTTTCTGACAATCAACAATGATTTTATTGTCATCAGCAGATTACAAATTTCAGAATTTTTAAATTGAATTCAAATTCCATTATCTGCTGTGATGGATTCTGAACCTGGGTCCTCAGAACATTAGCTGAGTTTCTAGATTAATAGTCTAATGATAATAGTCCAGTGCATTGGCTTCCTCCAACTGTGGGAGAAGAAAATGGTAGTGTGGGATTAAATTAGACAGTTCTTTCAACAAATTGATACAGGCAGGCATGACAGGCTGAATGTCCCCCTTCCATGTTGTAAAACTACTTTATATGCTCGTGTAGAAGTCAAATCTTTTAGACTTCTTAAGAGTAAAATTTATGGTGTCAGCTATTACATGGTTACTCCTTTTGAGGGGCTGAAATTCATATTACAGTCCAATATACCGTATCATTACCAAAAGCCCAAATGATCTCTAAACAAGTAAAGAAAATAAACACAACAAATTACGGTAATTCTACAAATGCTACAGGGGAACTGAGATGAAAAGTGTGGTGCTGGAAAAGCACAGCCGGTCAGGCAGCATCTGAGGAGCAGGATATTCGATGTTTCCTGCATAAGCTCTTCATCAAGAATGTGGATGGGAGAGGGGGATGTGAGATAAATAGGAGGGGAGTGGGGCTGGGTGGAAGGTAACTCGGAAGGTGATAGGTAGATGCAGGTGGTGAGGTGATGGTGATAGGTTGGAGCGGAAGTTGGAGCGGATAGATGGGAAGGAAGAGGGATGGGTGGGACAGTTCAAGAGGGTGGTGCCGATTGGAGGGTTGGATCTAGGATAGGTGGGGGGAGGGGAGATGACGAAGTTGGTGAAATTGACATTGATACCATGTGGTTGGAGGGTCCCAAGGCATTCTTCCTCCAGGCATCAGGTGGCTGTGATTTGGTAATGGAGGAGGCCCAGGACTTACATGTCCTTGGCGGACTGGGAGGGGGAGTTGAAGTGGTCAGTCACAGGGTGGTGGGGTTGTGTGATGCATGTGTCCTGGAGATGTTCTTTGAAACATTCCACAGATTGGTGTCCTGTCTCCCAAATGTAGAGGACACCACATCGAGAGCAACGGACGCAGTAGCTGAGGTGTTTGGGCATGCAGGAAAATCTCTGTCAGATGTGGAAGAATCCTTTGCGGCCTTGGATGAAAGTGAGTGGGGATTTCTTTCCCTGAAGGACATTAGTGAACCAGATGGGTTTTACACCTCTTGTGGTGGCAAGGGAAGGTGCTGGGAGTGGAGGGTGGGTTGGTGGAGGACGTGGATCTAATAAGGGAGTTGCGGAGAGAATGGTCTCTGCAGGATGTTGGTAGGGCTGGGGAGGGAAATATATCTCTGGTGGTGGGGTTTGACTGGAGGTGGCAGAAATGGCAGAGGATGATGCGTTGTATCCGGAAATTGGTGGGGTGGAAGGTGAGGACCAGGATGTTCTATCCTTGTTGCAGTTGGAGGGGTGGGGTTCAAGGGCAGAGGTGTGGGAAATGGGGGAGGTGCGCTAGAGGGCATTGTTGACTACGTGGGAGGGGAATTTGCAGTCCTTGAAGTAGGAGGACATCTGGGAACTGAGCTCAGTTGAGCTACACACCAAGGGAGGTTGTCACCTGGCTCTGACCTGATGCGTCTTAAACTTTCATGCTAAATTAGTGTGAATTGTACATCAAAACACATAATAGCATGAAAAAAATCATTTCCTCATCATAACATTTATGTACAGGATAATACCTTGACTCACAAATGTTGATCTGTTATCTGTGAAGAATTAGGATAGAATTTTGCACGAGATACTTGCAAAATCCCAGATTTTTGGCCAAAAATAGGGGATTGACTTTTCCATGAGATTGACTTTAACTTGAGTATTTACAGTATGTAATTCTATGGTTCAGAAGCCTGGGTATGTTGCTGTTTGGGAAGTGACCGCAGGTAGGAGTAATGGCTTCCTGCTGTAGTCTTGGAAATTTTAGTCATCTGCTGTGTGGTCTGTAAATTTACTAAGTAGTTTGTACTCAGTTTGGAATTGTGAGGAGAGATGACTACAAAATCAGAGGATTCTGACCTGCACATTCATTGACCCAGGGGTGATAGCCCTTCTGCAGGAAGGTATAATAACATCAGCCAGTGCACTTGTAAAAGATCAATGACCTGAAAAATTAATGTTTCTTCTCTCCCAACAGATGTTGCCTGACGTGCTGAGTGTTCTCAGCAATTGTGTTTGTTCTTTAACCAGTGCAGCTCATGGATTGAGTTATGTTCACAGTGATAAACCATTTCAAAACCCTCCTCATTCCCCACTCCCCCCAATCAAATTGAGCTCCATCAGGAACAATTAAGTAATGAGTTGACTTATGTAGCACTGCAAATGCAAAGAATAACAGGCAGGTTTGACAGAAACAACTTAATTATTATTAAGTACAAGTATGTGAATAAGTAAACACAGTGTGAAAATAGGTGACGACAGAAAAACAATAGGACTAAAGGTTTGGTTCACCGGTAGCAGGAGGTTTTGCATCTGTTGCTCTTTATGCAAATGGAATATTCAGTTTCATGACATGAAATGGATTTAACTATTAAATGTTATGTATAATATGTGTTTGTTATGATAAAAGTTATTTTATGCTCCCATCTGAGATAAATTTCTGGTAGATAAGCTATTAGGCTTGGTTAATAACATTAGGAAGGTATTTATTTTATTTTACAACTATTGAAGAGTGAAGCACTGAAAAGCAGAGGACAGATACAGATACATTGCTCAGCATCAATATAGAATACACAATCAGGGAGGTGGCCAAGGATTTCAAAGCCAGCAGCAACATGTGGTGAGCAAGGCAGTTGTGAAGCTCTTCAAAGTTAGAGCAACTGTGGAAAAGAGTTTGAGCGCCAACTGGTTATGTCTGAAGTCCATTATTTGATTCAGGAACATGAGATGCTCTGATTGAAAAGGAGGCTTTGTTAGTTACATGTGCTTATGAGAGATTGTCAGATTATGCCATAGATCTGAAAGTGGTATTGAAACAAATCATAAACCTTCAAAGTCTCTACTAGATGGGAAGGAATCTGCAAGAATAATTCCAAAAATAGAAAGATTTGACTTCTATTTCATGAGATTGACTTTCTAAACTGTCTATGTGAACAGGAATGTGTACATCATGGCAGCTGCACCTCTCCAGCGTGACAGTTGACCAGAGTGACAGTTGACCAGAGTGACAGTTGACCGCCTTATCAGGCATAGTCTTCATCCAAGAAATTGAGCCAAAGAATCGAACCACGGTAATGCACTGGCCAACAGTTCACAATGGCTTAGCCAGATTCTACAAGAACATATGAGAGACCAAAGTGACACACCATCCGCCCATACTGCTCCAGTGTTGGCCACATCAAAGGCCCAGTGGTGTAACCATGAAAATGTATTTTGAACATGGGAATCATTTTATCATTTGGAGTGCCCAGGATCAAGGATATTACCAAACTCCGGGAAGTGAATTATGGTCAGTCTTGCAGATCTTGCTGAAACAAGGCAGGATATTGCAGTACATCAAACAGGGAACTGTGCACAGGTCAGTCAGTGGTGCGGTCAGTCATCTGTCAGGGCTGTCCCTTCAAATTGGTCAGAGGTGGCCACATTCAGTTCCTGGGGGTCAACTTAATGGCAGTCAAATGGAACTTAGGGAAATCAATGGTGGGAATTGGAGGCACCATGCTGGGATGCAGAGGGGAGAATCATTAAGAGGGTGCAATTGAAGATAAAAGGGGGGATATATAATAACACATAGGAGTACATGGATTACGGGGGGAGGGGAAAGGTGTAATCAACATTCACAGCCACCCTGGCTTCTACTCAGCATAGCCTGGTGGCATGGTCTCCTCTGCTGGTCCTGAGGGATCCAGAAGCACTGCACTTCAACACTCTATCCACCAAGATAGAGCAACATGGAGCCAACTTACCTTTGTACAACACCTCCAAAGTTATGCATAGGAACGTACCAGGCAGCTCTGAACTTACAGAACTTGACTTAATGCAGGATTGCATGTTAAAAATGGTGTGGGAATCAGGGGAGGCCAAGGCTGTAGTGAGCACCTCACCTCTGACGAGAAGGAAGAGAGGATGACCCAGGTGTAATAGAGGGACAACGCATAGCTAATGAGGTGAGCTTCAGAGAAATCTCACTCGGGCTGATGGACAGAAATCCTCCATGAAACTCATCAGAATGTGCCTCAGTAAAAAGTCTTCAATTTGATTGATTAAAGAGACATGCTGTGGCATGTTCTGTCCTGTCCACATAAGTATTAAACAGTTAAAGCCCATAGAAAAATTTAAGCATAACAAGAAAAATGAGTGCCAGCCATTTGCCACTGACAATAAATTTGGTGTCTGTGTAAACCCTATCTCTCTAGATTAGCAAATACTTGTTTAAACAGTTTCTCTTATTTCTTATATGTTTCACCATTTATCTCATTGACGTGCCAAACAGAGGTCCAGATCTCCCAATACGAAAATAATTGCTGATCGGAATGGTACGTCTCGACCATGAAGAATTCCCGATGCAACAGACTTTGTGGTAATTTCCAGGGAAATTGAAACTAAGGATGGACAATTACTCTGCATCAGTAACCCTTCAAAAAATCGCCAACTCTGTGTTAGGGACTTTACAGGGTTCCGACCTACGCACTTCAACAGTTAGTTGGGAAAAGTTAGAGGAATTAGAACTCCTCGATAACTATAAATTTGATTTAAAACTCACCCCAAATCACCATTTACCCGACTGATGATTTCTTCACATCCCCACATCCTGATATCCCACTGACACCCTATTTCACTCCCTCCAAACCTGACTGTGATATTTGTGCCTCGTAGGATCATGCCATGAATCCTCTCTTCATGACTGTGTCTAAGGCCCTAAGCAGCTTACAATGGAGAGGATTGAGTGAGTCTTAACAAGCTGTTATCTTTACAAGTAGCAGCTTATCGCATGATAGTAATTAGGCACAAGTTACATTAACAAGACAGACATTGTTACAAAGACTGTGAGGAGGTCTCTCAATATATGTCTTCACTTTACAAGGTCCTAATGTGTTCTACCTTACCCCACCCAAAGTTGTATGACATCATCAGATTGGGTGGAGCAAAATGCAGTCTCCAACATTAACCCTTTCAGAATGATTACCAAGCACCTCCCCATCCCTAAGCGCCCTCCACACCATCACTCACCTGAACTCTGAATTCCTAGGGACTCCTCAGACTCATCAGACTGTTAAAGAAGGGCGGTAAGGACAAGCCAGGGAACTATAGACCGGTGAGCCTGACCTCAGTGTTGGGCAAGTTGTTGGAGGGAATCCTGAGGGACAGGATGTACATGTATTTGGAAAGGCAAGGACTGATTAGGGATAGTCAACCTGGCTTTGTGCGTGGGAAATCATGTCTCACAAACTTGCTTGAGCTTTTTAAAGAAGTAACAAAGAAGATTGATGAGGGCAGAGCAGTAGATGTGATCTATATGGACTTCAGTAAGGCGTTCGACAAGGTTCCCCATGGGAGACTGATTAGCAAAGTTAGATCTCATGGAACACAGGGAGAACAAGCCATTTGGATACAGAACTGGCTCAAAGGTAGAAGACAGAGGGTGGTGGTAGAGGGTTGTTTTTCAGACTGGAGGCCTGTGACCAGTGGAGTGCCACAAGGATCGGTGCTGGGTCCTCTACTTTTTGTCATTTACATAAATGATTTGGATGTGAGCATAAGAGGTACAGTTAGTAAGTTTGCAGATGACACCGAAATTGGAGGTGTAGTGGACAGCGAAGAGGGTTACCTGATATTACAACAGGATCTTGACCAGATGGGCCAATGGGCTGAGAAGTTGCAGATGGAGTTTACTTCAGATAAATGCGAGGTGCTGCATTTTGGGAAAGCAAATCTTAGCAGGACTTATACACTTAATGGTAAGGTCCTAGGGAGTGTTGCTGAACAAAGAGACCTTGGAGTGCAGGTTCATAGCTCCTTGAAAGTGGAGTCGCAGGTAGATAGGATAGTGAAGAAGGCATTTGGTATGCTTTCCTTTATTGGTCAGAGTATTGAGTACAGGAGTTGGGAGGTCATGTTGCCGCTGTACAGGACATTGCTTAGGCCACTGTTGGAATATTGTGTGCAATTCTGGTCTCCTTCCTATCGGAAAGATGTTGTGAAACTTGAAAGGGTTCAGAAAAGATTTACAAGGATGTTGCCAGGGTTGGAGGATTTGAGCTATGGGGAGAGGCTGAACAGGCTGGGGCTGTTTTCCCTGGAGGGTTGGAGGCTGAGGTGTGACCTTATAGAGGTTTACAAAATTATGAGGGGTATGGATAGGATAAATAGACAACGTTTTTTCCCTGGTGTCGGGGAGTCCAGAACTAGAGGGTATAGGTTTAGGCTACGAGGGGAAAGATATAAAAGAGACCTAAGGGGTAACTTTATCACGCAAACAGTGGTACGTGTATGGAATGAGCTGCCAGAGGATGTGGTGGAGGCTGGTACAATTGCAACATTTAAGAGGCATTTGGATGGGTGTATGAATAGGAAGGGTTTGGAGGGATATGGGCCAGGTACTGGCAGGCGGGACTAGATTGGGTTGAGATATCTGGTCAGCATGGACAGGTTGGACCGAAGGGTCTGTTTCCATGCTGTACATCTCTATGACTCTATCTCAATGCCTGACTGCTAACTACCTGACCTCAGCTGGATTCCCTTCCTGACAATTATCACCCTCTCTCCCAACCTCCAGACTCTTCATCGACCAATCTCAACTCTCCATGGCGAGAAAAACAAGACTCACCCTAATAGCTCTCAACCTCCACCTAAAGTCAACAACCCTGAACTTTTCCAAGACCTTACCCTTGTCTGTCACCAAACCCCCTTCCCCATCTGCTACCCCACCCACCTGGCACCCAACCCCACTTACGTCACTGCCATCCTATCTCCACATTTAGTTTACATACTTCACTTCTCTCTATATCTGCACAGTGTCTTTAGGCCTTCAAACATTGAAGATGATCATTTCAACTGCTAGAGAAGTACTTGGTTTCAACATGATTCTCTCAGTTGCTATGGAGTCCTGGACTGGATTACATTACTTCAATTAGGAAGGCCTCAGATGTTCACCTGCAAAACCCCTCGAGAGGTAAGTAGGCTATTTTTGTCTGCTCTGGGTTGGAAATCGGCATTCTGACCAGATCAGAAGATTTGGGCTTGAATTTCTTTTACATGTCATGACCAATTCTGTATGATTTTTTAAAGGTTGCATTTAGACGATTTAAATGTCTTACCTGCTTTTCTCAATGGCTTTAACATAATATCATAGATACTTGATGCTAAAAACCTGCCAACTACCAGGAATGTTAAAAAGAATTCAGAGATAAGTGATTTAGTTTCTATAATAGCTAAGGTTAAGGCTAGCACGGCCGAGAGAACGTGAGAGTGAGTGAGAGAGAGAGAGAGAGAGAGAGAGAGAGAGACAGAGAGACAGAGAGAGAGAAAATGATGATCGGTAGTGAAACAGCAGCATGAAGATGTGAGGATTGAGAGATTGAGACCAGCACAGGAGAGAGATTGAACCCTCATGGGGAAAGCACCACATAGAGTGACTGCAGCTAGACAAGGATTGTAAGTTGGATCTTTTAGCTTTATTTCTTCTTTACTATTTTATACTGACAAGAACTGAAATGTTGAACTATTTCTTCATTATTCCACTTTTTAACTCAAGATTTTGTACCAAGGTACCTTGTACTTAAGATAGCGCTGTGAGTGGTGACATTGTAAACTTTTCACTGTACTCCTGTATCCCTGAACTTTAGTACACATGACAATAAAACCTAATCCTACTTCTAATCAGCAGCATGATCCTGGGTTGCGCTGAGATGTCCAGGTCTCTTGTCTTCAGGAACAATGCAAGTTTGTATCGTGAGCCTTAGAGATGTTTTTAATGTTTGTGGTGTGCAGCTGTTTCAATGAATATGATGAGAGAAAATAACCTCCTTCGGTGCTGCAAATGTCTCTGATTCTATGGTTATATTTTACTATAAATTTGTATATATCTCATATTGCTGGTGTTCTCATCAATCTTGAAGTTCTGATTGAATTCACAAAAGAAGCACCAATGCTAGGAACCTTTCTTTTGATCATCCAGGCCCACAGAAAATAAAATAGAATAAACCAATAGAGTAGAAAAACATGGAAGTAGGAATAGAGATGTGCAATTTGGCCTTTGAGAGCTGGATGTTGGAGTACATGGACTGAAATTGAATGACCTTGGCTAGGAAGGGATAATATTAATCCAATTGTTATCCAGTGCAAGAAATGTCTGTGCGTGGCTATCAATTTTGGACAAGTTTGCTCTTAACTTCGATATGACCCCTGATGAATCTCACTGACAAGTTTATAAAATACATACTGATTGATGAGTCAGGTAATTACATTGAAGGTAATTACAGGTAAAATAAAGGGAATGATTCAAAGAATTTTGCTTCCGTGTAGAAGGTCCTTGGCTCAAGAAAGTTTCAACCAGAAGCGGCACAGTGGCTCAGTGGTTAGAACTGCTGCCTCACAGCGCCAGGGACCCAGGTTCGATTCCAGCCTCGGGCGACTGTCTGTGTGGCGTTTGCACATTCTCCCTGTGTCTGTGTGGGTTTCCTCTGGGTGCTCTGGTTTCCTCCCATGGTCCAAAGATGTGCAAGTCAGGTGAATTGGCCATTCTAAATTGCCCATTCTGTTAGGTACATTAGTCAAAGGGAAATGGGTCTGGGTGGGTTACTCTTCGGAGGGTCGGTGTGGACTTGTTGGGCTGAAGGGCCTGTTTCCACACTGTAGGGAATCTATGATTCGGAGATGCCGGTGTTGGACTGGGGTGTACAAAGTTAAAAATCACACAACACCAGGTTATAGTCCAACAGGTTTAATTGGAAGCACACTAGCTTTCGGAGCGACGCTCCTTCATCAGGTGATTGTGGAGGGCTCGATCATAACACAGAATTTATAGCAAAAATTTGCATTGTGATGTAACTGAAATTATACATTGAAGAATTGATTGTCTGTCAAGCCTTTCATCTATTAGAATACAGTGATAATTTCACTTCTTTCATGTGTAAATCACAAAACCCTTTTTTTTAAAGTTACATTCTCGGGTTAGCTGTTAACAATGGTGATAGCTAGACAATATGTTGAAGGTGTAGGGAATCTAAGCGGTGTTGAAGAAGAACACATAATATCTTTTCAAAGAAACTCATTTTCTCAGCAAGAGTTGGAGACTACTGCTCGGATTGGATAGGCCAAGACTATTGGTAAGCTGGAAAATTGAGCATCTTTGTGCCAGTAGACTGTGGAGCTTGGTGGGTGCAGATGCAGGAATTGTGATTGGGATGCTGCAAAGTTGTAGGGGTGGCCTATACCTGTCCAGAATAGAGTGGCCCATGTCTGCTCACACAAACTGGCCGACCTTAGAAAGACAGCCTGTCCTAGCATTAGTACACAAGATGGCTGAAAGGAGATAAACAAGGCAAACAGTCTGTTCCCGCCTTTAATTAAAGAAAACAACAGCACCTTTGGCAAAGCCACTCCAAAGATAGTGAAAAGGACCCAGCCTGTTCCCATTCAAAACTGTTCTGATGAGAAGACTTCAAATCTGATAAATGAGTAACTCCAGCCTCATTAAATGAAAGGATAATTGTCCTAGTAAATTAACAGATACCAAGTGACAGATACAGCCCAAACATTCCCTAAAACAGCTGAGGGTGCAACAGCTAAAGTTATCTTACAGTACTTAGTTTCTTGAAATAACTTAGAATATTAAGAAAAAGAGTCTTATCATCATAAGTGCAGGTTTCAGCCTAAAAAATAGGTGCATGTAACCAAAGCCACAAAGGAAACAAAAAGCATTTAAACCTAGAAGTGAAGATTAGTTAGCTTTAGGAATTGACTTCTTTTACACCTTGAGCAAAATAGATTGTTCATAACCCATTAATCAAAGTCTTGACAGTAGAAGTAGCTGTATTATTTTAAACTTTATAACTAACTTTATAAATCTTAAAGCAAGTAATTTAAAACTAACTTCCTTTTGTATTTTTACATATATAATCAGGACAGTAGGAAATACAAGAGAAGTAACTGAATTTGATAAAATGGAATACAATGATTAACAGAATTCAAGCTGTCTTTAGAGACAAGCCAGCCTGAGATAGGCCTGAAGGAGTACTTTGGAATGTGAATGAATAGGATGCACAGGAAAATCCCAAGGCCTAGGGAGTTTAGTTGAAAAGTACGGTGCTGGTAAAGTACAGCACGTAGGCAGCATCTGAGGAGCAAGAGAATCGATGTTTCGGGCATATGCCCATGGATGAAGGCTTCTCTTGCTCCTTGGATACTGCCTGACCTACTGTGATTTTCCAGCACCACACTTTTCAACTCTGACTCTCCAGCATCCGCAGTCATCACTTTGTCCTAGACAGTATAGTGTCTGTTAGACACCATGAGATCATCGGAACCTGGGACTGTCCATAGGAATGCCCATCATTGATTAGGTGTCTCACAGGATTAGGTACACAGAGTAAGAGGGAAAGACATAGTGACCACATTGTATATGATCATTATAACTGAAAATGTGTAAGAATACTGTTTTTCTTACTGTAAAATTACAGTGTGTCATGGATCTCCTTTCTGAGGCCAGTCTTAGGGAAGATCCTTTGGCCCTCTCCCTGCATTAACCGGTTTCTGCTTGAATAAAAATCTTCCACTTGCCAGAATTCTGCTTGCCTCCTGAATCTTCAATCCTGGTCAGGGAAAACTACTCCCACAGATGTGTAGAGTTTCAGGCTCCCTGATATTGTGAATGTCTAAAGCAAGAAGGTTGCTAAGGAGAATGCTTCAGGAGTTATTCCCTTTGTGAGAGGGCAGGTTATTAACATCTAGATCACATTCTTATGATAACTGAGAACAGTTACACGATCACCATTAGGCTCGCATTCCATTCCAGAGTTTTATTGAAATCAAATTTCACCATCTGCATGGTGGGATTTGAATCTATGTCCCCAGAACTTTAGCCTGGAATCCTAGTTCACTGGGCCACTGCCATTGCCACTTTGTCACCATTTGCCCACGGTTAGCCACAGATGATTCATCCTTCTTAGAGAGTACCTTTTTCTCAATGGAATATGGCTTTGTTAAAAGTTGTGAAATTTCTTCTTAAACATCTGCCACTGATTATGAATGCAGAAGGTTAGGGGTGGCACAGTACCTCAGCAGTTAGCACTACAGCTTCACAGTGCCAGAGATCTGGGTTCGACTCCAACCTCGGGCGATTGTGTGGAGTTTGCATTCTCCCCATGTCTGTGTCGGTTTCCTTCTGGTGCTACAGTTTCCTCCCACAGTCCAAAGATATGTAGGTTAGGTGGATTGGCCATACTAACTTGCCTATGATGGCCAGGGATGTGCAGGTTAAGTGGATTAGCAAGGGGATAGGGTAGGGGGATGGGTCTGGACTCCTCAGAGGGGCAGTGTGGACTCAATGGGCTGAATGTCTTCAAAGAACAAAGAGCAAAGAAAATTTACAGCCCAGGAACAGAGCCTTCGGCCCTCCAAGCCTGAGCTGATCCAAATCCACTGTCTAAACTTATTGCCCAATTCCTAAGCACCTGTATCCCTCTGCTCCCCACCTACTCCTGCATTTGTCTAGACGCACCTTAAATGAATCTACCATGCCTGCCTCTACCACCTCTGCTGGCAACGCGTTCCAGGAACCTACCACCCTCTGTGTAAAGTACTTGCCGTGTATATTCCCTTTAAACTTTTCACCTCTTACCTTGGAAAGCGTGACCTCTCATTACTGTATCCCTCACACTGGGAAAAAGCTTATCTCTATCTACCTTGTCTATACCCTTCATGAGTTTGTAGACCTCAATCAGGTCCCCCCTCCATCTCCTTTTTTCTAATGAAAACAATTCTAACCTACTCAACCTCTTCATAGTTAGCACCTTCCATACCAGGCAACATCCTCGTAAACCTTCTCTGCACCTTCTCCAAAACGTCCACATCCTTTTGGTAATGTGGCGACTAGAACTGTACACAGTATTCTAAATGCAGCCAAAACAATGTCTTGTACAGTTTTAACATGACCTGCCTGCTCTTATACTTAATACCCCGTCTGATGAAGGCAAGCATACCATATGTCTTCTTGACAACTCTATCCACCTGTACAACCACCTTCAAGGTACAATGGACCTGAACTCCCAGATCTCTCTGCTCATTAACTTTACCCAAGGCTTTTCTGTTTACAGTATAGCTGGCTCTGGAATTAGACTTCCTAAAATGGATCACCTCACATTTGTCTGGATTGAACTCCATCTGCTATTTCTCTGCCCAACTCTTCAGTCTATCTATATTCTCCTGTATTCTTTGACAGTCCCCTATGCTTTCTGCTATTCCAGCAATCTTCGTGTCATCGGCAGACTTACTAATCTGACCAACAATACCTTCATACAGATTATTATATCACAAACAACAGTGGCCTCAGCACTGATCTCTGTAGAATACCATTGGTCAGCTTTTTCCATTTCGAGAAACTCCTCTCAACTACTACTCTCTGCCTCCTGTTGCTCAACCAGTTCTTTATCCACCTAGCTAGAACACCCTGCACACCACGCGACTTCACTTTCTCCATTAGTTTACCATGGGGAACCTTATCAAACACCTTACTAAAGTCCATGTATATGACATCTGCAGCCCTTCCTTCATCTATCAACTTGGTCACTTCCTCAAAGAACTCTATTAAGTTGGTCAGGCATGATCTACCCTGCACAAAACCATGTTGCCTGTCACTGATAAGCCCATTCTTTTCCAAATATAAATCGATTTTATCACTCAGTACCTTCTCCAGAAACTTTCCCACCACTGAAGTCAGGTTCACTGGTCTGTAGTTACTTGGAATATCCCTACCAACTTTCTTGAACAGGGGGACAGCATGAGCAACCCTCCAGTCCTCTGGCACCTCAGCTATGTTTAAGGATGCTACAAAGATATCTGTAAGGGCTCCATCTATTTCCTCTCTCACTTTCCTCAGCAACCTGGGGTAGATCCCATCCGCTCCTGGGGATTTGTCCACTTTAATATCCTTTAGCCTACCCAACACATCTTCCCTCCTTATGTCAATGTGATCCAGACTAAACAAACTTCTATTTCTAATCTCAGCGTTCATCACCTCCTGTTCCTCAGTCAACACTGATGCAAAGTAATCACTGAGAATCTCACCCATTTTCTCAGGTTCGACACACAACCTTTCTTCCTTATCCTTTAGTGAACCAACCCATTCTCTAGTTACCCTCTTGCTTTGTATATAAAAATAAAAGTCCTTGGGATTCTCCTTAATTCTGCTCGCTAAAGTTATTTCATGACCCCTTTTAGCCCGCTTGGTTCCTCGCTTAGGATGGGTCCTACTCTCCCGCTATTCTTCCAAGGCCTGTTTTGTTCTTAGCTGCCTGGACCTTATGCATGCTTCCTTTTTCCTTTTCGCTAGTTGCACGATTTCTCCTGTCACGAATATTGTCTTTCCTATCCCTTGTTTTCAAAGGGACATGCCTATCCTGCACTTTTTTCAACCTATCTTTGAAAGCCTCCCACATATCAAATGTGGACTTTCCTTCAAATAGCTGTGTCCAAGCCACATTTCCCACCTCCTGCTTAATTTTGATATAATTGGCCTTGCCCCAGTTAGTACTCTTCCCTTAGGACCATTTTCATCTTTGTCTACGAGTATTCGAAAACTTACAGAATTGTGGTCACTATTCCCAAAGAAATCCCCCACTGCAACTTCTACCACCTGGCCTGGCTCATTCCCCAATTCCAGGTCCAATATGGCCCCTTCCCTCGTTGGACTATTGACATACTGCTGTAGAAAAATTTCCTGAACGCTCCTTACAAATTTTGCCCCATCCAGACCTTTGACACTAAGTGTATCCCAGTCAATGTTGGGAAAATTACCACCATCCTGTTGCCTCTACATCTTTCCATAATCTGTTTACCTATTTGTTCCTCTACCTCACGCTCATTGTTGGGAGGCATGTAATACAGCCCCAACAATGTAACTGCACCATTCTTAATTCTCATCATTCATAATGCCTCACTGCTCAAGCCCTTAATGGTGGCTTCCTTTAGCACAGCCGTGATATCATCCTCGACCATCAATGCAACTCCATCCCCCCCTTTTACTTCCCTCCCTATCCTGTCGGAAGCATCTATATCCTGGAACATTCAGTTGCCAATCATGCCCTTCCTTCAACCAAGTCTCTGTGATCACAATAACGCCATACTCCCAGGCACCAATCCAAGCCCTAAGTTAATCTGCCTTACCCACTGTACTCCTTGCATTAAAGTATATGCACTTCAGGCTGCCAGTTCTTTTGCGTTCATCTGCTCTCTGCCTACTCTTCCCCTTAGTAATGCTAACTTCATGATCCATACAGTCTAGTTTCCACCTCACTGTCTACTAGTCTTCTCTTCTGGTTCCCAGCCCCCTGCCACATTAGTTTAAAACCTCCCAACAGCAGTAGCAAAAACTCCCCCAAGGACATTAGTTCCAGTCTGGTTCAGGTGTAGACCATCCAATTTGTAATAGTCCCACCTTCCGCAGAACTGGTCACAATGTCCCAGAAATCTGAACCCCTCCCTCCTACACCATCCCTCAAGTCATGTCTTCGTCCTGCCTATTCTTTCATTTCTACCCTGGCTAGCACGTGGTACTAGTAGTAATCCGAGATCACTGCCTTTGAGGTCCTCCTCTTTAACTTTCTCCTAGCTCCCTAAATTCTGCTTTCAGGACCTCATCTCGTTTTTTACTTATATCATTGGTGCCTATATGTACCAAGACAACTGGCTGTTCACCCTCCCCTTTCAGAAAGCTCTGCAGCCGATCGGTGACATCCCTGACCCGAGCATCTAGGAGTCTGTTGTTCGGCCACAGAACTGCCTATCTACTCCCCTCACAATAGAATCCCCAATGACTATGGCCCTATGAATCTTTTTCCCACCCTTCTGGACAGCAGTGCCCGCCACAGTGCCATGATCTTGACAACTGCTGCCCTCCCCTGGTGAGCTATCTCCCCCAACAGTATCCAAAACAGTATACCTGTTTTGGAGGGAGATGACCGCAGGGGACACCTGCTCTGCCTTCCTGCTCTTTCTCTGCCTTTTTGTCACCCATTCTCTGTCTCCCTCAGCAATTCTAATCTACGATGTGCCAAGTTCACTAAAAGTGCTATCCACGATCTCCTCAGCATCGCGGATGCTCTACAGTGAGTCCATCCGCAGCTCCAGAGCCGTCATGCAGTCAAACACGAGCTGCAGCTGGACACACTTCTTGCAAGTGTAAGAGTCAGGAACGTCAGACACATTCCTAAGCTCCCACATCAAGCAAGAGGCACATCCCACAGGTCTGAGGTCCCATGCCATTGCAAATCTTAGCTTTATATCAACTAACTAAAACCAAACAATGCCCTTAAATATATAAAGAAAAGAAAGAAAAAAGTAATAAAAGCTTTGCCTTACAGAGTGCTTTTTCTTCTGGTTAGAGGAAGGTAGGCAGAAGGGGGAGTACTACATGTGTTGTACCTCGGGTTTAGCTACTGTCCAAATTTATACTAAGTTCTTACCTTCCCGGCAACCTCCTTGTCTCCAACGTCACCTCCGCTCTGTCTCCCGCTGCTCCTGTCCAGGAGCAGCGGGAGACACCTCCTTCCACATTATAGTGATTCTCTGAAAATGGGAGGTGTTGAGAGACAGAATTGCGTTACCAAGACCTGGGAAGAACAAGAATCAGGGCCAGTAAGTGAGCCATGTAGTGTGACAGCCAGGAGCCGGACTCCAGGAACCGGGGTCAGGGATGGCCAAAACCCTGGGCTGAAGTTGGTGGCTACTCTGCTACTTATGCATGTTATAGTGTTACAAATGAATCAAGTGACTGGCTAGAGGGTTCTTTTAAAGAGAACATTTGAGAATAATCAGTTCAGTGTAAAATATTTAATTAGAGAACAGGCCCAGTAGATGCCTTCAGATGGACCAAAAGTACAATATTCTTTTCTTTTTAATTGATAGACACATGAAGGTTCACTTCCCCTGTAAGTTGTTTTGTCATTTTAAATATCAATCCATTTACTGTGTTAGCATATTTAAGAAACTGAGGACATAACAAAACTTTAGCAGTTTTACTTGCTCTGATGATCTGCATCTTGTCATCTGCTGATCTCATTGCTAGGTCTATCTGAGGTGAATTTCACTGTGATACAAGAACTCAGCTGCTTTAGTCTTCTTGTCTTAAATACTGACTGACTTGCATTTGTCTTTCTGCGGTTAGTCCTTTTACTTCATTCCAAGTATTATATTCAGCAATTCTAGCCAAGCTTTTCTCTTCAGAAATCAACGTTGCTATTGCAGTCATATTGTAATCACTGATATTGGTGGTCAGAAATTCATCACACAAGCTCAAAATCCCATCAATTTATATCAAATATTTCCAGGAAAAAAGCCACTGTTAGAATTTTTTTGCAGATGGAAATATCTGTAATAAATGCAGACCATTAGTTTCAATGTAATGCGGTATTCATAACAAATAGTTGACAACCTTTCTGAAGGCTAGTAAAAGCCTGAAGTAAAATAACTTTCAGCAACCTCAATCAAGGCATCAGTGAATATGAATCCATTGTCACCACAATTTACATAAACAAGTAAATCAGTATTTAAACCAAAAACATAACATAGTTCCAATATTTTCCTCTTCGTACAAATATGATAAATTGACTTTATTCTTTATTATTTACTTAGCAAGTTTTGAGAAGATTTGTTATTTAATTATTATTTACAACAAGCTAATAAAATTGTGAAATGGTTGTAATCAAGTAAGATGGCCAATGTTCATTTCCCTACCAAACCATAATTAGTTCTAGATTTTAAAAACACCACTGCCAAAAGTAATCATTTTAATAAATACTCAGTATACTTCAAATCAAGTTATATATTTAAAATATGAAAGAACCAGATATTTATTTAATTTTCCCTTTTTATGTATTAAATATTAATCCACTTCCCTTTCCAAAAGAAACATGGGTCCTGTTCTGAACATGTTTAGTTAACATTTATTGAAGTATTCCATATTGTAACTAATCTCTCAGTAAGCACTGTTGTAATTTCTTTCTTGGCTCTTTAGTTAATTTGATGATTGCAGATGGGAGTTTGAGGGGTTGTGATTTTGGTTGGGGGCTGGGGGAGGAGAGGTGGCAAGCAATGGTCTGGGTGATTTGAACATGAAGCCAGAAGGAACACTGCAGCTTCTCGCAGTTTCATACTCACTTAAGAAATTGTTAACTTTGTTTTGGTGGCAGCCTGGAAGTGGCTCACAGGTCACCATCAGCCCGCTGAATGGAAAGATGGAGTTAAATTGTCTGCTCAATTTTCTACATTGCTAGCCCATGGGGACTGCCTGCAAACCTAGTTTTCCTGATTACAGCAGGCTGCCTCCAGGCAACCCAATAATGCGGGCTGGTCCTTCGGCATGTATTGAGCAACTTATTTGCACTTAATGTTTTAATAATCCTGAACATCTCAATTGGATCCTAAGTAAAAACCGAAAGATCTGCGGATGCTGTAAATCAGAAACAAAAATAGAAATTGCTGGAAAAGCTCAGCAGGTCTGGCAGCATCTGTGGAGAGAAATCAGAGTTAACATTTCTGGTTGAGTGACCCTTCCTCAGAACTGGCAGTTCTGAGCAAGGACCACTTGACCCGAAACATTAACTCTGATTTCTTCCCACAGATGCTGCCAGACCTGCTGAGCTTTTCCAGCAATTCTTATTTTTATCTCAATTAGATCACCCAGTAATTTGTAGTAGCATGAATCAAATAGTACTTTACTCAGTTTGAATGATCTTCTTTTATGTTTGTTTTTGTCTAACAGAGTTTTGGCAATTATGTTATTTCAAGTTACAGATCTCAATTGATCCTCCTCAATCCATGTAGGTCAATTTTAGTTACTTGTGACAGTTTTGGTTCATGTGCAGTAGCTCAAGTGGCTTACGAATCATTAACTAGGACATAATGACTATTGATGTCAATACAGCTGAACCTTATAAATAAACAAAAGCTCATTTTGTGGGCATAGCTCTGTAAAAACTGGGATACTGAAAGGCAATGTAACTCTTTTCAGGCTTGAGGAAGTCAGAAATGCCAAACTACTCGATAAAAACTGCGCGTTCAAATATTTAATTGGATCAGGCATGGATTAAGGACGCCAACAGCATTGAGTGAAGTAGTAATGGTAAGCAAACACTGCATGTACAAATAAAATAAAGAACCACAGGTGCTGGAAATCTGCAAAAGAAACATAAGTTGCTGAAGAAACTCAGCAGGTCTGGAAGCATCTGTGGTGAGAAAACAGGGCTAATGTTTTGGGTCCAGTGACATTTCTTCAGGGACTATACTAAACAAGAATCAAAGGGTAAACAAGTACTGTTAGGGCATTTTCTGTAAATAGGGACCCTGTCTTAATGTAATGTAGGGACCACATAAAAGATAATTGACCTCAATATGTAATGAGCTTTAATGTGTATAAAGAATGACAGAGCTCTGTGCTTTTGAAGCAGTATCAGAGATAAGAGACTGCAGCTTTGTAAAGAGTAGGAGAGAGAGCAGGGTAAGTAGTTTCTCAAACAACACAGACAAGCAGTTTCATAAAGAAAAGAGTGGGTCAGTGTAAGAAGGACCGTAGGAGCAGGAGATAAAAAAAAACAACTGTCACTTAACCTGTTTCTACCTGTTAGAGGCAAAGTGTGACAATATAGGAATAGAGGTAGGTGATCAGTGAGTATTTCATCAGTGTCTTTTTTTTTGATTGGCCAAGTGATTTAATCAGGAAACGTCATTGCAGTTAATGAGTACAAATAAGAAATTCACTTTTAAAATATTTAACTCCCCAGTGAATTAATTAATAGAATAGAGAAGGCTGGGGGTTAAGGGAAAGAAAAAAATAATAACCAGGGGACTTCGAATCCAAAAAAATATATAGAACCAGAAGATTCAGCACCTCTTCAATTTAGGGCACTGACTCTGTGCTGGCTGGGCCACAGTCAGTGTGTTCCTGCTGATACTCTGTGTTTTGAGATTAGATTAGATTCCCTACAGTATGGAAACAGGCCTTTCAGCCCAACAGGTCCACGCCAACCCTCCGAAGAGTAACCCACCCAGACCCTTTCCCCTAACCTATATTTGCATCTGACACGATGGGCAATTGAATATGGCTAATTCACCTGACCTTAACATCTTTGGATTGTGGGAGGAAACCCACACAGACACAGGGAGAATGTGCAAACTTCACACAAACAGTCATCCGACGGAGGAAATGAAGCCGGGCCCCCTGGTGTTGTGAGGCAGCAGTGCTAACCACTGAGCCATTGTGCCACCCATTTTGGCAGAGGAGAGTTTCTTTTCCTTTAACCCCCCCCCCCCCACCTTTTTCCGGGGAGGATGTTTGTTCTTTTTGGTTTTCTTTATTGTTTTTTGTGTGTAAAAAAAGGAAAAAAAGAGAAGGCTGGGCAGTGGCGTGTTGCAGCTATATTACGTGACAGCTTGTGGATGCTGCAAGGTTCGATACTGGGTCCACTGCTTTTTGTCATTGATATAAATGATTGGGTTGTGAATACAGGAGGAATGGTTAGTAATTTTGCAGATGACATCAGAATCGGTAGTGTAGCAGACAATGCAGAAGATCTATCTCCGATCTTAATCCGATGGGCTGAGGAGTGGCAGATGGAAATTAGATAAATATGAAGTGTTGCTTTTTTTTTATTCATTTGCGGGATGAGGGCATCACTGGCTAGGCCAGCATGCATTGCCCATACCTAATTGTCCAGAGGGCAGTTAAATTCAGTAGGGCAAATCAGCGCAGTACTTATACATTTAATGGTAAGGTACTGGGGAGTGTTGCTGAACAAAGAGACTTTGGTTTCAGGTTTACAGCACCTTGAAGATCAAGTCGTAGGAATACAGGGTGGTGAAGAAGGTATTTGGTACACTTGCCTTTATTGGTTAGTGCATTGAATATAGGAGTTGGGAGGTCATGTTGCAGGATGTTGGTTAGATGATATTTGGAATAACACATTCAATTCTAGTTTTCTTGCTATAGGAAGGATGTTGTTAAACTTGAGAGGATGCAGAAAAGATTTACAAGGGGTTGGAGGTTTGGAGCTCTCGGGAGAGGCTGAATAGGCTGCGGCTGTTTTTCCTGGAGCATTGGAGGTTGAGGGGTGACCTTGTAGAGGTTTATAAAATAATGAGGGGCATGGATAGGGTGAATTACTATGGTCTTTTTCTTAGGGTGGGGGAGTCCAAAACTAGAGGGCAAAGGTTTAAGGTGAGAAGGGAAAGATTTAAAAGGGATCTAAGGGGCAACCTTTTCATGCAGAGGTTGGTGAGTGTATGGAATGAGCTGCCAGAGGAAGTGCTGGAGGCTGGTACAATTGTAATGTTTGAAAGGCATCTGGATGGGTACATGAATAGGAATGGTTTAAAGGGCCAAATGCTGGCAAATGGGACTAGATTAATTTATGATATCTGGTATCTGGTTGGCATGGATGAGTTGCACTAAAGGATCTGTTTTCATGCTGTACAACTCAAAGACTCTAGGTACAATCCATAGTGGCCACATCTGCAGCAAGTGTTGGCTGCTTGAGGACCTTCAGCTCAGAGTTGTTGAGCTGGAGTCCAAACTATGGTTTCTGTGATATATTAGATAGAGGGAGAACTATATGGACACTGTTTCAGCATACAGTCACACCCCTTATGTTAATGTTTGTGGTCAAGGATAGAAGGATGCGACTGTCAGTGAGGCAGATATGAGGATGTTTAATTTAGCTTTGGCCAAAATTTAGAATTTAGCAGTTGATACAAGTTTTTTCCCAATATGGATGGGGGCACAGATTGTATGGAGGGCTAGTGAACTGCCGTGGTCCAGAGTGTCAAGTTATAATACTATGCCTTTAAGAGATGTTCTTGAAGAGGGATGGTATCAACATGTCTGCTTCAGACATAATTGGTAAACAGCTTTGAACTTTGAAATGCTGCTCCAATTAAGCAACATCCTTACTAGCTTAACCCTCTAAAATTAGTGCAGATACAAAAAGAAATTGAAAGAGTCAACAAAATCAAAGTGTGTTTCAACATATGGAGCTCAACAATTCTGATGGTGCCAAAACCAAATGGTACCCAATGGATTGTGTGAGGACTATCACAAAGTCAATGCAGTTACAATATCCGATTTGAATCCGTTCCACATTTGGAAGACTGTATTGAGATGGTGCGACAAGCAATTTGTATTTCTAAGGTGGGCATACTCGAAGGATACTGACAAGTCCCTTTATCTGAAAGAGCAAAAGAAATTTTGACTTTCATAATGTGGAATGGACTTTGCCAGTTTAAAATCATGCTCTTTGCTATGAAGAATGTGCCAACCACATTTCAAAGACTAACCAATAAGGTCATTTCAGGATTACTCAATGATATAGTGTACATAGACTATCTGGTGATTTTTAGTCACACATGGAAGGAACATTTGGAGCATCCAGCAGAATTGTTTGATCGACTCTAGGAGGTAGGTTTGGTGATAAATCTGGCTAAGAGTGAGTTCGCAAAAGTCCAAGTTACATTCTTGGGCCATACCACTGGATGTGGACTGATGTGAAAATGGGTTGTGAAAACAAAGGTTATTGGGAGTTTCCCATACTATCGATAAAGAGGGTAGTACTGCGAATCCTGGATCTGAATGGTTTGTACCTAATTCTGGCCGTGTTGTTGCTCCACTGACTTGTTGAAGAAGTACAGAAAATTTCAGTGGACTGATGAGTGTCAGAGGCATTTGATAGTCTGAAAGCTGCCCCAATGTTAGCAACACCCAAATACATGAAGCCATTCAACTTGGCAAGTAATATAGATGTCAAAGCTGTACTCTTGCAAGAAAACAATTAGAGTATGAGATAACTGGATATTTTTCCAGAAAATTGAATGTTCATCAAAAGATATGTTCCACCTTTGAAAAAGAGATGGTGTTGGGGCTGCAACATTTCAACATTTATATTGACAGTAATGTATTAGAGACTATTGTTTATACTGATCATAACTCCTTAATAGTTTTGGAAAAATTTAAGGATAAACGTACCAGACTGTTTAGTTGGAGTTTATTGTTACACCCATTCAATTTGAAAATTATACACTTGGCAGGATGAGAGAGTATAATTGTGCTGACACATTGTCATGACTATCATGAAGCAAGACAAAGGCGTTCATTGTTGGAGGAAATGGACTGAGGTGAATTGTATAATTGAATGTTTGCAAGCTTAGATTTAATGTAATGTTTTTAGATAATGTAGCGTACTAACAGCATGAGACCAAAGGTTTCGAATGTAAAGCCATCTGTGTATATTGATGGTTCATTTCTTTTTTAAGGGGAGAGAAGTGTGATGATTATGTGCCTTTATGGCATGTTCTGCCCCATTTCTCTTGAAGAGCGGTTTTGTCACCATGGTGTTGATATGTCTGTTTCAGAAGCAATTGGCAAACAACTTTGATCTCCCTAAGTGTTGTTTTAAAATGAAACAAAAGAAGCATGACTCAGGCTCACACAGACCCAGGACATTAGTTTTGTTTCGGTTGAGGTTTGAAGTTGCTCTGTGAGCTCACCTTCTCCTGAAAGGCATGACTCACACAGCACAGCGATGTAACACCAGAGATCCCAGGCTATGGCCGCAGCATGATGTTCAGGTCTGTCATTGTTGGGCTTGTCCACAAGGGAGCTGATGTTCCAAATCCAGAAATCCATTTTGGTGGGTGAGGAAAGTTGCAGTGGAAGGTGCTTGGGTGTGGATTCTTTTAATATGCCGTGGTCACTGCACACCAATGGTCCCAACGGAATGAGGTCTCCTCCCTATGGTAGGGAAAATCCTAGATGAATGGAAGCCAGGCACTATTGCAGGTTAGGAAGGTAACAAATACTCATCTTCCACCAATCATTGCCAATCACTACTATGATAGAGTAGGAGGTAAAGCCCATAGTGATGGTAACCAGCCAAGGTAGGTATCAGTACGGGGGTGAATAGTAATAGAGGTGTGGAACCAATTTGAGTAGGAAACAGGAATGAAAGAAATCACATATGGTAATTGTCTATAGGCCTTTGAAGAATGACTTTACTGTAGTATAAAGAATAAATTGGGAAATAATGGAGGCTTGTAAGAAGGGCAAGACAATTGTCATGGGTTACTTTAATCTGCATATTGACTGGACAAATCAGATGGGTAAGGGTAAAAAAGAATTTATAGAGGACATCAGGGATTGTTTCTTAGAACAGTATGCTGCAGAATCACCAGAAATGGGCTATTTTATATCTGGTGCTGCGTAATGAGATAGGATTAATAAGATTACTTATAGTTAACATTGACAAGGAAGTAGCAATTACAACCTGGTAGGATTTCATGTTCAGTTTGAGGTAGAGCAACTTGGATCTCAAACCAATATAGTCAACTAAATTAAGGATAATTATAGAGAGATGAGGCAAGAGATGCCTAAATGAGCTGGGAAGATTAGATTAGATTACTTACAGTGTGGAAACAAGCCCTTCGGCCCAACAAGTCCACACCGACCCGCCGAAGCGCAACCCACCCATACCCCTACATTTACCCCTTTAACCTAACACTACAGGCAATTTAGCATGGCCAATTCACCTGACCCGCACATCTTTGGACTGTGGGAGGAAACCGGAGCACCCGAAGGAAACCCACGCAGACACGGGGAGAATGTGCAAACTCCACACAGTCAGTCGCCTGAGGCGGGAATTGAACCCGGGTCTCTAGCGCTGTGAGGCAGCAGTGCTAACCACTGTGCCACTGTGCTGCCCACTTAGACAGAGGTAAATCAGTGGATATATTTCATAATGCTTGGTAAAACTTTACTGTAGACTAAAAGAAGGAGTTGATGAGAAGGAAGAATCACCCATGGTTAACAAAGGTATTCAAAGAGAATATCCACTCATGGTGGAGAGGGGCCAGCAAGAGGTCATTGCCCACATTGGAACCAACGATATAGGAAGGGAAAAGGTTGAGATTTTGAAGGGAGATTACAGAGAGTTAGGCAGAAATTTAAAAAGGAGGTCCTCAAGGGTAGTAATATCTGGATTACTCCCAGTGCTATGAGCTAGTGAGGGCAGGAATAGGAGGATAGAGCAGATGAATGCATGGCTGAGGAGCTGGTGTATGGAATAAGGATTCACATTTTTGGATCATTGGAATCTCTTTTGGGGTAGAAGTGACTTGTACAAGAAGGACAGATTGCACCTAAATTGGAAGGGGATTAATATACTGGCAGGGAAATTTGCAAGAACTGCTTGGGAGGATTTAAACTCGTAAGGTGGGGGGGAGGCGGTGGGACCCAGGGAGATAGTGAGGAAAGAGATCAATCTGAGACTGGTGCAGTTGAGAACAGAAGTGACTCAAACAGTCAGGGCAGGCAGGGACAAGATAGGACTAATAAATTAAACTGTATTTACTTCTATGCAAGGGGCCTAACAGGGAAGGCAGATGAACTCAGGGCATGGTTAGGAACATGGGACTGGGATATCATAGCAATTACAGAAACCGGGCAGGACTGGCAGCTTAATGTTTCAGGATAAAAATGCCACAGGAAGGATAGAAAGGGAGGCAAGAGAGGAGGGGGAGTGGCATTTTTGATAAGGGTTAGCATTACAGCTGTGCTGAGGGAGGATATTCCCGGAAATACATCCAGGGAAGTTATTTGGGTGGAACTGAGAAATAAGAAAGGGATGATCACCTTATTGAGACCCCCTAATAGTCAGAGGGAAATTGAGACACAAACTTGTAAGGAGATCTCAGTTATCTGTAAGAATAATAGGGTAGTTATGGTAGGGAATTTTAACTTTCCAAACATCAACTGGGATAGTGTTAAGGGTTTAGATGGAGAGGAATTTCGTCAGTGCGTACAAGACATTTTTCTGATTCAATATGTGGATGTACCTACTAGAGAAGGTGCAAAGCTTGACCTACTCTTGGGAAATAAGGCAGGGTAGGTGTTTGAAGTGTCAGTGGGGGAGCACTTTGGGGCCAGCGATCATAATTCTATTCGTTTTAAACTTGTGATGGAAAAAGATAGACCAGATCTAAAAGTTGAAATTCTAAATTGGAGAAAGGCCAATTTTGACGGTATTAGGCAAGAACTTTTGAAAGCTGATTGGAGACAGATGTTCGCAGGTAAAGGGACGGCTGGAAAATGGGAAGCCTTCAGAAATGAGATAACAAGAATCCAGAGAAAGTATATACCTGTCAGGGTTAAAGGGAAGGCTGGTAGGTATAGGGAATGCTGGATGATTAAAGAAATTGAGGGTTTGGTTAAGAAAAAGAAGGAAGCATATGTCAGGTATAGACAGGATAGATTGAGTGAATTCTTAGAGTATAAAGGAAGTAGGAGTATACCTAAGAGGGAAATCAGGAGGGCAAAAAGGGGACATGAGATAGCTTTGGCAAATAGAATTAAGGAGAATCCAAAGGGCTTTTACAAATATATTAAGGACAAAAGGGTAACTAGGGAGAGAATGGGGCCCCTCAAAGATCAGCAAGGAGGCCTTTGTGTGGAGCCACAGAAAATGGGGAGATGCTAACTGAATATTTTGCATCAGTATTTACTGTGGAAAAGGATATGGAAGATATAGACTGTGGGGAAATAGATGGTGACATCTTGCAAAATGTCCAGATTACAGAGGAGGAAGTGCTGGATGTCTTGAAACGGTTAAAGGTGGATCAATCCCTGGGACCTGATCAGGTGTACCTTAGAACTCTGTGGGAAACTAGAGAAGTGATTGCTGGGCCTCTTGCTGAGATACTTGTATCATCGATAGTCACAGGTGAGGTGCTGGAAGACTGGAAGTTGGCAAACGTGGTGCCACTGTTTAAGAAGGGTGGTAAGGGCAAGCCAGGGAACTATAGACCAATGAGCCTGACCTCAGTGGTGGGCAAGTTGTTGGAGGGAATCCTGAGGGACAGGATGCACATGTATTTGGAAAGGCAAGGACTGATTAGGGATAGTCAACATGGCTTTGTGCATAGGAAATCATGTCTCACAAACTTGATTGAGTTTTTTGAAGAAGTAACAAAGAAGATTGATGAGGACAGAGCAGTAGATGTGACCTATATGGACTTCAGTAAGGTGTTTGACAAGGTTCCCCATGGGAGACTGATTAGCAAGGTTAGATCTCTCGGAATACAAGGAGAACTAGCCATTTGGATACAGAACTGGCTCAAAGGTAGAAGACAGAGGGTGGTGGTGGAAGGTTGTTTTTCAGACTGGAGGCCTGTTACAAGTGGAGTGCCACAAGGATCGATGCTGGGTCCTCTACTTGTTGTCATATACATAAATGATTTGGATGTGAACATAAGAGGTACAGTTAGTAAGTTTGCAGATGACACCAAAATTGGAGGTGTAGTGGACAGCAAAGAAGGTTACCTGAGATTAAAACAGGATCTTGACCAGATGGGCCAATGGGCTGAGAAGTGGCAGATGGAGTTTAATTCAGATAAATGCGAGGTGCTGTATTTTGGGAAAGCAAATCTTAGCAGGACTTATACACTTAATGGTAAGGTCCTAGGGAGTGTTGCTGAACAAAGAGACCTTGGAGTGCAGGTTCATAGCTCCTTGAAAGTGGAGTCACAGGTAGATAGGATAGTGAAGAAGGTCAGAGTATTGAAGCAGGGGTTGGGAGGTCATGTTGCAGCTGTCCAGGACATTGGTTAGGCCACTGTTGGAATATTGCATGCAATTCTGGTCTCCTTCCTATTGGAAAGATGTTATGAAACTTGAAAGGGTTCAGAAAAGATTTACAAGAGTTTTGTCAGGGTTGGAGGATTTGAGCTATAGGGAGAGGCTGACCAGGCTGGAGCTGTTTTCCCTGGAGCGTTGGAGGCTGAGGGGTGACCTTATAGAGGTTTACAAAATTGAGGGGCATGGATAGGATAAATAGACAAAGTCTTTTCCATGAGGTCGGGGAGTCCAGAACTAGAGGGCATAGGTTTAGTGTGAGTGGGGAAAGATATAAAAGAGACCTAAGGGGCAACTTTATTATGCAGAGGGTGGTACGTGTATGGAATGAGCTGCCAGAGGAAGTGGTGGAGGCTGGTACAATTGCAACATTTAAGAGGCATTTGGATGGGTATATGTGTAGGAAGGGTTTGGAGGGATATGGGCCGGGTGCTGGCAGGTGGGACTAGATTGGGTTGGGATATCTGGTCGGCATGGTCAGGTTGGACTGAAGGGTCTGTTTCCATGCTGTACATCTCTATGACTCTATGACTCTAAATCAAAAGAGATAGTGCTCAAACTGCTCATTTAACAGGCATTACACTATGAAAACGATAGGCTGGGAAATCTGTCATGGAGCAGTTTGACTGTTTTCAGTACTTCAAGTGGTAGGACTTGATCACAAAATATGTCGTCCTCAGTACGACTGAGGTGCCTAGCATTGACTGCATTCTTTTCTAACACTAGATGAAATGGATAGCATATGAGTTGTGCATGAAGGATTTCAGAATGCTAAAACTTAGCAGGACTTATACACTTAATGGTAAGGTCCTAGGGAGTGTTGCTGAACAAAGAGACCTTGGAGTGCAGGTTCATAGCTCCTTGAAAGTGGAGTCACAGGTAGATAGGATAGTGAAGAAGGTCAGAGTATTGAAGCAGGGGTTGGGAGGTCATGTTGCAGCTGTCCAGGACATTGGTTAGGCCACTGTTGGAACCTGCAAACTTAAAAACTGTCCCTTATAGAACACAGTGCTCCAGAAATTAAGTTAAGGTGCCCCTCACAAATATTTCAAGGACCAGTTGAAAAAGCAGCTCTTTTGGACTCCTCGTGATTGAGACCAGGTGAACTTCATTGACTACGAGGTTCTTGATTGGAGTTGTTAATGTGGGCCAATCGGGAAAGCTGACCAATATAACCAGGAGAGTGGAGTCCATTATTTCTCCTTCCAACTCTATTTTGATTTAGTCCCTACCCTCCCCTTCACTGTTTTGATCACACAGCATTGCCCTTTGATGTGAAGGGCAGTGTTTGTCACTGGCCACCCGGGCGTTTTCCTATCTTCCTGGTGGTGGAATTTGAATAAAGATTCGTGCACTTTGTGTCTTTCACTGTGTCTCACACCTGCACGCACACACCATGGGTGCTGGGGAAAAAATAAGCACTACCGCAGTTAGGCGGTAGTGTGGGGTTAAATATGAAAAAAAGAAAAGAAAAAAAATATAACCAGGAGAGTGGAGTGCATTATTTCTCCCTCCAACTCTATTTTGATTTAGTCCCTATCCTCCCCTTCACTGTTTTGATCACACAGCATTGCCCTTTGATGTGAAGGGCAGTGTTTGTCACTGGCCACCCGGGTGTTTTCCTATCTTCCTGGTGGTGGAATTTGAATAAAGATTCGTGCACTTTGTGTCTTTCACTGTGTCTCACACCTGCACACACACCATGGGTGCTGGGGAAAAAATAAGCACTACCGCGGTTAGGCGGTAGTGTGGGGGTTAATAGAAATAAAAAAAAAGAAAAAAGAAAATAAAAGAAAAAAAAGAACAGGAGTTCACACAACATTGTCCTTTGATGAGAAGGGCACTGCTTGTCACTGGCCACTCGGGTGTTTGCCTATCTTAAAAAAAATATAACCAGGAGAGTGGAGTGCATTACTTCCCCCTTTTGTGAAGGGCACTGCTTGTCACTGGCCACTCGGGTGTTTTCCTATCTTCCTGGTGGTGGAAATTGAATAAAGATTCATGCACCTTGTGTCTCTCACTGTATCTCACACCTGCACACACACACCATGGGTGCTGGAGAAAAAATAAACACTACCGCAGTTAGGCGGTAGTGTGGGGGTTAAATTTAAAAAGAGAAAAAGAAGAAGAAAAAAATAAAAAAAATATAACCAGGAGAGTGGAGTGCTTTACTTCCCACTCCAACTCAATTTTGATTTAATCCCTGCCCTCCCCTTCACTGTTTGATCACACAGCATTGCCTTTTCCTCCTGGTGGTGGAAATTGAATAAAGATTCGTACACCCTATGTCTCTCACCTGCACACACACAACATGGGTGCTGGGGAAAAAATAAGCACTACCGCAATTAGGCGATAGTGTGGGGGAAAAAAAAAGGAAAAATCTAGGGTGCTGTGGAAAAAAAAATATAACCAGGAGAGTGGAGTGCATTACTTCCCCCTCCAACTCTATTTTGATTTAATCCCTGCCCTCCCCTTCACTGTTTGATCACACAGCATTGCCCTTTGATGTGAAGGGCACTGCTTGTCACTGGCCACTCGGGTGTTTCCTTTCTTCCTGGTGGTGGAAATTTGAATAAAGATTCGTGCACCTTGTGTCTCTCACTGAGTCTCACGCCTACACACACAACAAAAAATAACCAGGAGATTAGAACTTCCTCAGTTGAAGACTGACATTGAGTTGTTTGGCCACATCCAGTACACTGTGCATTAGTAAATAAAGGGTGATTTGGTGCTGGGACCCAGCCTCTGTGCAGTTATTTCAGTCGTGATGGGAGAAAACAGAACATGCCTGAGGAAGATTCATCTTATTTCATATGTTTGTGTGATTAAACTCTTCTATGCTTCAGCATGTGCCAGTAGCCATCATTGGTTGAAGAGTTTGTGTTCTGTTCAGAAGTGGCTGTATATGCTTTCTGTCAAGTCTGTCTGCTTTTTAACGCATCGTATTGAAGGAAATAAAGTGAAAGGTTGGCTTTGCTATACCAGTGTAGATTGGGAAACTGTCTGACAGGGCTTCATCCTGTTTAAACTGACCTTTCTGCAGTTCACGGAGTATAGTTAGGAAACTTCAAAAGCATCTCAATCTAGATATTATCTTCAAATGTCTTTGCAAATCTTGGCAAGATCTATAAAAGAAACATCCAGGCCCATGTTTAGTTCTCTAGACTTCTCCTGGATTTGACTCAGCACAACATTCATGTCTGTGATCCCCTGAATCTACATTGACTTCCAGGGAGGCTTTCTTCAGCTATAGTTGGGAAAGTCTTTTTGAAGCATTCTGGCCAGGATTTCCTTGGTAATTATAAGGCAATGTTTCTGTGATTTCAACAGTCAGACTTGTCTCTCTGGTTTATAGAGGTTATTTTGAGTGATTCTGTTTTTGTCTTTGCTTTGAACGTATGTGAAAATAAAAATGTTTAATGTGATAAGTTCAGATAAGAGGGATATCTACAGTAATGCACAATGCTGGTACTCAGTGATTAGTAGAAGCAATGGAAAGTGCTAATCAAAGACAAAGTCTTTTTAAGGAAAGAAGATGATTCAACAAGTTTTATGTTAATGACTCAAATGTTCAAATTATGGAAATTATTGATAATTCTGGCATCCAAGTTCAGCAGACAGTAGGGAAAGCAAGTAGAATGTTGGCCTTGATTTCAAAAGGAATGGTGTCTAAAAGTAGGGAGGCTTTGCTAAAACTGGACAAAGCACCAGTCGGACCACAGTTGGAATATGGTGAACACTTGTGGATACCTTATCTAAGGAAAGATATACTGGCATTGGAGGAAGTCTGGAGACTGGTTTCACTCTGCTGATACCAACAACTGTGTTAGGAGGGTAGTATGTGTAGATTGAGCCTGCACTCATTAGAATATACAAGACTGAGAATTAGCCTTATGAAATACAACAGAGTCTTTAGGGGACTTGACACTGCAGATGCAGAAAGGTTGTTTCCCCTTCTGGCAGAAAAAGAGGACGTGATCTCACATATTTGAGACAGAGATGAGGAGGACTTTCTTCTGTCAGAGGGTTGTGAATCCGTGGAATTCTATACTACAGAGGGCTGTAGTGGTAAGGTTGTAACATTTATTCAAAGTTGAGATTGACAGACAGATTTGTAATCAGTAAGGGGATCAAGGGTTATGGGGTAATGGCAGGAAAGTGGAGTTCAGGATTCAGACCAGCCATGATCTTATTTACCGGCAGAGCAGACTCAATGGGCTGAATGACCTATGTCTTATGGTCTTGTGTGTGTTACAATGAAGCATAATCTGAGACCAGGAGTCATAATTGTTACCTTGAAGGCATTTCTCATATGTTCCCGTCAGTCATTGGTGTAAACATATGAACTTACGAATTTGGGACAGGAGTAGGCCATTCAGTTCCTTGAGTTTGCTCTGGCACTTGATAAGATCCTGGACAACCTGATTGTGGCCTCCAGTTTCTGGTCTACACCTGTGCCCTTTGATTCCCTTGTGCACAAAACATGGAGAAGAATCAGTTCACTATGCAACCATGAGGAGTGGAAAAATCTCTCTCTCATTAATTTTAATTACCTCCACCTTTTTACAAGATGAAAAGTTTGAATAATAAAAGAACCCCTCTGCTATCACTGGGATTATCCTAAAATAAAGGTGTTACGTGTTGTGAACAGTACACTTCGAATATTGAGCAGGATATATAATGCTCAGTTCTGACGTCAAGAACTACAAAAGCCATACTTCAATTCACTTGACTTTCTAATTGAAAGGACTGGTACAAATGCCAGAAAATAACAGGCTACTTTAAAAAAATACATTACATTATTCTTCCATTATCTAACTGTGAAGGAACAACTGTAGACACCTTGTGAATCAATAGCCTCTCTTATCCTAAAGTGCTCTATCACTTTGTGTTCTCATGAGCTTGCTATATCACGTTCTTGAAAGCATACATTCATGTTAATCTGCAGGAAATTACTAGCATCAGTACTTCAGCTCACATCCAAAAGGTGTCTGGAACAGCTTCTCGCATCAGAGAAGTTTGAATTACAGACCATGTTACAATTTCAAGTTGAGCTGACGACTACCACCGATCTGGAACTTTCTATTTTCCCTGTTTCATTAAATTGTCAGTAAGACTCAATCATCCTGCTCCTCTGTTAAAGATAAATTTGTTGCAAAAAACAAGATTGTAGTCAAAGGTATTGCCGCAACCTTTGAGTTTGCTGCACTCTCACCACACACACATTTATATGTTATTGAAAATTAAAGAGTTATTGGCCTAGCTTTTACTGCAATGGAGAATCTAGTTTTGGTGCTAGTAAGTTCAACTTTTTCCCTGTAACCTTTTCCTCAAAGTAAGTTGTTGCAATAGTAAGTCAATAACAGTGCAGTAATGGTGTTGTGGATCTCAGTGAATGATGCATTGTTTAGTCTATCTCTGAAACCAATTAGATCTCAGGATTGAGAAAGAAACAGAGTAATATTGGACAAAGAAATAGTAGAACTTAATATCAAATCAGATACAGAAGAAGGATGACAGGGAGAGAACTGAGATTGGAGAGAAGAAAAGGATTAAGGAAAGTTAAGAAAAACCTTGTCAATTTTAACTTTTCTGATTTTCTCTAACCAAACTTTATTATCTGCAGCAATGAGACTTTGCCATTTAAATGGTTACTTTTCCGAACCAGAAGGATGTTTGGTATTGTAGGAGCATCGCCTCAATAAAAATAACTTACTTTAAATAGTATGTCAAACTTTTTTTAAAAACCCAAAAGAATTGCAGGTGCTGGAAATCAGAAACAAAAACAGAAATATTTGATTATCAAAACAATTTGATTCATGCTATTACAAATTACTGGGCGATCTAATTGAGATAAAAATAGGAATTGCTGGAAAAGCTCAGCAGGTCTAGCAGTATCTATGAAGACAAATCAGAATTAGTGTTTAGGTAACCCTTCTCCAAGTGGAGTTGTTATGAAGGGTCACTGGACTCTAAACATTAACTCTGATTTCTCTCCACAGATGCTGCCAGACCTGAGCTTTTCCAGCAACCTCTGTTTGCACTCCTAACATTTTGCTGCATGTTTGATTGATAATTAATGTGCAAATGGAACAATTGATGAAACTCAGGGAGGTGGTAGCAAAGCTTTTGTAATTACAAGACTTACAATGAAGTGCGGCAAGTCATTTAGCATCCTGTGGCGAGTCACCATTCAGGAGGCATCTCTTCCTTGTCACCGGTTGTAGAATGATTTAGATGTTAACATCAATAAAGGCTATTTAGCTCACTAACAATTTGGCACCAAATTTGAGCCATTTTGATTTGAAAATAATGTGCTTGCTAGGCTGGAATAAAACTGTTGACATCAGTAAGAAAAGATCTAACTGTTTTGTGATGGCGTGACACATTGCATGTTCTGGTTGACAAGAAAGTTATATTTGGCCCTTAACATATTCAGCAAACGACCTCTATTGAGTTTTCCTTGCCTCCCTGAGGAAGCCTACTTAAAGCCATCTTTGATGAGAGCTAATTTCAACTTTTTGACATGTCTTACTGCTTCTTCAACTCCCGTGGTTCATTGGACTGAATAGTCTGTGCTGTTGACTTCACCACAGTGTCTATAAAGACTGCTCTGTTATCAGCCAGCAGGAGATGCATTCAATCAAGTCAACTAATCTATATTAGTTAATCCTGCAGATAAATTTCCTCACTTCTATGCTGCAGTACACTTCAACCACCCAGAGTGCTGGCAGAGAAATGATGAGAAGCTCTCAATTATAGCAAGTGAATAACGGTGGGTAGCATTTCTAAGACGTGAGCACCAATATTTTCAGCTTAATAGCAATTAGGTGACACAAAACTGTGGCCTGTTGCAGGAATAGGTATGACAAATTTTGGTGTGACCTTTTGAATTCTGACGTTTATAGAACTTAGAAAAGTACAGCACAGAACAGGCCCTTAGGCCCACAATGTTGTGCCGCAACTTAATCCTAATGTAATATATAGTAATTTAACCTACGCACCCCTCAACTCACTGCTATCCATGTGCATGTCCAGCAGTTACTTAAATGTCCCCAATGACTTCACTTCCACCACCTCAACTGGCAACGCATTCCATGCATTCACAACTCTCTGCATAAAGAACCTACCTCTGATGTCTCCTTTATACCTTCCTCCTAAACTATGACTTCTCGTACCAGTCAATCCTGCCCTGAGTAAAAGTCTCTGGCTATTGACTCTATCTATTTCTCTCATTATTTTGTACACCTCGATCAGGTCTCCTCTCTTCCTCCTTCTCTCCAGAGAGGAAAGTCCAAGCTTTTCAACCTTTCTTCATAAAGCAAGCCCTCCAGTCCAGGCAGCATCCTGGTAAACCTTCTTTGCACCCTCTACAAAGCTTCTGTATCTTTCCTATAGTAGGGTGACCAGAACTGGCCACAATATTCCAAGTGTGGTCTCACCAGGGACTTGTAGAGCTGCAGCAAAACCTCGCGGCTCTTAAACTTGATATCCCTGTTAATGAAAGCCAAAACACCATATGCTTTCTTAACAACCCTATCCATTTGGGTGGCAACTTTGAGGGATCTATGTACTTGCACACCCAGATCCCTCTGTTCCTCCACACTGCCAAGAATCCTGTCTTTAATCCTGTATTCAACATTCGGGTTCGACCTTCTTACTGCTTCCCATTTATCCAGGTTGAACTCCATCTGCCATTTCTCAGCCCAGCTCTGCATCCTGTCGATGTCGTGCTGCAGCCTGCAATATCCCTCTATACGATCGATGACACTTCCAACCTTTGTGTCATCTACAAATTTACTAACCCATCCTTCAACCTCTTCATCCAAGTCATTTATAAAAACTACAAAGAGCAGAGGTCCAAGAACAGAGACTGCGGGACCCCACTCAACACTGACCTCCAGGCAGAATACTTTCCATCTACAGCCACTCTCTGCCTTCTGTCAGCCAGCCAATTCTAAATCCAGATAGCCAAATCTCCCTGTATCCCATACTTCCTGACTTTATGGATCAGCCTACCTTGGGGAACCCCATCAAATGCCTTGCTGAAGTCCATATACACCACATCTACTGCTTGACTGTCGTCAACCTGTCTTGACACCTCCTCAAAGAACTCAATAAGATTTGTGAGGCATGACCTGCCCCTCACAAAGCCATGCTGACTGCATTTAATCACACTATGGTTTGCCAAATAGTCATAAATCCTATCCCTCAGAATTCTTTCCACAACTTTGCTGACCACAGACGTAAGAACTGACTGGTCTGTAATTGCCAAGGATTTCCTTATTACCCTTCTTGAAAAGTGGAACAACATTCGCCTCCTTCCAATCCTCCGGTATGACCCCCGTGGAGAGTGAGGAGGCAAATATCTTCTTCAGCGGCTTAGCTTTTTCGCTTCCCGGAGCAGCCTAGGATAAATCTGGTCTGGCCCTGGGGACTTATCAATCTTAATGTTTTCCAAAATTTCAATCACATCAGCTTCATCAATCTTGATCTGGTCAAGCCTGTATCCCAGCTCCTCTAAGTTTTCGTTTACAACAAGTTCCCTTTTCTTGGTGAAAACTGAAGCAAAACACTCATTTAGGGCTTCCCCTATCTGCTCAGACTCCACGCACAAGTTCCCTCCACTATCCCTGTTTGGCCCTACCTTCTCCCTGATCATTCTCTTATTCCTCACGTATGAGTAAAACACCTTTGAGTTCTCCCTAATCCGTCTTGCCAAGCCTTTTTCGTGCCCCCTCCTGGCTCTCCTCAGTCCATTTCTGAGCTCCTTTATAGCAAGCCTGTAATCCGCTAAAGATGTGCTAGATCCTTGCTCCCTCCACCTTACGTTAGCTGCCTTCTTCCCTTTGATGAGAAGTTCCTCTGTTCTCGTCATCCAAGGTTCCTTAATCTTACCCCTTCTTACCTGTCTCAGAGGAACAAATTTGTGCATCACTCGCAACAACTGCTCCCTAAATAGTCTCCACATGTCTGCTGTCCCCTTTCTGTGGAACAATTCCTCCCAGTCTGTACTTCCCAACTCCTGTCTGATAACATCATAATTTCCTTTTCCCCAATTAAATATCTTCCCTCAGTAACTGCTTCTTTCACTCTCCAAGGCTATGCTAAATGTGAGGCAGTTGTGATCACTTTCACCAAAGTGCTCTCCCACCACGAGATCTGACACCTGTCCTGGCTTGTTGCCAAGCACCAAATCCAAAATGGTCTCTACCCTCGTCAGCCTGTCTACATACTGAGAAAGGAAACCCTCCTGAACACACCTGACAAAAACGGCTCCATCCAAACCATCTGCATTTAGGAGGTTCCAGTCAATATCGGGAAAGTTGAAATCACCCACAACAACAACCCTGCTACTTTTGCATTTTTCCAGAATCTGCTCGCCTATGAGTTCTTCAATCTCTCTACTGCTATTAGGTGGTCTGTAGAAAACCCCCAATGTGGTGGCTGTTCCCTTGCTGTTCCTAACTTCCACCCATTCTGACTCAGTAGACAAACCTTCCTCAACAACCTTTGTTTCTATAGCTGTGATGCACTCTCTAATTAGCAATGCTACACCCCTCCTCTTTTTCTACCTCCCTATTCTTTTTAAACATTCTAAATCCTGGAACATCAAGCAACCATTCCTGCCCCTGTGAAACCCACATCTCTGTTATGGCCACAACATTGTAGCCCCAAGTACTGATCCACACGTTCAGTTTGTCACTCTTATTCCGGACACTCCTTGCATTAAAGCAAACACACTTTAACCGATCCCTATGTTTCATTGTGTGAGAAACCTTCCTGATAGATTCAATATATCCTGTAATTGTCCCGTCTGCAACTGACCCCCTCTCAGACATGTGGCTCTGATTCCCACCCCCTGCCAAACTAGTTGAAACCCTCCCGAATTGCATGAGCAAATCTCCCACCCAGGACATTTGTCCTCGTTCTTCATGTACAGGACCACCTTCCCCAGAAGGTATCCCAATGGTCTAGGTAACTGAAGCCCTCCCTCCTGCACCAGCCTCACAGCCACGTGTTAAACTGCATTCGCTGACTGTTCCCCATCTCACTATCTTGTGGCACCGGTAGCAAACCTGAGATCACTACTCTACTCGTCCTGCTCTTCAGCTTCCAACCTAACTCTCTGTAGTCACTTTTCATATCCTCAATCCCTTTCCTGTCTATATCATTGGTGCCAATATGTACCATAATTTCTGGCTGCTCACCCTTCCCCTTCAGAATCTTGTAAACCCGATCGGTGACATCCTGGACCCTGGCACCAGGGAGACAACATACCTTCCGGGAGTCCCCTTCCTGACCACAAAACCTCCTGTCAATCCATCTAACTATTGAGTCCCCTACCACTAGTGCTATTCTATTTCGCCCCCCCCTTTCTTCTGAGCCACAGTGCCAGGCTCAGTGCCAGAGACCTGACAACGATGGCTTACCCCTTGTAGGCTGTCCCCACCAGCCCTATCCAAACCGGTATACTTGTTGCTGAGGGAAACAGCCACAGGGGATCCCTGCTCTGACTGTCAGTTCCCTTTCCTCCCCCTGACAGTAACCCAGCTGTCCTTATTCTGTGTCTGGGGAGTGACCACCTACCTGTACATCCTTTCAATTTCCCCCTCAGCCTCCCGAATAATGCGTAGTTCATCCAGCTCCAGCTCCAGTTCCCTAACTCTGTTTTCAAGGAGCTGGAGCTGGGTGCACTTCCCACAGATATAGTTGGCAGAGACATGTGAAGTGTCTCTCATCTGCCACATTCTGCAGGAGGAACATGCAACTGCCATAACATCCATATCCCACTACTCTGAAAGCCCGCACAGGACTAAACAAAGGAAGAGAAGAAAAAAAAGAAACCTGAAAACTTACCTCAGTTACAGACCCTTAGTAAGGTAGAGGAGGTGAGTGGGATGGAGGCCCTATGTTGTAGGGTCTCTGGTTCACCCACTTAAAATCTTCCCAGAAGTCCTTCGCTTCTCCCTCACATCTCTCGGCAAATGGAGTTGACTTGTTCACATCTACTTGTATAATTGTTGTGAATGAATCAGATATTCATGTCTTCACATGAGGCTGCAATTGATTGACAGGAAATTTGAACTGAGCCCTCTATACTAATGTGTCAATGACTTGGATGAAAGAAAGTTTGCAGCCAGCAGTATGCTAAGAAGCAAGTTTTGCTGCTAAGTTAGCTTCAAGTGGAAGTAGGATGTTACAAAGAGACATAGATTTGCAGAGCAGGAAACCTGTAACAAATGAGTTCAATATAGTGAAAACTGACCAATCAAAATATCCTGTTCATGATGACAAACCAGGAATTGTGGAGGAGCATGGATTTGGTGTCAATGTATGCAATTGCAAGTAAACAAGCAGAAAAAGTAATCCAAAAGACAAATGAATGTGTCTTCTTATCTCAAAAAGCTGAATTGAGAAAGGAGGGAATTATGTTTTTAAAACAACAGAAAGCAGCTAGAGTGGAACAATGGTTCAAATCTTCTGGTCTTTGGATTATTGGGCACTTCATGTATGATAGAAGATGAACAACAGAACACTGTGGAAATCCTGATTTGTGGATCCACGTGGAAATTTCCTTGGAAGCTTACATTGCAATGGCAATTCCAATGTTCTCTGGACTTTCCCTGAATGACTGCAACTTAATGGGGGGGGGGGGGGGGTCACGTGGATAGCTATCCAGTTGTTAGATTAAATCCTGATTTTAACCTGATCACATGACTACATGTTTCTCCAAATCCAATTGTCCCCATCCCCATAACCACTCAATTATTCTCTCGACAACTGCACTATCTCTACAGCTCACCCTTTGACCTGAACTGGTTGTCCTTTGACCTGAATTCCCACTCTTCCACCAATCATCATACCCATTGCACCCTTATCCGTGCACCCATCTACTTACTCACCTCCCCACCTCCCCATCCATTTATCCAACATCTATTCACTCAGCCTTCCAACCACCAACCTACTCATCACCCACTCAATCAATTATGAACTTGCTCATCACCCATTCACCTCCCTCCCCACCTCACCTATCTCGGAGAATGCTGGAGAAGAAACTGCTGGATCAGGCAACTATGAGTCATAACCCAGCAGGAAAGGGATGGTCTTTTTCCCAGTCATGTTGGGGTAATGATCCAAGGAGAATTGTATCAGAGACCTTGGAAGGAGTGGAATAACCTAGTGATAAGACAGTTTACCTGGTGCTGCGTTGAAGGCCTCAGAAGGTGCGTATTTATTTCAGGGGTATTATTGAATAAAAGGTCTGTGGGGGAGGGGGGGAAGACGCTGAGAACTTTGGGGAAGGGATTGGTGATAAGGAAAGGAAGACTTGCAGAGGGGAGATTAGAGATTTGAGGTTTGGTTTATGGCACAGAATGTGAAGTTGACTGACGTAGGATTGCAGGTATGGCACAAGGATTATAGCATTTGGGGAGGAAGTCAAAAAACTGATTAGGATGAGGAGATGGTGCTTCCATAATGGTTGATTTTTAACTCTAGGAGGCAATATTCATTGCATCTCTGAAGTTGTCATGCTTTCTGACAAACATGACTGGACAGAGAAATTTAAAACAAAGAAGTGATGAGGCACAGAATTGAATGAAACTGTCTAATCCTCCTCCTGAGAGCAGGTTTATAGCTTGTGACCACAGGGTTTGACTTTTGGTAGTTTAACCTCCTACATAAACCTCCAAAATCTGGGATGAGATTCCCCTTTATGCCTGTGTATGTCAAATTTCTTTTTGAAAAGATTATTTTCACAAAGCGTTGTTTTTACTTGTTGCTTATCCTTGGTGATGGTAGAAAGACTCATTCTTTTTTCTCTGTTCAAGGGAAGTAAGCAGTGTTGACAAAGTTACCCATCCCTAAATGCCATTGGGTGGTACACTCTGTCTGGTATGGGTATACCCACAATGCAGTAGGACGAGAATTCTAGGATTTTGACTCAGTATCAATTACGTTGCAGGTAGGATGGTGTGTGACTTGACTGGGATCTTTCCCATTCCTAGTTAAGTGACAAGGTAGACAGGTAGGAAGATAGAAGAACACAGCAAGCCAGGCAGCTTTAGGAGCTAGAAAGGTCGATGTTTTGGGCGTAACCCTTCTTCAGGACTTGGGGTGGGTGTAGGAGGAGCTGCAGATAAAAGGGGTGGCGGGGGCAGGGTGGTGAAGTGGGGATAGGTGGAGTAGGTAGAGGGTACGACCTGGTTGGTCAATTGGAGGAATGAGTCTGGTAGGTGGCTGGGACAAGAGGGAGGGGCTGGGAAAGGAGTCTGGGGAAGGGAAAGGAGGTTATTTGAAATTGGTGAACTGAATGTTGAGTCCTCTGGGCTGTAGGCTACTCGAGGGAAGATGAGGTGTTGTTTCTCCAATTTGCAGTTGGCTTCCTTGAGGCAATGGAGGAGACCAAGGATTGTCATGTCGAAAAGGAAGTGGGAAGGGGAATTAAAATGGGCGGTGAGAGGGAGGTCCGGTCAGCCCCTGAGGGCCTGGCTGAGATGCTCAGTGAACCGTTCCCTAAGTTTATGTTTGGTCTCCCCGATGTAGAGAAGACCACATTGGGAGCACCTGATGCAATAAACTAGGTTGGAAGAGAGGCAGGTGAACTTCTGTCTCACCGAACGTAAACTTAGGGAACGGTTTGCTGAGCACCTCAGCCGGGCCCTCAGAGGCCGACCGGACCTCCCAGTCACCGTCTATTTTAATTCCTTTTACCACTCCCTTTCCGACATGACCATCCTTGGCCTCCTCCTTTGTCACAACAAACCAAATCATAAATTGAAGGAACAACACCTCATCATCCACCTGGGTAGCCTACAGCTTGGAGGGATCAACATTGAGTTCTCCAATTTCAAATAATCTCCCTTCCCATCACCTGAAGCACTTCCCAGCCCTTCTCTCTCCCCTCTACTCCTCCCTGCCACCAACTGGATTCGTTCCTCCCATTGACCCACTAGGTTGTACCCTCTACCTATCTTCACCTATCCCCATCTCACCACCCTGCCCCACCACTCCCTTTATCTGCAGCTCCTCTTACACCCACTCCCAGTCTTGAAGAAGGTTACACCCGAAACATGACTTCTCTAACTCCTGATACTGCCTGGCTTGCTGTGCTCTTACAGCCTCCTGCCTGTCTTTGGATTCCAGCATATGCAGCTTCTTTGTGTCTCTAATATGACAAGGTGGCAATATCATTTAGTGATTCTTATTTGTACTGAATGTCTTGTTCAGCCACACCCCAGGCCTTTCACTTCAACCAATTATTATTAAGATATGATAACAAATGACGATTGAAACAAAGCCAGTTCCAACATTTAAGATGGAACAAAATAATTGAAAAATGAATATGCTTCCAATCATATGAAATTGCTGTAGTGAAGAGCTGTCATTTTGTGAGGGGCTAAATGGCTTATTTCTGTGCTAACATCTCTAACATAAATGAAAATATGTGCATTCATAAATCTGTGTTTACATTGTACATTTTTATTTTTGCTGTCCAGATTTAGGATGATTTATGTTTTCTTTCACTTTTTGATTAATGTTCTCTGACACAACTGTGGTAATCCAATAAATTCACCAGCGTATTTCCCTTTAGATCTATAGAGCACTGTCCTCAAAGCTGTCAAAATGATTGCAGTTCCTGATCATGCATTGATCACAAACACTGTAGCTCTATGAGTAATAAATACACTGCCTTTGGGTAAGTTGTTCATGTGCCTGAGAATACAGCAGAAAGAGGCACCATGAGCCAAAAATAGAATGATCTATATTGGCATTGGGCTAATAAATACACTCTAGGTTCTTGTTTCAATTAAATGCTGTACTATTGGTAGGACTATCTAGTTAATATAAGATTATTCCAAAAGCAAGGTGCTCAAACTTGTATGTATGTAAGAGTGAGAAGATCAGAGCAAAGAAAAAAAGACCCCATTTTTAGTAATTGTTTCTAAAGCAGAACAATTTGTTCGGCTGAATCTGAGGTGAGAAGTGTAAACCAATTTTTAATAGTATGCAACAATAAATAACTAAGCTAAGCCAGTTCCAACATTAAACTTAATTAAAACAATTCCAAAGAAAAATAGTTTAGATCAGAATAAGTTGCTTTAGTAAACGGGTAACTGGATTGATACATTTTTATTGCAGATAGAATTATTAACTAGGTCTATATTCCTAAATCTGTGTATACATTGTCAATTATTATTTTTGCTATTTATTTTGCAGTTTTGTTGTTTATTGCTTCAATTTCAACCACATTATGGAATCATACAATCCCTACAATGCAGAAGGAGGCTATTCAGTCCATTGAGTCTGCAATAACTCTCCAAAGAGTATCCCACCCAGACCCAGACCCCCACCTAGCTAATCCACCTAGCTTAACACATCCCTGGACATTACTGGATAATTTACCATGGCTAATCCACCTCACCTGTACAGCTTTGGACTGTAGGTGAATACCGGAAGAAACCCACGCAGGCATGGGGAGAATGTGTAAATTCCACACATCAAGTCACAGACAGACTGGAATCAAACTTGGATCCCTGGTGCTGTGAGGCAGCAGTGCTAATCACTGAGCCACTGAGCTGCTCATATTAATTATCACTCATCTTCCAGGATTATTTGACTTTGTAAAAAATACCAACTAACCATACATTATGATGTGACTTATTTTTCTGATTTAATTTTATTTGGCTTTTTCTGATCTTGCTAGTTGTCTTGTCTTTGATTTTGCTGGTCATTTTCTCTATGGCCGTACTTAGTTTTAGGGATTTTGTCTATTACTCTATGGCTTAGATTTTCCATTTTAAAGTTAAATATGACATTGTGTGTTAGTTAGCATCATATCTGCCAATGCCCTGGACAAGTTATCTCATGCAACCACATGGTTCTCAGCTCATTACATGTGCAAATGTGGATACACTGGCAAGGCATTCATCTGCACTCTCCAATAGCACAGAGATGGTCACCTTGGTGGGTAATCTATCTAGTGTAGGCTTGGGGATGCAATCTGATGGCTGAGACCCTGAGAAGGTCTACAGCAATGGGAGTGAGAAACACTCAGGGTTTCCAGACACTCAAAGGGAGAGACCAGGCATTAGCACAACTTCATGGAAAAGAGGTGCCTCTGTACTTGACAGCCATTGACATACTCAGCCTGCAGAGAGAGCCACATAGGAATATCAGACAAGTGTGCCAGACATCCTCCATAGATTGGAGTGAGAGATAGAGGAGTCTGTCATGCTCTCTCTACTGTGTAATCTACCTTTTATGAGCATTTGGCTCCCTCCATGAAAAGTGTGACCGTCACTGTCAAGACCTATGTAAAACAGAGGGAAATGATTTAAAAGGCACCTAAGGGGCAACTTTTTCGTGCAGAAGGTGGTGCGTTTAAAGAATGGGCTGCCAGAGGAAGTGGTGGAGGCTGGTACAATGTCATCATTTAAAAGGCATCTGGATGGGTATATGAATAGGAAAAATTTAGAGGGATATGGGCCAAATGCTGGCAAATGACACTGGATTAATTGAGGATATCTGGTTGACAAGGATGAGTTGGACCAAAGGGTCTGTTTCCCTGCTGTACAACTTTATGACTATATGACTCGAGGTCAGTCATACCCCAACACTTATGTATTTGCCTCTGAGTCATCGAAGTAGTACAACGTCAATATCTGAGCTGGTGGTCAAGTGTGTAAAATTAAGTGACACTTTCTGCTTTATGATTACCTTCTTGTTCTTATCTCTTCCACTTATACTTTTGCCTGAGGAAATGGCAGTTTTTTGGTATCTGAAACGATAAAGGCTGTTGAAGACTTGGTGATGGTTGCATCAATGTTGGTGAGTACCCTTTACTCCATGAGGTTATGGATATGTAGCTGGGCCTCTCCCACTTTGATTCAGCTCTGCTGCCTCTGTTTAACAACCTCTTGTCTAGCACAAGGCAGGGAAATACATCCATGAGTATACTTCTTTTCTTCCATGAGTTGTGGACATCACTGGCTAGGACAGCATTTATTGCCCAGCTCTAATTGCCCAGAGTACAGTCAGAGTCAAGCACATTATTGTTTGTCTGGAGTCACACTCAGGCCAGACCAGGTAAGGATGGCAGATGTCCCACAGAGCCCTAGTGAAACAGATGGTATTTTACACCAATTAACAGTGGTTGTGGGTTGCCATTAGGCTAGCTTTTTGTTCAGTTCAAATTTTAACCTCTATTATGTTGGGGTTCAAACAACTGTCTCTAAAACAGTCTGTATTATTAATCCAAGTGATGTTAGTGCTATGCTACTGCTTGTCTTGGAGCAATATCTGTGAGTGATGTAGCTATCATGCTAGCAGTGTGTATGGAATGTGAGTGTGAGGTTTACACCAATATTAATCATATGTGGCTAATATGAAGCTATGAACCATTTGGGATTCCTGGTAGGTTGGTGAAGTAGGTGTGGTAGAATGTGCACAGTGTGAACTTAGACATCCAGTGGTGGGATAAGATACTTGGAAATACATTCATTAACTACCTGTGCATCTTGAGTAGCTCCACATCAAATCATTGACTCATTGCATTGATCACCACAGCCATCTGTCTGCACTGTTAGTCTCAAAGGTCTCCCAGCCATCCGTGCTTAGATCTTATTTCTCTTCATTGTCACTTTCTCCACCACGGCTTCCATTCCCATCAGAAACACATAGAGCACATTCTTCCCTCTGTGCCATTATTCACTCTTACCTCTGGACAAACACTTCTGTAAACAGTTCCAGCTCCTGCTCCAGCCAGTTCTCCTCCAAGAGGTACCAGTAGATTTATACATTAGCTTTAAGAGGTTATAGTCTTGTAAGATCTTGGGTCCCCTCTTGAGGCACACATTCTTCCAAATGCACATTTGGTACAATCTGCACATAGCTATCATGCAAATTAGCTGTCAGTACCACATTTGCATACTGTTTACAAAATGTGTGTGGTCCAATCATATGTGATCATCTACATGTCTATTTTCAGCAGTCATTGAATTTTGGCCCTTGATCTGTTGGGATGTTGGCACTACTGAAATCTTTGCATTGAGACATGGATTTCCACTTCTTGTTCCTGCTAATGGATTCTTGAATATTCAATTCAATTAAGCGATTTCATTGAAATCTATTTGCCATTTAAAATTTGGGCAAAGAATATTAGGCAGAGCTAAAATTTAATTCACTGAACAATTGTCTCTTTATATATCCTGTAACCTCCAACAGATCTTGCATTCGCATATTATCAAAGTGGCTCCTGACTGGTTATTTCAGTGCAGCAAGGTCCCCTGCCTTCCATCCTGCACCTTCTGTTCTTTGCTACTATGCCTGACAATCACAATGGTCAGATGCATTGTGCTGCCAAGATCTATTTCAATAATCCTTGCTCTCAATTATGTCAATTTAAAAATAACTCTTGTTGTATACCCTTACAAAAAAAAACCTTTACATGTTTCCGTACAGGTTTTATTTTGCACTTGTCATCTGCTGCCATGTTTCTGAGATGGTCCTCACAAATTTGCCTTTGAAATGATGCTGAGATATATGATTTGACATGTGAAGACAAACAAATTGTTTTGAGAGACTATTTATTTATTGAAAACCATGTGCTACATAGAAGCACCATTAACCATTGGATCCAGTGCATTTAGTGTGTTAAGTGCACTGAAATGTTACAATTGGAAAGCTTAAGTGGGAATTGTTACATTACAGGAGTATAGAGATCCATGTTCAAAGGATAATTCAAAGATTTTAATTCTTATTATTGTGATCACAGTGAAAAGTTGTTCTGAGCATTTTTGTTCAATTTGAATCAGGAAAAAAGAAAGCATCAGATCTTCTGAGTATATTTAGGATTTTTGGATTTGTATATTTATGTTAGGTAACAAATGTAAAATGTCCAAGCTAAAGAACTTTTGAGCAAATAGACATTTTTGAGTAGACTTACAATACAAATGAACAGTGATGTATAATGCTGAAAGAGAACAACAATATGACATCTCTCAGAAAAGCAGATTGGTAAATACCTAGAATATAGTCAACAGTGTTGAGCATGATATTTTAGCCTGTCAGCACATATAAGTTCATAAGACAATAAGATGGAAGAGTTTAAGTGGACTATTCAGCCAATTGAATCTTATTCAATGAGATCATAGTTGAGCTGATGAGCTTCAACCACTTCCCTAACTTATCATCATAATACTTGATGCCATTACTGATTAAAAACCAACTTCTTGCCCTTAAATATATGTAATGACCTAGCCTTGACAGCCCTCTGGGATAAAGTGTTCCACAGACTGACACCCTCATCCTTGTCTTAAAATGAATGATCCCTAACTCCAAGATTCAATTCTCCAAGATTACCATCTGTTCCTAAAATATGTCACAAGAGGAAATAACCTTTCTACATCTACCTTGCCAAGGCCCCTAAGAACTTTGAACAAAAACAGAAAGTGCTGGAGAAACTTAATAGGTCTGGTAGCATCTGTAGAGAGAGAAACAGAGTTAATGTCAAGGAGTCCAGTGACCCTTCATCTGAACCAAAAGTAACTGGGAAAGAGTGGCATTTATTCTGATGATGGGATGGGGACCAGGAAATAGAGTCCATGGGGATGATTCCCAGAGAGAGAGTGAGAGAGAAATAGATAGGCAAACAAAAGGATTGCTGCTGATAAGCTGAGACAAGGAGATGAATGCTGGGTAGGGTGTTAATGAGAAGCAGAAATGGTTGGATATGGATAGATTGTGCTAGGAGCAACCCATACAAAACAGGAGCTAGTGGTATGGGTTGAATGAGGGCTGGAAGGTGTGTCGGGGCAGACTGAGGGTTGGAAGATTTTTTCAGGGCACATCGAGAGTCGGTAGGGGCATAGGAGTGGGCTGCCTTTGAGTGGCAGGAAGTGGGAGGGTCAGGCCTTTTGCTAGTTTACTAGGAGTGTCTGTGTAATGAATGCAGAGGAAGTCATTCACATTCTGAAGTTGTTAAACTCAACCCCTAAGAATCTCGTATGTTTCAGTAAGGTCATGCCTTAGTCTTCTAAACTGCAATGAGTACAGGCCCAACCTATTCAACTTCTCCTTATAAGATGGTTTGTCCTAGGAATCAATCTGAGTGAATCTCCTCAAACTGCTTCTGATGCCAATACATTTTTTTCTTCAAGAATGGGACCAAAGCTGTTAACGGTATTCCACGTGTGGTATGATATTGCCTTGTTTAGTTTTAGCAAGACCTCCCTACTTTTATATTCTATTCTCCTTTTAAATAAAGTCCAACAGTCCATTTGCCTTCCCTATTACCTGCTGAGGTTGAATGCTGGTTTTTGTGTTTCATGGACAAGGACGTCTAAGCCCTTCTGTACTTCAGTTTTCTGCAATTTTTCCCCCACTTGAATAATTTTCAGCTCTTTTATTCTTTTTGCCAAAGTGAAAATCCTCACATTTTACCACATTATATGACATCTGCCAGCTTTTTTACCAGTCACTCAATCCAACTATATTCCTCTGTAGATCACTGTATCATCCTCACTACTTGCTTTCCCATCTATTGTTATGTCATTGCAGTGATTGGAACCAACTGGATCTCACTGATTGAGATCCTTAATTGGGATTGGCCCAATCAGAGAGACTAGGCTGACCAATGTAACCAGGAGACACGAGATGGTGCTGGGGAGAAATAAGCACTACACTGTGTGGCAGTGGGGAGAATTAAAAAAAAAACATGGGATGATTGGATGGACTGTCCTAGAGGTGGCCAGAAGATATTTCAGGGCAGACCAAGATGTAGAAGGTGTGTCAGGGCAGACTGAGGGCCGGAAGGGGCATGGGTGGACCGAGAGCCGGAAGGTGCATAGGGGCAGGCTGTCTTAGAGTGGCTGGAAGGTGGGAGGGACGGGGGGCTTGCTCAGTTTCTGGGGGTATTGTACGCACTGTTTTTATGTAACTGGACTGTCTTGTATGTATAAATGTCATTGTTACTGTTTGTAATGCTTGAAACTGGGATTTGAGGTTTGTCTTCATTTCCTTGAAAACTGGTTGAATGTTGAGGTTTGCGGCTAGGCTTTGCCATTCCTCTTCCTTTGAAAATTGCTGTATCTCTGTTTACAGCTATAAATGTTAATTATTTTGTAAACTGAATTGTTTAATAAAATATATAGCCAGGAGACACAACATGGTGCTGGGGAGAAATAAGCGCTACTACTGGTTAGCAGTAGTGGGGAGGGGGGTGTGGTGGTGGGGAGAATTTAAAAAAAAACAAGGGATGATTGGATGGACTCTCCTAGAGGTGGCCAGAAGATATGTCAGGGCAGACCAAGATCTAGAAGGTGTGTCAGGGCAGACTGAGGGCCAGAAGGGGCATGGGGCGGAATGAGGGCTGGAAGGTGTATCGGGGCAGACTGAGGGTTGGAAGATTTTTTCAGGGCACATCAAGAGTCGGTAGGGGCATAGGGGCGGGCTGCCTTTGAGTGGCAGGAAGTGGGAGGGTCAGGCCTTTTGCTAGTTTACTAGGAGTGTCTGTGTAATATGCACTGTTTTATTGTTCAGAAGGTCAGACTGTTTTGTATGTGGGGTTTGTGTCTCCTGTTTCCTCTTTGGTTAGTTGAGGTGGAATTTGGGGTTCATCCACATTTCCCCAAGAAATGATTGTACAGTGGAGTTTGTGGTTTGGCCTTGCTCTCCCTTTCCCCTGTAAATAGCTGTTTCTAGTGAACTGCTGTTTATTGTTCACTGTTGACTGCATTTTGTACAGTTTGATAAAATTTAAAAATATAACCAGGGATGCCTGGCCAAGCTGGTCATTAACAGGTCCAGTAGTGAGCTGTAAAGGGGACATTATGGCTGATTGCCTGCCCCTCTACCGTGGTTATGTTCAGGCCCAGGTGTCCCTGGAGATGGAGCAGGCAATGACTACCAATACTCACGATCTTCAGGAAGAGGAGGGCACCGCGGTGGCTGGAATGCTTTGATTTAGTCCCTACCCTCTCCTTCACTTTTCCTTTCACGCAAGCGTTGCCCAGCTGGGGATCTGCTTGTCACAGGTTCCTTGGCCACATGGGTGTTTTTCCTGGTGGTGCAATATTAATAAAGTTGTCTACACAACTGGTGCTTTTCATTGTGTCCTGCACCTACACACACATGATATGGGTGCTGGGGAATATAAACACTGCTGCTATATGACAAAGAAAAAAAGAATAAACAGATGATCTAGAATCTCTAGTTCAGGGGACAGACTCTGAGCTGACTGGCCACAGTCAGTGTGTATTGTTGTTGTTTCTGTTTTTTGGTGGAAACCTAATTTCTGAACTCGTTGATCTACATGGCTGTTTGTTAACTGGTACTCCATTTTTATTGAGGACTGATTTCTGAACTGGTTGATCTACACAGTCAATGTGTTACAGGTGTATCTCAGTCCTCATTAGGGAACTGTTCTCTCACTGGCTGGTTACAGCCTGTGTGTTACTCTTTTCTTTTACTTTGGGAAAAGGACAATGCCGATTTTATGGCAAGGCTTAGCCCTTGCACTCTGGTTTTCTTTCTTTTTTGCATGTGTTTTCACCCCTTTGGTGTTTAGACTGAGCCCCTGTGAGATACTGCATCTTTCCAGATGAGCTGTTCCTGTGTGAGTAGGCCTGCCCTCTATGGGTGGACCAGGCCTCTGTAAAGACTGAACACCTGCGTGTGTGTGTGTGTTGGGAGGTCAGCATTTGCTGCCTGTTGCAGTGGACTCTGCCTGTTGGAGTTGACCAAACCCCATGTGAGTTAATTATCTTTTATAATGAACTGTATTCGTGTGAGTGGGCCTGGTCCTCTGTAGATGGACCAAGACTAGGGAGACTGAAAACCTGTGGGGTGTGCATTTGCTGCCATCAGGACTGGACTCTGCATATCAGAGTAGACTCTGCCTTTGGTTGTGGACTCTGTTTCTGGCAATAGACACTGCATACTAGAATGGACTCTCTTCCTGGGAATGAATTCTGCATTCTGAAGACCCGGTGTACAGAAGTGAGTCTGTTTGTTGGTAATTGACTCTGTCTTGTTGCTTGTTGGGTTTATCACCTGCACTAGGAGAAAGTGAGGACTGCAGATGCTGGAGATCAGAGCTGAAAAATGTGTTGCTGAAAAAGCACAGCAGGTCAGGCAGCATCCAAGGAACAGGAGAATTGATGTTTCGGGCATAAGCCCTTCTTCAGAAGTGAGGAGGGTGTGCCAAGCAGGCTAAGATAAAAGGTAGGGAGGAGGGACTTGGGGGAGGGGCATTGGGAATGCGATAGGTGGAAGGAGGTTAAGGTGAGGGTGATAGGCCGGAGAGGGGGTGGGCGCGGAGAGGTCGGGAAGAAGATTGCAGGTCAAGAAGGCGGTGCTGAGTCCGAGGTTTGGGACAGAGATAAGGTGGGGGGAGGGGAAATGAGGAAGCTGGATAAATCTGCATTCATCCCTTGTGGTTGGAGGGGTCCTAGGCGGAAGATGAGGCGCTCTTCCTCCAGGCGTCGTGTTGCCATGGTCTGGCGATGGAGGAGGCCAAGGACCTGCATGTCCTTGGCGGAGTGGGAGGGGGAGTTAAAGTGTTCAGCCACGGGGCGGTTGGGTTGGTTGGCGCGGGTGTCCCAGAGGTGTTCTCTGAAACGTTCCACAAGTAGGCGGCCTGTCTCCCCAATGGAGAGGAGGCCACATAGGATGCAGTAAATGATGTGTGTGGAGGTGCAGGTGAATTTGTGATAGATATGGAAGGATCCCTTGGGGCCTTGGAGGGAAGTGAGGGGGAAGGTGTGGGCGCAAGTTTTGCATTTCTTGCGTTTGCAGGGTAAGGTGCCGGGAGTGGAGGTTGGGTTGGTTGGGGGTGTGGACCTGACGAGGGAGTTGCGGAGGGAGTGGTCTTTCTGGAACGCTGATAGAGGAGGAGAGGGAAATATATCCCTGGTGGTGGGGTCTGTTTGGAGGTGGCGGAAATGACGAAGGATGATATGATGTATCTGGAGGTTGGTGGGGTGGTAGGTGAGGACCAGTGGGGTTCTGTCCTGGTGGTGATTGGAGGGGTGGGGTTCAAGGGCGGAGGAGCGGGAAGTGGAGGAGATGCGGTGGAGAGCATAGTCAACCACTTCGGAGGGGAAATTGCGGTCTTTGGAGAAGGAGGCCATCTGGGTTGTTCGGTATTGGAATTGGTCCTCCTGGGAGCAGCTGCGACGGAGGCGAAGGAATTGGGAATATGGGATGGCGTTTTTACAGGGGGCAGGGTGGGAGGAGGTGTAACCTAGGTAGCTGTGGGAGTCGGTCGGTTTATAGTAAATGTCCGTGTTGAGTCGGTTGCTCGAGATAGAAATGGAGAGGTCTTGGAAGGGGAGGGAGGAGTCTGAGACGGTCCAGGTAAATTTGAGGTCGGGGTGGAAGGTGTTAGTAAAATGGATGAACTGTTCAACCCCCTCATGGGAGTACGAGGTAGTGCCGATACAGTCATCGATGTAGCGGAGGAAAAGGTGGGGGTTGGTGCCAATGTAGCTGCGGAAGATTGACTGTTCCACATATCTGACGGAGATGCAGGCATTGCTGGGGCCCATGTGGGTGCCCATGGCTACTCCTTTGGTTTGGAGGAAGTGGGAGGATTGGAAAGAGAAGTTGTTCAGAGTGAGGACCAGTTCAGTCAGTCGAAGGAGGGTGTCAGTGGAAGGGTACTAGTTGGTTTGGCGGGAAAGGAAGAAGCGGAGGGCTTTGAGGCCTTCGTGATGGGGGAATGGAGGTGTATAGGGACAGGATGTCCATGGTGAAGATAAGGCATTAGGGGCTGGGGAAGTGAAAATCCCATGGAGGTGGAGGGTGTGGGTGGTGTCCCGAACATAGGTGGGGAGTTCTTGGACTAAGGGGGTCAGGGCCGTGTCGAGGTAGGCAGAGATGAGTTTGGTGGGGTAGGAGCAGGCTGAGACAATGGGTTGGCTGGGGCAGTCGGGTTTGTGGATTTTGGGCAGGAGGTAGAAATGGGCGGTGCGGGGTTGTGGGACTGTGAGGTTGGAGGTGGTGGATGGGAGAACCCCTGAGGTGATGAGGTTATGGATGGTCTGGGAGATGATGGTTTGGTGGGAGGTGGGGTCATGGTAGAGGGTGCAGTAGGAGGAGGTGTCCGCGAGCTGGCGTTTAGTCTCAGCAATGTAAAGATCGGTGCGCCAAACTAGCACCGCGCCTCCCTTGTCTGCCGGTTTGATGGTGAGGTTGGGGTTGGAGCGGAGGGAGTGGAGGGCTATGCGTTGTGAGGGTGAGAGGTTGGAGTGAGTGAGAGGAGTGGACAGGTTGAGGCGGTCAATGTCGCGGCGACAGTTGGCTATGAAGAGATCGAGGGCGGGTAAGAGGCCAGCACGGGGTGTCCAGGTGGATGGGGTGTGTTGGAGGCGGGAGAAGGGGTCGTCAGAGGATGGGCGAGAATCCTGGTTGAAGAGGTAGGCGCGGAGGCGAAGGCGTTGGAAGAATTGTTCAATGTCTCGCTGCTTGTTGAACTCATTATTCCGGGAGCGTAGGGGGATGAAGGTGAGGCCTCTGCTGAGGACTGATCTTTCACCTGCACTGTTTTGTGTGTCCCTGGGGCTGGCAGGCCTCCGTGCAAGCTGGGGGACTCGCAGGTCGCCCTGAAAGCTGTCACCTTGAGAGCCGGAGGGTGTTTAGGCCATACTGTTAACCTGAAGGTGGGTAGGCTGCCACAAAAACTGGAAGATGGATAGGCCATCCCGACAGTCGCCTCAAGAGCCAGACGGTGGGTAGGCCGTTCTGAGTGCTGTCATCCCGAGAAGGGATAATCAGGACGGGCTGTCCTAGAGGTGGCGGACTGTGCATAGGGGTGGGCAAGAGCCAAATGGCACATAGGGGCAGATAGAGAGCTGGAAGGTGGGTAGGCCATCCTCCGTGCTGTCACACGGGGCAAGTACCGGGCGGGCTGTCCTTGAGGTAGTTGGAAAATTCAGAAGGGCTGTCAGGGAAGCCGGAAGGTGAGTGCTATCATCCTTGGGGGGGAAGTGGGGTGGTGAGGTGGAGTGAAATAGGATGGGCTGTGTTAGAGGTGGCTGGAAGGTGTGTCAGGGGTGGAGAGCCAGAAGGGGTGAAGGGGTGGACTGTCTTTGAGTGGCCGGAAGGTGAGAGGGACCAGTGGTTTGCTGGGTTGCCAGATGTCTGTATTATGTTTTATTTTCAGTTTTCTTAAACTGTCTGTATCTGATGGTGTTCACTGATACCTTCTTGATAATATAAAGTGGGATTTGACGGTACGTCATTTACCTGCAAACTGGTTGTATGGTGAGGTTTGGGATCTGGCTCTGCCTCCCTTCCCCAATAAATTGCTGATTTTTTTTATATGGCTGTTCATGTTAATTGTTTGTTTGTAATTTATACTGGTTAATAACATTAAGAAAATATAAACAAGGGGTTTAGAATCTCCTCAGTTTAGGGGACTGACTTCAATCTGGCTCATCACAGCCAGTGTACTGTACACTAGTAAATAAAGAGTGACTTAGTGGCGGGATACTGGCCTCTGTGCTGTTAGTTCAGCATTCGCAAACTTGGCAAAGTGCAATCACTTCCATTATCCAAGTAGTTGATATATATTGTAAATAAATCTGACTCCAGCACTGACCCTGTTGACTCTTCACAAGTCACAGGTTGCCATGATGAATCTGCCCCTTTTATCCCACTTCTTTATCTTCCATTAGTTACCAGTCCTCTGTCCAGTCTAATGTATTACCTCGAACACCAAGGGCTTCTCTCTTATTAAATAGCCTTACAACAACTGGTTTATCTTTATTGAGATTGCTTGTTCTCTCCTTTATGTAGTATATAGAAAATTGAATTTTCCTTTAAATCAATAGTTTTTTTTTAGAAAACCTCATTTTATAATGTCTACATTAATTTCAGCACTACAATTACCATACTTTTAAAAACCAATTTACAACAGACAAGGTTACAAGTATATATAACAATCTAGTAATTGTAAGTGAGTGTAGAGTTTTGATGTATCCGATATTTTGGTATACCATCCCATTTGCTATATCACAGGCGTTAATATATATCATTTTATTTCGGACATTTCACATGTAATTATTGAATTTGGACAAATATTAGCATAGTTTATCAGCATATTTTTAAGTTTGAACATTTTCTGCCTGAAGGAATATATCTAAGCTTTTACTTTTCATTATTGTCCATTGCACAAATATATTGGTTCCAAAGGATAGTTTGCACGAAACAGTATTTTTTGGAAGCAAGGTAGACTCTTTAAGAGCTGGATCTATGCTGGGGCATGCACTTTCCTTCATGTTCTATCATCAATAATTCAACAGCACAGTAACTAACAATCTAGCGCCCAAGAGTATTGATGTTCTATTCTGTATGCAGAAAGTTCCTTCAGAGGAATAATTAGAAGTGTCACTAAGCAAACCATGTTTACTGGTGGGAGAGAAGGAAGGATAGAGAGTAAACAACTTACAATAGGCAAGGGTTCAGTTTTACATGCAGTTCAGCAATGTAGTATTTCACAATTTGCACAGCAGCTGTATACACTTTTATTTTTGGATCTTTTAACACCATCTGTATTAGGTTGGGGATTCAAAGAAATGAATAAGGCAGCAGAGGTAGATGTCACAATTCACTGAATGAAATTGCTTCATGTATTTTTCTTAAATAATCAATCTAGTCTGGGAGCTAGTTAAATGCGTGAATTAGCAGTAATGCAAGGGAAGTCAAATGGTGACTGAAAGAGAAAAATGTCAAAAAACATGTTTTGCATGTAACTCTCCATGTGAACTAATCAACAGTCTTTCTGTGCACTACTCATTTTCTCATAAGAACTGCCTACTGTGTACATGAAAAATATAACAGAAACTCAGCAGCCAATTTATGCACAGCAGGCTTCCACAAGCAACGATATAATAATGACCATGTAATCTGTTGGTAGAAGGATAAATATTGGTCAGGAAGAACTACCCTCATCTACTTAACCTAATACCACAGGATATGAGATATCCACCTGAAAAGGCAACTGGGCCCGTGCTTTAATGTTTCAGCCGAAAGATAATCACTCCAACTGAAGCTCAAAAGAAATGGGGAGAGCAGGTGAATCGATGGCTGAAACATTTCTGATGGACCTGGAAAATAGAAGGATTGGATCATGTGTCTTGAATTTGATGCTCTGTTCCAAAGTTCCATATTGCTTATCAGGGTCCTGTACATATTGTTTAATTATATTACGGAAAGCACAATGGACACAAGTACAGAGAAATCAGGAGCCGAGCTTTAAACTTTAAAGAAAAGAACATTTTTACAAAACTGGCTTCACCTATGATGCAATGTCAGTAATACCTTCAGGGCACATGTGCAGGCACAAGTGTATATGTGGAAAGCTGAGAAAGTACATTGTGTGGAATTATAAATTGAATCTTAGGGACAGAAATGGTGAGAATGAAAGATTCTGGGCAGAATTTTCCCAATGTGGGCATTGATGAGTCAGTCAGGAAAATATGGTGAAATAGGAAAAATTCAAATTCTGACACTGAGAAAATGTTGAGGGGAGAAACTCCTGAAACTATTGAACAGTGAGGGATCAATTTACATTCATTAACATCTCATAATTACATCAGTACACCTCCTTATACGCTGTGACTATGCTGCTCCTTTAACAAGGTAATGTTTTTCAGAGGGGCCATCAAGTCAGAAGTTCCGATGTCTGGGTAATTCTACTTGAGAATGCTAAGTTTTTCTTTTAAAACACTTGTACAAAGATAGGGGAGTGGCCAGTTCTCCCAGTTCAGGATTTGGTTTGGTTTTAGCAAGCTGTTTTGTTTTGCAGTTGCTGGTCAAGTCTTCGCTGGGAACCCAGAGAAACAGCTCCATGCTGATCCTCTCTCTCTGACACCTCTCCTGTAAGAACCTGTGTTTGATTTTACCTTTTTCTTGCAAAGGGGGTGTTTATGGGGATGTTGCAAATATTTGATAGGTTGCAATAGATTCGATTGGGTTTTCAGATAAGTTATGTTATTCTATATCCGGTCCTCTTTTGTTTGTGTATAAATAAATTCTATTTTGTTTAAAACCAAGTATTTGGGCAAGTTGCATCTCTCCTGGTATGTACATTTTCACCTGCTTAAAACAACTAGAAAAGTAAAGATCTGGACTACCTTCTTCAAATGTTTTTTTTTGGGGGGGGGGTCAAGCCATGTCCATAACAATGTACTTCTTACCATTTTCTCAGGCAATGGCAAGAAATTAGACAGTAACACAACTGGCATGGAAGTCTGAGCAGAAAGCTAACAGCTCACTAGTGCCTTATCATGCCCTCCATCCTGTACAGGATTCCCTAACATATCAGGGCACCCTTCATGGGCAGTGACTGTTTGTATCCTCCATCCCCAAAGGTTGGCATCCGATAACCAGCCTCAACACATCATCATGGTATATCTCTGCTTAGAATACAGTGAATCATTTCAGTTCTTTACTTCGGAGCTAACTGACACCTTACACACTGCAATACTGTGTGGCCGGGCCCCTCAGCACCTATGGAGATGAGCTCACCAAAATGTGCCCTGATTCTAATCTAGCCAAAGTACTCACTGAGGCATAGTACTTACGCTGATAGAGGGTGCAATGTCAACTCTCCTGGTGCTTCTTCTGAGGGATCTGTGGCTACTTCCTTAGTGTTTTCAAATAAACCCATTGCACTGTAACTTGTTGTCATGTGATTTTTGACCTAGTTCCTTGGAGGTGGAGGTGCTGGGTGGCAGGATTAGCCTCTTGGGATTGGAGTCTGAGGATGATGCTGGTGCTGCAGCAGACCAGGGAGAAACTAAGTAAAAGAGAGAGGTTATGGGCATGTTAAGAATACATTTACTGGAGGGAACTGGGAGAGTCATGCAGCACTGACAAGGAATCTTTAATCATTTGTCAAGACATGGAATCTTGTCGTGACTACCTGGGAAGCCTCTATCCTGCCCTGTGAATTCATGATTGTCTCCTCTTTTCCTACACCTACCTTGGCTCTTTCAGCCCTTGTTTTCTTTTGCAGTAAGACAAAAGGAAGGATTGAGTGAGTGGCTGGCACTTCTGTTAGCATTGGTGCAGATGAAGGAAATGTGGTGAAGTGTCCTGAGTGAGTGAATAGACAGCATAGATGTCAAGAATGGTTAGTAGTGTACGGGAATGGTGTGGATGAAAATTACTGAGGGCAGATGCTGCATGCAACAGTGGAAGTGGGAGATCATGAGCTTGGTGGGTGGTGTTTGCAGTTCCAGAAATACAGTGAGTGTGAGAAATCAGAGAACGTATTCTGGCAGAAGGTAATTTGCGTACTTGTACTGGGTTGGCATTCCTCTGGACCATGGACACCACACCCAGGCTGGCTAGACCGATGGGCTAGCTTCTTTCACCAATCCTGACACTGGTTTACAGTGTTTAACATCATGTGCACTTCTGCTGTTGGTGAGCACAGGGTAGTGCAAGAGTAGAGCTGGAGGTGTGTGGGATGTACTTAATGAGGTGGGCAATGGAGAAGTTCATGAGATAATGTGTGAAAACTCAGAGAGAAACCCTTCATGAAGCACCCCAAAATTTACATTGAGCTGATTTTTGATTAAAAACTCAGCACCTGTCTCTAATATGATGATAGGAGCTATGTGGTTCATAGCTGCTGTCTTTGAAGGGGCAGTAAGTGAGGGAGGGAGTGGGGAAAAGATTGTCATTGGAAGGGCTGGGCCAGCAGCATGAGAGTTCACTCAGTTTTGACTGCAGCATTCTATTCTCCATATGAGAATCATTTCTACTTCAATTGAACTTGGAAATAAAAAAAGCACAGGGGAAGCTGGAAACCCATGAAAGAGGTTTAGATCAGGTCTAAAGGACCCCTTACCAACAACAGAAGTAGCAACACCCAGCAGAGAGAATGTCAGCACAGTCACCTATTCCTTTCGGTAGTGTGGCAAAGGCATTGCTTATCTTGCAACTTACACCATTATTGTGCAAATTTAAACTTTCCAAAGGATTAAAAGTTTAATAATAAATAGGCATGTGACACATAAACTGTTTGTTGTGTATACGTTTTCTCTCTTTTGATTTTAATGTTGAACACCATTGTTGCACAAACTGTGCTGTGTTGTGTTTCCAAACAAAGGTGATACTTTGAAGGTAAAGCTTTAATCCAGCATTCATTTGACACATTGTAGGCGATTAGCATCCTGTTTTGATTTGATTAATCCTTGGCCTGAGATTGATATGCTTGTTGAGCTGCTATAATAAAATTCCATTTGGATTTTGACGCTATCCTATCTACCTAAAGAAAGAAACACAAAAAAAAGCAACACAAATTACTGTTGGCAATGTTACTCAAAAGTGATAACAATACTAATCGTAATTCTTTAATGGTAATGGTAAATAGTATCAGTACAAAAAAGTGTTTTGTGGAATATGACCTCTTTAAGAACGCACATGGGTTTCAATTAGATTTTCACCATGCATGATCAAGAACCTATTCACTGGAAAAACTTCATAAACTTGTTAACTACCTATTAACATGAACTAGAGTAGTTTTGTAAAATGATACTTAACAAGTGCCTTTGGCTTATTTTCATGTTGATTTCTCATTCTTCTCTTTCATTGTACAGAACTCATCAGAAAAAGGAACAACTTTCAGCAGTGCATTTTTAACACCTTACAGCATAGGGAGAGGCAACTTGAAAATCAACCACAATATTTAATCCTCATTTGTTATTTTTATTGTGCCTTTAACTGATCTTATTATTGAGCGCACCTATTCCCATTTTATGCAAAAAGCATGAAAGGATTTATATATGGAGACCAGCGTTGTTATTAATTCGATAATGGACAACAGCTTCCACTCTCACTGAACTGTTTTATATTAACTTGATTTGGAGATCCGGTTTTGGACTGGGATGTACAAAGTTTAAAAATCACACAGTCCCAGGTTATAGTCCAACAGGTTTAATTGGAAGCACACTAGCGTTCGGAGCGACGCTCCTTCATCAGATGATAGTGGAGGGCTCGATCGTAACACAGAATTTATAGCAAAAATTTGCAGTATGATGTAACTGAAATTATACATTGAAAAATTTATTGTCTGTTAAGCCTTTCATCTGTTAGAATACAGTGCTAGTTTCACTTCTTTCATGTGTAAATCACGAAACCTTTTTTTTTAAAAGTTGCATTCTCAGGTTAGCTGTTAACAATGGTGATAGCTAGACAATATGTTGAAGGTGTTAGCCCCCTGTGTTCTCTGTCTATGACCTGATGCTTAGATTGATTCTAATCTAAAAAGTGAGATAACAGAGTTTTACATAAATTCATGCAGTTTTTGAGCTCAGAGTTCTACATGAATGTATGCAGTTTTTGAGCAAAGTGCAATGTAACTCTGCAAGTACAAATTCACCACATAAAATATGTGTGCATGTGGGTCTTTGTCTGTCTATGTGTGTGTGTCTGTCTGGGGTGGGGGTTGTGAGTGTGAGAAAGTGTGTGTGTGCGTGTAGTGAGTGCAGAGTGTCTTAAGTCTGTGAGGGGGTGCACGTGTGAGTGTGTCTGTCTATAAGGGTGTGTGTGGGTGTCTGTGTGCGCGTCTGTGTGTACCTGTGTCCATGTGTATGTGAGAGTGTGTGTGTTTAGGAATATCTGTGTGTGTGTATAGTGCAATGGTGATCACCTGTAATGTGACATGAACCCAAGGTCCCGGTTGAGGCCTTCCCTATGGGTACCGAACTTAGCTATCAGCCTCTGCTCGGCCACTTTCCTCTGCTGCCTGTCCCGAAGTCCACCTTGGAGGATGGTCACCCGAAGGTCCGAGGCTGAATGTCCTGGACCACTGAAGTGTTCCCCAACTGGGAGGGAACCCTCCTGTCTGTTGATTGTTGTGCGGTGCCCATTCATCCGTTGTCGTAGCCTTTGCTCAGTTTCCCCAATGTATCATGCCTCCGGGCATCCCTGCCTGCAATGTATAAGGTAGACAATGTTGGCTGAGTCACATGAGTACCTGCCATGTACAAGGTGGGAGGTGTTCCCATGTGTAATAGTGGTATCTATGTCCACAATCTGACACGTCTTGCACGTCCACCGTGACAGAGTTGTATGGAGTTGTCCTGAGAGCCGGGCAGTTTGCTACGAACAATGGTCTGTTTGAGGTTTGGCAGTTGTTTAAAGGCAAGTAGTGGAGGTGTGGGGAAGGTCTTGGTGAGGTGCTCATCCTCATTGATAATGTGTTGCAGGTCACGAAGGTAATTTTTCAGCCCCTGGGAAGTCTAAATGCAGGGTACCCTGAACAATGAAGGGTACCCTGTCGGTTGCAGCACGTGTCTGTCTCCTGAGGAGGTCATTACGGTTCCTTGCTGTGGCACGTCGGAACTGGCGGTTGATGAGTTGAGCATCGTACCCCGTTCTTGTGAGGGAATCCTTGAGTACTTCCAGGTGTTCAGGTGGGGTACCCCCACCCCAGACAAACACACACACAGACAGACAAAGACCCACATGCACACATATATTTTGTGTGGTGAATTTGTACTTGCAGGGTTACATTGCACTTTGCTCAAAAACTGCATACATTCATGTAGAACTCTGAGCTCAAAAACTGCATGAATGTATGTAAAATTCTGTTATCTCACTTTTTAGATTTTTAACTTTATATTAACTTGAAATGCATTTTATGATGAGCTTGTAACAAAGAAGCAAGATGCGCTTTGAGTAGAATTCCCACTTCCTTATCCATTCCCCCTCTCATGGACCAGCTTCCCTTCACTCCTTCCCCTTTGCTCGATGGTACTTTGTTGCTGAGCAGTGTTATGTTACAAGGCCAAGGTGATGGTGTTTGTCATCCTATTTAATGCAGCAGGCATATTGGTATCCAGAGCCTGCACAGCTGTGATTAAAGGGTGTGTGGATTCCTCCGGTTGTGGTGACTGATATTCAATGGAGTTGGCCAATCTATTCCAGAGGGAAAAAAATGCTCTACAGCATCAATACATTTGCACTTTGGTTGGACTCCCTCATTCTCTCTACTATCCGGAAAATACATGTGGAAGGCCAATCAGTACATTGCAGGTTTTCTGTTCCCTCTCCATGAGTATCTTTTCCATAATGGCTCCTGCGGTGGAGAGTCCGTGTCCATCTGAACAGAGTCTGAGAGGGTGTGCCTTCAAATGTACACTTTCCATGATTCCCATTGCCTCAATTGTCTGCTCTTGCTCACTTATGACACATGTATCACCCAGCGAAATCCTGACTGACTGACAGTGCATTTAGACTTACAGAAATGTGAGTATTGGCATTACTACCTGTTAAGAATGAATCCAGTGTTGGTACATCCTCAGAGGAATCAACTCCTCTTAGGATTCATCATCTAGTTGGGCCACCAGCTGCTACTGCACACATGAAGACTCTTGGGGGAGAACAGACATAAACAACTATTGGCAAACTTAGTTTGTTACAACTTAGTGGCATGAAAATCATTATATTTCACTCGGTGCTGAAATGCATTCAACACTACTCAGCACTGTATGACAGGTGATTAAATATTTAATTCTGCCAAAAGGTAACTGAAAGTATTGTTTCTGAAGGTCAGAAACTCTGAAATGCTACTGGTTTCTGGCATTTCCTCCTTCACAACTGTCAACAACACAACCCATGGAGATACATTCAACCTACTTTCTCTCCCTTGTGTCTGTGCCTCCTCTTACTGCAGCAGAGCAAACAGCGAAACTATGAGTGAGTATAATTACATATTTTCACTCGATGGCTGTAATGCATTTGGTGAGGGTGAACCCGGAGGGGGGACGTCAAATTTCAAAAGAATGACTGTGAATGCCAATGCTATTTGGGTAGAAGGGAATATGAGGAAGTGCATAGAAAGGGAAGGATAGATGCACTTGTAAGGTAAAGGAGTGTGAAGAGTGACGTGACCAAGCACATTTAACAAGACAATGTGGAGGCAGGTACCATACACAATCGGATATTGGTCAAATGTGTGACTGTTCTTACCTTCCCTCTCCTGCTTAGATAATTGAAGTGCTTCATACCCCAAATTCCAGTAATGTGGTCCTGTGCTCCGTTACTGTCCTCCTGAGCTACCTGGCTGTTAACTGTCAATCAGCATGGCAATGTCACTTCCAATCAGAGTCCACTTGCCAACCAATTAGCACTCACCTCTCATGCAGTATAAATGTTGGTTTTCCCTTTCAATTAGTGATACCTAGAGGTTCAGGTACATAGTTCCTTGAAATGGTATGACAGGTAGAAAGGGTGGTGAAAAAGGTGTTTGGCACACTTGCTTTCATTGGTGTGAACATTGAGTGCAGAAGTTGAGGCATCATCTTACAACTGTATAAGACATTAGTAAGGCCACATTTGGAGTACTGCACATAATTCTGGTCACCCTCCTATATGAAGGATGTTATTAAACTGGAAAAGGTGCACAAAAGATTTACAAGGATGTTACTGAGACTGGGAGGTTTGAGTTGTAAGGACAGGCTGGATAGACTGGGACTTTTTTATCTGGGACTTTTTTTATCTGGGACATAGGAAGCCGAGGGGTGACCTTATAGAGGTTTATAAAATCATGAGGGGCATGAGGTGAATGACAAGGGTCTTTTCCCCAGGGTGTGTGAATGAACTGCCAGAAAAGTGGGAGATGCGTGTATCGTTAGGATGTTTAAAAGATATTTGGATAAATTCATAAATAGGAAAGGTGGGAGGGATGTAGGCCAAGTGCAGGCAAATGGAACTAGTTTACTTTGGGAACATGGTCAGCGTGAACTGGTTGGAGCGAAGGGTCTGATTCCATGTTCTATGACTCTATGACATTAAGACCTGAGGGGCAACATTTTCACACACAGAGTGGTGCACAATTGAAATGAGCTGCCAGAAGAAGTGTTGGGTACAACATTTAAAAAGACATTTGGATACGTACATGGACAGGAAAGGTTTAGGGGCCTACATGCCAAACTCGGACAAATGGGACGAGTTCAGTTTAGGAAATCCAGATGGCATGGATGAGTTGGGCTGAAGGGCCTGTTTATGTGCGGTATGACCTTATGACCCTATGGCTTTAAGATGAAAAACATTGAAAAAATGTATTTTTATTTCCAGTAGCACTCCAGTAATATAAAACTAGTTAACAAAGTGCTCGGAATCCACTTTTCCGAAGGTATATAAACCTCTCCAGGGAATTTGGTCGGAATCCCTGAAAAGGTGCATGATCAGATGCTGAAAGGGGAAACTGTTGATATACAAGTGTAAAACCACCTTCACCACGTTTGTGTAGAATCTGACCAGATTTACCCGTACAATATCACACTGTAGGTTCAACATGTGCCTACACAGTCAGATTATAAAAATTCTACAATTACAGACTTGGGATTTGGATAAATGTGTAAGCATCTCTCTTAAATTTAATGTAAATTGGGTAATGGCTACAGGTACTGCTGGATTAGGTTAGCAATTTTTAAACAAATTATAGTCCAGTCTATCAAGGAATCATCCAAATGAATTTTATAAATGGAGGCACCTTAAAAGCAAAGATTTTTCAATAAGATCATTCATTAGTGTGCTAATTGTATGCCCATAGCATCCCCATATACTGTATAAAATTAAATTACAATCATTACTGTTACATATGAATGTTAGGGATAGGGCCCAAAGTTATTTTTAATTTGTGCACTCTATTAAATTTGTTGTGTGCGAAGTAGCTGCTTAAATTGCGGTTAAAACCCTTCCACTTTTGTCTGAAGGTTGACAGTGATTTAAAGTACAACTTTTTACGGTTGGCATTTAATCTATAGCATAAATCACCCTGAAAGCCAATTATTCCAGATTCCACTTCTAGAAGTAAAGGTTATAAAAGCCTCATATGGGACAACACGAGGAGCCAAATACAAGTTCTTTTGTTAATGTGATGGCATGCATATCATGTCTAGGCTGGGAAAGGAGCAGCTGGCAAATAATATTTCATATAGCCATCCGTGTTTTTCATACTTTGCATTTACTCTTATCAACATTGAAAAATTATCACCTGTAATTTGGAAAATGACCAGCACTTGCCATTTATCACACTTACTGTTGCCCTCTTCAGCAGAGCAACTAGCACTAACCAGAGATCAATTGCAGTGTGACACTCTCTACAGGATGTATTGTGATCAGGATAAACAACAACAGGTCCCTTCAACCAATCAGGCTATGGGGAGATGATGGTGGAGTGGTAAAGTCACTAGACAACAGCTAATGCAGCTGGTAGCGGGTGGAATTCGAATACAATTCATAAAAACATCTGGAAAAATGCTCATCTCAGTAATGGTGGTCAAAGGTATTGATTGCCTCAAACTCTGTGTGATTCCAAAGGTGCCAGCTATCTTCTCGTCCTTTCTCCCAGCACTGTGTAGCTTGGTAGAGGACCTGGTGGATATCATCAATCTGTGCCCAATATGGCCAGAAAGTGGATGACACTTCAGCAGCACTTGCCCAAAGCAATGATTTGATTTGATTTATTCTTGTCACATGTACCTAGGTAACGTGAAAGGTTTATTTTTGTGTGCAGTACAGACAGATCAGACCACACAAAGAGCATAAGGGTAATAGAGCAGAGTGGGGACTACAATGTTGTGGTTGCTGTTATGAATAGGGACGCACAAATAAGTTTTAGATTTGGGAAACAGCTTAGCTCATCAGATATGATAGTGCAGCTCCTGTTTGCCTAACATTAAGCCAGTTTAGGAAGGCTGAACATCAAGGAGTTTCACCTGCAGGCTTGGCCTGTTGGAACAGCAGAGGGCTGGGAACTGAGCCCAGTATGGGGGATACCAGCAGGAGCTGGAAGATTACTGTGGGACCAGGTGTGAATGAATTGTCTTCCTGATCACAATTCTCAAACTTCCCTTTCCCTGAACAACCTGTTGCAGTCCTTTTAATCGTCATTTGTTTAGTTGCTGAAGGCATGGTACAACTCTGCCATGTGGCATACACTCCCCCATTTATATATTTGTATCTATACACACAAAAAAAGGAGATGAACTGGGAAATCCACTCTCCACTGAAGACCAGGCATGCAACGTTCAGGTCAGATGACCCAGACCTATACAGAAAAGCCAGATATGGTCTCCACAAAGCCAGCAGGGATGCCAAGAGGCAGTACAGGACCATGTTAGAGGCTCAAATCAACCATACAGACACCCGCTGCTTGTGGTAAGGCTTAAACAACATAATGGGATACAAAATGAAGCAGAGTAAGATAATGGACAAAGACACATTTCTCCCTGATGCGCTCAATACTTTCAATGCTTGGTTCGACAGTCCCGGACACAACTGTGGTAAAAACAATGACTGCAGATGCTGGAAACCAGATTCTGGATCAGTGGTGCTGGAAGAGCACAGCAATTCAGGCAGCATCCGACGAGCAGCAAAATCGACGTTTCGGGCAAAAGCCCTTCATCAGGAATAAAGGCAGAGAGCCTGAAGCGTGGAGAGATAAGCTAGAGGAGGGTGGGGGTGGGGAGAGAGTAGCAGAGAGTACAATAGGTGAGTGGGGGAGGAGATGAAGGTGATAGGTCAGGGAGGAGAGGGTGGAGTGGATAGGTGGAAAAGGAGCTAGGCAGGTAGGACAAGTCCGGACAGGTCAAGGGGACAGTGCGGAGCTGAAAGTTTGAAACTAGGATGAGGTGGGGGAAGGGGAAATGAGGAAGCTGTTGAAGTCCACATTGATGCCCTGGGGTTGAAGTGTTCCGAGGCGGAAGATGAGGCGTTCTTCCTCCAGTCGTCTGGTGGTGAGGGAGCGGCGGTGAAGGAGGCCCAGGACCTCCATGTCCTCGGCAGAGGGGGAAGGGGAGTTGAAATGTTGGGCCACGGGGCAGTTTGGTTGATTGGTGCGGGTGTCTCGGAGATGTTCCCTAAAGCACTCTGCTAGGAGGCGCCCAGTCTCCCCAATGTAGAGGAGACCGCATCGGGAGCAACGGATACTAGTGGATGTGCAGGTAAAACTTTGATGGATGTGGAAGGCTCCTTTAGGGCCTTGGATAGAGGTGAGGGAGGAGGTGTGGGCACAGGTTTTACAGTTCCTGCGGTGGCAGGGGTAAGTGCCAGGATGGGAGGGTGGGTCGTAGGGGGGGCGTGGACCTGACCAGGTAGTCACGGAGGGAACGGTCTTTGCGGAAAGTGGAAAGGGGTGGGGAGGGAAATATATCCCTGGTGGTCGGGTCTTTTTGGAGGTGGCGGAAATGTCAGCGGATGATTTGGTTTATGTGGAGGTTTGTAGGGTGGAAGGTGAGCATCAGGGGTGTTCTGTCCTTGTTACGGTTGGAGGGGTGGGGTCTGAGGGCAGAGGTGCGGGATGTGGACGAGATGCGTTGGAGGGCATCTTTAACCATGTGGGAAGGGAAATTGTGGTCTCTAAAGAAGGAGGCCATCTGGTGTGTTCTATGGTGGAACTGGTCCTCCTGGGAGCAGATATGGCGGAGGCGGAGGAATTGGGAATACGGGATGGCATTTTTGCAAGAGATAGGGTGGGAAGAGGTGTAATCCAGGTAGCTGTGGGAGTCGGTGGGTTTGTTAAAAATGTCAGTGTCAAGTTGGTCATCACTAATGGAGATGGAGAGGTCCAGGAAGGGGAGGGAGGTGTCAGAGATGGTCCAGGTAAATTTAAGGTCAGAGTGGAATGTGTTGGTGAAGTTGATGAATTGCTCAGCCTCCTCGCGGGAGCACGAGGTGGCACCAATGTAGTCATCAATGTAGCAGAGGAAGAGGTGGGGAGTGGTGCCGTGTAATTACGGAAGATCAACTGTTCTACGTAGCCAACAAAGAGACCGGCGTGTCCGCTGTCAGCACTGCAGATGTCAGATCAGTTTTCCTGAGAGTCAACCCAAGGAAAGTGATGGCCCCGGACTGAGTCCCTGGCTGTGCACTTAGATCCTATCTCATCCAGCTATTCACTTACATCTTCCATCTCTCCCTCCTACAAGCCGAAGTCCCCATCTGCTTCAAGAAGACCACCACCATATTCGTACCTAAGAAAGCACATGCAATATGCCTTAATGACTGCTGCCCAGTGGCTCATACCTCCATATTCATGAAATGCTGCGAGATGCTGGTCATGGCCCACATCAACTCTAGTCTCCCAGTCTGCCTCAATCCCCTGCTGACAATTTGCCTACCGACAACAGGTCCACAGCAGGTGCTACTTCCCTAGCCCTGCACTCATCCCTGGAATGTCAGACTCCTGTTCATAGATTACAGCTCTGCTTTCAACACCATTATCCCAACTAAACTGGTCTCAAAACTCCAAGACCTAGGTCTCAGCTCTGCCTCTGCAACTGGATCCTGAGCTTCCTGACTGTAATCAGTGAAGATTGAGAACTGCACTTTCTTCATGATAACACTCAACACTAGAGCGCTCCGAGGATGCGTTTGTAGCCACCTACTGTACTCCCTGTGTTGCCAAATTCCATTCAAACTCCGTCTGGTGACAATAACATGGTAGGAGGATATCGAACAACAATGAGCCAGAATACAGAAAGGAGACAGAGGGCTTGGTGACATAGTGCAGTGAGAACAACCTCTCTCTCAACTACAGAACTGATCACTGCATTCAGAAAGAAGGGAGAAGAATACACCCCTGTCTTTATCACCTGAGCAGCGGTTGGGTCTGTCACGTTCCTAGGAGTGATGATAACTGGTAACCTGTCCTGGATGTCCGATGTAGATGTTACAGTGAAGAAGGGACAACAACACCACTTCTCCCTCAGGTGGCTCAGGAAATTTAGCATGTCCCACAATGTCCCTCACAACTTTTACAGGTGCACCATAGAAAGCATAGTGTCCATGCATAACCGCCCCCTTCTGTTTTTAACACGACCACTATCTCAGAATAAAAATAACTAACTCATCCACAAAAGGACAACCATGAAGTCAGTCATGCTTGAAAGGAGTAAGTGTAAATTGAGAAGAATGTCAGCTACAAGATATATGTAATAGACAGAAATCTACAAATGAATGGGGCGATATGGTGTGCTAAGTTAAATACCATATGAAATGTTAAGATAAGGGCTGGTTTAATAAGTAGAACTGGTTAGTAAGTTTTGCAGGTGACAACAAAATTGGAGGTGTAGTGGACCCTGAAAAAGGTTATCTCAGAGTACGATGGGCTTTGATCAGATGGGCAATGGGCCGATAAGTGGCAGATGGAGTTTAATTTAGATAAATGTGAGGTGTTGCATTTTGGTAAGGCAAATCAGAGCAGGACTTATACACTTAATGGTAAGGTCCTGGGGAATTTTACTGAACAAAGAGACCTTGGAGTGTAGGTTCATAGTTTCTCGAATGTCTCATTGCAGGTAGACAGAATAGTGAAGGCACTTGGTAAGCTTGCCTTTATTGGCCAGTGCATGGAGTATTAGATTAGATTAGATTAGATTACAGTGTGGAAACAGGCCCTTTGGCTCAACAAGTCCACACCGACCCGCCGAAGTGCAACCCACCCATACCCCTACATTTACCCCTTACCTAACACTACAGGCAATTTAGCATGGCCAATTCACCTGACCTGCACATCTTTGGACTGTGGGAGGAAACCGGAGCACCCGGAGGAAACCCACACAGACACACAGTCAGTCGCCTGAGGCAGGAATTGAACCCGGGTCTCTGGCGCTGTGAGACAGCAGTGCTAACCACTGTGCCGCCCACTATAGGAATTGGGAAGCCATGTTGCTGCTGTACAGGATATCACTAGGTCACTTTTGGAATATTGCATGCAATCCTGGTCTCCCGGCTATAGGAAGAATGTTGTGAAACTTTAAAGGGTTCAGAAAAGATTTACAAGGATGTGCTGAGGAAGGGTCTCTCGACCTGAAATGTTAACTCTGAATTCTCTTCACAGATATTGCCAGACATATTGAGCTTTTTTAGCTATTTCTATTTTTGTCTCTGATTTACAGCATGTGCAGTTCTTTTAGTTTTCACAAGGATGTTGCCAGGGTTGGAGGGTTTGACCTACAGGGAGATGCTGAAAGGCTAGGGCTGTTTTCCCTTGAGCATCCGAGGCTGAGGGATTACTTTATAGACATTTATAAAATCATGAGGGGTATGGATAGGGTGAATAGCCAAGGTCTTTTCCCAGAGTAGTGGAGTCCAAAACTAGACGACATAGGTTTAAGGTGGGAGGAGAAAGATTTAAAAGGGATCTAAGGGGCAACTTTTTCACACAGAGGGTGGTGCGTATATGGAACAAACTGCCAGAGGAAGTGGTGGAGGCTGGTACAATTATAACATTTAAAGGCATCTGGATGGGTATATGAACAGGAAGAGTTTAGAGGGATATCGGGCAAATGCTGGCAAATCAAACTTCTTTAATTTAGGATATCTGTTTTGGCATGGACAAGTTGGACCTGAAGGGTTTATTTCCATGATGTACAACATGACTATGAGTCCCTGACTCTATAACTGGCACAGACTGCTACATTTTTAGTTTGGTGAAATGATATATATTTAGTTATGAGGAATTCAATTTGCCTCTGTTGATGAGGCAGCAATACAAAATACAGCAGATGGAACACTCAGGGCAGACAAGGTTCAAAGGTGAAGTGCACAGCGCCAAAGGCATTAGCGGCCAGTCGGAGAGGGACTGTGATCCTGTATGGGACCTGAGCGCCTGCAATGATTATCCTCTGAAGCATTTTGAAGCGAAGACCAGGGAAATAAATTTCCTGGCCCCCAGGACCTGGATGTAGTGTCAGAAATAATATAATGAATTCATACATGTGGAGAAAGGGTGAGTGCATCTTCATGTGGCATTGTGTACCTACTGTATCCATCAGCCTCCTGCCTGCTCAGGCTCAGCGTTCCACATCTTCATTATGCTTAAGACTCCCAGCAAACTCCACCATACCTTCAGACACATCCCAATGTTGCTGGAATCATACCCACTTCTCTGTGCCTCCATATGCATTCAGATATCCAGCTTCGACAGGCACATCACTCAAACATCATCATCATGACTGGTAATCCCTCATAGATGAGGATGACTCTCTTCCACTCTCAGGGTGAGTCCATAGGTAGCTGTACAAACCGATGCAGCTACTGCAGGCTCTGTTACACCAGGGACAGGCGATGGTCATGAGAAGGAATGGCTGGGGGGTTGATGTGACAACATACTCCTTTCGCTGTTTTCGCCTGGCTTCCACTTTGTCCCGACAGCAAGTCGACGACTTCCCAGATGCTCCTCCTCCACTCTGGATGGTCTTGGGCCAGTGATTCCCAGGTGTGTATGGGAATGCGGTTCTTCACCAGTGAGGCCTTGAGGGTATCACTGACCCACTTCCTCTGTCCACCTGGGGCTCGCCTGTTGTTCTGGAGCTTGGAATAAAGCACCTGCTTGGGGAATCTCATGTTGGTTATGCAGACAACATGCCCAGTCCATTGCAGCCGACCAAGGGTGGTCAGTGCCTTGATGTTGGGGATGTTGGCCTGGTTGAGGATGTGGATGTCGGTGCATCTTCTTTCCTAGAGGAAGACCCATCACTCAAACACAGGGCAAGACAAACACTGACATTCTGTCCTCTCTATTACAAAGGAACACACAATTTTAGGGAGCAGAGTAGAAATACATGTATTTAAAGATCACAAAGGAGATTAAGAGTTGGAAGTAAGGGAATGGCTATATGGCAGTCAAAAGCATTACAGCATCAGCGAAAAGAGAAGCCCTGCAAAATATAACCAGATCCATGGAATGGATGATATCAATTAAGCAGGGATGCTTACTTTGGTGAGATCAAAGAACCAGTTGGAAAGCACTGGTGGAAAGCATTGCTTTAAGCTAGACTATCTACAGTAGTTTTGGTACTTAACTTTTCTCCGGAGGTCAGTATTATTAAGTTCAACTATCATGCAGGGGAATACTTAAGTCAGGAGGTAGAGAATTCTAGATCATAGGATAACTGAACACAGCCTTTCAATTAAGAGAGAGGAAGATTTCAGGTCGTTCTGCTATAACGCGCATTTTGTTAATGCGATTGACGAATTGGGGACACTTTCTAAAGCATAAACTTTTAAAACGTGTTAGCTGTAACGCGAATACATCGCTAATGCTTTAAGTGCTGTTTCTAAAGCGCGATTTTTCTATAATGGGGGGTTGCTCAAGAACGTTATAGAAAAACTACCTGCACTGAAGCTCTGTATGTGATCCCAGACCAGTGTTGGTCACTCAAGCAGGAAAGGTCATATTGACTTACATCTGATCTGCAGAGTAGAGGCACCAGAAACTGAGGTCAGTCAAAAAAAAACTTTGGAGATGCATTTGCACAGCTGTTCACAAGATTGGGAAGCTGAAGACACCATACCACATCACTGTATACCCTTAAAACAAGGCAGTGTGTTTACACCCAGAGAAGTTCTTCATCCATTCCTGACAAAAATACAGAAGGAAATAGACCTTATGTTGAATCAGGTTTAGGGTGAGAGGGGAAAGATATAAAAGAGACCTAAGTGGCAACTTTGTCACATAGGGTGATATGGATACGGAATGAGCTGCCAGAGGAAGTGGTGGAGGCTGGTACAATTGCAACATTTAAGAGGCATTTGGATGGGTGTATGAATAGGAAGGGTTTGGAGGGATATGGGCCGGGTGCTGGCAGGTGGGACTAGATTGGGTTGGGATATCTGGTCGGCATGAACGGGTTGGACCGAAGGGTCTGTTTCCATGCTGTACATCTCTATGACTCTAAGTGGTTATTTTATTTGTGACAGAACCAACAAGCTATTGCAAAGGGATGATCCTAGTGCCAAAAGCCAATGGATTCAGCTGACTCCATATATATCTTACACAGATTAACAACGCAAGAGAAGTTCATCAAGTGAACAAGGAACTAGCAAAAGCTGGAAAACAGTTCAATCTTTTTGAAGTTAAATGCATATTGTGTTTTATTTTACAACTACCTCTTGATAAAGTTGCTCACAACTTCCATCACACCAGTTGGAAGGGTTTGCATCAGCAGATAATCCTTTGGCATCATTTCAGCACCAGAAATCTTCCAGGGGATGTCAAGCACCTTAGAAGGACTGGATGGAGTCATATATTTAATAGAAAATACCCTGGTCTCCACTCAGATGTCCATTCAGATCAGAAGATTGTTATGAATGTTGCTTCAATTGCCTCCAGGAAATAGGACTTACACTTAACAACAAGTGTAGATGCTCATAGCCCAGTATTAAGTTCCTTGGGCATAATGTGGATGTATCTGGTGTCAGAACTGATGCACAAAAGACAAGATTAATCAAAGAATTAAGGACTCTTATGAGCATGACTAACCACAAGATTTGTGGTGTGATAAACCAAACTGAAAAGTTCTTGCTCAATTTAGCTGTTGTCAGTACACCACTACAAGAGCTGCTAAAATAATATAAAGCATTGTGCTAGGAAGAAGCACAACTGAGATCTTTTGAGAAATTTAGAGGTATTGACAGGACATGATATTTTAGCTGGCCATGATCTAGAACCATCTACTGTCATTGCAAATGCATTTACTGGCGGCTATATCTTTGCATATAGAGACAGATGGAAAAAGTAGATCAGTTTACTACACATCTATTCAATGACAGACGGTGAACAGAGAAATGTTGTGATAGAGAAAGAAGCATTAACATCTACACGAGCTTATGAAAACCTTGCAGGTTATATTCTTTGAGTTAGCAAAACTGCTTCCATGATTGTTGTGATTCAGACTACGGATAATAAGGTTTGATGTAAAGACAGAATATATCTGGAAAAGGCTGCAGACTACAGTAGATACTTTCTAGATTAGAGTGGTGCTGGAAAAACACAGCAGGTCAGGCAGCATCTGAGGAGCAGGAAAATCGACGTTTCGGGCAAAAGTCCTTCATCAGGAATGAAGGACTTTTGCCCAGTCCTTCAGTCCTGATGAAGGACTTTTGCCCAAAACATCAATTTTCCTGCTCCTCGGATGCTGTCTGACCTGCTGTGTTTTTCCAGCACCACTCTAGACTCTGATCCCCAGCATCTGCAGTCCTCACTTTCACCTAGTACAGTAGATACTTTGTCCTGTGTCCCTGTGGCATGACCTGAACAAGAAAATGTGTTTTTTATTCTTGAAGAAGTAGAAACTTTTTTGTCAACATAGGTGACCACCTGCAGGGCCCAGACCAATTTAAACCACTGCAGTCTTTGTTTCTCTTGGTGCATGATGTGCTCACTGTTGACATTGATCCATGCTCTCAATTTTAAAATTGACTCATAATCTAATGCTATTTTAATAACAATAGTTTTGTTGACATCAGATTAAATCAAATCAGGTTTTGTGATTGGGTTTGCTCGTAGATTATAAAAATATGTAACAATGAATCCCAGTTTGGTACAACAAAAAAAAATTTAGTATAAGTGATTTTCAAAGCCAGAAAACATTTGGATTGTTGATGGTGTATTTGCATTCTGTTACTGCTTTTGTCAAGTGCTCTGTAAGAGAGTTGGAGACTAAGCTGATGTGACACAGTACCTTGGAGTTTTGTGTGTTCATTTTCAGTGTCAGTTAGTCGAACTTGGCATACTGTTCAATTATTTAATGACATCCTGGGAGCAAATTTATCATTCCCTGGAAATTGATTTATTTAAATTGTCTTAATTTAGAAGCAGTGTGTTTACAGCAAGGAACTATAAATACATTCTCAGGAGGAGCAGAGAGGGAAATGGACCTAGGGAGACAAAATCAATGAGTAATTTTAACAGTTATTCATCCTAGTGTAAGTTTAATTAAGGGGTGGCCTTTTGTGCACTGATCCAAAGGGTGTAACAAAGTGTAACAAGCTTTCTCATTTTATTAACTTTGTGATGTAAACCATTGCTTAAACACACAATTCTGTTATAGATAATAAACATGATAAAATGTATGCTGAACAGCAGTCTTTGAAGAAACTCTTAATTCCTTTTGGATCATTTCTAATGCCTTGCTTAACAAAAATACTGTAAAATTTCCTGAACAAGATTGATTTTTTTTTCTGCAGTCATCTGTGTATAGGGATGAATAACCAAAACATTTTTGTGTCTGAATTCAAGCCATACAGAATAGAATGAGTTGTAATTATAGGATGTCAGAGTCTTCTTAAGAAACGTGACCATTTCCTGAGAGATGGAGGACATTGAGGCATTTTGAGGAGGTTAATTAACTTCACAGTGATGGATCATAAGCAATCATGATTTCCTCGAGCTGGCCTTTTGGAGTCATTGATGAATTTCTCTGAAACCAAAAGCAGCAGCTGCTAGAAATCTAAAATAATAACAAAGTACTGGAAACATTTAGCAGTTCCAGCAGTATTCATACAGAGGACACAGGTAAGGTTAATGTTTCAGGCTGATGGCTGTTCTTCAGCAATGAAGTTAGTGAATAAATGCAACCAAACTGAGAATTGGAACCTAGGTGGTTTTGTCCAAAATGACCATGGTTACAACATTTAGATGGTCATCCCTCTATAGGAAGGATGTTGTGAAACTTGAAAGGGTGAAGAAAAGATTTGCAAGAATGTTGCCAGGACTGGAGTGTTTGAGTAGTAGGGAGAGGCTTAATAGGCTGGGGCTTTGCCCCCTGGCGCATCAGAGGCTGAAGGGTGACCTCATAGATGTTTATAAAATCATGAGGAGCATAGATAGGGTGAATAGCCAAGTACTTTTTGCCAGTGGGACAGGGTGGGGGTGGACGAGTCCAAAGCTAGAGGGCATAGGTTTAAGGTGAGGGAGGCAACATTTTCAAATAGCGGGTAGTGTGTCTATGGAACAAGCTTCCACACGAAATGGTAGAGGCAGGTATAATTACAATATTTAAAAGACATCCAGATGATGAGTTGGATCAAAGGGTCTGTTTCCATGTTATATGACTCTATGCGATGCACATATGTGAGGAAAACTGGAGGAGCTAATACAACGGTTCTGAATTATGTCTGACTGTGAGACAAGAAATTTGTGAAAATAATAAAATCAGAAGAAGGATTATACAATTTATAATAATTCCAGGTTTGTTTTCTGAGTCCCTGTGTGGATATTTATTGAGCTCTAGGAAGGAGGAAGAAAGAAATGCCAGGAATAGAAAAAAGTCAATCAGTTTGACTTATTGGGGAAAAAAAACAAGATTCATTGAAATAGAAAGATGGCAGTGTAGATATTAACTTAACTTAAATTTTGGCTACCTATAAAATTTAAAGTTAGAATGAAATGAGAAAGAGAAAACTTATGAAACTTGGTGATAACTTAATAATGAGAAAGGTCACAGGTTTTTTTTGTGTTTCTGTGGTAGCTGAAGGAATGTGTGCATTTATTTACATCAAGCATTGAACTCACCAATAATGCACTAAACTGTTACAACTACTCTGCAAAATCTGAAGTTTCATTTAAAACCCACATAGTAAATCAGATGTGATGATGTAGACTATTTACCAGCTGAATTTGTGATTGTTATGGAATTGTGCTGTGTAAATGTCATACTGTTGATTAGATGACATATACACGGTGAACAGTGAATACAAACTAAAGTTTAAATGTCAAAGTTCGTTAAAGGCAAGAGATAGGTATTTCTCTTAGAAGACACAAACAAGCCTTAGTTAATTGATCAAACTGATGTGGGGAACATGATATGTTTATGATATTTGCCAGGAGACTGGATAGTGTGGAGAGTGCAAAAGTGCATGGCTTTTTTGAACAGGAAGTATATAAAGCAGCTCGCCACCCAGAAAAAAATGTAGTTTGGGCAAATGCAGATTAATCAACATGAGAATTTGAGATGGAATGGGGTCACCACCTCTTCTGGCCTATCGTCAGACAAGTCCAGGTTAATAGGTTCACTTGTAATTTTTAATAGTGCATTTTGCTTTAATAAAGAACATTGAGTATATTCTGTTGTTAGAAATGTCTTGTGTTCTTGGTGCCTACAGTAAACCTGATAAATCACGGTGGCACAGTGGTTAGCACTGCTGCCTCACAGCGCCGGAGACCCGGGTTCAATTCCCGCCTCAGGCGACTGACTGTGTGGAGTTTGCACGTTCTCCCCGTGTCTGCGTGGGTTTCCGCCGGGTGCTCTGGTTTCCTCCCACAGTCCAAAGATGTGCAGATCAGGTGAATTGGCCATGCTAAATTGCCCGTAGTGTTAGGTAAGGGGTAAATGTAGGGGTATGGGTGGGTTGCGCTTCGGCGGGTCGGGGTGGACTTGTTGGGCCGAAGGTCCTGTTTCCACACTGTAATGTAATGTAATCTAATGTAAATCAAGGAAAATGGGAATAAAAGCCTACAGCAGCTGAAAAGAAAAGCCAGTATAGTGCAGGTTCATGGTAAAGTGAAAACATGTATTCCGTCATTAATTAGCCTTAAAATGCCAATTCCTGTCTACATGAATAGTTAATGTTATTTGTAATTTCGCATCCATTTAATTATGATCATAACTTAAACTTTATTTGAAGAATATTATTAAAATAGGTTAAATATACAAACAAGGTTTTAAAAATTACTTAGCTATTTCCAACCATTTTTTAAAATTTGCTCTTGGATGTGGATATATGCACAGTAATATAATTGTGTAATGCTAAATTCCTCTGAGATGGCTATGTTGGGCTGTCTCATTGAACTGTTGCAGTTTTTGGTTGACTTACAATGCTGTTAGGGAGGGAGCACCAAGATTTTGACCCCAATGCAGTGAAAACACAAGTGATATAGTTCCAAGTCAGGACGGTATGCGGCTGGAGAGGAGTTTGCAGGTGGTGGTGCTTCTCATGCATCTGCTCCCCTTATCCTCCTAGGTGGTTACGGTTTATGGTTTTCAACAGAGCTTCTGAAGAAATCTTTGCAATTTACTGCAGTGCATCTCATACATGATGAACACTACGGCTGCTATGCTTTATTGGTGAGGGAAATGAATGTTGAAGGTGGTGGAAGGGGTCCCATTCAAGCAGGCTGCTATGCCCAGGATGTTGTCAAGGTTCCTGTTGATTTCTTAGAGCTGTACCTATTCTGGCAATTGGAGAGTAAACCACCACATTGTGCCTTCTAAATGGTGAACAGATAAGGGAAAGACACAAGCTGAGTTATTTGCCTCTGAGTTGTTTTTGTAGCCATATTATTTATATGGATAGTCCAATTCAGTTTCTGGTCAATGGTAAACCACCTCTCCCACCCCCACCTCCCGGATTTTGACAATGGGGGATTCAGTAATGGTAATATCATGTATATCAAGGCATTAGATGCTAAAAATAAAACAAAGCTGTTAGAAGTCTGAAATAAAAGCAGAAATTGTTGGAGAAACTCAACAGATCTGGCAGCATCAGTGAGAGTTAAGAGAACTAACAATAATTATATTCTGCCCTGTTGGAGATGGTCATTGCCTGGCAGTTGTATGGCACAAATGTTACATGAGACTTTTCAGTTCAAACCAGAATGTTTTCCAGGTCTTGCTGCATAGAGACACAAAGTACTTCAGCATCTAAAAATACATTTAAAGTCATCAATATGTAACTATACTTTTGGAAGATAGGATAGGGCCAGTTACTGTTTTAAAATGCTACTTCTTCTATTCCCTTTACAAATTTAAACTCATAGTCACCTTACATTTCATATATTTGTTAAGAAAAAGATGAGCACAACACAATCAGGTGAAATAATTTGCAATGGATCTTCCTTAATCTGATTCTCATTACTGGAATTTCCTGTCATTGGTTCTATATGGCTGGGGAGACTGTCGCTATGTGTCTGAGTAACAATAGAAAATTGTGTCTTCAATCAATGAGGCTGATGTTTCCAACGTGGCATTGAGAAGGACCCAAGTTTGAGAGCGAGCAGAGTGAAAAAAGCTAAAATGGGATATACCGCTAAATGATCTGTCCAAAGCTAAAGCTTTCAAAAAAGCATGTCTTGGACTCATTTTTGATCGGCTTGCTCATGTTTTTATCATTATAAATGAATTACTTCAATCTCTAAATGAGCAATCTCCTTCATCAAGGCAATTGGAATGCTAAACTGCAAAGGCTTGGGAATGAAATTTCCATTGGAAACATTTTTATAACACTAGACATTGACGTCCTTGATGCTGACAGAATGAAGTCCAAAATGAAAAATACTCTCATTTTCAACATTAATAACCGTCTGCATGATGGGCAAAATATATTCACCTAAAGTAAGATAAGCAATATTTTTCAACTCTGCCTCCCAACTGTGCATTGTCTCTAGATGTCTGAATGTGGCCCAAAAGGCTGACGTCCTGATCTTCTAATACATTCGGTACCTAGCTTACATTGGCTTATGCCATGTTCTTGCCTTTGAAACCCTTAGATATCTCACTTTACCAAAGTTCTCTGGCCTAGCTCATGGTGAATGCTTAAGCATGTATCCAGAACTAGATACCCATTTTTATTGGGGGCATTTTAATTTTCAATCCTTTTTGTCTGCTGGAGTAATTATAGCAACACACAACACTGAGCTTTTCTCATCCCAAGACTATGTGTGAATCTTTTTGTGTTGTTTCCCAAACTGAAAATTAAAGTGGCACATTGGCAACAAAATGCAGTTGAGATTAATTTAAAGAACAATATTAATGTTTATTTATTGATGCAAATAACTAAAGCTGTGTTTCAATCTGTTACAATGAACACTGTGTCAAGTTGCCAAGTTGGCATGTTTTGAATAGATAGAATTGTTTTTATTTTTCATTGCCTTTTCAGCCATATCACAATCCAAACCCATGCACATTCCAAGAGAATTGGGATGAATTTTACACAGTTATGTTTTTCAATTCTGTTTTGAGATGTGTATGTCGCTGGCGAGAGCATTTATTGTCTGCCCCTAATTGCTTTTGAGAAGCTGGTGGTAAGGTGCTGCAGTTTTTGGCATGGAGAAGCACCCACAGTGCTGTTAGGGTGAGAATTCCAGGACTTTGACCCAATGATATTGAAGAAATGGTAGTAGATTTCTAATTTAGGATTATGTGTGGAGAGACTCTTGAAGGTAGTTGTGTTCCCATTTATCTACTGCTCTGTCCTTTTAGGTGGTGGAGATGTGTCATTGAGGGAGCCTAAGTGCATTGCTGCAGTGCACCTTCCAGAAGGTACACACTGCTGCTACTGTGCAGTGGAGAAGGAAGTGAAAGTTGAATGTGGTGCATGAGGTCCCAATCAAGCAGGCCACATTATGTTGGATGGTCTCAACGTTTTTGAATGCTGTTGGATCTGCACCCATCCAGGCAAGTGGAGATTATTTAATCAAATCCCTGACCTTGTGCCTTGTAGATGGTGGATCGGCATTGTAGGTCCAGGAAGTGTGTTACTTGCTGCAGAATTCCTCGCCTCTGATCTACTTTTGTAGCCGCAGTACTTATAGCACTGGTCCTATTCAATATCTGGTAAATAGAAACCTTCAGGATGTTGATGAGTAGATATTCAGTGAGGGCAGTGCTATTGAATGTCAAGGGGAGACAGTTAAATTTTCTCTTGTTGGAGATAATCGTTGCCTGGCACTTGTGTAGCATGCATATTACTTTCTATTTTCCAGACCAAGCCTAGATGTTCTTCAGGTCTTGTTTATAGACATGGAATGCTTTGGTATTTGATAAGTGACCAATGGTGCTGAATATTGTGCAATCAGCGAACGCACTCACCTCTGACTTTAAGATGGAGGGAAGGTCATTGAGGAAGTAGCTGAAGATGGTTGAATCTAGGATACTACGCAGAAATGTTCTGGAGCTGAGATGACTTATTTCCAACAACCACAACCATCCTTCCTTGTGCTCAGTATAACTTCAACCATTGTTTAGTTTACTAAAAGTCATTGATGCCACATTTGGTCAAATGCAGCATTGATGTCAAGAGCAGTCACTCTCACGTTACCCCATCTCTTTTTTCCATGTTTGAAACAAAGCTGTATTGAGGTCAAGGGTCAAGTGGCTCTTGAAGAACTTAAACTGAGTTTCAGTGAGCAGGTTATTGCTGAGCAAGTGCCGCTTGCTAACACTATTAATGACCTATTTAATCTATTTGCTGATTATCAAAAATAACTTCAAAGAACATTGGCTAGATTGGACTTGTCCCACTTTTTGGGCACAGGACATATCTGTGAAATTTTCTATATTGCAGGTAGATGTCAGATGGTAACCCTTTTTGTCCTTACCCTGTGGCCTCTCAGCCACACACACGCTGGGATCTACCACCCATGCCAAACTAAAATTCCTTGGTTTTAACTGAAGGAGACATCTTCACATTTTTTTAGCAGACCATGGCTAACTCATCTAGCCTACACATCTTTGGACAATTTAACATGGCCAATCAACCTAACCTGCACATCTTTGGACTGTGGGAGGCAACTGGGAGAACTCCATGCAGACAGTCATCCGAGACTGGAACATTGATCTGTGGCACTGTGAGGCAGCACTGCCATCTGCTGAGCGAGCGTGCCGCAGTTTTGAGGAGTTAGAATTGAATAAAACAAAAAAAAACTCAAGGTGGGAGATATTTTTGGTTGACCAAAACATTGAAAAAAATTAGAAATGAAGTTTGGAATTTTTGTCATTGGGAATGCTAGGAATGTGAAACTTGTGCTTTTAGTGATGCTTCATATGCAAAAATCTGAGATGGTTTATAATTTTTTTATTGGATGGAGGGGGTGGGGGGGAGAAATTGGTGCCCTTTAACATGAGAAGCTAAGAAGTACTTATAAATAGAATGGCTCCCTCTCAGTGAGGGGTGGATATGGCAATTTTCTTAGCCTAAATATTAGAAGAAATTAAAAGGCACTTAGCTGCAGTAGCCATTGAGTGTTACATCAATAATAACTCACTATGGGATAATGCATATGCAATGAAATGTTTGTATGATAGAATACTAAAGGCCAATAGACACTGGAGAACAGAGAAATCTCCAAATTAAAAAATGTGGTTAGTAGCTTAGAGACATAGAGTCATAGTTTGTAAGCTATCACATTGCTTTACAGGCAAAGGAGCAAGCTCTAAGAAATTGTTGAACAGATTAGAAAAAAGGATGCTTAGAACTTTAATACACAAGAAAGAAGCAATAATGCATGTTGTTATTTTGTACATTTTCTTCTGTTTATTTATTATGAATATATGTTGTGTTTTTATAGAATCATAGAGTAATAGAGATGTACAGCATGGAAAAAAAGTTTTTGAGAAGGTGACCAAGCATGTAGATGAGGGTAGGGCAGTTGATGTGGTTTATATGGACTTCAGTAAAGCCTTTGATAAGGTTCCACATGGTAGACTGTTGAAAAAAATGCAGAGGCATGGAATTGAGGGTGATTTAGCAGTTTGGATTAGAAACTGGCTTTCTGAAAGAAGGCAGCGAGTGGTGGTTGATGGAAAATATTCAGCCTGGAGTCCAGTTACTAGTGGTGTGCCACAAGGATCTGTTTTGTGACCACTGTGATTTTTTATAAATGACTTAGACGCAGGCATAGGTGGATGGATTAGTAAATTTGCAGATGACACTAAGGTCGGTGGAGTAGTGGACAGTGTGGAAGAATGTTATAGGTTTCAGTGGGACTTGGATAAAATGCAGAATTGGGCTGAGGGGCGACAAATGGCGTTCAATGCAGCTAAATGTGAGGTGATGCACTTTGGGAAGAATAACAGGAAGGCAGAGTACTGGGTCAATGGAAAGATTCTCGGTAGTGTGGATGTGCAGAGATATCTTGGAGTCCATGTACATAGATCCCTGAAAGTTGCCACCCAGGTGGATAGTGCTGTTAAGAAGGCTACGGTGTGTTAGTTTTCAGTTGTAGAGGGACTGAGTTCCGGAGCCGCAATATCATGCTGCAACTATACAAAATGCTGGTGCGGCCACACTTATTGTGTACAGTTCTGGTCCCCATATTTTGGGAAGGATGTGGAAGCATTGGAAAAGGTGCAGAGGAGATTTACAAGAATGGTGCCAGGTCTTAAGGGAAGGTCTTATGAGGAAAGGCTGAGAGACTTGAACCTGTTCTCATTGGCAAGAAGAAGGTTAAGAGGGGATTTGATAGAGACATACAAGACGATCAGAGGATTAGATAGGGTAGACAGTGAAAGTCTTTTTCCCAAGATGATGACGTCAGTGTATACAAGGGGGCATAACTACAAGTTGAGGGGTGATAGATTTAAGACAGATGTCAGAGGCAGGTTCTTTACGTAGAGAGTGGTAAAGGTGTGGAATGCCCTACCTGCTGATGTAGTCAACTCAGCCACATTAGGGAGATTTTAAAAATCCTTAGGTAAGCTCATGGATGATGATGGGATAGTGTATGGGAATGAGCTGAGAATAGTTCACAAGTCAGTGCAGAATCGAGGGCCGAAGGGCCAGTTCTGTGCTGTATTGTTCTATGTTCTACGTTCTAAACCCTTCAGTCCAACCTGTCCATGCTGAGCAGATATCCCAACCCAATCTAGCTCCACCTGCCAGCACCATATCCCTCCAAACTATTCCTATTCATACACCCATCCAATGCTTTTTAAATGTTGCAATTGTAACAGTATCCACTGCTTCCTCTGGCAACTCATTCCATACACGTGCCACTCTCTGCATGAAAAAGTTGCCTCCTTAGGTCACTTTTATATATTTCCCCTCTGACCCTAAAGCTATGCCCTCTAGTTCTGGACTCCCTGGTCCCAGGGAAAAGACTTTGTCTACTTATCTTATCCATGCCACTCATAATTTTGTAAACTTCTATAAGGTCACCCCTCAGCCTCCGACGCTCCAGGGAAAAAAGCGCCAGCCTGTTCAGCCTTTCCCCATAGCTCAAATCCTCCAACCCTGGCAACATCCTTGTAAATCTTTTCTGGACCCTTTCAAGTTTCACAACATCTTTCCAACAGGAAGGAGACCAGAATTGCATGCAATATTCCAACAGTGGCCTAACCAATGTCCTGTACAGCCGCAACATGACCTCCCAACTCCTGTACTCAATACTCTGACCAATAAAGGAAAGCATACCAAATGCTGCCTTCACTATCCTACCTACTGCGACTCCACTTTCAAGGAGCTATGAATCTGCACTCCAAGGTCTCTTTGTTAAGCAACACCCCCCAGGACCTTGCCACTAAATGGATAAATCCTGCTAAGATTTGCTTTCCCAAAACACAGCACCTCGCATTTATCTGAATTAAACTCCATCTGCCACTTCTTAGCCCATTGGCCCATCTGATCAAAATCCAGTTGTAATCCGAGGTAATCTTCTTTGCTGTCCACTCCACCTCCAATGTTGGTGTCATCTGCAAACTTACTCACTGTACTTCTTATGTTCACATCCAAATCATTTATGTAAATGACAAAAAGTAGAGAACCCAGCACTGATCCTTGTGGCACTCCACTGGTCACAGGCCTCCAGTCTGAAAAACAACCCTTCACCACCACCCTCTGTCTTCTACCTTTGAGCCAGTTCTGTATCCAAATGGTTAGTTCTCCCTTTATTCCGTGAGATCTGACCTTGCTAACCAGTCTCCCATGGGGAACCTTGTTGCACGCCTTACTGAAGTCCATATAGATCACATCTACCGCTCTGTCCTCATCAATCCTCTTTGTTGCTTCTTCAAAAAATGTAATCAAGTTTGTGAGACATAATTTCCCACGCATAAAACCATATTGATTATCCCTAATCAGTTCTTGCCTTTCCAAATACATGTACATCGTGTCCCTCAGGATTTCCCCCAACCACTTGCCCACCACTAACATCAGGCTCACTGGTCTATATTTCCCTGGCTTGTCCTTACCACCTTTCTTAAACAGTGGCACCACGTTAGCCAACCTCCAGTCTTCCAGCACCTCACCTGTGACTATTGATGATACAAATATCTCAGCAAGAGGCCCAGCAATCACTTCTCTAGCTTCCCACAGAGTTCTCGGGTACACCTGATAACGTCCTGGGGATATAACCACCTTTATGCTTTTCAAGAGATCCAACACTTCCTCTTCTGTAATATGGACATTTTTCAAGATGTCACCATCTATTTCCCTACAGTCTATATCTTCCATATCTTTTTCCACAGTAAATACTGATGCAAAATACTCATTTCGTATCTCCCCATTTTCTGTGGCTCCACACAAAGGCCACCTTGCTGATCTTTGAGAGGCCCTATTCTCTCCCTAGTTACCCTTTTGTCCTTAATGTATTTGTAAAAGCCCTTTGGATTCTCCTTAATTCTGTTTGCCAAAGCTATCTCATGTCCCCTTTTTGCTCACCTGATTTCCTTCTTAAGTAAACTCCTACTGGCATTATCCTCTTCTAAGGATTCACTCAATCTATCCTGTCTATATCTGACATATGCTTCCTTCTTTTTCTTAACCAAACCCTCAATTTCTTTAGTCATCCAGCATTCCCTATACCTACCAGCCTTTCCTTTCACCCTGACAGGAATATACTTTCTCTGGATTCTTGGTATCTCATTTCTGAAGGCTTCCCATTTTCCAGCCATCCCTTTACCTGCAAACTTCTGGCCCAAGTCAGTTTTTGAAAGTTCTTGCCTAATACTGTCAAAATTGGCCTTCCTCCAATTTAGAACTTCAATTTTTAGGTCTGGTCTATCCTTTTCCATCACTATTTTAAAATGGATAGAACTATGGTCGCTGGCCCCAAAGTGCTCCCCTACTGACACCTCAGTCACTTGCCCTGCCTTATTTCCTAAGAATAGGTCAAGCTTTGCACCTTCATCCACATACTGAATCAGAAAATTGTCTTGTATGCACTTAACAAATTCTTCTCCATCTAAACCCTTAACACTATGGCAATCTCAGTCTATGTTTGGAAAGTTAAAATCCCCTACCATATCCACCGTATTATTTTTACAAATAGCTGAGATCTCCTTACAAGTTTGTTTCTCTATTTCCCTCTGACTGTTAGGGGGTCTATAATAAAATCCCAAAAAGGTGATCATCCCTTTCTTATTTCTCAGTTCCACCCAAATAACCTCCCTGGATGTATTTCCAGGAATATCCTCCCTCAGCACAGCTATAATGTTATCCCTTATCAAAAATGCCACTCCCCCTCCTCTCTTGCCTTCCTTTCTATCCTTCCTGTAGCATTTGTATCCTGGAACATTAAACTGCCAGCTCTGCCCATCCCTGAGCCATGATATTGCCATAGCAATTTCTGTAATTGCTATGATATTCCAGACCCATGTTCCTAACCACGCCCTGAGTTCATCTGCCTTCCCTGTTAGGCCCCCTGCATTGAAATAAATGCAGATTAATTTATTAGTCCTACCTTGTCCCTGCCTGCCCTGACTTTTTGACTCACTTCTGTTCTCAACTATACTAGTCTCAGATTGATCTCTTTCCTCACTATCTCCCTGGGGTCCCCCCCCCCCCCCACCTCAACCCACCCCCTCACCTTACTAGTGTAAATCCTCCTGAACAGCTCTAGCAAATTTCCCTGCCAGTATATTAGTCCCCTTCCAATTTAGGTGCAAACCGTCCTTCTTGTACAGGTCACTTCTACCCCAAAAGAGATTCCAATGATCCAAAATTGTGAATCCTTCTCCCATACACCAGCTCCTCGGCCATGCATTCATTTGCTCTATCCTCCTATTCCTGCCCTCACTAGTCTGTAGCACCTGGAGTAATCCAGATATTACTGCCCCTGCGGACCTCCTTTTTAAATTCCTGCCTAACTCTCTGTAATCTCCCTTCAAAGTCTCAACCTTTTCCCCTCCTATGTCGTTGGCTCCAATGTGGACAATGACCTCTTGCTGGCCCCTCTCCCCCTTGAGAACATTCTACACTCTCTCTGAGACATCCTTGATCCTGGCACCAGGGAAGCAACACACCATTCTGATTTTTCATGGCTGGCCACAGAAACACCTTCATAAATGGGAAAAAGGAATTTGTTGTCAACTAATATGGTCTGAAAGTAGCCTGACACTAAATGGAACAAAGGAATTGGGGATAGATGTATTTATTAAGGGTTAATTCATTGAGATTGTATAGTAAGGGGGAGCTAGTAATACATGGTGTGAGCACTTTTAGGAGTATGGTTAATTGAAATAAAGCTCTCACTAAAAAACAAATGTCGACTTGGATTTTGTTCAGAAACATTTTCTTTCTCGTCTACAACACTAAATGCACCCAGAACAATGAAGGATGTATTTGATAGGGAGAACAATATAAGGGAGGAGCGAGGAACAGAAATGCTGAGAGGATTAGTGAGGGACTCAGATGCTTTGTTACCAATAGTTGGTGAAGAAGAGCTTGGAGAGGGATAGCAAATGACAAAAGCCCTGAAAGATGCAAATGTGCAGGCCCAAAAGATGTGCAGGTCCAAAAGATGTGCAGGTCAAGTGAAGTGGCCTTGCTAAATTGCCCATAGTGTTTGGTGCATTAGTCAAGGGTAAATATAGCGTAGGGAATGGGTCTGGGTGGGTTACTCTTTGGAGGGTCGGTGTGGACTTGCTGGGCCAAAGGGCCTGTTTCCATACTGTAGGGAATCTAATCTAATATTGAAAACTTCCCAATGATATTCTGTAACAGAAGCTGTCTAGTATATAGAAAAGTATATGCATTATAATGGCAGCCTATACAATATTTCCAAATAAGATCAAAAGCTCAAAAATCTCAGTAGGCCAGGGTAGCATCAATTCTGATGAAAGATCATAGGCCTGAAGCTTTAACCCTATTTCTCTCCACAGATACTGCATGACCATTGAACTATAACCTGGTGCCGTGTGATTTTTGACTTTGTCCACCCCAGTCCAACACCAGCTCCTCCACATCATGTCCTGCTGAGGTTTGTCAGCAGTTTTGCTTCTTATTTTAGATTTCCAGCGTGTAGAGTGTTTTGCTTTTTTAATACATTCCAATACTTACAAAGTGTTGGAATTAATCCCATTCTGTAAACAGCAATTTCTTCCCATATATTCAAACGAATTCACCAATTTCTAGATAGCCAACGAATAATTTGCTGCTCAGAAGTATTTTGGATACAAACTAATTAACTTTTTTAAAGGGCTATACATTACTCTTAGGGTAATGAACTAATGCCTGTTATTTCTCAAAGGAAGGAGCTTTTTGGCCAACGATGATTATTATGAGAAGTTGACCATCAATATCTGTTAGATCTTGTACGTATCTACTCTGAGGAATTATGACTTTTTGAAGAAAAGTTCTGGAAGAGCATTTTGTTCTGGTGGTGGGAAAGTTCCTTGAAAATAGCGTGTGACACAATAATCTTGTGTATTTGTTTGACAGCAACAGTGTGATGGATACACCTCAAAAAAAACAAACATCTAGGAGGCAAAGCTTCCTGCTGGTAGCACACAATAATGTAATCTATTCTAATAAAGACAGTCCTGTTAAATTGTATTATGGATGATTTCCATGTCAACATGATTGCTTTACCTCCTAATAGCTGAGAAGATTATGTTGAAACTTGCTGTGGATTCCAAATGAAAAAGTGTCCAAACTTTTATATCCAAAACTATAGATGATTGATTTAACTGAGAATGTTTCAACACTCCATTGCCAGAAATATTGGTGCTCTGGGCATTCTCTAGCTATATGCAAAAACAGCTCATTGAGTAGAATTGCAAATCAAGATTGAGGTATCTATCTTAGTCAAATGTTATGATGTTAACTGAGCCCTGTAAAGAAGCACAAGCTAAACAAATTTAACTTAAACGCTAGGAATCGTGCCAATTGTTTTTCCAATTTATTTTAATTTATTCATTACCTTATATCTCTCTCATGCTGATTGCATTCAGCTGATTGACTTTCTCCTGAATCATTTGAACAAATGTGTTGTGTTGAAGATTCAACATATGTCAATACTATTGTTTGGAAGTTTGAGTTTGGAAATGCAAAGAACCATGTATCGCTTTAAATTTGAAATATATTTCCATATTGCACGTATTGGTGGGAGGATGACCCCCCAGGTGGATGGAGAAATGCTCCAGGGTGATTTGACCAAATTGAGTGAGTGGGCAAATGTGAAATTTTCCACTTTGGTAGCAGAATCAGGAAGGTAAGTTATTACCTGAATGGCAATAGATTGAAGACCTGGGTGTCCTTCTACAACAGTCATTGCAAGTAAGCATGCAGGTCCAACATGCAGTGAAGGTCACAGATAGTATGTTAGACTTGAAAGTGAGAGAACTCCAGTCCAGAAGTAGGGATATTTGTTGCAATCATTCAAGGTCTTGGAAAGACCACACATGGGATTTCGTCTCCAGCTTTAGTCTCCTTTTCTATGGAAGGATGGAAGGAGTGCAACAAAGGTTCTACAGCACAGAGACAGGCCCTTTGGCCCAAACTGGTCCATGCCGACCAGAGAAAAACCAAAAGAACTGCGGATATTGTAATCAGAAACAAAACAGAAACTGCTGGAAAAGCTCAGCAGGTCTGGCAGCATCTGTGAAGAGAAATCAAAGTTAATGTTTTGAGTCTGGTGACCCTTCCTCAGAACTGGATTTATTCCTGAGATGACAGGATTGATGCATGAAGAGAGATTGGAACAGTTCGAACTATCATTCACTGGAGTTTAGAAGAATAAAGGGCAACTTATAGAAACCTATACACATCTAACAGGATTGGACAGGGCAAACAAACGAAGGACATTCCTGATGACTGAGCAGTCCAGAACTAAAGTCAGAGTTTAATGATACAGAGTAGTGATTTAGGTATAAGATAAGGTAAAACCTCTTCACCCAGTATAGTGAGCCTGTGGAATTCTGTGCTACAGAAATCAGTTGAGATCAAAACATTGAATGTTTTCAAGGAAGGGTGAAAAATAATTCTTAGGGCTAAAGTAATGAAAAGTTATGGAGAGAAAATGGGAAGAGGGTGTTGTGTTGGGCAATTATCCAGATTATATTGATTGGCACAACAGGCTTGAAGGGCTGAATGGCTTACCTCTGCTCCTAGTTTCTATCTTCAGAAGGGAAGACCATACCATTAGTTTCATTTTTGAGTTCTGTGAATGGTGCAGGTCGTCTCAAGTTTTGTTTACATGCATCTAATTGAGGCATTTAAAACCCTTAAGGTGAATAGTTGGTGAACGGTGCATTAGAAACAAAAGTAGAAGAAAAAGTTTTCTATTTCACAGGGTAAAACAAAGATAGAACCTTCCAGAAGATCAGGCAGTACGTGCAGGATTATATCAGGTCATTCAGAGAGAAAATGAACAAGGGTGGTACAGTGGCTCAGTGGTTAGCACTGCTGCCTCACAGTTATAGGGACTTGGGTTCGATTCTAGCCTCAAGTCTGTGTGGAGTTTGCACATTCTACCTGTGTCTGTGTGGGTTTCCTCCCACAGTCCAAAGATGTGCAGTTTAGGTGAATTGGCCATGCCAAATTGCCCGTAATGTTCAAGAATGTGTACGTTAGGTGCATTAGTCAGAGGAAATGTAGAGTAATAGGATAGGGGTCTGGGTGGGTTACTCTTTGGAAGGTCAGTGTGGACTTGTTGGGCCAAATGGCCTGTTTCCACACTGTAGGGATTCTATGTAGTTTAGCAGTCTCCGAAACAGTCAAGGCAGAAGAACTCCTCAGTGACTTAATGCCACTAAGAGAAAAGATTCAGAAATAGAAGGTTGTAGGTCAAGTGTTTAAACAAACCATATAAAGAATAAGTGAGCAGAGTTAACAGCTTTGTTTAAGTGTCTTAGAAAAAGACATATTACCTAAGGAAACAGCATCTTGTGAATGCAGAAATGTCCTGAACAGGTAGCAAGCACAGCCATGCCAACTGAGAAAGGAAGTTGAGATAGGATAAGTATCTGTAGGGTTGTTGATTGTTGCTGAAAAGCGGTTTGAGATTTTTTTCCTTTCTATGGATGAGCTTTTATTAACAGTACATTGGGAGCCTCTTGTGGCTATGTTCAGTGACTGACCACCATATTAAAAAACAGCAATTCTGAAATGTATGGGATGGAATCTTATCAGAGTCTGAGTGATATGGGCTATGGTGAAATTTGTAGCAGAATGAAATGAGAAGAGCATTGAGTCTGATTTCTATGTCGGGAGCATCTCACTCCAACTTCTTTCCTTTTAAGAAGCAGTGCATCAAGTTTCTCACTGGGCAAGGGCAAGATGCCAATTGAGTTAGATTATTGCTTATTGAACTCTTTGTTAATGCCCCAAGTTGCCTCACCACTTACTCTAAAAGACTATTCTGTGATCTACAAAATGGGTTGCAGATTTCCCCCTGTCTGCCATGTCAAAAGTAAATGTCATGAACTGTGCAGGACAGTTCTGGACTGACAGTATTTATCTGGGTGCACAATGGGGCTTTCAAAGATGGTGCGAGTTCAAAAGAAGCCAGTGAATTCCAGGGGTAGTGAATTATTCTGGAAATGGCCTAGCATAGGGCTAGATTCGGATGTGAAGGATGAGTGGGATAAGTAGTTAATGAGATATATTTGGTAAGTCATTTTGACCTCCTGGCAGAGATCCCTCCAATGCAACTCTGGCTCAGCCAAAACTAAATAGTAAAATTCAGCTCCAGATTACCAAGCTAAGTATTCAATTCAGAACTAGTTGACAATAAATGGCCACGTTTAATTTTGTTTAAAATTGTGCTTCTGGTTTGATATAAAATAAATTGGATGCAAATCTGTGCTCAGTAACACTGCAGGAACCAGTTCTACAGAAGCAGCCCTCCAAATGACTTACCCAAAACTTAAAGCCACTTCCACCGTTACCCATGCAGTCACTTACTCTAACAAAGGGACTGGCAGGAAAGGATGCAGGTCAGAAACTAGGACAGTCGATAAGTTGCAATGTTGAACTGCTGCTCATTTTTTGTAAACATTTAATGTGGGGCATCTCAGGAACATTCTGTGCTAATGGTTCACAACCCCCAATAAATCCAACTCCCTCCGCCCCCCCCCACCCCACTCCCCCAACCGCTCCCCCCCATCCCCCCAACCCCGGCCCATTGCCAACTTTCTATTTAATAAAGCCAAGGATCCTAGAGATGCGATATTGCTGATTTGCTGTTGCAATGTCAACTTTCGCAAGTACTTTGACGTGTATTGGAGGCATTCTGGTTATTTTCTGGATTTAGAAGGGAGTGTTGCTACATTCCAACAGGGAGGGAAGAAGGGTTTTGTGCTCTGTCCACAGGAAAACTGTAAAAGTTGTGGAGGCTGTATTTGTGGTGCTTGTGGGTGACGGGAATGGAGCTGACTTTACAGAGAGGAAACTCTGCGAAGAGAGAGGAGGAGATGGTGGTTCTCCAAAGAAGACTTGACCTACCTAGGGCTTTCAGGGAGCATTTCCTCTAGCTCCGCCTCAGCCAGGAGCAATGTCTGAGGTTCATTAAAGAGGTGGTCACTGAGCTGTGCCCCCTCCTTCAACAGGGCCTGCAACTGAACAACAAAATGAGGATCATGTTGCTAGTGGTCTTAATGTCAATTGTGCTTATAACTTTTATGCTACTGGATCTTTCCAGCAAGTGATATCTCAGTCTGCAGTTGATTACTGCATCCAGATATATAGGAGGTCCTTCACATCCAGTTTCCTCATACAGGGAGAAGCAGGCTAAGTGAGTATGGGGACAACTCTGTATTCATGTTGGTATTGTCCCTTGTAATCCCATGTCTTATAACCTTTCTTATGCCTCTGTTGTGTGAAACTGTACCAAATTCCTTTGGAAGTAAGTTGAAACAAAAACATCAACAATGATCTTATGGAATAGACTACTTGTGGTTCTATTTTATATTTGACACATACATATAAATGCTATCAGGAGAAATGAAATGTTTACCTCCATCCAAGTGATATCCCAAAAAGGAGTGGACAACATTCTCTCTGTGCCAAAATCAACACTAGTGCAAGTATAACAAATATTCCTTTATGCATCTTCCATGAAATACAAGAGAGGAAAGTGGTACAATATAGATCAATCCACACTTGACAATCTACCAGATTACAATGAGTCTGACACCCCACATAGTGGCATTATGCATCTTATATGTCAATACAGTTCCTTGGGATGGACATCTGTTACATTTTCTATCAGTGATACATCTATTTGCACAAATCTACATGTTATTACAATCCACATGGTAACAAACTCATCAATTTCAACACCAACTATTCTAGACCGCAATTTTGAGTCTCAACTAACATTTACACAGTTAGATCTAATTCTATTGGCAACTTTAAAGGTAGTACAGTGTTATATCATAAAGGTGATGCCCAACTCAGCATGTACTTAGACTCATAGAATCATAGACATTTAAAGCACAGAGGAGGCCATTGGCCCATTGTGTCTATCCTAGTCACCAACATCTGACTACACTAAACCCATTTTTCAACTGTTAACCTATAGTCCTATAGGCAAGTGAATATCTAATATCACTTCAGTGTTTTAAATTTTGACTCCAATACCATTCTTAGCAACAAATTCTAGACTCCCGTCATGCTGTGCATGGAAAACAATTTTTCTCAACTCCACTTTTAGCCTTCTACCTTTTAACTTTAAATCTATGCCCCCTAGTTGTTGATTTCTTTACTGATTTAATATGTGAATGTACCTGCTAGAGAAGGTGCAAAACTTGACCTACTCTTGGGAAGTAAGGCAGGGCAGGTGACTGATGTGGGGGAGCACTTTGGGGCCAGTGACATAATTCTATTAGATTTAAAATAGTGATGGAAAAGGATAGACCAGATCTAAAAGTTGAAGTTCTAAATTGGAGAAAGATCAATTTTGATGGTATTAGGCAAGAACTTTCAAAAGCTAATTGGGGGCAGATGTTCGCAGGTAAAGGGATGGCTGGAAAATGGGAAGCCTTCAGAAATGAGATAATGAGGATCCAGAGAAAGTATATTCCTGTCAGGGTGAAAGGAAAGGCTGGTAGGTATAGGGAATGCTGGATGACTAAAGAAATTGAGGGTTTGGTTAAGAAAAGGAAGGAAGCATATGTCAGGTATAGACAGGATAGATTGAGTGAATCCTTAGAGTATAAAGGCAGTAGGGGTATACTTAAGAGGGAAATCAGGAGGGCAAAAAGGGGACATGAGATAGCTTTGGCAAATAGAATTAATGAGAATCCAAAGGGTTTTTGCAAATACATTAAGGACAAAAGGATAACTAGGGAGAGAATGGGGCCCCTCAAAGATCAGCAAGGCGGCCTTTGTGTCGAGTCACAGAAAATGGGGGGAGATACAAAATGAGTATTTTGCATCAGTATTTACTGTGTAAAAGGATATGGAAGATATAGAATGTAGGGAAATAGATGGAGACACTTTGAAAAATGTCCATATTACAGAAGAGGAAGTGCTGGATATCTTGAAACGCATAAAGGTGGATAACTCCCCAGGACGTTATCAGGTGTATCCTAGAACTCTGTGGGAAGCTAGAGAAGTGATTGCTGGGCCTCTTGCTGAGATAGTTGTATCATCGATAGTCACAGGTGAGGTGCTGGAAGACTGGAGGTTGCCTAACATGGTGCCACGGTTTAAGAAAGGTGGTAAGGACAAACCAGGGAACTATAGACCAGTGAGCTTGACATCGGTGGTGGGCAAGTGGTTGGAGGAAATCCTGAGGGACAGGATGTACATGTATTTGGAAAGGCAAGGACCGATTTAGGGATAGTCACAAAGTAACAAAGAGTATTGATGAGGGCAGAGCGTAGATGTGATCTATATGGACTTCAGAAGGCATTCGACAAGGTGCCCCATGGGAGACGGATTAGCAAGGTTAGATCTCATGGAATAGAGGGAATAAAGGTAGAAGACAGAGGGTGGTGGTGGAGGCTTGTTTTTCAGACTGGATGCCTATGACCAGTGGAATGCCACAAGGATTGGTGCTGGGGGGGGTCTTCTTCTTTTTGTCATTTATATAAATGATTTGGATGCAAGCATAAGAGATATAGTTAGTAAGTTTGCAGATGACACCAAAATTGGAGGTGTGGTGAACAGCTAAGAAGGTTACCTCAGATTACAACAGGATCTTGACCAGATGGGCCAATGGGCTGAGAAGTGTCAGATGGAGATTAATTCAGATAAATGCGAGGTGCTGCATTTTGGGAAAGCAAATCTCAGCAGGACTTATACACTTAATGGTAAGGTCCTAGAGAGTGTTACTGAACAAAGAGACCTTGGAGTGCAGGTTCATAGCTCCTTGAAAGTGGATAGTGAAGGTGGCGTTTGGTATGCTTTCCTTTATTGGTCAGAGTACTGAGTACAGGAGTTGGGAGGTCATGTTGCGGCTGTACAGGACATTAGTTAGGCCACTGTTGGAATATTGCATGCAATTCTTGTCTCCTTCTTATTGGAAAGATGTTGTGAAACTTGAAAGGGTTCAGAAAAGATTTACAAGCATGTTGCCAGTGTTGGAGGATTTGAGCTATAAGGAGAGGCTGAACAGGCTGGGGCTGTTTTCCCTAGAGCGTCGGAGGCTGAGGGGTGACCTTATAGAGGTTTACAAACTTATGAGGGGCTTGGATACGATAAATAGACAAAATCTTTTCCCTGGGGTCGGGGAGTCCAGAACTAGAGGGCATAGGTTTAGAGTGAGAGGGGTAAGATATAAAAGAATCCTAAGGGGCAACTTTTTCACACAGAGGGTGGTACGTGTATGGAATGAGCTGCCAGAGGATGAGGTGGAGGCTGGTACAATTGCAACATTTAAGAGGCATTTGGATGGGTACGAATAGGAAGGCTTTGGAGGGATATGGGCCGGGTGCTGGCAGGTGGGACTAGATTGGGTTGGGATATCTGATTGGCATGGATGGGTTGGACCGAAGGGTCTGTTTCCTTGCTGTATGTCTCTATGACTCTAATGGTAACAATGTGTTTCTATCCATTTGTGCCTCAAATTCTTGTACATGTCTATCAGGTCCCTTCTCAATGTTCACTGCTCCAAGGAAAAATAGCTTGTCCAATCTATCATCACAGCTCAGAGCCTCTCACTTGGGCAGCATTCTGCTAAATCTCCTCTGCATCCTCTCTCGTGCAATTTAGATGCTTCCTATAATATGATGGCCAGTACTGCACACAGTACTCCAATTGTGGCCAAACCAGCATTTTAGATAGTTCCAAAATCTGCAGCCTTCTTTGTTCTCCACCTTACATTTAAGTCCAGTTGTAAATTTACACCACAAACAGCAATGACACCAGCACAGCCCTGTGGAACCTAACCGGAAACACGCTTTCAGCCACTTAACCATTTCTCTGTCATTACCCTCAGCTTCCTTAATTTCAACCAACTTTGGATTCAATGTACCACTTTGCCTTGGATCCCATGATTTCTTGACCAGTTTGCCATGACGGACCTGATCAAAAACTTTATTAAAGTCCATGTAGGCCACATCAAATTCATGTGCAATTAGCAACATTACCGTTTAACTCCTAAAATAATACAATCATATTTAACAAATGCATGTTGATTATATCTGATTAGTCTGTCTCTCTCTGAATCCAGATGTATTCTGTCCCTCAGAATTCTTTTGAATCTGTTCCTCACCATCGAATGCAGACTGTCTGGCCTGCAAGTTCATGGTCTATCCCTTCTTCCCTTTTCAATAATGAGACCCTGTTAACAACCCTCCAGCCCTCTGACACTTCACTTTGGCAGGGCAGGATTTAAAAATTACTGCCATGGCCCCTAGTTTCTCCTCCCTTATCATCTACAGCAGCCTGGAGTACATATCATCTGGGCCTCTGGATTAATCCATTTTAAAGATGCTGAACCTTCTAGTCTTTTCTCTCTCTCTGGTAATTTCTTCTATTTTTACACAGTCCTACTCTGATCTTCGTAATGCAACATTCATATTCAATAAAAGCTCAAATTAAAATTAGATTCCATGATACAAACAAGATCTACAAGCCCAGAATTAAACTCATTGGTATAGCTGGTTTACTTGTGTTTTAAAGAAACTTAGCACTATATTTGTATGTTTATTATGTGTGTGATGCCATTTTATCTATAGTGTTGTTTCTTCACCAAAGCAGTTTCTTGATGGACAAAGATAGTCTATGTCTGTGCAGCCTTGTAGATGTTTATCGGAAAACGCTTGGCATTCTTTAAAGGGAAAAAGAGATAATGCATAGATACAAGAAAGGCAAAATCCCTTTAAGACAGTTAGATGACTTCATGGTATCTGGTGTTCTAGTGTAAACGTCCCCATCTCACCTTCAGTAGCTATTGCAATCATTGAAGTGATCATTTGTAGTGTTGCATGATATAGTATTTGACTCAACAAAATACATTAGTTCCTTCTTATTACTTTTTACGTTAACATCTTAATCATTCACTATTTACCTTTCCAAACTATAAAATGAAATGATGTTTTTAAAGTGTTGATCCAAACTTTGAATTGTATGACAATGGGGATCTATAGATTCTTGTTATATTGTACCACTAATTGAAAAGCTTCAGCTAAGTGTTCCAGTGGACCTTTGATACTGGAAAGGAACATCTATCCAATGTTCAACACATTGATATCACTTTACAAGGACCAAATTTGGCAGCAAGAAGAATTGAAAGCAACATTTAACCATTTGCATTTAGAAGTAATATAATTACACAGAAAGTACTTTCTTGCTGATTTCAAATAGTGATGAATTATCAAAAAATAGTATCAAAGATAGAATCATACAGCTGATAAAATGCATGTTCTTGAGTGCTCAGCAGACTTACAGCATTATATTAAATAAAACATTTTTGTGAAAACAGCAACTTCTTTTGAGAAGCAATAATGATCTCTTGTATCTTTGATAAAGTATAGTTGTCAATTTCATGTATGAATACTCAATGCAAACTAATCCATTGTTATGTTTTGTGTTTGCAATGCATTGTTCAATTTCATTTGCTATTTTTGATTTCACAGAACCATATGCATCTCATTATATTCAATAACTTGCTGAAACCTCTTTCAGGAAAATCAAAAGAGTAAGCATTAGCTTGCAGCCTTTAGATTTATTTTTCCCGTATGTGATTCCACAGGCTGTCAGCATCGTTCATTATAAAGAGCTGGAAGCATGGAACATAAAGAGGTCATTAGGCGCATTAAGCTAATGCTCTCCACGAATTGGGAAAATTTGTTTCATAATTACCATTCAGTTTGATCTCCTCTAAGAGCCAATTATCCAAAAGTGAGCTGCTGAATTCTGTCAGTTTCCTCAGTCATTGTTTACTAAACATTGTACTAAACACTGCACTATTTTCTTCTAACTTTTACTCGATCAACGTGCTGTACAGTGAATAAAATAATTTGTCAGTTTGCAATGAAATGCCTTAGAAATGTATTATTGCAATTCATTACAACTAAGAAAATTTACAGCCCAGGAACAGGCCGTTCGGCCCTCCTAGCCTGAGCCTATCCAAATGTACTGTCTAAACCTGTCGGCCAATTCCTAAGCATCTGTATCCCTCTGCTCCCCACCTACTCCTGCATTTGTCCAGACGCATCTTAAATGAATCTACCGTGCCTACCTCGACCACCTCGCTGGCAACGCGTTCCAGACACCCACAATCCTCTGTGTGAAGTAGTTGCCACGTGTATCCCCTTAAACCTTTCACCTCTCACTTTGAGTTAGATGGAAGGACAAACTTAAATGGTCAACATAGTATTTCTTGGCTTCATATTTTCTTTCTTCTCATATCCCTATTTTAAAAACTGTTTAAAATTCTCCAATTCCTTTTGTGCCCAAGTGGTTAATGGCCTAAGCAACTAGGTCCAACAGAAAATTGACTAAACAGCTTCTGTAAACAAAGGAATGCAAAGATGCCAAGGTCATCACAGATCAAAAGCCAACATGGACCAGCCCAGACGTGTCTTTCATATTGAACTGAGATGATCAACCTTAACAATGGGAGAGTCCTTATAGGCCAAAACTCATTAAGAGGTACTCAGCCAGAACAATAGGGAGAGACACTATGTTTTTATGTTCCCCAGTTTTGGCCAGACCTCTTAGCACTATGGATTAATCATATCTTATAAAAGGGATAGGTAACACCTAGGATGATCTGGCCTAACCTCATTGGGTGCCCTACGACACTGTTGGCTGAAGCCAGGGAACATTGCAGAAGGGCTAAGAAGGGACGCCTGGCTGTCATTCCCTCAGCAAAGACTTGGCCTGTTGATAGAACTCAATGAATTGAACCAGCTGCCAAATAAAATTCACAGAATGGGTAGTATATGTGTTTTTCAGGCAGTTAGCCTAGTTTATGAATAGGAGAAAGTGAGGGCTGCAAATGCTAGAGATCAGAGTCATTTCTAGTTTAGGAATAGTTAGCTTAATTTTTGTTACACTGGATTCTCTAACTTGCTCGTGTTTTCCTTTTTTTTTCTCATACGGTAAGATCACCCAAATAAACATGTTTAATTAGTAATTAACTGATTGAAGTCTATGGAATATTTCACAGGCAATACTTCCATAATCATAAAATTTAATGGATATTTTATATAATCCATGTTCAAATCTATCTGTCAATTCATATTTCATTCACATAATTTGGCAAATTTCCTCAAAAGATAATTTCCATTATTTTAGTTCTCCTATTTTACACCTTCACATCACAAAATATTTATAATTCTACAAGTGATACCTCCAACATAATTTATAACTGGTGCAAATGGGATGCCCAGTGCATGCCAAAATGCCATATTTGTTTCTCTGAGTGAGAAATATTTCACTATATACATTGCCTTTTCTATTTTTGTTGCTCAGCCTGTTCTAAATCCAGCTGGTGAATCTAAAAGTAAATGCCTTGTATGTAGAATCTTAACGTCTTCTGAAAACCCAAGTACATGACAAGCATTGAAAATTCTTTGTACATAGATTGAGTTTGTTTGTCAAAGAATTCTGGATTATTAACACATGACAGAAGTAGTCTCTGTCTTTTCTCCTGTGGGCTTCTGTTGGATTGCTCCTTGCTTATGAACAAAACACTGTGATGGGGTTTCCAATTGAGTTCATCAACATGGCTGATCAGGAATTCTCCCAGTTTTCCCATCTCCTATCTGCCATCAGTGACATTATTAGACATACAATTAGAAGCTGAAATTCAACTGTTTTGCCATATTATAAACACAGCTTCTTGGCATTGGACTCACACCTGGGACTTCTGACCCAGAGGCAGGGAAACTACCAGACAGTAGTGTTGCTAAAATATATTGTATATACTCTTGTATAGGTCAATACCACAGTTAAAAGAAATATACATTTTCTTGCCTCTGTATTTGTAAATCTAACTTTTTTCTCAGTTATGGATCAACATTTAAGAGTCAGTGTGCCTCCCTATTGTGCTCTGCTCCGGCTTTCCAGACTGCTTGCTGTACCACTCCATTCTGGGTCTTCCAGTCAACCAGTCGTCATGCTTTACTCCAGGTCTTCAGAATTAATATAATGCTACGACAATACAGGGCGACTGCTGTATCCGCGGAGTTGGTTTCTGTGGTTTCAGTTACCTATGGTTTACTGTGGCCCGAACATATTACAGGGAACGTTCCAGAACCAGAAGCCAGGGGGCTGCTGGGAAGGTAAATTTCCCATTTAAATGATTGGGTTTGCATCTATCCGTGGTTTCAGGCTTCCAGGGTTGGTCTTGGAACGTATCTCTTGCGATTATGGGGATACTACTGTAACAATCTGTTGTAGCAGGCAAAATAGAGGCAGTTATTTTGTAAATAAATATTCAATAATGGCCAAAATTCTTTTTCCTTTTGTTGTTTATTATTTTATATAAAGATCTGGCTCTTTTTTGTCCATTTTGTTTGACTCATACCAAACATGCATTTCATCAACTTGAAAACAATACCTCATGTATAAGTCAATGCCCTAATTTCAGTGTTAAGAAAAGCGTTCAAATTGACCAATACATGAGTATACAGTGCAACATTGATTATCTGAATGTCAACTTTTTGAATTTTGGATTTTCCGAACAAGATCTCAAGGTTCTGTAAAAACGGCATGAGGCAACTCCGCATTGATTTAAATGGCATGTATTGCCAGATAACTGAGGCATGTTCAGATAACCAGCACTCAAAAGTTACCGCTTGTTTATGATCAGATCAATTTTCCGAACGATCAATTATCTGAACGAAATAGCCCCCGCCCATCTCATTTGGATAATTGAGGTTGTTCTGTATGCGGTATTTAAATAACTCATGGCTTCCTTTCATTACTTCAAGACATCTCAAAAAAAAGTACATCTCACTGTTGTAATGTTGGGAACATTGTCGTCAATTTGTCCACAGCAATGTTGACGGGATAACAGGAGATCGCCTTGCATGGAATTGTAGATTCCCTTACATCCGTCTGAGAGGATTGAGGTGCCAAAATGGACTCTGTGCACAAGATTCTGAAGTGAACATGAAACAGGGTTGGATCCATAAGCAAAGCCCTGGACCAGCACCAAGCTACCACAAAGTTGAACAATCTCAACCACACAAAGACTCCACAGCTGAAGGTCTTCTCACGATGTGTCGATGACAAATATGACATTGGACTGTCAGGACTTGACCGAGTGTATGACTGGGACTCCAAAATGGCACGGTGCCAGGGATGACAGTGTATTCTGAGATAACCTGCAGTAGCTATGGTGAATTGAGCTAGCGTCAGCTGACAGAGCACCATTGGTCAGGCTAAATAGTTAATGAGGTGGGTTTGGAATGATTGTAAGAGAAAAACCGTTGGATCTCACATTGGGAAACCCTCCATGAAACTCTGTGCAAATGGCACTTAGCCAAAATAACATGGACTCATATTAAAATGCAGGGATGCCCAACTTATGAACATCTGACTTACAAACGTTTGTAGTTATGAACACAATTCCATAAGTAGTTGTAATTTTAAAATGTACAAGCATTTCTTGTATGTATGAATGTTTACTGTCTATTGCTTCGCATCGCATTCCAACTTTCATATAATTTGACTTGCGAACAGATTCCAGGCAGAACCTGTTCACAAGAACCAAGATTCAGCCTGCAAACTAACTTCAATTTTTAGGATGGTGAACAACAGAAAATAAATCTCCTCGTGAGGAATATGAACATTTTTCTAAAGGATAAATGATTCAAATTGAGGGTGTATATATGAACTCAAAATAGCTCAATTTACAGTCATTTGGACTTTGAATGATCTTGATTCTGAAACTTGTTATTTTAAATTGGGAGAGAAGAGTTAGATAACTGATTTTCCAAGACATTTTTCATTTGCCTAGTTGAACACAGGTGAGAAAAAAGTTAGATTTACAAATGTAGAGGCAAGAAAATGTATATTTCTTTTAACTGTGGTATGTAAAACCAATTGTTTCATACCTAAAGTACATACTGGCTGGTATCCATTAAGTGTCTTGCAAATTAATTGAGGACATTTAAGTATTGTATAAAATATGTTGGCATTCATCACTAGTTTAGTGGGAAATAAATAATAACCATTGATCCTTGGCTAATCATTGGGATTCATCTCACAGGACCATAGAGTCATAGAATCATAGAGATGTACAGCACAGAAACAGATCCTTCGGTCTAACTCATCCATGCCAACCAGATATCCTAAACTAATCTAGTCCCATTTGCCAGCACTTAGCTCATAGCCCTCTAAACCCTTCCTATTTATATACCCATCCAGATGCCTTTAAATTATTGTAATTGTATTGGCATCCTCTGGCAGCTTAGTCTATTCATGCACCACTTCTGCGAAAAAGTTGCCCCTTAGATCCCTTTTAAATTTAATAAAATTCCTTAAGATTTATGTTTAATTATTTTGCCAAATCCTTTATGTCATGGAAGTACACAATATGATTCATGATTGGATTTAGTTCTTAGATTAAAAAGATCTATGATATCTGAACACCTGGTAGGGGTAGTGTCTTTTTACAATTGCAAGCATGGTGTAACATTTCACTGTCCCCTGTCTGGTGGATTCCTTCACAGTCATTCAATGTTTGGAGGGCATTAATTGGCTCAAGGTAAGGTATCCACTCTCCATCCACCTGCAATCACATGGATAGTAGCTCTTAGCAGCACTCATAGGAGTGGTCATGACTATTGGGATTATATCCAGTCCCCAACCAAGATGGTCACTGGAATTGGCTGTGAAGGTAAGTTGAGAAGGAAGGGATGTCCTTTCAGTTGGACTAGATTTGGTGACACGAACAAAGGGATGAGGGGTCGGGAATGTGGGCACAGGTTAGTGTGAAGGGGAAATCTAATGAGACTATAGTTTATTGGGGGCAGATGTAATTGTTCTAATGGCTAATTGTAGAACCACTTGCTGTAATATACAATTTAGCTTTAAAACTTGATGTATAGATTCTATTCAGACACATCGACAGATTGTTCTTTACTGTCAGACAGTGTGAGAGATCACACAATCACCAGTTAAATAATTTGCTTTAACTTATAGAATTAATGTCCATTCATTTCCATGCCTTATGATAAAATATAAATGTTTACAGATGGGACCAGGAATCTTACAAATATTTTTCCATTAGAAATCTCATGTGAGCTAGTAACTATGCAAACAAACAATTAATTTAAGATAACTCTAACTCCTAATGTGGCCATCTTATGTTAGCTGGAAGCAACATACATTCATGCACAGGGATACATTCTCTGCAGACAAGGTAATTTGATCAAATCTTGTGTGTTTTTGGAATTACCTGCAAGCTTTGGGAGCTTATAATCCTCCACAGTTTTCTCCATGCTAATGCCTTAACCAATCAAAGTCAACAACTCAGCACCATTTTCCCATGTAGTGTAAACTATTAAGAGAGTTTTAAATGTAATATTCTGCTTTTTGTCCTGATGAGTGCAAGATGTAAAGCTTTGGCACAATGTTCCTTTTTCTGCAATATTGATTGTGTTGACTTCTTTCCACAGAGAAAAGGAAAGATCAAAGTTGAATGACTACTAAACATAAAACAACACAATTGGGCAAATGGAGAAACTGACTGGCCTTGCTTCATTTCTATCATCAGCCCACTAATATCTTCATTGTACACTGCTGGTACAACTGTGTATGTTGTGCAAACCATCCCAAAACATTTAAACATTTAATAACTTATGTGATTGTTTAAATCATGGGAAAAGAGTCTAAACCATAACAGGAATGGAACCTGCAGATTGGTGTCAGCTTATGCATTGTGATCTAGAGAGAAAATGACATTGTGATGAATCAAACTGAAATAAGTGCGCATGGCTGACAGTAGTTCCATACATTGGGAGGAAGACATATTTTGAAACAGGTTTGGATTTGTTTTGTACTGTAAACCAAACAGTGGGGATGAAGAAGAATTGCCATAAATCACCATGGATCGTGAACAAGTTTTTCTGTGGAAGATGCCCTGAGGGAACCACAGAAAGATGAGAATTGACAACCTAAACTTTTAAATAATCGTAATGCTTTCTAATGGAAGAATATTTGTAAGATTCCTGGTCCCATCTGTAAACATTTATATTTTGTCATAAGGCATGGAAATGAATGGACATTAATACTATAAGTTGAAGCAAGTTACTTAACTGGTGATGGTGTGATCTGTCACACTGTCTGACAGTAAAGAACAATCTGCTGATGTGTCTGAATAGAATCTATCCATCAAGTTTTCAAGTTAAATTGTATATTCCAATGTTTCATGTGTTATGGAGAGATTGTTGGAAGTTTTAGAATGTCTTTGCAGCCATCTTTGATTATATTAATTTCCATAACATGGTTTGAGGCAAACATCTTCAACATAAATAATTATGCCTTTCCCACTTGATTGGCAGCAAGTTTTGGCTTTGTATGAAATATTAACTAACTGTAGTTAGAGGGTGATAATCAAAACATTAAAATGCACATTTACTACCATTAACCATTTCAATGTTATAGTAGTTTCAGATCTGATCAAATCTAAAAGCATTTTAGAAAATAATATTCTATCACAGTGTTTAAGTTTACAGTTGAGCACATGAGTAATACTTTTACTTGTGAAGATTTGTTGTTGAATTTAATGTTACTGACATTGTAAAGGACTGGATGGGACTCATTTTTGTTCTACCTGGTACGCCTATTTAGAATGCTTATGTCTGTCAGCTTTCATCTTTCTACTCTGCCTGTGATTTTCACTGCTAAGCACGCAACCTTGGATCACAACCATCTGCCTTCAATGGCATGGTCATCATTCAAAAGAAACTCTAGTTACAAAGGAAAGCAACAATTCACTGCTCACAGAAGCTGTAACTCTGTGTAAACTAATGAGTCTGTCAAATAGAAAACAATCTGCATTCATCATTTCTTATCTGTTGCCTCTGAAATTCTCCACTTTGGCACGGCAATCTACCTGCACATAGGTCAAGGACTAGATGCAAACTATGAGGCTTTGAGATCTTGTGCAGTCTGCTTAGTGTCACTTTTCATAATTTCTTAAGAAATTGTATCAGTACAGGAGCTAGAAGAAACCAAACTGCCAAATGGAGCTAATTAGACGCAATTTGGATTTCTTTAAATAACTCTGAATATTGAAAGTGAATCGTAGAGTAGTACAGCATCGAAACAAGCCTTTCAGTCAAGATGGTCATTGCTGATTTGGTATCCAATCAGCTAGTTTCAACTGCCAACATTTGGTCCATATCTCTCTCAACTCTTCCCATCCATGCACCTATCCAAATGTTTTTAAAATGTTGTTATTGTACCTCAACCACTTTCTTTGAAGCCCGTTCCATATATGCACTACTCTCTCCGTGAAGAAGTTGCCCCTCAGGTCCTTCCTAAATCTTTCCCCACTCACCCAAAACCTAAGAGTTTGAGTTTTCAGTTCCCATCCCTGGGAAAAAGACAATATGCCTTCATCCTATTTATGCCCCTCATGATTTTATACACATCAGTAAGGTCACCCCTCATTCTCCTACATTCCAAGGAATAAAGTCCTATCCTGGCCAACCTTTCCCTTTAATTCACACCTACAAGTACAATGTGTGGGTTATTATATATCTGTCCTGGTAATATACAAGATTGCTTTTCAAACATAATAATTGAAGACTAAATTACAAATGCAAATAAAGGATGGATTGGAGAGGTGCTTTTCAAATTTTTGTGAATAGGGTTTTTGAATGACGAATGGAAGATGATGCCACAATAATAATCCCACTGGATTACTAATCCAGAAGCCCAAACTAATATTCTGGGACAGGGGTTCAAATCACATCAAGGGAGCTGGTGGACCTTGAATTCAATTAATAAATGACAAATTGAAATTCAACTGTGACCAGAAAACAATAATTGGATGCTACCAAAACCCACCCCCTTTACTAATGTCTTTTAGAGAAGAAAATCTGTTGAATTTATCTGGTCTGGCCTACATTTGACTCCAAAGATATAACAATTTAATTGGCACTGAACTGCCTTCTGAACTGGCCTAGCAAACAACTCAGGGAGGGATAACAAGAGTTGGCCTTGCCAGAAACTCCCATCAAAATTCCTGGCTACTCACTTTGCTGTTTTTATATCCCTTTAAAAGCATTTAAATTCGCAAACATGATCTGTTAATCTCCCATGGCTTTTTATCTTGTGGACAAAAGTAAAATGAAAATTGTTCATTTTTGTTCAAGTCTCATGCTCCAATTCCTTCTTTCCCACATGAGCCAACTATTTATGTTTTATTTTTCGTTTTCAATCTTTCCTTGCCATACACACTTTCCACATCTTTTCTGACTAAAATGTATTTAGTTCCATTTCTTTTCAAGTCTCCATTTGTTCATTCAGAATTATGATCTCAGACTTACCAATACTGGCTGATCCAGTCTGGCAACATTCATGCTGTGGTGGCCCAATTTCCTGAGTCAACTGCATCTTCTGCACAGAAGTCTAGGTCTGGTACATTGGAAGATCTTCCCCCTACTTTGAAAATGCTATTTGCCCAAGAAAGGCTTAACTGGATAGTTCACCCGAGAACTATTAGGCTAGCAGTGGGAAAATCCAACCAAGGAGCAACTCTTCAAGAACACCAGCTACTCGTTAAAGGGAGATCTGGGGATTGAAGAGTTAAGTAACTGACCATATTGGGACATTTTTGTAATGCTTCTCCCTTTTCTGCTGAAGATTTGGAAGTTAAGTTGGAGACTTGGAAACATAAGAAGGTGCATTAGAAGAGGATGGTTGTTTAGGATTAGAAGACGCTCCTCTCGTAAATGAACAGTAATTTTAGGAGGGCACTGTTGCGCCAGTTATCCAGGTTGCTAGTACCTGGCTGCAAATGTAAAAGAATGGAAAAGGCAATAGTTGATATGCTTAGTACGGTAACTTTCTTTTGAGTCCTATTAACATGGCATAAATATATGAAGGAATTTCCCAAATCCTTTGGTGGATTCTGTAGCATTTGGGTCTAGAGGGGTTAATACTTGATTGTATGCAATAAACACCACCCATTTATGCGATGGACCGATGGACCGAGGAGTGGCAGCTGGCATTTAGTCTATATAAATGTGAGGTACTACATTTTGGTGGGGCAAATCAGGGCAGGACTTATCCACTTAATTCACAGAGTAAAATTATCAAATTCCTACAGTGTACAAACAGGCCATTAGGCCCGACAAGCCTACACAGACCCTCCGAAGAGTAACCCACCCAGATCCATTCCCCTACCCTATTACTCTACATTTATCCCTTACTAATGCACCTAACCTGCACATCCATGAATATAATGGGCAATCTAGCATGGCGATTTCATCTAACCTGCACATCTTTGGATTGTGGGAACAAACCCGAGCACCTGGAGGAAACCCACACAGACATAGGGAGAATGTGCAAATGCCACACAGATGGTTGCCCGAGGCTGGAATTGAACCTGGGTCCTTGGCACTGTGAGGCAACAGTACTAATTGCTGAATCAAGGTCCTGGTGAGTGTAGCTGAGCAAGGAGATTTTGGAGTGAAGGTTCATTTTTCCTTAAAAGTGCAGTCACAAATAACAGGGTAGTGAAGAAAGTGTTTGGTATGCTTGCCTTGAGTAAAAGAGATTGGAGGTTATGTTGCAGCTGTATAGGACATTGTTTAGGTCACTTTTGGAATACTATGTTCAATTCTGGTTTCCCTGCTATAGGAAAGATGTTGTGCAATTTGAAAGGGTCCAGAAAAGATTTAGAAGAATGTTACCAGGTTTGGAGGGTTTGAGCTACAGGGCTGGGGCTCTGGAAGCTGTGGGGTGACCTTATACAGGTTTTTAACATTAGGAGGGGTGTTGATACAATAAATAGTCACGGTCTTTTCCCAAGGGTGGGGGAGTCCAAACCTAGACAGGTTTAAGGTGAGAGGGGAAAGATTTAAAAGGAGCTAAGGAGCAATTTTTTCACACTGAGGGTGGTGCATAAATGGAATGAATTGCCAGACGAAATTGTGCAGGCTGGTGCCATTTCAACATTTAAAAGGCATTTGGATGGGTATGTAAATAGGAATAAACCAAATGCAGGAAAATGGCACTAGATTAATTCAGAATATCTGGTCAGCATAGACAAGTTGGACCGAAGGGTCTGTTTTCGTGCTATACATCTCTATGAGTCTATGAAACTATGATAGTTACTATAATAGTGTCATGAGGACTTGGAGAGACATTAAAGGAGGATCTCTGGGAGTCAGCCCTAAGTTAACCGTAAATAAATTTAGTGAAACTTCTTTACTTTACAAGGGTCTTCTTGATGAACCAGAAGTTGGCCATCATCTTACGCACAAGGCCACTTAAGCCCCTAAAGAGCTGACATATGTAGCAAATACAGATATCAGCACAATCTCAGGTCAATTTCATTTATTCTCCACCATTATTGTCCTCTTGCATACAATTATCCATTATTCTATCTGGCATGCTTCTTTTCCACGTGGAAATGCTAAAAGCCCATATCAATCAGCAGCTCAGACCACCTCTGTGCTGTTCTGCTTTTAGGGAATTTCTCAATGATATCAACTGTGATGGATGAAGAGATTCTGGTCTCCTTCCTATCGGACTGACTGTGTGGAGTTTGCACGTTCTCCCCGTGTCTGCGTGGGTTTCCTCCGGGTGCTCTGGTTTCCTCCCACAGTCCAAAGATGTGCAGGTCAGGTGAATTGGCCATGCTAAATTGCCCGTAGTGTTAGGTAAGGGGTATGTGTAGGGGTATGGGTGGGTTGCCCTTCGGCAGGTCGGTGTGGACTTGTTGGGCCGAAGGGCCTGTTTCCACACTGTAATGTAATCTAATCTAAAAAAAAGGTAATGTAATCTAATCTAAAAGGAATCTTGGAAGGGTTTAGAAAAGATTTACAAGGATGTTGCCAGGGTTGGAGGATCTGAGCTACAGGGAGAGGCTGAACAGGCTGGGGCTGTTTTCCCTGGAGCATCAGAGGCTGAGGGGTGACCTTATAGAGGTTTACAAAATTATGAAGGGCATGGATAGAATAAATAGGCAAAGTCTTTGCCCTGGGGTCGGGGAATCCAGGACTAGAGGGCATAAAAAATCTAAAAAAATCTAATCTAATCTAATCTAAAAATAAGAACAGAGTATAAAAGCTCCTACACATAAAAATTAAGCACTTGGCTAAGGCAAATGTGGGCCGATTACAGGCAGAAATAAGAGGGGAAAGATATAAAAGAGACCTAAGGGGCAACTTTTTCATGCAGAGGGTGGTACCTGTATGGAATGAGCTGCCAGAGGATGTGGTGGAGGCTGGTACAATTGCAACATTTAAGAGGCATTTGGATGGGTATATGAATAGGAAGGGTTTGGAGGGATTTGGGCCGGGTGCTGGCAGGTGGGACTAGATTGGGTTGGGATATCTGGTCAGTATGGACGGGTTGGACCATGCTGTACATTTCTACGACTCTATGACTCTATTAGTCTTCATCTAATCAGAGCAGATACTTGCCAGCCCTCCTTTCCTTTTGCACCCCCACCAAACTGCTCATTTTTAAAAAAAATGTCATCCAATAAATGGATCAGGTTTGCTTTATGTTAGCAGACATGGACATATCTAATTATGTCTCAATTAATTATGTGTAATCTTACTTTCTATTTAGCTCTTATGGGATGGACGCAGATCACTAGTGTTGGATGTATTCTTATCAACTGTTGCCTCTATTCCACAGGAAAGGACATTGTTATTGTCACAACCCTGATAAATAAGTGCGTTGCAGTTTTATTTGCCAGATTTCCCCTAGTTTGGGAGGATGCAGCTCTTGAAGGCTTGCTGTTGTGGCAATTTTCATCCATGCAAGAAGATCTGAGCCAGATTATGTGTGCAGCATTGGGTAGCAGCTACACAGTGTTGCTAGCTGCCTAGTAAAGTATAGGTAATAATGGCATGTCAAAGTACAGACTCTGTGGTGGTGAAGGTATGCTAGTGATGCTTCAGTGGTTAATTGCAGTCTCATTTCTCACAAAGTACCATATCTTATTTCATCAAAGTAAATCAGGCAGTATTATTTAACTGAACAAAGGTTAGTCTCTTTTCCCCATCACTCCATGACAGCTTGAAGTTTTCAATAGTCAATTACTTTTCTTGGTTTAAAAATGGGACACTAGATCAGTTACTTTATATAATGTCCCACTCTAATCTGATTAGGCAACAAAAGTACAATTTAATTTAAAAACTGAGAACTCTCAACAACTCTCCTGATAGAGGTTGGTTTGTGGAAGTAAACTGTTACGATTGAGGAAGTGATTGAAATAAAAGGCAATTGTAAAGGGAAGAAGTGGAAATAAATGCCAAAAACCTTTTGTACTTTTACCATTAACAAGTAGTTCCATTCCGATAATAAAATAATATTAATTTTATCGAAAAGTTACAATGAAAGGTGTATGATTTATTTAAATTAAGGTCATTTTTAGGGTTTGGATTTCAAACTAGTGGCATATGGGTATTGATTAATTTTGTGAAGGGTATGTGGTTAGCACTGCTGCCTCACAGCACCAGGGTTCTGGGTTCGATTCCCGCCTGTCTGTGTGGAGTTTGCACATTCTCCCTGTGTTTGGGTGGGTTTCCTCTGGGTGCTCTGGTTTCCTCCCACAATCCAAAGATGTGCAGGTCAGGTGAATTGGCCATGTTAAATTGCCCACAGTGTTAGGTGCGTTAGTCAGGTGTAAAATATAGGGTAGGGGAATGGGTTTGGTGAGTTGAGGGGTGGTGTGGACTTGTTGGGCCGAAAGGCCTGTTTCCACACTGTAGAGAACCTAATCTAAAAAATCTAATCTAATCTAAAAATAAGAACAGAGTATAAAAGCTCCTACATAAAAATTAAGCACTTGGCTAAGGCAAATGTGGGCCAATTACAGGCAGAAATAAGAGAATTTAGAGAATAGAGAAATGGCAGAGAAGCTAAATGATTATTTTGGACTTTATCCTCTGATACTTTGTGTAAATGTCAATTTTGTTGAGTTTCATGAAAGGTTTCTCTTGGTGAGGCCTAATGGGATTTCTTGCAAATTTTCCCAAACTTGCTACATTAATTATCTGCCATATCTATCATTGATCCTTTTGTTCAATGTGAATTAGATTAGACTAATTTTCCAGACCAGGAGGAACTTGCCACTGCCAGGATAGACTGACAACTCTGGCACCTTGTGTTAAGAGGTAAACAGTAAGAACATACCCTAACCATTTGTGAGGTTACATGGACACTGTTTTCTAACTGCTGTGCATGGAATGGGACTTGGAGGCTGTGGGTGGCATGGCAGACCTGAGTTGAAGTCACTGACAGAATCTAGCTGTTCCTACCCAGTTTGGTCTATATGGTTTCTAACTCACTTCCTTACTCTTCAAAGTGTCCATCATCACATGTTAGGTCTGTGATGGAATGCTCTCCACTTTCCTGGATGAGTCCACCATAAAAAATTCAATAAGCTCTAAACCATCCATAACAAAGGAGCATGCATGATCAGCACTCTATCGATCTCTTTAAACATTAATTTCCTGCACAGTGGCAGCCTTGTGTGACATCCATAAGATCTCCTACATCAAACTTTTCAACAATAACATCCAAATCCACAACTTCTGCCACCCACAAAGGCAGTCAATGCATGGGAACACCACCATCTGCAGGTTATCCTGCAAGTAACACACCGACTTGACTTAGTTTTATATTGTATTCTTCCATTGCCACTGGGTCGAAAACACGGAACTGAATCCCTATGTTGTTGCTGGTTGCCCCTTAACCATGGCATGATCATCAGGTCATTTTGGCTTCCTAATATTAAACCATTGCCCCCTACACTGCCCCATACATGTGATTTATTGACAAATACACAAAACCCACACTGATGGACGTACCTCTATAAAAGCACGTACATCTGGTTGTCATGAACCCAGGTGAGACTCTAGGCTACCAATGGATGACATGACGGTGGGACTACATCTATTTCTTGTACATAAATACAACATGAACAAGATGTGCTGTTTGACAAAAATTGCAAATTAGTATCATTGGCAAGGAATTACTATCTACTATTCCAATAAAGATAGCAACTTACTTATTTTAAATAGATTGTGGAGCTATTTGAGAATGGAATTTCTTGTGAATGTATGTAATATTGCTTGACCTGTTTGACTGTGAGAAAAATAAACATCGAAAAGTGTGGTGCTAGAAAAGCACAGCAGGTCAGACAACATTCAAGGAGCAGGAGGATTGACGTTTCAGGCATAGGCCTTCATCAGGAATGATTCAGACTTTTTGATTCTGACTCTCCAGCATCTGCAGTCTTCACTTTCTCCCAATGTGAGAACAATAATTCTAGAATAAGAAGAGACATAATTTTGCATTTGGTAAATTATTTTTTTCTTTGCTATACATAAAACTTACATCTTATCTTTACATTCTTTCTCTAAACCAAAATATTTTGCTGTAGACCTCTGATTCTACATTAAGTCTTCAAGAAAGCAAAATATTCAAGACTTAGTTTTGCCTTTTCACAATGGGCATGGTCATCAGGTCACTTTGTTTTCCCAATATCAGACCACTGCGCCTTAACCCACCATGATCATTTGAGCGATTAGAGTTTAACAGGGTTAAAGGTGGCTATGGATATTAGCTGAAAATGAAGCTAAAGTGGATGTTAAGCCCAATTTAAGCTAAGGGCAGCTAATTGGGGTTTAGAAAGAGAGTTCCGGGGGCAAAGCTGATGAAGGTTTTGTCGATATGGTATGTGGGAAGGTTTTCACGGTAGGCCAGTATTGAAAACTGGGAATTAATTCTGCTGTTGTTACCCAGTTGGTTTTCTAGAATCATCATAGAAGGAGAATCATAGAATCCCGATAGTGTTGAAACAGGCCATTTGGCCCATTGAGTCCACACTGACCCTCCAAAGAGCATCCCATCCAGGTCTAGACACCCTCCCCTCGAACCTATCCCTGTAAGCCTCCATTTGCCATGGCTAATCCACCTAGCCTACACATCCCTGGATACTACGGGCAATTTAGCATGGGCAAGCTACCTCAACTGCACATCTTTGGACTGTGGAAGGAAGCTGGTACATCCAGAGGAAACCTGGATAAGGGGAGAATGTGCAAACTCCACATAGCTCGAGGCTGGAATTGAACCCAGGTCCCTGGTGCTGTGAGGTAATAATGACACCAGGCTGTCCAGTTCTAAGCAACTCTAACTTACCCCACCGACACCCCCAAAATCTGTTCAACATCAACAAAACACAAGTCAAACACATGTGATCAAATATTCGCAGCTTGTTTGAGTGAGTGCAGTTCCAGCAACACTCAACAATACCATCCAGGATAAAACAGCTCACTTTTTCAGTGCTTTATCCACTGCTTTATGCATTAATTCTCTCCACCACTGGCACAAAGCAGCAACTTTATGCCCCATCTGTAAGATGTTCTGCAGCAACATATCTAGCCTCTTTTGGCACATATTTCAAAAACATGACTTCTAGCACCAAGAAGGAAAAGGGCAGTAGATTCATAAAAACACTGCACCTGCAAGTACCCCTTCAAATCATGTATCATCTTGACTTGGAAATATATTGCCATTCCAGCACTATCAAAAGCTCAGAACTCTCTAACATCATGGGTGGCTAATACAACACTGACCACAGCAGTACAACACAACCTTCACAAGAGTCTTTAAGGATGGGCAAAAATGCTGGCTTTTCCGGTGATGCTCACTTCCCATGTGGGAAGTAACCACAATAAAAGGATGGAAAAGAAACCACATCGCAATTGGCTTTTAAGTTGGTCAAACAGTCACCTGGTTCTCTCAGCAACTGTTCAAACTAATTAGAAATAGACAATAAATATCCCAGCCTCAGCAGAAAGACCCACACACTGAAAATGAAACTGGAAACATACTGGAAATCTGAAAGAAGTTCTGAAAAGATTTCATTGGCCTATAATGTTTATTCCATTGACAGATGCTACCAGAGTTGTTGAGTATTTTTTGAATTATTAATGTGTATAGTGATTATGATGAGATTAATCAGCTGAACTTCATAGAATATGAGTTCCTTGATTGGGGCTGTTAGGTCCAATTAGTAAGTCCTGGTTGATATATAATAAGATGCTGACACTCTGAGAGCTGCCTCTAAAGAGGCAGTACTAACATCACTGACTGTTAATGTGTAGAGGGTGACTTTTTGATGGATACTGGCCTCTGTGGAGTTATTTCAGGAGATAGGAGAAAGTGAGGACTGCAGATGCTGGAGATCAGAGCTGAAAATGTGTTGCTGGAAAAGCGCAGCAGGTCAGGCAGCATCCAAGGAACAGGAGAATCGACGTTTCGGGCATAAGCCCTTCTTCAGGAATGAGGAAAGTGTGTCCAGCAGGCTAAGATAAAAGGTAGGGAGGAGGGACTTGGGGGAGGAGCGTTGGAAATGCGATAGGTGGAGGGAGGTCAAGGTGAGGGTGATAGGCTGGAGTGGGGTGGGGGCGGAGAGGTCAGGAAGAAGATTGCAGGTTAGGAAGGCGGTGTTGAGTTCGAGGAATTTGACTGAGACAAGGTGGGGGGAGGGGAAATGAGGAAACTGGAGAAATCTGAGTTTATTCCTTGTGGTTGGAGGGTTCCCAGGCAGAAGATGAGGCGCTCCTCCTCCAACCGTCGTGTTGCCATGGCCACCAGGACAAAACCAACTGGTCCTCACCTACCACCCCACCAACTTCCATGTACAGCGTATCATTCGCCGTCATTTCCGCCACCTCCAAACGGACCACACCACCAGGGATATATTTCCCTCCCCTCCCCTATCAGCGTTCCAAAAAGACCACTCCCTCCGTGACTCCCTCGTCAGGTCCACACCCCCCATCAACCCAACCTCCACTCCCAGCACCTTCCCCTGCAACTGCAAGAAATGAAAAACTTGCGCCCACACCTCCCCCCTTACTTCCCTCCAAGGCCCCAAGGGACACTTTCTTATCTGTCACAAATTCACCTGCACCTCCACACACATCATCTATTGCATCCGCTGCACCCGATGTGGCCTCCTCTATATTGGGGAGACAGGCCGCCTACTTGCGGAACGTTTCAGAGAACACCTCTGGGACACCCAGACCAACCAATCCAACCACCCCGTGGCTCAACACTTCAACTCCCCCTCCCACTCCACAAAGGACATGCAGGTCCTTGGACTCCTCCATCGCCAGACCATAGCAACACGACGGTTGGAGGAGGAGCGCCTCATCTTCCGCCTGGGAACCCTCCTTGGATGCTGCCTGACCTGCTGCGCTTTTCCAGCAACACATTTTCAGCTCTATTTCAGGAGATAGTTTATTTAAGGTGAAGTTCAACAAGACAGCAAGAAAGTCATTGGATAACAGTCTCTGAAGTTGGCAATGGTGAATTATGTCTGGCTATGGCTGTGGTGGTCTCATTGGGTCCAGTTGGCAGATTGAGTGGAGCTAAATTGCCCTAATCCACTGCATGATTCCTTGGCTCCTATAGCAGCAATTCATGGAGGTATGAACTAATCAGTAAGCTGACATGATATACAAATTTTCAACCATTCCACCAGCTCCCCCTCCCTTCCCCTAATTACCTCCAAAACCAACTTTGCTCACTTGATACCATTCCTCATATGGTGTGTCTTTTTCAGCTTGCGCAAATGTCTGGAATTTATTGCTCCAGGGAAAGATTAGATCTGTAATATTTGTGCAGGTCTGCACCTGTTTTCAAGATATGGAAGCCATTATTTTCAGATTTTACACTGTTGTTTAGTAAATATAATTAGATAAATTTATGGCCACTGAGCTGTAACAAAATACAAGTTGTAAATATGTCAGCATTCATTAAAATGCACTCTAAATTTTATGACTTACTATGTTAGTGAAACTTGTTATTAATCAGGATTAAACAAGCATTAAGTTTTTTTTATCTGTAGTGCTCAGCTCTTACATCTGTTTTTATCACTAAGTAAATATGAATGCACTCTTCCCAAACATTGGTTTTACGTACACAATACTAGATAATTTTTCATAATCTTCTCAAGCTGGATGGTTACAGGTCAAAGAATGGACTGAAATCTGTCATAGCCATGAGGAAATAAACAGCAGGGTAATTGGTAGTAGAGTACTTTAGTATAGTGAGGCATTAGGAAGTGGTAGGTCTATATTTTCCTCTTCTGTGATTTACTTCATTATGCAATTTTTACTCAGCTATTTCTTTTAGGTTATTTTTTCATTTATTCTTTCTGGACTTTGCTGGCTGTGTCTGCATTTGTCAGCCCTCCCTATCTGCTCTTGAACTGATTAGCACACTGGTCTACTTCAAAAGCCAGTTAAAAGTCAACCACTTTGCTGTAGGTGTGGAGACAGATGTAGACCATGCCAGGAAAGGATGGCAGATTTAATTCCTAAAGGACATGAGGGAACTAGATTGGTTTTATTCTGGAATCATAGAATCCCTTCAGTGTGGAAGGAGGCCATTCAGTCAATCAAGTCCATACCAACTCTCTGAAGTATCCCTGGATACTAGGGGCAATTCAGCATGACCAATTCACCTAATCTGCACATCATTGAACTGTGGGAGGAAACCAGAACATCCAGAGGAAACCTACACTGATATCCAAAAAGAGGGTGATTATAGCAAAATCACCGAAAACCATGATATACATCTCTAATGGCTTTAACTCCTGGTCTAGTGGTATTTACCCAAAAAAAACTATAAGCATCTGCTTAGTGACCAGATGTTTTTGTAGGTTTTTCCAGACTCTCATCCATTGAAGACATTTGCTGGATCGCTCCCTGGATTGCTTCACTTAATTGTCGTAAGTCTATATACAGACTGAGCTTAGCATTTGATTTGGGAACTGTTACAAACCCTGAACACCAGCTAGCTATTTCTGTGATCAGTGATATTGCTCCTCTGTGTAGCATTATATCAATCCCTCCTTTACACTTCTCTAGCAACAGGTATGGTAACATCCTACAAATGTACAGTTAATGTTAGGGGGATGATCCCAGTTTCAATCATTTCAGTCTCAGGAGACAGTGAGGTCTGCAGATGCTGGAGATCAGAGTTGAGAGTGTGTTGCTGGAAAAGCTCTGCAGGCCAGGCAGCATCCGAGGACCAGGAAAATCGAGGTTTTGGCCAGAGCCCTTCATCTGCCATTCCTGATTAAGGGTTTCGGCTCTAAACGGTGATTTTCCTGCTCCTCGGATGCTGCCTGGCCTGCTGTGCTTTTCCAGCAACACACTCTCAACTCACTTCATTCCCAACCTATCTATATCTTGTGTAGGGATTCTGGTTTGGATCAGTAATGTGCTGATTCTTAGGTAGTTTGAATTGCTCCCAGATCCTGGTTCTGATACTGGACTCAGTTAAGAATGTGAAATGAAGAAGGCACTAGTCAGGTGTTTCAGGGCAAAAGAATCTCTGCATTTATTAAAGGCAATAAAACAGTGAAATAGCACAATTATACAGAGGGCAGTAATTAAATACACTATTAAATTAAACTGATTAAATAATACTATAGAAATTTACTTACTGATACTTATTGTCATGTGTACTTTTACATGAAAAGTACAATGAAAAGTTTTAAAAGTCACCCTACCTATATATTAATGTCTATATTAATGACAGAAGTCATACATAATAATAAGAAAGTAAATTTAAGGTAAATGTTTGTCACAGTTCAGTTAACAGCTCCTGGGCTCAGTCCCTGGCGCGAACGCCATGCTGGGACTAAACTGCCACACTGAGTCATTGGGGAATGGGGCTGGAAGCTGACCACCACACCAGGCCAACATGACCTCCCCGGACCAGACCGCCAAGCCAGGCCAACACCGCCAGGCCAACACCGCCAAGCCAGGCCAACACCGCCACCCTGAACCAGACCGCCACCCCAGGCCAACACCACCACACCAGGCCAAGACCGTCACACCAGGCCAACACCGCCAAGCCAGCCAAGACCGCTGCCCCTGGACCAGACTGCCTGCTGGGCAGCCAGAACATTCAGGAGCCAATGCCGAAGAAAACCTCCACACGGGAAGGGGACCTCCACTCCCAGACAAGACTGCCATGCCAGGAGACCACCCCGCTGGGCTGAGACCACCATGGCAGGGAAAAGACTGTCACTCTGGATCGCCGGAAACCACCTTGTTCAGGAAAAGCCTTCAGCTGAAGCCATTAAAAGAAGATAAGATTCATCTTGGCAATATATATAAAGCTGGAAGCATTAAAAAGTCAGAGGAAGAAAAAGAAAAATCTTTAAGTGAGTGGGGTAGATGAGCTCAGGGCTCCTTCCACACTGCATTGCTGCTCAGCTGCCACTAAATATTGGATCCTAAACAGACACTTTAATCAGGCTTCCTACCTTGGAGTTCCCTGCACTGTCAATATCTACCTTCCCCTTCCTGCTAGTTAGGTTGGATATTTTGTGGAGTTTAAGATCACCACTTGGGATAAATACAGTTTTGTAGTACAGCTGGCCATTCCCGCTTGAACACCCGGTGCCTCGATGAAGACTTAGAATGGTGTAGGCCTTCATTCTGGGTTGAATCTGCTGATGTGATAGAACATGTTTGGATCTATCTGGTGAGTACTTGATTTCTCCTTACTTTCTGGTGGACTTTGCAAGCCAGTTTTCACCCTCAGGATGTGTCTGAGGCCTTGTGGTGTCAGTCAGATTGTGGTTTTCAGAAGTAGTCGATTCTTCGGTCTGCTGATCATTGTTGGTTGCCATTGGTTTCCCTTGTACAGATCAGGCCTGTGTCAGTAGGTTTCAGAATCACTGCCAGGATTGGCTTTCCAGAGATAGCTCTTGGAAATAGCCGCTGTGATCAGCTGTTGAAATTCCTCCTCTGGGATTTCTGTTTGGAATGCCTCCTGGAGACTAGCTGCCAGGGGATTGGTCTCAGGGAGATAGCTGTTTAGGGTCCCACTTCTGGAGAAGACTGTGGGGCTAGCTCACAGGTCGATAGCTCCTTGGGATGAGATTGGCGCCTGCAATTATGCTGATTGGGGGCCTTTGTGTCAAGTCTGCACTTGCTATTGTGTTACTGGTGTTCCCTTTGAGGTCAATTGGCTTCCTGACAGTTAAACGTATGTGTGAATATACTTTGATGAAGTTGACTGCTTGATATTTCTGCGAATAAATTTTGATTTAAGTTGAATGTCTTGTATCTGTAGAATTCCTATTCAGTCTATGCTAGGCGTGATTGATTGTTCTCTTACAGTGGAAGTGTAAATTGGAATTTTTGGGCTCAACAGGTTCCAGACAACCATCTCTGACTGTCTATTTTTCCCTCAGGTCATCTCAGCTGTACTCTTTCTTTTAAAAGTTTTTGAAAAGCCCAGGGTTTTGGTCCAGTATTTCAGAATATGGGGATTTTTGCTCAATCTTACACTCGCCTTTGATTAATATCTGGTCTTTAGCATCTTCTAAGATTAAAGATTACAGTGTGATGCAGTCATTCTCTCCATTAATATTTAACCAAACTGCAGTGAAAACATGAGAAGAACATGACTAAGAGAAGCAGAAATAGGCCAATCAAACCCTCAAGCTACCTTCAACATCCACTAAGATCATGATTAATAAAAGGAAGGGTGGCCTGAGCTGCTCTTTCTCTCTTGGCTCTCTCCCCCCATAACCCTTAACTTCTTTGTCAATCAGAAATCTCTCTAACTTGGCCTTGAATATGTTGATTGACCCAACTTCCATTCCTCCCTGGGGAAGAGAATTCCAAGCACCAAAAACACGCAGAAGAAATTTCTACTATTTTTTGTCTTAAATGGGAAACTTTGTATTATTAAACTTCACTAACTAGTTTTGGAATCCCCAGCAATAAGAAATATCCTCTTGGTATTGGAAGTCCTCCAGAAACTTTCAGATTTCAATCAGATCACTGCTCACTCTTCCAGCAGAATGCAGTGAGTATACTCAAGGCACTCATCAATAAATGGTTGCCTTATGCCAGAGAAATTGTTACCTTCTTTTTCAATTAAAGGAATGGAAAAGTACATACAAATTCTACTCTTCCTGAGATAAGTTTGGATTTTGAGCTTCATTGATTGATATTCGAGATGGCTCCATTTGCATTGAAATTAGTAATATTCAGTTTCTGCATTGGTAAGAAGTCTGGTTTTAACATTGCAACATGGACATGAACGGATTCAAATCGATTTGTGAAGTTGCACAATTGATTGCATGTTCGCTCTTACCAGATCTGAAATTGACCATCAGTCTCACCACAGCACTGCTATAACCTTGATTTCCTTTCTGATTGATCAACTGTATATTTTTTCGATACATTAGTCTTTCCAATGCAGGAGGAGAATAGATTGGAAATGACAGTTTATATTGAAACCTCTGCTGGAAGAAAGAGAAAAGAAAATGTGGATTTACATAGCATCTTTCACTATCCTGAGGCATCCCATAGCATGTATAAGCCAATGAAATATGAGTGAATTTGAGCTACAGTTACAATGAAGGGAAGCGTTGCAGCAAATTTGTGCACAATAAGATCCCACCTATAATTTAACCCTGAGAACTGAAAGATAAGAACATGCAGAGAATGGATAACAAGTTGTTAACAACTATCAGTTTAAGTAAAATAGTTTTCAGATTTTCTTTAGAATTCATATTAAAAGGAATAAGCTAGTATTTAAATAGTCCATCAGGTCTATTTAGAAATACTAGCTTTCGGAGCGCTGCTCCTTCATCAGCAATCTAGGTTTGTTCAATATATCATTTTAATTGCATGACACGATGATCTTTTACTGTAAACTCTGTTTCTTATTATCCTGTCCCACTAGTTAGCTGATGAAGGAGCAGTGCTCTGAAAGTTAGTGCTTCCAAATAAACCTGTTGGACTATAACCTGGTGTTGTCTGATTTTTAACTTTGTCCACCCCTGTCCAACACCGGCACCTCCACATCATAAATAGTTCATTTATGACCTGATCTGATTTATTCTTACCTATATTCTGGTTGGTCCAAGGAGACAAGAATTGCCCTGATCTAACACTTAAACAATGTTTGAATCCAAAACTTTCATTAGTTTTACTTAAGTGAATACTAATTGCAATATTGTTATATATTTTCCTGTGTGTGGCAAGGCATTTAAAAGATTCATGATATGATATGCACAGTCACACTTTCAACAGTGTCCCACTTTCCCAGTTTTCTATCTGCAGCAGCTGTAAAATACTTTTGAAAATAAGATCATTTCTAGTTCCAAGCTGTAGCTGTCAGGATAACTGGTGAAGGTGAATCCCACACACGGAGGCAGATGGTTGGAAGATTTGTCATTGGAATGACCACTGTGTTTGGGCTTTGCTTCTAGTAGGATTTTTGTACTTGATGTGGCAATGCTAATGTTAGATCCTGGTTGAAACTTTATTGCTGGAACAGCACAGCAGGTCAGGCAGCATCCAGGGAACAGGAGATTCGACGTTTCGGGCACAGACCCTTCTTCAGAAACGTCAAATCTCCTGTTCCCTGGATGCTGCCTGACCTGCTGTGCTGTTCCAGCAATAAAGTTTCAACTTTGATCTCCAGGATCTGCAGACCTCACTTTCTCCTCCTTAATGTTAGATCCTGAAATGTAAGAGCTAGACCTGGTGACAAATATGAAACTGAGAGAATTTTAATTGAATTCATCCGTTCACAGTGGGGAGGGGATGTGGGCCATGGCTGATCAGGAGCCTGATCGTTACTGAGTTGGACTTGTCCATTCTTCAGCCACAACACTCAACATCCAGCTGTACAGTTTCTCGCCATTTGCATGTGATGGTAGTTTGCCATGGCTTGTCAAGGGGAGGATTTCCATTTTAAGAGACCCTGGTGGGGACTTAGGAAGTCAAAAGTCTTTGAAGTGCACGCAGACAGGAGTGTGGCCCCAAGAACGTGGGCCTGTTGTGGTTAGCATGGATGAGTTGGACCAAAGGGTCTATTTCAGTGTTGTATGACTCTATGACTCTAAAAGAACACCACAATTGACTGTTCATTAACAACTTTCCATAATTTACTCTTTACAATTTTCCATCAAGACTGAACTATGTAACATATAACATTTATCTTTTATTGGACTTGATTCTCATTTCTAAACTGTTAGTATATGTATTGTCTAATTTGTAACTCATTCTTCTGTTAGCTCAAGATAATCTGGTTAAATAGACTCGTTTCACAAAATAGTTCATTGGTCTGGGAGAAAGGTATCCACAAGGGAGGGAATGCTTTGTAAATTAATCTTGTTGTGATCCACTGAGGAGGTGGGTGAATAAAGAAGGGGAGCCATTCATCCCTCTTCACCTTGGAACTGAAACAACTTGGGCAGTCTCATTCAGGATCCAGTCATTACAAGTTTAAGTCACTGGTGTTGAAATCTCCATTACCCTGCCATCTCCATTGCTGTGTCCCAAACTGCAAATGGACATTAACTTTCAGGAGAATGGTGTTATTATGGTAGAGTATAAGCAAATCCTGTGAATGTAGTGGAAGGATTTATGACTACAGCACTGGAGCATCACGTCGCTTCGTTCATTCACTTTCACTCAGAGGCAAAAGCTCAAAGTGGATGGGATATTAGGTTTCTGATACACCAGAATTTTTTCTGGCATTTACACTCTTATCTGAACGCATATCTGCACTTACTTGGCAGTTGAAATTCTGCCCAAAATGTGTAGTGGCTGAGATTTAATTAGTATATCTAATATTTGTTCATTATTTTTGCATCCCAAAATAAAAAATTAGAATTCAGTGTAGAAAGTAACTTTATCAAAAACACCTGGTAGTGAAGGAATCTTACTTTCATCAAGCCAGTGGGTAAATAAATGTATGGTCCCATGTGTACTTTGTAGCTGGCAAGGAAATGTATAGTGTTATTAACTTTTACGTTCTCGTTATTTTAAATGCAATACATATACCAGACATTGTTTGATAGCAACATTTTTTCTCTTTGGACAAAGGTGGCATTAATCTTAATGCTGTTGCATGCTTGTAATTTTTCACCAGAATAGATGATGCAATTTTAGATGTTAACCAAGTGTTGTTAACTGCAACATTCCATTCGTAACAGTGAATCTTATAAATACTGGTGCAGTAACTCTACAGGCTCTGAAAACTTGCAGAGACCTTAATCATCAACATCACAGCCTCAAGCAAAATAGAAATAAATGATATTCATCTATCACCTGTCAAATGTAAAGAAAGAATCAATTCAACAACATAATTGTGGAACTTGCAACTCATGAAGCTGCAGTTGGTTAATTTAGGATATTGACATCATGTTTTCAGAACTTAGCACATTGATGAAAACTTGTTAAAGGTGCATTAATTAACTTTGACAAAAAATTACAGTTTCTTGGTTTTTACTAGCAGATACAAAGAAGTGCTGTCAAGTTGGGACAACTGCTAAATCTAAAGTATTGATTACAATCAATCCAAAGGCAATTTATTTGAACCCATGAAAGCATATTTTTAGGATCTTGTTTTTTATAAACAAAATTAGACACGACTAGTCATTTTTAATATCCTAAGACACTGGGAGAACAGTTAAATTGAGCATACATAGGCAGTGAAGTTATTCCTCCTCTTTTACAAACAACGATGAGTCAATTAGAAATGTCGGTGATTTAATTAAAAACTGTTTAATACCTCATGGTACAGAGTGTACAACTCCTCACAGTGAACATGTGGTTCTTTAGTCACAGGTATTTTAATGGAAAAGGTGAGCTGACCCTGTACAACACTTACTCAATTTTTGCCAAATGAATTGGTAAAGAGATGGGTGACTTTGTAATTAAAATGCACCATCCAATTCCCAGTATATTTTATGGGAATAATTGAAGGAAACATCTTTGTGGTGTAAAACATCACTTGCAGGTCTCAGTATCAAGTATATATCCGTTTACTTGTTGACAGTTACACTGGTGTCGGAGGAAGTTCAGAGGATTTAAATCTTGGAAATTCTGAGCTTGGATGAAATCAACATTTTAGGAAAATTCAGATTGTCTGAATATAAGCTTGGTTGGCTAAATATTTCTGTTGTCTGAACTGGCATGTTTCATTCATACAAGACCCTGTTCCAAAATGCCTCCATTCTACCCATTTTCTGATGTTGTTCTATGTCTGATATGGGCTGTAGAGTTGTGAGGAGCACAAATGTTGAGGGTAGGATGTGCAGAGTGGGAAGTTGAAAGAGGATGAAATGGCACCGAGTGTGGTTCAGCAATTGTTGGAGTGTGGAGGGAAGTGTGGTATGTAGTTCAACAGTCATGAGAGAGCACTGGATGTGAGGTGTAAGAGCTGTAGAGTGAAATTCTAGATCCTCTGATGCTGCTCTAAATATAGCCAGTAGATCAGATTAAGAATACCTTGCTTCCACTGCACTTGGAGTGTTGGCTTGGATGGGGTGAATGAAAGCCCTCCAGTCAGCACTTCCATAACATTGAGAAGAGGTTAATGTTGGCAGCTTACCCCTGAAGATATGACTGCAGTGCCAGAGAGGTTTAGTGACATCATTAGAGTTGTCAGGTTAAGAGTGTTAGCTCTCTCATGCATTACTCTTCCCTCACACGTGTACTACAGATTTACATTATTCTCCTATGATAGATACATTCTTAAAACACCTGAAGCTGGTCGCTAACTTCCTTCTTGCAGGAGAAGCTGGAGTAGAGCTCAGATGAATGATTGGGATTGGAGAAGGCCAGGCCTTTCCCCAGGTCATCATGAGCAGGGCAAAGCCATTGCCAGATGAGTGACAGTTCTGGAGAAAATATTAGGCAAGATTTCATCATTATTTCATCTCCTTTGCCCTTTTAACTTTCAATTGTCCCATAGATTTTGCAATTGTTTTCATCAATGACTCAGTTCTCTCTGCTCTCCTTATGGAATTATTGAATCCATACAGTGCAGAAAGAGACCATACCAACCACCAAGTTTGCACCAACCCTTTGAAGATCATCCCACCCAGACCCAGCACCCTGCCTCATCCGCATAAGCCCACATTTACCTAGCCTGCACATTCCTGGGCATGATAGACAATTTACCATGGCTAATCCACCTAACCTGCCCATCTTTGGAGTGTGGGAGCAAACTTTAACACCTGGCAAATGGACAGGGCACAGAGAGAAAGCACAAACTCCACACAGACAGTAGCCCGAGACTGGAATTGAACCTGGGTCCCTGCTTCTGTGACGTAGAAATGCTAACCACTGAGCCAACTGTCAGAGTAAGATCACACCCTTATCTTTCTTTCTCATTTCAAATGCTGAAAATGACTGGAGATGCATTATCACTTGATTTGAATATAGATAACATCAGCTTAAATATTGGCACTAGAAATATTTTAGTGGGTCCACTAAACAAAGGGTTTTCATGTGGTGAATTAACAGCTACAACTGTGCAGCAACTAAGGCAGAAGGATATGATGTCACACGTGTGGGCATGCCTGTGAGCAAGGACAAACTAGCTCATGCAGAGAATACAGACACAAATTTCAATGCAGTCCTAAGAGCACTAGGTCTACATGGTATGCTGTCAGAGAGCTTGCACACAATGACATAGATGATCTGACTTCATATTATACTGGGGCTGGATTCAACACATTGAAACCTATATATTGAATGTGGAGTGAATGGTCAACTCAATGTAAATAACAATTGCACCTATCTTGTTAAGGTCATTATGGGGAATGTTTAGAATGCTGTTCTTTTAGCTCTGGGAATCGTGATTCACACAGTGTTATATCAGTCCACCCTGCTGTCTTGCAGCAGGACTGCCAAAGCTCAGTCTTAGGAGAAAGATCTCATGTCCATGACAGTGGGACCTTTCATCCTTTAACAGGAGGATGGCATTTCTGCATCACCCACCCATTTCACCTGTGTCCTGTTTAGGACACTACTGCTGGCTGGAGTGAATTGCATCAGTCCACATTGAGATCCCTCAGTCTGTAGCTGGGCCAAAAAGATTTGGATAATTGTTTGTGGGGACATAATTGACAGAGCTGTGGGCCAAAAGCAGAGGAGGATGATTAATTCGATTGCTAGTGCAGAGAGCGAACACTGACACAGTGGGTTGGATGTGTTGGAGCATTGTATGATTCTTTGGTTTTACTGTCATCACTTTCACTGTGTATAGAACTGTGATATAATATTAAACACTGGAATTCTGAAATCTGCTCTGCTGGATTCCTGCCCAGATACAGAAGTAAAACTTACCCATTTTATTTTTCTCTTTTAAACTGCCGGCGCATCTGTGCAGAATTCTATTTTGCTTTTAGTAATCTTTAATTATTGGTGTATCTTACTCATAACATTCTCAAGGCCAATGAAAAAAAATTCCCTTACTAGTAATTCAGAAAAATTCTCCCTAATCTCATGATTTAGCAAGCACATGATGAGTACCCAGGGTACATAATCTAAAATCAAGCATCTAGAAGGATCAAACAAACTGTGCACTTCAGATTGTGGCCATTGTTTGATATAGTTAAAACAAAATGAGATACATTGTAGCAATAATCAAATAATTAATTTGTTGCATATTCCCCACTATTTGGACATATGATAAGAGCCCTGTTGCTTTATTCCATATCTGCTGCAGTATGATAAGAATTTTATATGTTACGATTATTCTCTGTGGGTCTGGAGCAATATTTAATCCACTTAGTAGTAAATCAGCAGTAATTGTAAATCCATTTATTGGGTGACAAAGGACCTACCTGCACTCACAAAACAAACAGTATCGCTGGTATTCAGGTCTATTTTTCAGACATAGAGAGTGATTACCCTTGTGGGATAGGCCATTAATTACGAAAGACAAAATATGGAGAAACTCTGCTGCAGAAAACTGCCTTTAATGATTAACATGAATAAAGGAATTTGTTTTATTCTCTTATGAATCATAAATGGAAGAATCAGCAGCACCTCATTTTTCTAGTCAGGGAAAAGTGCTGTATGAACAAGTTGCATAAATCAAAGAGGTATGCATAAATGCTGAGCACTCTCTTTGCTCTTAAGTTGTTTATTCTCCTCAATTTTCTTAAGCCTGTATATATTACAGGAAACAGAGATCTAATGTCCTGAATTCTGTCTTACTTTGTTTGTGATTTCAGTCTAACTGAAGAAGCAACTTTCTTCCCTTTGCATTTCCAAAAACATATTTTGCAAAATTGAGGACAGTAATTGCAGTTATCATTTCTTCATGTAAAGAAAATTCTTACATTGTTTGATGTTTTCGATGTGATGCAGCATGAATTTGTCTTTGAACTCATTGAGCTATGAGTATAATCAGTCCACAGAGTCAACACTTGGGAAATGTAGCAATAGTTCGCAGTGGGTGATAAGTGCAGTCACACTCTTTCATTCAAAGGTAGCAAAATGCCTTACTATAAACTCCCACCTGCAAAGTATTTAGTGTTTCTGAATTGATGATTTGACAATGATACATTTATATTTCAAGTGGCAATATATTGTGTAGCTTCTGACTGAATTTAGCTCAGGAACTAAAGTTATTCACATTTTTATAACATTGTCTACTGCTTTATCAATTCTTGAAAAATATGAGCCTGGAAATGGCATATGAATTCTTATACTATTTTAGTATGGGGTCACAGGAATAAGAATGGACTGTTTAGCTTCTCAAGCTTTTGCCACCATTTAACTCGATTACACCTGATCTATATAACTGTTATTTTATATATTTGCTTTTGTTCCATAACTTTTAATAATTTTGCCTTTCAAATAAATATTAATCTCCAGTTTGATGAGATGCAACAACTTTTTGGGAAGAGAAATCCAGATTTCTTTGGATATATACTGACTCCTGAATAACATTGTTCTAGTTTGAAGATTATGCTCCCAATACTGAATACCCCAAAATAAAAGAATTAAATGGGCCAATATCACCGAGCTTGTATTTTGCATCTGCAAGGTCATTTTGAGGTCATCCAAAGAGACTTCATGTTGGAGACATTCTGGAAAAATGAATCTTTAGAATCTTGAGAACAGTTCCCTCCATCAGAAGGTCAGTGATGGGGATGTTTGCTAATGACTGCACAATGTTCACCATTCTCAGATACTGAAGCAATCCATGTGCAAATGCAACAGGACCTCAACAATATCTAGGCTTGGATTGATAAGTGGCCAAAAATATTTGCACGACACAAATGCCAGCAATGACCATCTCCAACTTGAGAGAATCTAATCATTGCACCTTGACAGTTAATAACATTACCATCACTGAATGCTCCACTTTCAATATCCTAGTGAGTTACCATTGACCAGAAACTGAACAGTTCTCACCATATAAACACAATGGCTACAAGAGCTGGTCAAAGGCTAGGAATGCTGCAGTGAATGACTCGCCTCCTGACTCCCAAAAGCTTGTCCATTATCCACAAGGCACGGGTGAAGGAACGCTCCTCATGCGCCTAGATAGGTGCGACTTCAACCACACTCAAGAAGCTGAATACCATCCAGGACAAAGCAACCAGTTTGATTGGCATCACGTGCACAAAAATCCATTTACTCCACTACTGACGGTCAGTAGCAACAGTGTGTATCCTGTGTAAGATCCACTGCAGAAAATTCATCAAAAACAGCACATTCAAAATCCACAAGCAGTACCATCTGGAAGGACAAAGGCATCAGATAGATGGGAACAATCCCACCTGCAAGCTCCCCTCCAAGCCATTCACCATCCTAACTTGGAAATATATCGCTGTTTCTTCAATGTCACTGGGTTAAAATCCTAAAATCCTCTCTGTGGTCGACTTCAGCACATGGACTGCAGTGGTTTAAAAAGGCAGCTCAAACCATTCTTCTCAAGGGCAACTATGGGCAGGCAATAAAATGTTGGCATTGCCAATGATGCCTTTGGGCAGTGAGTGAATTAATAATGAAGTCAAACATTCACTTTGAAATGCATTTAGAGGTGCAGGGACATTAGCATGGAGGAGATGGTTATGTTAGAATTTTGGAAAGCTGAAGTCACTATTACTTCTGGTGGAACAGAGTTAGCAAGATAGGAAGAGAAGTTTCCTGAAGGGACTGGATTCCTGTTAAGGGTTTCTGATGAAGGGCTTTTGTCCGAAATGTCAATTTTCCTGCTCTTTGGATGCTGCCTGACCTGCTGTGCTTTTCCAGCAACACTCTGATCTAAGCTCTGGTTTCCAGCATCTGCATTCCTCACTTTTGTCATGTTAAGGGTTGAAATACTTGACAAAAGGAAGGCTGGACAAGGGTGTGAAGAAACATGGGATACGTGAGAGTGATGAGTTTGAGTTCAGTTGGGTAGCCAACAAGTAATAAAGGATATTAAATTAGTTTGTATAGTGAGGCTTACTATATTCCAGGAAGCTTTGGATAAATTTGTACAGGGTGGAATTTGAGAAGGGCAATCGAGAATTCCATTCCTGAGGTAACAAATTTTTTTAGATTAGATTAGATTTAGATTTTTTTTAGATTTAAATGTGTGGATAAAGCTTTCAACAGCATTTTTGTGAAGCAAACATATTGTTTGAGATGGATGAGAAATGTGATTTGATATTCAGGCTCCGGACCAATAGCGGAACTAAAATTGTGGAGAGAAAATTTTCAAATGAATGGTTTAAATGTCGAAATGTTATTTTCATTCAGAATAATTACAAGGCCAGATTGTTTTTTCTTAGCCTTAATACATCAAATCTTTATCCCACTTCATTGGTTAATATCCTTATGCTTGAAATATTCCATCGCTAAAGGCATCAACAACTTTACACCATTTTGGCATTTCAATGTCTTCAATCCTTGATAAAGTACAAGTACTTTGAAGTGTGAAAGATATTTCGAAGTTCCTCGGATGGTGATGGTTAGCATGAAGGGACATAGCTTTAAATTGAGAGGTGATAGATATAGGACAGATGTCAGAGGTAGTTTCTTTGCTCAGAGAGTAATAAGGGCATGGAACGCACTGCCTACAACAACAGTAGACTTGCTAACTTTAAGTGCATTTAAATGGTCATTGGATAGACATATGGACAAAAATGGAATAGTGTAGGTTAGATGGGCTTTGGATTGATTTCACAGGTTGGTGCATCATCGAGGGCTGAAGGGCTTGTATTATGCTGTAATGTTCTATGTTCTAAAAATAGTTATACACTACATAGAAATGCATAGAAACTGCATTATGAAAATAGGCCATTTGGCACAGCAAATCCGAGTTGACATTTGCTCTCCATAAGACCAAATAAGTCTAATTACATTTAGAACCCTGTTTTCATTGACAACCAACCCTTTTCTTTCACTCATCTGCCCAGACTAAACTTGAATGTTGATTCAGGGTAGATTTTAATCCCACATTCCTGATGGAAATGGGTAAATTGCCTTTCATTCCAATATCCCACCCAGACACTCCACCAATATTCAAATTTTATCAAATTTTCTGAGAGTATGGGCACACACCTGAAACCACTGGATCCTTCAATATCATCATTGGGTACTAATTGTGATTTAATTGTAATCTAAGCAAATGAGCCTTCGTGCTGAGGTAATGTTGAGTGAGAAGGGGATCGGAAGGTTCATTTGAACGGAAACTCTTTAACAGTAACTCTTGAAGACAGGAGAAGCCAAATGCTTTCCATAGCTGTGGCTAGACCAGGAGAAATAAAGACAGTGACTTTGGTAACAATTTTCCCAGCTCTATACAGAAGGGCAAAGGTAATGCACCCAATGAAACACCACCCCCTCCTCCTAGTTCCACTACAAGACAAAAACTACCCATGGTTAAACATATGTCACAGATCCTTCATGTTCATTTCTTAAACTCTCTCCTCAACACTTTAAACACATGGACTACAACAGCTCATGAAAATGCAATGCCACTACTTTCCAAGACAACAATGGATCAGCAGTAAATGCTAGCCTTGTCAATGATGCCCATGTCTTGAATATAAGTTTTTAAAAAAAAACCCACAAAGGAAACTTAACACTCCGCTACAACAATAATCCCTGCCTCAGATTGTACAACACTGTAGGACCACCCAATCTTGCCATCTATCTGCCGTTGACGGCTGGCAGGTCATATAACTTTCCTAGACTTTCCGGCCGGGATAGATGAGAAGTTGGTCACAAAAATTTAACTGAGGCCAGGTCATCAAAATGAGCTGATATCATCTCCACCATGAGCAAGTGAGATATACAAACTAAGCATAGTCACTTTCTTTAAAGTCATTGGCAGTTAAAATCAGAGTGTCACCACTAGTCAACCAAGAAGAGATTGGGTGACTGCTTTGGAGGACATCTATGTTCTGTTCGCAAAAGTGACCCGGAGCCTCCAATTGCCTGCCGCTTCAACACGCCATCATGTTCCCTGGACAACATCTCTGCCTCAGGACTGCTGTTGTGCTCCAGAAAAGCTCAGTGCAAGCTGGAAGAACAGCATCTCATCTTTCACTTGGGGACCCTGCAGCCCTCCAGACTCAATTTCAATAATTTTACGACCTGAGCTCCTTCTTCCTTGCCCTTACCCCAAACCCCACATACTAGACCTTATCATCACATGGGCTACATCAGTAACCAACCCATTGTCAGCATCTACTGGTCACAATTAGCAGCTATTGATTATTGCAGACTAACCTTTACCCATTCTTTTGCCTGCTTAACTATTGTTCTGTATCTCTGGGCTCCATCTCCATCGATTGTTTACTTCTCTACCATCCCACCTCCAGTATATATACCAAACATTTCCAAGCTGCAATCAGTTCTGAAGAAGGGTCACTGGACACAAAACGTTAACTCTGCTTTCTCTCCAGAGATGCTGCCAGATCTGCTGAGATTTCCAGCAATTTTTGTTTGTCTTTGAGAAGAAATTCCTGGCAGCTTCTGTGGAGAGAGAAAAACAGAGTTAACGTTTCAAATCCTAAACTCTTCTTCAGACTTGTGTTTCTCTGGCATTTTATGTTTTTATTTCAGATTTCTGGCATTTGCAGTATTTTGCTTTTATAAGAAAAGATTGTTTCCTGATGTAGCTTGTCTTGATCATAGAGTCAGTCATAGAGAAGTACAGCATGGAAAAGACCTTTCAGTCCAACATGTCCATGCTGACCAGATAGCCTAGATAAATCTAGTCCCATTTGTCAGCATTTGGCCCATATCCCTCTAAACCTTTCTTATTCATATACCCATCCTGATGCCTTTTAAAAGTTTTAATTGTACCAGCCTCCACCACTTCCTCTGGCAGCTTATTTGATACATCCACTTCTGTCTGCATGAAAATGTTGCCTCTTAGGTCCCTTTTAAATCTTTCTTCTTTCACATTAAACCTATGCCCTCTAAGTTTGGACTCTACCACGCCTTGTCTATTCACCCTATCCATGCCCTTCATGATTTAATAAACCTCTATAAGGTCGTCCATCAGACTCTGATGCTCCAGGGAAAACAACCCCAGCCTATTCAGCTTCTACCTATAGCTTAAACTCTCCAACCCTGGCAACATCCTTGTAAATTTTTTAAAATCCCTTTTCAAGTTTCATACATCCTTCCTACAGCAGGGAAACCAGAATTGCACACAGTATTCCAAAAGTGGCCTAACCAATGTCCTGTACAGCTGCAACATGACCTCCCAACCCCTATACTAATAAAGGTTGACTAATAAAGTTGAAAAGTGTGTGTTAGAAAAGCACAGCAGGTCAGGCAGCATCTGAAGATCAGGAGAGTTTCATATACATTTCAGGTATAAGCCCTTCATCAGGAATATGGGGTGGGGTGGAGGGAAGGGGGCTGAGAGACGATTAGGTGGGTGGGTGTGAGGATTGAGGAAGGTAGGTGGGAAGGTTTAGGTGGGTGCAGGTGGGAATAATTGTGATAGGTCGATGGGTGGAGTGGAGAGGGTAGGTGGGAAGGAAGATAGACAAGTGGCACAGGTCAAGAGAGCAGTGCCAATTTGGAGGGTTGGATCCATGATGAGGTGGGGTTAGGGGAGATTTGGAAATTAGTGAAGTCAACATTGGTGCTGTGTGGTTAAAGGGTCCCAAGGATGAAGATTAGGCATTCTTCCTCCAGCCGTGGGGTGGTTTGGATTTGGCAGTGGACCTACCTTGGGACCCATCAACCTCACAGCATCAATGTTGACTTCACTAGTTTTCAATCTCATCTCTGACCAATAAAGGATAGCATACCAAAAGCGTTCTTCAGTATCGTATCTACCTGGGACTCCACTTGCAAGGAACAATGAACTTGGTGCCCCCCCACATGTTTCAGGGTTTCTACTGTGAGCAAACCATTAGCATCAAGGAATATCTCAATGTGCATGAATTGTTTATAACACTTTCAGACATAATTTATCATACAACATTGTGAATGTGAGTTTTTTTAACATATAAATACACACCTACAGAAAACATGATTTATTATGATTACCAAATCATTTTATAAAGCAGCATGGATCACATTACAAGTACCATCGAGAATATTCATCTTTTCTAGAAAGGAAAATAACTATGGCCTTTGATGAATAGACATAAAGAATTTCTGTAAAATACAAAAAGCTTATAGTATCACAGAGTCTCAGAATCATCAGGCACAGAAACAGACCCTTTGATTCAACTAATCCATGCCAAATTTCCAAACTCAACTAATCCTACTTGCCTGCACTTGACCCATGTCACTCCAAACCTTTCTTATTTATAGATTAATCCAAACATCTTTTAAATGTTATAATTTTATCTGTATCTATCTCTTCCTCTGGCAGTTCATTCCACACATGAACCACTCTCTGTTAAAAATGTTGTCCCTCATGTCCATTCTAAATCTTTCTCCTCTCACCTTAAAAGTATGCCCCCTCATTTTGAAATCCCTCACACTAGGGAAAAGAGCCTTGCTATTCACCTTATCTCTGCCCCTCATGATTTTAAAGTCCCAGTCTATCCAGCCTATTTTTATAACTCAAACCCTCCATTCTCAGCAACATCCTGGCAAATCTCTTCTGAACCTTTCAAATGTTATAATATCCTTTCTACAGCAGGGTGACCAGAACTGCACACAGTGTTCCAGAAGAGGCCTCACAAATGTCCTGTACAACCTCAACATGACATCCTAACTCCTACACGCAAAGGTCTGAGCAAACAAGGCAAGTCTGCCAATCGCCTTCTTAACCATCCTTTTTACTTGTGATGCAAATTTCAAAGAATTATGTGCCTGAACCCCTAGATCTCTCTGTTCTACAATACTATCCAGGACCCTATCATCAATTATATAAGTTCTGCCCTTGTTTGTTTTAACAAAATGCAATACCTTACATTTATCCAGATTAAACTCCATTTGCCACTCCTTAGCCCACTGACCCAATTGATCATGATCTCGATGTAATCCCAGATAATCTTCTTCACTGTCCACTATACCACCAATATTGGTGTCAGCCACAAACTTACTAGCATCTTTCCTAAATTTGCATCCAAATCATTTATATGAATGACAAACAAAAGTGGACCCAGTACTGGTCCCTGAAGAAGGATAGTTTTCCTATGATTTTCCATTCATCAGCATATATTAGTTTCAGTAATTACTTTCCGGAGAAAATTCAATAGGTAAAGGTACAGCTTGCACATAAATGCCACACAACAGGATTTGTTCTGATAATTCTGAACATTTTAATCACGTTATACAGATAGAATGTAGATTATTGGTTTTGATCTTCAAAATACAGTAGTAAATAAATTACAGATATCCTCAAAATGGAGTTGGATAAATGAGAATTTTAATGCGTTTTTGTATAATGTCACATGGTCTGGATAAAGAAGACATTTCACCATTATGGTGTTTGTACTGTATTCAGACCACAACCACTATAGTTTTGTTGGCAGCAAGTTTGCTATTTTCAAGATGGATAGCACAAATTTGGCAAAACCCAAACATGAACCACCGAAAAGAACAAGGGCATTTGATGCATGGAATTATCATCACTACCAAGTGCCAGCATATCTCAGACCATCATGATTTGCACAAATATCGCATTGTTTGATGATAGATTCAGAAGTATTTACAGACAATCCCCAGGTTCTGTTTCTGAGTACATTCGTAAGTTGATTTGCATGCAAGTTAGACACAATATAGTGCAATAGAAAATAGCTGTTCATAAATACAAACAAATATTTGTGTGTTGGATCCTTAAAATTAATATTGATATGCAATCTTGTTTATAAGTATGCAGATTTGTAGGTCAGACGTTTGCAAATTAGGGACTGCTTGTATAGATAATTTTTACTTTATAATTGCAACAAATGGTGTTTTTAAAAGGGCAATTGCTACTGATAACGTACAAGTTTATATTATATGACAGTCTAGGAAATTACATAGAACATTATACATATAACATCTAAAAGTATCAGAGAAGATGCAAACAGACTGGTTTGTGGTCTCTTGTGACTTTAAAGATAATGATGGACTGCTGACCTTCTGGTCAACAGCAAGTCACCAATGTGGATTAGATCCCAGTTACAGATATACTCCTCTTGTATAATCTTTGAAGAACACAAGGAAACAGGTTAAAGAGCCAGGTCGACTTGCACTGGGGTGGACTAATGGATTTCAATACTTAAGTATGTACCAGCCTGGGTTTGAACATTGCTAAAACAATAGAAGTCACAGTTGAACAACGATCTCCTAGTTACCCTTGTGTTGAGACAGCACAACAAACGATTCTCTCTTATCCTGAATGCTAGAATTCAATCACAGTCAAAAGGCATCAGAATGACAGAATCTCAAACAATCTATGAAAACAGAAGATTGTGAAGCCGACTGTTCACCTATTAGTGTCAAAGTTACCAGAAACCTGTAATGTTACTGTCACAAGGCTCAACAATTCACTGTTTGTAAACAATCCAGATGTTAATCTGTAGATCTGTTCATAACTTTTATCTTTCTGAACTCATCACTCTGTTTAAATTGGCCCCTTTTAAAACATAAGTTATTATGAATCTGGAGGAAAGGTATCCACAAGGAAAAACACCCTTTTAAAATTAACCTTGTCACAGTCAACCAAGGGAGTGAGTGAATAAGGAATGGGAACCAACTCATCAATCTTCACCCAGGTGCACAATAGTTTGAGGGTTATCCTGCCCGGAACCATCATGAACTGGGGAATCTTACTTTGAGTCTGGTTGTAATGTACATATCATCATAATCCTTGGATCAAAGCTGTGGACATATGACTTAATGACACTGAACTACCCAGCCTCATCACACCAACTGCAGTGATTCAAGGAACTCATCAGCAAGCACACCCAGGGATGGCTAACAAACAGGGGACGGTCAGTGATGTGTATGTCCTGAAAATCAATTGACAAAAAGATACTGAACCAGTTTTTGGCAGGGGAGGTGGGATTTAAGAGACAGGTTTGTTTCTCGGTGTTACGACACGGTGGTAGACCCCTCTGTTAATTAAACTAAACACCCAGAAAAGCTCACCTTGCCTCATAATCTGTTAAAGTATGAGTGACAGATTAAATTTATCTATTTAAAGAAAATAATATCAATTAATTCCTTAACTCAAAAAGTAAAGATTAAACAATAACTATTCACAACTCTAAGCCCCCCCTTTCTCTTAACTGATTATTATCTGCCTCAAACTCTATAACAATATGCTGTATTCATATATAACTATGTATGAAAAAGGTACTTTTGATAGTGAGTGTTTCGATCTCTCTCTCTCTCTCTCAATGGCAGTTACTTTGTCTGACTTTCAAACTGCCTGTTTTTAATACTCCAACATTGAATTGTCTCATTGGTTCGATGTTGAGAAAAATAATAAATTTAAACTTAATTGGCTTTTAGTATCCTGGGACATAATTTAAACTTCTTGGTTAAATTCGAATTGTCAGCAAAGCAGCAAGCAACTCAGGAAACTATTTCAAAGCCAAATATTACATATTTTCAATTTTCCAGTATACTCTGGGACAGCTCGTTAGTCATAAGACAGGTGCTTGGAAGCTCTCGGTGCAAAACAGCATTCACTCTCTCTTAATGATACAGTGCATGCCTTCAACTTCATAACACCTCCCCCTTTAAGAAAAAAATGAGCCATCATAATGAGAAGATGGCTTCTTCTTTTTCTAATTCTTAATCCTATTGCAATGAAATATACAGGACATTAATCTAAGTTCATATTAATTTCCACACACACATATATATAACATTGGTATCTCTTCAATCTTATCTATACTTTATCCTTTAAGTTCACAATAATGCATCTGCTATCACATTTTTGCAAACCACAACATGTGTAATTTGTAAATTAAATGTCTGTAAAGTAAGACTCCAGTGAAATAGCCTCATATTCTTGTCTTTAAATTGTTCAAAGAATGTAAGAGGATTGTGATCCACATACACAACAGTCTCTGACACATTGTTTGTCACATAAACATTAAAATGTTGTAAGGCCAGTATCAAACTTAATTATTCCTTTTCGATGATAGAGTATTTTCTCTGTGGGTGTTGAGTTTCTTTGAAAAGTAGCCAATTGGCCATTCACTTCCATCATCATCTTCCTGTAGCAGTACAGCTCCAACTCCTTTATGGCTAGTATCAATTGCAACTTTGAAGAGTTTCAAAAACATTGGTGCAGCTAAAACTGGTGCGGTGGATAATACTGCTTTTAAATTGTCAAATGCCTCCTGGCATTGTTCTGCCCACTGAAATTTTGTGCTCTTCTTCAGTAAATCTGTTACTGTTGCCACTACATTGCTGAAGTTTGGAACAAACTTCTGGTAGAATCTGATTAGTCCCACAAACTGAAGTACCCTTTTTTTGAGGATTGTCATGGAAATTCCTCAATGGCCTTTGTCTTTGTGTTCCTTGGGGTTAACATTCCATGACCAACATTATGTCCCAAGAACGTCACATCTGCCTTTACAAATTCTGTTTTCTTTAGGTTTATTACCAGTTTTGCTTCTCTTAATCAATCAAAGAGCTCTGCCAACTGTACCATGTGATCGTTCCATGACTCATTAAAGATCACTACATCATCCAGATAAACTGCACAGTCACATCACTGTTCATGAGTCTTTGGAATGTGGCTGTGCCTTCTTCATTCTAAACAGTATCACTTTGAATTGATATATGATTTGGAGATGCCGGTGTTGGACTGGGGTGTACAAAGTTAAAAATCACACAGCACCAGGTTATAGTCCAACAGGTTTAATTGGAAGCACACTAGCGTTCGGAGCGACGCTCCTTCATCAGGTGGTAGTGGAGGGCTCGATCGTAACACAGAATTTATAGCAAAAATTTGCAGTGTGATGTAACTGAAATTATACATTGAAAAATTGATTGTCTGTTAAGCCTTTCATCTGTTAGAATACAGTGATAGTTTCACTTCTTTCATGTGTAAATCACAAAACCTTTTTTTAAAAGTTGCATTCTCGGGTTAGCTGTTAACAATGGTGATAGCTAGACAATATGTTGAAGGTGTTAGCCCCCTGTGTTCTCTGTCTATGACCTGATGTTTAGATTGATTCTAATCTAAAAAGTGAGATAACAGAGTTTTACATAAATTCATGCAGTTTTGAGCTCAGAGTTCTACATGAATGTATGCAGTTTTTAGCAAAGTGCAATGTAACTGCAAGTACAAATTCACCCCACAAAATATATGTGTGCATGTGGGTCTTTGTCTGTGTGTGTGTGTGTGTGTGTGTGTGTGTCTGTCTGTCTGTCTGGGGTGGGGTTTGTGAGTGTGAGAATTCACCTGCACCTCCACACACATCATTTATTGCATCCACTGCACCCGATGTGGCCTCCTCTATATTGGGGAGACAGGCCGCCTACTTGTGGAACGTTTCAGAGAACACCTCTGGGACACCTGGACAAACCAACCCAACCACCCCATGGCTCAACACTTCAACTCCCCCTCCCACTCCACCAAGGGCATGCAGGTCCTTGGACTCCTCCATCGCCAGACCATAGCAACATGACGGTTGGAGGAAGAGCACCTCATCTTCCGCCTAGGAACCCTCCAACCACAAGGGATGAACTCAGATTTCTCCAGTTTCCTCATCTCCCCTCCCCCCACCTTGTCTCAGTCAAATCCCTCGAACTCAGCACCGCCTTCCTAACCTGCAATCTTCTTCCTGACCTCTCCGCCCCCACCCCACTCCAGCCTATCACCCTCACCTTGACCTCCTTCCACCTATTGCATTTCCAACGCCCCTCCCCCAAGTCCCTCCTCCCTACCTTTTATCTTAGCCTGCTGGACACACTTTCCTCATTCCTGAAGAAGGGCTTATGCCCGAAACGTCGATTCTCCTGTTCCTTGGATACTGCCTGACCTGCTGCGCTTTTCCAGCAACACATTTTCACCCATGTACAAAAGTCTAAATCATTCATATACATCTGAAAGAGCAAGAAATGCAAACGGATTTTTGGGCCTCCACTCCAAATCTTCCTCTAACCTGAAAACTATCCATTAACCATTATTCTCTGTATCTGTATTGCTATTGTCCTCTTTTATTCATGTGCTCTAACTGAGCCCATAATCTAATGTTTGGCACAATATCAGATATCTTTTGGCAGTCCATTTGAAATCATACAATCCTGACAGTGTGGAAGCTGACTATTCAGCCCATTTTGTGTACACCAATCCTCTGGAGAGCATCCCACCCAAATTCACTCTCCTAATCTATCCCTATAAGACTACATTTCTCATGGTTAATCAACTTAGCCTGCACATTATAGGCAATTTAGCATTGCCAATTTATCTAACCTATTCATTTTTAGACTGTGGGAGCAAACTGGAGCATCCAGAGGAAACAAAGGGAAGAATATGCAAACTCCACACAGACAGTCACCCAAGGGTGGAATTGAACCCAGGTCCCTCATGCTGTGAGCCAGCAGCGCTAACCACTGAGCCACTGTGCTGCCCTATCACACCTCTCTGTTACATTTTCAAAACCTCCCGCAAGTTGGTTAAAAGTGATTTTCCCTTAACAAATCCATGCTGACTCTGCTTAAATAATTCACATTTCTCCCTAATTAACACATATTTGTCCAATTCTATTCTAAATTATTGTTTATATATGCTTCCCCACCACCAAAGTGAAATTGACCAGTTTGTAGTTGTTGATCTCATCCTTTCACCCTTAATTTTAATATGTGGGGCAATGTTTGAAATTCTTCAATCTTTTGGCAATGTCCTGAACATAAGGAAGGTTGGAAAATTTTGACCACTGCCTCTGCATTTACCACTCTCACTTCCTTTCATATCCTTGAAAGGATTTCATCTGGTCCCAGGGCTTTGTCAAATTTAAGTACAGAGTGTCTATCCAATTCCACCTTTTATCAATTTTAAATCCTTCTACTGACTGAAATTTAAAATAAAATTCACTCATTGATGAGTGTCACTGGCTGGCCAGCATCTATTGCATTTGATTACATGATAGTGAGCTGCCTTCTTAAACTGCTGCAGTTGGTGTTCTGGAGGTAGACCCACAATGCTATTAGGGAGGGAATTCCAGGATTTTGATCCAGTGACAGTGAAAGAACAGTAATATATTTCCAAGTCAGAATTGTGAGGGGCTTGGAGAGGAACTTGCAGGTGGTGGTGTTCCCACATATCATCTGCCGTTGTCCTTCTAGATGGAAGTATTTGTGTTTTTGGAAGGTACTGTCTTAGGATTTTTGGTGAATTTCTGCAGTGCTTCTTGTAGAGAGTACACACTGCTGCTACTGAGTGTTGGTCATGAAGGCAGTGGATGTTTGTGGGGGAAAAAGAGATGATTACCACACCTCAGTTGTAGGGAGAGTTTGAGAAAGCAAGTCTTGCATGTTAGCCTCAGCTGGAGCAGGAATTGAAGCCACGCTGTTCATATTACTTCAAAGTTTGTGAGAAGATTTGTTCATATTACTCTTCATTATAAACCAACCATCCAGCCAAGTGAGCTAACCAACCCCAATATCTTTTGCATTTGACCTGTGCAACATCAATTTTCTTGGTAAAGACAAGTGCAAAATAGTCATTTAATATCTCAGGCGAGTCTCCTGCTTCCGTGTGTAAGTATCCTTTTTGCTCCTGAATTGGGAGCATTATTCCTGGCAATTTGACGGATGTCATAAGCCATTTTTCCCTCATTTAATTTAATTTCTATCTTCATTTTCATCGGGTCATACAGTACGGAAACAGACCCTTCGCTCCAACCAATCCATGCCGGACATCATTCCAAACTAAACTAGTCCCACCTGCATGCTCCTGGCTAACATTCTCTGCAAACCTTTCCTGTTTATGTATCTATCCAAATGTCTTTTCAACATTGAAGTTGTACCCACATCCACCACTTTCTCAGGAAGCTCATTCCACACATGAACCACTCTCTGTGTATCAAATTTGCGTCCTGTGTCAATTTTAAATCTCTTGTCTCTCACCTTAAAAATACACCCTCTAGTCTTGAAATCCCCCATCCCAGGGAAAAGACAACTACCATTAACTCTATCTGCACCTGTCATTATTTTATAAACTTCTGTCAGGTCGCCTTTCAACCTTCTATGCTTCAGTGAAAAAAGTCCCAGCCCATCGAGCCTTTCTTTATAACTTAAACCTTCCATTCCCAGCAATATCCTGATGAATCCCTTCTGAACCCTCTAAAGCTTAATAATGTCCTTCCTATAACAGAGTGACCAGAGCTGGACACAGAATTCCAGAAGAGGTCTCATCAATGTCCCAAACAACCCAAACGTGACTTCCCAACTCCTACACTTAAAGGACTGAGCAATGAAAGCAAGCATGCCAAACAATTTTTTAGCCATTTGTCTGTATGTGACACAAACTTCAAAGAACCATGTACCTGCAGCCCCATGTCCCTCTGTTCAACAACACTGCCCAGGGCCCCACCATTAATTGTATAAACCCTACCTTTGTTTGTTTTACCAAGATGCAATACTTCACATTTATCCAAATTAAACTCCATCTGTCACTTCTTACCTGTTGACCCAATTGATCAAGATCCACTTGTACCTTTGCACTCCACACCCCTGGCCCTTCATGAAATGGAGAAAGTGAGAACTGCAGATGCTGGAGATCAGAGCGGAGAGTGTGGTGCTGGAAAAATACAGCAGGTCAGGCAGCATCCGAGGAGCAGGAGATTCAACGTTTCGGGCATAAGCCTTTCATCAGTAATTTCTGATGAAGGATTTATGCCCGAAACGTCGATTCTCCTGCTCCTCGGATGCTGTCTGACCTGCTGTGCTTTTCCAGCAGCACTCTCGACTCTTCATGACATGGGCTGCTTTCATCACAGTCAACCCATTTTTACCTCCTCATGGCCCCTATTATCAGCTTTTTATTCTCTCTCGCTCACCACCATCCATCTCTTTGCCTGTCCAACAGCTGTGTTCTCTCTCTGGGTTCCAGCTCCAACCACCAGATACTGCTGGGCCTCCATGCCTGGATTCAGCATATATGCACAATATCTTCCTAGCGACTATCAGTTCTGAAAAAAGGTCACTGGGCTTGACATGTTACTTCTGCTTTCTTTCCACAAACGCTGCCAGACCTGAGATTCTCCAGCAATTTCTGTTTTTAGTTCAGAATCACTCCTGAATTTGCTAACCCAGTATATTATGCAAAACCGTGTAAAATGCCTTGTTGAAGTCCAATGTCCACCATTCTGCCTTCATCGACACCTGTTCAGCTAATTCAATCAAATAAGTGAGATGTGATTTCCAATGCAAAAAGGTGTGTTGACTGTCCCTAATCAGTCCTTGCCTTTCCAGATATATGTAAATCCTGTCCCTTAGAATGCCCTCGAACATTTTATCCACCACTGACATCAGGCTCACCAGTCTATCGTTCTTTGACTTTTCCTTACCATCTTTCTTAAATAATAGGACTACATTAGCCACTCTCCAGTTTTCCTGCACCTCACCTGTGGCTATCAATGGTGCAAATATCTTAGCAAAGGGCCCAGCAATCACTTCCTGAGCTTCTCACGGAGTTCTAGGGTACATCTGATCAGGTGCTGGGGATTTATCCACTTCTACGCGTTTTAAGATGGCCAGCACCTCATCTTCTGTAATATGTTCATTCTTCAAGATATCACTATTTATTTCCCCAAGTTCTCTTGCGTTCACATTCTTCTCCACAATAATTACTGTTGGGAAATACTTGCTTAGTATCTCACACATCTTCCATGGTTCCACACCTAGGCGGCCTTGATCTTTAAGAGGCCCTATTCTCTCCCTCGGTTACTTTTTTGTCCTTTAATGTATTTGTAGAATCATTTTGGATTCTCCTTAATCCTACGTGCCAAAGTTACCTCATGTCCCCTTTTTGCACTCCTGATTTCCCTCTTGAATATACTCCTACTGCCCTTATACGCCTCGAGGGATTCACTCGATCCCTGATGTCTGCACCTGACATATGTTTCCTTCTTTTTCTTGACCAGAGCCTCAATATCTCCAGTCACCCAGCATTCCCGACACCTACCAGCCTTCACACTTACAGGAGACACTGTGCAGCTTTATCTTATGTTAACTTTAATTCCTTCCTCTTTAGCATGGAAAACTTACAGCAAAAAGCTGTTGCTGTACATCTATTGATTCTGAAATCTCACAGACACACTACTGGGTTTTCTTAAACTCTCTGAAAAGATAATTATCTCTAAGAGATAATTATTTGGACAGGCCAATTTTAGCATTTTCCTCATGGACCTCTAATTGTGTACGTGGAGCAAGATTTGAATGAGCAGTCTTGATTGGGTTTCCATTGTTATGAAAGTGATAGATCAAGAAGCACCATGCATTCAGTGGAGGTGGCAGGGTGAGTGAGGAGCATATCCCCAAGAGTCTGAAGATTCGGCGTGTAAGGTATTACAGAGCTAACAGCAAGAAAAGGAAAGCTCCATATTTCACATGGAGTGACACCGCAGACAGAATATTTGCAAACAATGTGGAGGATAATGGAACAGATAGTCAGTGCCAATTCTAATAGCCCATCAACAGCTATTATGTATTGTAAACATTTTCTATTGTGTCTGATTGAGAATTGAGAAGAGTGTTGCCGGAAGAAAGGATGACCTGACAAGCAACCTGGCTCCTCCAGAAAGACTTATCCCCATCTGAATCCCATGCCCAACCATGGAAATGTATTTATGCCACAGCGGATACACACACTTGTACCTGATCATTAAGGAGAAGGATCTGGAAAGTGGAGGAAATGACTGGTCTTCCTGGAGACAGGGTAGAATTGGTTGCCCTTGATTGTGGAATCCAATGACCAAAGTTATCAGTGGATCTTATGTGCAGACAGTGGAGATAGTCTCGTCTCATATGATGACGAGATCCACAAACTCGTTAACTTTAGAATAATGCAGGAGTCTACAAATTCAGGACTCAGCGATGGCAGAGGCTGAGCAGTCCTGAGTGATTACATTGCCTTCATTAGCAATTGATATGCTAAATCAAGGAACAATCAAATGACATAGTAATTTTAAAATGGATGTCTGCTTTTGATTTGCTAAAACAAGCTGTTTCTCCCTGACAAGAGGAGATAATAGAACTTTTCTTCTTCAAAGCTGGTGCATTGAATTGCTGCTGACTGATTTATTTTAAAAGCTTACTCTGAGCAGACAGCAAATATGCCTGGTTTAACAACAGCGTTGCCAAGCTCTGGAATAGAAAAACTAGATTAAAATGAGGATGCACAACAGCTCTGTCAGAATCTTCATTTAAGATCAGTTCCGTCACCACTTGGAAGACAACAGATTGTATGATTTCATCTCTGCAGGTTCAGATATTTTGTCAAGCAAGGAGCATTTACTATTGAAATTGCTTTGAAAATGGACATTGTAGTTGGTGGACAGTAACATCAAACATAAACTCTATTTCCAACATAAACTCAATTTCAGGTGTACAGCATATGAAATGATCTTCCGGGATAGTTCCACTATCCAGAATAGATAGAATATCATTTATTCTCATGTGTACCCAAGCACAGAAGTACAGGTGTACAGTGAAATGTTTTACAATGTTGTCTCTTATGGTTCATCTTAGGTCCAAGTAGAGTCATAGAGACCCTTCGGTTCAACCCATCCATGCTGACCAGATATCCTAACCCAGTCTAGTCCCACCTGCCAGCACCCGGCCCATATCCCTCTAAACCCTTCCTATTCATATACCCATCCAAATGCCTCTTAAATGTTGCAATTGTACCAGCCTTCACCACATCCTCTGGCAGCTCATTCCATACATGTACCACCCTCTGTGTGAAAAAGTTGCCTCTTAGGTCTCTTTTATATCTTTCCCCTCTCACCCTAAACCTATGCCCTCTAGTTCTGGACTCCCTGGTCCCATATCCCTCATTATTAACCCTATCCATATCCCTCATAATTTTGTAAACCTCTATAAGGTCACCCCTCAGCCTCCGACGCTCCAGGGAAAACAGCCCCAGCCTGTTCAGCCTCTCCCCATAACTCAAATCCTCCAACCCTGGCAACATCCTTGTAAATCTTTTCTGAACCCTTTCAAGTTTCATAACATCTTTCCGATAGGAAGGAGACCAGAATTGCACTATATTGCACAATATTCCAACAATGGCCTAACCAATGTCCTGTACAGCCGCAATACGACTTCCCAACTCCTCTACTCAATACTCTGACCAATAAAGGAAAGCATACCAAATGCCTTCTTCACTATCCTATCTACCTGTGACTCCACTTTCAAGGAGCTATGAATCTGCACTCCAAGGTCTCTTTGTTCAGCAACACCCCTTAGGACCTTACCATTAAGTATATAAGTCCTGCTAAGGTTTGCTTTCCCAAAATGCAGCACATTGCATTTATCTGAATTGAACTCCATCCGCCACTTCTCAACCCATTGGCCCATCTGGTCCAGATCCTGTTGTAATCTGAGGTAACCCTCTTCGCTGTCCACTACACCTCCAATTTTGGTGTCATCTGCACACGTACTAACTGTACCTCTTATGCTCACATCCAAATCATTTATGTAAATGACAAAAAGTAGAGGACCCAGCACTGATCCTTGTGGCACTCCACTGGTCACAGGCCTCCAGTCTGAAAATCAACCCACCACCACCCTCTGTCTTCTACCTTTGAGCCAGTTCTGTATCCAAATGGTTAGTTCTCCCTGTATTCCGTGAGATCTAACCTTACTAATCCGTCTCCCATGGGGAACCTTGCTGAACGCCATACTGAAGTCCATATAGGTCACATCTACTGCTCTGTCCTTATCAATCCTCTTTGTTACTTCCTCAAAAAACTCTATCAAGTTTGTGAGACATGATTTCCCACGCACAAAGCCATGTTGACTATCCCTAATCAGTCCTTGCCTTTCCAAATACAACTTGCCCATCACCGAGGTCAGGCTCACTAGTCTATAGTTCCCTGGCTTGGCCTTACCACCTTTCTTAAACAGTGGCACCACGTTAGCCAACCTCCAGTCTTCCGGCACCTCACCTGTGACTATCGATGATACAAATATCTCAGCAAGAGGCCCAGCAATCACTTCTCTTGCTTCCCATAGAGTTCTCGGGTACACCTGATCAGGTCCTGGGGATTTATCCATCTTTTTGCGTTTCAAGAAATCCAGCACTTTCTCCTCTGTAATTTGGATATTTTGCAAGATGTCACCATCTATTTCCCTACAGTCTCTGTCTTCCATATCCTTTTCCACAGTAAATACTGATGCAAAATGCTCATTTCATATCTCCCCCATTTTCTGTGGCTCCACACAAAGGCCGCTTTGCTGATCTTCTAAGGATCCTATTCTCTCCCTAGTTACCCTTTTGTCCTTAATGTATTTGTAAAAACTCTTTGAATTATCCTTAATTCTATTTGCCAAAGTTATCTCATGTTCCCTTTTTGCCCTCCTAATTTCCCTCTTAAGTATATTCCTACTTCCTTTAAACTCTTCTAAGGATTCACTCGATCTATCCTGTCTATACCTGATATATACTTCCTTTTTCTTAACCAAACCCTCAATTTCTTTAGTTGTCCAGCATTCCCTATATCTACCAGCCTTTCCTTTCACCCTAACAGGAATACTCTTTCTCTGGATTCTCATTATCTCATTTCTGAAGACTTCCCATTTTCCAGCCGGCCCTTTACCTGCAAACATCTGCCCCCAATTAGTTTTTGAAAGTTCTTGCCTAATACCGTCATAATTGGCCTTTCTCCAATTTAGAACTTTAATTTTTTGATCTGGTCTATCCTTTTCCATTACTATTTTAAATCTAATAGAATTATGGTCGCTGGCCCCAAAGTGCTCCCCCACTGACACCTCAGTCACCTGCCCTGTCTTATTTCCCAAGAGTAGGTCAAGTTTTGCACCTTCTCTAGTAGGTACATCGTCCTATTGATAGGATTCTTGGTAATCCAAGTTGGAGGACGGGAAAAATTTCTGGCTGTAACAGCTGCTCCTTTATTGAGATATTTTAATTGCTGGAGCTGATTTCCTCGAATTCCAGGAGCAGCAATTATTGTTTTGTACGCTGGTGCATTGCTTTGGAACTTTGGAAAAAAAAGTACTGGGATGCAAAAGAGGAATAAAAAAAGTAGTTGCATTACTTTGCAGTGTTTAAAGAATAAGTTAGAAATAAGACATAGTTAAAGGATTGACATTACAGTCAGACAAAAAAAGTGAAATAAACATGACATTGCAGCAGCTCAATGCCGGGGCTTCCCCATGTGGTCTAACTGCTCACACCAGGCATCAGCATCCCTGCACTGATACAGTTCTCCAGTCTGCCTCCAGCTGGGATACACTCCCCATGCTGGAATCCAGCTAGGACCACTTCCCTCTCACAGGGTGCTGCTCCAGGATTGCTCCCCCCGCACTGATCTCCATCTGGGACTGCTTCCCTCTCACAGGGTGCTGCTCCAGGACTGCTTCCCCCTCGCTGATCGCCATCCAGGACTGCTCCCCCCTCGCTGGTCTCCATCAGGGACTGCTTCCTCCTCACTGGTCTCCATCCGGGACTGGTTCACCCTCACTGGTCTCCATCCAGACTGCTTCCCCCTCACTGGTCTCTATCCAGGACTGCTTCCCCCTCACTGGTCTCCATCCGGGACTGCTTCCCCCTCACTGGTCTCTATCCAGGACTGCTTCCCCCTCACTGGTCTCTATCCAGGACTGCTTCCCCCTCACTGGTCTCCATCCGGGACTGCTTCCCCCTCACTGGTCTCTATCCAGGACTGCTTCCCCCTCACTGGTCTCCATCCGGGACTGCTTCCCCCTCACTGGTCTCTATCCAGGACTGCTTCCCCCTCACTGGTCTCTATCCAGGACTGCTTCCCCCTCACTGGTCTCCATCCGGGACTGCTTCCACCTCACTGGTCTCTATCCAGGACTGCTTCCCCCTCACTGGTCTCCATCCAGGATTGCTCCCCGCTCACTGGTCTCCATCCGGACTGCTTCCCCCTCACTGGTCTCTATCCAGGACTGCTTCCACCTCACTGGTCTCTATCCAGGACTGCTTCCCCCTCACTGGTCTCCATCCGGGACTGCTTCCACCTCACTGGTCTCTATCCAGGACTGCTTCCCCCTCACTGGTCTCCATCCGGGACTGCTTCCACCTCACTGGTCTCTATCCAGGACTGCTTCCCCCTCACTGGTCTCCATCCGGGACTGCTTCCCCCTCACTGGTCTCTATCCAGGACTGCTTCCACCTCACTGGTCTCTATCCAGGACTGCTTCCCCCTCACTGGTCTCCATCCGGGACTGCTTCCACCTCACTGGTCTCTATCCAGGACTGCTTCCCCCTCACTGGTCTCCATCCAGGATTGCTCCCCGCTCACTGGTCTCCATCCGGACTGCTTCCCCCTCACTGGTCTCTATCCAGGACTGCTTCCACCTCACTGGTCTCCATCAGGGACTGCTTCCCCCTCACTGGTCTCTATCCAGGACTGCTTCCCCCTCACTGGTCTCCATCCGGGACTGCTTCCCCCTCACTGGTCTCTATCTAGGACTGCTTCCACCTCACTGGTCTCCATCCGGGACTGCTTCCACCTCACTGGTCTCTATCCAGGACTGCTTCCACCTCACTGGTCTCCATCCAGGACTGCTTCCCCCTCACTGGTCTCCATCCGGGACTGCTTCCCCCTCACTGGTCTCCATTCGGGACTGCTTCCACCTCACTGGTCTCCATCCAGGACTGCTTCCCCCTCACTGGTCTCCATCCAGGACTGCTTCCCCCTCACTGGTCTCTATCCAGGACTGCTTCCCCCTCACTGGTCTCCATCCAGGACTGCTTCCCCCTCACTGGTCTCCATCCGGGACTGCTTCCCCCTCACTGGTCTCCATCCAGGACTGCTTCCACCTCACTGGTCTCCATCCAGGACTGCTTCCCCCTCACTGGTCTCCATCCGGGACTGCTTCCTCCTCACTGGTCTCCATCCAGGACTGCTTCCCCCTCACTGGTCTCTATCCAGGACTGCTTCCCCCTCACTGTTCTCTATCCAGGACTGCTTCCCCCTCACTGGTCTCCATCCGGGACTGCTTCCTCCTCACTGGTCTCCATCCGGGACTGCTTCCACCTCACTGGTCTCCATCCAGGACTGCTTCCCCCTCACTGGTCTCTATCCAGGACTGCTTCCCCCTGTTTTAAAAAATTCTCAAGGTCAGGTTCGTAGGAGAGTAGTCTGACACAGAACAAACGACCAAGAGGCGAGTCTGCTAGAATATGGGCATTTTATTCCCCGCAGCGTCGCCACAACCAACGGGTCTGGCTTATACTCACTCTACATGTTACCGGAACTGGGAGCCGTCAGTTCTCGTAGAGCGGTTGCCAACAACCCACGCTCGGCGGTTAAACGTAACCCCGGAGCAGACTCACCGAACTGGAGACTTTTCCAGCTGATATACTCTTTTCCAGATATAAACATTCATGTGAACAGCAGAGCAAGGCTAAAAAACACATTCCATTCTGGTTACATACAGATAAGAAGATTCACACGGGGAGGTGTGTAATAAGATTCACACGGGACTAAGCAACACCTCCATTCCGGTTAGATTCACACATGTATTGGGACATAATTTTTAACCGTTTCACCACATTCCACTGCTTGGCCCAATACATGTGTTACATTATGATTCACACATGTATTGGGACATAATTTTACACCACACCCCCTCACTGGTCTCCATCCAGGATTGCTTCCCACTCGCTGATCTCCATCCGGGACTGCTTACCCTCACTGATCTCCATCTTGGATTGCTTCCCCCTCACTGGTCTCCATTCAGGAATAGTTTCCACCTCACTGGTCTCCATCCGGGACTGCTTTCCCCTCACTGGTCCCCATCCGGAACTGCTTCACTCTTGCTGGTCTCCATCAGGGACTGCCTCCCCCTCACTGGTCTCCGTCCAGGACTAGTTTCCACCTCACTGATCTCCATCCGGGACTGCTTCACCTTCACTGGTCTCTATCCGGGACTGCTTCCCCCTCATTGATTTCCATCTGGGCTGCTTCCCCCTCACTGATCTCCATCTGGGTCTGCTTCCCCCTCACTGGGCACCATCCGGGACTGCTTCCCCCTCACTGATCTCCATATGGGTCTGCATATGGGTCCCCCTCACTGCTCACCATCCGTGACTGCTTCCCCCTCACTGGTCTCCATCCGGGACTGCTTCCCCCTCCCTGGTCTATTAATCTAGTCCTATTTGCCAGCACTTAGCCCATATCCCTCTAAAACCTTCCTAAGTCATATACCCATTCAGATGCCTTTTCAATGTTGTAATTGTACCAGCCTCCACCACTTCCTTTGACTGCTTATTCCACACACACACCACCCTCTGTGTGAAAAAGGGAGTGAAAAAGGATCCCTTTTAAATCTTGTCCTTCTCACCTTAAAACTCTGCCCTTTAGTTCTGGACTCCTCTACCCCAGGGAAAAGATTTTATCTGTTTCCCCTATCCATGCTCTTCATGATCTTATAAATCTCTATGAGGTCACCCCTCAGCATCTGACACTCCATGGATAACAGACCCAACCTATTCAGCCCCTCCATATATCTCAGATCCTTGAAAATCTTTTCTAAACCCTTTCAAGTTTCACAACATCGTTCAGGTGATTCTGTCTCTTTTGCTGTAGCTGTGTTAGAGTGCAATGGAAACCATATTTACAGTCTGGCAATTCTAAAAAAGTCCTGAGTTTATAAATCTCTCATCTTGCTTTGACACCCATAACTTGCTCATTCACTTCTGTGAACATTGAACACTTGAAATAGGCATCATTAAATCACAAGATGTCATAAAGACAGTTCTCTAAAACAACCCTGTAATTATGGGTCAGTTTAATATCCATTATCAATTTTCAATATTCACTATCTCAAGCAAAAATATGATAATTGAGATTCCATTAAGCACCAATCAATATAAAGTAAATCTTGTTATATAATTGCCTAATATCATAAAACATGAATACAATTATTGTAATAAATATTCAATATATTGCCAATTACTGACTTGCAGATTAATCTTCATGTTTGTTTTGCAGTATGTATGCAGCTATATAAAACATCTCCAGCTTCTTAAAAGCATTTGTTCTGAATCAATTAACAAGTTTCCATTTTACAGGTTTAATATTGTGGATGTGTTGTTCTTTTATTCAACATACCATGACCGTCTGTCATGCCAAATACTGACATATCAAACTACAAGTCATCAAAGCAATATTCTGAAAGCTGGTTGGGGTATCTTTGGTTTTGGCTTGAAGGCGGCGGAGGTTGAGTAATTTCCCATAGATTCTGTAAGTTAGCTCCACTCCAGTAGGGAGCTTGTTGGTGGTGAGGTGAAGGATTGCTACCAGGTAGATCAAGAACAATATTGGGGTGATAACATAGCCCTGCTTGACATTGGTGCAAATGGGGAATGGCTTATTCATCATGACCACGACTTCCATGTTGTCGTGGAGCAGGTGAAGGGTGGTGACATACTTCATAGTGCGACCAAAGCAGAGAAGGATACTCCATAATGCTTCCCGATTGACAGTGTCAAAGGCTTTTGTCTGGTCGAAGGGGTAGATTCTTTTCTTCAGTGAGAAATTATTCAAACTCAGTCGCCTTCATGTCAAATCCAAAGGGACCCCAACCGGTGTCATCGAGTTGCAGTACGCAGATAATGCTTGTGTATGTGCAATCTCAGAGGATGCACTCTGGGCTATCGACAGCACGTTTGTGGAATTGGATAAGAGCACGGGTCTCACTCTGAACATGCACAAGATGAAAGATCTCCACTAACCTGGCCTGGTGTTGTGGAGCTAACTCCCAATCATCAAGGTCCACAGGGAGATGTTAGAGAACCACATTCAATACCTCTGGAGTGTCCTGACATCCAAACCAGCTATTGATGAAGAGATCCAGTGTTTTAGCACAGCCTTTGGCTGCACGAGGAAAAGAGTGTTTGAGAACAACAACATCAGATCCGACACCAAGATCAGGGTTTACAGAGCTGAGTTGGTTCCCGGCCTCCTATATGGCTCTGAGAGGTGGACTGTTTACAGCAGGCACCTTCAAAGTACTGGAGCAGTACCACCAACACTGCCTGCACAAGATTCTGTGAATCTGTTGGGAAGAAAGACGCACCAACACCAGCATCCTCGACCAGGCAAACATCTCCTGCATCGAAGAACTGACCACCCTTGATCATCTGCAATGGACTGGGCACGTTGTCTGCATGACCAACATGAGATTCCCCAAGCAGGTGCTCTACTCCCAGCTCCAGAACAACCGACGAGCACCAGGTGGACAGAGGAAGTGAGTCAGTGATACCCTCAAAGCTTCACTGGTGAAGTACCACATTCCCACACACAACTGGGAATCACTGACCTAAGACCATCCAGAGTGGAGGAGGAACATCCGGGATGTCGTTGAGCACCTCGAGACTTGCTGTCGGGAAAAAGCAGAAGCCAGGTTAAAACAGTGAAAGGAGTGCACTGCCACACCAATGCTCCATCCTCCCTTCTCACAACCACCTTCTATCCTAAGTGTAACAGAGCCTGCGGTAGCCACATCAGTCTGTACAGCCACCTATGGACTCACCCTGAGAGTGGAAGAGAGTCAGCCTCATCTGTGGGGATTACCAGTAATGATGATGATGATGATGATTCTGAAAGCTACATTTCAAATGACTGACAATCAAATGATCTCTGAGTATCGTGAGACTTCTTTCCTGGATTAAGAACCAATCTTATCTCTAAAAAGAACATTGTTTCTGAAGTAACTCTGGGGTCAGGCCAAAAGATAATCAAAGTCTATTTGACATCTTCAGTGAAATAAGTTGGTTCACCTTTCATCGCAAAGGCCTTTGGCTGACTGAACCTCAGGGCTGAGGAGCCATTAACTAGAAAGCAAATTGATTATGGTAACACCTTATTTGGGCACTTCCTGGGAGGTCACATGATAAGGCTTGCCTCTTTGCTCCTTGTTAAAAGAGATATTGGTAAAAGTTAAAGTGGCTTTTCAATAATTCCATCAGACAGAATATCTATCAAACCATGCAGTCAGCCAAGTAACTAACTGCAATGTCTGTTCAGTAGCATGGAATTGAGTATTCTGACAAGTCATGGATTGCTGACTTCACAGGCTCCTGTCTTGCCTGGGGCTGAGCAGGAGTTTGGTTTCTGGCAGTCCTCCAAATGCCAATGGCCTGGGTATTTCTCCCTGAGCCAGCAACAGAGCTTCTGCTTTCAGCAGCTCATGGTCCCAAATGTTAAACGTGTGTGACATTCCCAACGATATATCAGTATCGAAGCTAGAGGAGGATGAAGGGGACAGCTTTGTTGATGCTTCCTCTGAGACCTCGGAAGTCTGTTCTCCATCGGTCGGGGCAGTGGCTATCACACTGGCACCTACAATACATGAGAGATAGAAGGCATTGTGGCCAGTGGATAGGAATGGTGTACAATGGGTGACTCTGGCAGCGGGGTTAATGTGGGGCTGGAATGAAGAATGCTGCTTACTCGGTTAGTGACACACAGATGTTTTTGCCTCCCTGTAGGAACAGTCCTGGATTTCTCCATCAATGGAGAGGGTTTTTCACTTGTGGTGGGTGAGGAGTCTAATGTCACCACCTGTCCACTTGTCCTAGCCTCTCTCTGTCCAGTAAAGGGCTGTTTTCTCCTGTAATATGAGGAAGGAAAGGATAGAGTGAGGTGAAAGCAGCACAGCCACTGGTGCTGGTGTAGGTGGTCAAAAAGCAGTGAGGCTTCCTGAGTGAGTGATGGGCAGAGCAGAGACTGGAATAGTGCTGTAGGAAGGTTTGGTGGGAAGGGCAAAAGCAACTAAGTGAGGGAAGATGTTGCATGCAACAGTGAGAGTGGCAGATCATGAGTTTTGGTGGGAGGTAGGTACGGAAATAGAGGTAGAACGATTGTGAGAATCATGCATGTCCTCAAACTACCTAGCAGGATCGATGAGAATGCAGGCACAAATGCAGGACAAGCATTCATCCACATCCTGGTCCCACTCAAAATATAAAATGCAATTTCAGGCTCAATACCTTTTATCTGTTGTTGCAGTGGAAATATTACCTAACTTCTGTTGCATCTGCCATTCTCTGGAGAAAATGTTCTGAGCATTTTCTATCATTGTTTTTCAACTTTCACCCAGTTATTTAGCATGAAAATAGATGTGAAGAAATAGCTGAGACATTATCAAATCTTTTTTAATCAAACCAACTGTAGAAGCAAGAGCTGAGAAAACCAGTGAATAAAATCTGACAGCACAATACATTGGCCCGGATTTGAAATCATTGCATAGTGAATTGCTACTGCAAAAGGCAGCTAGATGGCATCATTTTCTTACACTAGAGCATATTGAAAACCGAAACAAAGGTTTAAGAATGTATTTGCTAATGGAGAGCGGATGGTGAGTACACCAAAATAAAATAATTATCTTCAAGGCTGTCTGCTGCTTCTTTGTGAAATTCTTGTTGCTTTCTGGGGATGGGTTCTTGGAGAATGGTTCAGCTAATGAGTTTGTGAAGGGTGAAGTTGGCTGACTGCACACGCGCTTTATATGCAATGCATGTGCATGCACACGTTCACTCTCAGAAAACCATGGATGAGTGCTCATTGGAGTTGCAGTGGGCAAAAAGATAAACAGCAATTATGTGTGGATAAGTGAAATTGAGAAAAGCAGACAAACAAGCCTCAGAACTTTACCATAAATACTTTTGCTGTTCATTTCAATGTATAAATAATTTATTCTTTTTCACGCAGAGGGTGGTACGTGTATGGAATGAGCTGCCAGAGGATGTGGTGGAGGCTGGTACAATTGCAACATTTAAGAGCATTTGGATGGGTATATGAATAGGAAGGGTTTGGAGGGATATGGGCCGGGTGCTGGCCGGTGGGACTAGATTGGGTTGGGATATCTGGTTGGCATGGACGGGTTGGACCGAAGGGTCTGTTTCCATGCTGTACATCTCTATGACTCTAAATATATCATTTGACTTCTAAACATTAAAAAAAAGCAAAAGCCAAACTGAGTCAGGGATGTAATAATGACAAATTACAGGTGAATCCTACTTAACATGACTATTGGTTAGAATTCATCACTCAGTGGCTCAGTGGTTAGCACTGCGGCCTCAGAGCGCCAGGGACCTGGGTTCAATTCCCGCCTCAGGCAACAGTCTGTCTGGAGTTTGCACATTCTCCCAGCGTCTACATGGGTTTCCTCAGGGTGCTTTGGTTTCCTCCCATAGTCCAAAGATGTGCAGGGTAGGTGAATTGGCCATGCTAAATTGCCCGTAGTGTTAGGTGCATTAGTCAGGAGTGAATATAGGGGAATGGGTCTGGGTGGGTTGCTCTTCGGAGGGTCGGTGTGGACTTGTTGGGCCAAAGGCCCTGTTTCCACACTGTAGGGAATCTAATCCCAATATCCAAACATTAGTGAAATGTGAATTGTGTGCAATGAAACGTAATTTCCAAATTTACTCACAGGGATGAGCACGTTAAAAATATTGGGTAGCAGTTAGTTGCTTTATCTAAATCACATTAATAACTTTGGAAGTATCTGTACTTTAAACTGTTGGTGTGATTAGGAATTAACAGCTAAAAATGTAAAAAAAGAAATCACACTTTAATTTCAATCACAATTACACAGCCCCAAAAGGAATAAGGTTTAGTTTCTCACTAGCCTTTGAAGTGTATTTTCTATTTCTAGAATTATAGGACCTTTTTCCTGAGGATTAGGAAAGGAAAAATAATGAGATTTTCTTTCGCTCCAGCTGCATGTTTTTGTACAATCCATTTATCCTGCTCAATCCACATGAGGTAATCCTCAAAATTTTGATTTCACCTCATTTTACGAAAGCTCTGAGAAGATTTGACCATCCATCATTGCATCCTAATAAAGGCTTACAAAAATAAGTTATTTCTATATTTGCAAAACAATTCATCATGTAACTGGCTTAGTGAATCAACTAAAACATTTCATTTCTAATATTTGTAATGCTTCAGCGATTTGCCAGGAAATGATTTTCTTCAAGGCCAATTTTAGCTCAGTTATGAAATTACTTGGAATAAATCATTCACACCATTGACAAGCATAGTCACTTTGTAACACATGACAAAGAATGGTTTTGCATGTTTAATTGGAACAATCGCAGAGGTCCATATTGTCTATTCCAATGTTTTTATTCTATTGATAATGGAAAATTTCGAGATTTCGGGAATTCCTGAAAGAAGGGCTTATGCCCGAAACGTCGATTCTCCTGTTCCTTGGATGCTGCCTGACCTGCTGCGCTTTTCCAGCAACACATTTTCAGCTCTGATCTCCAGCATCTGTAGTCCTCACTTTCTCCTCAATCTTTCATCTATGGCTTGTGAATGAGATGTGCCAGATTACCAAAGAATCAAGTTCCAATAGCTGCTCTACACAGCAATTTTGGAAGGAAAGTGGATATCCTTAACTAGTCTAGCCTATGTGTGACTTCATCCCCATCACAATGTAGTTTGTTTTTTTTAGATTACATTACAGTGTGGAAACAGGCCCTTCGGCCCAACAAGTCCACACCGACCCGCCGAAGTGCAACCCACCCATACCCCTACATTTAACCCTTACCTAACACTACGGGCAACTTAGCATGGCCAATTCACCTGACCTGCACATCTTTGGATTGTGGGAGGAAACCGGAGCACCCTGAGGAAACCCACGCAGACACGGGGAGAATGTGCAAACTCCACACAGATAGTCGCCTGAGGCGGGAATTGAACCTGGGTCTCAGGCGCTGTGAGGCCGCCCACAAAGTTGACTCTTGACTGCCTCTGAGCAATTAGAGATGGGCTAGAGATACTAGGCTCATATTTATTGATGTATTGCCTTGTCATTTAGGGAAAGCCAAGAAACTTGTCGTAGTTGTCGGCAGGCATCAATCATTTCAAAGGAGATAGCCTTCAGTCAAAATCTCCTGGCATAGTAAACTAAGGCCTAGCCAGTGGCATCCACATCCCATGAATGAATAAAAAAAATCAAATCACAAATAATCACCAAAATTGATGAATGTCAACACGTTAATTGATCAGATAGGCTTTAATCTTGGAAATCCTAATGCTTGGGTTTGCTCTGGTGTTTTGATGGCTGAGCATGCATTGTTTTGCTTTAACCGGCTCCCTACCTGGAAGCTAACGTGGTTGACAGGCTTGATTTCTTTTGAAGTGAGAATTGTGGAAAAGGCCACAGCTACAGCTGTCTACTCTGCTACTGGAGGATTGGAGCTAGCCTAGCCTCAAGCCCTAGATGCCAATTCGCAATGCATTTAGAGGGTCTCAAATAGCAGTGAGGCAATTACCTTCTTTCTAAAGCTGCCATCACTTCTGTTCAGCTGCTGCATTTCCTGGACCTGGCTAGGATTTTATGTCTATGACTGTATAATTGTGCAAAGCAAGCCAAACCAGTGATTGCCAGCCTTGTTAATCCATCTCCTGAGAATGTCTTGCCTTCTTTGGATTTGGGATTTTTAATGTTTTAAAATTGGCAGAGGTGTCTAGGCCTCTGCTATGCAGTCCAGGCAATGGTGTCATTCCTTCATGGTTACTGCATCTCTTCCATTATATATTTGGTGTCCTGTTATTAGCCAGGTGTGGAGGGGATTTCCAGTGTTGCGTGGTAACCCAACTCACATCCTTCCTGGAGACCTTAGAACAACAAGAATAGCAGAGTACTTCACACAGGCTGAGGGCATTATAGCTGTTGTCAGTATTCTATTCACTGACACTGTAGACTGTGCATGTTTACACACAAGATTCACTGATGGAATTGTAGCTTGTGTGGTTCCTTTGCTTCTCCCTATTGTCTGAGTGACCTGAGAAGCCAATGATGCATGGTTGTTGGCTTCCTATGCTTTTGGAGTTCCCACTACCCAGCAAAGCCACACACCTTGTCATCCTTTTCTTTTGAGTGATTACACCATCATCTCAATCTGCTGTAATGGCACAGAGATAGCTAATCGAACCAATTCAGCCTTTCTATATGTGTTTTTCAACACTGTAAAATGAAGACCTCCGATAATTACTCTAATGGTTTGAATAATCAATCTTACATATTGTGAAAAATCAATTCCAGGCATTGGTTTTATATCTTAATTAAAATACTTAACTATGTATTAAAAACATTAGAAGAGAAAGGATTAAATGACAAGGTAAGCTGATTAATGTCTATGCTTTAGATGGGAAATATTTATTTCCAGCCCTCATAAAAGGCAGACAAACCGGCAAACACTGTTAAAGGGTAAACAAAAGAAACTAAGAAAATTGGCCAGATTACTTAAATGGTTTTCAGGATTTTTTTTTAACAGGTATGAATGTGAACTCTTTGGTTGCTCTTCTGAAATGTTAAAAATCACTCAGCACCAGGTTATAGTCCAACAGGTTTATTTGGATGTACTACCTTTCAGAGCACTGCTCCTTTGTCAGGTAGCTAGTGTGGTAAGATCAGAAGACACAGAGTTTATAGCACGAGGTCTTAGTGTCATGCAACTGATACAATATATTGAACAAACCTACAACAAGCCAACATCTGGAATGTTGATCAGGGTCACCTTCTCAGTTCAATCAGGAAAAGGCAGCAATATGCCTAACTCGGCTTTCTCTTCTTTGAGCTTCAAGAAGCTGGGATCACAGGTCAGATAAGGAGCTTTCAAATCTTCATACTGTCTCAGCAACAATCAAGAAAACAACATTGAAAAAAACAACTTCATTTCTGGTTCTGCCCTATTAGACTGATTGCCTCTTCCTGAGGCCTTAATTACCATTCAACAACTGCCATCTGCTTATATATATGGTCTCCTCCAGACTTGCCAGAACCAATTCTCAGATACTAACTTTGTTAACAGTCAACTTCTGCTATCTGTTCAAACACAATACTCTTCCCAGAATTGTTGTGTCTGTTAGAATATTTTTAATTAATATTCAGCCAATGTTTAACCTCCAGGCCTGACCTCACAAACAAATAAAACTGCTATATGCCTTTTGCCATAAGTTGTCCCAAAGTCCACAACTCATTTCCAGCCTACAATTCCCAGTTAACAACGGCAAACCCAAATCGATAGAAGAATAAAAATTAAACAAAAATTAAAATTCTGTGAGGGTTCTAATAATGTATACAGTGACCCTGACCTCCAGATGCATTGACAGATGATTTGCTGATGGATAGGTCACCGGCTCACATCTGGAATGATCTGGCCATGCAGGAGTTTAATGCTGGATCATCAGTGTTAGTGCTGTTATCACTTTGATGGGCTGTAGCTCACAGGGAAAGAGGCAGCACACATCAGGTAACATTTCCTTGTTGAACTTTAAGCACTTGAAACATGGTGCATGAGTGATGTGGAAGTAGGAGACTACACTCTCAAAGCATGTGACACAGGACCCTTCCCTTGCTGCTATTCAGAGGTCCCCCTCTCTGCAACCTCTGTTTCATCTTCCTGTCACCCTACTGCACTGACCTACTGCCCCGTGCCTGTGTACATTTAATGTGAACAGGTGACAAAGTCCTTTATCCTCCTTACAAAGATCACCCAAACAATCTCCACAAAGACAACCTGCAGTATGTTCAAAAACTCTGTTATACCAGAAGTAGGTAAATAACACCCTAATTGCAAATTGGATAACTGGCTGTTTACATAGCCTGGGTCAAGGGGAGGGTCCTTCATGTTGGTGATTAGCACAGGCATTGATTGGATCTGTACGATCGCAGTTACAAAAGGTCACGTCAAACAGTTATATTTGGTTGATTTAAGTCATGAATGGGGGACTCCTAATGCATTCACATCTCAGCATGCATCCCTGCCCTGGGTTTTGTGCTGGAAATGGCTGTCAGTGTACTACACGATATTTTCTACCTTTGCAGCTTTTGTAGCTACAGCATCAGTAGCATTTTGGAGACTAATTTCAAACTAAAATGTTTGAAATTCATTGAAACATTTAACTTTCTAACAATTACAAAATATGCATAGGTTTTTGTAAGGGCAACTGATTTATGGTTTGTCTCAACATGAATCACTTATTCACTTCAGGGATATAGAGGAGCATCATTAGAGAGAGTGTGGGATCCCTACCTCCCTAAAACTTTGCTTACTCCTCAAATATGCAAACATCCCCTCCATCATAACTTCTGATTTATCGTTTCATCTAATCTAGTCTCTTCAGCCTCTTGCTCCCATCTACCCTGCAGTTCCTGGCCTACTGCCAAATTCATTAACAGAAGAATGTCTGTGAAAATGGTGTTTTAACAGTTTGCAGTAACTAATTGCTTTTCCTCATTGTTCCTGATGAAAAAAAGTATTGAAGCAGTTTTTCCACTTACATGGGGAGCTGTTGTCTCCTTGCAGTAAATTACTGAGATGACTGAGCACAAAGTAGCCCCTTCATGGAGCATCCAGACCTGGAGTGTCTGAAGACAGCTTGTCACAGGTTGCTTGAGAACTGCTAGTTTGACAGTTTCTTCATATATCGCACATCAGCATTTCTGATTTATTCTTCAACATAGATAAATTAACTCAGCATCGAGACACAATTGAACTGGTTGGAGTGGATGAGCTGGGAAGTGCAAAAATAAAACATTTCAAACCTGATTCAAGCCCCCCTGGTCTGTCATACGCACCAACATCAGGTTCTCATGGAGGTCGATGGAGTGGAGAGGCCAATCCATTTTCAGGAGATGAATCAGGTGGTCAAACCTCTTAAAGAGGCTGTCTGTCTCTATTTGACCAACCTTTTAGATCATAGCTCTTGTCAAATTGATTTCTTTGGTCTTGGGAAGTGGCAACTAAAAGAATGGCAGCTTATGGGCCAGGAGGAAGAAAGGAATTTCCTTTTAGATAAACAAAGGCTCCCTGAAAAAAGGTTCTGCATTCTTACTGTTTTGCCCGACTGTCATTAAATACTGACAACTATCTCCAAACCCTCATGTCCCACCCACCTCTGACTAACATCTCCCTCTTTTCTGGAGCTCCCCTATCTTGGCCATTAAAACCCCCTCAAACAATTGTTCATTGTTTCCTCCTCTATTGCAGCCAGCTGCCCCAATTTTCCCACCTAAACAGTCAGAAAACCCAGATTTCTGGGTTTCTAGATAATATCTTCTCCTCCTGATGTTGTGGTCCTATGAACATCTGTACGGTTTGTTCCTTTCAGAAAGGCTACATCTGACTTAGTTGGTTTAATGGCAACTATCTATAAGACACATGTTAGGAGTGTGATCCACTTGCTGGATGGGTGCAGTTCCAACAACATTGAAGAGGTTAGAGGTCATTCATGAAAAAGCAACCCATTTATTTGGTGCTCGCATCTAATACCTTTAACATTCATACTCTCCACTACTGTGGCAGCAGTGTGGGTCATCTACAAGATGCACTGCAACAATTCACCAAGGTTCTTTAGATAGTGCCTTCCAAATCTATCACCTCTACCTCTTAGAATGACAAGGACAGCAGACATATGGAACACCATTGCCTGCCGTGTCCCGTCCAAGTCACACACTATTCTGATTTGGAAATCCATCACAGTTCTTTCACTTTTGTTAAAATCTCAGGGGTGTCCCTCCTCTTCAATGATCGCAGCAGTTGAAGAAAGCCGTTCATCACCACATTGTCCATGGCAATGAGTAAAGAGAACTGAATGCTGACTTGTGTGAATTGAAAACTAACGACTGCAAAATTATAGCTACTTTGAATGTTTAAAAATCTGTCCTTGGAATATATTTTGTTCAATCAGGTGTATTTTGTTTATTTGATACAATGGATAGTCATCATAACTTGCTAATGGGTTAGAAACTGAACTGAGATAATGACATTCCAGCTGTTGCACATAGTTTTAGGATGTTCTTTGAACTTCTTAATTTGCATTAAGGCTAGGTAAAGATATTTAATTACCATTCTCATTAATGATCTAAATTTTTTTCTCTGCTGTGTATTTAAGCGTTTTAGTTTTCCCTGTGGGCTGCTCTAATAGAAAACAATGGTTTAATCATTAATAGACACCTATTATTTTGCTTAACTTGCTGATCAAAAATCTTTGCTATATGAACTGATATTCTCAATTTTCTACTTAGTTTAAGCTAGCAACAGAAAATGAATCAGATTCTTATCTGATGCAAAAGGCTGCAATTAATTTTGGTACTATTTGAGACAAAGACAGAATGATTTAATAATCTTCCAATTACAGCATATTTCACTTCTAGTAGGAATGGTTTGAGCTAGATGGCAGAGTGAACTGCACAGTCAGAGACACAAGCAATAAAGGTGCAGCTGTAATGATAGGTGACTTAAATCTGCATATAGATTGTGCAAATCAAGTCAATAATAGTATTGTAGAGGAGGAAACCCTGGAGTATGTATAAGATGCTTTCTGGATCAATACATTGAGGAACCAACTAGAGAACAGGCCATACTAAGGTGGGTATCATGTAATGAGAAATAATTAATTGGCAATCTAGCTGCGTAAGGCTGCTTGGGAAAGAGTGACCATGCTATGATAGAGAACTGAACAATGGAGAGTGAACAATTCTTCATTACAATGGAGAGTGACTCAGTTATTTCTGAGACTAAGATCCTGAATCTGTATAAAGTGCTGTCTGGAGAAGTTTAAACTTGTTCAAAAGACGGATGAAACATAGAGCATTGATTCAATAAATGGTACGTGCATACATTAGTAAAGGAACCAAGGCAGAGGGAATTACGTCATGTTGCATTTCAAGGGAATAATGCAAGGTGATAGTAATGGTACCTAATTCCTCCCCTACATACTTGAGTATTAATCGGGCTTTTAAAGTATCTTCCACCTGAGAGGCAAGTGCAAATTATCTGTTTAATCCCTCCACCATTTCCTTGTTCCCATAATTATCTCCCTAGATTTATTTTCTAAGGGCCATATGTTCATTTTGACTTTTCTCTTTAAAAGCCATTTTATACATTTAAAGAAGCTCTTATTTTTTATGTAAAGTAAGTACTTGGATATGTATTTGTAATGCCATAGCATTGAAGGTTATGTGTCAAGTGCTGGAAAGTGGGACCTAATGTAGAATTAGAGTGGTATGGTTGTTATAGACTCAAAGGGCTGAAGGACCTCTTCTATATTGTATGATTCTATGAAAGAAAATTATGATGATGTGGGGTGCATGCTGGCTATGATAAACTGGGAATGTTACTTCAAGCAATGACAATGGGTAGGTATTGGCAAATCTTTAAAGAGTGGAGAAGCTGTGACAATTGTTCATTCTGATCGAGCATAAAGATGAAATGGGAAACGTGGTCCAATCATGGCTGACTCCTTCAAGATCCTGAGTTTCTCTCCCATCATTTGCAATGATATTATCATTATAGTTGGTGCTTCAGATACTCCTCAATATTAAATCTTTTTGACCCTTACACCCTTATAAACCAGCACAGGAACCAGGAAATAATTTCACCTCTAATTTCTAAAGCAAACTCTGTTATCCTCTCACCCTGTAAAAAACTTCCATTTTGAAATGTGCTGCACAAACACAGCTTCTAACTTAACTGTACTTAATTTAGAAAGAAAACAAATGCTGAAACGTTTTCTATTTGATATACTGTAAAACTCTGCTTTCACCATGGAATCCATAATTTCCACTGCATACATGCACTGCCATTTAGCAAAGTTCTAAATCCCTAGTCATTTCTAAATAAGAAATATTTTACATGCAGTCAGGATTGGTTTAAATTAGATGATTTATCATAATAGAACGGACGCAATTATGAGAAATGAGCCTCGCAGTTAACTAACAACAGCCTCCACCTTCTCCTCATTTACATCTTCAGAGGTTTTATTTTCTTTAACTAAGGGATAAATTGATTTCTTTCTGAAGATGATTTTGCCTGTCACAGTGACGAAACATAGCGAGTTTATTGTCTCTTTCAGTAAGTTGGCATGTGCCCGAGATTCTGATAACGGATGTATGTAGAGGTTACAGTAAAACAGCTTCCACAATTGATACTCCTCCAGGGGTGTTTGAAGCTTTTGTTTTTAAACAAATATTTGGGACTGAGTTATTCATGAGTGTGTCATTTTAGTACAAGGCAAATTTTAGTACAAAGTGAAAAATAAGCTGCGGGACACAGGCAATGAAAATGAGTACCAAGCAGGGTCAGATTTGGAATATTCACCACCTTGTTCAAAGGTAAACAGTGAGAGCCAAATTTTTTTGATATCTGACAGGAAACCAACAAACTCTTGGAAAACATGGCTTGGTCATTGCTTATTCATGAAGTATCTGTTTTTTGCCTTCAACTTGCCAAAGAATATGATGGTCCGGGCTTAGAGTCAAAGGTGGGGATATGCTACATTGGCAATCCCTACTCAACGTAACAAATGTTTTTTAGATTTAGATTACATTATAGTGTGGAAACAGGCCCTTCGGCCCAACAAGTCCACACTGACCCGCCGAAGCGCAACCTACCCATACCCCTACATTTACCCCTTACCTAACACTATGGGCAATTTAGCATGGCCAATTCACCTGACCTGCACATCTTTGGACTGTGGGAGGAAACCGGAGCACCCGGAGGAAACCCACGCAGACACGGGGAGAACGTGCAAACTCCACACAGTCAGTCGCCTGAGGCGGGAACTGAACCCGGGTCTCAGGCGCTGTGAGGCAGCAGTGCCAGTGCAGCCAGTGAAGTGTCTTGAACCCTGTGCCCTCTGCCCCACTAAAGAACCCTATCAATACATTTCCCTCAAACAATGCTTCTCTATCTGTCCCTTTGCTCATCAGGCTGAGGGCAGTGTCGCCAAGGTTAGGAATGCCAGGAATGCAGTTCTTCAATGGCCATCTCATCAATACTACTAGGACCAGGGATTGACGCAATGGACCACTAGGATTAGTTCCCAAGTTATTTCATGCCAATGGAAACAATATTGAATTGTCCAAGACTTATTACTTCTTACAGCTAAAATTGGGCTCACTATCTGGGCCTACAATGTGCACAATTTCCCAGGATAGTGGCCTGCCCAAGATCTGTCTGTACATTTGGATCACTGTTAAATTAGTTTGGTCCGCACATCAACCTGAACTGAGTATAGGCCTGATTTCACCGCTAGAATGAGATTCCTGCCATCATTTCTGAATAAAATGTTTAAATTTCTTTGCCCTCCTCAGGGCTTATGTTTTGCCAGCATTTTTCTGTCAGTGTGGCCAGTCAGGTTGGGCTTATTGATGGTGTAGGTTGGTGCGGGCAACATTTTTGTGATGGATATTAATAAGTTGTACTCAACATCGCTTTATAACCAGGAACGGTAAGAAAGGCTATCCTTCTGGAACCTTATAGATTCAGGAATGACTTGACATCACCATGACATAGCTCCTTCAATGTTCAGTATGTATTTATTCATTAAAGGTATAATTAACTCATTTACTTCACAATGGAACCAACTATTATTGCTGGGGCACTTTGGTGTTTCCAAGAGGAGTGGTTGCCCAAATCCACTAGGAGGACACTGGGATTCACTTGTTTGACTCTCCTGTAGTTGAGAGCCTCGCTGCCATTGACAAAATCTTAGCATTAGTGTGAAGAGGCACTTCGGTGTCCACAAAAGTGGGGAGGAGGGCCATGCTCCATTTTGCCTGCTGACAGGAATAATGCCACTGCAGCGGAAAAGTCATGGGTACTCTTCAGATTGTTCAAACCTCGCCACACCACAGTCCTGTCCCACTCCTCATTAGATTCAGCCATCTGACTCCATGATGCTATCAGAACGCTTCACATTCCATGGTGCTGTCGTTGCGCTCCCCCACAATAACAACTAGTTGCTGGACTAATTCATTCTGGGGCCTAAAAATTAAGTTGGGGGGGCTTCCATCCATCACAATCAAATGATAAGGGGTCAGAACTAGTTTGCAGGGCACTTGTGGCACAATGGTAACATCCACATCTCTGGAACAGAATGCCTGGGTTTGAGCCCCACCTGCTCCAGAGGTATGTCATAACATCCTTGGACGCGTTGATTATGAATACCTAAGAGCTGGCTGATTTTGATGCCAGGGACACTGAGCATTATTGAAAGGACAGAAATTCAGAGTGGGAGATGTCCTAATGGGCTGAAAATACGGACAACAAAGGACAAAGGCATTTGGGTCCTGGTGGCAGCCAGAATGTGGAGGAAAACTGGTCTGAGAGGAAACACATTGTACAGTTTAATTTTTGTTTTCTTGATTCCTTGTTCCATCTTCAGATTGTTTTAGGGTCAGATATTGAACAAGTTTGAAGAGCAATGGATCATATCAAGGGTTTAAATGGATTAGGAGAAGGCTATAGATTCATGTCAGGGAAATCAAGTTAAGGGCTGATTGGATTGAAAAGGTGCATTGGGTTTATGTTTGTAGGGGGAATGCAAACGGTTCAGAATCAGATTGAGAGGTCTTGTAACGGGAGGGAAGGGATATTAATGAAGAGGTATTGCTGGTTTTGGAAAGTGTACTTTATAAAGAAATGCAGGATAGGCTGGGACTTTCTTCACTGGAGCATAGGAAGTTGAGAGGTGACCTTATAAAAGTTTATAAAATGATGACTGGTAAAAATAGGGTTAATGGTCGTTGTCTTTTCCCTAGGATGACAGATTTCAAGTCTAGGCGGCACATTTTTAAGATGAGAGGAGAAAGACTTAAAAAAAAGATGCAGGGCGTTTATTTTTACAGAGCATGGTTCATATATTGAATGAACTTCCTGAATGGAAGAAATGGTGGATGTAGGCACAAGTATAGTGTTTAAAAGGCATTTGAATAAGAACATGTATAAGAAAGGTTTGATGTATAAGGGCCAGGAGCAGGTAGGTGGGACTAGTTCAGCTTGGGATTACAGTAGTCCACCGGTACCCATGGGGATAAGTTCCAAGACCTACCATTGAAACCCGAAACCTCGGACAGTAGCGAGTCCATTCATTTAAATGGGAAGCATACATCCTGGACCACTTATGGAAAAGTATTTAACACCCAGCCCAGCCCTTCCTTGACTAGGAGAAAGAAATGAAAGGCTTATTATGCCCGAAATGACTCTCTCCTGCTCCTTGGATGCTGCCTCAAGGAAGGGCTGAAAGGTGTAGTGCTGGAAAAGAACAGCAGGTCAGGCAGCATCCAAGAGCAGGAGAGTTGACATTTTGGGCATAATAAGCCCTTTATTTCTTTTTCCAAGTCAAGGAAGGGCTGAGTGTTAAATATTTGTGCATATAAGGGGTCCAGGAAAGGACAGAAAATGGGGAAGGATGACAATATTAAGGTGAGTATTGCAGCACTGGATAAAGACAATGTCCCAGAGGAGTCAAGGACAGAATTAAATTGTCTAAGAGGTAAGGTGCACAGAAGATGCAATAACTCAGCTGGGTGTAGTTTATCGGCAATTAGGAAAGATATGGAGACACAAATTTGCAAGGAAATTATAGAGAGGTGCAAAAATTGTAGAGTTGTTATATTCAAAATCATGAGAGGTCTGGACAGAGTAAAAGGAAGAAAATGCTTCCAATCATGAAAAGGTTGAGAACAAGAGGGCACAGATTTAATTTAAAAAAAAACAAAGCGAAATGTGGGAAAACAGTTTCTTGCAGCAAATGATTAGGAATGAACTAACTGAAAGTCTGGTGAAAGGAGGTTTAATCAAGGCATTCAAAAGGGATTTAGGTAGACATTTGAAAAGGAAGCATGTACAATGTTGTGTCGACAGGAGAATGGAACTAGGCAAGATGCTTGTTGGAAAGCCAGCACAGACACAAAGGGCTACATGCTGTCCTTCTGTGTGGAACAATTCAGTGATTCTGCAATTTTGTATTTCTGTATCCAGGAAAGAAATTAGTTTGGGGACCAGGGCTGGGATGGGTTGGGTGTTTAAATGGAGTGGTGCATTTACCCACCCATTCCTCCTTGTTCCTCTCTTGCCAACCCTAATGGGAACTGAAGTAAATATAGATCAGTCTCCAAAGGCAGAACTGGGATATTTTATATTTTTGATATTTTAACTGCAGGAGCAGTAGTGGCAAAATCTGCATGGAACAGGAACTGGGTTGTAGAAAACTGACAAGGTTATTAGTTTAAAGAAAAGGCATCATTGAGGACCAGGACTGTGCGACTGCTTGGGTAATGCATGCTGGCATGAACGACATTGTTGAATGAAGGGATTATTCAAGGCTGTCCTGAAACTTGTAATAGGCAATGAACAATAAGGTCAAGGCAGTTTGATTACTGCCTCAGCTTTCTGACAGGATAATGTGTGTGAGCTGACACTGAGAGATGAAATGCATTTAATAGCCTCTGATTGGCAGAACAGCTAAGTTGCCAAGTTTTGTTGCCAATCTGACAAAATAAAAATCTCTCTAGATAGCTTTAGGTCTGCTCAAACCTACAGCCCCCCTCCATTCAGGTGAGAAATCATTCTGACTATAATTACTCTCCTGTTGAGAAATAGCTGGAGATTTCTTCCAATGAAAATTGCGTTTAAAGGTCTCCTGTTTCCAACATGAGTGACAGCTCATGCTCAAAAGCCTCTTGCAAGCTGCTATATGCCATGTAAGTTGTTGGCTAGTTCTTCAATTCAGACTCTAATGTGTCAGAAGCATTTCTGGACTTTATCCAAACAAAAAAGAAGCACTTTTATGTATAAATATGAGGTACACTCACTTTGCTGGATTGTGCAAGGGAACATGTTAATTGTACACTGATCAAAATCCGTTTCTTTCAAGGATTAAAATCACCTTTTTTCTACTTGATTCTTATAATGGATTTGCCCCATGCTATTGCTGTCCCTTCAGCATTAGCTCTGGGCAGCCAGTTAGAAGACCTCACCCGCTCTCCACCTGATAGATTCAGTGTGAGGGCTGAGCCTTTTGGAACGCCAGGCTTCATTTTAGCTGACAGATTGTAAATGAGAGCCCTGCAGCAGCTCATCAGCCCTGGGGATGTGGTGATATTTTCCAGCTGAGCCATCCCCATGGAGCGAGGAGATGGGGAGATGGTTCATTTTGGGAAGAGAAGAAAACTACCCCATTAGATCCCGGCCCCTGATCAATGTTGTCAAACTTAATCTGTGAGCTCCACTTAGCTTGGACCTTCAGTTGATACTGTGTGTAGCATCGGAATCACAGAAACACTAGAATTGTTCCAGCTCAGATTTGAATGTTTGGCCCATCATGCCTGCTTCGGGTCTGATAACTTGTTCCACTCTGTATCTTTAAAGCTTTGCTCAGTCTTTCCTTCCAGATAATGGTTCAATTCCTTCACTGGCCTCACCATACTATAAGACCATAAGACCATAAGACATAGGAGTGGAAGTAAGGCCATTCGGCCCATCGAGTCCACTCCGCCATTCAATCATGGCTGATGCGCATTTCAGCTCCACTTACCAGCGTTCTCCCCGTAGCCCTTAATTCCTCGAGACAACAAGAATCTATCAATCTCGGCCTTGAAGACATTTAGCGTCCCGGCTTCCACTGCACTCCGTGGCAATGAATTCCACAGGCCCACCACTCTCTGGCTGAAGAAATGTCTCCGCATTTCTGTTCTGAAATGACCCCCTCTAATTCTAAGGCTGTGTCCACGGGTCCTAGTCTCCTCGTTTAACTGAAACAATTTCCTAGCATCCACCTTTTCCAAGCCATGTATTATTTTGTACGTCTCTATTAAGTCTCCCCTTAATCTTCTAAACTCCAACGAATACAATCCCAGTATCCTCAGCCGTTCCTCATATGTTAGACCTGTCATTCCAGGGATCATCCGTGTGAATCTCCGCTGGACACGTTCCAGTGCCAGTATGTCCTTCCTGAGGTGTGGGGACCAAAACTGGACACAGTACTCCAAATGGGGCCTAACCAGAGCTTTATAAAGTCTTAGTAGTACATCTCTGCTTTTATATTCCAACCCTCTTGAGATAAGAGACAACATTGCATTCGCTTTCTTAATCACGGACTCAACCTGCATGTTTACCTTTAGAGAATCCTCGACTAGCACTCCCAGATCCCTTTGTGCTTTGACTTTATTAATTTTCTCACCATTTAGAAAGTAGTCTATGCTTTTATTCTTTTTGCCAAAGTGCAAGACCTCGCACTTGCTCACGTTAAATTCCATCAGCCATTTCCTGGACCACTCTCCCAACCTGTCGAGATCCTTCTGTAGCCTCCCCACTTCCTCAGTACTACCTGCCTCTCCACCTAACTTCGTATCATCGGCAAACTTTGCTAGAATGCCCCCGGTTCCCTCATCCAAATCATTAATATATAATGCGAACAGCTGTGGCCCCAGCACCGAACCCTGCGGGACACCGCTCGTCACCGGCTGCCATTCTGTGAAAAAGAACCTTTTATCCCAACTCTCTGCCTTCTGTTAGACAGCCAATCCTCAATCCATCCCAGCAGCTCACCTCGAACACCATGGGCCCTCACCTTGCTCAGCAGCCTCCCGTGTGGCACCTTATCAAAGGCCTTTTGAAAGTCTAGATAGACCACATCCACTGGGTTTCCCTGGTCTAACCTACTTGTTACCTCTTCAAAAAATTCCAACAGGTTTGTCAGGCATGACCTCCCTTTACTAAATCCATGTTGACTTGTTCTAATCAGACTCTGCTCTTCCAAGAATTTAGAAACCTCATCCTTAATGATGGATTCTAGAATTTTACCAACAACCGAGGTTAAGCTGATTGGCCTATAATTTTCCATCTTTTGCCTTGATCCTTTCTTGAACAAGGGGGTTACAACAGCCATCTTCCAATCATCCGGGACCTTTCCTGACTCCAGTGACTCTTGAAAGATCTCAACCAATGCCTCTGCTATTTCCTCAGCCACCTCTCTCAGAACTCTAGGGTGTATCCCATCGGGGCCAGGAGATTTATCAATTTTAAGACTTTTTAACTTTTCTAGCACTATCTCTTTCGTAATGGCAACCATACTCAACTCAGCCCCGTGACACCCTTTAATTTTTGGGATATTACTTATGTCTTCCACTGTGAAGACTGACGCAAAGTACTTGTTAAGTTCTCCTGCTATTTCCTTATCTCCCATCACTAGGCTTCCTGCATCAGTTTGAAGTGGCCCAATGTCTACTTTTGCCTGTCGTTTGTTTCTTATGTACTGAAAGAAACTTTTACTATTATTTCTAATATTACTGGCTAGCCTACCTTCATATTTGATCCTCTCCTTTCTTATTACACTCTTTGTTATCCTCTGTTTGCTTTTGTATCCTTCCCAATCTTCTGATTTCCCACTGTTCTTAGCCACTTTATAGGATCTCTCTTTTTCTTTAATACGTTTCCTGACTTCCTTTGTCTGCCAAGGTTGTCTAATCCCTCCCCGGTTAATCTTTCTTTTCTTGGGAATGAACCTCTGTACAGTGTCCTCAATTATACCTACAAACTCCTGCCATTTTTGCTCTACTGTCTTCCCGGTTAGCCTCTGCTTCCAGTCTATTTTAGTCAGTTCCTCTCTCATGCCCTCATAATTACCTTTATTCAACTGTAACACCATTACATCCGATTTTGCCTTCTCCCTTTCAAACTCCAGACTGAACTCTATCATATTATGGTCGCTACTTCCTAAGGGTTCCCTTACTTTAAGATCTTTTATAGAGTCTGGTTCATTGCAAAGCACTAGGTCCAGAATAGCCTGCTCTCTTGTGGGCTCCATGACAAGCTGTTCCAAAAAGCCATCCTGTAAGCATTCCATGAATTCCCTTTCTTTAGATCCACTAACAACATTATTTACCCAGTCCACCTGCATATTGAAGTCTCCCATGATCAATGTAACCTTGCCTTTCTGACATGCCTTCTCTATTTCCCGGTACATGTTGCGTCCCTGGTCCTGACCACTGTTAGGAGGTCTATACACAACTCCAATTATGTTTTTTTTGCCTTTGTGGTTCCTCAATTCCACCCACACAGACTCCACATCATCCGACGCTATGTCATTCAATACCATAGATTTAATTTTGTTCTTAACTAACAAGGCAACCCCACCCCCTCTGCCCACCTCTCTGTCTTTTCGATAAGTTGAAAAACCATGGAGGTTTAACTGCCAGTCCTGACCCCCCTGTAACCAAGTCTCTGTGATGCCTACTACATCATAATCATTCACTATTATCTGTGCCATTAGTTCATCGGCTTTGTTATGTATGCTACGAGCATTCAGGTAAAGTGCCTTAATGCTAACTTCCTTATCATTAGAGATGTTGGAAGTCATATGTCCTAAGTTATCCTTGCTTTTTACTGCATTTTCAGTCTGCCTCAATTTTAAATCCGCCTGGAAACATGCTATCCTGCTGCTTATCTTGCCATTTACCTCCATACTCCCTGTCGCTTTCACTTTCCCTTCCCCCCAACTCAGAAGTTTAAAGTCCTACTGACCACCCTATTTATCCTCTTCGCTAGAACATTGGTACCTGATCGGTTCAGGTGGAGACCGTCCCAACGGTACAGATTCCCCCTGTTCCAAAACTGATGCCAATGCCCCATGAAGTGGAATCCCTCTTTCCCACACCAATCCCTTAGCCACGTGTTTACTTGCCTAATTTTCTTGTCCCTATGCCAATTGGCACGTGGCTCGGGCAGTAATCCGGAGATTATGACCCTTGAGGACCTGTGCTTCAATTTCCTGCCTAGTGCTTCATAATGCCCAAACAGGTCCTCCACCCTAGTCTTGCCTATGTTGTTGGTACCATACTCTCAGGAAATGTACTCCAGATTTCAGCTACTTGCTGTATGAAAAATAGTATATGTCACCGTCACTGCTTTTGCTAATTACAATAAATCCTTTATACTGACTACCAGTACCCTTTTTGATCTTAAGGCCCACAACCAATGGGAATATTTTATTTTCCTATTTCTTCTGCATGACCTCCGTATGAATTTGAATATCCCTATTCAATCTCCTTTCAACACCCCTGTTTCAAATCCTCCTTCGATACGTAAATCATACCAATTTACGTATCGAAGAAATATATGAGAACATTTAGGCAAGCATTTCTTTTATCCAGCAACAGAACGATTACACCAGCAATAGCAGAAATAGGTGAAAACCATTCCTTTCCACTTCTGTACTGCTAACACTCCAATTCTCCAGAGTAAAATGCCTTCAAAATTCCCCCATGGTGTGAAACTGAGTTATATGATCTGACAACAGTGTTTTTGTCAACTATTGAAGAGGTCACAAAGCCATTGACTCCAATATATCCTTGGGTTCAAAGCATATAAATTCACCATTGGCTGAAATACTCCCCAATTCAGATCACAGGAAGACCTGGCTGTCCGATGGAAATTTGCCTGATTAATACAAGCACAAATAAACAGGTTTGGGAAAAACCTTGAATTGTAAAAGCCAGCACTTTGTTAGACACAACATTATTGGAAGACTAGCAATCTGTTGGCATTAAATTAGACACATCAGTTGGAAATAAAATAAAAGTGAAATAAAGAATAACAAGGATAAGAGAAAGGGAAAGCAAGGAGATAAAAGGCAATTATGGCTGAGGTTTTACACCTGTAATGAATGCACAACTGTCAGTATTTACTCCTTTGAAATAACAATGTTTGGAGTCTGCACAGCATAGTTGAATGAATAAAAAATCAAATGTTGTGATCAGTGATTCCACTCTTACCCACAGGGAGCTCTGCTGAAGTCCCACCAGACTGCAAACAAACCAAAATCATTAAATGATGTATCTATGCCCTTTTACACAACCCATCTAACTGTGAAAATCCTTGAAAATGTTATATCTTTTTGAATGAATGAAGTGTGTAGTGATTGTGATGAGGTCAGCCAAGTGGACCTTATAGAATGCGAGTTCCCTGATGGGGGTTGTTAATCTAGTCAGATATCCTGTTCACTCTGAGAGCTGGCTCTGAGGGAGCTGGATCAGTGTCAAGTACTCTCCACGTGTAAATGAAGGGTGGTTTGGTGCGAGATACCAGCCTCTGTAGAATTATTTCAGTGGCGATGAAAGAAAAAAATACATTCCTGAAGAAATTTGCTTACAACAGTCGTTTATCAGTTTGGGGAATCATCTCTGGCATCAGGTCATTATTTGGGAAACTTGACTCATTTGATCCAGCCATTGGGCTCAGTACATAGAAGGAATGGGTTTTTCTTTGGGCATATGTTATTGTGGCAGATGAGAAACAAGTAATTCTCCTCACAGCTTGTAGACCCACAACTTTATTTGGTTGTTAGGAGCTTAATGATTCCTGAGGCACCAGATACTAAAACCTTTTGGGAGTTGACAGATTTAATTAAGGGATATTACAACCCAAAGCCTCCTCTAATGCGCTCTTCTTGCCTATATACATCTCAGCCCAGGTGTGTTGTGCAGTTTTTTTGAAGCACATACCAGTTTAAAGTGGATGTCAGTATGTCTCCGTTTTTATACTTCTTTAACATGTCATGTGCACTGACACTAGTACATCCTAGCAGATTGAAAATTTCAATTGGTTGTTTTGCCTCTCCTAAATTACATGGCTGCAGAGGTGAGTATACCTGTGAGGTGTTCAAGGTGAAATAAGATACATATGTAGACATGATGTTCCAGTCATCATAGCATGGAGGAACTGGGATTTTCCTATTTGTCCACTCATATGTTCATGTGTGTTCTTTAGGTTTAGTGCTGGATTTTGTGTTGGATGAAGAAATGGTTACATTCTTGCTGATAGGAGGTTGTTGTTAATAGAAATTTTCCTGCATGTGGAGAAGTGATTGGGCCCTCACTGGTTATTGGCATTATGAATAATCTGAACATTGGTGTAAAATTATATGCAAGTGTAAGGCCTCAAATGAGATAAATAAATAAATGTCAGGAACATGATCAGGAAATTTACAAAAGATAGAAGAATTGACTGTGTGATTGGTAATGAAGAAGAAAGCTGTGGACTCAGGAAACTGGTGATGGACAAGTCAGATGCTGCTGCATTGGAAACTCAGAGGAATGTGAGATAAAGGGTTTCAGGGAGGCTGGCAAGGCAAGGGAATACACAATGAATGAAAGGATATTGAGAAGTGCAGACAAAGAAAGGTGTACATATCTAGAGAGTGCTGCTATTGGCTGGCTAGGTAGATAATGTGGTCAATTCTTGACTTCATTAGTTGGGAGGTCGTTCTGGATCTGTATAAAACACTAGGTTAGAGTTGGAGTACTATATGCTGTCCTCAGCATCATGAGAGAACATAGTGAGGATATTCCCTGGACTGGAGAGGCTTCTAGTTATGCGAAAAGATAGGTTAGGGGCATTTCTATCAGAACAAAGGGAGCTGAGAAGAAAGTGAATTAACACTAATTGAAGTGAAAATAATCATGAAAGATTGAGATAGAATGGATAGAAAATCCTTATTCCCCTGAGTACATACAAATATATGGCCATGCATGTGAGTAGATATCATTTCAAACATGTTGAGATCCACAATACAAACAAGAGACATTTGGGTAGCATCGGCAGAAAAGGAAACAGATTTAATGGTCTGGATTGTATTAATCCTATAGGAATGTGTTGGGAATTGGGACATGAAGTGTGGGGGAAGGCTGGGGTTGGTTGACTGTTGGTTTTGTTCTGCCATGGCATTTCATCCTTGGTGGGGAAGGCAGAGTGGAGGCCTTCTTCCTGGGGTAGAGGCCAGTTGAGCTACTGGGGACCTCCCTGTGGCTTAGGTATGCCCCTCTATTCAGGCACTCTGTAACCTATACAGGGATCTTTCCAATATCAATGGCTTCCCTCTGCTAAAGCCCCGACTAGTTAATACATCAATACCATGAGTCTATGAAGGCATAAACTTTGAGCAGAGTGATTTGAGATCTAACAAATGACAAAAAGATTCCGTGAAAATATTGTGGTGACCCATGCTGTGAGAAAAACCTATCCAGGCAGTCTCCATGTTGGGACAACATTGATAGCCCATCCCTAATTATCACACTGGGCTGTTAAGAGTTAACAACACACAGGTCAGACCAGTTAAGGACAGCAGATTTCCTTCCCTCCAAAACATCAGTGAATCAGATGGGTTTGTATAATAATTGCATAGAAAATATTGGGCCAGATTTTTATTTCTGATGTTTTAAAAATTAAAACTTCACCATCTGTCATGGTGGGATTTGAACGCACAACTCAGAGCATTAGCACCACCTCCCTTTGAATTGGTTTGATTCAGTAAAATGTTTAAAAAGTGAAATCTTGTCTATCAGTTTTTTTTCCATTGGCTTTATGAGGATGCATTTCTTTTAAAGGTGATAGACTATTTAGGGACAAGGTGACTTGAACACTGAAGTAATAAGCAAAAGGAGGCCCTTTAAGGGTGAGGACTGTTGAGTGGTGGAAGAAAAGATAATAAAAGGGAGCCATGGTGAGGCAATGTAAATGGATGGTGTAAGAAAGGTTTGATAGAGAGCTGGTCTCCTCTTGCCCATCATTTCAATATGACACTGTCACTGTGTGATTGCTGTGCCTAATCTACACAACCAAAGTGAAAAAAATGTTTTGAAGGAGTTTGCATTTTGAACAAATACAAATTGAAAATTAGCCACTGTATATAAAACAAAGAGCTGTGTACATGGGAGATCTAGACCAATGATAGAAATTGCAGGCAAAACTCAGCATCTGTGGGAAGAAAGCAGACTTAATGTTTTGAGACCATGCTGATGAAAAGTCACCAGACTTGAAATATTAACTTTGCTTTCTTCCCACAGATGCTGCCAGACCTGCTGAGTTTTGCCAACAATTTCTACTTTCATTAAAAATAAGTAGGCACAACATTGAAAGAGTGTAGTATTGAAAGGGCTCATTTAAAACGATGTTAACCATATCAGTGCTGAGCTGCATGGGGCAACTATTTCTGATCTCAAGCTGAACATTAACATATCTCAAGTATTAGCAAGGAGGTAACCATAACAATATAGAAATAAATTACACCTTCAAGTCAAAAAATGAGCCTGGTCTCCGTTGTTTTTGTAAAAAAGATAAATCCCATTAATACTAATTTGTTGTAATTTTATTTACTCTTCATTCTGCTTCTGCCTGCAGCTATGAGGAAAACAGAGAAAAAAGTGTATCTGCCCACCACAATAATTAATAGATTTTTTTTTACATTAGGCTAATTGTAGTGGAAGTTATCTAATCAATTGATATAAATCTTTTCATAATTCAAATAATGAATGGAAATTGTAATCCCCAAGAATGGATGGGTGGGAGTTTATTAATTTTTTAAAAAAAAAGACAAATTCAGTGGTAATCTATTAGCAACTTCCTTTTGATGGAGGTAGACTGGGGCTGGGTAATTGTGTGAGATATTACTTAAAATTTTTAAGGAGGCAATGTGACTCTAATTGTATCCATATTCTCCATTAACACTGGCCAGCCTGTTTTCTTAGTTCTTGGAATATCTCACAGCTAAAGGGAGTCAGTAAAGACAAGATGAAATGAGCTTATTTTATTCTTTCTTGACACGCGGGCATTGTGAGCAATATTGACATTTGTTGCACATCCTTAAATGCCCATGAGAAGGTGGTGGCGAGTTTCTTCCTTGAATCAGGGTAATCCATGTGGCATGCTTGCAACCTTTCTGTTCGCTGCCATTGTCCTTCTAGATAGTAAGGTTGTGAGTTTGGAAAGCGTGGTAAAGAGGTTTGGTAAAGAAGCCTAGATGAATTTCTTGCAGTGAATCTTGTACATAGTTCATACTGCTGTGACTATGCAACTGTAGGTCAGTGATGGAAACTGAATACTAAAGTTGGTGGATGGGGTGCTAATCAAGCAGATTTCTTGGATCATATTGAGCTTCTTGAGCATTATTGGAAGACAAGTGGAAAGAATTCCATCACACACCTGATTTGTGCCTTATTATTGGTGGACTTACAGCAAGTGACTTACTTGCTTCAGAACTCCCAATCTCTGACCTGCTCTTGTAGCCACAAGATTTCTATGGCTGATTCAGTTCAGTTTCTGATCGTTGGTAATCCCCAGGACATTGAATGCCATGAGAAAATGGTTGCATTGTCTTTTGTTAAAGATAGTAATTGCATGACATTTGAGTGGTGCAAATGTTACTTATCATTTGTCAGTCCAAGCCTGGATGTTCTCCAAGTCAAGCTGCATATGGACAAAGACTGTTTCAGTTGCTGGTGAGTACTAAAAGTCATAACTTATCTGCAGACCCTCTCATTTCTAACCTTCTGATAGAGGGAAGGTCATTGATGGCTGGAGCTTAGGACACTGCCCTGATAAACACCTACAGTTATATCCTGGAACAGAGATGACTAACCTCCAATAACCAGTTATCTTCCTTTGTGCCAAGTATGGAGAGCTTTCCTCATCTTCAAGTTCATTTGAGCTCCTTGAAGCCACACTTGGTCAAATGCTGCTTTGGTGTTGGGGCAATCAGTCTAACCTTTTTTTGAGGACAATAGTTTTCTCATACTGGTTTTGGGTTAGAAGCAGCAGGGTGGCCAATGGCATACCTAGCTTAGCTGCACCTATCAGCCTGTCCCTTCCCCCATAACCCATGAGTGGATATCTTCTTGATATTCCCCAATCCCTTCCAGTATCTAACTTACTCCTTTCCATTGTCTGCACTTCTAAATCTGACTTCCCTATCTTTGATTTTTGATATAGATCTCTCTGTCTCACACAGCTCCCAGTGACCGATTCCTCTTCTCAGTAACTGATGTTTGATTTATGTCTGATGCTCCCTGACCTCTAATGTGTAATTAACTCTGTTCACCTCCACCCTGGTGTCTGGCACGCCTCTGCTTCACTCCCTTGACACCTGCCTGACCATTAGTCTCACAATCTGCTAGCTGCAGATGGGAAAGCAATTTGAAAAATATGACATGAGGACCTGCAGCTAAATGTGTCTTCCAGAATCAGTGACTTGAGCATTCGAAGGTAGTGCAGGTGAATAAGTAGCAAAGCAAAAGGAGCACAAAGAAGACCAGAGTCAGAAATGTTTAGAGCACATCCAGAGAGATATTGCAATTCATTCATTCATTTACTGTCCATCCCTAGATGACCTTGAGAAGGCAATTGTGAGGTGCCTCTTGAACCTCTACAAACACCTTAATAAAGGGACACACATATAAAGCAATAAAACATAGGAGAAGCATGAGGCCATTCAGCCCATCAAGTTTGTTCCTCCATTCAATGAGATCCATGCTGCTCTGAAAATCCTCAGCTCCACTTTCTTGCCTTTTCACCATTACTTTGATTCCCTTGCTGATTAAAAATCTATCCTAACTTTGAATATACTTTACAACCTTACTGCTACAGCCCTCTGCAGTAAAGAATTCCACAGATTCACTACCCTCTGAATGAAGAAATTCCTCCTCATCTCTGGCTTAAATGTGTGACCCCCTTATTCTGAGATTATGCCCTCTGATCCTAGACTCTTCCAACAAGGGAAACAACTGTTCTGCAACAATCCTGTCAAGTCCTTTAAGAATCATATATATATTAATAAGATCATCACTCATTCCTTCAAATTCCAATGAGTATAGACCAAATTTACACAACCTCTCCTTTTAAAATAATCCCTCCATATCAGTTAATAAATCTTGCCTGGACTGCCGCTAATGCAAATATACGTTTCCTTAGATAGGGGGCCCAAAAACTGTACACACGACTCTAGCTGTAATCTGACAATGCATTTACCAAAAAAACCCTCCTTACTTTTATACTCCATCCCTTTGAAATAAAGGCCAACATTCCATTTGCCTGCTAAATGTGGATGCTAGTGTTTGGCGATTCATGGGCAAGGACTCCAAAATCCCTGTTGTGTGACTTTCTTGAGTCTTTCTCCATTTAAATAATATTCAACTCTTCTATTCTTCAAGCTGAAAAGGATAACTTCACATTTTCCCACATTATGCTCCATCAGCCATGTTTTTGCCCACTCATTTTGTGTCATTCTCTTCATTTTCCTTCACACCTATTTTTGTGTATTTGCAAATTTGGCTGTAGGATATTCACTTTCTTCACCTAAGTAAATAATAAATATGGTAAATAATTGTTGCCCAGCACTGATCCCTGTGGTGTTCCCCAATCACAGATTGTTATCTTGAAAATGCCCATCCCCATTCCAATTCTGCCTTCTAACCTATCAGTTATGCACTCCTCCATCCATGCTAATATATTACCTCTAACACCATGGTTCATATCTTATTAAATAGCCTAATTTGTGGTACCTTATCAAATGCCTTCTCAAAATCCAAATTTATTACTTATTGCTCCCCTTTATCCTGCTTGTTTTGTTCTCGAAAAATTACAGTGAATTTATTAAGTACGATGTTCCCTTTATTGAGCCATGCTGACTCTGCTTGTCCCATTTAGCACAGTGATAGTGCTACATAACATGATGGAGGGTATTCTCAATGTGAAGGTGGGACTTTGTCTCCACAAGGACTATGCGGTGGTCACTCTTACCGATACTATCATAGACAGATGCATCTGCAGCCAGTGGATTGGTAAGGATGAGGTCAAATATGTTTTCCCGCTTGTTGTTTCCCTCACCACCTGCCACAGGTATAGTCTAGCACCTATGTCATTATTCCAAACAGCACAGAAACAGACCCTTCGGTCTAACCAGTCCATGCCGAACATAGTCCCAAACAAAACTGGTCCCACTTGCCCATATCCTTCCAAACCTTTCGTATTCATGTCCTTTTCCAAGAGTTTTTTAAACGTCGTAATTGTGTCCACATCCACCACTTAGAGTCCTTTAGGATATGACCAGCTCAATCAGTAGTACTGCTGCCAAGCCATTCTTGGTGGTGGACATTAAAATTCTTTACCCAGAGTACATTCAGTGCCCATCTCATTGTCAGTGCTTCCTGATGCCACGTGACTTCATGGAGTTGAATAATGGGACATATCAGGGACATATAAGTATGACTATGTGAGGCTGTTGCTTGACTTAGCTGTAAGACAGGTCTCTTGTTTTTGGCACTAGCCCCCAGATGTTAATAAGGAGGACTTTGCAGTGTTGACAAGGCTCAGTTTGCTTTGTCATTTCTGGTGCATTAGTGGATGGCAGGTGGTCTGTCTGGTTTGTTCTTTTTTTCTTTCTAGTGGTTGATACAATTGAGTGGCTTGCCATTTAAGAGGGTGGTTAAGAGTCAACCACATTGCCTTGGGTCCAGAGTCACATGTAGGCTATATTAGATAAGGACAACACTGTCCTTCTCTAAAGGTTGAGTAGGGTAGCATTGGAAAAGCACAGCAGGTCAGGCAACACCCAAGGGGCAGGACAATTGACATTTCAGGCATCAGGAAGGGCTGATGAAGGGCTTGTGCCCAAAAGATTGACTCTCCTGCTCCTCGAATGGTGCCTGACCTGCAGTGCTTTTCCATTGCCACCCTTTTTGACTCTAACTTTCCAGCATCTGAAGTCCTCACTTTGTCCTTGTCTAAAAGGTGTCTGAGATCCCTAAAAAAAAACCCTTGTAAATCAGATGGGTTTTTACAGCAATCTACAATGTTTCCACATTAGAATTTAACTTCAGATTTTTAAAATTGAATTCCATCTGCCGTGGGATTCAAAGAACATTTCCTGCCTTGTTGGATTTCTCAACCATCAAGAATCCCACTAAGCCATCACCTCCTCTCGGTGTACTGCTGAAACAAAGAAGGATTGTTACTGAAACCAAGTATTCTGAAACTGATGCATAGGCAAATAGGTTTGGCAAGCACTCTCGGGCAATACAGGAAGTAGCAAAGTTTTGTCAGAGTTGCAGTTTGTTCAGGTTAAAGCACAACATGTCAGCAACTACAGCATTAGAATAATCAAGTCTGGGTGCAACAAAGACATGCTTTAGCACTTCAGTGACACAGGAGACCAAATAAGACAATTTCAGCAATACAGAAGTAGAAATAAATTGGGAAAGAAGTGGTGACAAAGATTAATGGTTTATAATTTAGCTCAGCAAGAGAACAAACCTTGCAATAGATGGCTATGAAAATGAGTCAGCTACTCAGCCTTGGAGTTTTGTACAAGAATTAAACTCATCAGTGTGGTGTTGAAGGAATTCTTGCTTGAATTCTTGACTTCAGTTAAATAATTTGAAAACACGACAGCGATCTAAGAATTAAGGGCGGCCGTAAAGATCATGTTGCAAAATCTGTAAACTGACAACATTTCTGATGTGAGGGATTGGGGGAATAAACAGATCTCAGACAGAATTGTGGAAGTTGTTGTGCAACAGGAGTTGAATTGAAAAGAGTTTGACAGAAATGTTCACTCTAAGAGGCATGGTGCACAGTCACATAGCGATCAGAAGCTGCAGTAGGGAAAGAACCAACCATGCATCGGTAATGTTGCCTTAAAAATGCTTACCTGTGTTGGCTGCTTGTTAGTCAGAAGCAGTCAACACAAGTTGTACAACAAGTTGACCATGTACAGCAATCAGAAGTTCAAGAATTAATTGGTCAAAGGTGCAAGTCATAGAGTAATAGAGTCATACAGCATGGAAACAGATTTTCAGTCCAACTAGTTTACACCGACCATGTTGTTAACTAAGCTAGTCCCACCTGCCAAACCTTTCCTGGTCATATGCTTATCCAAATGTCTTTTAAAAATTGTAATTAGAATAGAATATCATAGAATGGAATCCCTACAGTGTGGAAACAGGCCCTTCGGCCCAACAAGTCTACACTGATCCTCCAAAGAGTATTCCACCCAACCTACACATCCCTGAACACTATGGGCAATGTAACATGGCCAACTCACCTAGCCTGCTCATCTTTGGATTATGGGCAGAAACCTGAGAGACCCCACACAGACATGGGGAGAATGTGCAAACTCCACACAGACAGTTGCCCAAGGCTGGAATCAAACCCTGGGCTCTGGCACTGTGAGGCAGCAGTGCTGATCGCTAAGCCACCATGCCACCCAATTGTACCCATATCCACCACTTCCTCTGGAAGTCCATTCCACACAGGAACCACTCCCTGGGCAAAAAAAAAAAATACTCCTTTTGTCTTTTTTAAAACTTTCTCCTGTCACCTTAAGAATATGTCCCTAATCTTGAAATACCCCACCCTTGGGAAAAGACACCTGATAATCACCTTATCTAAATTTCTCATGACTGTATAAACCTCTATAAGGCCACCCCTCAGCCTCCTATGTTCCAGTGAAAAATGTCCCAGCCCTATCTAGCCTCTCCTTATCATTCAAACTCTCCAGTCCTGGCGACATTCTGGCAAATTTCTTCTGGGTTCTCTCCAGCTTAATAATATCTTTTCTATAACCGGGTGACCAGAACTGGGCTTCAGAAGAGGGTTCATCAACGTCCTGTACAACTTTCTAAGTTGTGGGTCAAACAGAGGAATTGAGTTGATGAAAGAATTGGGGAAAGTAGGAGAGAAGTGGTAGGTGGACATAGGAAAATGGCAAGGATGTGGAGAGGAGGAAATGGAGGATGTGACTAGAGCAACGGTTTAAATGGTCTCAGTGTTTCCAATGAAACAAAACAATTGGTGGCAACATTGGAAATTGGCAAGACATCAGGTATACAGACTTAGAACAAGTTTTTTTTATTATAAAGAAGAACAGCTCAGGATTGAGAGCTGCTGCCGAGGCAGTGGACACACCTCAAGGAAGTGGTACCAGTGATCACAGGTCATATGGACATATATAGAATGGATCCCTTTCCGTTTGAAGAATTCCACAGCCTTGATACAATCCTCTTAGCACCACGCGTGTACAGTCTATGGCACCCTGCACTTGGCAGATGCCAGCTATGTTTCTAATCCTGCTGCCTGGGCTGCAGATCTAACCTCAATTTGGGGTAATCAAAATGAGTTGGTGTGATCTTATACAGATGGCATCAGTAACTATTCATGATGCAGTTGTGGGCTACAACTGAGAGGTCCCACACCAGTCACCTGCCAGTCACTGAAAGGAGCCAGTCATGCAAAAGCTCAAAGCAGCTATCACCTTCACAGCCCCCTGGGAGCGAAGGGGCTTCTCACTCCTGGAGCCCTCAGGTTCACTCCAGCTTCTGACATAGTTCAATCACAGTGTTAGCACTGCACTACTTTCTCTCCCAGGATTTAAAGTTAGAGCCTAAAACCTCTGGACTACTAACAGGTCCAATGCATTCTGAGGGGCCCTATGGCAGTGCCTGCTTGGCGAATGGGAGCACCCTTCTCCATATGGTGAGATGAGAGCATGTCTCATCATTCATTCAGCTTTCAGCCACAGCATAAGCACCAACTTGGTGAATGTGCCACACTAGCCGAGTGACCAGCATGTTAGATTAGAAAGGGAGTGCCTGCTACGCTCCAGCTGCCTTTCCATCTCAGACCCACATTAAGCCTTCAACACTTTTTGCATTTAGCACACATCATTATTAAACTTCCATGACAGATGTTGAAGTGATGGTGTGAACCTCCCACAGCACCCTTGGAAGTTACACAAATAATGGTTTGCCTTTGGCTAGCACTGGCCTCTTTTTAAAGTCATTGCTGCTGACTTCAACGTTGTTAGGATGCCAGCATTTAATTTGTAAGCTTCAACAGCATGGTGCAAATTGCCTTTGACCAGCATCTGACCCCGAAGCACTTTCACTCTGCATTCATAGCAAATGAGCCATAGAGTGATTGCAAATTAAATGTAGCAGGGGTTTTCAAACAGATGCTTTATGTTTTTCAAAAACAAAAGCTCCGGATGCTGGAAATCTGAAACAAAAGCAGAAATTGCCTGAGAATCTCAGCAGGTATGGCAGCATCTGTGGAGAGAAAGCAGAGTTAATCGTTTGGCTCCAGTGACCTTTCTTCAGCTTCGTGTTTTTGTTTCTTCAATGCCATTGTGTTCAGCGAACGCAGGTCTTGTGCTATCACCCATCAGACTGATACTGACTGCATGCACCCTGTGCATTGGCCCAACCCATTTTCTCAAAGTACTTTGTTCTAGAAGACAGCAGGTAATGACAGAGAACGCAGCACATTGTGGGTGTCATCAACACCAGGCTCTGCCTATTTACCAGAGCCCCTATGTTCCTTGGTCCCTCACACTACCCTGACAGACTATTTCTATCCATCCTCCAGCACATCGAGACCCATTACAGAGAACTTCTCCTCCACCTCCCTGACCCCTGAATCCCAGCTTTATTGCTTGATGATGCCCGACATGCCCTTCTCTGCTCTCCCTGCGGAGATCATGGTGCTGGGCACCGCCAATAAATCCCAACCTCTCCCATAGTTTACGATCCTTGAATGCTGTTCTGCACACTCCCCATATCTTGAATTTCTCTCCTTATTTCACTCATTACCATCTTCCCCATCTTTGGAAATGCTTCTGTATTCTCGCGGCCAGCCTCGTGTCCCGAGCTTTGTCGGCAGTGACCATCCAGCTGCCTGTGATCCTTATCTCCTTCCTGAATGATTCATACACCCACCCCCAAGACTGTATTATATCTAGACCTCTCACCACCCTAACATGACTCAGGTAGCTCCTAGTCATACCTGAGCAGACCTTTGTGTTTGCAGCTCACTGGCTGATGATCGCATAATTCCCTTGATTGCCTGTAATGGCCCCACAAGACTGACTGCTGCCACTCCCTGCACTGTAGTCGGACAGATTCCCCCTAATCATGACCAGCTCCCGTTGGTTTCTGACATTGTCATTTGGTTGGACACTAGATGCGCAGTTCATTTACAATGAGGGCATCTGGAAGATGCTGTAGATGTTAATTGATAGCTTGATGCCCCCCACCCCCACACCCATCCCATCACCACACACCCATCCAGACAGGTGCCTACTGACAAGCGGCCTGTCCCTTGTGTGTGCTAAAGAGCACCTCACTATGGTCATACTGACAGCCTTTGGTTCTGGCTGAAGTGTCAATGCACCAATAGGCATAGAACACCAAGGCATAGATGGTGTATGCAGGTAAACGCTCACTAAGAGGCATCGGATTGAGAAAAACTCTCCAATATTAAAACAGATGGACAAAACTCTGGATTTTTGACAGAATCCTGGACTTTCAAACGTTTTAAAACAAAAAATGAAAGCTGGAATGAGTCTGCAGGAAAGACACAGCAGCAGACTTGGGAATAGAGAGTGTTGTAGGGGACTATTGTTCAGCCTGGAATCTCAATTTACAAATCCTCTTTAAAAGAACAATTGACCAAAACGTGAAAAAAACCCTAGCCAAAACAAAAATAGAAATTGTTGGAAAAGCTCAGCATATCTGGCAACATCAGTGGAGAGAAATCAAAGGTAATCTTTTGGGTCTGGTGACCCTTCCGCAGAACTGCAATGGGTAATGATGCAGTTAGGAAGCTGAATAGCTATTAATGGGGACTGTTAGTGTCTAACAATAGACTGTGTGTAATAGCAGACCATGTGATAACAAGACCTGGTCCGTGGGGGTTGGGGTAAGGACATGGGAGGGCTCAAGACCTAAAGCTGTTGAACTCCACATTGACTCAAGAAGGCTGCAGGATCCCCAAGAATGAGATGCTTTTCTTCTGGCTTGTGTTGAACAGTGTGCCCTGTAGTGCAAGTAAGTGCTTTCTGAGTGGCCTACTAGTGGAGAGGTGCCATGATAGTCATGAAGGTTTCGCAAATGTTGGATACCAAAGTCTGTGGTTAAGGGATGCATGAGGCTGGTGCCGATGGATCTTGTCCTGAGATGTTATTTGGTCCTATGCAAGATAGAGGACCTTCGGAACAAGTGGTGCTGAAGCCTCCTAGTACCCACTCTGATTTGCGTGTTGAGTTTTCTCAACATCTAACTTATTTGGTTAGTTTGGGGAGATAGGAAGCTGAGTACTAATAAGGTGAGTTGAGCTCTTAACAAGATGTTTAACAAGTTGTAATCCTCCTTCATGGGCAACTCCCTGTTGCCGAGCGAGAAACTTACTTTGCTACTTGTCAAAAGTATGAACAAATGGAGGGAGATGCTCCCGATGTTGAAATGGGCCTCACTGAACTTCTTGTTTGATTCTGCCACAAACCATGTCACTCAGACCGGCTGAGATTCCATTCAGGAATTTGCATCTATATAGCACTTTCTACAAAGTGAAACAGCGCAAGGTGCTTCTCAAGATCGTTTTGTGATAAGTGACGATACCGCTTCTTTAACAAGATTAGGTTGTCCTTGGTTTCTTTTTCAGAGAGGTTGTAAATGCATAGATTCCAAAATGACTGGGTTTATCTACTTGAAGAAGCTTTTAAGTTTTTAAACAATGATAGGGGAGTGGCCAGTTCTCCCAGCTCAGTTCTTCTTTGGTTTGACTTGATTTGATTTTGGTTTAGCAGTCTGGCTGTTCAGAGCTGCTTGCCAGTTGTTAGCTGGGAATCCAAAAGAAACAGCCACATAGAAGAAGGTGTTCCATGTTCAACCTCTCTCTTTGACATCTCTCTCTTATAAGACCCGGTGTTTGATTTTACCTTTTTTTTTGCCAAGGGGTGTTTATTAGGATTCTTGCAGGAATTTGGAACAGCCTCATTCAGGTGAAGTGATCTGTTGGGTGTTCAGATATTCTGTTCTCTTTTGTTTGTGTTTCATTTTGTATTCTGTAAATAAACTCTGTTTTGTTTAAAACCGAGGGGCTTTTGACCAGCTGCATCACTCCTGGAATATCCATTCTACACCTACTCAAAACAACTAGAAAAGTAAGGATCTGGGCTACTTTCTTCATATGTTTTGAAGGGGTCTGGCCTGGTCCATAAAAGATAAAGCCACAAAAAGAAATGTTGAGAAAGATGATGAAAAGCTTTGATAAAAGAGATACTTTTTGAGGAATATTTCTAAGAAGGAATGAGTGTTGCAGAAGTGGTGTGGTTTAAGGAAGAAATTGTATAGATTAAGGCCTGCAGAAGGCATGGCTACTAATGGTGCATGATGCACCTTGGGGACAGAAGCTATCCACTGGCTGCTTGCATCATGAGTTCAGTGAGTTACTCTACACACATCAGGCAGAATGCAAACTCATATACTGAGTGTAATTAATGTCATGAACCAGAATATTGGGATGCTCAAGCAGTGGTTGGACTGTTTAGAACATTCTTGAAGAGCTTTGCAGTGTTCACCAGATTACATTTCATCATGTTCTGTTGTACCCTGCACAGCCTTGCAAATTTGAGGGCAGAACTGTTGCCACCAAGTATAGGGTGTGCTGCTTTTTAAAACTTTTGTTTCAGCCATTCATGGGCTGTGGGCATCATTGGCTGTGCTACTATTTATTGCCCATCCCCAGTTGTCTTTGAGAAGGTGGTGTTGAGCTGCCTTCTTGAACCAATGCTGTCTGTGTGCTGTAGGTTGATCCACAATGCTATAAGGGAAACTATTTGACCCAGAGGCCGTGATGGAATGACAATGTACTTCCAAGTCAGGATGGGTGTGACTTGGAGGGGAACTTGAAAGTGGTGGTGTTCTCATGTGTCTGTTGCCTTTGTCCTTCTAGATGGAAGTAGTCATAGATTTGGAAGATTTTGTCTAAGGATCTTTGGTTAATTTCTGCAGTACATCTTGTAGATGGTACACACTGCTGCAACTGAGCCTCAGTGGTAGAGGGAGTGGATGCTTTGTCCTGGATGGTCTCAAGCTTCTTGAGCGTTGTTGGAGCTTCACCCAACCAGGCAAGGGGAAAATATTCCATCACACTCCTGAATTGTGCCTTACAGATCGTGAACAGGCTTTGTGGAGTCTGGATATGAGTTATTCACTGCAGCGTCCCGAGCCTCTGACCTTGCTCTTGTCGTCACTGTGTTTATGTGGAGAGTCCAATTCAATTTCTCGTCAATGATAAACCCCATGAAGGGGTTTGAGAAGGGAAAGGGTGAATCTTTAAATACACATTAAGTTTGAATACGTGCTAGCCTGGAGGGTTCAGTTACTCAACAGCCCTCTTACTGAACAGGCTTCACTGAACATTTAAATGAATGGGAGTCATTTAGCTTGCAAGTTGCCTGTAACAGCAAGATTAGGCATGTGTTAACTGTACATTGTAGTCATCACATCTAATACCATGGACTATCAAATATTATCTGTAAACCCTGCTAGATAAATATCTGGACAAACAATGTAACACTTCGAAACAAGAGTATGGATCTATTAAAATGTTCATTAATTCTAATCTGAATATAATACTATTTTGATTTGTAAATGTGTCCAGCTGCATTGGCCAACATTAAACAAATTGTTTCTAGAAATAATCACTATTACTGTGAATTAATGGATGGCTATCAAAAGATTATGTAGACATAAGGTGATCACACTAACCTTCCAATGGCCAGAACTTCATCTTGAATGCACAGTATTCACTCCTTTTGCATTAATGTGCAAAACAAAGGAACAACACATTTGTTTGTTAGCATGTTCTCATCATGATGGATGTTGAATTTAAACATTGTCAAATATTGTCTTTTCCAACCCTATGGCTACAATATTAAATAATATAAAATGAAAAGGTACGTAAACATTATCTCCATTGCTTATAAAAATCCAAGAGGATTTTTAATACCCTCTGCATGGCAGAAATTAGAAGGAACTGAAATTAAATCTGCATACTGTAGTTGCAACTTGTTTCTTGCAGGGTGACCATTTCAACACAGTTCCCTTCAGAGATGAGTGAGGCATGACATATACAAATGAGGGTCCTTTCACTTACATCAAATCCTGATGCATTTTTCAGCATCATCTGTACGCAATGTGGAACCCAGCAAAACCTCAGTAGAGGCGCAATCAGATAAACTCACTAAGTCATCTACAAACTCTCCTAGCGGACATTCCCACTCTATGATTTGCCTGACTGCCTGCTTGCTCATCCTTGGTATCCCAACTGTAGTCGACCGAAAGCTGATGAGCTGCCACTGGCTAACATAGTTGGGTGAACAACTGGTTGGATGGACGTTTAAATAGACCGGGCCTCCCAGGGCAGCTCCCGAAAAGATATCCTACTTATCTCGACAATTACCCCGACAGAAATTAAACCTGTCCTTAAATATGCTTGCAATGCCTTAAATGGTAATTTGCCTCTTCAGGGAAAGATTACATCCCTTCTGTATGATTTTTTTTGAGCTGTAGTATCTTCCCGGAAACCACAGAAGGACTGAACTTGACTAAAAGGGCATTAGTGCATTTAGTTAGTGAAGGATTCATCTCAATGCTATTGGTACGCTGCAGTCTGAACTCACAATAATTACAATGTGTGTCCCTAGTGGTAAAAATCTGTTAGAATGTCACCAGCACAGATTGAAATTTACTCAGCAGCAGATGAATTTTTAAAAATCCATTTATGAGATGTGGGAATTGCTGGCAAAAACCAGCATTTATTGCACATCCTAACAGGCCTCGCAAAGTAACGGTAAGCCGCATTCTTAAACCTTTGCAGTCCATGTATTGAAAGTATATCCACAGTGCTATTAGGGAGGGAGTTCCAGGATTTTGATCTATTGACAATAAAGGAGCAATCAAATTAGTACAGTATGTGGCTCAAAGGAGGATCTGGTGGTGATCATATTTCCTTGTGCCTGCTGCCTTTGTGTGAGGTAGAGATTTCAGATTTGGCATATGCTACTGAAGGAGCCTTGGTAAGTCACTATAATGTCTTGTATAAGGTACACACTGCAGCCTCTGTGCAGCAGTGGTAGAGCAGGTAACGTTTTGATGGATGAGGTTTTAGTCAAGTGGACTGCTTTGTTTCAGATGGTATTTAGCTTCTTGATCATTGTTGTATTACACTTATCCAGATAATTGGAGAATATTTCATCAGATTCCTGAATTGCACCTTGCAGAAAGTGGACAGGTCCTAACGAGTCAGGAGGTGAGTTACTTGCTCTGAACTACTGTTTTAGCCATACAGTCTTAGAGATACAGATAGAAACAAACCCTTCAGTGCAACTCGTCCATATCGACCAGATGCACTAAATAAATCTAATCGCATTTGCCATCATTTGGCCCATATTGCTGTAAACTCTTCCTATTCATATACCCATCCAGATGCCTTTTAACTGTTGTAATTGTATCTGCATTCTACCATTTCCTCTGGCAGCTTGTTCCATGTATGCAACACCTCTGTGTGACAAGTTGCCCCCTAGGTCCCTTTTAAATCTTTACTCTCTCAGCAAGTTTTGAGAAGATTTGTATCTCAGGTTGAGGTTCTGGATGTCCAGAAACCCTAACCACTCTCCCCTACATCAAAGACATCTCGGAAATGACTGCCAGACTACTCAGACCCCTTGGCATCGTGGTAGCCCACAAACCCACTGACACACTAAAATAGCAGCTAATGAGCTTGAAGGTCTCTATACAGACAACAAGCAAAACTAATGTCATTTACAAAATACTGTGCAAGAACTGTAACAAACACTACATTGGACAAACAGGCAGAAAACTAGCCACCAGGACATACATGAACATCAACTAGCCACAAAATGACATGACCCTCTCTCACTAGTATCCTTACATACAAATAAGGAAGGACACCACTTCGACTGGGACAACACATCCATCCTAGGACAAGCCAAACAGAGACATGCACAAGAATTCCTAGAATTATGGCATTCCAACGGAACTCTATCAACAAACACATTGAGTTAGACCCCATCTACCACCTGAGAAAAAGAACAGGAAATTACATCACCATGGGAAATGACATCACCACAGGAAATGACATCACCAATCCAAAGAAAACCCAAACATGTAAATAGAAAGCATGCTTCGCCTGGAGGCCCACTGAAGATGTAACCTAGTAGGGTGATGAACCTTCCAGATCAGCGAGCAAACCTACATCTTTTACTCTCTCATTAAACATATGCCGTCCAGTTATGGACTCCCTTACCCTTGGAAAAAGATCTTAGCTATTCACCCTAACCATGTGCCTCATGATTTTATAAGATCAGCCCTCAGTCTCCAATGTTCCAGTGAAAATAGCCCCAACCTATTCAATCTCTCTATTGGCCAAACTCTCCAACCCCAGCAATATCCTTGTAAATCTTCTCTGCACCCTTTTAAGATTAATAATATCTTTCTTATAGGTGATGGAGCAGAATTGAACACAGCATTCCAAAACTGCCTCACCAATGTCCTGTACAGCTGCAACATGACATCTCAACTCCTATACTCAATGTATTGACCAATAAAGGCAAAGGTATCGAATGTCTTTGTCACTATGCTGTCCACCTATGCCTCCACTTTCAAAGGACTATTGTTATGACACGGGATAAACCTTCCTGCTAAATTTAAAACTGACAACACCGAAAAGATTTATCCCATACAGTATTCTGTAAAAATTTGAGTGGCCAAGAACTATCTAAAGTAAAAATTTCTTAAAGTATAACAGAGAATAATTAACTAACCATTATTTACAATTTCTTTCTCGAACCTATCTTTTACCTTCCCTTCTATAATACTAGTCTGATAAAACTCCCAAGTTAGCTTCACAAAACCACACTTCTTATCTTAAAACCAGGCAGCTTTTGTGCTTCTATTCAGATCTTCCTGTGGCTTTTCTTATTAGGAATTTCTGTGTCACAGGTTACTGATCAAAAAGGTACTTTTAAGAGAGTTACTTTTCAGGCACTCTGTTTACATACTGGGCTTGGCAGTTCTCCTCTCAAGTGCTCAATTTTCCCCAGACTTATAGTCCAGAGCATCAGATTGTGTCATTGGCTTTTAAGATTGTCAATATACTCAATTCAAATTGGTTTGGTGTTTGATATCTTTTCGGGGTATATTCGAATTTGAATTTGTGTTTTTATCTCATAGCAACTTAGCGAAAGCTGTTAGTTCTTAATCAAATGTTACTTTGTAATTTCGCCAGCACCCAGTGTACTTGAAAATCCTTCACTCTCTTAAGGGTACACCCACATCTTCATTACACCTCCCTGCTTAAGAAAAATTGAACCATCATAATGAAAAGATGACTTCATTTTTTTTTCCTACTTTTCAAACACATCACCCTAACATACAGGTAACTTTAATATAAGTTCACCTTAACACTTTCCCATATATCTATATAATATTAAATAATGCATAACATTAAATAAAGACAAACCTCATCTAAAATTTATCAGTTAAATCCGTGATAACACGTCTGCGATTACGTTCTTCCGACCCGCAACATGTATGATTTTTAAATTAAAAGTCTATCATAAGATTCCAACAAAATAGTCTCATATTCTTATCTTTAAAATGTTCTAAGAATGTAAGCAGATAGTGGTCGGTGTACACAACCATCTCCGACACATTATTTGTGACATATAAATTAAAATGCTGTAAAGCCAGTACCAAACTCAACAGCTCCTTTTCAATTGTGGAGTATTTCCTCTGGCATATGTTTTTCATCTTCGAAAAGTAATCAACTGCAAGTTCAATCCCATCCTCATCTTCCTGGAGGAGTACAGCTCCAACTCCTATGTCACTAGCATCAATGGCGGCTTTAAAGGGTTTTGAAAAGTTTGGTGTAGCTACAACTGGTTTGGTGGTTAATATCGATTTCAAATGGTCAAATGCCTCCTGGCATGGTTCTGTCCACTGAAACCTTGTGTTCTTCTTCAGCAAATCAGTTAACGGTGCCACTACACTGCTGAAGTTTTGAACAAACCCAATAGAATCCGTTGAGTCCAAAGAATCGAAGCACCTCCTTCTGAGAGGTTGGTCGTGGAAATTCATCGATAGCCTTCACCTTTGTGTCCCGTAGAGTCAAATGTCCATGAACGATGTTATGTCCCTGCTTTTGCGAATTCTGTTTTCTTTAAGTTTATCACCAGTTTTCCTTCTTGTAATAATTCAAAGAGCTCTGCCAACTGTACCATGTGATCTTTCCAGGACTTATTAAAGATCACTACATCATTCACATCGACTGCATAGTTTGTTAACCCAGCCACAACTCTGTTAATGAGTGTCTGGAATGTGGCGGACACGTTCTTCATTCCAAAGGGCATCACTTCAAATTGATATACGCCATTTGGAGTTACAAATGCAGAAATTTCTTTCACCTGCTAAAGATCCCTGCCAGTAACCACACATGAAGTCCATCTTGGTGATGTAACTGGCTTGTCCGACTTTCTCGATACAGTCCTCCAATTTAAGAATTGGATAAGAGTCTGATTTTGTAACAGTGTTGACCTTCCAATAATCCATGCAGAATCTTTGAGTCCTATCCGTTTTGGGAACTAAGTTGATCAGTGAACTCCACTCACTCTGGCTTGGTTTGTTAATGTTCTCGTCAAACATAGCCTTCACCTCTATCTAAACCTGTCTGGCTTTGAAAGGATTAAGCTGATAGGGATCTTCCATATCAGGGCAGTATTTCCTACATCTACCTCACGTAGTATTAGTCCTCCTCGTCTGATTCTTACATATGTCCTTGTAACAAATCTTTCAACTGCATTCTATGTACCTGAGACAGATAGTTTACTAAGCTATCCCACTCCTTAAGGACTTCTTCATTTTTCAATCTATTTTGAGGCACCTCAAAATCCATATCATTTGGATTTGATTCCTCACTCTGTGGGGCAGTAACTAACACCTTTTTCTCCAGTTCTTTCTCTCTAGTAAAGGACAGTTTCAACATGTTCACATGACATACCCGATACATTTTTTCTATCCATTATCTTTACCAGATAGTTCACCTGACTCAACTTTTTCTCAATTTGATAGGGACCACTAAACCTGGCTTTGAAGAGATCTCCTACCATTGGTAACAGTATTAACATGTCATCCCCTTGGGAAAATGTCCGAGTCTCAGAGCTTTTATCTGCCATCTGCTTCATTCTATACTGTGCCCTCTTTGGGTGCTGTTTAGCTAACTCACCTACTCGATTTAGTCTCTCCCTCACCTCCAACACATAATCTAAGTGTGAGATCTCTGCCTTTGGTCCAGTCAACTTTTCTTTAATTAATTTCAGAGGGCCTCTTACTTCATGGCCGAATATTAACTCAAAGGGAGTAAACTGAGTAGATTCACTTGGGGCATCTCCAATGGCAAACAATACGAATGGGATACCTTTATCCCAATCATTCGGGTAATCCTGACAGTATGCTCTCAACATGGACTTCAAGGTCTGACGCCACCTTTCTAAAGCTCCCTGGGATTCAGGATAATGTGCACTGGATTTAAAGTGCTGTATACCTAAGCTATATAAACTCCTTAAACAGCCTAACAGTAAAATTTGACCCTTGATCCAACTGAATCTCTCTGGGTAGCCCATACCATGTGAAGAAAGTTACTGACTTCTCTATTACCCTTTTTGCCTTTAGACTCCATAATGGAATTGTCTCCAGAAATCTGCTGGACATATCCATCATGGTTAACAAGTACTGGTTCCCATTTCTAGTTCTCAGGAGTGGCTCTACACAATCAATTAAAACCCATGTGAGAGGTTCTTCAAATGCGGGAATTGGCAACAACGGTGCTAGTTTTATTATCACCTGTGGCTTACCTCCCATTTGGCATGTATGACTCATACGGCAAAAGTTAACCAAATCCTTGTGGATTCCAGGACAACAAAAATGTTTTTGTACCTTAGACTGAGTCTTTCGTACCCCCCTCGGTGACCTCCTACAGGTAGTTCATGTGCTACCGATAACACTTCCTGTCTGTATGCTACCAGCAACACAATCTGGTGCACATCGGCCCATTTCTCCTCTGCACAAACTTGCCATGGTCTCCATTTCCATCTGAGGATTCCAAGTTTCAGATAATAACCCTCCGGAATATTCTCTGCCTCCTTTTCAGAGTACGCATCCAAATTTATATCTTATATCATCTTGTCTTGCTGTTGCAAGTCTCTTAGCCTATTGGGAATAATCACTCTGTGCCTGTTCAGGGTTTCCCTGCACCATTGCGTCAAACAGGGTATCCACTAACTGAACCTCAACTCTTTCATCTTTCTCTTTACTTTTCGCTTCATGCTGTGACTTATGATAGTAGGATCTGGTTACCACACAGTCTGGGAAAATACTAGGATATTTCTGTTTTAACTCTTCAGCTTCTTGGTCTTCCTTGGGCTTCTCCACAACAAGGGATGTCACTCCCACTCTGGATCCTGCCAAATCAATCCCAAGAGGGAACTGAATTCCTGGAACTGACACTCTTGTCAATCCCTCCCACTGTAACTTCCCCAGTCTTAAATTGGCACTCCAACCTGATCTTACATAAGGGAATGCTAAATTTCTGTCCACCTATCCCACAAATTACCCCACTCTCAGGTAATAGATCAGAAAGAGTGCATATTCGCTCATCCCTTACTATCAGCGACTGGTTAGATCCTGTATCTCTCAAAATAATAACTTTTGTCCTTCTCCCCCTGCTCTTTCTGAATAAACTTTACCCACAGAGGCAAATTCTTTGTAGAGATCAGGTACTACTCCACACCCGGCCCCAATCTAGGCTGTGCACTCTCCTGCAGCTCCTCAGCTCTTCCTTTACTACCTTCACTAATGCCACTGGCTTAGCTTCTTTTACAACAACTTTTCGAACAGTGCCTTTCTTTCATGACCAGCACTGTGTCTTATGTGTCCCACTTTGCCACAGTGGAAACACCTTTTCCCAGTGCCCTTCTGAATCCACTGGCACTGTAATTTTCTGTGTCCCACTCCATTGCAGTGAAAACACCTAAAGCCTTTCACCTCCTTTCCACTCTGTTGGGCTTCTTTTTTATCCTGTGGTAAATTCTTACCAGTGCTTTCTACTCTTCATTTAATAGTGTAGGATCCACCTTTCTCCCAATTTCTATCCCTCACAGTACGAAATTCTGGCCAGAAGTTTGTCTTATGCACCATGTACTTATCTACTAATTCTGCAGCCCTTCTCAATTCCTGAACTTTCTGTTCCTCCACACAAATCATTACCATCTCTCGAAGTGAGTTTTTAAACTCCTCAAGCTGAATAATCTCTCTTTGAGCCTCAAATGTCCTATCTATTTTCAAAGCATGCACCCATTTATCAAAATGCCTATGTTTAATTCTTTTGAACGCAACCTAAGTCTGACCTGGTTTGTTCTTTGTGTTTCTGAACTGCTGTCTATATGCTTCTGGTACCAATTCATAAACACTTAAAATAGACTGTTTAACCTCTTCATAATCTCTTGACCCTTCATCTGACATCGTGGAAAATAACTCTCTAGCTCTGCCTCCTAGTTTAGTTTGAATTAGTATTACCCATAAATGTTCGGACAACTCCATCTGCCTAGCCAATTTTTTAAATGAAATAAAAAAGGCTTCAACATCTTTCTCATCAAAATGTGGCAGAGTTTTGACATTTTATATATATTTCACTACCTTCTCTTTTAATCTCCATCCTGTTAACTTGACTTTGCTGACTAAGCCTCAAGTTCAAATTCTCTCTCTCCTTCTCCTTCCCTTTCTTCATCTCCTTGCTCAGCCAAGAACCTTTTATCTCTCTCTTTATCCTGTCTTTCTCTTTCTTCTCTCTCTCTTACTCTTTCTGTCTCCCTCCCTCTTTCCTCTCTCTCTCTGTGTTTATCTTCTAACTCCATTTTTCTCAATTGTAATTTAACTTTTTCTCCCTCTACTGCACTTGTCTGCTTCTCTTACACAATTAACTGTTTGAGTAATTCACTTCCAATTTCAGCTTTACTTTTGTCCTTGGTTAAACCCAAATCTAACTTCTTTGTTAATTCAAAAGTATGGCCTTTTTCTTTCCTTCTAAACTTACTTGGCAAATCTGAGAGTCATCTTCAAATCCCAGAATCTCTTTAACAATTTTAAGAGCCATTTCTCTTACTTTTAATTTAATTCATCACAAGTCACTGAAATTAAACAAATGGTCTCACCTACATTTTATTTAAAGATCTAAGACACTAACCTGCAAGTGTTTAAATCTGCTGGGATTTTTCATAACCACAAATCTATTCAAATCTGTCCAAACCAGTTCAAATCATAGACCCGAGCCCCCAAAATGTACGACACAGGATAAATCCTCCTGCTAAATTTTAAACTAGCAACACAGAAAAGACTTATCCCATGCAGTAGTCTGTAAAAATTCGAGTGGCCAAGAACTGTTTAAAGTAAAAATTAACAACTTTATTTCTTAAAGTATAACAGATAAAAATTAACTAGCCACTATTAAAAAATTCATCCTCTAACCTATCTTTTGGATTCTGGGTAATGCCAGGAGTAGTGCCAGAAGATTGGAGGCTAGCAAATGTGGTTCCCTTGTTCAAGAAGGGGAGTAGGGATAACCCTAGTAACTATAGGCCGGTGAGTCTCACTTCTGTTGTGGGCAAAATCTTAGAGAGAATTGTAAGGGATAGGATTTATGAACATCTGGATAGGAATAATGTGATCAAGGATAGTCAGCATGGTTTTGTGAAGGGCAGGTCGTGCCTCACAAACCTTATTGAATTCTTTGAGAAGGTGACTAAGGAGGTGGACGAGGGGAAAGCAGTAGATGTGGTGTATATGGATTTTAGTAAGGCATTTGATAAGGTTCCCCATGGTAGACTACTGCAAAAAAATACAGAGGTATGGCATTGAGGGTGAGTTGGAGGTTTGGATTAGGAGTTGGCTGGCTGGAAGAAGACAGAGGGTAGTAGTTGATGGCAAAGGTTCATCTTGGAGTGCCGTCACTAGCGGTGTTCCACAAGGATCTGTTTTGGGATCATTGCTGTTTGTCATTTTTATAAATGACCTGGAGGAGGGGTTAGAAGGTTGGGTGAGTAAGTTTGCGGATGATACGAAAGTCGGAGGAGTTGTAGACAGTGAGGAAGGATGTGCAGGTTACAACGGGATATAGATAAGCTGCAGAACTGGGCAGAAAGGTGGCAAATGGAGTTCAATGTAGCTAAGTGTGAGGTGATTCACTTTGGTAAGAGTAATAAAAAGATGGAGTACTGGGCTAATGGTCGGATACTTGGTAGTGTGGATGAGCAGAGGGATCTTGGTGTCCATGTACACAAATCTTTGAAAGTTGCCACCCAGGTAAATAGTGCGGTGAAGAAGACATATGGCGTACTGGCTTTTATTGGGAGAGGAACTGAGTTCCGGAGTACTGAGGTCATGTTGCAGTTGTATAAGACTCTGGTGCGGCCGCATCTGGAGTATTGTGTGCAGTTTTGGTCGCCATACAAAAGGAAGGATGTGGAGGCACTGGAACGGGTGCAGAGGAGGTTTACCAGGATGTTGCCTGGTATGGTAGAAAGATCGTATGAGGAAAGGCTGAAGCACTTGGGGTTGTTTTCATTGGAGAAAAGAAGGTTTAGGGGTGACTTGATAGAGGTGTACAAGATGATTAGGGGTTTAGATAGGGTCGACAGTGAGAATCTTTTTCCACGTATGGAGTCAGCTATTACAAGGGGTCATAGCTTTAAATTAAGGGGGGGTAGGTATAGGACAGATGTTAGGGGTAGGTTCTTTACTCAGCGAGTCGTGAGTTCATGGAATGCCCTGCCAGTAGCTGTGGTGGACTCTCCCTCATTATGGGCATTTAAGCGGGCATTGGATAGGCATATGGAGGATAGTGGGCTAGTGTAGGTTAGGTGGGCTTGGATCGGCGCAACATCGAGGGCCGAAGGGCCTGTACTGCGCTGTATTCTTCTATGTTCTATGTTCTATGGAGGACGGGAAAAATTTCTGGCTGTAAGAGCTGCTCCTTTTTTTGAGGTATTTTAGATGCTGGAGGTGATTTCCTTGAGTTCCAGGAGCAGCAATTACTGTTTTAAATGCAGTTGCATTGTTTTGGAACTTTGGAAAAAAAAGTCAAAACAACAACAGTTTAAAAGGGAGAAGAGCAGACAAAGGAAGCACATGGTGAGGTCATTGCAGGAGGGAGAGAGAGAAAGAGAGGACCTGCACAGTTACTGCCTTTGCTGTTTTTGAATTCATGTGTTGCTGGACATCGGAGTGCATCTGGGAAAATTAACAAACTGTGAATTTCACAACTAATCTTGGAGGAACCGGTTTGGGTAAATTTCACAACACAGAATCAGATAAGTTAATTGTTGTTTTAAGTCTGCCCAAGAGAAAGGCTGTATTAGTGAGTACAGTGGGTTCTTTCTTGATTATATGTTTTTGGAGATAAGTCTCTTGATTAAACTTAAAATATAAGCCAAAGCTATTAATTTAACCTGGAGCAGTGTTTTGTAGAGGAATAAGACGGTGTTATCTGTAGATGGTGAAAGGGCAAAAATGGCCTTTGCAGTGATATGTACTTCCTGTCAGCTGTGGGAGTTTAAAGAGAGTTTAAGGGTTACTGCGGATTATATCTGCCATAAATGCTGTTGGATGCGAATCTTATCAGATTGAGTGGACAGTTAGAAGCGATGAGGAATTTGCAACAGCAACAGTATGTGATGGATGGCAGTTATAGGAGGGGGGAAAGTCTCAGATAGAGTCACATAGATGGGTTAACTCCAGGAAGGGTAAGAGAGGTAGGCAGCTAGTGCAGGAGTCTTTTGTGTATATACCCATTTCAAACAGGTATGCTGTTTTGGAAAATGTAGGGGGTGATGGATTCTCAGGGGAACATAGCACGAACAGCCAAGTTTCTGGTATTGAGACTGGCTCTAATGCAACGAGGGGTACGTTGGCTTCTAAGAGATCAATTGTGTTAGGGGATTCTGTAGACTGAGGTACAGACAGGTGTTTCTGTAGCCAGCAGAGAAAAAGCAGAATGGTGTGTTGTTTCTCTGGTGCCAGGATCAAGGATGTCTCAGAGAGGGTGCAGAATGTTCTTACGGGGGAGAGGGGCCAGCAAGAGGTCATTGCCCACATTGGAACCAACGATATAGGAAGGGAAAAGGTTGAGATTCTAAAGGGAGACTACAGAGAGTTAGGCAGAAATTTAAAAAGGAGGTCCTCAAGGGTAGTAATATCTGGATTACTCCCAGTGCTATGAGCTAGTGAGGGCAGGAATAGGAGGATAGAGCAGATGAATGTAAGGCTGAGGAGCTGGTGTATGGGAGAAGGATTCACATTTTTGGATCATTGGAATCTCTTTTTGGGTAGAAGTGACCTGTACAAGAAGGACGGATTGCACCTAAATTGGAAGGGGACTAATATACTGGCAGGGAAATTTGCTAGAACTGCTTGGGAGGATTTAAACTAGTAAGGTGGGTGGGGGAGGGGGGTTGGAACCCAGGGAGATAGTGAGGAAAGAGATCAATCTGAGACTGGTACAGTTGAGAACAGAAGTGAATCAACATTCAGGGCAGGCAGGGACAAGGTAGGACTAATAAATTAAACTGCATTTATTTCAGTGCAAGGGGCCGAACAGGGAAGGCAGATGAACTCAGGGCATGGTTAGGAACATGGGACTGGGATATCGTAGCAATTACAGAAACATGGCTCAGGGATGGGCAGGACTGGCAGGTTAATGTTCCAGGATACAAATGCTACAGGAAGGATAGAAAGGGAGGCAAGAGAGGAGGGGGAGTGGCATTTTTGATAAGGGATAACATTACAGCTGTGCTGAGGGAGGATATTCCTGGAAATACATCCAGGGAAGTTATTTGGGTGGAACTGAGAAATAAGAAGGGGATGTATTATATACCCCTAATGGTCAGAGGGAAATTGAGAAACAAACTTGTAAGGAGATCTCAGCTATCTGTAAGAATAATAGGGTGATTAAGTAGGGGATTTTAACTTGCCAATCATGGACTGGGACTGCCATAGTGTTAAAGGTTTAGGTGGAGAGGAATTTGTTAAGTGCGTACAAGACAGTTTTTTGATTCAGTATGTGGATGTACTTACTAGAGAAGGTGTAAAACTTGACCAACTCTTGGGAAATAAGGCAGGGCAGATGACTGAGATGTCAGTGGGGGAGCACTTTGGGGCCAGCGACCATAATTCTATTTGTTTTAAAATCGTGGTGGAAAAGGATAGACCAGATCTAAAAGTTGAAATTCTAAATTGGAGAAAGGCCAATTTTGACCGTATTAGGCAAAAACTTTCGAAAGCTGATTGGAGGCAGATATTGGCAGGTAAAGGGACGGCTGGAAAATGGGAAGCCTTCAGAAATGAGATAACAAGAATCCAGAGAAAGTATATTCCTGTCAGAGTGAAAGGGAAGGCTGGTAGGTATAGGGAATGCTGGATGAATAAAGAAATTGAGGGTTTGGTTAAGAAAAAGAAGGAAGCATATGTCAGATATAGACAGGATAGATCGAGTGAATTCTTAGAAAATTATAAAGGAAGTAGGAGTATACTTAAGAGGGAAATCAGGAGGGAAAAAAGGGAACATGAGATAGTGTTGGCAAATAGAATTAAGGAGAATCCAAAGGGCTTTTACAAATATATTAAAGACAAAAGGGTAACTAGCGAGAGAATAGGGCCCCTCAAAGGTCAGCAAGGCGGCCTTTGTGTGGAGCCTCAGAAAATGGGGGAGATACTAAATGAATATTTTGCATCAGTATTTACTGTGGAAAAGGATATGGAAGATATAGACTGTAGGGAAATAGATGGTGACATCTTGCAAAATGTCCAGATTACAGAAGAGGAAGTGCTGGATGTCTTGAAACAGTTAAAGATGGATAAATCCCCAGGACCTGATCGGGTGTACCCCAGAACTCTGTGGGAAGCTCGAGAAGTGATTGCTGGGCCTCTTACTGAGATATCTGTATCATCGATAGTCACAGGTGAAGTGCCAGAAGACTGGAGGTTGGTAAGTGCGGTGCCACTCTTTAAGAAGAGCGGTAAAGACAAGCCAGGGAACTATAGACCGGTGAGCCTGACCTTAGTGGTGGGCAAGTTGTTGGAAGGAATCCTGAGGGACAGGATGTATATGTATTTGAAAGGGCAAGGACTGATTAGGGATAGTCAACATGGCTTTGTGCATGGGAAATCATGTCTCACAAACTTGCTTGAGTTTTTTGAAGAAGTAACAAAAAAGATTGATGAGGGCAGAGCGGTAGATGTGATCTATATGGACTTCAATAAGGCGTTCGACAAGGTTCCCCATGGGAGACTAATTAGGAAGGTGAGATCTCATGGAATACAGGGAGAACGAGCCAGTTGGATACAGAACTGGCTCAAAGGTAGAAGCCAGAGGGTGGTGGTGGAAGGTTGTTTTTCAGACTGGAGGCCTGTGACCAGTGGAGTGCCATAAGGATTGATGCCGGGTCCTCTACTTTTTGTCATTTACATAAATGATTTGGATGCGAGCATAAGATTTAATAGAGTTAATAAGTTTGCAGATGGAGGTGTAGTGGACAGCGAAGAGGGTTACCTCAGATTACAACAGGATCTGGACCAGATGGGCCAATGGGCTGAGAAGTGGCAGATGGAATTTAATTCAGATAAATGCGAGGTGCTGCATTTTGGGAAAGCAAATCTTAGCAGGACTTATACACTTAATGGTAAGGTCCTAGGGATGGTTGCAGAACAAAGAGACCTTGGAATGCAGGTTCATAGCTCCTTGAAAGTGGAGTCATAGGTAGATAGGATAGTGAAGAAGGTGTTTGGTATGCTTTCATTTATTGGTCAGAGTATTGAGTAGAGGAGTTGGGAGGTCATGTTGTGGCTGAACAGGACATTAGTTAGGCCACTGTTGGAATATTGCATGCAATTCTGGTCTCCTTCCTATCGGAAAGATGTTGTGAAACTTGAAAGGGTTCAGAAAAGATTTACAAGGATGTTGCCAGGGTTGGAGGATTTGAGCTATGAGGAGAGGCTGAACAGGCTGGGGCTGTTTTCCCTGGAGCGTCAGAGGCTGAGCGGTGACCTTATAGAGGTTTACACAATTATGAGGGACATGGATAGGATTAATAGACGAAGTCTTTTCCTTGGGGTGGGGGAGTCCAGAACTAGAGGGCATAGGTTTAGGTTGAGAGGGGAAAGGTATAAAAGAGACCTAAGGGGCAACTTTTTCATGCAGAGGGTGATACATGTATGGAATGAGCTGCTAGAGGATGTGGTGGAGGCTGGTATGATTGCAAACTTTAAGAGGCATTTGGATGGGTATATGGATAGGAAGGGTTTGGAGGGATATGGGGCGGGTGCTGGCAGGTGGGACTAGATTGGGTTGGGATATCTGGTCGGCATGGACGGGTTGGACCGAAGGGTCTGTTTCCATGCTGTACATCTCCATGACTCTATCTTTTACATTCCCTTCTATAATACTAGCCAGATAAAACTCCCAATTTAACTTAACAAAACCACACTTCTTATCTGAATGCCAGGCAACTTTCGTGCTTCTATTCGGATCTTCCTGTGCTTTCTTTTCTTCTTAAGAATTTCTGCGTCACAGGTTACTGATTGAAAAGATACTTTTAAGAGAGCTATTTTTCGCGCAGTTTGTTTACATGCTGAGCTTGGCAGTTCTCTTCTCAACTTTCAATTTTTCCCAGACTTATACCCCCAAAGCATCGGATTGTGTCATTGGCTTTTAAGATTGTCGATATACTCAATTCAAATTGGATTGGAATTTGATATTTTTTCGGGGTATATTTTAATCTGATTGGCTGAATTTGAATTCATGTTTATGTCTCATAGCAACACAGAGAGTGCTGTTTGTTCTGAATCTAATGTTACTTTGTAACTTCTCCAGCATTCGGTCTACTTCCCAAGTCCTTCACTCTCTTAAAGGTACACTCACATCTTCATAACACCATGCACCTGCACTCATAGGACTCTTTGTTCAGCAACACAGCCTCAGGCTCTACCATTAAGTGTATAAGTCCTGCCCTGGTTTACCTTATAAAAATGCAACACTTCACATTTATCTAAATTAAACTCCATCAGCCACTCCTCAGCCCATTGCTCCATCTGATCAAGGTCCTGTTGTATTCTTAGATAACCTTCTTCACTGAGCACTACACCACGTATTTTGGTGTCATCTGCAAACTTACTAACTCTGCCTCCTATGTTCACATCCAAATCATTTATATAAATGATGAAAAGCAGTGGACCCACCACTAATCCTTGCCGCACACCATTGGTCCCAGGTTTCCAGTCTGACAGGCAACCTTCTACCCATTTTCTGACTCCTACCTTTAAGCCAATTTTGTATTCAATTGGCTAGCTCCCCCTGGATCCCAAGTGATCTAACCTTGCCAACAGTTTACCATGTGGAACATCTTGCTGAAGTCAATATAGACAACAGCTACCTCAATGCCTTCATCAATCTTCTTTTTACCTCTTCAAAAACCTCAATCAAGTTAGTGAGACATGATTTCTCATCCCCAAAGTTATGTTGACAATCTCTAATCAGTTCTTACCTTTTCAAATGCACATAAATGCTATCCTTCAGAAGCCCTCCAAAACTTACCCATCATTGATGTAAGGCTCACCAGTCTGTAGTTCCCTGGCTTTTCATTACAGCCTTTCTTAAATAATGGCACCACATTAACCAATCTCCAGACTTCTGGCACCTCACCTGTGCCTATCGATGAATCAAATACCTCAGCAAGGGGCCCACCAATCACTTCCCTAGCTTCCCACAAAGTCGTCTGAAACACCTGATCAGGTCCCAGGAATTTATCCACTTTAATGTATTTTAAGACCTCTGCCACCCCCCATCTCTGTAATATGAACACTTCTCAAGACATCATTATGTATGCTTTGACTTCCTGAGCTTCCATATCCTTCACCACGCTAAATACTGATGAGAAATATTTGTTTATTATTGCACCCATCTCCTGCGGTTCCTCACACAGATGGCCACATTGATCTTTAGATTAGATTAGATGCCCTACAGCCCAACAAGTCCACACTGACCCTCTGAAGAGCAACCACCCAGACCCATTTCTCTCTGACTAATGCAGCTAACACTATGGACAATTTAGCATGGCCAATTCACTTGACCTGAAAGTCTTTGAACTGTGGGAGGAAACCAGAGCACCCGGAGGAAACCCAAGCAGACACGGGGAGAATGTGCAAACTCCACACAGATAGTTGCCCGAGGCTGGATTCAAATCTGAGACCCTTGTGCTGTGAGGCAGCAGTGCTCACCATTGAGCCACTATGCCATCTCTAAGGGGCCCTATTCTCTCCGTAGTTACTCTTTTGCCATTAATGTACTTATAAAATCTCTGTGGATTCTCCTTAATTCTGTTTATCAAAGCTAACTCATGTTCTCTCTTTGCCCTCCTGATTGCCCTCTTACGTTTACTTCTACTGCCCTTATACTCCTCTCGGTATTCACTCAACCCCACCTGTCTATAACTAACATGTGACTCCTTTTTCTTGATCAGAGCCTCAATTTCTCTAGACATCCAGCATTCTCTATACCTATCAGCCTTGCCCTTCACGCTAACAGAAATATATTTTATCTGAACTCTCGTTATTTCATTTGTAAAAGCCTCCCACTTCCTGACATGGAGTGATGTAGTACGTCGTATTGATAGAGATGATTATAAACAACATGGAAGAGAAATGTATTGTAAATGCAAATAAATGGAAGGTTTCACAAGAAATGAAATGGAGTTTGCATTGATCTAATAGGGTCAAAAATTATTTGCTTGAGGAATTTCTGTTACTCCCAACAGGACTATTTACAACTAACTCTACACTGAATTTTCAAGGAAGTGTTTAGTCACCATCAGTTGTAAGTGACTCATAATGACAATACGAATGGTGTGAAATAAGTTATGAAACATGGGAGAAATGAAAAGTCTTAAACTGATTTGCATTTTTACCAGTTAATTTCGAACCTTGTTGCAGTACAAGTGATGGAAATATAGTCTAAACGTGAATTTTAATTTTAATTCTACAAAAAGTATGAAACATACCAGAAACAGCCTCAAACTGTGTTATGTGTGGTCTGGGTAACTGCATTAAATATGTCAGTAAGTGGAAATTTATGCAAGTCAAAGTGTTTTTCCAAATATCTGAAGGCAAGGCATCAAGAATTTTGATCTTAGGTGGTTCATTGTGAATTCTGAAAATGTTCATAGCTTCAGTTTTGAAGTATTTGGTGACAGTTAACGATTCTCCATGTCTAACATTAATTAACAATTTAAACAAAGAGAAATTGTATTTATCTTACGCATCTGACTTGCCAGCCTTCTGCTTTTATGGTTTGTGAAGTGGCATTTGTATTGGCATAGACAAGAGTGGCCACATTCCCAAAATAATAATTGGAAGTATACTGGGGATGTGCAAGGCTCTATATAAATGCAAGTTCTTTTTCCTCTGTTGAAGGAATTGTAGGCATTATATCACAGCCTTCATAATTTCTGTGAACTTCCAACCAAACAGAACAAGAACAAAGATCAGTACAGCACATGAACAAGACCTGAACAAGCCCTTCAGCCCTCCAAGCCTGTGCTGACACATTTTGTCTTCCACACGAAAACTGTCTTCACTGACAGGATCCATATCCTTCTATTCCTTTCCTCTTCATGTATTAATTCACATACTTCTTGAATGCTACCATTGTCCACCACCTTCTCTGGCAGCACCTTCCAGGCGCTCACCAACCGTTGAGTGAAAACATGCCTCACACATCTCTTTAAACATTCCGCCCCCACCCCTGCATTTTGAACCTGTGTGCCCTAGTAATTGACCACTCCACCCTGGAGAAAAGCCTCACACTTTCCACTCAATCCATGCCATTTACAAACTTACCAGCTTCTATCAGGTTGCCCCTGAACTTCCTATGTTCCAGTGAAAACAAACACAGTTTATCCAACTTTTCTTCATAGCTAGAATTCCCTCCTGATAAGCCTTTTCTGTACCCTCTCCAAAACATCCACATCTTTCTGGTGGTGTTGTTATTTTGCTCATTTACAATATTTCAGTGACATGTAACTGGATGCTAGCTTTACTGTTCAATTGTCAATGTAGACAGTTCAGTACTTGTATTTATAATAATTTGGTATAAGTTAGATGTAGAACAAAAATAGAGCTCTGATATCAGTAACGAGCACTGTTGAATTTGATGAATGGTACCTTGTGTTTTGAGAGAGTGTTGAGACTTCCGGTACATCTAACAATCAACAATCAAGAAAAAATGATTTACTATCTATACACTAACCTACTGACTTCTGAAAATTTACATTCTCTTCCTGTATCCATTTTTCTGCTATATTCCTTTATCCATGTAGCTGTCACAAATTGCAGAGAGTTTTCGAACAGAGGATATACTTCCTAGCCTTCTCTTTCATAAAAGGATCAGGATTGCTTGTTGGCTTGTTGATTTCCACACTCTTTTTCATTGAGAATGGATATTCCCTTTTTTAGTTCAGAGAAATACTTAATTCTGCAAGAACAGCAAGATGCTGGAAATTTGAAATAAAAGCAGAAAGTGCTGTAATGCTGCTCATCAGGTCCTGCAGCACCAAAAGGGAGAGAGACAGAATGAATGTTTTGAGTTCAACTCTTCTGTGGAACTGAAGAGGGGCTGGAAAAAATGGTTTTTACTGTGTTTAATTTGATGACATCAATTGCAGACATTGGTGACAACTCTGAGGAACACCTCTGCTTTATCAACAAGTGTGACCCTCATTGTCCAGTTGTTTGCTATGTCATCACAACATCTTACTCTCAGCCTAACATTCCCACCCTTGGCCTGTTGCAGTGTTCCAGTGAACCCTATCGCCCACCTGGAGGAATAACACCTCATTTCCCTCTTCGGCACAATGTAGCCTTCAGGAATTAACATCGAGTTCAACAACTTCAGAACATGAACAGTGTCCTCCATTTTGATTACTACCTCTCCTCTCACCCTTGTGTTTTGTTTGCATGGTTCATTCTCAGCAAAGCTGACAAATTTTCTGCTAGTCATGTCTACCATTAACATCTATTCTGCATCCAAATTCCCTTTACCAACATTACAATTGCTTTGTCTTGTGCTGTGGACATTCTCCCTATCTATTCTAATAGTATCTTCTTCTCTTCTGTCAACAGCACACAAAAATATAATTTTCCATCCCCCTTTATTTCTGAAGAGGAACCATTGGACTGGATATATTAAATTTGTTTCTCTCTCCACAGGTGCTGCCAGACCTGAGTTTTCTTTTCAGCAGTCTCTGTGTCCCATTTTATTGCTGTTAGATTGTTACTCTCATGCCCACTTCCTTTATTAACCTTTCACATATCCCTTGCTTCCTGGGAATGGCATGATGTTGGAGGTTTCAGTAATGCACAGCATATAATCCAGCTGACCTGGAACCACAGCAGCTGTGGTGTAACTATGTCCGCAGTGATGTTAGGAAGGGTGTTCCAAGAGTTTTATCCAGTGGCAATGAAGGAATACTGCTATATTTCCAAGTTAAGATGGTGTGTGAAAGCTCTATTAATAATTTGAGTGCCACCTGTTTAGAGATCTAGGTATAGCTGGGCTGATTCATTTACTACCAGCTGGTCCCTTATGCTGTTCCTCACTGTGAGTTGAAGGAGGCAGACTTTTAACAATAGAACTGCCAATAACTAATTAATTAGTGGTCATGCGATGAGAAATATATTAAAAGAATTGTACAGGCTCATGCACTGCTTTTAGTATATCACCAAGAAATGCTCCTAGTGTTTTCAGGCTAAGTCAGAGGTCAAGGAATCTCTTCCCTGTCTCCACCAAACCTTTTCACTGTATTTTTATGTAAAAGTACATGTGACAGTAAACTTCTATTCTTTTCTATATACTTTTGTGTTGCTTTGTCATCTTCTTCATTTTCTTCTTCATACTTTTCTTCTTTGCTTCTTCCTCTGCCATGTCCTACTTTTTGCCTTCCCTTTCTCCATTTCCTTTGAAGTGTTGGCTGGGAATCATATTGTTGAAGAAATCTGCTAATGGGTGCAAACCACATGGGCAGCACGGTGGCTCAGTCGTTAGCACATCTGCCTCACCGCACCAGGGACCCAGGAGTGATTCTGGGTGACTGTCTGTGTGGTGGTTTCATATCCTCCCCGTGTCTGCATGGGTTTCCTCCAGCTGCGCCAGCTTCCTCCCACAGTTCAAAGACATGCAGATTAAATGGATTGGCTATGCTAAATTGTCCATAGTATCCAGGGTTGTGCAGGTAAGGGACATTAGCCATGGGAAAGGCCAGGTTACAGGGATGGGGTGGGTCTGGGAGAGATGCTCTTTGGAGGGGCAATGTGGATTTGATGGGCCAAATGGCCTGCTTTACACTGTATCCATTCTAGATGATTCACATCTGCTCCTCCTCATTCCCATGCTCCTCAATGCCCCACTTTTCCCTTTTAACCCTCTCCCAGTTTCCAACATATATAGTTTCTTTTCTTGCTGCTTTGTTGCTTGTTTTTCCAACCTTTCCCTTTCTATTTACAGCCTTCCCATACATCCACAACTCACATCTTTTGATACATACCTCTGACTGTTTCTGCTTCTTATTTTACCACTCCTAATTTCTCCATGAGAGTGCGTACCCTCCTCAATTGTTCCACCATTCTGTATTCTACCTCAATAGTACCCAATTTATAGGAGAAAGTGAGAACTGCAGATGCTGGAGATCGGAGTCGAGAGGGTGGTGCTGGAAAAGCACAGCAGGTCAGGCAGTATCCGAGAAGCAGGAGAATCGACATTTTGCGCACGAGCCCTTCATCAGGAATGATGCTTGTGAGCTGAGGGGGGTGGAGAGATAAATGGGAGGATGAGTCAGGCTGCTGGGGAAGGTAGCTGAGAGTGCCATAGGTAGACGGGGTGGGGGAGGGGGGGTATTGGTGATAGGTTGGAGAGGAAGGTGGAGTAGATAGGTGGGAAGGAAGGTAGACAGGTAGAACAGTTCATGAGGCAAGAGGTGCCAAGTTGGAAGTTTGGAACTGGGGTAAGGTGGGGGGAGGGGAAATGAGGAAACTGGTGAAATCCACATTGATGCCCTGGGGTTGAAGGGTCCCGAGGCGGAAGACGAGGTGTCTTTCCTCCAGGCTTTGGGTGGTGAAGGTGTGGTGATGGAGGAAGCCAAGGACCTGCATGTCCTTAGTGGAGTGGGAGAGGGAGTTGGAGTTGAAGTGTTCGGCCATGGGGCGGTGGGGTTGGTTGGTGCGGGTATCCCGGAGATGTTCTCTGAAGTGCTCTGTTCGGTACCTAATTTATGCCATGCTGCCTCATTATAACAAATGCACCCTCGTCATACCCTGCCTCCCCACAGCAACTATTGAGTGCAATAAAACTATTTTATAAGCTACAATGCCACAGAGCATGAAGTACATTATTTTTCAGTTCCTGAGATGGGACTAAATGGCCAAATACCAATGTACTCTTTAAGTTGATCTTTGTTGCAGACAACCTTTAAATGAGTGAGCCATTTAATATCTGTGCGATACACATCATTGTTAATTTAAAAGAATGAACTTGAGAATGACCTGTGTGGGATGAAGCACAACACTGCAACTATGCCCTATCAAGGGAACATTAATCAACACTTTCAACGTGAAGGTAATTAATAATGAAATTGGCAACAGCATGATATAGCTGTGGACTAAGTGGAGACATTTACAGTTTTGATAATGGGAGTCAAGAGATCATGGAACGGTAGGCAATAGAAGTGACATGAATGGAAATAAATTTAGGAAAGGGGAGCTATATCATTGGTGCCTGTTTTTACCAATCACCCAAAGTCAATCCTATGCACTATGAGCTGGATTGCAGCATAGGCACCAATGTTGTGTTAGTTAAGCTGGGAGGCACCCCAACCTTGGCTATTTGACAGACATCCCTTGGCCACAACCTAGGTCTATTCAGGAGCTCATTCATTGCCACTGGGATTCCTATCTGATTAAAAGATGGGATCCCAACCCAAAGAACTGCTTGCTAACCAGAAGACTGATAGCTCTCAGCAATGCCAATGAGATCTAGAGCTAACTGAGAGGAAACTCTGCTCAGGCCAAGGTGAGTGGGGTCTGACGTCATTGGGCTGGTCATACAGGCAAACATCAGCAAGACTGGGATTGGGGTCTGGGGCTAATGAGGGAGGTGTTGCTATGTAGATAGTCATTGTTTCCAGGAACCATTCCACAGGTCAGAGTGCCTAAGTAAACGAGGACACCACTCCGAAATCTGCGTTCACTAGGAACTCTCCCATTGTGGACACGACCCACTTGCCACTGGAAAAAAAACACAATGGTAGCAGAAAAATGACTTTAAGTAGCCATTTAAGTGGCACAATTGGCCTTGAGCAAAAGAGATATCCCCCATCTTCTCTGCTGTTGAGAGAATGCAAAGAGGAACTTTCTAAATCTGCTGATGACACTAAGCTAGGTATACAGATAAGCTGTGGATAGGGAACAAAGAGGCAAAAGTCAGTGGCCAAAATGATGGCAGATGGAGTATATTGTTAGAGAAGTATCAACTTATTCACTTTGTTCTTAACAAAAGAAGAAAACAGATTTTTTTAAAGTGATGTGAAACTCCTAGGTGTTGATGTTACAAAAGACTTAATCAGAATGTAGATACAGCAAGTGATTAGGAACTGCATGTTGGTCTTTATTGCAAAATAACTGAGTGCAAGGATAAAGAAGACTTGCAAAAGTTGTATTTGCACATGTAAAAGGATATACTTGCATTGGAGACATAACAGTGAAGGTTCACTAAATTGGTCCCTGGGGTAAGGAGGTTCAATGATCCAAGTCTGAGTAAATTGGATCTACATCTTCTTGAGTTTAGAAGTCCAAGATCCGATCTCATTGAGATACAAGTTATGAACAGGCTTACTGAATAGAAACTGAGAGATTGTTTCCTTCATGGAATATAAAATACTAGGTCGTGGTGTCAGGGTAATGAGCTGATTGGATTGAGATGAGGAGAATTGACTTCTCCCCAAAGGTTTTGAAGCTTTGGAATTCTCTATCTCAGATGGCTGTGGTTGCTCCATTGTTGAATACATTTAAGACTGAGTTAGAGTTTTGGTCTCTCAGGAAATCAAGGGATATGGGGAGCTAACAGGAAGGTAAAATTGAAGCTTAAGATCAGTTCTGATTGTATTGAATGATGGAGCAACCTTGATGGAGCATATGGTCTACTCCTACTCCTATTTCTTGTGTTCTTTTGCCATAGCAACGGGAAAGGAATGGGAGCAACACATCCACCTTCCCTTGTTAGATTACACCCTTACTCCCACCTCCACAACCTCCCTAAAGGCCTGATGAAACTCAGCTCTATATATCAAACAATGCATTTTTGATGAGGATTTTATTAAACATCTCATCGTTGCAAATTGCGATGGTTTTGAAGGAAACAGTTTGCACCTTGAAGCAGTTGTCCTATGAGATCTTATTAATGTTACTATTTTAATCCAATATCGTTGTAATTGTAATGTTTGTTTAAACAGCACTATTTTTGTAATAACACTCATAAATTATATGTGCTTTCAAAGCCACATATAGTAAATTTTTAATTGTGGTTTGTTATTGAAAATTAATAACTTCAGATTTATACAATGATTATTTATACAAACACAACAGGGTATATCTGAACATTGTGTGCGATCTCCAATTAAGATCTTGTTGTTTAGCCATTTCAGTTACTTACAAGATATATCAACATCTTTAATCTTAAAAAATAATTTTAGAAATTCCCACTGAAAAAAATAGAAGTGCCAGGAAGGAGGTGGGTTGCTGTGGGAAGTGCCAAGTTGTGACTGCAGATTTATCGCAGGAAAGCAAAACACGGTGCTAATTACCTCCATTATTAACTTTAGCACAATCCTTTTCTAAGTACTTTTAACGGACAAAATATTACTATACAAGAGATATAGTTACAATGGTCATGATAAGTTATTTTGTGGATGTAAATAACACACTGATAGCTGATGAATGGGCAAATAACCCCATTCAGCACGCATCAATGCAACAAACTGAATGAGCTGTCTCCTTATTTATAAATATCCCACAAAACCTGAATCCTCTCAATTCACAGTACAACTGGCCTGCCTGCCTTGAAACTGCGATCAAAGGTTTACACATCCAGTTGCCAGGATGGTATCCACAAATAAAAACTAGTGGCTTTCACCCAAGTATTTTGTTTTTAATGCAATCAGAGAAAATTGCATTTCCCTTTCAGCTCTGAGCTTTAATTCAATCACAGATCAATGGGTTACATACTCCCTAAATGATATTCATAAACTTTCCTCTTACACGGTCCCAGCTCATCCCTTCTAGTTTCTATTCACACCTGGATTATAGATTAGATGCCTATGGGAAAATATGTAATTTCTGCTGCATTGGCCATTGAAAGGTATGACTTCTTCAATCTCTCTATCCATGTGTTCAGAATCTGTGATGATCAGGGATCCCTGTATGGTTGGCTCTATGAGTGGACAAAGTCCCCTATGAACTGAGGTAAAATGCTTTGTTTGACCCTGCAAGAGTTCAAAAGAGTGCTAATATCCATATGTTTGATAAACTTTACCCAAGTAATTATTTGACATTGTTTCAAGGTTTCTTACTCCCCTCACCAGAATGAGTTCTGAAGGAGTTTCAAAATTTCTATTCTTGAGCTTCTTCTTGTGAAGGTATTTGTACCATTGAGATGTTTGTAGTAAGGACAAATCACACATTATAATTACAGGTTTTTCGTCATTTTATTGCTTATCTCATTTTACCACACATCATACTGAGTAAATGATTCATGTTTTCCTTACCATATTTTCAATCTCTTCACCCTTGTGTTCCCACAAAAGGGCAAGTAAACAAACTCAGCAGTAACCACTCTGACCAAAATATCTGCTTTATTTTTTATGTTTCTTGTGTATATTTTCACAGCATAACAAGTATAACAGGAGACGTAGTTTGCAGCTGAGAATTAACTGTCAAATGAGCTATATAAATGCAAATTATTGCTGACATTATAATTAACCTGCTCTGTCCATAGATACTCACTGTATGCTATGAGCATTTCATTTTTAATTACAGATTTACAACACTTTTTAATTTTAGAACTTTTGTTTTCTGCAAACAAAGTCACATTATTAGTGGAAAAGATCGCAGCTGGATTTACTACTGGCCAGAAAATCACTTCTGAAGTAGAGGTGTTGCTGGAAAAGCGCAGCAGGTCAGGCAGCATCCAAGGAGCAGGAGAATCGACGTTTCAGGCATAAGCCCTTCTTCAGGAATGAGGAGGGTTTGCCAAGCAGGCTAAGATAAAAGGTAGGGAGGAGGGACTTGGAGGAGGTGTGTTGAGAATGCGATAGGTGGAAGGAGGTTAAGGTGAGGGTGATAGGCTGGAGAGGGGGTGGGGGCGGAGAGGTCGGGAAGAAGATTGTAGATCAAGAAGGCGGTGCTGAGTACGAGGGTTGGAACTGAGATAAGGTGAGGGGAGGGGAAATGAGGAAGCTGGAGAAATCTGCATTCATCCCTTATGGTTAGAGGGTTCCTAAGCGAAAGATGAGGCGCTCTTCCTCCAGGCGTCGTGTTGCTATGGTCTGGCGATGGAGGAGGCCAAGGACCTGCATGTTCTTGGCGGAGTGGGAAGGGGAGTTAAAGTGTTCAGCCACGGGGCGGTTGGGTTGGTTGGTGCAGGTGTCCCAGAGGTGTTCTCTGAAACGTTCCGCAAGTAGGCGGCCTGTCTCCCCAATGTAGAGGAGGCCACATCGGGTGCAGCGGATGCAGTAAATGATGTGTGTGGAGGTGCAGGTGAATTTGTGACGGATATGGAAGGATCCCTTGGGGCCTTGGAGGGAAATGAGGGGGGAGGTGTGGGCGCAAGTTTTGCATTTCTTGCATTTGCAGTGGAGGTTGGGTTGGTGGGGTGTGTGGACCTGACAAGGGAGTCACGGAGGGAGTGGTCTTTCCGGAACGCTGATAGGGGAGGGGAGGGAAATATATCCTTGGTGGTGGGGTCTGTTTGGAGGTGGCAGAAATGACGACGGATGATACGATGTATATGGAGGTTGGTGGGATGGTAGGTGAGGACCAGTGGGGTTCTGTCCTGGTGGTGATTGGAGGGGCGGGGTTCAAGGGCAGAGGAGCAGGAAGTGGAGGAGATGCGGTGGAGAGCATCGTCAACCACGTCTGAGGGGAAATTGCGGTCTTTGAAGAAGGAGGTCATCTGGGTTGTTCGGTATTGGAATTGGTCCTCCTGGGAGCAGATGCAGCAGAGGTGAAGGAATTGGGAATATGGATGGCATTTTTACAGGGGTCAGGGTGGGAGGAGGTGTAATCTAGGTTGCTGTGGGAGTCGGTCGGTTTATAGTAATTGTCCGTGTTGAGTCGGTCGCCCGAGATAGAAATGGAGAGGTCTCGGAAGGGGAGGGAGGAGTCTGAGACGGTCCAGGTAAATTTGAGGTTGGGGTGGAAGGTGTTAGTAAAGTGGATGAACTGTTCAACCTCCTCGTGGGAGCACGAGGTAGCGCCAATACAGTCATTGATGTAGCGGAGGAAAAGGTGGGGGGTGGTGCCAGTGTAGCTGTGGAAGATGGACTGTTCCACATATCCGACGAAGAGGCAGGCATAGCTGGGGCCCATGCGGGTGCCCATGGCTACTCCTTTGGTTTGGAGGAAGTGGGAGGATTGGAAAGAGAAGTTGTTCAGAATGAGGACCAGTTCAGTCAGTCGAAGGAGGGTGTCAGTGGAAGGGTACTGGTTGGGTCGGCGGGAAAGGAAGAAGCGGAGGGCTTTGAGGCCCTCGTGATGGGGGATGGAGGTGTATAGGAACTGGATGTCCATGGTGAAGATAAGGCGTTGGGGGCTGGGGAAGCGAAAATCATGGAGGAGGTGGAGGGTGTGGGTGGTGTCCCAAACGTAGGTGGGGAGTTCTTGGACTAAGGGGGACAGGGCCATGTCGAGGTATGCAGAGGTGAGTTTGGTGGGGCAGGAGCAGGCTGAGACAATGGGTCGGCCGGGGCAGTCGGGTTTGTGGATTTTGGGCAGGAGGTAGAAACGGGCGGTGCGGGGTTGTGGGACTATGAGGTTGGAGGCGGTGGATGGGAGGTCCCCTGAGGTGATGAGGTTATGGATGGTCTGGGAGATGATGGTTTGGTGGTGGGAGGTGGGTCCGCTAGCTGGCGTTTAGCTTCAGCAATGTAAAGATCGGTGCGCCAAACTACCACCGCGCCTCCCTTGTCTGCCGGTTCGATAGTGAGGTTGGGGTTGGAGGGAGTGGAGGGCTGCACATTGCGAGGGTGAGAGGTTGGAGTAGCCATTTAATTGGAGAATTTAGTTCTCTGAAGGTAAGTATACAGCTACTGAGGAAATGTTTTGTTATTGAGTAGTGAAGCTAACTGCTGAGTAATAAGTGAACTGACTCCCTCATTTGCTTCACACAGTCCCAGTGTCACCTGTCCTCGACCTGCAACATCTCACAGACCCTGCCCCAAAATTTATACCCTCTGCCCCTGGGAACTGACACTCTTCAGCCACAAACCCAACACCCCACCCCAGGGCATGACCCCCATTCCCTTGCCATTACACCAACCCAGTGCCCTGCTTCTGGACATGACCCTCCACTCCCCCCACCATGTTTCCTGCTACTGGACCTGATAACCCTCGTCCAACCTGGAACTGAACCTGTTTTGCCACCAGGTCCTGCCCCACTGACACACCTTGCCCCTCTTCCCCAACTATAGACCTAACCTCACTGTTCTGCCACCAGATTGACATAAGCCCTTCATCAATTCTCCTGCTCCTCGGATGCTTCCTGATCTGCGCTTTTCCAGCACCATGATTGAATGGTTGAGCAGACTCAATGGGCTGAATGGCCTAATTTCTGCTCCTACGTCATATGGTCTTATGGTCTGTTGCCTCATCCAGACTACTCCCTCATAATTTGGCCATTAGCAGTAGCTGAAACACAGCCACAGGAAAGAAAGACCCTCTCAGTTAGCAACTGGAAAGCAACACTGAGTTTCAACAAACAGAAACCATAAAATAGCCACAATGCCTGGTCTGCCGTTAAAGCCTCGGAATTAACTTTTACAATGAGGCTCTCAGTTGCTTTTTGAGGAAGCATCATGACTGGTTTTATGTGAATGACCAGGAGCGACTAAATCCAAATATGAGTTGTTACAGAATCTGAAACAGCACTAAAATTGGAGTGGAAAAAAAGTCTACAAAAGTCCAACAAAAGCCCATGACCTAAAGAGAGACAAGTGGATTCGTCAGCTGTTAAAAAAGAATTTTACTCTTAAAAGTTAAAAATACTCTGCACCAGCAATTCTTCATCATGTGAAAGATACACGACTTTGAAATGGAAATGTAAGTGGGCGAGGGAGTTGACAAGACAGATAAAGTACTTGACGTCACATTTATTAGATGTCTATGTGTAACAGATGCATCTGTCCACAATGATATTGCTAACTATGAACACTGCACAGATCTTTTGGAGAAGAAATCCTATCTTTGCATTGAGGAACGCTCCATTGTAATCCTCAAAAGCAATAGATTTCAAACAGATCTAGCAATTCAAGGATGGGCATCCATGAAACACTGTGGACTATCAGCAGCAGTAGAATTGTATTTAAACACAAACTGTGAGCTCATGGCTTAACCCTGATCCCCATGCAACTATGATCATTAAGTTGGAGGATTGACCCTGGTTCAATGAAGAGTGCAGGAGGTCTTCCAGAGGCAGTACCAGACATTCCTAAAAATGGGGTGTTAATCTGGTGGAGCTCCATGAGGAACTATTTGCATGTTAATTAGCATAAACAGCATGTTACAGACAGGACTAAGTGATTCCATAACCAACAGATCAGATTAAGCTCTGCAGTCCTGCCAAATCCAGTTCTGTATGGTAGTGGATATTTCAGCAACTCATTAAGGAGACTTTCCACAAATGTCCCCATCCTTAATGATGGGGGATCTCAACACATTAGTGGAAAAGATAAGGCTGAAGCATCTGCGTCCACCTTTATTTTCAAATGCTGAGTGGATGATCCATCATGGCTTCTCCTTGAAGCTTCCAGTGTCACAGATTCCAATCCTCAGCCAATTTGATTCAGTCCACCTGATGAATTGGCATGCTTTGGCACTAAGTTGGCATCTGAGCTGTAAAGGGCCACGGGGGTAGGCAGAGGAACACACCTGGCATGTCGAACATTAGACGCCATGGGGTAATTATAGGTGTATCGATGGCCTTGGAGGAAATGGGAAACCATGGGATCTGTGGAGGGTTGAGTTGACATGGATTGGAAATGGTGAGTGTGTGAGAGTGTAAGAGTAAGGCCTGGAGGGTTTCTTTACTCTCTGAGAAAAGAAACTACCTCTGACATCGGTCCTATACCTATCACCCCTCAATTAAAAGCTATGTCCCCTTGTGCTGGCCATCACCATCCAAGGAAAAAGGCTCTCACTTGTCCACTCTATCTAACCCTCTGATTATCATATCTGTCACAATTAAGTCACCTTTCAACCTTCTTCTCTCTAATGAAAACAGCCTCCTGTCCCTCAACCTTTCCTCATAAGACCTTCCCTCCATACCAGGCAACATCCTAGTAAATCTCCTCTGAACCCTTTCCGAAGCTTCCACATCCTTCCTATAATGCGGTGACCAGAACTGTACACAATACTCCAAGTGCGGCCGCACCAGAGTTTTGTCCAGCTGCAACATGACTGCATGGCTCCAAGACCCAATCCCTCTACCTATAAAAGCTAATATACTGCATGCCTTCTTAACAACACTATCAATCTGGGTGGTAACTTTCAGGGATCTATGTGCATGGACACCGAGATCTTTCTGCTCATCTACACGACCAAGAATCTTACCTTTAGACCAGTACTCTTTATTCCTGTTGCTCCTTCCAAAGTGAATCACCTCACACTTTTCCACATTAAACTCCATTTGCCACCTCTCAGCCCAGCTCTGCAGCTTATCTATGCCCCTCTGTAACCTGCAACATTCTTCGGCACTATCCACAACTTCATCAACTTTAGAGCCATCCCCAAATTTACTAATCCATTCTTCTACGCCCTCATCCAGGTCATTTATATAAACGACAAATAGCAGTGGCCCCAAAACAGATCTTTGCAGTAACCCACTAGTAACTGAACTCCAGGATGAACATTTCACATCAACCACCACCCTCTGTCTTCTTTCAACTAGCCAATTTCTGATCCAAACCTCTTAATCACCCTCAATCCTATGCCTCTGTATTTTCTGCAATACCCTACTGTGGGAAACCTTATCAGACACCTTACTGAAATCCATATACACCACATCAGGTGTTTTATCCTCATCCACCTGTTTAGTCACCTTCGCAAAGAACTCAATAAAGTTTTTGAGGCATGACCTACCCTTCACAGAACCGTGTTGACTATCCCTAATCAACTTATGACTATAAAACCTTTCTCTTATAACCTTTTCCAACACTTTACCCACAACCGAAGTAAGGTTCACTGGTCTATAGTTACAAGGGTTGTCTCTACTACTGTTTCTTGAACAAGGGGACAACATTTGCTATCCTCCAGTCTTCTGGCACTATTCCTGTAGACACTATTCTGATAACATTATATTTGTTGCAATCCTGTGGTTCTCTGCCACCATTTGTAGATTGCCCCCTCTGATGGTCCGAGAGTCTTTCCCTGATCTCTAGATGTTAGACCAGATGTTCTGTGGGACTCTCACTTGTCATCCACTGGAGAATGACAATGGAGATTCCACCCACCCACAGCAAGAATTATGTTGCAAGACAGAATCAAGTCAATTTTTTTTTTCATTTCTATTTCCACCTGCTGACTATTTCCACGCTATATTCAGTGTCTAGCCTCAGAACATTCAGCCTGAATGAAGTGGTTTTGGTTCAACTTTATCCATGCCTCATGACTAATACAAAAATGTACACATGACACATATGAACTGTTCAATATTTCTGAAATTTCACCATAAATTGGTGATTTTATTGGTATTCACCAATTAAATTTTGATTAAATGCATAACAATCTAAAATAATTCCTAGATGTTGAACCATAAATTTATTGTATACCTTTGCGACTAATATTTTGGCCAACTCAGTGGAAATTCTAGTTACTTATGATTGGAAACTTTAATGAAAGTATCAGTCACTTGAAAGGAGAATGAGTTACTTAATTCGAGAGACTAAGGTGCTGCCTTTCCTTCAGTAATAAAGCAATATTATGACCTTGATATAAAAGGTGCAAACTTCATGGATTGTTAATGCTTGCCATAAGTATGATTTAATGGTATCATTTCAACTGTGAAATCCATATCTTAAATGCAGAGCGTGAAGTAATTATATTATTCAATACATCATGCAATGTATTCAGCCTTGTCTTCATGTTGCAAATCCTCTGGTGGGATTTCATTGAGACCTCAGTTAGATCAAATTAAGTACAGAGTGTTACAAATCTAAATGATCCTTTGTAATCACCCATTGTCCTGTTTCTGATATGTGAGAAAAACGCAAAAACTGTCATGTCCATTCCATGTTCTACATAATTAATATTTTGTGAATCAATAATCTTCAGATATATTATTTTGAATGTTCTCGTATTTCCATATCTTGTTGAGTTCATGCTTAACTTATTAATATTGTGAATTTGTGGATGATTAATTACGTTAATTTATTTTCTTTTAATCCTTGCTGTAATATTGCACAGCATTTCTCAGATAACAGCTACGTGAATAATATTTATTGCATAGATCAGAATTGATGTTTAGTCCAAAGAGCCTGTTTCCATGCTGTATAACTCTATGCTCCTAACAATAACCTAGTATTCAACTCTAGCTATGCTAACACATTGAATGTCTTCTGTCACTTGCCTGTAAGAAGGTGCATTTGTGCAATCTTGACCTAGTTCCTAGAATGAAATCTCCATAATACAGTCCACTGTCTCAGCCATGGCAATTACAAAGAATGGTAAGTTACTATGGGAAATGGAAATATTTAAACTGGTCCAATATAAAGTACGCTATTAAGGGGTTCAGGCACATGCCTGAAACAATACAGCAGTAATTTAGCAAGCCACAAAGGCAAAATATTATTAGCATGTACTCAATGTCTTGAAAAGTGTCCATATTAGAGAAGAGGAAGAGCTGGATGTCTGACAATGCATAAAAAAAGAGAAATTCATGGGACCTGATCAGATGTTTCACAAAACTTTGTGGGAAGCTAGGGAAGAGATTGCTAGGCCCCTTGCTGAGATAATCAACAAACATGGGTGAGGTACCGGACTGGAGGTTGTTAATGCGGTGCCATTATTTATGAAAGGTGGTAAGGAGAAACCAGGGAACTATAGACCGGTGAGCCTAACATCAATGGCGAATAAGTTAGAGTGGATTCTGAGGGACAGGCAATTGGAAAGGCATGTGCTGATTAGTGATAGTCAACGAGGCTTTGTGCATAGGAAATCATGTGTCACTAACTAGATTGAGTTTTTTGAAGAGGTGATAAAGAAGATTGATGAGGCAGAGCAAAAGACTTTGTCGATATGGACTTCAACAAAGTGTATAATAAGGTCCCACCTGGTAGACTGGTTAGCAAGTTTTGATCATTTAGCTTTCAGGGAGAGATAGCAAATTGGATACAAAATTGGCTTGAAGGAGATAGAGGGTGATAGTAGAGGGCTGGTTTTGAACTGGAAGCCAGTGACCAGTAGTGTGCCACAAGGATCAGTTCTGGGTCCACTGCTTTTCATCATTTATATAAATAATTTGCATGTGAATATAGGATGCGTATGTAGTAAGTTTACAGATAACACCAAAATTGGTGGCAAAGTGGACAGTGAAGAAGGTTATCTAAGAGTACAACGGGATCTTGATCAGATGGGCCAATGGGCCACGGAAAGGCAGATGGAGTTTAATTTATATAAATGTAAGGTGTTCCATTTTGATAAGGCAAATCAGGACAGGAATTTTGCAGTTAATAGTAGGGTTCTGGAGAGTGTTGCTGAACAAAGAGACCTAGTGGTGCCCTGTAAATAGTTCCTTGAAAGTGGGTTTGTAGATAGATAGGATGGTGAAGAAGGTTTTGGCATGTCAGTGCATTGGGTTTAGCAGTTGGGAGATCATGTTGTGGCTGTACAGGAAATTGGTGAGGCCATTTTTAGAATACACCATTGAATTCTGTTCTTTCTGCTAAGGGAAAGATGCTAACTTGATAGAGTTCAGAAAGGATTTACAAGGATGTTGCCGGGATTGAAGGGTTTGAGTTATAGTAGCAGGCTGAATAGGCTAGGGCCAGATTAATTTAGGCTATCTAGTCAGCATAGACAAGGTGGACCAAAGAGCCTGTTTCCATGCTGTATAACTCTCTGCTCCTAACAATAACCTCGTATTCAACTCTAGCTATGCTAACACATTGAATGTCTTCTGACACTTGCATGTAAGAAGGTACATTTGTGCAATCTTGACCTAGTTCCTAGAATGAAATCTCCATAATACAGTCCACTGTCTCAGCCATGGCAATTACAAAGAATGGTAAGTTACTGTGGGAAATGGAAATATTTAAACTGGTCCAATATAAAGTACGCTATTAAGGGGTTCAGACATATATTCTCAGATATTTGTGTAAAGACAAGAAACTGCTACCTGTGCACTTTTGTGGCCTCCAAACTGCACTGAAACAATAGACAATAGACAATAGGTGCAGGAATAGGCCATTCTGCCCTTCGAGCCGGTACCACCATTCAATATGATCATGGCTGATCATCTTTAATCAGTATCCTGTTCCTGCCTTATCTCCATAACCCTTGATTCCACTATCCTTGAGAGCTCAATTCAACTCTTTATTAAATGAATCCAGAGACTGGGCCTCCACTGCCCTCTGGGGCAGAGCATTCCACACACCCACCACTCTCTGGGTGAAGAAGTTTCTCCTCATCTCTGTCCTAAATGGTCTACCCCGTATTTTTAAGCTGTGTCCTCTGGTTCGGCACTCACCCATCGGCGGAAACATGTTTCCTGCCTCTAGAGTGTCCAATCTTTTAATAATCTTATATGTCTCAATCAGATCCCCTCTCAGTCTTCTAAACTCAAGGGTATGCAAGCCCAGTCGCTCCATTCTTTCAGCGTAAGGTAGTCCCGCCATTCCAGGAATTGACCTCGTGAACCTACGCTGCTCTCCCTCAATAGCCAGAATGTCTTTCCTCAAATTTGGAGAACAGAACTGCACACAATACTCCAGGTGTGGTCTCACCAGGGCCCTGTACAGCTGCAGAAGAACCTCTTTACTTCTATACTCAATCTCTCTTGTTATGAAGGCCAGCATGCTATTAGCCTTCTTCACTACCTGCTGTACCTGCATGCTTACCTTCATTGACTGGTGTACAAGAACACCCAGATCTCTTTGTACTGCCCCTTTACCTAAATTGATTCCATTTAGGTAGTAATCTGCCTTCCTGTAACCATACATTTATCCACATTAAACTGCACCTGCCATGCATCTGACCATTCACCTAACCTGTCCAGGTCACCCTGTAATCTCCTAACATCCTCATCACATTTCACCCTGCCACCCAGCTTAGTATCATCAGCAAATTTGCTAATGTTATTACTAATACCATCTTCTATATCATTAATATATATTGTAAAAAGCTGCGGTCCCAGCACTAATCCCTGCGGTACTCCACTGGTCACTGCCTGCCATTCCGAAATGGAGCCATTTATCACTACTCTTTGTTTCCTGTCAGCCAACCAACTTTCAATCCAAGTTAGTACTTTGCCCCCAATACCATGCGCCCTAATTTTGCTCACTAACCTCCTATGTGGGACTTTATCAAAAGCTTTCTGAAAGTCCAGGTACACTACATCTACTGGATCTCCCTCGTCCATCTTCAGAGTTACATCCTCATCAAAACCCATGTATGAATTTGTCTCGAATTTTGGTTTTCTTGTGCATGGATCAACTTTACAGTTTTTGAGCAACACTGGAGGACAGGAGGAGTGCTGATGCAGAGGTGGGCTATTTGGATGGTCTACCTTATTTCTTGGGCATTGTTACCCAGTTCTCAACATCATTTAATTGCCCACCAGACATCATCCCCTCAAGCATCCAACCATCCAATGCATTTCTAACCCCTTTTGGCATGTTTACCACCTCCATCTCCACCAGCTCCTTATGTTGCCTCCAGACCTCCTCGAATCTGATATATGAATTTTTTGCCCTCTTTATGTTGCATGGTGGCACAGTAGTTAGCACTGCTGCCTGACAGCACCAGAGACCCGGGTTCAATTCCAGCCTCGGGCAATTGTCTGTGTGGAGTTGCACATTCTCCCCGTGTCTGTGTGGGTTTCCTCCGGGTGCTCCGGTTTCCTCCCACAGTCCAAAAATGTGCAGGTGAGGTGAATTGGCCATGCTAAATTGCCCATAGTGTAGGTGAAATGGGGTAAATGTAGGGCAATGGGTATGGGTCGGTTGCCCTTCGGTGGGTCGGTGTGGACTTGTTGGGCCGACGGGTCTGTTTCCACAATGTAAGTAATCTAATCTTATAACCTCCAGTCACCTCCATGGCTCCTTAGATTCCCTCTACCAACCCATAGCACTTTTGATTTTCCATGGTCTCTGATTACCCTCTCCACAACCACCTGATGAAGGAGCAATGCTCTGAAAGCTAGTGCTTCTTATACTCCACAACCACCTGATAAAGGATCAGCACTCTGAAAGCTAGTGCTTCCCAAATAAACCTGTTGGAATATAACCTGGTGTTGTGATTTTTAACATTGAGACATTGTTCTCATTGCAACACAATACCAAACACTCTTCACTTTGTGCAGTCCTCAGGAGCTATGCAAAGACGATGGGAATTATTTTTAAAGCACATGTAAAATAGTAAACCCCGTGACAATGTAATAACACTTTCAAAAGCGTGTATTTCATACTGCGAAATCTTCCCTTTGAGAAAAACTTAACCCTTTCAATGTTTGTTAACTTCTGTAAATTTTGTAACCACATCAAGGTGGAGATGTTATTACATCCTTGCAAAACTTTTGTTCATTCTCATCAATGGCTGTGTTAATGGAACTGAATACACTGTTGGATTTTGGAATTCATTCAAGCATTTGTAAGGCCATAATGTATTGGAGCAGTATTATGCTTTTCCCCCCACTGAGTCTGCTCCCCCATTCAATCATGGCTGATATGTCTCTCAATCCCATTTTTCTTCTTTCTCCCTGTAACCTTTGATTTCCTTATCAATCAAGCACCTATCTACCTCTGTCTTGAATACACTAAATGACTTGACCTCCACAGTCTTCTGTAACAAACCACAAATTCACTGCCCTCTGGCTGAAGAAACCCCTCCTCATTTCAGTTCCAAAGAGTTGTCCCTTCACTCTTAGGTTGTGCCCTCAGGCCCTAGTCTCTCCAACTCATGGAAACATTTTCTCCAAGTGCATTCTATCTACATCTCTTGGCATTCTGATCCACTTTTATCCTTCGAACCTCCATCAAGTACAGGCCCAGAGTCCTCAACTACTTCTCGTATGATAAGCCCTTCATCTCCAGGATCAATCTTGTACACCTTCAGACTCCCTCCAAAGCCAACTCACCCTTTCTTAGATATGGGCCTCAAACTGCTCATGATATTCCAAATGTGGTCTAACCAGAGCCTTTTCCAGCCTCAACGGTACATCTCTACTCTTATAGTCTAGCCCTCTTGTAATTAATACTTCCAAATTGCCAAATGAACTTGCATGTTAACTTTAAGAGAATTCTGAACTAGGACTCCCAAGTCTCTACAGATTTCCGAAGCCTTTTCCTATTTAGAAAATAGTCTATGCTTCTATTCTTCCTATCAAAGTGCATAATCTCACACTTTTCCACATTGCATTCCATGTGCCACTTCTGTTCCCATTTACCTAGCCTGTTCAAGTCCATCTGCAGCTTCCCTGCTTCATCAATACTACCTGCCCCCACCTCCGCCCCCCCACCCACCCCCAACCGACCTTTGTGCTTTCTGCTAACTTAGCAACAATACCTCAGTTTCTTCATGTTAACGTATAAGGTAACTAGCTGTGATCCCACATTGACCCCTGCAGATCACCACTAGTTACTGGCTGCCATCCTGAAAGCACCCCTTTACCAGTCAGCCAATCCTTTAGACGTGCCAACATCTTATCCCTGACAGCGTGGGCTCTTGCCTTATCTGGCAGCCTCCTGTGTGGCACCTTGCCAAAGGCCTTCTGTCTGCTACCTTCCTTTTTGTCTAACTTGTTCTTTACCTTCTCAAAGAATTCTAACAGATCTGTCAGCTATGATTTTTGTTTTGATTTGATTTATTGTAGTCACGTACCAAAGTACAGTGAAACTTTTGTTTCGCGAGCAGCACAGGTGGATCATAGCAAACAAGGAGATACAAATCATAGGATAACTTGGACAGAGCGAGGCATGCAAGGTTACAGCTGCAAAAGAGGAACACAAAGCAAGATCAATGTTATTTGAAATTAGAGAGATCTGATCATGAGTCTAATAGCAGCTGTTCCTGAACCTGCTGGTGTTTGTGTTCAAGCTTCTGTATCTTCTACTTGGCAAAAAAAGGTTAGAAAATAGCATTACCGGGTGGGCCGGGTCTTTGATGATGTTGGTAGTCTTTCTTCAGCAATGAAAAGTGTAAATGGAGCCCCAGGATGGGAGATTGGCTCCTGTGATGGACTATGCTGTGTACACAACCTTCTGTAGTTTTTTATGGTCCTGGGCAGAGCTGTTATTCACCCAGATAGGATGCTTTCTATGGTGCATCTGTAAACGTTGGTGCAGGTCCTTATGCACAGGCCTAATTCCCTAAGCCGCCTGAGGAAGAAGAAACATTGTTATACCTTCTTGACCATCGCATCTACATGGGATGTCCAGGACTGATTGTCAATTATTGTCACTCCTAGCAGCTTGATTCTCTTGACCTCTCTACCTCAGTGTCATTGATGTAGATAGGGGCATGGCCTCCTCTTTCCTTCCTGAGGTCAATGATCAGTTCTTTGTTTTGCTGACATACAGAGAGAGACATGATTTGGATATGCCGGTGTTGGACTGGGGTGTACAAAGTTAAAAATCACACAACACCAGGTTATAGTCCAACACGTTTATTTAGAAGCACTAGCTTTTGGAGCACTGCTCCACAACCACCTGATGAAGGAGCAATGCTCTGAAAGCTAGTGCTTCTTATACTCCACAACCACCTGATAAAGGATCAGCACTCTGAAAGCTAGTGCTTCCCAAATAAACCTGTTGGAATATAACCTGGTGTTGTGATTTTTAACATTGAGACATTGTTCTCATTGCAACACAATACCAAACCCTCTGTCTCCTTCCTGTATTATGACTCATCATTATTTGCTATTCATCCTACCATGGTGGTGTTGTCTGCAAACCTGCAAATGGCATTTGTATGGAATTTGGTGATACAGTGATGGGTATCCAGGGAATACAGTAGGATGCTGAGAACGCATCCTTGTGGGTGATAGTGTTGAGGATTATTGTGGAGAAGGTGCAGTTATCTACCTTCACTGGTTACGGTCTATGAGTCAGGAAGTTGGGGATCCGATTGCAGAGGGGAGAGCTGAGACCTAGTTCTCAGAGTTTTGAGATCAGTCTGGAGAGCATTATGGTGTTGAAGGCAGAGCTATAGTCAATGAGTCTGATGTAGGTGTCCTTGTTATTCAGATGTTCCAGGGCCAGTGGAGGGGTAGGGAAATAGTGTCCATTGTGGACCTGGTTCACCAGTAGGAACATTGTAGGGGATCAAGGCTGGCTGGGAGGCTAGAGTTGATGTGCAGCTACCCTTAATAAATCAATGCTGACTCAGCCCTATTTAACATTCACAATGATCATTGCAACGAAAATATTCTTACAATGAAAGTAATCTGAAATTGGGAGAATAGATCACATATTGCCCATTTCAAAGCAAGTTGCCTATTAAAAATGCAGGTGCTCAGATTTGTTTTTACTCTTCAAAAGAAGTTTTTTAATTGTCAGAGCTATGAATACATTTAAATCTGTGTGTCAAACGTAAGACGTTAGCAATACAGATTCTGCAATTTTAGTTGTATTATGGCACATTCTCCAATAGCGAAAATACAACAATGCATATTCACTCAACTCTTGTCAATGCAATAATTAATTTACCTTTGCAGGATAAATCATTACTTTATATCACCATCTACTTTATAATACAACATGTAAGAGTGACATTCAGGCTATCACAGTATTTTACACTTAACTTTTAGAATGTTCCTGACTCCGTGATAAGCTTCCACATTAGGTCACAAGATGCCCAAGGATGAACACTTTCTTTTAAAGGGATTTTGAAACTTACATCAATTAAAATATTTTTGGGAGGAAATGCAACTTGCGAGGAGCCCAATCATTGGAAGGGGTGAATAAGGATGTTACACCCAAAGCTTTCCTGACGACCAAAAAACACAAAAGTGATGTTGAGTCAGGAAGCAATAGAAAAATTGATTTTCCAGCAAAAAAAGTACACCATTTCACAACTGGATATTTCACCTCCTTTGGACATGCACATCAAGCCCCTAAGTGGGCAGCATGGTGGCACAGTGGTTAGCATTGCTGCCTCACAGTGCCAGAGACCCGGGTTCAATTCCCGCCTCAGGCGACTGACTGTATGGAGTTTGCACATTCTCTGCGTGGGTTCCCTCCGGGTGCTCCGGTTTCCGCCCACAGTCAAATCCATCTTGCAGGTTAGGTGAATTGGCCACGCTAAATTGCCCATAGTGTTAGGTGTAGGGAAATGGGTCTGGGTGGTTGGCAGGTCGGTGTGGACTTGTTGGGCCGAAGGGTCTGTTTCCACATTGTAACTAATCTATTCATAATATAATAGAAGGAGGCACTCAAAACCAATGACCACCTGATGCTGAAAATGATTTCCTGAAAGGAAAAAAAAACTATGCTGCAGAAAGTGAAAAAGTTCTATCAAACATTTTATGAGCTTTTTGTGTCATTCTCAAACATCCTACTGGCAAGGAAATACTTTTTGTTTTAAGTCTTGTCATTGTTGCAAGGCAGGATGCATAACAGCAAAGTTTCATAAACAGCAGTTAAATTTTTCCTTAGTCATGTTAGTTGAGGGATAAATCTTGACCAGAAAACCATGGGATACTCCCCGTCTCTTCTTCCAGCTAAAGGCTATTTTATGTCCATTTCCCAGGGCAAACAGAGCATCAGCATTCATTTGAAAAATGGCACTATAGACATTACAACACTAGTTTAGTACTACACTGGAATTTTAGCCTGGATTATGTTCCTAAATCCCAGGAATGACATATATTAGTGAAAGCAGTACCGCTGAGCCAAGGCTGACACTGATTGATGCATACACCCACACAAAGAAACAAGATGGATTAAAAGTTTAGACTATACCATATGGAGCTAGCAAGCAGTAAAGTAAATCGGACTACAGGACAGCTCACGTGGTGGACAGACTGAAACTGTAACAGACGGAACCAGGAGAAAATATCAACAAACATTGAGCTGGTCAATAGTAAAGAAGATCAAATTGCAGGAACTGGCATTCTGAAATTCAGCAAAGTGAATGGTCCAATTGTCACTGTGTTGAACTTGTAAAATTTATTTAATCTCTTTTAAATTATCTTACATAAAACATTTCCCTTCATTTTTGTACTGATTTGGAAATACATAGTTAAGTTGTGTTGCAAAACTTACCCTGGAATTAAACCTTTTCATGGTATCAAATGAATAATAGTGTGAGTAATGCTGACACCTTTGTAATCATTAAAAACACGGAAATAGAGAATACACACCATATCATCAACTCCACACTCACAGGAATCCGATTCACGAGAGAGGAAGAAAAGGACAACTAACTCCCATTCCTAGACGTGATGGTACAGAGAACACCAAACGGAGAATTCACCATAAAGGTACACAGGAAAGCCACACACACAGACCAAGTCCTGAACTATGAAAGCAACCACCCCAACACACACAAACGAAGTTGCATCAAGACACTATTCAAAAGGGCCACAACATACTGCAGCACACCAGAACTGCAAAAAGAGGAAGAGGAACACCTATACAAGGTATTCGCAAAAAACGGATATCCTCACAATTTCATCAACGGATGCCTAAGGGAAAGATAACAGAACGAGGACATGCCGCAACCCAAAGGACTAGCCACACTACCACATCAAGAACATCTGAAATGACAGCCAGACTACTGCGACCACTAGGACTTATAACAGCACACAAACCAACAGCCACTCTCAGACAACAACTCACCAAAACGAACGACTCGATACCCAGCATGAGCAAAACTAATGTGGTGTACAAAATCCCATGCAAGGACTGCACAAAACACTATATAGGACAAACAGGATGACAGCTAACAATCCGCATCCACGAACATCAACTAGCCACGAAACGACACGACCAGCTATCCCTAGTAGCCACACACGCAGACGACAAGCAACATGAATTTGACTGGGACAACACTACCATTATAGGGCAAGCGAAACAAAGAACAGCCAGGGAATTCCTACAAGCATGGCACTCATTCACAAACTCCATCAACAAACACATAGACCTGGACCCAATATACCGGCCACTACAGCGGACAGCTGAAACTGACAACCGGAAGCGGCAGGGACAGGCCACTATAAATGCCGGAGGAAACACCACAGAAGCACTTCACAGGAGGCTCCCAAGCACTGAGGATGTCACCTAGACAGGGGACGAAACGTTTGCAACAAAAACTTCCAGCTCGGTGAACAGAACCACAGCAATGCTGACATCACTTACACAACATTGCACATTAGCGATTCCTATTACCAATCAAACTTACAGGGTAGATAGCAAAGTCTCTTCATTGACCTGACCTTCTTGAGATAAGACTGTATAATGAATTTCATCATTTTCTTTTTCTGGCTCTATATTCTGTATTTTGGTTTATTTTCTGTTGTTTTAAGCAAGGACCAGAGATTTGTGACACAAAACATTTTTCACTGTATTTGTCATAAATACATGTGACAATAAATAAATCAAAGCAATCAAAATAAAATTTTTGCTTTCAACCCATTTTATAAAATAGGCGAGCAATTCAATTTGCTCAACACCAACCAACAATCTTGATTTTAATGATCCTGAGGAGTGTTGCCCTTTGCAACAAAATGATCCCATTTCTGTCATTAAAAGCAAAAACTATATTAATGTTGTCAAAATTGTGAGATTGATTTTCAAATAAGACAAGATTACATTCTTTGCCTTCTTGAATTGTATGTTTGATGCAGAGCATGCCATTAAACCACACTATTTCAGGATGAATTGTTTTATCTCCTGTCAACCAGCAAAGGTTGTGTTTGAATATATGCAAGGGAGCAGGCCACAGTCATCTGAGAGCCTTGATCAAGTTTACAAAGATTACAGCAATCATTTCAACCTGATTTCGTTTCTGGGTCAGGTGTGCAAAGGCAGGAGACATATTGAGTCTGCAAACCTGACCTTTAAAATATCCACCAGTTCTTGTGATTTTTGATTGAGGGTGTGGGGTGAGGTGGGAGGTGGTAGTGGAGGTGGAGGTTGGGAGTCAAGTGACCTGGGAACAGCCTAGGAGGCTGACACCTCCGAAGGTGGGCTGGGTGGAAAGCCTACCTTGGGACCCTAGCACTAAGGTCAAAGATAAAAAATGAGAACATAAAATATCCCTTCTGCTCATTCCCCCTCACACTCACACAGACCCAAGCCATTCTACATGTGTTTACCTGTTCCCTTGACCCTTCATATCCTAATGTTACTTAATGCCAATATACTCATCTTCGCTGGCCCCTTAAAGCCCTGTACCATGACATAGCCATTTACCCACCCCCAATACCTTTCAAGCCCATATGTCACCTGATGTACATCATTCCATCTCCCATGTCCCTTTATAGACTCTGTGCAATCTTGCTCCCAACTCAGTCAGTCCTAATACCCCATGTGCCCTTTATAGCCCCTATTTTAACACATGCCAACTCACAACTGCCCTATCCACCACCCTTTGTTCTTCTCTCTCCGTCCCAACTTACATAGCATCCACCATGGCCATATACAAGTTGACAATGTCTATTGACTGTGTCGCTATTGGAAAAATACAACTATTGGTTTAAAAAAAAGTTACCTTTGAAATTCCTTTAACTAATCTCTTATGAAAATATGCACTTATTGAAGCAAACATTTTAATAAGCAGTTGCAGTTGTCCAACAAAATGCAGCAGAAATCCTATAATGATGTTATGTCAGCATGCACTCTGAAATATCGCACTTTTGTTCTAACTCTCATTGAAGCTTGTTGGTAATTCTGAATACTTCTTGACACATCAAATCATTCTAATGGTTTATACACCTTTAACATTATCTTCGCTAGAGTAAATAGTTTGACTGCCTCTCCTCCTGCAAGCATCCCTTACCCCCTCTTCTTTCTGTGTATGCCAGAGGAAGTGGTGGAGGCTGGTGCAATTGCAACATTTAAAAGACATCTGGATGGGGATATGAATAGGAAGGGTTTACAGTGATATGGGCCAACTGCTGCAAATAGGATTAGATTTATTTAGGATATCTGGTTGGCATGGACCAGTTGGACCGAAGAGTCTGTTTCCGTACTGTATATCTCTATAACTCTATAATACCTGGTATCCCCCTAAAAGAAAGATCCTTGACTCAAGCACATGATGTCCTGGGATCATATCCACAGGGGGATGTCAGCATTCCAAAAGGGTACCCTGTCTACCAAAAAAAACTGCACTGAAAAACAAGCTATAAACACATGAACAAAAGAACTAAGAGCAAAAATAGACCATTTAGCCCATTCAGCAAGCTCTGCCATTCAACAAGGTTATGGCTGGCCTGTTTGAGTTCTCAGTCAAGAGTGTACTGCTGGAAAAGCATAGCAGGTCAGGCAGCATCAGAAGAGCAGGAGAATTGACATTTCGGGCATAAGCCCTTCATCAGGAATGAGGCCTGTAGGTCAAGGCTGAGAGATAAATTGGAGTGGGGTGGGGTTTGGGGAAAGGGAGCTGAGAAAGCAATAGGTGGATGAAGGTGAGGGAGAAGGTGATATGTCAGAGGGGAAGTGATGGACAGGTCTGGAGGGCGGTGCCGAGTTGGAGGCTTGGGACTGGGATTATGTGGGGGAAGGGGAAATGAGGAAGCTGTTGAAATCCACATTTATCCTGTGTGGTTGCAGGATCCCAAGGCGGAATATGAGGCGTTCCTCCTCCAGTCATCAGGTGGTAATGATTTGGCAGTGGAGGAGGCCCAGGGCCTGCATGTCTTTAACGGAGTGGAAGGGGGATTTGAAGTGTTCAGTCACGGGGCACTGGGGTTGGTGGGTGCGGGTGTTCCAGAGATGTTCTCTAACATGATCCACAAGAATTCAGCCCCAGGGCGGTAGGGTTGGTGGGTGCAGGTGTCCCAGTTCAGCCACGGGGCGGCGGGATTGGTGGGTGCGGGTGTCCCAGTTCAGTCATGGGGCGATGGGGTTGGTGGGTGTGGGTGTCCCAGTTTAGCCACGGGGTGGCGGGGTTGGTGGGTGTGGGTGTCCCAGTTTAGCCACGGGGTGGCGGGGTTGGTGGGTGCGGGTGTCCCAGTTTAGCCACGGGGTGACGGGGTTGGTGTTCTCAATTCCATTTGCGATTTTGGAGAAGATTTGTAGCTGAGGTTGTGGATCAGGTTGTAAGTTTGCTCACTGAGCTGGAAGGTTTGCTCTCAGTCGTTCCATCACCATACCAGATAACATCATCAGTGAGTCTCCGATGAAGCGCCGGTGTTCTGTCCCGCTTGCTATTTGTGTGTCTTGGTCTGTTGTGGTGGGTGATATCACTTCCGGTTTTTTTTTTGTGAGGTTGGTAAATGGGGTCTAAATTGATGAGTTTGCTGATGGAGTTCCAGTTTGAATGCCAGGCCTCCAGGAATTTCCATGCGTGTCTTTGTTGAGCCTGTCCCAGGATGGATGCATTGTCCCAGTCAAACTGGTGTCCCTTGTTGTCTGAAAGTGATAGTTGGTCATGTCTTTTGGTGGATAGTTGGTGCTCGTGTATCCTGGTGGCTAGTTTCCTGCCTGTCTGTCTGATGTAATGTTTGCTGTAGTCCTTGCAGGTTATTTTGTATATGGCGATTGTTCTGCTGGTTGTAGCTGTGGGTTCCTTTAAATTCATCAGGAGCTGTTTCAGTGTGTAGAAGGTTTGTGGGCTACCATGATGCCTCAGGGCCGGAGTAGTCTGGTCGTCATCTCCAAGATGTCTTTAATGTATGGTAGTGGGGCTAGAATCTCTGGGCATGCTGTGTCTTCTTGTTTAGGTTTGTTGTGTAGGAATTGGCAGACTGTACCTGTTGTTCCCGAATACGTGTTTCCTGAATAAGTGTTTTTCCTCGGCTTCTCAAAGTTCCTGGGTGCTGCAGTGTGTTGTGGTTCATTTAAACAATGTCCTGATGCAGCTCTGTTTATGGGTGTTGGGGTGATTGCTCCTGGGGTTGAGTATCTGGTCCGAGTGTGTGGCTTTCTTGTAGCCACTGCTCTGCAGCTCTCCATTGGCTTTGCATTCGATGTCTAGGAAGGGGAGTCTGTTGTTGTTCTCTTACTCTTTGGTGAACTTTATACCAGTAAGGATTTCATCCTCCATTTCCTCATTCCCTACTAATAGCTCACCATTCTCACACACTAGAATACCACTAGTCACTTTACTAACTCCTTTCCTTATCTATTCTTACATGGTCTAATCTCCAACTACCAAGGAACTCCAAAATCCCATTTCATTTAAACAGTAAGCTGCCTCTGGAAACTATGGGTAAGTACATGACCCTTCATCTTCTCTGAATCCCCCCCTGACAAAAATGACAAGTACAGATTCTGTGGGAGGAAATGAAATTTCCAACTTCACCTGATGCTTCTGCCAATGCTGGGATGCTGTCCCCATTGTGCTAAAAATCTAAGTCATAGTTTCACAATTTCATGGCTCAATAGCCATCTGGCATCATGTCCTCATTTTGTTTCATTTTGTGGGATACTCTGTTCTGTACATAGCAAATTCATGTATGTTAACATTACCTTCCTGTATTGTCCCCTGAGAGGTCATACAGAGTCATAGAGTCATACAGCATAGAAACAGACCCTTTTGTCCAACTCGGTCATGCTGACCAGTTGTCCTAACTAGTCCCATTTGCCTGTGTTTGGTCCATATCCCTCTAAACTTTTTTCTATTCATGTAGCTGTCCAAATGTCTTTTAAATGTTGTAACTGTACCTGCATCTACCACATCCTCTTGCAGTTGATTCCATACACTTACCATCCTCTGAGTGAAAACATTGCCCCTCAGGTCCCTTTTAAATCTTTTCCCTCTCACCTTAAACTCTAGATTTGGACTCCCATACCTTGTCTATTTACGCTATCCGTGCCCCTCATGATTTTATAAACCTTTATAAGGTCACCACTCAGCCTCTGATGCTTCAGGGAAAAAAGTCCCAGCGATCCAGCCTCTCCTTATAACGCAAACCTCCAGTCCCTGCAATATCTTTGTAAATTTTTTCTGTACCCTTTCAAGTTCAACAACACTCCTCTTCTAGCAAGGCAACCCGAATAGTATACAGTATTTTAAAGTGGCCTCACCAATATTTTTTACAGCTGTAACATGACGTCCCAACTCTGATTCTTAACCCTCTGACAAATGAAGGCAAGCATGCCAAATGTCTTCTTCACTACCACTTCCAAAGAATTTTGATGCCACTTCCAAAGAATTTTGAATCTGCACCCCTAGGTTTTTTTGTTCAACAAGACTTGCCAGGGCCCTACCATTAACTGGGTAAGTCCTGCCCTGGTTTGCCTTGCCATTAGCGCAATTGCTGTTAGTATCCTCACTTTACACAGAATAAGCATGTAAGTTGTACAATATCCAGATAATACTGAGAAACTATGAGAAAAATTTGCAAATATTATAAAATTAAAGGCATTTTTTTATGTCTTTAATTGCATTCCTGACAGAGACCTGCAGTTTATATTTTCAGAAATGAGTGTTATCAATTTATGCAATCAATTGGTTGGTATAATTAATATATAATTAATTGGTGAGTGTAATTGATATGTTGTTGTCACCAATGAGTTTGGATGAGTAAATGGGATGCATCCATGGATAATCATCTGAAGTAGATTTTCTGACACTTAACAAAATTCATCAAACAACGCTGCCAAATCACAATGAGTTTAATGGCACAGCCTGTTATTAATGTCAAGCAACTTGGTTGAAGGAAATCTCCCTGAACTGGTACAATTGAACAATGTTTTAACACATAGCTGTTTATTTTTGTTTCTTATGTTCATTAACATTCTTTAACATAAGTAAGATTGGCAATCCTGTGTAGTGAACATTTCAATCCAGTGTCTAATGAAAGACCAGTTTTAAATAACTGCAAATGACTTTTATAAAAAGTACACAGATCAATGTACTAGCTATGTTGCTGAATAGTAGCCAGATTTTTTGTTATCTAAAAACATTTAAAATGTGCTCAATATACCCCTTCACCTATAATAGACAAATTAATTTTAACAGACTCCTTGAATTCCCACAAAAGGGCATGATTAGAGAAATTTACCATGTTGAACTGGATGCTGGAGATGTGACCTGCTTTGTGGGTAGGTCTCAAATGCAGCATCATATTCCAAATATACCAACATGGGCAGAAATCTGGATCACACTGCTTCATCTTGTTTCATTGTGACATGTAAACGTAGAAACCAAGAGCAGGAGTAGGCCACTGGGCCCTTTGAGCCTGCTCCACTATTCAATATGATCATGATTGATCAGTATTCCTGCCTTATCCCCATATTCCTTGATGCCTTTCGTATCAAAAATTATATCTGTCTCTTTCTTCAATATACTCAGTGATGCAGCCTCCATAGCTCTCTGTGGTAGCAAATTACCCAGATTTACTACCCTCTGAATGAAGTACCTTTCCCTCATCACAGTCCTAATTGGTTAACCATATATCCCGAGACTCTGATCCTTTAATCTAGACTCCCCAATCAGGGAAAACATCCTTTCTGCATCTGGTCTGTCCAGTCCTGTTGGAATTTTATACATTTCAGTCAGATTCCCCGTCACGCTTCTGAGCTTTTGTGAATACAGGCACAGTTGAACCATTGTCTTCTTATACAATATCCCTGCCGTCCCTGGTATCAGCTTAGTGAACCTTTGCTAGACTCTCTCTATGGCAAGTACATCCTCTCCGATGTAGGGAGACTAAAACTGTACACAAGAAAATATGCTCTTACAAAGGCCCTGTAGAACGGAAATAGGAAATCCTTACTTTTAAATTGAACTCCTGCTGAAGTCAGTGGTGCAGTTTGGCCAGTAAGCTTTCCCAGCAAAGCTTGCTTCCCACAGATGCAGGGCACTATAGACTATAGACATTGTATTGAGAATGTCATATAATAACAGGTAAATTCATCAGCAGAAAAGGGTTATATTACACCAATGTGCAAGTCATCTGTATTCATCAGTACCTCACCTTGGAAGTCTGCACAAGCTGCCTGGGAACTGCCATAATGCCCACATCTTTGATAACTCCAGTTCTTGTTTTATTCCAGTGCTGATGTTTTACAAGGATCACTGGGAGACAAAGGCTACCCACTGCAACCATGTCTCATGATTCCACTATCAATCCCTGACTGAATGGAGTGTAAATACAATGTAACCCACTTTTCCACCGGGGCATCATTAAGAAGATGACAGACTTCCTGAAGGTGAAGTTTCATTGCTTGGATCAGTCTACGGGGCTCTTGCACTTCATTCTAGACAGAGAATGCTTCAGGATCATTGTATATGATTCTGAACTAGAGCAGGCAATAAAAGGATATGTTGGACTCTGAAGAATTGGTAGAGCAGCAGCATTTATTGAGGTGGAAGGTGAGGATATAGCACAGGAAGGACATCACCTTCTGCATGACAGAGTGGTGCAGTATTGGTGCAGGCAGGACTTAACTGACCCAAGTTCTGATAGACCTGAATTGGTAAAGTTATCATTCGTTAACTCAGTTTGTTGTTGGATGAAAGGCAAGTTATTCCTGTTCATTCCCAGGAGAAAATACACCTTTCTTGTTTGTTTTTCCTTCACTTCTTCCTAATGTTTTGTAAAAGAGAATGTTAACAAGTGCTTGAAGGCTTTCCGACACATGATGCTCCCACATTCAACAATGACAAGATGTTGTGCTACACTAGGCATTTGAGAAAGAATAGAACTCTCCTAGACAGGGGTGTAACATGGTACGGTGCCGAGATGCTCGGTACCTTCACTCTTGCTATGACAGTTGATGAGACAGATAATGATGTAAAATGACAATCTGCTTACGAATGTCAGTTTCTATTTAAAATGAAATGTCACCCATGCCACCTATATGTCCTGAGAAATGTTTCTTTTCCATGATCCTCCAACTATATTGACTGTGAAGGGCTGATCCTGGCTGGCAGCATTTGGCCTGGTACACACCTGGCCTTTAAGCGTAGTGCTGGTGGTGTGAATTTCAAAAGGTCCTGACAGCACTGAGTACTTCTGTGGCTGGTGACTGCACAATAGCACATAAACCTGTGGTACGTAGGTGGAGAGTAGACTGTGGGACACTACTCACGAGAGCTCAGGGAGAGAAACTCTCCATGACACTACCCAAAATTAACACTTAGCTGATGTTTGGTAAAATCCAGCTCTATGTGCCAGTCTGCTAGAAGTCTCACTCACAGAGAGCCTCCAATCCAACAGAGGTCAGGGCTCTACATTGCTCAGCAATGCCACTGGTACGGCAGTGGCTGTTGCTGGTACTATACCCACCCAAGGTTCAGGATTGTCTGTGGACCAGGGCACCAGTGAATGGAAAGATGATAGAAGTTGCTGATTGTGGATCACAGGGATGGGGTTTGGCAGCAAGAGCAGAGCGCTGACATTCAGAGGCTGCCCACTTTTTGCTCCAAGGTCTTACAGCCAAGCATTCTGTGCCTTTGAATGAGGAGACACTCCCTTGAAACCTTTCAAGCAACTCCTAGAGAGCTTATGCTTCAAGCTCCCTTCATAATGACTGTATGTCTGCTACTGAGAGAATCTAGCTGTGGTGGGAGGAAATGCATCAATTACTGCCTTAAAAGCTTCAATTGATCGGAAACACTGTCCATATGTCTTCCTGCTACCAACTTAATTGAATCAGTGGTGGGAAGGTATTGAAGTAAATATCCCCAATGGCATGAAACCCATGATGGGGGAGGGAATGAAATTCAGCCCTAGGTATTTGTAGGTGTCATTAACAGCAATCACTATTCTGTTCTCATCAGGTGGGCTTATGCCCGAAATGTCGATTCTCCTGCTCCTCAGATGTTGCTTGACCTGCTGTGCTTTTCCAGCACCACTGTCTCGACACCATTTTCATAAGAATCCAAGTTTGGATTTGGGAATGGGTTTTAATCAATTTTCAGTCCATTCACTCCACTTTTCTTGAAGTAAAGACGTTACAGGTAGATGCCTGAAAAAGCATTACTAGCAGAAAAGTTCATCTATATAGAGGCTGGGAAATGAAATTGTGAGTTATTGGGCTGTATTCACTTCTCATTTTCTTGTTAAAGTTCAGGGGAGTCAAGACCCATTGCCCTGTATTGTTTGTCCAGCATAATACACTGAAGAAAAATCAATAGCTGGAGACTAAACTGATCGATATTAAACAAGCCACACAAAGAACTTTCTGGCAGGTTATTTTATATGGTTCAGGTGGAAACATATTAGTAATGATTCTTAATGTGCTGTATTTCTTGTAAATAAATACTTAAGTACTTGATAAATAATTACTAATTACTTAAAAACAACTTTTAAAGCAGTGTTAAACAAAATGGATTGTTCTTTCATATCCTATGATATTGAATATTAAAAATATACTGCGTACATATTTTAATAGGTTGTTTGAGGTATTTCAAAATCCATTGAGTTCTCAAGTACTTAGAAACTCTTGAGAATTTGATAACTTTTTTCCAAGAACTATGTTCAATTTAATTTAATGTGTCAGGTATCTGTTCATTACAACAGCACTAATTCATTCTGATAACCTGAATAACTTGCAGATTAATAAGGAAAATAACGCTTCATGAGTCAACTCATGGGCCATTGGGAAATAAAACAGGAAAGTGGGATTAGTTGGATTGTTCTTTCCAAGAGACAGCATAGAATAGTGGACCATGTAGCCTCCTTAAGTGCTCTGACATTCTATTGGACAGAAATTCATCTGGGCCCCAGGGAATGGCAACGCAGGCAATTACAATTGCTGAGGACTCAGACAAAGAACTTGATGGGGTGGTGCAGCATACAGGAGAGTGTTGAATAGGCACTCACATGCAGGTGCTAGGTTCATTGGCTAGCTTGCTAGATAATCTTCTGTCACTGTCAAAGAGAATGGAGAGGCCTGATTCCAGTGTGAAAATTGGTGCAGTGCAGAATTTGTTTCCTTCAGCCTCTGCTTCAGCATGACAGAAGTTTCAGGGCATGGGAATGATAAGATCAAACAGCCAGGGTCTTCTTCAAGAGGACTAGAGATTAATCATCCATTGTCCATTGTTTAAACACCTAACTCAAACATTGCAAGATAAATATGTTACCTTTTCACTTTAATCAACTCAAGCAAATTTGATTCACATTTGCATTGGATGAATACCAATATTTTGTTTTAACCAAGTATTCCATTCATTTTAAATTTCACATTATGATTCCTAAGACTAAAGTTATATTTTAAAACATATACATTATTAACTAGATAATCACTATATGGATGATGCAAGGACAGTACACATGGGAGTCACACCAATTCAAAGAGGGATGCCTTTTGAGACTGAACAGAGAACTTAGGACCTAGATGGTCACTGAAGATGGGGCAAAGTAAATCTGGCATATATGAGAAGCCAAGATTGGAGGCACAGGGTAAAAACAATGACTGCAGATGCTGGAAACCAGATTCTGGATTAGTGGTGCTGGAAGAGCACAGCAGTTCAGGCAGCATCCACGGAGCAGTAAAATCGACGTTTTGGGCAAAAGCCCTTCATCAGGAATAAAGGCAGTGAGCCTGGAGCATGGAGAGATAAGCTAGAGGAGGGTGGGGGTGGGGAGAAAGTAGCATAGAGTACAATAGGTGAGTAGGGGAGGGGATGAAGGTGGTAGGTCAGGGAGGAGGTGGAGTGGAAAGGTGGAAAAGAAGATAGGCAGGTAGGACAAGTCATGGGGACAGTGCTGAGCTGGACGTTTGGAACTAGGGTGAGGTGGGGGAAGGGAAAATGAGGAAACTGTTGAAGTCCACATTGATGCCCTAGGGTTGAAGTGTTCCAAGGCAGAAGATGAGGCGTTCTTCCTCCAGGCGTCTGGTGGTGAAGGAGTGGCGATGGAGGAGGCCCAGGACCTCCATGTCCTCGGCAGAGGGGGAGGGGGAGTTGAAATGTTGGGCCACAGGGCGGAGTGGTTGATCGGTGCGGTTGTCCCGGAGATGTTCCCTAAAGCACTCTGTTAGGAGGCGCCCAGTCTCCCCAATGTAGAGGAGACCGCATCGGGAGCAACGGATACAATAAATGATATTAGTGGATGTGCAGGTAAAACTTTGATGGATGTGGAAGGCTACTTTAGGGCTTTGGATAGAGATGAGGGAGGAGCTGTGGGCGCAGGTTTTGCAGTTCCTGCGGTGGCAGGGGAAAGTGCCAGGATGGGAGGGTGGGTTGTAGGGGGGCGTGGACTTGACCAGGTAGTCATGGAGGGAACGGTCTTTGCGGAAGGCGGAAAGGTGTGGGGAATGAAATATATCCCTGGTGGTGGGGTCTTTTTGGAGGTGGCAGAAATGTCGGCGGATGATTTGGTTTATGCGAAGGTTGGTAGGGTGGAAGGTGAGCACCAGGGGCGTTCTGTCCTTGTTACGGTTGAAGGGGTGGGGTCTGAGGGTGGAGGTGCGGGATGTGGACGAGATGCATTGGAGGGCATTTTTAACCACGTGGGAAGGGAAATTGCGGTCTCTAAAGAAGGAGGCCATCTGGTGTCTTCTGTGGTGGAACTAGTCCTCCTGGGAGCAGATACGGTGGAGGCGGAGGACTTGGGAATAGGGGATGGCATTTTTGCAGAAGGTAGGGTGGGAAGAGGTGTAATCCAGGTAGCTGTGGGAGTTGGTGGGTTTGTAAAAAATGTCAGTGTCAAGTCGGTCGTCATTAATGGAGATGGAGAGGTACAGGAAGGGGAGGGAGGTGTCAGAGATGGTCCAGGTAAATTTAAGGTCAGGGTGGAATGTGTTGGTGAAGTTGATGAATTGTTCAACCCCCTCGCGGGAGCATGAGCTGGCGCCAATGCAAGTCATCAATGTAGCGGACGAAGAGGTGGGAAGTGGTGCCGGTGTAATTACGGAAGATCGACTGTTTTACGTAGCCAACAAAGAGACAGGCATAGCTAGGGCCCATACGTGTGCCCATGGCTACCCCTTTGGTCTGGAGGAAGTGGGAGGATTCGAAGGAGAAATTGTTAAGGGTGAGGACCAGTTCGACCAAACGAATGAGAGTGTCGGTGGAAGGGTACTGTTGGGGATGTCGGGAGAGGAAAAAACGGAGGGCTTGGAGGCCCTGGTCATGGCGGATGGAGGTGTAGAAGGATTGGATATCAATGGTGAAGATAAGGCGTTGGGGGCCGGGGAAACAGAAGTCTTGGAGGAGGTGGAGGGCGTGGGTGGTGTCTCGAACGTATGTGGGGAGTTCCTGGACTAGGAGGGATAGGACAGTGTCGAGGTAGGTAGAGATAAGTTCAGTGGGGCAGGAGCATGCTGAGACAATGGGTCGGCCAGGGTGGTCAGGCTTGTGGATCTTGGGAAGGAGGTAGAACCGGGCAGTGTGGGGTTCCAGGACTATGAGATTGGAAGCTGTGGGTGGGAGATCTCCTGAGGTGATGAGGTTCTGTATGGTCTTGGAGATGATATTTTGGTGATGGGGGGTGGGATCATGGTTGAGGGGGCGGTAGGAAGAGGTGTCCTCGAGTTTGTGTTTGGCTTCAGCGGTGTAGAGGTCAGTGCGCCAGACTACCACTGCGCCCCCTTTATCCGCTGGCTTGATGGTGAGGTCGGGATTGGAGCAGAGGGATTGGAGGGCTATGCGTTGTGAGGGTGAGAGGTTGGAGTGAGGGAGGGGGGTAAACAGGTTGAGGTGGTTAATGTCCCGGCGGCAGTTGGAAATGAAGAGATCAAGGGCAGGTAATAGGCCAGTGCGGGGTGTCCAGGTGGATGCAGTGTGTTGGAGGTGGGCGAAGGGGTCCTCAGAATGTGGGTGGGAGTCCTGGTTGTGAAAGTAAGCTCGGAGGCGGAGGCGGCGGAAGAAGTGTTCGACGTCACGGCGTGTATTAAATTCATTGATGCGTGGACGGAGGGGGATGAAGGTGAGTCCTTTGCTGAGGACTGATCGTTCGTCCTCAGTGAGGGGGAGGTCTGGAGGGATGGTGAAAACTTGGCAGGGTTGGGAGCTGGGATCTGGTGTGGGTGTGGAGCTGGGAGTGGGGGCAGAGCCAGTAACTGGAGTGGGTGTGATGGTGGGAGGAATGGGGGTGGAGTCATGAGCAGGGATAGTGGGGATCTGGGGAGCCGGGAATGGTGACAGTTGGAATGATGACAGTGGGATATGAGGGGGTCGTGTCAGCAGAATGCAGGTGAGTGGCGTTGGTGGGGGCGAAAGTGGTGGCAGACATGGCAGTATGGGTGGCGGAAGTCACTGAGCGTGTGACATCAGCGATGATGTGAGGGACCGAAGTGATGTCATGTGTGTTGCATGAGGAATTGTGAGGGGCGGAAGTGGTTGTGGGACTGGCCATGATGGGGGCGGAAGTGACATCATCAATCAGCTAGGGGGTGGCAGCTGCATCAGCCGCCTGGCTAATGGCGTCCAAATAGTTCCAGAGGCCGGGGGAATCTTCTGGAATGTTTGAGGAGTGCTGATTATGGAGGTGGGTAGATAAAAGTTTGTTGTACTTACAGTTTTTGATGTTTGAGATGGAGTTGAAATACTGTTTGTTGAGAGTATGAATTCTCCTGATGATGTAGTACAGACTGGGTCCTTTGCAATTCTGAGAGAGTGTGGCCCTCAGCTGAGGCAGGGCTGACTGTAGAGAGGTTAGGTGCCGGCGCATTGCTGCAAGCGTGGAGCGGAGGATCTTGAAGGAGAACTGTTGCTGGTGTTTTTGAATCTATAGTCTGCACTGTTTGTCCTTTTCAGGTCCAAACTCTGCTGGTTTGGAGATTAGAGGCACGCTGAGTTTTCAGATGGTTATAGAATGGAAGGAGGTACAGATATAGCGAATGGCATTTTTGGGAGTTTTTACATATATTAACAAGACTCTATAAATGTGTACTGTTGTTATATTCTTGGATTGCAGATAGTTAAAATGTAATTCAAGTAACTGTTCTCCAATAATTAAAACAATACACTACTGGAGCACCTCTACAGCTCTGTGATGAATATACAAATGTATGAAACTAGGAAGAATGAATAAGCAAATCAAACATGGCCATTTAACTAGAGCATGGCTGATCTACAGCTGAACTCCATTTAATTGTCTTGACTTAATATCCCTTGGAACCCTTTCACAATGGATATCTTTTCATCTCAGTGTTAAACATTTCAAGAGTCCTTTTTTTGGAGGTAATAAAGAATCATAAATGCCCTTTTTTTGTGTATTTCATGTAGAAAAAATGGTTTCTCTGTGCTGATTCCTATGTTATTGTGGCTAAGTGAGACTACTGTTGAATATTTGAAGGTTTTTCACCAGAAGGCCCAATGCGTTTTCTCATCTCATTAACTGTCTACCCTGCCCCAGTGGCACCCTTCACATTTGATTACAGACCCATCGTACCATGCCCCTTTTCCTAACAACCCATCAGTACTGAGATATCCTGGATTTCACTGCCATCTCTTGCACTTGTGCCATCTTTAAAAGCCCGTTGTAACCTGGAAAAACACTATCCACTCAGAGCTACTCTGTATGTTTCCTGGCATTTGCCCTGGCAGACAGAGAGAAATTGGCAGCCTGCTTTGTGGGTAGGGACCTGGAGTTCCAGCTGGATGGGCTGGTATAAACACAGGATTTTATTATTCCCCAGAGCCAGCAGTGGAGACAACAAAAGTATACCACACCAGCTTGGTCTGTGTTTGCCACCAGATCTCAGCAGTTTGGACAAATACACAGCAGTTTGGATGAACATCAGTGACCTTCTCCACTCTGCAAGCATAAGTGCCATAAACATCTCTCTAATACCTCCCACTCACTCTGTCTCTGCTATTGTATCCATCTGTCACAAAGGCTCATGTATAACTCTCATGATTGTCTGCCATTTCTTCCCTCACTCAACGTCACTCACACCAAACCCCAACATCACTAACTCTGCATGCCCTCTGTGCTGACTATTCACTCCCTTAGAACACCTCCCCATCTGCACTAACAGTAATAACTGTGTCACTCACTCTCATCTCTTGTCATACCAGCCTTTCTCTCATTCTAGGAAGGAGTTGGCAGAAAGAGTCAAGAGGTGGGCTGCCCAACATTCAGCTCTTCAACTTTTTTAGAATTCTTAGAAGTTGGTTTATTGTCACACGCACTCAAGTTCAAAGTACAGGAATACAGTGAAATGTGTGCAATATCGTCACACAAGGCACCATCTTCGGTACAAAGTACCTAGCTACTAAAATAGATTAGGAACAAAAATAAGAGAAAAGTCAGGAGTTCTACATTACAGTTTTACATAGCAGAAATAAGGAAATTAAAGAAATAAAGTTAAAAGATAAACATTACATTCCTTCTATAGCTTACAGTCTCACCATGCTGTGGACATACCACACGTGGTTTCGCTACCCCCACATTGCTGGACTCAAGATCTGTGACAGGCTCACTGCACTAGGTCCCAGCTTGCTGGCCAACCCCTCCAAGGCTCCAGCCTGCTGGCCACTCCGCTCTGACCCTGCACTTGCTGGCTGTCCCACTTGGCTCTGGCCTATCAACTACTGGCTGCCCTACTCCCCTCCGGCCCGCTGACCACTGCCTGTCCTGCTCTCCTTCGGCCGGCTGATCACCGGCTGTCCTACCTTGCCCCAGCCCACCAAAACTCACCGTCCTGGTCTGCTCTGATTCACAGACCACTGTCCATCCTATTCTGCTCTGGCCCACTGACCGCTGCCCGTCCTACTCTACTCCGGTCCACCAACAACTGGCCATCCACTCTGAGCCCTCAGCTGTTGCAACACTGCTGCTCTCTTAAGGGCAAAAGAAAAGCACATAAAATGAGGAAAGAAACTACAAAATGAGGGAAAAAAAGAGAAGCAGACAGAAAGGACAAACCCTGAGCTGAGCCTGGACGTTGCCTACTTCGCTACTACCATCGTGGATGGGAAAGAGAAGAACTATCTAGCTTCCATGTCTTGTCATCATAAAAGAGGCAGCTACAGACAGGAAAGTATCTGACTCAGCCTCCCCATGTACCTAAGCCCCACAGACTGATCACAGAGGTTTCCCTTGATTTACCAAGCTGGGACAATACAGGTGAAGACCCCACCATGCTGATCACATTCTAACACATTCCCTGGCAACATGCTGTATCACTGCCTCTGCTTTTATTTATATTTGATTCCTGTTGGGGTCCATACAAGAAGGCACAGGTCTGAGAAAATATATAACGTAGTTGTAAGGATTGTAGTCTGCTGGGAGTGTGCAGGTAGCAGCAGAAGTTTGGTAAGCAAAGCACACTGCTTTTTTTATTATTTTATGAAACCGTACAAAATACAAATAGTTGACAAGAAACAAAAAGCAGCAGTTCATTAAAAAAACACTATTTACAGGTGAAGGGACAGCAAGGCCAAACCCCAAACCCAACTGTTCAATTAGTTAACAGGGAAATGAGGGTGAACCTCAAATCCCACCTTAAGTCATCAAAAAGAAAACAATAACAAACACAGACAAGACAACCAAATGAGAAACAGTGCACAGAACACAGACCCCCCTCCCCCCAGCAATTCAACAAGCCACCCACCCCTCCCACCTTCTGGCCAACAGGCAGCCCCACCCCCACCACGCCCCTTTCTGGCTCTCAGTCTGCCCATGCTCCTTCTGACTCCCAACCCACCCCCACGTCCCTATGCCTCTTCCGGCTCTCGGTCCACCCCTTCTGGCTCTCGGCCCACCCCTATGCCTCTGTGATTAGGAGGGCAAACCCATCTAGCACACTACTTTATAGAGAGAGTGAGAAGTAATGGGACATTGCATGGGTTTTTAACTTCTTTGTCTACAGGTGGCAGAAAGTGAAAGTTGTATCGTAGCAGCTGAGGATCAGATCAATAAATTGTTCTCAGTATTACAATCCCTTGCAAAGTGATAAGGTTGGATGTTCACCTATTCTGCTGTGCGTGCCCATTGTGCTGGGCAATTTGCCTGGACACCGTTTCACCTCCTTTCTCCTGTTCCCCTCCTCTATTAATTGTTCCAGAGCAGGACCTAAAATATCTCTGACTGTCATTCTATTTTTTTTGCCAGCTCTCAGAGTGAATAGGATGTCTGACACTCCTGTTCTTTCTTTTTCTTTTTTTCTTTTCTTTTTTTTCTTTTTATAATCCATGCACTACTGACCTACAGCAGTAGTGCTTATTTTCCCCAGCACCTATATTGTGTGTACAGGTGTAGGACATACACAATGAACAACGAGCGCAAAAATTTTTATTCATTTTCCATCACCAAGAAGAAAGGAAACACCAGGGTGGCCGGTGACAAGCAGTGGCCCTTCTCGTCAAAGGGCAATGCTGCGTGATCAAACAGTGAAAGGGGAGGGCGGAGACTAAATCAAAATAGAGTTGGAGGGGGAAATAAAAACCTCCACATTCTGCAGTGCCCACCTCTCCCTAAAAACCTCGAGGTGTTGGTAGACACGTGTGCTCCTTCTCCAGGGACACATGGGCTCGAACGTAACCATAGAAGGGGACAGGCAATTGGCCATAACAGCCCCCTCCACGGCCCACTGCCTGGATCTGTTTATGACCAGTTTGACCAGGCCCAGGAGCACTGACTGCCATTCATAATGTTTACCAATTTACTGCTAATTTATGACGTGGTGAAAGATTGTGAAGATATATGCAAAGGAGAGATTGAGAGATACAATCAACCTTTAAATGGTGCCATTGTCTTATGATTTCCCAATCCTCATCATTGAGTTTGGCACATAAACTGTGTGGATAGTGCTGAAAGTTGTCATTTTTAGTTAATTCAGGTCATTATCTGACTTGCCTCCTTTTAAGCTCCATCCCCAGTTTGTTCTTAAAATTGTATGCAAGTAGGGGGTTATTCAGCAAAACATCAGATCTCTTGAGCCATTACTTTACCACATTACAACCGAACAGTAGTAATTCCCTTTCCATGCTGTTACTGTTTGATAAAATATGAGACTATTACTTGTTATTAAAGTTGTTGTCAAATATTAATAATTAGTTTAATTGTTAAAAGTAGTTAAGGATGTAAATCTACTATTACATTGCTTTTTAGCCTTGTTCATATGGTCCATGAACGATTTATCATAATTACCAGTTTACTAGCTCTTCTCTGAGCAGTAATCTAACTATGAACTTTTATTATAGTTCCCCGCAGCTCTGCTGAGGGCTGTGAAGTGTGGAAGCAATTCAGCAATAAACAAATAACAAATGTGAGAACTCTGATGTAGGAAGAAGAGATGAATGTAATTTACTTTGATCTGGAATAAACAAGATGACTCAGAGCAAAACTGGAACAAGTAAAAGAAATGCCCGCGCTGGGCTTTTGATCTCATAATTGCAATACTTACTGGCTTCATTAATAGCATGTGACCAGAATTAATTAACATGTAAAAATGTCTTGTAGACAATCAAACCAGATAGTGCATAGTTTGTGATTCAGTGTAGAACAGTTATTGCAGATTGTGATGGGTTAGCATCTATTAAAACTATCATTATCAATGCCACACACAGGATACTTTGAGAATTATGATTCAAGGTTGATGGCAGGCTGAAATGAATCTCACACCATGATCTCAAAGAACATTTTGTTTAATTAGATGAAACACTAAAACCCTCACTGCTCTACGAGCAGAATTTTCTTCCTAATAGTATAACATGAGCTGTTATAAAATTGTTAAAACTGCAGGGAGCAGGGATAAGCAGCTACATTTATATAGTGCCTGTGCATTAGAAATTGTACCCAAATGAATGTAAAAGTATAAAATTCCATGTTTAGATTGTTCATGCTCCTTGATCTCAATTTATTAGATAATCTATTATGGTTCCAAAGTCTAGTATTTCCATACACAGTAAACGATACATATAGTACTGTCTCACAGCGTGATTAGTTTGTATGTGGTTTGTTTTCTCCCAGTAATGTCTATGGAATCAATCACAACAGCAGCTAATAGTTTTTACCCTTTTAATGATGTTCAAAAGTTTTATTATCCCCTTTTCCTCTAGGCTCGTTCTTATTTCCAAGGTGTAGTTACTTACGGTTATTACATCAGTTAGCATAAATTCTGAGGAAACCTTGGATTCCGGTTCAGTTCTGGATGTCCACTGCCTGGACTACACTATGTAGACAATAGTGGTTCAATATTGAATGAGTGCTGTGGTTTTAGAGCCAAAAATTGGATATTCTAAATTCTAATGCCAGAGAAATTCGGCCTGACAGAAAATTGGTGAAAGCAAATTAAATAGCTGCAAGCAGTTATTGACTACAGAGAACAGTGGAAACCAAGATCAAAGGGATTACAAAGATTCAAGGGAAATCTGTCATAACTAGCCCATGGGCTGTGCCTTGGAGAATATCGATCAGACTTTCTGGCACCTTGACAGTCTGAATATGTGCATTTTATACCTCCGAGTATAGCAACTGTGAAAGGGTTTGCATGACCCATTGGATAGTTTGAACCCAGCTCATGACCTCATTTGGCTAAAGGTTGTCGACCATTCATGAAGGTTAAGGGTGAGAGGAGATAAGAATACACACCTGGAAGCCACACCTTCACGAAGTCTCGACCTGGATCAGCAGTGGAGCTCCAACCACCTAGAGAGACAGTGAAGATCCATTTTGACCTGCAAGACCCACCTTTGTTGAAGAGAGCCAGCTCCTTGTTGGAAGGAGATTCAAATGGCCCAGCTCAAACATGTTGATTGTGGTGGGTAATATTCTCTCTTAGAGCAATAGAGCTTGATAGCGAGTAAATATGGTTGGAATTTGGGAAATGCTCTCATAATGCTTTTAATCTTTTGTTAAGAAAATTGAGTTGAACCACAAACTGAATTCTGTGTCCCTTTGTCCACCTCACTGATAACAGCGCTTGGGTGAAGTGTTTTTTTATATTATAACTGGACAAAGTGCCCAAAGAATGGGCAGCAGCTGGACATTGCTAGGGAGTCATCGAGAAAGGAAGGCAGGCAATTGGGACCTTGCTCATTGGGTTATGGTGCTGGAGAGTGAACAGGAGAGGATGATCTGGCAAAAGTAGTTGGAAGTAGGTGTGGCAGTCAATTGTTTGGGTTGATCAGTAAGGGAGCAAGTGATGGTCACTATGCAGAGATCCATGGTTTTAACATGGAGCCAAAAAGAGAACTCCTGCCGCCTCTAAGTCCACATTCCTGTAAGCATTTTTAATGAATTATCCTTTTTGATGCTTGCCTCTAGAGTATCTTAAAAAAACCACTGGTAAGGCTGCATGAAGACTTTGTTTTCCAAAGTGCTTCTGGCTACCTCCAGTCAATCAATTTTGCAAAGGCCTCCTGAAACTGGCATTAAGTTCCTTATTTGAGCATATAAAGTACCTACTATCTATTTCAATCCCTTAGCCAAGATATCTGCATTTTGTGTTGATGTGAGTGCAGTGGGGGTGGCACTCTCATGGCTTGTATTAAGTGTATGATCCAATGTGTCATAATGGAGGGTTAGGACCTGGCTTACTCCCAGGGAATCTTTGTGTGTTAAATGCCATAATGAGCATGTCCTTATAAAACTCCTTCGAGCCCCGGTGTCCCTGGAGAAGGAGCACGAGGTGTCCACCAACACTCTTGAGCTGTTCAGGGAGAGGTGGGCACTGCGTGGACTCGAGTGTATTTCCCCCTCCAACTCTATTTTGATTTAATCCCTACCCTCCCCTTCACCTTTTTGATCACGCAGGATTGCCCTGTTTTGAGAAGGGCACTGCTTGTCACTGGCCACACGGGTGTTTCCTTTCTTCCTAGTGGTGGAATATAAATAAAGATTTACGCACTTGTTCTTCACTGTGTCCGACACCTACACACACACACACAATATGGGTGCTGGGGAAAAATAAACACTACTGCTGTTAGGTGGTAGTGTGGGGATAAAAAAAAAGACAAAAAGAACAAAAAGGAAAAGAATACTCCTTGATCAACTAAGTCAACCTCACATATTCTTTTGGAAGTTAAATATTGTTAGATTTAGAGATTTGGAAAAAATAATTTCAAGAAATGGATAATATAACATTGAGAATTTATGCAATTTAAACTAGCATAAAATCAAAGACAAAAGTCTTAAGATGTTACAGTCATGGGGTCACGCCAATGCATCACCCATGGGTTATTGATTAGACTGGACATCTTCAGTTGTTGTTCAACTGGTAAAATAAACACCTTCAGAATTTCCATCATATTACTGAAAAATTGCTGTTTCCTCAGCACCATCTCTGTTACTGGCAGTACTGTTCTATTCTAGAGAGCATTTTCAACAGTCCTGTGAAGTCTTTGACTTTATGTCAACAATGTTAAACAATTGCCTTATGCCAGCCGAAGTGATTCTACTGGATTCTTTCTTCAATTTGGGTTCCACTACAAATCTGGGAAGCACAATGAATTCTCCTACTGGTTGCCCCTTGACTGGTTGGACAATAATGCTTTGTTCTTAAACCATGTTTGGATGGCTGTTTACTTCTGGGCTAATTGTTCTCTGGAAGGTTGATATACTCTTCTAGCTTTTCCACAGAAGTTGAGGTCATGTGTGCAGGCTCAAAGGGGAGTATGTTGAATGTCAACAATATACACATTTTCAATTCTCTTATCTGTGTTATGGTGGGATAACATGGTGGCAGCAGTTTAAATAGTAACTTACAAATGAGAATTAGACAAATACTTGAAAAAGGAAAATATCTGTTGGGTTACAACGGAAGAACACCAGAATGGGACTATTTACATTTCTCTTAATAAGTGGGCACATAAATGATGGGACAAGTAACTTTCTTTAGTATTATACGGTTTCAAGGTATCCCGGAGCCTTAATTTCCTCTTTCAGGTAAAAGGGAAAGAATGGGAACTGATATAAAGCAATGAGTAATTTAGGCAAGGTAACTATTTAACTTCTAATCACGATACATGACTCATGTAAATCCTACCACTTGGTGAAAGCTTTCTGTATCTAATAATTAAAGGATAAGAGTTCAATTAACACACGCTATGTAATATGATTTTGTTTTCAAACCAATGAATATTTCCAATGACCAATCTCTATTCGGTAGCCCTAATAATAATAATATGAGTCAAACATAGATTTTGGAAGAAACTATTACTCCAACTAAAATATGAACAAATCAATATAATGAAGAAAGTGAATATTAAAAAAAAGAAAGAATTCTGATCCCATTCATAGAATCTCCACGGTATGGAAGTTGGCCATTCACCTATCGAGTTCACACTGATCCTCCGAACAGCATTCCACTCAGATCTACCATATCGCTGTAACCTTGAATTTCCCATAGCTAACCCTCCTAACCTGCACACTATGGACAATTTAGAACCACCAATCCATCTAAGCTGTACATTCCTGGACACCAGGGGCAATTTAATTGCCGATAGTGTTCAGGGAAATGTGAGTTAAATGCATTAGTCAGGGATAAATTTAGAATAATGGTGTCTTGGAATAGGTCTGGGTGGGTTACTCTTCAGTGGTTGGTGTGGACTTTTTGGGCCAAATAGCCTATTTACACACCAGCAGGGATTCTATGAATCCATCTAACCCGCACATCTATGGACTGTGGGAGGAAACCAGAGCACCTGGAGGAAGAATGTCTAAACCTCACACAGACAGAGCCTAAGGCTGGAACTGAACCTGAGTTCTTATCACTGTGAGGCAGCTGTGCTAACCACTGAGCAATTGTGCCAGCCTTATACATCAACTCTCATTCCCTGACCGGGAATCCAACCAGGCCACTCTGGTGAGAGCATCAAATCCTACCGACTGGGCCACCAGAAAAGGTGAGTTCCTACAATATACAGTGCATGTAATGTACATAGTATTGTAATTCCAATTTGTATGATCTAGTGCTCATATTTATATGGTAAGCTGCATAAACAGATCAGTTCCCAATGCTTACGCAACTATTCCAAAAGCTCCACTCAAAGAAGATATGAGTTTGCCTTTAGCAGAGTGGAAATGCTATAAGATAAAAAAATCAGGCATGAATGTCATGATATTGAAGAATTTAACAGCCATTTATTTGAGCTAACTATTATGCAAAAGTATTATATTCCTCAGGAACATAAATATCTTGGGCTAATTTCAGGCTTTCGGTTTACAATAGAGGAGCATGCTTCCAGTAAAATCATGTTTCAAATGATTTGAGGTATAGACAGAGTATGAAATCTTTACATCCTCAGATCACATGTGATGATGGAGTAAGCATACTCTGAGTATGTCTTTTAAAGATATGTTGATGAAATAATTGCACAGAGGCAGGCATTTACATGTACACAGCACACTAGCTGTGGCCAGCCAGCTCAGCTCAGCTCAGTCCCTCAACTGAGGAGATTTTGAACCCCCAACTTGTATATTTTTTTTAGGAGATTCTAATCTCCTGTTTTTTTTCCTATTTTTCCTAAACAACAAAAAAAGCCAGAAGGCAAATGTCTCTTAGTCCAGAGAACTAACACTGGCTGTGACCAGCCAGTTCGGAGTCAGTACTCAACTGAGGAGATCCTAATCTCCTGGGTATTTATTTATTTATTTATGTATTTGTACTATCTCCTGGTTATTTTTTTTTCCCCTAAACTGAGGAGACTCTGAATCTCCTGTTTATTTTTTTTTATTTTTTATTTTATTAAACAAATTACAAAACAGTTTACAAAAAACATTGACAGCTGTACACAAAAGACAGCAGTTTTACAAGGGAGAGGAGCAGCAAAGCTAGGCCCCGAACCCTACCGTTCAACCATTTTACAGGGAGAGGAGGACAAACCTCAAATCCCAGTTCCACATGTGACAAGACAGTGACAATGACATTTATACATTAGACAATAATATCTCCTGGTTATATTGGTCAGCCGGGGCTCCTTGGTTGGCCCAGGTTAACAATCCCAATCGAGGATCTTGTAGTCAACAAGATCCAATTGATTCCAATCACTTCAATTGACATCATGACTGTGACACATAACTCAAAATGCCCCCTTTTTTTAGCGATGAATATTTATTCGAGACAAATTTACATGGCTGTCTTAAGATGTGTGTTGCAATTTGACAATTACACAAAGGGGTAAAACATAGTTTACAAGACTAACATTTTAAACTTCAATGTAACATTTTGGACGGTTGCCAACTCATCCTGATCTGATGATCATAAGTTATCTGAAAAGGTATGCAATGGTGTAGTTGTGTAACATCTTGGTTGTTCTGCTCCTGGTTGCAGTCACTCAACATCATCACACAATCACATTGTCAGAGAGTTCTGCCTCACTCTCGTTGAGCATGATTTGCATGCTGTAGATTGGTCTGAGCTGAGCTCACTTTCGTTTCTTTCAAATGTATGAATGAGTAGGTGGGGAGCAGAGGGATACAGATGCTTAGGAATTGACCGACTGGTTTAGACAGTACTTTTGGATCGGCTCAGGCTTGGAGGCCGAAGGGCCTGTTCCTGGGCTGTAAATTTTCTTTGTTTTTGTTCTTTGTTCAAGTTGAAAGAACTTTGTCCAGATATTAGTGTAACTCATGACAAAAGGAAAAATTGAGAGATTGTCCAAAATGTTATTCTGCTTCTGAAGATATTCTACTCTCACATGCTGCTAGCAATGGGATTTCATCCTGGAACAGTTGGATTTGGCTGAATTCCCTTTGCATTAGGCAGTGAGGAGATTTCAATAAATTCTGGTCAGGGATCGCCCAAAGGGTGGCATGGTGGCTCAGTGGTTAGCACTGCTGCCTCACAGCACCAGGGACTTGGGTTTGATTCCAGCTTCGGGTACTATCTGTGTGGAGTTTGCACATTCTCCCCTTGTCTGCATGAGCTTCTAATGGGTGCTTCAGTTTCCTCCCACAGTCCAAAGCTGTGTAGGTTAGGTGGACTGGTCATGCTAAATTGTCCATAGTGTTCAGGGATTTCTAGGTTAGGTGCATTAGTCAGGGGTAAATGTAAGGGAACAGGTCTGGGAAGGTTACTCTTTGGAAGGTTGGTATGGAATTGTTGGACCGAAGGACCTGTTTCCACACTGCAGGAATTCTATAAAATATCACATGACCAGTTCTACCCTATTATATGTTGGTTGCATATTTTGGAAACCTTTGCTGGTATTAGTATTTGTATTGAGAGAAAATGAGGTCTGCAGATGCTGGAGATCAGAGATGGAAATGTGTTGCTGGAGAAGCGCAGCAGGTCAGGCAGCATCTAGGGAACAGGAGAATCGACGTTTCGGGCATTAGCCCTTCTTCAGGAATGAGGAAAGTTTGTCCAGCAGGCTAAGATAAAAGATAGGGAGGAGGGACTTGGGGGAGGGGCGTCGGAAATGTGATAGGTGGAAAAAGGACAAGGTGAGGGTGATAGGACAGATTGGGGTGGGGGCGGAGAGGTCGGGAAGAAGATTGCAGGTTAGGGAAGCGGTGCTGAATTTGATGGATTTGACTGAGACAGGGTGGGGGGAGGGGAAATGAGGAAACTGGTGAAATCCGAGTTCATCCCTTGTGGTTGGAGGGTTCCTAGCCGGAAGATGAGGCGTTCTTCCTCCAACCGTCGTTTCGCTGTGGTCTGACGATGGAGGAGTCCAAAGACCTGCATATCCTTGGTGGAGTGGGAGGGGGAATTGAAATGTTGAGCTACAGGGTGGTTGGGTTGGTTGGTCCGGGTGTCCCAGAGGTGTTCTCTGAAACGCTCCGCAAGTAGGCGGCCTGTCTCCCCAATATAGAGGAGGCCACATCGGGTACAGAGGATGCAATAGATGATATGTGTGGAGGTACAGGTGAATCTGTGGCGGATATGGAAGTTTCCTTTGGGGCCTTGGAGGGAGGTGAGAGGGGAGGTGTGGGCGCAAGTCTTGCACCTCCTGCGGTTGCAGGGGAAGGTGCCGGGAGTGGAGGTTGGGTTGGTGGGGGGTGTGGATCTGACGAGGGAGTCACGGAGGGAGTGGTCTTTACGGAATGCTGATAGGGGAGGGGAGGGAAATATATCCTTGGTGGTGGGGTCCGTTTGGAGGTGGCGGAAATGACAGCGGATGATGCGCTGTACATGGAGGTTAGTGGGGTGGTAGGTGAGGACCAGTGGGGTTCTGTCCTGGTGGCGGTTGGAGGGGCGGGGTTCAAGGGTGGAGGATCGGGAAGTGGAAGAGATGCGGTGGAGGGCATCGTCGATCACGTCGGGGGGGGAAATTGCGGTCCTTGAAGAAGGAGGCCATCTGGGATGTGCGTTTTTGGAACTGGTCCTCCTGGGAGCAGATGCGGTGGAGTCGAAGGAATTGGGAGAATGGGATGGCGTTTTTACAGGGGGCAGGGTGGGAGGAGGTGTAGTCCAGGTAGCTGTGGGAGTCGGTCGGTTTGTAGTAGATGTCCGTGTTGATTCGGTCGCCTGAGATAGAAATAGAAAGGTTGAGGAAGGGGAGGGAGGAATCTGAGACTGTCCAGGTGAATTAGTATTTGTATTCCCATTTTCAATTTATATTCTCTGCCTAATGCAGTTTTGATAGTTCTGCTCTGACTCATTTGTTTTGTGTTTCTTTTACATTCCTTTATCTTTGAAGAGAGATATTTTGTGTCTCAGAACTGTTGGACAATTGGTTGCTTGACAAGATAATTCACACTTGCCTTTCAAGCGGGACTAGATTTGGTTGGGATATTTGGTCGGCATGAACGAATTGGACCAAAGGGTCTATTTCCGTGCTGTACATCTCTATGACTCTATAACTCATAGGTTGTTCTGGGATTGGCAATCCCCTCGCTATTTGGTGGTGCATGAAAATACAGCACTACAATACAAAAATCCTGCTTTGTTGCTTGACACTTGGCATTCCTAGCTACCTTCCCCCCCAATCCTACCCTCCCATTCATCTCAGCCCTCTTGGTACCCCCCCCCCCCCATCCCAACATTCCTGATGAAGACCTTATGCTCGAAACATCGACTCTCCTGCTCCTCGGATGCTGCCTGACTGGCTATGATTTTCCAGCGCCACATTTTTTGGCTTGGTCACTGATTTACAAACTTCTGACTTAAAAATATTCATACTAATGAATGTGATCCTATTACAAAGGTGTAATTTTAAAGATCCCACATATGAACAATTTCTACATGTAGGAGCAGCTGCTCTCTCTTGCCCTGTCTGACTCACATACAAAAAGACATGTGAACCGATTCCACAATGGAACCTGTTTGCAACCCAGAGACTGCCTGTTTCTTGAAATAGTCTCAAAATTAGTGGTCATTGTGTCACATGGTCAGTTTTAGAGGAGTAATCTGTCATGAGGACATTTTTCTCCCTATGCACTGTGAATGCGTTTGTTGCTACTTTCATCCAAGAAATATGTTGAACATTATGTAGATGCACAGGCTTACTCCACTGCTGAGGCTGGTACAATATCCAGATTCTTATCTTTGTTCATTACATGGACTCACTTACACAAACACAGGGAATACTGGACAAACCCAGCAGGTTTGGCAACATCTGTGAAGAGAGAAACAGAGTTAACATTTCGGTTTCGGTGCAACCCTTCTTCAATTCAAGTCCTGCTATTCTCTATGTCTTCGCAACAGTTAAAGATTTTATAAAATTTAAAAATATACAGAATTCTACAAATTATACAGCTCTCAAAGACATAGTAATAGAGTTATACAGCTCAGAAACAGACCCTTCAGTCCAACTAGTCCATGCTGACCAAATTTCCTAAATTGATCTCAACCCATTTGCCAGCATTTGGCCCTTTTCCCTCTAAACCTTTCTTTTTCATGTACCCATCCAGACACCTTTTAAATGTTGTAATTGTACCCACCTCTGGCAGCTCATTTCAACACTTGCCAACCTCTGCATGACGATTTAAATCTTTCACCTCTCTTAAACCTATTCAATCTAGTTTTGGACACCCTTACCTTGGGAAAAAGATCTTGGCTATTCACCCTACGCATGCCCCTCATGATGTTATAAACATCTATAAGATTATCCCTCAGCCTCCCAGGGAAAATAGCTCCAGCCTATTAAGCATCTCTCTTTGGCTCAAACCCGCCAATCCCAGCAACATCCTTGTAAATCTTTTCTGAACCATTTTAAGTTTAACAAAATGTTTCCTATAGCAGGGAGACCAAAATTGAATGCAGTCTTCCAAAAGTGGCATAAACAATGTCCTATACAGCTGCAACATGACCTCTCAACTCCTATACTCAATGCACTGACCAATGAAGGCCTTCTTCACTACCCTGTCTATCTACAACTCCACTTTCAAGGAACTATTCACTGTATCCCTGGGTCTCTTGGTTCTCCCATTCACAGGGCCTTCCAATTAATTATATAATTCCTGCAGTGGTTTACCTTACCAAAATGAAACACCTCATATTTAGCTAAATTAAACTCCGTCTGCCATTCCTTGGTCCACTGGCTCACCTGATCAACATCACATGTCATCAGAAATCATGGACCAGGTTTTGGTACTTAACATGACAGACTATTTATTACAACTAAATGGATTATAACTATAAGTAAACAATTTTAAACTATTGACATACAACTCTATTGGTTAATACTCTAACCATCTTCTAAGCTGCCCCGACCCCCACCTCTACACATATACACATGTACAGACAGACATAGACAGAAAGAAAGCCCTTCATGTGATAGATAGATGGGAAGACTAGGGTGGCAGTTCAATGAACCGTGTTCACAGGGCTTGCTGAGATACTCCTTGTTAGGATGTCTTGTTCCTTAATTCTCCTTCTCCAAATAATTTCACTTGCTTGCAGGAAGTACAAGGTTCACATTTATAAAGTCTCTAGCTTACTGGCTAAAAACCATCACACAACAATTGATTAGGGAAAAACACACTGGCTTTCTTCAGCCTTAAATTAAAAAAGGAAACTGCAGGTGCTAGAGATTGAACCCAAAAAAAAACTAAAGTGCAGAAGAAATCCTGCAGGTCTGGCAGAATATGCGGAGAGAAAAACAGAGTTATCGTTTCGAGTCTAGCGATGTTTCTTCAAGGTTATTGTTTTAACTGTAGAGAAAAGAGACAGCTCCTTCCCCTGTGAGATCTGATGGTTTCTCCCAAATATTCACACCCACAAGCTACCTGGGAGACAATCACATAGTTGTAGGAATACAGAAGATAATTGGTCACTAGTCCACCGACTAATCAACTACATGTTGCCAGCCGAGGCTTCATTCTTACATGGCTCCCCTACTCCATTTTGTCTGTAACTTGGCTTCCACTACTGATCGAACATGCAGCTATGAAATAGCACTTGCAATGAGTGACCAGTTATGTGCTTTTATAAAGTATGACAATTCTTCAACAACCCTTGATTTTTAAATTATTCCTTTTCTAATTTCAGTTCACAATCAAAAATACAGAAAAATAAATAAATACTGTCTTTATACCTCGTACTTCATACCCTAGTCAAGGTAGCAAATGCCACAAGGTGTGAAGGATGGTCACCTGGGAAAATACCACAGGAAATTCCATGTACTTTTGACTCTCAACATAACTATGTCTCACCCATTCTTGGTAAGAATTTGATAAATGTAGTCTTCTGCACCCTTTTCTACCTGGCCACATTTCCTAAAATGTAATGTTCAAAGAAGATACAAATTGATTTGTAATGTTTTATATTGTTTCTTAGCTTTTATACTTGAGAAAGCCTAGTATCCCATTCGTGTTCTTAACAGCTTTCTCAACCAGTTTCAAAGATTTATGTTTAAGAACAACCTGGATCACCAGTAAAATTGTTCTATTTAGGTTACGTTGCCTCTTCATCATTCTTGCTTTCAAACTCCCTCACTTCATTTATTTGCACCTACAGTGTCCACCAGTTTCACCAATTCTCCAGAGGTTGGTTCCGATCTTCCACACTGTTTATCAAACTTCCAAGGATTCTATCATCCTCAGACTTTGAAATTGTGCCATGAATTCTCGCATTTATATTATTAACATACGTCAAAATATCCGTTTGTCATTATAGCATTGTATATTTTCCTCTAGTCTGTAAAAGAATCATTTATCACAACTCTTTGATGGGTGTCCTTGATCCATTGAAGGTAATATCCACCAGAAAGAACAGCAATTATTGTAATTTTGCTAAATGCATCTCATCCTATCACTTGTTTGATCTTTTCCACAAAATTGGCATCATCAGATTCTTCCGTTCTTCATCTCCACATAGAAGTTGATTTTCCGCTAATTTTTGTTTTGGCAAAATCTAATACCTAACACTTCCCTCTGCCAACAGGATAATTTGTCGTATTTTTATAACATAAGCAATTGGATGAGTTATCTGATGTTGTGAATCTTGTTCAACAACAGCATCTTATATTTACATAGCACCTTTAATGTCACAAAAAAGCCAAGGCACTTTACAAAAGCATTATAAAACAAAATATACCACCTAGTCACAAAATGAGGTATTAGGTCAAATAACTAAAGGTTTGGTAAAGGAAATAGGTTTTAAAGAATGTCTTGGAAGATAGAAGTAATGTGGCCAGACTGAGAGGTGTAATGAGGGAATGTCAGTGTTTAGGTTTTCAGAAACTGAAGTCATGTTTATCAAAGGTGGAGAAATTAAAATTGGGGTTGCTACAAAGGGCTGAATCAGATAAGCACTGATATCTTGTAGGGCTGGGGCTGGGCTCGATGGGATGATAAATATAGCAAGGGATGAGGAGATGGAAGAATTTGAAAAGAAGTTTGAAAGTTCTGAAATTAAGAACTTATTTGATGGGAAGCCAGTCTGGGTCAGTGAGCACAGGGATGGCAGTGGAATGGGACTTGCTAAGAGTTCAGAGACAAGCTCCAACACTTCGGATGACCTCAAGTTTGCAAAGTGACATATGTGGAAAACCAGCCAGGATTTGTTGGAATAGTCAAATTAAAAACTACGGGATGTATGTGCTTTGGCGTATAATTTTGGCCAATAGACAACAACTTGACCTAAAAGGTTGCTGCTTACTGGAACGTTATGTAGACTGCACTTGGCCAACTGGCTAATCCTGCGTGTTACAGGTTTAAATGTGAAAGAAAGGTTCTTCCTCTGCATTGAAAATCTATGACTCAATGCTTCAACACACTAGTTCAATCCTGGCACAAGCAAAATTTAAACTATATGAAATTATTTCTAGGTGCAGGTTCTAGCAAAAGGTGGTCAGGCAATGCATACAATGCAAATATTACCTACTGAGAACACTTTTTCAGATTTAATTGGTTGAATTTATTACATGCAAATGGAACTTATAAATTTCTTTTATAATGAGTAGATATAAAACATTAATATTTCACAGTTTGAAAAGCATATTAGGCGGAAGCGATGCAGCAGAATGATCACGAAAAAAATCCTAAATGATTCTCTTCACTAAATTTATTCACAATATTAATGTGGTAGCATAACTGACTAATAGAATGGTTAATGAAATTTTCTTAATTTGATAGAGGTAAATAAATCATGAAAGTTGTGATTTGACAGGAGGAGATGTGATACTGAAATGAACACCTACAAAAAATACCAGCTTACTGTCGGGGATGAAGTCCTGACACTGCATAGCCATGCAGGCTGAGGAAAAACAACAACTACAGTATTGTTAGGGCTGTTCAATTAATGAGTGAGAGCCATGTTAGCCTGCCAATGAGACAACATTGGCAGGAGGTATTTCCCAGGTCATGCTAGGCTGGTGCCATACCTAAAAGGCTATTGCCTTAAAGACATGACTCCCAACCTAAACTAAGAGGGTGCTCTGCTAACTGCAGAAATTTGGAAATGTGTGGTTAGGTAGCTAGCACAGGAAATGTTTACAATATGGTTAAGAGTTAACAATCAAGCATGCTGGGAATTTACGTCAAACTACTTTAAACTCTAACCTTAGTTAAAACTGCTGTTTCTGGTGCTGACCAAGTAAGGCAAGTGACACAGAGCCTCTCGACAGACTGATGCCATATCACCTTATATTGATGTGGAGGTGCCAGCATTGGACTGGGGTGTACAAAGTTAAAAATCACAAAACACCAGGTTATAGTCCAACAGGTTTATTTGGAAGCACTAGCTTTCAGAGTGCTGCTCCTTCATTAGGTAGTTGTCAAACACACTGTGTCATTAACTTAAGTTTGGTTTGAATCAAATACTGCCTGGATTCAAGTAAAGTTGTCAGAACTACCTGATGAAGGAGCAGTGCTCCCAAAGCTAGTGCTTCCAAATAAATCTGTTGGACTATAACCTGGTGTTGTGTGATTTTTAACTTTGTACTTTATATTGAGCATGAAATGTGGCTCTTTAACATTTGGGAATTTTTTATCTAGTAAAGTTCCATTGACTGGAATCAAACAGTCTGATCAAGCTTTGATCAATTCATTGGCTGAATGCCAGACAACTTTCTGGAAACTGAACATATTTTTGAGATAACAGTTAGCAGAACAAAGAGTCTTTGTGAGAAGCCTGTGTGAACATATTTGAGAAGCACGTGCCCTGAAGTGATCTTCAGAGAAGATCTGAGGTGAGACCTACGCAAAGTTGATGATTTTACTTGAATTCGGGCAGTATTTGTTTCAAGTCAAACTTAATTAAGTGACACAGTGTGCTCTATGAAGGTGAGAATAATGCATAACCTTAAGTCGTAATCCTAAATGTGACAAAAGATTAATTTAGATTTGGAAAAGCTTTCACATCCAGTCAGGGTCAATAACGAGATGGCAACATGTGCTGCTAGCTCTCTTAGCCTCTCTTTGGTGGACACTATTTGCACAGAATTCACAATGGTCAGAACTTAATTGCTACATGGAGTCGAAATTGTTGTGGCACATAATGGACACTCAGGCTGCCACCAACATAGGTTCAGTATTTGTTAATGATGGGTGAAGGATAATTATTCATGTACTTGAAGAAGAAAAGAACTCAGACCATCAGAATAAGTGGTTAATCATTCAGGACTGAGATAATGAGAAACCTCTTCTGCCAAACAATTGTGAATCTTAGAAATTCTCTACATAGTGGAATATAGATGCTCCATTGTTGAGTATATTGAAGACTGTGATTGGATCGCTCATGCAATCAAGATTTTTTTGGTGAGTTGGTGGGATTGTGAAGTTGAGGGAGAAGACCAGCTATGACTGTACTGAATGGATCTGGATCGTCATATAGTCTATTTCTGTTTTAATGTTAAGTGTTTTTGTGATTAATTTTTATATCCATTTGTATGGTTGATATTTAGCCTCTTCCCACTGTAAAAACAGATATGCAGCATTCATGTATCAAGTTTGTCCTTCCCTGATTTCCATCTCATATGTGCTTTCAACATATTTATGAAAATTAGTTCTGTATCTTTTCTGTACCTTAATCTTCTGATGCAGTAGTGACTTAGATACAAAGTTTTTTTCAGTATCCTATTTGAAGCAATTATTTGCATAACATGGAATATTAAGTGTTCAACCTTACCCAAAGTCACAAATGAGATCATTTATCATATCATACTTATGAGTCTGGACAGGTTAGTATGGTGAAAGTCAATAATAAATATTCACAGCGACTGCTTTTTCCAACATACCAGTCTAACTGTGGCAATTAATGCTGTTACTGAAGTTTTACTACCTTTTAATGCTGAGAGTAGCATAAATCAATGTAGTGATGGCAATGTAGTGCTGTGAAGCACAATTAATTTCCCTAATGCTTTCAGCAAGTCAGCCTTGCTCCAAATCCCAGACTATAAATAGAATCATGTCCTTGTTTTGCCTGAAATTGATTTTTCTTTCAACCATTCCCAGTCATCTTGGATGACAACAGATCTTCACCTTGTTTCCAACTTATTCTTTGTCAATTTTCTGATCCTGGTGATATTAGAGTGTGTTCTCAGACTTGATGTCTCTAATCGTCCCAACTCCTTTCTTTCCACCAATGTTGACCTGACACGTGCATGCTTGCAGTCCTTCCCCTCTCAGACCAATTGGAGGATGAAAGTGAGGTCTGCAGATGCTGGAGATCAAAGTTGAAACTTTATTGCTGGAACAGCACAGCAGGTCAGGCAGCATCCAGGGAACAGGAGATTCGACGTTTCGGGCACAGGCCCTTCTTCAGGAATGAGCAGAGAGTGTTCAGCAGGAGAAGATAAAAGGTAGGGAGGAGGGACTTGGAGGAGGGGCGTTGGAAATGTGATAGGTGGAAAGAGGTCAAGGTGAGGGTGATAGGTCGGAGTAGGATGGAGGCGGAGAGGTCAAGAAGAAGACTGCAGGTCAGGAAGGCGGTGCCGGGCTGGAGGGATTCGGCTGAGACAAGGTGGGGGGAGGAGGGATGAAGAAACTGGTGAAGTCCAAGTTCATCCCCTGTGGTTGGAGGGTTCCCAGTCGCCTCATCTTCACCATGGACATCCAGTCCCTTTACACCTCCATCCCCCATCACGAAGGACTCAAAGCACTCCGCTTCTTCCTTTCCCGTCGTACCACCCAGTACCCTTCCACCGACACCCTCCTTCGACTGACCGAACTGGTCCTCACCCTGAACAACTTTTCTTTCCAATCCTCCCACTTTCTCCAAACAAAAGGAGTAGCCATGGGCACCCGCATGGGCCCCAGCTATGCCTGCCTCTTCGTAGGGTATGTGGAACAATCCATCTTCCGCAACTACACCGGCCCCACCCCCCATCTTTTCCTTCGCTACATTGATGACTGTATCGGCGCTACCTCGTGCTCCCACGAGGAGGTTGAACAGTTCATCCACTACACTAACACCTTCCACCCTGACCTCAAATTCACCTGGACAGTCTCGGACTCCTCCCTCCCCTTCCTAGACCTTTCTGTTTCTATCTCAGGCGACCGAATCAACACGGACATCTACTACAAACCAACCGACTCCCACAGCTACCTGGACTACACCTCCTCCCATCCTGCCCCCTGTAAAAACGCCATCCCATTCTCCCAATTCCTTCGTCTCCGCCGCATCTGCTCCCAGGAGGACCAGTTCAAAATACGTACAACACAGATGGCCTCCTTCTTCAAGGACCGCAATTTCCCCCCCGACGTGGTCGACGGTGCCCTCCACCGCATCTCCTCCACTTCGCGCTCCTCCGCCCTTGAGCCCCGCCCCTCCAACCACCACCAGGACAGAACCCCACTGGTCCTCACCTACCACCCCACCAATCTCCATGTACAGCGCATCATCCGCCGTCACTTCCGCCACCTCCAAACAGACCCCAGCACCAAGGATATATTTCCCTCCCCTCCCCTATCAGCTTTCCGTAGAGACCACTCCCTCCGCGACTCCCTTGTCAGATCCACACTCCCCACCGACCCAACCTCCACTCCCGGCACCTTTCCTTGCAACCGCAGGAGGTGCAACACTTGCGCCCACACCTCCCCCCTCACTTCTCTCCAAGGCCCCAAAGGAAACTTCCATATCCGCCACAGATTCACCTGCACCTCCACCCACATCATCTACTGCATCCGCTGCAGCCGGTGTGGCCTCCTCTATATTGGGGAGACAGGCCGCCTACTTGCGGAGCGATTCAGAGAGCACCTCTGGGCCACCCGGACGAACCAACCCAACCACCCTGTAGCACAGCATTTCAACTCCCCCTCCCACTCCACCGAGGATATGCAGGTCATTGGACTCATCCACCGCCAAACCACAACAACGCGACGGTCGGAGGAGGAGCGTCTTATCTTCCGACTGGGAACCCTCCAACCACAGGGGATGAACTTGGACTTCACCAGTTTCTTCATCCCCCCTCCCCCCACCTTGTCTCAGCCGAATCCCTCCAGCCCGGCACCGCCTTCCTGACCTGCAGTCTTCTTCTTGACCTCTCCGCCTCCATCCTACTCCGACCTATCACCCTCACCTTGACCTCTTTCCACCTATCACATTTCCAACGCCCCTCCTCCAAGTCCCTCCTCCCTACCTTTTATCTTCTCCTGCTGAACACTCTCTGCTCATTCCTGAAGAAGGGCCTGTGCCCGAAACGTCGAATCTCCTGTTCCCTGGATGCTGCCTGACCTGCTGTGCTGTTCCAGCAATAAAGTTTCAACAATTGGAGGATGAACCAACTTCTCATTCGCTGATTTGATGATGTTTGGTTGTCAGTCATAGAGATGTACAGCACAGAAACTGAACCTTTGGTCCAACTTGTCTTTGCCAACCTGATATCCTAAATATATCGAACAAACTTTATTCATATCTCTAATACTTTCATACTGAATAGGTGAAAGTGCTCAAGAAAATGGAAATAGAAACCTCCCAAATTGTTTGGATGCTCTCTGATTTTTCATCCACATTGTTCACGACAATTTCCAGAGACGTGGAACAGTTCTGGAGGGTTGGCAAGACAACAATATCCTGTGACAGAGACTTTTTCTAAGCTGAACCTTACATGAATCTTCAAACCTCATGCCTCACAAGTAGCCCTGTTTTGTTTTTGCTAATTATTACTAATCTCTATTGCTTGTCCTTGTGTAAATGTAATGAATTCTCTTATTTGAATATTAAATTTTGATACAACCTCATTTCTCCTGACTATCCAAACCTCTTCAACTCTATATATATACCAACTCACATCAGTTAATTGCACTTTATCAGAGAACAGCCAAAAGCAAAGTCACCTCTAGACGAGTCCTCTGTTGGTCTATTTCATTTTACTAACCAAGTTGATGATTGACAGTACAGGGCGACGGTAGGGTTGAATGGGGGAATGATGAAGTAAGAGCAGTTTAGGGTTAACTATATCTGCAACTGTGATGATATCTAAAGGGTCTTCTGTGTGACATGCCAAGGCCAGTTAATCCCATAATCACTTCCTCCTAAATGTCACAGATGAAAATAGCTATCTGCGCCAGCAATTGAAACAAACAAATTATCTTAGAGTTATAGAATCATAGAGATGTATAGGAGGGAAACAGACCCATCAGTCCAACTCATCCATGCTGACCAGAAATCCCAACCTAATCTAGTTTCACTTGCCAGCACTTGGCCAATATCCTTCCAAACACTTCCTATTCGTATACCCATCCAGATACCTTTTAAATGTTGCAATTGTACCAGCCTCCACCACTTCCTCTGGCAGCTCATTCCATATGTGCACCACCTTCTGCGTGAAAAATTTGTCCCTTAGGTCTCTTTTATATCTTTCCCCTCTCACCCTAAACCTATGCCCTTTAGTTATGGACTCCCTCATCCCAGGGAAAATACTTTGTCTATTTATCCTATCCATGTCCCCATGATTTTATAAACCTCTATAAGGTCACTCTCAGTCTCTGACACTCCAGGGAAAACAGCCCCAGCCTGTTCAGCCTCTCCCTTTAGCTCAAATCCTCCAACCCTGGCAACATCCTTGTAAATCTTTTCTGTACCTTTTCAAGTTTCACAACATCCTTCCAATAGGAAGGAGACCAGAATTGCATGCAATATTCCAACAGTGGCCTAACCAATGTCCCGTACAGCTGCAACATGACCTCCCAACTCCTATACTCTTCTTGAATCAACATTAGAATGAAAGACACCATCCAAAAAAGAAGTGTTGTATTTGTCGATAAACTTTTCCAACTCCATTGCTTTATGTTAAATGGACCAAAAAACCAAATGAGAACATTATGATGGTTAGGTGAACCCAGAAGTAGATTTATGCCATATTTGCTTAAAAAAAAGCTAGATTGAATACTGACTCCACTACTAGGTGATGTGGTGCAAGCGCAAATCTGATTAATTACAGTGCGTAATGTCAGGAAACATAATCATTAAGTGCAGAATTGCTGAGATAAGGGAAACAAAGCTAAGCTAAATGCAGTGGCCGTCAGAATGACTCCGAATGCAAATCTAATTGGAAACTGTATATGAATCGGAAAGGCCTCTTCCTGTCTATTTTCAATGTTTGCAGAAGTGTTACTGACTACGCGACAGGTGAGTGAGCTTTGGAGCTACTGGTGAAGCAAGTCAGAGGAGAAGACCATCCCTCGGTCAGCTGATAGCAAGAAGATAACGTCATAAGCTTTGTGGTAACAGAAGCTAGATCAGCCCAATGATACAAGAGCCAAGCAGCTTTGCTTCATCTTCCATTACCCGTTGTGTTAGCAGTGTCCTCCTTTTCACTTCCTGCTTCCCAATATTCTCCTTTTAAATACTATATTCTACATACAACATCACAAGCTACAGATCACACTGCACCTTCTCCTCCCCACTTGGAAAGTCTGCATCTGCTTATGTTCGCAGAATCACAGAGATGTACAGCATGGAAACAACCCTGTCAGTCCAACTCGTCCATGCTGACCAGATATCTGCAATTAATCTAGAACTATTTGCCAGCATTCAGCCCATATCCCCTAAATGCTTCCTATTCATATATCCATCCAAATGCCTTTTAAATGTTGTAATTGTACCAGCCTCCACCACTTCTTCTGGCAGCTCATTTCCTACATACACCACTCTCAGCATGAAAATGCTGCCTCTTTGGTCCCTTTTAAATCTCTCCCTTCTCACCTTAAACCCAAGCACTGTAGTTTTGACTCTGCCCATCTTGGGGAAAAGACCTTCACTATTCACCACATCTATGCCTAAATGATATTATTAACCTCTATAAAGTCACTCCTCAGCCTCTGACGCTCCAGGTAAAACAGCCCCAGCCTATTCAGCCTCTTTCTATTGCTCAAACTCTCCAATCTTGGCAACATTCTTGTAAATGGGCGGCACGGTGGCATAGTGGTTAGCACTGCTGCCTCACAGCGCCAGAGACCTGGGTTCAATTCCCGCCTCAGGCGACTGACTGTGTGGAGTTTGCACGTTCTCCCCGTGTCTGCGTGGGTTTCCTCCGGGTGCTCCGGTTTCCTCCCACAGTCCAAAGATGTGCAGGTACGGTGAATTGGCCATGCTAAATTGCCCGTAGTGTTAGGTAAGGGGTAAATGTAGGGGAATGGGTGGGTTGCGCTTCGGCGGATCGGTATGGACTTGTTGGGCCGAAGGGCCTGTTTCCACACTGTAATGTAATCTAATCTAATCTAATCTAAATCTTTTCCTATAGGAGGGAGACCAGAATTGTACGCAATACTCCAAAAGTGGCCGAACATGACCTCCTAACTCCTACACTCGATGGTCTGACCAAATAAAGGTAAGTATACCAAACGCCTTCTTCACTATCCTATCTAACTGCAACTCCACTTTCAAGGACCTATGAATCTGCACTCCAAGGTCTCTTTGTTCAGCAACACTCCCTAGGACCTTACCATTAAGTGTATAAGTCCTGCCCTGATTTACTTTTCCAAAATGCGGCACCTCACATTTCTGTAAACTAAACTCCATCTGCCACTCCTCAGCCTATTGGCCCATCTGATCAAGATCCCATTGTACTCTGTCAATGGCAACCTCAAATGTTGATATCATCTGCCAACTTATTAATCATACTTCCTATGTTCACATCCAAATCATTTTTGTGAATCATTCCAAATCCAAATATAATTGATGAAAAGCAGTGGGCCCAGCACCGATCCTTGTGGCATACTACTGGTCACAGGCCTCCTGTCTTGAAAGCAACCCTCCACTCACACCCTCTGTCTTCTACCTTTGAGCCAGTTCTGTATCCAAATATCTAGTTCTCCCATATTCCATGTGATCTAACCTTGCTAACCAATCTCCCATGAGGAACCTTGTCTTACTGAAGTCCATATAGATCATGTCCACTGCTCTGTCCTCATCAATCCTCTTTATTACTTTTTTAAAAAAAACTCAATCAATTTAGTAAGACATGATTTCTCATGTACAAAGCCATGTTGACTATCCCAAATCCGTCCTTGCCTTTTCAAAAATGCATGTAAATCCTGGTTTTCAGAATTCCCTCCAACAACTTGCCCACCACCGATGTCAGGCTCCCTGGTCTATAGTTCCCTGGCTTTTCCTTACCACCTTTCTTAAATAGTGGCACCACGTTAGCCAACCTCCAGTCTTCCGGTACCTCAGCTGTGACTATCGATGATCCAAATATCTCAGCAAGGGGCCCTGTAATCACTTCCCTCATTTCCCACAGACTTCTCAGGTACACCTGATCAGTTCCGAGGGATTCATTCATCTTTGCGCATTTTAAGACGTCCAGCACCACCACCTTTGTGATATTGACATTTTTCAAGTTGTCACTTTATTTCCCCCAATTGTTTATCTTGCATGTTCTTCTCCACAGTAAACACTGACACAAACACTTGTTTAGTATCTCCCCCATCTTCTGTGATTACACACGTAGACAGGCTTGCAGATTTATGAGGAGCCCTATTCTCTCCCTAATCACTCTTTTATCCTTACTGTATTTGTAAAAACCCTTTGGATTCTCCTTAACCCTATCTGCCAAAGCTATCTCATGTCCCCTTCTTGCCCTCCTGATTTCCCTCTTAAGTGTACTTATACTGCCTTACACTCTTTTCGGGATTTGCTTGATTCTTGCTGTGTATATGTGACATATGCTTCATTCTTTGTCTTGACCAGAAACTCAATTTTTCTCGTCATCCTGCGTTCCCTGCATCATGTTATGCTATGGTAGTGTAACAGTAATATCACTGGATTAACACTCTCAATGGGCTAATGTTGTGTGAACTTGGATTCATAATCTCACCTCAGCAGCTGATTGAATTTAAATTCAATTAACAAGAATGGAATATAAAACTCATCTCAGCAACATGACCACAAACCTATCATTGATTGTTGTCGTGTTCATGGTAAAACTCTTGTCTTTAGATAGCTTGACATCCAACAGTCTAGGTGGGAGAGGCAAAATGAAATCAACACAATTTGAGGAAGCTGTACATTATTAAATGCACAATGCTTGAACTGACAATTACTCATGCTCTTTATCATCTCAAAAACTTAAACAAAATCAATTCTGCATTGTCTCTTCCTCATTGTCAATATTACTAGTTTTTGTAGTCCTCAGTTACTTATCTGAATTGCTGTGATTTTATTTAAACAGAGAGGTGAAGATTTATTAAATTGGTCAGTACAGATGGGAAAAGGTTACCTTAGACCTACCAGCAGGGTAAGAATGAACATGGTGATAGTGCACACATTTTATTTAAGGGATGGAGTTGACACGTATACATCATTGGCAAAAGAAAACATGCAAATCTGTTGGAAATAATATAATTGTGTTTGGGGCAAAGGCAGAATAGCACTGAGGTTGCTGTGCTTAAATTATACTATTCTGTGCCATTTGGAAAATGATGCCCACACTATTTGACTCCTGCAGAAATTATGCATATATTGCCTCTATTTGCATAATGTTCAGTCCTGTTCAGCAATTTCTATTCTCTCTGATCATTTGTTCACACTTAATGCATCAGCGCTCTGACCTGTCAGCAATTACTCTCATTCACTTCAACAATTTCGAATGATGGCAATCCCACTTTAAGGTGGCACTTTCACCTGTGAGGCTTTATTGATCTAAGCAAGATTGAATACATGATAACTAACCACGGTGTGACAATATTCTTCATAATCACTTGAAATAAAAACACAGACTACTTAATTCAAATCGTGATGCAGAGACCTCCGCTTTCCATGCAGTTAGTTCAGCTTTCATTTCAATAACTCTTTCAGTTCTGTGTTTCCTTGCTGAACACTGAGCATGGCTGATATTTGCCCTCATTTTCTTTTGTAGGGGCAAGGAAGGATGGATACAAAACATTTCTCTTAATATTGAAAACAATCTTTATTTTCCTTTTCAGCATATAAATTCCAAGAACTGATAAATAGTGAAAAAAAAGTTCCAGATTAACAAACAGTTTTAATTGTGTTCTTGTAAACAAATGTCTTAAGCAATCACGTGTATGATTTGAGAACCATTGTAGAAATCTGGTTAAAAGATTGCCAAATCAGGACCCTGAATAATCAACTGCATCAAGAAACAATAGGGTTTGTAAAAAGGCACTGCGAAAATAGCGCTCAATTTCAATCTTCATCTTGTTTGAATGAATCAAATTTGCAAAGACAGCTCGGAAGATAAATTCAGGACAAAACGTATTCATAGTAAAAGATCCTCTGAACAACTGCACAATTAATACAATTAACTTTCGCATTCAGTTTGACAGTGAGTAATATGGATCTAAAACTTTCCGTCTTAAACTTCACATAATTATAAAAGTTATGAAGCCAGGTTTGGCTAAGAGGATTGGAAAACACAAGGCTAAAAGATTAGACAATACAGAAGTATTGGCAGACATTTAAGGAGATAATTCATAACTATCAACACAGATTCTATTGAGAAAGGAATGGTTGCACCATCCACAGCTATCTAAGAGAGGGAAGATTCATATCAAATTGAAATAAAGGTTTTCAGTACTGTGAAGATTAGTGGAAGGCCAGATGATGGGAAACCTTAAGACGTGAGTAAAATATGACAAAAACAGGAAGGATTAGGATAAGACCATATGAACTAGGAGCAGGAATAGGCCATCTGGCACTTCGAGCTCACTCTGTCATTCAATAAGATCATGGCTGATTACCTATCTTAGCTTTAAAAACATTCAATAAGGAAGCCTCAACTACTACACTGGACAGGGGATTCCATGGATTCACAACACTCTGGGTGAAGAAGTTCCTTCTCAATTCAGTCCTAAATCTGCTCCTCCTAATTTTAAGGCTATGCCCTCTTGTCCTAGTTTCACCCGCCAGTGGAAACATCCTCTCTCCTTCTATCTGATCTATTCCCTTCATAATTTTGACTGTTCCTATACGATTCCCCTCATTCTTCGAAATTCCAATGAATATAATTCCAGTCTACTCAGTCTGTCCTCTTAAGCCAACCCCCTCAAATCTGGAATCAACCCAGTGAATGTCCTCTGCACCAATTCTCGTATCAGTACATGCCTTCTCAAAACTGTACACAGTACTCCAGGTGTGGCCTCACCAGCACCCTATTAGGCTGCAACATAACCTCTCTGTTTTTAAACTCAATACCTTTAGTAATGAAGGAAAAAATTCCATTTGCCTTCCTAATTATCTGTTGCACATGCAGACCAACCTTCTGTGATTCATTGTATTGAAGATGTGGGTGCATTGTACTTTAGAGAGTTAAAAGCTAGTAGAACTACCTGACAGCACCAAGTGTTTTAAATAAGATAGGATGTAACATGTGGCCCAGCAGCCAGGGTAGCTGGTTGCCTGGAGTCAAAAAACAAATTTGAATTAGGACAATCAAAAAAAAACTCCAAACAAGTTTGAATTGATAATATTGACAATATTAAAAGCCAATGACACAATCTAATGTTTTGTGCCTATAAGACCGAGAAAAAATTGAATAGTTGGGAGAGAACTGCCGAAAGACCAATAGATGTAGGCTACTAGTCAGAACTGAAAATGTGTTGCTGGAAAGGCGCAGCAGGTCAGGCAGCATCCAGGGAACCGGAGAATCGACATTTCGGGCATAAGCCCTTCCTGAAGAAGGGTTTATGCCTGAAACGTCGATTCTCCTGTTCCTTGGATGCTGCCTGACCTGCTGCGCTTTTCCAGCAACACATTTTCAGCTCTGATCTCCAGCATCTGCAGCCCTCACTTTCTCTACTAGTCAGAACTCTCTGAGAGGGACCTGTCTCGTGAAAGAGTTTGCACAGAGAAAAAAAAAATCATCATGGACTTGGAGAGCAAACCCACAAAGAGAAGATTCGATTGGTTTTGAAATTTGAATTTTTTGGTAAATCTTAATCAGGTTTCTTATCGGACCAGTGTTATAGAAGGGAATGTAAAAGATAAGTTAGAGGAAGGAGTTCTAAATAGTTGTTAGTTAATTATTCTCTGTTATACTTTAAGAAATAAAGTTGTTAATTTTTACTCTAAATAGTTCTTGGCCTCCAAATTTTCACAGATTACTGCATGGGATAAATCGTTTCTGTGTTGCTGGTTTAAAATTAACAGAGGGGGTTTACCCCATGTCGTAATGTTCATACACAACGTCACCCAGGTCCCTCTGAACAGCAGCATGTTGCAATTTTTTACCACTTAAATAATAGTCCTTTTTATTATTATTCCTACCAAAATGGATATGAGAGGAAATTGGCAGAAAGGTTTAAAAAAAAAGCAGAAATGGATGCAATTAGCATAGCATCTCACCGAGAAAATGCTGGACAGTAGCAATTAAGACATTTAGAAAATCAGCCAGAATAAATATAGTTTGTGGAAGAGAAATCATGTTTGCCAATCTTATTAATATTCTTTGAGAATGTAATATAGAATCATAAAGAAAAAACAGTAAATGTGCATTTGGATTTCTAAAAGACATTGGATGAAAAGCCACATAAACACTTTCTAAAAAAGATAGCTCATGATGCTGAGGGTGATATGTTAGAGTGGACAGAGAACAGGCTAATGAACAGAAAACCAATGATCAGCTTCTTCCATGCCCTTCCTGACATTTTGTGTTCAGGTGCTTTGCTAAGCAGCAAAGGCTTCCCATACACTGACTCTGTTGGCAATTAAACGGAGGACTCTCTTGCTGATGTCTAATTGCATTGGAGAAGTGCAACACTTTGGTCTTATGCTGGTAGCAAGCTCACCATGAAGCAAGTCTTTGAGAATGCAGCCATCACCCATCGTGCTCACGTGACACAGACAATGAAATTGTGGCTGACCCGATAGAGTCATTATGTTGGGGATCCCTGTTTGCTGCTACACCTTCATATTCGGTTAGAGCCAAGAAAACTACAGATGCTGGAATCCAAAGTAGACAGGCAGGAGGCTGGAAGAGCACAGCAAGCCAAGCAACATCAGGAGGTAGAGAAGTCAACATGTTGGGTGTAACCCTTCTTCAGGACTGGGGGTGGGTGTAGGAGGAGCTGCAGATAAAGAGGGTGGCGGGGGCAGGGTGGTGAAGTAGGGTTGGGGGAAGATAGGCAGAGGGCATGACCTGGTTGGTCAATGGAAGGAATTAATCCAGTAGGTGGTCAGGAGGAGTGGAAGGAAGGGGGTGATTAGATTTTTTTTAGATTACATTACAATGTGGAAACAGGCCCTTCGGCCCAACAAGTCCACACTGACCCACCGAAGCGCAACCCACCCATACCCCTATAGTTACCCCTTACCTAACACTAGGGGCAATTTAGCATGGCCAATTCACCTGACCTGCACATCTTTGGACTGTGGGAGGAAATCGGAGCACCCGGACGAAACCCACGCAGACACGGGGAGAACGTGCAAACTCCACACAGTCAGTCGCCTGAGGCGGGAATTGAACCCGGGTCTCTGGCGCTGTGAGGCAGCAGTGCTAACCACTGTGCCACCGTACCGCCCACAAAGGAGCTGAGAAGGGAGTCAGGGAAGGGAAGGGAGGTTAGTTGAAACCGGACAACTCAATGTTCAGTCCTCCGGGCTATAGTCTGACCAAGCGGAAGATGAGGTGTTTTTCCTCCAATGTGCAGTTGGGTTCATTGTGGCAATGGTGTAGGCCAAGGATGGTCATATCAGAAAGGGAGTGGGAAGGGGAATTAAAAATGGGCGGTGACTGGGAGGTCTGCTCGGATGTGTTTAAGGATGTACATAAACTCAGTCCCGGCTGAGTTTATGTTTCATCTCCCTGATGTGGAGAATCAGGAACACTGGATACAATAAACTAGATTGGAAGAGAGGCAGGGGAACCTCTGTCTCACCTGGAAGGACTGTCTGGGACCTGGGATAGCGGTGAGGGGGGTGGTGTACCAGCAGGTTTTGCATCTTTTCCAGTTACAAGGGAAGGTATCTGGGGATATGGGGGAGTTGGCGGGGAGAGTGGTGCAAACCAAGGACAGTCGAAGGGAATGATCCTTGAGGAAGGCAGAGAGGAGTGGGGAGGGGAAGATGTTCTTGTTGGTGGGATCTAGTTGAAGTTGGCTGAAGTGTTTAAGGATGATGGGTTGTAGGTGAGGACAAGGGGAACTCTGTCTTTATTGAGTTTGGGGGGAGGAGTTTAGAGCAGTGGAGCGGGGAATGGAGGTGGTGCTGTGGAGGGCTGTCTGGATGACAGAGGGAGAAAAAGCTCATTGTTCGAAATTGGTAGACATCTGGGATGGTTGGGAGTAGAATGTCTCCTCATCTGAGCAGACGTGGCAGAGGCAGAGAAATTGGGAAAATGCAATGGAGTTCTTGCAGGATACTGGGTGGGAGGAGGTATAGTGCAGGTAGTTGTGAGAGTCTGTGGGTTTATAGTAACCATCCATCTGGAGACTGTCACTGGAGTTGGAAATGGAGAGGTCAAGAAAGGGGAGGGAGGTGTCTGAGATGGACCAATGAATTTGAGGGCGGGGTGGAAATTGTGGGCGGAGTCAATGAACTGCTCCAGTTCAGTCTGGCTATGCCAATGCAGTGTTTAAGGATGTACATCCATAGTGAAGAGAAAACGCTGGGGGCCAGGAACTACAAGTTAGTGAAGAGTTGGAGGGTATGGTTGGTGTTGCAGATATAGGTGGGAAGTGCCTGAACCAAGGGGGAGAGGACTGAGTCAATGTAGGATAAGATGGGTTCGGAGGGGCAGGAGCATGCTGAGACGATGGGTCAGCTGGGGTAGATGGGCTTATGGATCTTGGGGAGCAGGTAGAACCGGGCAGTGCGGGGCTGCAGGATTGAGGCTGGAGACAGTGGAGGGGAGATAGCTGGAGGCAATGAGGGCATGGACAGTGTGAGTGATTTTGACATGATGGGTTTCAGTTGGGTCGTGGGCAAGCGAGAGGTAGGATGTGGTGTCGGAGAGTTGGCGTTTGGCCTCTGCGACATAGAGGTCCATTCTCCAGACTACCACCACGCCACCATATTCAGCACTCCGGTCCTGCCAGAAGATGCTCACAATTAATCTAAAGCAGAATTCATCTGAAGGAAGTGAAACCATTCATCTGTTTTTCTTGGCTTGTAGATGTTGTCCCTGATTCGCTGCAGTAAAGCAGATGCTGACAACACAAGCATAGACCATACTGAGCTCTGTATCTTCAGTTAGTTTGCTGTTTGTCCAAACTCATACCACAATGTGGACATGATGGTTAGATTAGATTAGATTAGATTACTTACAGTGGAAACAGGCCCTTCAGCCCAACAAGTCCACACCGACCCGCCGAAGCGCACCCACCCATACCCATTCCCCTACATTTACCCCTGCATCTAACACTACGGGCAATTTAGCGTGGCCAATTCGCCTAACCTGGTTGATGTGATGCTAATCCTGGTGCTGATTTCGAAGAAATTAAAAACTTCTGATCAAAGGTATATGATACTGTTGACAACCACTAGAATGGAGTTGTCAATGCTGAAGTAAGTTGGGCACTTTTTATCCTGACCCATAACTTTGGTCTTCCTGTTGCTGATTGTCAATTCAACCACCCATATACATGAACTACAATTTCATTTCCCACCCCCTGCTGAGAGGGGCACAGATCATTAGCAAATTTCCCCCCAAGGATATTGGTACCCCTCTGGTTTAGGTGAAGACCATCCTGTTTGTAGAGGTCCCAGCTACCCCAAAAAGAGCCCCAATTATGCAGGAATCAAAAACCCTCCCTCCTGCACCATCCCTGCATCCCTGAATCCATTTGGGATTCCAAGTATGGAAAATATCCTCTTCAATGACATCAGAGGCAAGCTGATTGAGCATTGGGACTCCAATTCAATTGTAATAATAATCCATCAGGATCAGAAAGACTGTCACCTTGAATCCAAACAGATCAATGCTAAGACATTCTCATGACCTGGCTGGGAAAGAGGATGGTAGAAAGGGTTGGAATCATACAATCATACAGTACAGAAAATGCACTTCAACCCATCAAATCTATACAGCCAGATATGTACTCCTAATTACACTAGCTCCACTTTACTGCACAATGCCCAAAACGTTGAATGTTATAGCCTTGAAAGTCCAAGTACTTTTTACAGAGATTTCCTGCATCAACTACCCACATAGGCAGTGTCTTCCAGATTCCAAACACTCTTTGGATGAGAAAGGTTTTCCTCAAATCCACTCAAACCTTGTGCCTTTCACTTTGAAATTATGCACTTTTGTTATTGATCCTTTTTTAAGGGGAAAGGTTGTTTTCTATTTGGCCTGTCTGTGCCCCTCTCAGACTCTCTGCTCTACAGAAATCAACTCTAGCCTACACCACCTCTTTTCAAAGCTGAAATGATCCATCCCAGGCAACATCCTGGTGAATCTAGTCTGCACCCCCTCCAGTGCAATCACATCATTCTTTTAGTGTGGTGATCAGACCTGCACATTCTACTCCAGCTGTAACCTAACCAGAGTTCAGTACTGCTCAGACATGACCTCCTGCTCATCTCATCTTTTCCATGATTGATAAGGGCAAGTGTCCCATATGCCTTCTTAATGATCTTATTAAACTGTCCTGCAACCTTCAGGGATCTGTGGACATGCATCCCATGGTCCCTCTGTTCTCATGAGCTTCCTAGTGTCTTGCCATTCATTGAGTACTGCCTTGTCTTGTTCCTTCTTCCAAAGTGTATCACCTTTCATTATTCAGGGTTAAATTCCATCTGCCACTGATTTGCCCATCTGAATAATCATTTCATATCCTCCTATAAACTAGTACCTTACTCCTCACTGTGAAGCACCTAGCTAATCTTTGTGTCATCTACAAGCTATCATCTCTCCCACATTTTCCTCTATATCATTTGCAAATATCACAAACAATAAGGGACCCAATGCTGGAGTGCCACTGCACACCAGCATCTAATCACACAAACAACCTTCTAACAGCACCCTCTGTTTCCTACCACTCAGCCAGTTTTAGATACATCTTGCCAAGTTACCATGAATCCCATGTGCCTTTACCTTCATTCTCACGTGAAATCTTGTCAAAGGCCTTGCTGAAACCCATGTAAATCACATCAATTGCACAATCCTCATCCAAACACTGGGTCATCACTTCAAAAGATTCCACTGGATTTTTAGGCATGATCTCCCTCTGATAAAGCCATGCTGACTATCCACAGTCAAATATTGTTTCTCTAAATGGAGATGAATATTTTCCTTCATTGTTTTCTCCAATGGTTTCGCAACCACTTTTTTGTTCTTTTTGCTCCTGGCCTTGAATAGTAGACAGGGCATAATTTGAGGTCATTTACTTGAACAAGCATGAGATACATGGTCACTATCCAGATTGCTATGTCCTTGTCCAACACTTGGAAATACTCTGATGTCCTTAATTAGATTTTGTGTAGGATGTCCGATGGAGAGCTTGATGGAAAACAAACCTCCCATCATAATCCAAGAGGTGATCAATGATGTTGATGTGGTGATGTTGCCTAGGACAGGATCACTGGGGACGTACTCTGACAGCAAGGCAGTGTATGTGAATTTGTCTATATTCTTCATCACGCAATCAAGCCTCTCCAAATTATTACAACTTTCTTCTTGTTGTTAGTAAATATCGACTGGTAACACTGTAAAGGCTTTAACTTCTTGGACAGAATTCTAATCATTGACTGGGTAGTTGGTGGGTATCCTTGATAAAGTGTCAACAGAACCCTAATATTTTCCTTATGCATATTCAGTAAATTCCCCAGTGACTGTCATCTGCTCCAGGTCCACCACGGTCTTGGCTGCCGTAATAACATGGTCCCAAATTGATATCGGAAGTTTTGAAAATTCACACCTGTGATTACATGTTAACCTAGCATCTTGTATTATTTTCAAGATTCCTCATTCTCGTTCTTTACTGGGGCCATAGATTGGAATGTCATCCATATGGCATTCCATAACTTGTCTCACTTGGGTATGGTTCTTTGTAAACCTGATGATGTAGATGCGATTGCAAAAGGTAGTTACTTGAAACAATAATGTTCAAAAAGGGTGTTATGGAGATATTGAAAAGTTTAGATTAATCTAGTCGATGTTTCCATAATTTGCTTTTGGCATCCAGCTCAGTGAATACTCTGTGAGTTTAGCTAGACTCTCATCTACAGCCAGCATCGAGTGTGTTTCACATTGTGTGCTCTGTCCAAGTTTGTTGAGTTGATGTAAATTTGAAGGGGATGTCCCACCTTTGCACCACCCCATCCACCAGGATGTCATTCTTTCCTTCTCTGTCATGCCTGGGGCAAATGTCAGGAACAATGCAGGGCAGCTCTGGATTAGCAGTGCTTGTTAGGGGCTCAGTGGCTTTTTAAAAATGGTGCCTGCACCAAGGATGCTGGTCCATTCCCAGATATCCTAGCAATAGTGAGTTGCTCCAGGTACGTTTAATTGTTGAATATGTGAAGGTTGGATGAGAGAGGTGCTAAATGGTGGGGCAGGTAATGATTGAGGTGGGTTTGATAAGATACCATGAGATACTCACTAAGTCTCCTGGAGAAAAAGCCTTCATGAAACTTGACAAAATTGACAATCAAAAATACGTAAAATTCAGCCCATTATTTCTAGAATTTCACTTTTTTAAATTTAATCTTAATGCCAACTGAGGCTGACCTTTAACTGTGAGCCTGATTTGCCCTGGATCTTGAAGTTTTGACAGATGAACGCTGCAGGGTAATTTTTGTACACTTAATCTTTTTTAAGCTTATAGGAAAGGGCCATAACTCCTTGCACCTGTGTCTAATTTAAAATTTGTATGATGTTAATTGACTTCAAAGTTAGTCCTCCAGTATTGTTTTTCATTTTTCATGATTTCCCCAGGGAAAGTAATCTCCTGTGTGGGACATGCTTTAAAAGACTTTTGTCTTGTGCTTTATAAACACAAGCTTTACACCTTATAAACACAGGCTTACTTAAGCCATTTTAAAATGAGCATTCTGATTTTTTTTCATGGTTTGCGTGAGTATTCTTCCTGCCATTGTGAGGACCTTATAAGACGAGAAAGTTGGATGAGAGGAGTGCTAAATAGTGGGGCAGGTAATGATTGAGGTGGTGGGCAAGTTGTTGGAGGGAATCCTGAGGGACAGGATGTACACGTATTTGGAAAGGCAAGGACTGATTAGGGATAGTCAACATATCTTTGTGCGTGGGAAATCATGTCTCACAATCTTAATTGAGTTTTTATGAAGAAGTAGCAAAGAGGATTGATGAGGGCAGAGCGGTAGATGTGATCTACATGGACTTCAGTAAGGCGTTCGACAAGGTTCCCAATGGGAGACTGATTAGCAAAGTTAGATCCCATGGATTACAGGGAGAACTAGGCATCTGGAAAGCTGAACTGGCTCAAAATGTGGAAGACAGAGGGTGGTGGTGGAGGCTTGTTTTTCAGACTGAGGCCTGTGACCAGTGGAGTGTCACAAGAGTTGATGCTGGGTCCACTACTTTTTGTCATTTATATAAATTATTTGGATGTGAGCAGAAGAGGTATAGTTAGTAAGTTTGCAGATGACACCAAAATTGGAGGTGTAGTGGACAGTGAAGGAGGTTACCTTTGATTAAACAGGATCTTGATCAGATGGGCCAATGGGCTGCGAAGTGGGAGATGGAGTTTAATTCAGATAAATGCGAGGTGCTGCATTTTGGGAAAGCAAATCTTAGCAGGACTAATACACTTAATGGTAAGGTCCAAGGGAGTGTTGCTGAACAAAAAGACCTTGGAGTGCAGATTCATAGCTCCTTGTAAGTGGAGTCACAGGTAGATAGGATAGTGAAGAAGGCATTTGGTATGCTTTCCTTTATTGGTCAGAGTATTGAGTACAGGAGTTGGGAGGTCATGTTGCGGCTGTACAGGACATTAGTTAGGCCACTGTTGGAATATTGCGTGCAATTCTGGTCTCTTTCCTATCAGAAAGATGTTGTGAAACTTGAAAGTGTTCAGAAAAGATTTACAAGGATGTTGCCAGGGTTGGAGGATTTGAGCTATAGGGAGAGGCTGAACAGGTTGGGGCTGTTTTCGCTGAAGCGTCAGAGGCTGAGAGGTGACCTTATAGAGGTTTACAAAATTATGAGGGGCATGGATAAGATAAATAGGCAAAGTCTTTTCCCTGGTGTGGGGGAATTCAGAACTAGATGGCATAGTTTTGGGTGAGAGGGGAAAGATATAAAAGAGACCTCGGGGCAACTTTTTCACACAGAGAATAGTTCATGTACGGAATGAGCTGCCAGAGGAATTGGTGGAGGCTGGTACAATTGCAACATTTAAAAGGCAGTTGGATGGGTATATGAACAGGAAGGGCTTGGAGGGATATGGGCCAGCTACAGGCAGGTGGGACTAGATTGGGTTGGGAAATGTGTTCGGCATGGACGGGTTGGACCGAAAGTTCTGTTTCCCTGCTGTACATCTTATGACTCTATGGAAGTTGGCGCCTTTTCCAATGTTTCCATCGTTGCTTCTGTAGCTTGCTTTATGTTCTGGAGCTTGCATGGTGAAAGTCTTGAAATGGTACTCTGCCTTTGTTCAGCCTGTCTAATAGGAATGTAGGATCATTGGGAGAGGAGTAGGCCAGTCAGCTCCACCATTCATGGTTGATCAAACACTTCAATGCCTTTTGCCTCCACCATTACTCTGTACTGCACAGTAATCATAATTTTATTGATCTCTACATTAAACAAACTCAAAGACTGAGCTTCCCCAGCCCTCGGCTAGAGAGAAATCCAAAGCATCTCAATCTTCTGATTAAAGAAAAAATTCTCACCTTGGTCATCAATGACATCCCTCTTATTTTTAAATTGTGATCGTTAGTTCCAGACTCCTCAACCAGGAGAAATAATATCCTGCATATACACTGTCTATTCCTTTAAACATTTTGTAAGTTTCAATGAGATCAGCTCTCCTTCTTCAAAGCTTTGGTTCCAGGGCCTAAATTAAAAAGCAGAACTAAAAAGTTACTAATCTTCAGATTACTATCTGACCAAATAGCACAGCATCAACAAGATTAAAACTTGGTGTGGCAGAAATGGGCTCAAATTCATGGGGTATTGCCATCGGAACTGGGAAGGAGGGAACGATTCCAATGGGACGGGCTCCAGCTGATTCATTCTGGGACCAAAGTCCTGACAAATCACATAATGACGGCTGTGGATAGCGCTTCCAACTAAAGGGGTCAGACGATTTGGTTGTGTGGAAAACTATGAAAGAAGTTTAAGGGGGCAGAGTTGCAAGGAGATCAGGGCTGGGATCTAAATATCCGAGGTTACACATCCTATCAAAAGGACAGGCCAAAGGCAGTTGGAGTGGGGTTGTCTTGTTGATGAGAAATTAAATTACATTGATAACAAGAATTGAAATTGAGTCAGAAGGCATAGTATCTGTGTGGGGAAAGTTAAGGAACTGTAAAAGAGACAAGATCCTAATAGGAGTTGTCTACAGCCTTCCTAGCAGTGGCCAGGATGTGGAGAAGAAAATAGATAAGAGATAAAAAAAGACATGATGTCAACAACGATAGAGAAATTTCAAGAAACAGGTAGGCTGGGGAAATCAGATCATTTGTCGATCTCAAGGAAAGGATTTTGTGGAATGTCTAGAGGATGTTTTTTGGTGTATTTAGCAGTAGATCCTGCTAGGCAATAGGTAATTCTGGATTTGGTGATGTGTTATGAGGCAGACTTGATTAGGGAGCTTAAGGTGAGGGAACCCTGAGCGGGTGACCATAATATGATAGAAATAATTCTGCAGTTTGAAAGAGAGAGAGAAGATGGAATCAGATGTTACAGCAAATACCAGACTAATGCCATTTACAAGTTTGCTGATGACACCACCATAGAATTTCAGGTGGCAATAAAACAGACTACAGATGGGAGGGGAAGACCTGGAAAAATGGTGAACTGACGACAACCTAGCTGTCAATGCCAGCAAGACCAAGGAACTCATTAGTGACTTTCAGTGAATTTACTCATGCCCCCTACACATTAACAGCACAGAGGTGGAACGAGTGGAGAGTGTCAAGCTCCTGGGAATGGTCATCCAGAACAAGTTTTCTTGGACTCTTCATGTGGATACACTGGTTACAAAGGCCAAACAATGTCTCTTCTCCATCAGGCAGCTGAGGAAATTTGGCGTGACAGCGAATACACTTGCCAACTTTTATAGGTGTGCCATCGAGAACATTCTGTCTGGATGCATCACTACCTGGTATGGTAACTGTACCATTCAAAATCGGAGACAGTTACAGAGAGTGGTGAACTCAGCCAGACAATCACAAAGGCCAACCTCCAATCTGTAGAATCCATCTACTGGGCCCGCTGTCAACAAAAGGCCACCAGCATTCTCAAAGATCCATCCCACCCTGGCAATGCTTTTCTACAACTTCTACCATCGGAGAGAAGGTACAGAAGCTTGAACACATGCACCAGTCGGTTTAGTAATCATTTCTATCCTACTGTTGCTAGAATACTGAATGGACTCATACACGCAACAATAAATTCAATTCAATTCAATTCAATACAACTGAGTAAAGGTAAGAATAAAGGCGTGAGGGAGGAACTGACCAGGATTGATTGCAAGAGGACCGTAGCAAGGAAAATGGTGGAACAGCAATGACAGGAGTTTCTGGGGGTAATTCAGGAGGCACAGTAGAAATTCGTCTCAAGGAAGAATATACATACTTAGGGAAGGACGAGGCGACCATGGCTGACAAGGGAAATCAGGGACAGCATTAAAGCAAAAGAAAAAGTGTATGATGCAGTAAAGATTAGTGGGAAACCAGAGGCTTGTGAAACCTTTAAAAACCTGTGGACGACAATGAGAAAAGCAATGGGGGCAGGGTATGGAAGATGAAATATAAGAGTAAGCTGGTTAGTCATATAAAAGACGATTTTCTTAGATTCTAAAAGGTAAGAGAGACACAAGAGTAGACATTGGACCGCTGGAAAATGAAGCTGAGGAAGTAATAATCACAGAATCATAGAATCCCTAGAGTGTGGAAACAATTTGGCCCATTAACTCCACACCGACTTTCTGAAGAGCATCCCTCTCAGAACCATCCCACTACCCAATCCCTATAACCCTGCATTTCCATGTCTAATCCATCTAACTTGCGCATCTTTGGACCGTGGAAGGAAACTGGAGCATCTTGCGGAAATTCACGCAGACACAGGGAGAATGTGCAAACTCCACACAGACATTTGTCTGAGGCTGGGTAAATAATGTTCACCAAGTAATGGGGAACAAAGAAATGGCAGACCAAGTGAAGAGGTCCTTTGAATCAGTCTTCATGGTAAAAGACGCCAGCAGCATACTAGAACTTCAGGAGAGTCAGGGGCAGAGGTGAGTGTAGTAGCCATCATGAAGGAGGAAGGTATTGGGGAACTGAAAGGTGTCAAGTTGGATAAATCACCTGAATGAGATGGACTGTATTCCAGAGACTGTAGTGGCAGTGGTGGTGATCTTTCCAGAATCACTGACATCAGGAAGGGTGCAGGAGGACTAGAAAGTGTCTAATGTAACACACTTGTTTAAGAAGGCAGGGAAGCAGAGGGCAGGTTATTATAGGCTACTTAGACATCCCATGATCATTGGTAAAAATTTAAAGTCCATTATTAAGGATGAAATTGTGGAGTACTTGGAAGTGCATGTAAAATATGGCTGAGTCAGCAAAGCTGCACCAAAGAGTGGTCATATCTGATAAACCTGTTAAATTCTTTGAGGAAGTAATGAGCAAATTTAGCTAAAAGAGAGCTAGCGAACATGATCTATTTCAATTTTCAGAAGGCTTTTGACAAGGTGCTACACAGCAGGCTGCTAAATAAGATAAGAACTGATGGTGTTAGGCACAAGATACTGGCATAGATAGAGGACTGGCTGACTGGCAGAAGGCAAAGAGCGAGGATAAAAGGGTCATTTTCAGGATGGTAGCCGGTGACTGGTGGAGTTCCACAAGGATCTTTGTGATGAGGATGAATTTCTTCAGCCAGACGCCAAATTATTGTGTGTTTTTAAGATAGAGATGGATAGCTTCTTGATTAGTAAAGGGACCAAGGGCTATGGGGAAAGGCAGGAGAATGGGTTGAGAAGCCATGAATTTATTAGGTGCATCCAGGAGGGCTTCTTGAAGCCAGATCTAAATAATTCTACTAGGACCTTGTACTAGGGATTGAGCCTGGCCAAGTGATCAAAGTTTCAGTGGGGGAGCATTTTCGGAACAGTGATCATCATTTCATAAGTTTTAAGATAGTTATAGATAAGGATAAGGGCATTCCTGATGAAGGGCTTTTGCCCAAAACGTCGATGTTCCTGCTCCTCGGATGCTGCCTGACCTGCTGTGCTTTTCCAGCACCACACTCTCGACTCTAATCTCCGGCATCTGCAGTCTTCACTTTTGCCCATGGATAAGGATAACACTAATCTTTGGATACAAGTGCTAAAATGGCGGAAGGCTAATACTTACACTATTAGGCCAGGACTGGAGAAATTAGATTGGGTCTGTTTGAGGGTAAATCCACATCTGACATTTTAAAGGCCAGTTGATCTGAGTGCAGGACTAACATTTTCCTGTGAAGCTGAAAGGTGAGAATGGCAAGATTCAGGAACCCTGGATGACAAGAGATGTTGGAAGTTTAGTCAAAACGAAAAGGTAAGTTTATGTAAGTTTCAAAAACTGAAATCACACAAGACCCCTGAGGATTATAAAGGTAGCAGGAAAACAAAATTAAAACGGCATTTCATATGAATATTAGATGAAAGAGGGTAGCTAGGAAAAGGGTCAGTCTTTTCAAGGACAAAGGATGAAATGTATCCACAGAGCCAGAAGAAGTAGTGAGGTCCTAATAAGTTTTCATCAAGGAGAAAGACATGGATGATAGTAAGATTAGAGAGCGATGTGTTCATATTCTAGAGTATCTTGATATTAAGAAGGGAGAAGTGTTGGGTATCTGAAAAAACATTAAGGTAAATAAATCTCAGGGCCTGATCAGGGAGTGATTGCTTGGACCTTGACAGAGATCTTTGCATTCTCTTTAGCCACAGGCCAAGTCCCAGAAGCTTGGAGAATAGCCAGTGTTGTTCTTTTGTTCAAGAAGAGCAACGGGGATAACCCAGAAAATTATAGGCTGGTGGACCTTACATTAGTGGTAGATAAATTATTGGACAAGATTATTAGCAACAGGATCTACTTGCATTTGGAAAAGTATGAACTTAATAGGGATAGTCAGCATTGTTTTCTGTGGGAGAGGCTTTGTCCCCAATAACAAGATTCAGTACGGCCACTTCTCCTCCCTTGCCTCCCTTAGTAGCCTGGGACACATCTTATTTGGGCTTGGAGTAAATATATTTAGTCACCTTTTTAAAAAAGCTCAGTTGAATTAGTTATCCAGGATCTCCATCTAACAAATCCTTGCTGACTATCCCTGATCAATCCCTGCCTTTTCAAGTGTTGGTTAATCCCATCCTTCAGAACTTTTTTCCAATAATTTTCCTACCCTGAGATCAGACTAACTGCTTTGTAATTATATGGCCTATCCCTGCTATCCTTCTTGAACAAAAGTACTATATTAACTATCCTCCATTTATCTGGCACTTCTCTTTAACCAGCAAAGTATTAAATATCCCCAGGACCCCAGCAATCTCATCTGTTGCCTTCCTTAGCAGCCTGGGATACATCTCATCAGGCCCTAAGGAGTTATGCATCTGCCTGCTTGATAAAACATCTGAGCCTTCCTCTGTATTAATATTAACATGCTCTAGAAGGTCACCATCCCAACTGAAATCTCCAGCTACAATGTCTTTCTCCTTTGTGAGTACAGATGAAAAATATTAATTTAAGACCTCACCCATATCCTATGGTTCCATGCAGAAGTTGCTTTTTTGTCTCTAATACCTAATTTAGAGTTATAGAGAGGCCCAACCCTCTCCCTGGTAATCCTCTTACTATTAATATACTTATAAAAAAGCCTTGAGGTTTTCCTTGATCTGATCTGTCCAATATATTTTGTGTTCCCTCTTTGCCCTCCTAATTTCCTTTTTAAGTCCCCTGCTATACGCTCTACACTCCAGAAGGACCTCCCTGATGTATCTTTCTTTTTCTTCATCAAAGTCTTGGTATCCTTTGACATCCCGGGTTCTCTGGACTTGCTGCCTTTGCCCTTCACTTTTTGCACTCTGGCCCTGAATTCTCAGTGTAATGCTTTTAAAAGACTAGGCGAAAGTGAGTACTGCAGATACTGGAGATTAGAGTCAAGAGTGTGGTGCAGGAAAAGCACAGCAGGCCAGGAAGCACCCGAGGAGTAGGAGAATTGACTTTTCAGGCAAAAGTTGTTCATCAGGAATTATGAAGGGCCTTTGCCCGATATGTCGATTTTCCTGCTCCTTGGATGCTGCCTGACCTGCTGTGCTTTTCCAGCACCACACTCTTGATTCTAATTTTAAAAGACTCCCACTTTCCAAATGTAGATTTATTTGCAAGTAGCTGCTCCCAGTTTATGTTCACCAGATCCTGTCTAATAATATTGGAATCGCCCTTCCCCCAATTTAGACACAACTATCTTTATCCCTTATTATCCGCTGAAGATGGATATCTTCTAGCTTTGGAGAAGGAAATCAAGAGTAGTATTAATATCATCAGAAAAAAAAATTCTATTGATGCAAACAGCAAGTAAGATTGCAATGTGATTTCACTTTTGATTTTTCCAAACAGGCCATTCATGCTGAGCAAGCGTCTCTGATAATCTGAAAGCAGAATGTAATCCTGTCACTAGTACATTCATCAAAACCATCCATTAACATCTCAAATCATTGTGAAGTGTTTACATTTTTCATTTCATTTGTATGCGTAGTTTCTGGTACAATCCAATTGATAGAATTAGCTATCTCCTGAGTTGAAGATGCTAAAGGCATGAATGTGTTAATGACTGGATTTTGACCTCTGTGATTATTTGAAACATAAAAAGGGGGCTGAAATCAATCTATCCTGGGCATGGGAATAAGCTTGTAGTAAATCTGCTGATGACATCTTTCATGACAGTCAAGCACCATCCACCTGTGCCTGGACAAGACCCTTCACGAAGGTATCACAAAGTCATGGACTACCACAGTATATGGTGTCTCATAAAAGCATATGCAGTGTGTTCCACAATGCCAGCGCCAAAACTGAATTGCATATTTACATGGATAATCAGGAACAAATGCAGGATTCAACAAACATTTTGTGCAAGTGACTCTAGATAGAACACTATCTTTCTGGGAACCCCTGAAGAAAACAACAGTAAATGTTAAAACCAGAAATAATCTGGATTTATATGGAGCACTGCTAATACAATACTCTGGACTGTAACACTTGCCCGAGAAGAGAATTGTGCACTTGCTGCATATGTCACACACATCTTGTTGACACTCGATTGAATGTAATGAAGTGTATCATAACTGGAACATTACACAAAACACCCCTCCCTGGATTCAAATTCTTAAAAGCATCACTGTCCCAAGTACCTGAAAGTAGTGAAAACCCACAAGCTGGTGAAACCATCCATGCAAAACTCTTACCCACTCCATAATTGAAATTGTTCAAATTACGTGATGCTCAACTTCTGTCTCCATACCCCATATGGAGCAATGTTCTTGAGCAAGATCTACCAGCAGATAGTCTTTGGAACACAAAATTAGAAATATGGGAAGTAATATACCATATGTTAAACACATATGTCAAATGATAGGTTTTGAATTATGATGGCAAGAGTGATTCGCCATTGCTGAGGTGTCAGTATAAATTCCTTTGGTACTTTTGTAGAAAAACATAAAAAATACTACTCATGATAAAAGTGTACCTTTATAGGCTGTTTGGTGGACTATTCACCTGACACACAACAAATGAGGAGGCATTGGCTTAGCTCTCGAGACCATCTGAATTTTGTGAAAGTCCGACACCTAGGGCAAGATCAGGTAGTGGTAGATGCATTTATAAGCATAAATGTATAAAATTAACAGTTGTATAAGGAGTAAGGATCTAAATAAGTTAATTCTGAGGACAGACCCGCTATGATGATATTGTACAAACTTGGTGAGAGAGCAGCTTAGTATCTCAAAAGTGGAAGACCAACCATGCTGCTCTTCCTCAGGGTCTCTGGAACAACATCTATCAGATCAGTGTAACTTGTACTTAGTTTCTAACATACAATAAACTATATCATTTAGAGTTATAGAGTTATCCAGTAGTTTAGTACAGAAACAGATCCTTCAGTCTAACCAGCCTCTGCTGACCATTTTCCTAAGCTAAACTAGTCTCACTTGCCTGTGCATTGCCAATATCTCTCTAAACCTTTCCTAGTCATGAACTTATCTAAATGTCATTTAAACATTGTAACTGTACCTACATCTATTACTTTCTCTAGCAGTTCATTCCATACACGTACCACTCTCTGTACAAAAAAGTTGTCCTTCATGTCATTTTGAAATCTTTCTCCTCTCACCTTAAAAGTATGCCTCCTAGTTTTGAACTCCAGCTTTTAATTATCAGACTAAGGTTTGCCTCTTCCACTCAAATCATGTTGGCTCTGTAGATCCCTACTCCAAGAAAGCAAACCTTCCCTATGTTGATTGCAGACACCCACATAGAATATGGTGAGCAGAGTGAGTACTGATCATGCAACAATTACTAAAAGTAAGTAAATGCTACAGAATATATTTCAGTGCATACATCTTTGGAAAATGGGGGTCAAGAGTGTGGTGCTGGAAAAGCACAGCAGGTCAGGCAGCATCCGAGGAGCAGGGAAATCGATGTTTCGGGCATAAGCCCTTCATGAAAATGCAGATATCGATCATGATGCAGTGTTACAAAGACTGGGATGTAAATGTTCTGGAAGCATAGAAATATAAATGCTTACACTTGGTTCAAACTTGGTCAAAATTGAAAGGCATCTTCCATCTATGAAAGGCTAACTTCAGCCACATTAGGCAGAACACTCAGCAATGACAGGGACATTAAACTGGCAGGATCAGTTCAGCTACCCATTATACATCTACTCAATTTTTCTATTCACTCAGAGACCTTCTTTGGAAGACTGTCAGCTCGTCTTCAAAAATTGCTTCTGCACTAATCATTGTGCGCTGACCTAAAACTAAAGACTAACATCATAACTTGAAGACTGGGATCATAGCTTCAGTTTTTTATTATAACCAAGATTTGTATCTATCTCTAATTCTAGTCCAGTTGGAACTGGAGCTAATGATAATAAATATCTGACTAGTGTAAAAGTTGTTGGTTAAATGTCTAGGTATGTGTTGGGAATATGACTCTTGCTGATTTAGTAACAAGAAAGATGTAGCTAGCATAAGGATATATTTGTACTTCTACAGTGTATTGCATGACCATGGAGCATCTCAAAACACGTTACAGCCAATGACACACTTTATGGTCACAGCTGTAGGAAATGCGACAGCCAATTTACACAACATTAACTCTCACAAGCAGCAATGCAATGATGTAGTCAGGGTGTCTAAATCCTGTGTAGGACACTGGGAATAACTCTCCTGCTCTTTTTCAGAATTCTTTTACATTTAGCCAAGCAGGCAGATGGGACCTCTGTTTAACACCTGTGCTAAATGACAGCACCGCTACCAATGCAGCATTCCTCACTCCTGCACTGGAGCACCAATGTTGACTGTTGTGCTCAAGCTCTGAAATGGGACTTGAATGCAAGACCTTGTGACTTAAAGACAGGAGTGCCATTAACACCCATCAACATTCTGAGGGCAACCAACTATAAAATTATTTTTACAAAATTCAGGCGGTGTGGAGGTTTCACCCCCAATCTATTTCCTTTGTGCTTGGAAGATTGGTGAATCTCTAATTTGTTGATATAGCTAAGATATAAATAATGTGTCTACAAGATCAGGCCACAGACTGGGAATTCCAGGCAGTGAGTGACTCATCTCCTGACTTTACAATGCATTTCATTATCTACAAAGCACAAAGGATGTGAAGAAATAATCCTCACTTATCTGGATGAGTTGTTCTGGACTAGGCAAGACCACTCAAAACATTCTTAAGCAGGCAGCCCAGACCAAACTTTGCAATTTGTTTCGGTAAGTGTACAATGAAAATTACCCGGTTAGCAGGTTAAGTTAGCAAGGTTGACTACCAGGTTTTAAAACAGACAAAAAATTATTCACAAAATTAAACAATGAAACACAAAGAACTGAATAAAGAACTCCTACAGAACTCAGTCTATCCAAACTAAACTTAATTATGATGTTCTGAATATACACAACAATCCCAATGAGCAAACCCCCTGAAAACACAGTGAAAAAAAGGAACAGATGCTTACAGGTTGAAGTTAGAAGGGCAGAAAGCGAGAGAGAGAGAGAATTTTCACACAGCTCACTGTTGAACTCCTAACTAGTTCTGGAGTGAACTGCTCAGCTAGAGAGCTGACCACTCCTCTTTCATTATATCCGTCACTTCTAAAACACGACCATTTTGGCCTGAAGTCTCATCTGTTTATATATAAACAAAAAGCTTCTCAAAATTGTTTTCATCTCTATAACAAACCAGTCTAATTGGAGCCCGGCCCGTTTACGACTCCTCTGAAAAAAATCAAGGTCGCAGTACCCTTGAGAAAAGGAACAGCTTTTAGAAAAAAGGGGTCAGCTTTGTGACAGAGTGCAGCTGCAATGACACTCAAACTTGGACAAAGTTACTTGCTCGATCAACACTTTACTATCTTCAGCCGTATACCCACCTCCAAAGCACAATAGCAGCAGTGTTTACTGTGTATAAGGTACATTGTTACAACTCATTTTGACTCCTTTGACAGCATCTCCAAACCAATAGCCTCTACTATTGAAAAGGACAATGACAGAAGATACATCATCACCACCATTTGCAAGTTCTCCTCCAAGTCAAACATTGTCCTGTTATGGAGCTTTATTGCTGTTTCTTCACTGATGATGTGTCAAATCCAGGAATTCTCAAGGTATTGTGTGTGAAGCTACACTACATGACTGCAGCAGTTTAAGAAGGCAGCTCACCACATCCTTCTCAAGGGGAAAAGGAATGGGTAATAAATGCTGACTTTGCCAGCTATACTCTTATCCTCTGATAGAAGTAAATGGAAGCTGGACCATAGCTCACACTGAAGCTAATAGACAGGGACAATACAGTTAATAGTAGCAATGGTGATCACCTCCACCATATTCCATAATCTGGGACATTGACTAATGATGTCTGCTGACTCCTACAATGGATACTGACTCTGAGCCTAACCCTTCACATCAGAGCTTTCCTCTGATAAAGGCTTCCTAATATCAAGGCTGCCTAATATCAAGACACTTTGTGGGAATTTAGTCAGGCTCCTCACGCACAGTAATCAGACGAGGCTAAAGTTTCTTTGTTCAATGGCTTATTCAAGTATATGTAAAATGAATAATACACATCCAAAGATAGCATACGAATTCCACTGGTAAATTACACAGCCACTGTTATTCTGATACAACGCATCTAGGTTAGTTGCAGCTATCCAACCACAGAAATTATAGATGCCTGTTATCCAATTTAATAATAGTTATTAAACCATCCTATCGTGATCCTGTTCACATACATTCATTAGTTGCTGTAAGGTACATCCTGGTAGTATCTCTCAAGTCCCTTTGTATCAGCTAGACGATGATAACATATTGGTCTGAACCAGTTCTAGCAGTTGTATTGAACTGGTTGGTTAGCTCAGTTAGCTGGGTGGCTGGTTTGTCGTACAGTGACATCAACAGTGTGGATTCAATTTCCACATACCAGCTGAGGTCACCATGAGCATCCCACCTCTTCTACCTGTCCCTTGTCTGACGTGTGGGCATCCTTAAGTTAAACCATCACCAGTCATCTCTTTCTAATGAGAGAGTAACCCTACGGCCTGCAGGGACAATGGCTACTTTACTTATTGACCTGTTCTGAATATTTTATGTTCCCCTTCTAATTCCTCCTTATGGGCATCAGCAGAGCCCAATTAGACCACAATGTCTGCTGATAATTCCTGCCATTTCTTCTGTTGGTCCAACATCTAGATGTTGAAAGGAATCCTAAATATTATCATAAATGTTACACTGTATGGGTCTCCGTGGTTCTTTTTTCTCCCATTTGAGGTGGTTTCATATATGGAATGAGCTGCCAGACGAAGTGGTGGAGGCTGATACAATTGCAACATTTAAGAGGCATTTGGATGGGTATATGAATAGGAAGGGTTTGGAGGGATATGGGCCGGGTGCTGGCAGGTGGGACTAGATTGGGTTGGGATATCTGGTCGGCATGGATGGGTTGGACCGATGGGCCTGTTTCCATGCTGTACATCTCTATGACTCTATGATTCTACCTACCTGCACATACTCCTGTACCACAGAGAGTCAAGATCTTAGTAATATCATCCTCTGACAACAACACAGATAAATTGTTGGGCATATGGTAACTCCCAAAAACTGCTGTGCTCCCTAACCTAAAGATCACCTGCTAAGCTATCATATGTTCTTCAGTGGGCAATGCCATTGCCAACTTGGTTAATCTCTTGGCGCTTTGAGTTTCTAAATTACTTTGCGTTTTCTCTTTCACCATGAGTCCCTTTGAAGTTGGTCCATATCTCTGAGCTGTCTGAGTAGACCATAACTTGGCTATTTGAATCATTTTGCCAGGGGCAGGAAAAGTGTGTGATCCCAACATGCACAAGTAAGGTGTCCCACTGTCGTTCCAAGTAAGTGGAAGTTTCCCATTGTAGAGGAGTCAGAAACCCAAGTGCAGAATCTTGCATTACCCACATACATCAAATTTATCCATGGGATATTGTTATGGACCAGGCCAGACCCCCTCAAAACATTTCAAGAAAGTAACCCAGCCCTAACTTTGCTAGTTGTTTTAAGCAGGTGCAACACAGATATTCCAGGAGGGATGCAGTTGGTCAAGCCACATAGTTTTAAACAAAACAGAATTTATTTATACAAGATTACTGAATGAAACACAAAATAAAAGAGAACACGATACTGAATAATTTAACCTCCCTGAAAATCCAACAGATCATCCCAAATTAAAGATGCTGTTCCAAATATTTGCTACAATGCCCATAAACACCTCTTGGCACAAAAAAGTAAAATCAAACACAGGGTCTTACGGGAGAGATATCAGACAGAGAAGAGGATCAGCATTAACCTACTTCTTTTGTCCAGCAGCTTTAAAACTGCATGACTGCGTTCAGTGAATAGCCAAACTCCAAAAATTAAATCAAACCAGAGAAGTGCTGAGCTGGCAGAACTGGCCACTCCCCTTTCACTGTACAAGTGTTTCTTTTTAAACTTGAAAGCTTTTCGCCTGAGGTAGTATCTGTTAGCTATAATCAAATTGGCCCTGAAACCCGTCCAAGCCCAGAATTTTTGGAACCTGTGTTTTTATGACCTCCTGGAAAAAAAAGGAAATCCTAACCTCATTAAAGGAAAAGCATCATCACAATATATTAAATTTCCTTTGACATAAAGCACTGCTGAGCTGGGACTTCCTGCGACTCAGTGGTGTCTATCATTCAAATAACAGTTTGATTCAAGGCCCTTAAAAATCCTTCTCCTTATATATTAGCCCCAAACCACACTTCCCAAGAATTTCCTGTGCCATCCAGGAGGCATAGTTATTAATGACAAACATACACCCTCGGTTTAGGGAATAACTGACACTACAGAATAACTCACTGATATCTCCAATTAGATTTTCCCTTTTCCAAACATCATTTTCTGGCTTCTCCTTACTGTTGGTGCAAATCTAAACTTATGATTCTTAGTCCCACTGTATGCACTTTGACAATTATTACAGCTGTCAATCCTGAAACATTAAAATTATTTCAAGAGAGACAATGGTGACATCATGTAATAATGGCTTGGGCTCCACGATCTTAACCATTTCATCTGATGTTGGCTTTACAATTGTCAGGCATTTTGTGGGTTCTGATATCCACAATTACCTCTGTCTTATCATCTCTGAGATCAATTTTTCATAATTTTGCTCACATTTTATGTTGTTCTTAACTTCTATAGAATGCCTATCTTCCAATAGTGGTGTTATGAAAAACAAGCTTGAATTTGACTTCTACTGTTCAATGATCCCTCTGCTAAGCTTGTTTGAATTTCCTAATATTATATTGTGGCTAGTAACGAGATGGCAACACTTTAACATTTCCATGTGGCCGTACCTTTTAATGCTTTTGAATATTTGTCTGGTGTTCTGTGCTAATGAATGAATTCGAGATTGGATTACATTCCCTACAGAATGGAAACAGGCCATTTGGCCCAACAAGTCCACATCAACCCTCCAAAGAGTAACCCACCCAGACCCATTCCCCTTACCTATATTTACTCCTGACTAATGCACCTAACACTATGGGCAAATTAGCATGGCCAATCTACCCTAATGTGCACATATTTGGATTATGTGAGAAAACTAAAGCACCTGGAGGAACCTCCACTGCAGACACAGGGAGAATGTGCAAACTCCATACAGACAGTCACCTGAGGCAGGAATCAAACCCAGGTTTCTGGCACTGTAAGGCACCAGTGCTAACCAATGAGCCACCGTGCCATCCCAGCTGTAACCTAGTCAAAATTGGGTCAAAATTATGAAATTTCTTCCTTAAGTGCATTGGGGGTCAACCTACACATCCAGATGGCTTTTAATATCTCGACTCATTAATTAAAAAAGATCATTAGTAAACTGAATGACTGGTTAATGGTTGTACTCTTTTCTCCTTTTCCTATCAATTCCTTTTCTCCAGCAATTACTTACTACTCTGGACTGGATGGAGATGTTTCAAACCTTGACAGAATTACTACCACAGTACAAGGTGTTCTCATTCTTATGTTTTAATAGTGAACATACCAGTTACCTATGGAATGTAAGAAAATTTCAAATTCCAAAGACCTGAATTCCAAAATAGTTGTCCTAATGAAAAGGTGTCAATGATCATTCAACTTGTGATAGTTCCTAGCCCTGTTACCAATCCTAGTTGGATCTTGCATATAACCGTTATTATGAGTAGTTCCATGAATCAGATGCATCTCTATAACAAATCTGTATGCTATATTACCACTAGATTACCAATGTCAATAGATGATCAAATGTGAGCAAATGTGAGGTCTTGCACTTTGGAAAAAAGAATACAAACATGGACTACTTTCTAAACGGTAAGAAAATTCGTAAAGCCAAAGTACAGAGGGATCTGGGAGTGCTAGTTGAGGATTCTCTAAAGGTAAACATGCAGGTTGAGTCCGTGATTAAGAAAGCGAATGCAATGTTGTCAATTATCTCAAGAGGGTTGGAATATAAAAGCAGTGTTGTGCTACTGAGACTTTATAAAGCTCTGGTTAGGCCCCATTTGGAGTACTGTGTCCAGTTTTGGTCCCCACACCTCAGGAAGGACGTACTGGCACTGGAGCGTGTCCAGCGGAGATTCACACGGATGATCCCTGGAATGGTAGGTCTAACATCTAAGGAATGGCTGAGGATCCTGGGATTGTATTCATTGGAGCTTAGAAGATTAAGGGGAGATCTAATAGAAACTTACAAGATAATACATGGCTTGGAGAGGGTGGACGCTAGGAAATTGTTTCCGTTAGGCGAGGAGACTAGGACCCGTGGACACAGCCTTAGAATTAGAGGGGGTAAATTCAGAACAGAAATGCAGAGACATTTCTTCAGCCAGAGAGTGGTGGGCCTGTGGAATTCATTGCCGCAGAGTGCAGTGGAGGCTGGGACGCTAAATGTCTTCAAGGCAGAAATTGATAAATTCTTGATGTCACAAGGAATTAAGGGCTACGGGGAGAATGCGGGTAAGTGGAGTTGAAATGCCCATCAGCCATGATTGAATGGTGGAGTGGACACGATGGGCCGAATGGCCTTACTTCCGCTCCTATGTCTTATGGTCTTATGGTCTTATGATCTGTTGGTGCAAAGACACCTATCAGGGGAAAATGAATGCGCGCACATTGAAGTCCAGATGGATCCGTTTTCACAAATCTAAAAATTTGATTTGCTTTGTTATTGTCACATGTACTGAGGTACAGTGAAAAATATTGTGTTGCATGTTAACCAGATGAATCATATCTTACATAAGTACATCAGGTTAAAAGAACAGAATGTAGAATTTTGTATTATACTACAGAGAAGGTGCAGAGAAAGATCAACTCTAATATAAGAGACAAGGTTAAAATGAGGACTGCAGATGCTGGAGATTAGAGTCAAGATTAGAGTGGTGCTGGAAAAGCACAGCAGGTCAGGCAGTATCCGAGGAGCAGGAAAATCAACATTTTGGGCAGGAGCCCTTCATCAGGAATGAGCATTGGGGATGGGCAAGAAGCTGTCCTTAAATCTCTTGGTACATGTCTTCAAATTTTTTTATCATTTGCCTAATGGAAGAAGGTGGAATAGAGTATATCCAGGGTGGAAGATTATGTTAGCTGCTTTCCAATGAAACAGGAAGTGTAGACTGAATCAATGGAAGGAAGGCTACTTTTTATGATGGACTGGAATGCGTTTACAACTCTGTAATTTCTTGTGGTCTTGGCAGAGCAGTTGCCATACCAAGCTGTGATGGATCCAGATTGGACACTTTCTGTGGTACCTCTGTAAAAATTGGTAAAAGTCATTGTGGATCTGCGGAATTTCTTTAGAAGTATTGATGTTCTTTCCTGATGGAGGTATTGATGTGGATGGACTAGGATAGATCATTGGTGACATTTATTCTTAGGCATTTGAAGCTCTCGACCACCTTCATCTCAACACCATTGATATGGACAGAGTCATGTCCTCCACTTTGCTTCCTGAAGTCAATAACCAGCTCCTTCATTTTGCTGACATTGAGGGAAGGATTGTTGTTTTTACACCATGTTGGTAAGCTGTCCATCCCTTTCCTTTACTCTGTCTCATCATTGTTTGCCACTATGATAATATCATCAGCAAATTTATAAAGGGAATTAGCGCTGAGTTTGGCCACACAGTTGTGAGTGTCTGAGGAGTATATTAGAGGACTGAGTACAAAGTCTTGCAGGGCATTGGTGTTGAGGATTACTGTGGATTGTTGGGTTGCCTATCTTTACTGATTGTGTTCTGTGGATCAGCAAGTCAAGGATCCAGTTGCAGAGTGTGGAGCAGAGCCCCAGGCTTAGAGTTTGGAAATGTGTTTGGTTGGAATTATGGTGTTGAAGGTCGAGTTAAAGTCAATAAATAGGTGTCTGACAAAGGTGTCCTTGTTATCCAGATGTTCCAGAGATGAGTGTAGGGCCAGGGAAATAGTTCTGCCATGACCTATTATGATGTTAAGCGAATAGAAGCAGATAAACGCAATCTTGGAGGCTGGAGTTGATATGTGCCACTACTAACCTCTTGAAGCACTTCATAATGAGAGATGTCAGAGCCATTGGACAGTAGCATTCAGGCATGTTCCTGAGTTTTCTTTGACTTCAGGATGATAGTGGTCTTATTGAAATAGGTGGGAACCTCACATCAGAGTAAGGAGAGGTTAAAGATGTTTGCAAATACTCCCGCTAGCTGGTCCGTGCAGAATCTGAGGGAACAGCCAGGGACTCCATCGGGGCCAGTTGCTTTCCTTGGGTTCGCCCTCAAGAAGGCTGATCTAATGTCTACGGTGGTGACTGTAAGTACAGGTGCACACAGGTGCACACAGGGTGGGTGACATCATTTCACTGACCTTCAGTTCAAAATGAGCATAAAATGCATTGAGCTTATCGGGGAGGGATGCATTGTTGTCAGTGATTCTACTCAACTTCGCTTTGTATCCCATTATATCCTTTCCACAGTCAAAGTGTGATCCTGTGGTTAGTCTGTGACTCTAGTTTAATCTGGTGTTGTCTCTTGGTGTCCCTGATGGCTTTAATGTTAAAGGAATAATATTCTAATTTTCTTTAATGGTATCCCTCATTGCAGCTGAGAAAAACTATTCCTGAGAGTGATCTAGCTTCATGAAATTGTCCTCATCCTTACAGTTTTACTTCAGTGCTTTTCCCACACTTTACTTGCCAGATCAAAATATTGCAAACCACTCTATTTAAAAATAATTATTCAGCTCAAGGAAATAGCAAGGTAAGCTCTGGAACACTAATCATAATCAAACATTTTACTTCATCTTACTCCTTGCAGGTATTGACTATTTAAGTTTGAATAACAAGGATATACAATAAAATTAGTATGGATTCCAACCCAAGGTCAGTGCATTGTGGTACATTTTTAACTTGTTTTTACATTGGCTCTTCACACTGAAATTCCCTGTTGAAATACTTTTGAAAGAAGAATGAACCTATTGTTGAGTAAATTATCAAGCAGATTCTTTCTTCTAAATGAAAGCTAAATTATTGGTTTGATTTTTCAGTGATAATTGTCATAACTTCTATTGTATTGTAAAATCTATGTTGTGACAATTTTACATATAGGTGATTACTTTGTTACTAATCAATGTGCAATTGCATTTCTAATAGTACCTTGTGCTTTGTTGCTTCTTGTACATAGACTTACCTTGGAAAATAGAAGCACAGACAAGGAAGTCAATCTGTGCATTGTGCCCCTTTGATTGAGTTTTCCACTTAGTACCAGTTCTCTGCTGTTTCTTCACAGCACTGCAAATGTCTCCTTATCATTTGAAATGTCCTCTGCAATCTGTTGTCATCTGCAGATAGAGACCTTGGCTGAACTTTCCCTGCTGTGAGTGTGGCGCTGTAAAAGCACAACAGGTCAGCCAGCATCCGAGGAGTAGGAAAACCGACGTTTTGGAATCCTGATGAAGGGTTTATGCCTGAAACGTCGATTCTCCTGCTCCTCTGATGCTGGCTGACCTGCTGTGCTTTTACAGCACCACATTTTTGACTCTGACCCAGCATCTGTGGTCCTCACTTTCTCTTAGTTGAATTTTTTCTGCTCCCTGAATGACAATGTGGACAATGGGGAGTCACCTGGTAAAACATATGTAGGTTTGTAAAAATGAGATTATTGACATGAAGAAAAGGTTTGATTTTACACCCAAAGTTCAAATGATGAGACAAGAATTTCATCAGTGAGTAGCAAGATAACTCTTTGCATTTATTAACATCTTATTAGTACCAAATCTTATTTTATTTAAATGTAGTTTCCTGTTGTCTTATGCACTGGAGAGAAACTGGATACGACATGAAAATGAGAGCAGGTACATGGCAGGTCCAATACTCACTACTTGCTTCTCTCGCACTCCAACCTGGAGATAGTGAGGACTGCAGATGCTGGAAAGCCACAGTTGATAAAGTGTGTACCTGGAAAAGGAGCAGGACAGTCATCAGTCCTGATGAAAGGTCCCAAGCTGAAACATCAACTGTCTTGTTCTCCTGATGCTGCTTGACCTGCTGTGCTTTTTCCAGCTCCACACTTTATCAACTCTCTCAGACTCCATCCTGGTAAGCACATGCCAGCAGCTCAGTTACACTCAATGGACAGGTGTCACCTGCAACTCCCCCATCCACAGAGGTTAGCATTGTTCTCATACCAGCCTCACCATGTCATCATGGCACATCTCTAAACCACTTAACATACAGTTCTGAACTTCAATGCTACACTTTGGTGCATGTTGACATCTGGCAATGTAATGCTGGAAGATTGTGTGCAGTGATAGGGACCAACAAGATTTATTTCATGGCTCTTTGTTTGCCATCTTCGTGCTCACTCTTTGTACCTACTTGGATGCTCACAGCATCTCTTCTTTACACTACATTTGTGCACTTTGTGGCCTCATTCAGAATTTAAAGGCACACAGTGCATCTGACTGGCCTTGCTATTTGGCACATACACAAAGCCAGGCAGCTTGGCATAGTATTCAACAGTGATCAGTAAAGAGGATAGACATATTGATATATGGCACTGTGCTACATCAATGTCACACCTACAGTACATGCCAGTAGCTGGATAGCAAATATACTATGTTGTGTTGTGCTTTAGCCAAATGGTCATAATTCAAAGTTTAAGGAACTACATCAAACTATATTATTACCTGCACCTATGGAACCAAGAGTGCAATAGTTGATCAATGTAAAAACATACATTAAGTAATGGAAATGTAATGCCAGGGTATCCACATCACTGTTATCCTTCATTTACAGCATAAATCACTAAAATAATACGCAACTTTGCCTTAAATATAACTTACCAGCAGAGACCCTCCTCACTTGCACCCTCAATGAACTACTTGGACATCACAATGATTGCCATAATACAGTAAACTTCTGGCATATAATATTTGGCAATTTATCGAGAGTGCTGGTTCATAAGGTGCCAGTTAAAACAAAGTTTTCCATTGTCTTTGATCAAGTCATAAATGAGAATTTCCTGCCACAGTCAGCCCAGTGCAGCATCGACTTCACTGGAGGCTCACTGATGACATTATCTATGGTGGCGAAACATCTGAAAGTGAATCTTCCAGCTCAGCGAGCAAACCTACATCCAGTGAAGCATCAGAGTCTATTGGCTTGGACATGGTCATTCAGCTGCTTGGGGTGGTCAGGGCTAGGAGTTCTGTATCACCATAGACAGCCTGTCAAAGTGGTCAGAATGGTCAATCCTGCATGTCTGACTGCAACCAGTCCAAGAAATCATGCTAAGTCAGTAAGGGACATGCACAGGGATCAGTCGTTAGACCATAATAAAGGCTGAAGACATCTGTAATTGTAATGCCTTCCATGTAAAATGCACACAGTGTGCAACTGCGTATGATACAAATGCTGGACATGTGCAATCTTGACCATGTCATTGGTCATTACAAGGAGATCACAGTCATCTCTGTGAAGCAGAAGTGATCATAAGTGATGTTTAAAGTCTCACCAGTGGGCCACAATTCACAAAGACAATCCAAGATCTCATTGTCTGCTACAAGAGATTAGAGATAATTTCCTTTTACCTTGATCTGTAAATATTCACCAACATGCTCTTATATGCAATGCTGTCTTTTTTGGGTAGTGGGGGGCGGCTGTGGATGGGGAACAAGTAATCAATAATTATAGAGAACCATTAATCTTCTTTGTCTTTACATGGCACAGCTTGTGCTGTGTTCATCAGAATAAGCTTCATATGTCAGGGGTCCCTCTTGGAGTTCACCATGTCCCACTGAATGGCGTATAGTAAACTGCAATTTCTGTGTGATGCGAATGCTGACTGCTCACTTTACTAAGAACCTGCTATTCATCATAAAGGTTGAATGGAAAGGTTCATGATGGCCTCAACTGGGGCAATCATCTGTGGATTTTTTTTATTGCAAAGAGCTATAGAGGCTGATTATATTAAAGTGTGTTAGCATTTAAGTATATTAAAGGCTGAGAAGGATTTTAATCAGGAAGATAATCAAAGGTTACGAGGACCAGGCAGGAAAGTGGAATTGAAGATTAGCAGATCAACCATGAACTCATTGAATAGTAGAGCAGACTCAGTGAGCAGAATGGCTTACGTCTGCTCCTACATCTTATATTCTTATGTTTTTCATGTCAAATGACGTAAACAGACTTAGAGTCATAGAGATGTACAACACAGAAACAGACCCTCCATTCCAACTTGTACATGCCAACCAGATATCCTAACCTAATCGAGTCCTATTTGCTAGCATTTGGCCCATTTCCCTGTAAACCCTTCCTATTTATATACGCATCCAGATGCCTTTTAAATTTAATTGTACCAGCCTCCACCATTTCCTCTGGCAGCTCAATCCCTACACGCACTACCCTCTGCGTGAAAAGGTTGACCCTTAGGTCTCTTTTAAATTTTTCCGCTGTCATTCTAACCTATGCCCTCTAGATCTGGACATCCACACCCCAGGGAAAAGACCTTGTCTATTTACCCTATCCGTGCCCCTCATGATTTTATAAACCTCTATAAGGTCGCCCCTCAGCCTCTGACACTCCAGGGAAAACAGTCACAGATTATTCAGCTTCTCCCGATAGCTCAAACTCTCCAACCCTGGCAACATCCTTGTAAATCTTTTCTGAACCCTTTCAAGTTTCACAACATTCAGAATCCAAGATGGAGGATGAGAAAAAATTGTGGCTGTAAGAGCCGCTCCTTTTTTGAGGTATTTAGGTATTGCAGGTGATTTCCTCAAATTTCAGGAGCAGCATTTAATGTTTTATATGCAATTGCATTGTTTTGGAACTTTGGGAGGAAAAAAGGCTCAAAACAAGGACACTTTAAAAAGGAAGAAGACAGACAAAGGCAGTAACCACAAGATCAGTGAAAGAAAAGACTTAATAAAGAATAGATGATTAGGTTTATTTTGCAGACTTGACAACCAAAGACTGAGGTTCATTCAGAAGGGGATATTGCACATTTGTAACCAATATGAGATTTTATGAAGTGAATGTTAATGCTTTGGGCAAAATTGTTGGAAGTGGAGAAACCCTATAAAGCAATCACATAGAGCAAAGAGTCACTACATTGCTGAAAGAGACTACTCATGTACGTAGTGATGTATATGATAATGTAACATCAGCAGTCATGTGCTGGACTCTGAAAAGAGAGAAGGAACAGTCTGTACCAAAGAGAGAGAAAATGTACCACCTCACATACAATATGTATTTTGGCCTTAGTAAACGATGTGTTGCAATGACCTACCGGAGTCAGACAATAGTGATGCAAGGAAGCTGTTCCAATATATAGCAAGCCACCAGCTGTCTGACCTTCAAATCAGATGCAAAAAGGGAAAATCAGCTTGACCTCCCTCAAGTCCGTGCTGTCTTTCTGTAAACATTCCCATTTCCCCACTCCATCTTGTTTCACTTTTTTTACTCACTCAGGGGACGGGGCTATCCTGGCTGGCTAGCATTTATTGCTGGTCCCTAGTTGGCTTTGAGAAGGTGGTGTAGAGCTACCTTCCTGAGCTGCTGTAGATAGACCTACAATGCTGTTATGGACGGAATTCCAGGATTTTGATGCAATGACAGTGAAGGAATGGTGATATATTTCCAAGTCAGGATAGTGAGTGACTTGGAAGGGAACTTGCAGGTTGCAGTTTTCCCATATACGTATTGCCATTGTCCTTCTAGATGGAAGTGGTTGTAGGATTGGAAGATATTCTCTGAGGATCTTTGGTGAGTTTTTGCAGTGCTTCTTGTAAATAGTAAGCACTGCTGCTGCTGAGCATTGGTGGTGGAGTAAGTTGATGCTTGTGGATGTGGTGCCAATCAAGTGGGTTACTTTGTCTTGGATGATATCAAGTTTCTTGAGTATGGTTGGAGGTGCCAGGCAAATATACAGTATTCCGTCACACTCCTGACAAGTACCTCATGGATGGTGGACAGGCCGGGCTTTAGAGATTCAGGAGGTAAGTTATTCAACACACTATCCCTAGCCTCTGACCTGCTCTTATAGCCGCTGGGTTTATGTGGCTGGTGCAGTTCAGTGCTTGGTCAATGGTAACTCCCAGGATGTTGATAGTGACATTGAAAGGCAAGGGCGATGGCTAGATTATCATGGTCTGGCATGGTGTGGTGTGAATGTTACTTGCCACTTCTCAGCCCAAGACTGTTGCATATGAACATGGACTGCTTCAGTATCTGAGGAGTCGCAAATGCAATCATCGGCAAACATCTCCATTTCTGACTTTATGATGGAACAAAGGTCATTGATGAAGCAACTGGAGATGGTTGAGATGGACACTGGCCTGAGGAACTCCTGCAGAGATATCCTGGAACTGAGATGTCTGATATCAAACAACTATGACCATCTTCCTATGTGAGAGAAAATAAGGACTGTAGATGCTGGAGAGTCAGAGTCAAAAAGTGACATTTCTAATGAAGGGCTTATGCCCAAAACATTGACTCTCCTCCTCCTCGGATGCTGCCTGACCTGCTGTGCTTTTCCAGCACCACACTTTTCTACCCGTCTTCGTATGTACCAGGAATGACTCCAACCAACAGAGAGATTGCCCCTGATTCCAGTTTTGCTAGGGCTCCTTGATGCCACACTCAGCCAAATATGTCCTTAATATTAAGGGCTGTGACTCTCTCACCTCATATCTAAAATTCAGCTGTTTTGTCCATGTTTGAAGCAAGGCTGTAATGAAGTCAGGAGCTGAGTGGCCCTGGCAGAACCCAAACTAGGCATCATTGAGCAGGTTATTGCTAAGCAGGATCTGTTTGATAGCACTGCTGATGACACCATCCATCACTTTACTGATGATTGTGAGTAGACTGATGGGATGGTAATTGACCAGATTGGACTTCTTCCATCTTGTTTGTCAGGGGGATGTCAATATTTTAACTGTAATGGAACAGCTTGACTAGTACAGCGGCAAATTCTGGAGCACAAGTCTTCAGTCCTGTTCCCAGAATCATGTCAGGCCCAGTAGCCTTTGCAGTATCCAGTGCTTCCAATAATCTCTTGATAATATGTATCCAGACAACTTCTGTTTGAAATTATTCATCTTCTCTCCCTTTGTCAACCTTGTACCAGCAAGTTCCAAGGGATAACCATTTATCGCATTAAAAATTCTTCCTCACATCTTGCCCTTGATTTCTTGCCTAAATCTGTGTCACTTAGCCCCCTAATGGAATCAATAATATATGATATAAAAACAGAGTGTTGGAGAAACTCAGCAGATCTAGCAACATTTATGGACAGGATACACAGTGAACAGTTCAAATGTGGGATGACTCTTCAGAATGCAAAAGGGAACACCATTTTTATAGTCTCCCTTGCCTAACTCTGTCACATCCTTCTTCATTTCTATTAAAGCTCCTCTCAATCTCCTTTTCGCCATGTTGAACAATCTTAGCTGCTTCAGTCTAAAATTGGGAATGAAATTCATCATTCCTAGAACCAATTTTGTAAATTGCATTTGCACCCTTTCAAAGATTCTCACATTACACCTAAAACATGATGACCAGAACTTTTTTTTAAAAATCCATTCACTACTGGTAGACATCACTGGCTAGCCTACATTCATTGTCCTAATTGTGCTGGGGTCTGGAGTCACATGTAGGCCAGACCAGGTAAGGACAGCAGTTTCCCTTCCTAAAGGGCATTAGTGAACCAGATATGTTTTTCATGTCAATCAGCAAGAGCCTCATGATCATTACTTGACTCTTAATTCCATATTTTCACTGAATTCAAATTCCGATTTTAACCCAGGTATCCACAATATTGCTTGAGCGTCTATATTAATAGTCGAGTGATAATATCACCAGGCTTTCACCTTCAGTTTCTTTCCTAACCAAAGCTTTATATAGATTCAGCAATGTCCTTGTGTTAGACAATAGACAACAGACAATAGACAATAGGTGCAGGAGTAGGCCATTCTGCCCTTCGAGCCAGTACCACCATTCAATATGATCATGGCTGATCATCCTTAATCAGTATCCTGTTCCTGTCTTATCTCCATAACTCTTGATTCCACTATCCTTGAGAGCTCTATCCAACTCTTTCTTAAATGAATCCAGAGACTGGGCCTCCACTGCTCTCTGGGGCTGAGCATTCCACACAGCCACCACTCTCTGGGTGAAGAAGTTTCCCCTCATCTCTGTCCTAAATGGTCTACCCTGTATTTTTAAGCTGTGTCCTCTGGTTCGGCACTCACCCATCAGCGGAAACATGTTTTCTGCCTCCAGAGTGTCCAATCCTTTAATAATCTTATATGTCTCAATCAGATCCCCTCTCAATCTTCTAAACTCAAGGGTATACAAGGCCAGTCACTCCAGTCTTTCAGCGTAAGGTAGTCCCGCCATTCCAGGAATTGACCTCGTGAACCTACGCTGCACTCCCTCAATAGCCAGAATGTCTTTCCTCAAATTTGGAGACCAGAACTGCACACAATACTCCCGGTGTGGTCTCACCAGAGCCTTGTACAGCTGCAGAAGAACCTCTTTGCTTCTATACTCAATCCCTCTTGTTATGAAGACCAGCATGCTATGAGCCTTCTTCACTACCTGCTGTACCTGCATGCTTACCTTCATTGACTGGTGTACAGATCTCTTTGTACTGCCACTTTACCTAAATTGATTCCAATTAGGTAGTAATCTGCCTTCCTGTTCTTGCCACCAAAGTGGATAACCATACATTTATCCACATTAAACTGCATCTGCCATGCATCTGACCATTCACCTAACCTGTCCAGGTCACCCTGTAATCTTCTAACATCCTCCTCGCATTTCACCCTGCCACCCAGCTTAGTATCATCAGCAAATTTGCTAATGTTATTACTAATACCATCTTTTATATCATTAATATATATTGTAAAAAGCTGCAGTCCCAGCACTGATCCCTGCGGTACCCCACTGGTCACTGCCTGCCATTCCGAAATGGAGCCATTTATCACTACTCTTTGTTTCCTGTCAGCCAACCAACTTTCAATCCAATTTAGTACTTTGCCCCCAATACCATGCGCCCTAATTTTGCTCACTAACCTCCTATGTGGGACTTTATCAAAAGCTTTCTGAAAGTCCAGGTACACTACATCTACTGGATCTCCCTCATCCAGGATCCAGGTCCATCCTCAAAAAATTCCAGAAGATTAGTCAAGCATGATTTCCCCTTCATAAATCCATGCTGACTCTAACCTATCCTGTTACTACTGTCCAGATGTGTCGTAATTTCATCCTTTATAATTGACTCCAGCATCTTTCCCACCACTGAGGTCAGACTAACTGGTCTATAATTTCCTGCTTTCTCTCTCCCACCTTTCTTAAAAAGTGGTATAACATTAGCCACCCTCCAATCCGCAGGAACTGATCCCGAATCTATCGAGCTCTGGAAAATAATCACCAACGCATCCATGATTTCTCGAGCCACCTCCTTCAGTACCCTGGGATGTAGACCATCAGGCCCCAGGGACTTATCAACCTTCAAACCTAACAGTCGCTCCAACACCAATTCCTGGCAAATATAAATTCCCTTAAGATCAGGTCCTTCAGCCACTGTTACCTCAGGGAGATTGCTTGTGTCTTCCCCAGTGAACACAGATCTGAAGAACCAATTCAATTTTTCTGCCATTTCTTTGTTCCCCGTAATATATTCCCCTATTTCTGTCTTCAAGGGCCCAATTTTAGTTTTAATCAATTTTTTTGCCTTTCACATACCTAAAAATGCTTTTACTATCCTCCTTTATATTTTTGGCCAGTTTACCTTCATACCTCATTTTTTCTCTGTGTATTTCCTTCTTAGTAATCTTCTGTTGTTCTTTAAAAGCTTCCCAGTCCTTCGTTTTCCCACTTATCTTTGCTATGTTATACTTTTTCTCTTTTAACTTTATATGTTTCTTAACTTCCCTCATCAGCCACGGCCACCCCTGCCTCCCCTTAGGATCTTTCTTCCTTTTTGGAATGAACTGATCCTGCATCTTCTGCATTATACACAGAAATATCTGCCATTGTTCCTCCACTGTCATCCCTGCTAAGGTATTGCACCATTGAACTTTGGCCAGCTCCTCCCTCATAGCTCCATAGTTCCCTTTATTCAACAGAAATATTGTCACTTTCGATTGTATTCTCTCCCTCTCAAATTGCATATTGAAGCTTATTGTGTTATGGTCACTACTTCCCAATGGCTCCTTCACTTCGAGGTCCCTGATCAATTCTGGTTCATTGCACAATACCAGATCCAGAATTGCCTTCTCCCTAGTAGGCTCCGGCACCGGCTGTTCTAAGAATCCATCTCGGAGGCACTCCATAAAGTCTCTTTCTTGAGGTCCAATACTATCCTGATTCTCCCAGTCTACCTGCATGTTGAAATCCCCCATAACAACTGTAGTAACATCTTTGCGACAGGCCAGTTTCAGCTCCTGATTCAACTTACCTCCGACATCCAGACTACTGTTTGGGGGCCTGTAGATAACTCCCAAGAGGGTTCTGCTTTTCAGCCTTCTTCCTAGTTCTCCGAAGTCCCGCTGTAGTATGTTCCTCCTCTTCTTCCCGACATCATTTGTGCCGACATGTACCACCACCTCTGGCTCTTCACCCTCGTCCTTGAGGATTTCCTGCACTCTGTCTGTGATGTCTTTCACCCTGGCACCAGGAAGGCAACACACCATCCTTAAGTCCCGCCTGCTGCCACAAAAACCCCGGTCAGTTCCTCTCACTATGGAGTCCCCTATCACCACAGCTCTGTGCGATGTCTGACTCCTCACACTCACTCAAATAACAATCACTTACCTTCCCGACCAGCTTTGCGCTCCGACTTCACTTCCGCCCAGCTCCCACCATTCTCTGCTGCAAAAAGACCGTTGGTGTCGAGGTGAGTTCTTAAATAACAATCACTTACCTTCCCGACCAGCTTTGCGCTCTGACATCACTTCCGCCCAGCACCCGCCGTTCTCTGCTATGTTGCACTCAATAACTCTTTTAAGAAACCCGAAATCCCACCTGCTTTGCTGCTAATAATTTTCTTAGTGTCCTGCAATCTTCAACAATAAGAATGATCAAGAATCAATGTGATCATATCTGGAGGCACAAAACCCTTCACATCAATGCCCATCCCCCGTCAAACCCTGAACTTACATTTGCCAAGGGTTTGTTTGTCACCAGGTTACTGATAGTTGATTTGGCTAGACTCTGCAGACCCTAGTGTATTGAAATGAAGGTTAGGAATTAAAATGATTCAGGACTCCTACTGAACAACTGAACCAGTGTTGTAGAAAATTCTATTCATAATTCTCAATAATTTTAAAAATAGTTATGGAAGAGGATAAGCCTTTCATAAAAGTTAAAGCTCTTAATTGAAGTAAGGCAAATTTTAATGGTATGAGATAATAACTTTCAAAAGTTGATTGGAATAGACTGTTTGCGGGTAAAAAAAAATGACTGACAAGTGGTAGGTTTTTGAAAGTGTGATCATGAGAGTTCAGAGGCATTATGTTCTTGTTATAGTGAAAGGTAAGGCTGGTAGATTTTGGGAACAATGGATGGATAAAGGTATTGAGGTTCTAGTCAAGAATAATAAATAATCACATATTAGATATAGACAACTGGGATCAAATTAATTTCTTGAAAATTATAAAGAGTGTAGGGGCATTCTTAAGAGGGAAATCAGGAAGGCAAAGAGGGGATTTGAAATAGTCTTGACAGGTAAAGTTAAGGATAATCCCAAGAGATTCCATGAGTACAATAAGAGCACAAGAGCAACTAGAGAGAGATTGGGCCTCTCAGACATCAATGTGGTCCTGTTCGTGTTGAAACTCAAGAGCTGGGAGAGATATTCAATGAATATTTTGTGTCAGTTTTTATTGTGGAAAATAAATGGAGGCTTGAGAACCCTGGGAAATAAATACTGATGTTTAGAAAACAGGTCACATTACAGAACAGGATGTGCTGGAGGTCTTAGAAAACATAAAGGTGGATGTCTCCGGGAGCTGATCAAGTGCATCCCAAGATGTTGTGGGACATTAGGAAGGAAATTACAGCCCCTTAGCAGAAATATTTATGTCATCTATAACCATGGTGAGGTGCTGGAGGACAGGAGGGTGGCTAATGTTGCACCTTTATTTAAGAAATGTTCTAAGGAGAAGGCTGGGAAATATTGACCTGTGAGTCTAACATTTGGTGGTGGGTAAATCATTGGAGGGGATTCTAAAAGGTAGAATTTACATGCATTTGGAGAGGCAAGGAATGATTAAGGATAGGTGGGGATTAGTTTAGTGGTGGCATGGTTTTATGCAAGGGAAATTGTGTCTCACAAACTTAATTGAGTTTTTTGAGGAAGTAGACAAAAGGATTGACGAGGGCAGAGTGGTAGCAGTTATTTACTTGGACTTTAGTGAAGCCTTTGACAAGGTTCCACATAATAGACTAATTAGTAAAATTAGATCACATGGGATTCAGGGTGACCTCGCCAATTGGATATAAAATTGGCTAGATAATAAGCAACAGAGGATGCTGGTGGAGGGTTGTTTGTCAGACTGGAGGCCTGTGATCTGCAGTGTTCCACAGGGATCAGTGCTGAGTACTCTTTTGTTTCTCATTTGCATAAATGTTTTGGATTAGAATTTGGTTACTAAGTTTGCATATGACACTGAGGTTGGTGGTATTGTGGTCTGTGAAGAAGGCCATCTAAGAAAGAAGACATCTTGATCAATTGAGTCAATGGACTGAGGAATGGCAGGAGTTTACTTTGGATAAATGTGAGATTTTGTGTTTTTATAAAATAAACAAGGGCAGGACTTGTACAACTAAATGGTAGGGACCTGGGTAGTGTTGTAGAACAGAGATCTAATGGTTCAAGCACATAATTCCTTAAAATTTGTATCACAGGTAGATAGGATGGTTAAGAAGGCATTTAGCATGCTTGCCTTCATTGCTCAGAGTCTTGAGTATAGGAGTTGTCTTGTCATGTTGAGGTCACACAGGATATTGGTGAGGCCTCTTCTGGAGTACTTTGTGCAGTTCTGGTTGTCCTGTTATAGGAAGGATATTATTAAACTGCAGAAGGTTCAGGAAAGACTTAGCAGGATGTTGCCAGGAATGGAGGGTTTGAGTTATAAAAATAGGCTGGATAGGCTAGAACATCTTTCACTGGAGTATGAGGTTAAGGAGTGACCTTTATAGAGGTTTATAAAATCATAAGGGGTATAGACAAGGTGACTAGCAAAGGTCTTTTCTCCCCCCAAGGTGGGGCGTTCAACACTAGGGTACATGGGGATGTGACTACAGATTTTAATGGTTGTTGGTCTCTGACCGGTGCCTGTGTAGTCACCTTTGTAATCGTTTCTACGTATTTTATCAATTGCAAAGTTGGTCGAACCTCCACGTGGTTCCTCCCGGAAACTACCTGTAAGAGGAAGCTCCAAACAGGTGTGGTTTTACTTGTGTAGAGGTTATATTAGCATGGTTTTATCATTAGCTTTATCACTAATTTTACCTTTGGTTTTACCTTTTGTTTTAACCAATGCTGTATGCCACTGACCGTTTTACTATTTCCTTCTGTTGTAAGAGCATTACTCCGATCAGGTCGGCCAATACGACCAGAGAAAAGATACGAGACGGCTGGTGACCACTTGGTCGATGATAGAAACCTAGTTTTGGAAGGGGCGATTATGTCTAACTCCAAAATTTTCCGGTTGGGTGGGAGACCGGGAAAATAACCGCCCCGCACGGTTGTTATTGGCGGCACTGTGTGCTAAGTGTTAGCCAAACATGGACTAGACAATCCATTTCAACACAAATGGAAGAGACCCTAAGAGTTACTCCGGCATGGCTGCCCTCTGGTAGGCACGAGGAAGCCAATAAGAAAGTCCAGAGTAATCAGGACCAAATTCGAATGGAAGGACTTAGAGAAGGCCCCTCTAGAGTCCTGGTTCGTTTAACAGCCGGACAATTTCTAATTTGATTTTAGTCAAATTGGAGAACTAGAGAGCAACAAGGAGAGGAGTGAGAGTAGGATTATTCATCTGGTTATTAATGAAGAAGAAAAATTGGAGGAGATGATAGAATACCTGTTAGACAATTTTGTGTAAATTTTGTAACAATTTATAATACTATGGGAATGTTTAGGAAACATCTAAAATTATGTAAAGGGATTAAAACGATAAGAATTAAATGTGGCTGGGAAGATTATTATTATTATTATTATTATTATTATTATTAAAATTTACAACACGAAAGGCACGTGCATCCCAATTTGAGAAACTTTAAGAGGAAAAAAGAGAATAAAGAAAATAAAGATCTCTCGGATAAAGGAGAGAAAGGTAAAAGAGGTATATGGTCTAATTCTGAAATTAAAATGTTACAACAATTAGAATTGGAATTGAGGTTGTAAAAATATCAATAAAACTTATTGCGGAAAAATTGGAAACTAAAATAGCAAAACAGATTTCCGATAAAAGGAGATTGTTAACTTTATCGTGACTCTTACTATGTTTATTTATGGGCATAAGTCAGGAAGTGGTCCTTTGTAGTAATAAAAGTGAGAGTAGTAATCTGGATATAGATACAGTAATAGAGGAGATAGGAACTGGTGAGCGTAATCGCCAAGGTAATAATATTAATAGGTCACTAACAGAATTAGTAGAGATAATAGAGGATAAAATAAGTAAGAGTAAACGTATAATGAAGGACTACGATAGCATCATGGATATGATAGTTTGTAAATTAGAGAATAATAATGAGAATAATAAGAAACAAGTAGTTACTGAGCAGAAGGTTAGTGGACAAGAATGTAGTAAGAAGGTAAATAACGCGAAGAGAAGATACAGTCAAAAAAGAAAGTTCAAAGAAGTCCAGGTTTTATATAAAAATAAAAGGCAATATTTAGCTAGAACCTTGATGGGGGCTCTGGCTAAGTGTGAATGCCTGCTCAGAAAGGAATTAGAGGAATATTTTAGAGATTATCTAACTCTAACGATAAAAGTAATCTAAAGAGGCTTTGCTAAATACAGAGGTCAGATTGAGGGATCAATATGCGACATACTGACTAGTCCTATAACGGTAGACATAAATCAGGCCGTGAAGGCGATGGATGTTAAAACTGTGGCGGGACCAGATTGGATGACGCTGAAAGAAATAATTAGAATATTTAACAAAGATAATATGAGAATTCCTAAAATATTTACCATTTGGGTAAAAACAGGTAAAATCCCGGATAAAGTTAAAATAAGTAGAACCGTGTTGATTCCCAAAGTAAGTGATGAGGATGGATTAAAAGATATCAATAACTGGAGACCAATCACAATAGGTCCAATTATGCTTAGGCTGTTTACAAAAATTATAGCCAATAGATTAAGTAGTTATAAATTTAAATAAAAGGCAAAAAGGTTTTATGGCAGGTGTGGCAGGGTGTGAAGAAAACATTAAAATCCTGGAGAATATCATGAATGCAGCTAAGAAGAATAAAATTGATCTAGCAGTGGTACTCTTAGACCTGGCGAAAGCCTTTGATATTGTAGGACATAAATTAATAATAAATGCCCTTTGAAGAATTCAGCTCCCCCAACATTTATTAAATTAATTACAAATTTGTATGAAAATAATTTTACTCAGATTAAAGGTTTTAATTGTAAAACTGATAAGATTAAAATTTTAAGAGGGGTTAAACAAGGTGATGCGTTATCACCAATTCTTTTTAATATAGTTATGGACCCCCTTATAACCACTATTGAAGAAGGAAAAAGAGGATTATTTTTAGGTCAAGATAAAGAGAGCAATCATTGTGCAACTCTAGCATTTGCTGATGGTATAGCTTTAATTAGCCAATCCTACGATGGAATGGCATACAATTTAAAACTAGTTGAGAAATTTTGTAGTAATACGGGGATGGAGGTCAATATAAGAAAAACCAAAGGGTTCTACTTTACTTATAAAAACAAAACGTTTTTATATATAATGACAAGGCAAATTGGAAATTTAATAAGGGAAACATGCAATTCATAGATCCAGGAAGTACTGATAAATATTTAGGAGCAAAGATAGACCCATGGATTGGTGTACGCCAATCAGATTGGGAAAACCAACTAGGTATATAGATTGAAAATCTTAAAAGATCCCTTTTAAAACCTGTTCAGAAATTGGAACTTTTAAAAATTTATTTTATCCCTAGATGATATTATCTAATTTTATCAGAGGTATCATTAAACTATCTTAATAAACTTGATAACATAATTAAAAATGCAATTAAAGAAATATTACATCTCGGATGGCTATTATATACAAAGTCCCAGGATGGCAGCCTTGCGTTGAACAGACTGTCAACATTTATTCCAGTTGCGATTTTGAGGAAATACGAGATGCTATACAAATCCGAGGATGAAATCTTACATGCCTCATTTTCATTCGAGGGTGGTATATAGCTACGAAAATGCACAAGCTCAGTAAATTCAAAGTATTAGAAAATATCTGGAATCCAAATAGAAATCGACAGTTGGGAGAATCTGATATTATTGAGGAAGAGAACGAGAGAGTAGAAGAATTTAGCAATAAGAACTATGCTAACTGGAGATCCATGGAACTTCAGCAATGGATGGCCTTGCCCTGTCAAGGGGCTGGTACCCATTATTTTAAGAATGATGATATCTCTAATAACTGGTTGATGAAAATACAACACATGAAGATGTCCAAAGTAATAAATCCAATTTTATTACGAACGAATTTTTATCCAACATGGGCGTCGCTAGTGTATGGAAGGCCTTTTAATATCAGGAGTTGTCGGAGATGTAATAATTCTGAAACATTGCGCATATCGCAGGATGGTGGCCCTATGTTAAAAATGAGGATAAAAAGATACAATAGAGTAAGGGACGAGCTAACAAAGTTTATCAAGATAAAAGGATGGATAATATACGTGGAACCATGTATTAAAGATAATACCGGGAAATTATGGATATCGGACTTAATTTTTAAAAAGGAAAATCAGGTTATCGTGGATGATGGGGTGATCAGAACGGATTAACAAATTAACTCGCTCAAACAAGCCTGGGAAGGAAAGAAAGATCAATATAAACATCTGGAAAAGTAAATAATGGACCTTTCAAAAGGAACTAAAATATCCTTTTTATGGTTTTGTGATGGGATCTCAAGGAAAATGGTTTGGAAAGAACAATGAATTAATGAAAGACCTCGGGATAGAGAGATTTAAATCTCTTGCTCAGAACATTGCAAACCTTGTTTTATCTTTGACTCTTGAGCTTTTAAGGATTTTTATGGACTCTTGGGATTCTCCAGTTGACAAAATTAATAACTTTTTAATTTTGTTTTTAAATAAAGTTAAGTTAATTTAAATTAGCATTGATTTTAACTATATATTTAAAATTTTAATGTTTTAAGTGCCATTTTGTGACTAGTCACAGACTCAGTTCTCGGCTTTCACATTGAGTTTCCTTTCACTTCATTTCTTGACAGTTCATTATTTCTCCTTCCCCCAAATGGACTGACAAGCCCCTCACTCAACTTTTATTAACTCACTGACTTTTACATTCCCAAATCTTTCTAGTTTTGAACAGCCATCCAGAATGTTTCCTGCTCATGTAACTCTCCAATATGTCAGTCTCTCCATGGAAATGGCAATTGTCTCAAACCAGAGACAGTTGATGCTGCTCATGCCTTGGATGGACTCCCCCCATTGTCCATAAATGACCAATTTCCAAGCAGTTCACTCTTCTCGTGTCTGCTGATCATTTCAGTCTCACCACCTATGTCAAGTTGAGCACTAATGGGCTGTTTCTCAGTTCTCTAACTGAGAATAGCCAGAAATATTAGTCTGCCTTTATTGACTGTACCTTTTATGCCATACTGACCAGCTAATGCTACCCTTTCTGACTATGAACTAATACCCACTCACATGCAAATACCCACAACCATGCACAGTGCACTGGAATGTGACGTTCTGCTGATGTAGTCCCAAACAGTTGCTTGGAACTCTTCTTCACCTCATTTGTGACATCACCTTCAAGAAAGAAGATTGATATTGACATTGTGACCAACTCTCTCTGCTTCACCGTTCTTCTTGGAGCTCCCTCTGTTCACAACTAGTCACAGACACATCAGAACTGTTCATGGATACTTGCATGAAGTAACACTCTGCCCCCACGTCACCCTTAGCTGCAGGCTAACATGATGAAACTCCTCTCACCTGCAGTGCCCCCATCTCTTTTGATGATCAATACAGTTAGCAAAGGCAATCTTCCTGCAGCTCATCTCGGCCTTCTGGCATTTACAAACGTCTTTCTTCAAAGTACAGAAATACCACTGCTCTCTAAAGGTCCAGTCACATTTCCCTGTTCCAGTTCAAGATCTAGCATTGTCACTGGGAGGCTCTAGCTGTGAGTGCCATTTTGTATTTGTAATGCAGCACACATCCCTGACTGGGCTAGGGCCTCCTTTGTGAGTCTACAAATGTGTCATTAACCGCCTCAACCTGTCTACCTCCCTTCCCTACTCAACCTCTCACCCTCACAATGCACAGCCCTCCAATCCCTCTGCTCCAATCCCAACCTCACCATTAAGCCAGCGGATAAAGGGGGCACAGTGGTAGTCTGGCGCACTGACCTCTACACCACTGAAGCCAAACGTCAACTCAAGGACACCTCTTCCTACTGCCCCCTCGACCATGACCCCACCCCCCATCACCAAACCATCATCTCCCACCCCATACAGAACCTCATCACCTCAGGAGATCTCCCACCCACAGTTTCCAACTTCATAGTCCGGGAACCCTGCACTGCCCGGTTCTACCTCCTTCCCAAGATCCACAAGCCTGACCACCCTGGCCGACCCATTGTCTCAGCATGCTCCTGCCCCACTGAACTCCTCTCTACCTACCTCGACACTGTCCTATCCCCCCTAGTCCAGGAATTCCCCACATACGTTCGAGACACCACCCACGCCCTCCACCTCCTCCAAGACTTCTGTTTCCCTGGCCCCCAATGCCTCATCTTCACCATTGATATCCAATCCCTCTACACCTCCATCCGCCATGACCAGGGCCTCCAAGCCCTCCATTTTTTCCTCTCCAGACATCCCCAACAGTACCCTTCCACCGACACTCTCATTCGTTTGGCCGAACTGGTCCTCACCCTTAACAATTTCTCCTTTGAATCCTCCCACTTCCTCCAGACCAAAGGGGTAGCCATGGGCACACGTATGGGCCCCAGCTATGCCTGTCTCTTTGTTGGCTACGTAGAGCAGTTGATCTTCCGTAATTACACCGGCACCACTCCCCACCTCTACCTCCGCTACATTGATGACTGCATTGGCGCCACCTCATGCTCCCGCGAGGAGGTTGAGTAATTCATCAACTTCACCAACACATTCCACCCTGACCTTAAATTTACCTGAACCATCTCTGACATCTCCCTCCCCTTCCTGGACCTCCATCTCCATTAATGACGACCGACTTGACACTGACATTTTTTTACAAACCCACTGACTCCCACAGCTACCTGGATTACACCTCTTCCCACCCTACCTCTTGCAAAAATGCCATCCCGTATTCCCAATTCCTCCGCCTCTGCTGGATCTGCTCCCAGGAGGACCAGTTCCACCACAGAATACACCAGATGGCCTCCTTCTTTAGAGACCACAATTTCCCTTCCCACGTGGTTAAAGATGCCCTCCAACGCATCTCATCTACATCCCGCACCTCCGCCCTCAGACCCCACTCCTCCAATCGTAACAAGGACAGAACGCCCCTGGTGCTCACCTTCCACCCTACCAACCTTTGCATAAACCAAATCATCCGTCACCATTTCCGCCACCTCCCAACAGACCCCACCAACAGGGACATATTTCCCTCCCCACCCCTTTCCGCCTTCCGCAAAGACCGTTCCCTCCGTGACTACCTGGTCAAGTCCACGCCCCCCCCCTACAACCCACCCTCCCATCCTGGCACTTTCCCCTGCCACCGCAGGAACTGTAAAACCTGCGCCCACACCTCCTCCCTCACCTCTATCCAAGGCCCCAAAGGAGCCTTCCACATCCATCAAAGTTTTACTTGCACATCCACTAATATTATTTATTGTATCCGTTGCTCCCGATGCGGTCTCCTCTACATTGGGGAGACTGGATGCCTCCTACCAGAGCGCTTTAGGGAACATCTCCGAGACACCCGCACCAATCAACCACACCACCCCGTGGCCTAACATTTCAACTCCCCCTCCCACTCTGCCGAGGACATGGCGGTCCTGGGCCTCCTTCACCGCCGCTCCCTCACCACCAGACGCCTGGAGGAAGAACGCCCATCTTCCGCCTTGGAACACTTCAACCCCAGGGCATCAATGTGGACTTCAACGGTTTCCTCATTTTCCCTTTCCCCCACCTCACCCTAGTTCCAAACTTCCAGCCCACACTGTCCCCATGACTTGTCCGGACTTGTCTTACCTGCCTATCTCCTTTTCCACCTATCCACTCCACCCTCTCCTCCCTGACCTATCACCTTCATCCCCTCCCCCACTTACCCATTGTACTCTATGCTACTTTCTCCCCACTCCCACCCTCCTCTAGCTTATCTCTCCATGCTTCAGGCTCACTGCCTTTATTCCTGATGAAGGGCTTTTGCCTGAAACGTCGGTTTCTTTGGATACTGCCTGAACTGCTGTGCTCTTCCAGCACCACTAATCCAGAACCCTAGTGCATGGTCATACCTCGGTTATCAACATGGATTTATATTTCATTGACACTGTTTATGATTCTGTTACAAACTTGGTATAACACTTGTCTTGCTAAATGTCAAAAGGTCATTGAAATACGTGCAGCACTAATGCTATGTCTGTGTGGTTTCTCAATGACCAATGTCCCTGTGATCTCCAGTCCTGGGCTTGCTGGCCTCTTCTTCCAATCAGCCATCTCTTCCAGTACCTGGGCTTCATGGAGAAGCATCACCAAAGCAGAGAACCACACCACTTCCAACGACAGTTCTTCCTTGAAAGTAACCCCTAAGGAGTCTTTGAACCAAGTTCGGCCATTATGGCACCTTCACTTCAGTTGCTGGAACTGCCTCCTGTTGGGCTCCAGGGATTAGCTAACACTCATGCTGTCATGAAAATGAAAACACAGCACCACTTTTAAATTAGTCTTCTTACACCTATTGTAACTAGGTTTACATTTTACAGTCCAGCTATAACAAGCAGGGATTCATACATTCCTAAAGCTTTGCATAGAACATAGGACGTTACAGCAAAGTACAGGCCCTTTGGTTCTCGATGTTGCACTGACCTGTGAAATTAATCTGATGTCCATCTAACCTACACCATTCCATTATTATCCATATGTATGTCCGATGCCCATTTAAATGCCCTTAACGTCAGCGAGTCTACTACTGTTGCAGGCAGGCTATTTCACACCCCTAATACCCTGAGTAAAAAAAGACTACCCAATCTGTCCTAAATCTATCACCCCTCAATTTAAAGCTGTCTCCTCCTGTTAGCCTTCACCATCTGACGAACAAGGCTGTGTCCACCCTATCTAACTCTTATTTGTTTTGAGTAAGTCACGTCTTAACCTTCTTCTCTCCAACGAAAACAGCTTCAGTTCCCTTAGCCTTTCCTTGAGCCCTTTCCTCCTCCATACCAGGCAACATCCTAGTAAATCCCTTTGAACGCTTTCCAAAACTTCCACATCCTTCCTAGAAGGCAGTGACCAGAACTGCACACAATGCTCCAGGAATGGCCTTACCAGAGTCTTGTACAGCTGAAGCATGACCTTGTGGCTCCAAAACTCAATTCCCCTACCAATAAATGCCAACACACACATGCCTTCTTAATAACCCTATCAACCTGGGTGGCAGCTTTCAGGGATTTATGCACCTGTCACTACTTCCGAAGTGAACTACCTCTCACTTTTCCGCATTAAAGTCTATTTGACACTTCTCAGCCCAGCTCTGCATCTTCCCGATGTCCCTTTGTAACCCACAATATCCTTCAGCACGGTTCACAAACCTTCCTACCTTCATGTCATCTGCAAATTTACTAACCCATTCTTCTACACCTACAACGAGATAATTTATAAAAATGACAAACCGCAGTGGCCTCAAAACCAGATCCTTGTGGCATTCCACTGGTAACTAAGCTCCAGGATGAACATTTCCCGTAAACCAACACCCTCTGACATCTTTAAGCTAGCCAATTTCTAATCCAAACTGCTAAATCACCTTCAATCCCAGTGACTAGAGTAAGATTAGGGCCATTCAAAGATGGTGGTGGAAAGTTGTGTGTGGAATCTGAGGATATAGGGGAAATGCTTAATTTTCCAATGTGAATACTGATGAAAAGTAATGTGAGTGAGAATACAGATACAGGCTACAAGATTAGATGGGATTGAGGTTGACAAACAGGAGGTTTTAGCAATTTTGAAAAATCTGAAAATAGGTAAGACCCTGTGGCTGGATGGATTCATCCTCCGATTCTCTGGGAAGCCAGGGAGGAGATTGAGAGCCTTTGGCTTCAATCTTTGTCAGCATTAACTCCTTCAATAAACAATGGGTCCCTCTCTCGACAACTACCTCCATGCCTGATAGGCATATACTTATCAAGGTGATAGCTGTTTCTTGAAATGTGGAGCTTATTCAAGGATGTCCATCCCCTGCAGTTTCCTTCCCCATTCTATACATCCTAAATCTTGCCTAATCACATCATAATTGCCTTTTCCCCCCATTATACTTTGTCCCTGCAGTATATACCTATCCCTGCCCATTGCTATCGTAAACATAACTGAATTATGGTCACTAATGCCAAAGTACTCATCAACCTCCAAATCTAACACCTGGCCAGGTTCATTCCCTAGTACCAAATCCAATATGGCATCGCCCCTTGTTGGCCTATCTACATAATGTGTCAGATAACCCTCCTGTTATACTGAACAAAAACTGACCCTTCTAAATTACTTGAACTATAGTATTATGAGTCAATGTTGGGGAAGTTAAAGTCTCCCATAACCTACACTGTTACTCTTGCTCCTATTGAGAATCATCTTTGCTATCCTTTCCTCTACATCCCTGGAATGATTCAGAGGCCCATAGAAAACTCCCAACAGGGTGACCTCTCCTTTCCTGTTTCTAACCTCAGCCCAAACTACCTCAATGGATGAGTCCTCAAAGGTTATCTCACAGCTGTAATGCTACCCTTGATTAACAATGCCACACGCCCACCTCTTTTACCATCTTCTCTGCTCTTGCTGAAACATTTAAATTCCAGAATCTGCAACAACCATTCCCATCCCTCCTCCAGCCATGTCTCTGAAATTGCCACAACATTGAAATCCCAGGTACCAACCCATGCTGCAAGTTCACCCACCTTATTCTGGATGCTCCTGGCATTGAAGTACACACATTTCAAACCAACATCCTGATTGCTGGTGCCTGCTTGCGACCTTGTAATCCTATCCCTGACCTCACTACACTCAGCTTCCTGTGCACTGGAACTACAATTCAAGTTCCCATCCCCTGCTGTATTAGTTTAAACCTCCCTGAAAAGCATTAGCAAATTCCTCCTCCCAGGATATTGGTACCACTCTGGTTCAGGTGAAGACCATCCTGTTTGTAGGGGTCCCACTTTCCCCAGAAAGAGCTTCAATTATCCAAGAATCCAAAACACTCCCTCTGCACCATCCCTGCAGCCACGTATTCAGCTCCACGCTCTCCCTTTTCCTCGCTTAACTAGCACATGGCACGGGCAACAAATCAGAGATAACAATCCTGTTGGTTCTAGCTCTAACTTTCCCCTCTAGCTCCCTGAATTTCTGCCTTAGATCCCCACCTGTCTTCCTACCTGTGTCATTGGTGCCTATGTGGACCATGACTTGGAGCTGCTCCCCTCCCCCTCAAGGATCTGGAAAACATGATCAGACATCACGAATCCTGGCACCGGGGAGGCAACTACCAACCATAAGTCTCTCTCATTCCCACAAAAACTTCTATCTGTCCCCCTAACTCTGGAGTCCCCAGTGACTGCTCCTTTTCCCCCTTCCCCTCTGAGCACCAGGGACAGACTCTGCGCCAGAGACCTGTTCCCCATTGCATACCCTGGTAAGTCCCTCCCCACCCCAACAGTATCCAAATCGATCTACTTATTGTTGAGGGGAACTACCACCGGAGATCCCTGCACTGCATGCCGGTTCCCTTTCCTAACCCTGACAGTAACCCATCTACCTTATTCATGTGGCTGTGGAGTAACTACCTCTCTGTAACTTTCTCAATAACCCCCTCTGCCTCCTGAATGATCTGAAGTTCATCCAGCTCCAGTTCCCTATCACACTTTTTGAGGAGCTGGAGTTGGGTGCATTTCTCACAAATGGAGTCAGCAGGGACACTAAAAGTGATCCTTTCCTCCCACGTCCTGCAGGAGGAACATTCATTAAGCTCCATTCTTGCTATTCTAAATTCCCAAATAGACTGATGGAAAAAAACAAATGAAACACGAAAAAAAACTTGTCACTTTACCAACCAGCGCACAATTTTTTTTGGGTTGGAGGAGAAGGATGGGTGGGGGCCACTTACCCGAGTAGTGTTTCAGGTAAAGCAACCACCGAAATATGTGATCTTGTGACCCCTCCGATTGCGTCCAGGAACTGAAGGAAAACCAGAACGAAAGAAATTTAAACCATCAACTCACGTATCTGGAGATGCTCCGCTGCTCCCTGGAGACCTCGTAACCTCTCTAACTGGATCCAGGAACTGAAGAAAAACCAGACTAAAAGAAATTTAGTTAAAAATCACACAACACCAGGTTATAGTCCAACAGGTTTAATTGGAAGCACACTAGCTTTTGGAGCGACGCTCCTTCATCAGGTGATAGTGGAGGGCTCGATCGTAACAGAATTTATAGCAAACATTTACAGTGTGATGTAACTGAAGTTATACATTGAAAAATTGATTGTCTGTTAAGCCTTTCACCTGTTAGATTACAGTGATAGTTTCACTTCTTTCATGTGTAAATCATGCAACCTTTTTAAAAGTTGCATTCTCGGGTTAGCTGTTAACAATGGTAATAGCGAGACAATATGTTGAAGGTGTTGGCCCCCTGTGTTCTCTGTCTATGCCATGATGTTTAGATTGATTCTAAAGGTACACAAAGCCGACACACTGGGACGTCCCATCGTGTCGGGCAATGGGACCCTATGTGAGAATCTCTGCGGCTATGTGGAAGGCATCTTGAAACCTAGTGTACAGGGGATCTCCAGCTTCTATCTCGACACTATTGATTTCTTACAAAAACTCAGCACCCACGGATCAGTCAAACCGGAACATTCCTCGTCACAATGGACATTTCCGCACTCTACACCATCATCTGTACTTCAGTACTCAACACCAACAACTGCCAATCTCCAAACACCATCCTACAACTCATCCGCTTTATCCTCGATCACAACGTCTTCACCTTTGACAACCAGTTCTTCATCCAGAAACATGGAACAGCCATGTTTGCACCCCAATATGCCAATATTTTTATGCACAGGTTCGAACAAGACTCCTTCTCTATGCAGGATCTCCATCCAACATTATACACCAGATACATTGACAACATTTTCTTCCTCTGGACTCATGGTGAGGATAAAACTACACAGTGACATCAAGTTTCATTCCACCATCAAATTCACCATGGACTACTCAACGGTCTGTCTCATTCTTGGCCACATGCATATCCAGCAAGGATGGACACCTCAGCACCACAGTCTACCGCAAACCCACAGACAACCTAACAATACTACACTTCTCCAGCTTCCACCCAAAACATATTAAAACAGCCATTCCCTATGGACAAGCCCTACGCATACAGAAGCTGTTCAGATGAGGAGGAACGTGATGGACACCTGGAAGTACTCAAGGATGCCCTCATGAATGGGGTACGATGCTCAACTCATCAACCGCCAGTTCCGACATGCCACAGCAAGGCACCGTAATGACCTCCTCAGGAGACAGACACGTGCTGCAACTGACAGGGTACCCTTCGTGGTAAAAATAATGACTGCAGATGCTGGAAACCAGATTTTGGATCAGTGGTGCTGGAAGAGCATAGCAATTCAGGCAGCATCCGACGAGCAGCAAAATCGACGTTTCGGGCAAAAGCCCTTCATCAGGAATAAAGGCAGAGAGCCTGAAGCATGGAGAGATAAGCTAGAGGGTGGGGGTGGGGAGAAAGTAGCATAGAGTACAATAGGTGAGTGGGGGAGGAGATGAAGGTGATAGGTCAGGGAGGAGAGGGTGGAGTGGATAGGTGGAAAAGGAGCTAGGCAGGTAGGACAAGTCCGGACAGTGTGGGCTGGAAGTTTGAAACTAGGGTGAGGTGGGGGAAGGGGAAATGAGGAAGCTGTTGTAGTCCATATTGATGCCCTGGGGTTGAAGTGTTCCGGGCCGGAAGATGAGGCGTTCTTCCTCCAGGCGTCTGGTGGTGAAGGAGCAGCAGTGAAGGAGGCCCAGGACCGCCATGTCCTCGGCAGAGTGGGTACCCTTCGTTGTTCAGTACTTCCCAGGAGCTGAAAAATTACGCCATGTTCTTCGTGACTTGCAACACATTATCAATGAGGATGAGCACCTCACCAAGACCTTCCCCACACCTCCACTACTTGCCTTTAAACAACCGCCAAACCTCAAACAGATCATTGTTCATAGCAAACTGCCCGGCTCTCAGGACAACTCCATACAACCCTGTCATGATGGACACTGCAAGATGTGTCAGAGTGGACATAAATACCATTATTACGTGTGGGAACACCTCCCACCTTGTACATGGCAGGTACTCATGTGACTCAGCCAACGTTGTCTATCTTATACGTTGCAGGCAAGGATGCCTGGAGGCAAGGTACATTGGGGAAACCGAGCAAAGGCTACGACAATGGATGAATGGGCATCGCACAACAATCAACAGACAGGAGGGTTCCTTCCCAGTTGAGGAACACTTCAGTGGTCCAGGACATTCAGCCTCGGACCTTCGGGTGACCATCCTCTAAGGTGGACTTCGGGACAGGCAGCAGAGAAAAGTGGCCGAGCAGAGGCTGATAGCTAAGTTCGGTAGCCATAGGGAGGGCCTCAACCAGGACCTTGGGTTCATGTCACGTTACAGGTGATCACCATTGCACCACACACACACACACCGACACACACACCGACACACACACCGACACACACACCGACACACACACCGACACACACACCGACACACACACCGACACACACACCGACACACACACCGACACACACACCGACACACACACCGACACACACACCGACACACACACCGACACACACACCCTTTCTCTCTCTCTCAACCCCCACCCCAGACACACACACACTCTTTGTGGGGTGAATTTATACTTGCAGAGTTACATTGTACTTTGCTCAAAAACTGCATGCATTCATGTAGAACTCTGAGCTCAAAAAATTGCATGAATTTATGTAAAACTGTTATCTCACTTTTTAGATTAGAATCAATCTAAACATCATGGCATAGACAGAGAACGCAGGGGGCTAACACCTTCAACATATTGTCTAGCTATCACCATTGTTAACAGCTAACCCGAGAATGCAACTTTTTAAAAAAAAAAAAAAAAAAAATAGGTTTTGTGATTTACACATGAAAGAAGTGAAACTCGCTGTATTCTAACAGATGAAAGGCTTAACAGACAATCAATTTTTCAATGTATAATTTCAGTTACATCACACTGTAAATTTTTGCTATAAATTCTGTTACGATCGAGCCCTCCACAATCACCTGATGAAGGAGCGTTGCTTCGAAAGCTAGTGTGCTTCCAATTAAACCTGTTGGACTATAACCTGGTGTTGTGTGATTTTTAACCGGCATCTCCAAATCATAAAAGAAATTGTGTGCTTCGTGCTTGTATAGTCTGATCATGACTTGTTAAGGTTTATGCTTGCATTAGAAAACTAAAAACTAAAAATAATTCATGAAAAATAATCATCGTTGGTATTTTAATGTTACATAGTTAATCAAAACATTATAGCATCACTTTCAACGCACAGAATTTAATCACTTGCAATTGTAGCCAATCTTGCATGTCAACCAGTAAAATTTAATTTGCAATATTTCAAGTGAAACATGGCTAGTTAATGAAATATGTTAGTGGTGACTGTACTCTTCCAGCCAGTTTTAGCACTAATGATGATTCTAATATCTGTCAAAAATCATCAACATTAGTTTTGGTCTTGTGGGCAATTTTTGCTTTTGCACATCTGTGTTCATTCTCTTTGTTTGTGTCTCTGTCTCTTAATTTCCTATGATTGGTTTAACAAAAGCAATGGTGAAAATTAAGATTATGAAAGCAACTGTGAATCATGTCAGTATATTAATTATACTTTAGTAGCTTAAACTGAATTGCTCACATGTACATTATAACTCAGAGCATCACAAGGAAAACATTTCATAGAATCAGTCTGTATTTGTTCTAGATAGTTCTTAGGCGAAAGTGAGGACTGCAGATGCTGGGATCAGACTCGAGATTGTGGTGGTGGAAAAGCACAGCTGGTCAGGCAGCATCTGAGGAGTAGGAGAATCGACGTTTCGGACAAAAGCACTTCAACAGGCGAACTTTTTTTATCCAATTCATGAAGAGTAAGTCCAGTTTTAAAATGAATGTGAACTTGAACTTTTAATCTTCCTTAATTGTTTTAACTCAAGAACTGGCTGCAAAAGCAATATGTGAAAACATATGGAATAGCTGTACCTTTGTCTAAATTAGTGGTGCAGAAAAAGCACAGCAGGTCAGGAGACATCTGAGGAGCAGGAAAATCGATGTTTCGGGCAAAAGCTCTTCATCAGGAATAGAGGCAGGGTGCTTGCAGAGTGGAGAGATAATTGAGAGGAGGGTGGGGGTGGGGAGAAAGCATAGAGTACAATAGGTGAATGGGGGTGGGGATGGAGGTGATAGGTCAGAGAGGAGGGTGGAGTGGAAAGGAAGATAGGCTTTAGGGAACATCTCTGGGACACCTGCACCAATCAACCCCACCGCCCTGTGGCCTAACATTTCAACTCCCCCTCCCACTCTGCCGAGGACATGGAGGTCCTGGACCTCCTTCACCGCCGCTCCCTCACCACCTGACGCCTGGAGGAAGAACGCCTCACCTTCTGTCTCGGAACACTTCAACCCCAGGACGTCAATGTGGACTTCACCACTTTCCTCATTTTCCCCTTCCTCTCCCCACCTCACCCCAGTTCCAACCTTCCAGCTTAGCACCATCCCCATACCTGTCCTACCTGCCTATCTTTCTTTCCACCTATCCACTCCACCCTCCTCTCTGACCTATCACCTCCATCCCACCCCCATTCACCTATTGTACTCTATGCTACTTTCTCCCCAGCCTCTCCACCCTTCAGGCTCTCTGCCTCTATTCCTGATGAAGGGCTTTTGCCCGAAACATTGATTTTCCTGCTCTTTGGATCCTGCCTGACCTGCTCTGCTTTTCCAGCACCACTCTAATCTAGACTCTGGTTCCCAGCATCTGCAGTCCTTGTTTTTACTTATCTGTACCTTTGGTCCAGTTTGAGTTAAAATCGTATACCACTTGATGACAAAAAGAGTTGAACTTTAAAATGCTTTCAGTCCTTTTTTTTTACAACTAGTTTCTTGTTTCATAAATTGAAAATCAGATGGCTGGAAAGTATTTGCGAACTCAGATTGCTGTCAAAATAGATTTGTTGAGAATAGATCCAGTGAGGATCAGACAATAGCTTCCAATTAAATTTTAGATTAGTCTAAGCTGTTAAAATTACTAATTTATCCGTCAATTCAATAGCAAAGTAAAAGCTTGGTACCTTATTTTTAGAAAAGTGGACATTTATAAAATAGCCTTGAACATTCTGAATTTTATGTTGAATTAACATTTTAGGAACAAGATTTGCTTGGTGTTGAAACAATATAATATATTAAGACAGGACTTATAGAGGTGTATCTAATTGATAATCATTTTATCTCATGTTGCATTATTATCTATTTTGATATTGGCGCCTGTTGCCTTAGTCAATTTTTGAAGGTTGATGAAACATAAGACCATAAGTCCTTCAAGGCTGTTCCAATATCAATTAGATCTAGATTGATCTATGCATTAATTCCATTTGCAGACCTTTGTCCTTTGACATCGAAACAAACAGTTTTTTTTTCTACAATTATCTATGTGAAATATAACTGACCAAATTGACTTCAGAGACATCTTATGCCACTTAAAAGGTTTTATCTAACCAGTTTGAGTGGCTGAGAGCAAACCATTCTTCCATTGGCAACATTGGGCTGGGAGGTTTTAGCATCTGGATACACCTGATTGTCTCTAATGAGTTTCCCACTTGAAACCTATGGAACATAGTGGATGGAGTGTAATATTATCTGCATTACCTGGACCACAGTGGAGTTGCTCTGTAGCATTCAACAGAACAGGCACAGAGAGCCATGTTCATTTACTGCACAACCTCACTATCAGGAAAGTACAAGCCTTGCCATCAGCCATACATTAAGATGCTGAGGGTCAGGAAAGAGGAAAAAATGAGGAAAATCTGCAAGAACAAGTGAAGAGGCAAGCTCTAAAATCACTTTCTGACTGGGTTATTGAAAATGAATGATATTACTCTTTTCACAACCACTGTATATCCTAAATTGGCTCAAGTGAAGAGAAAAGAAAATCTGAGAGGGATTGAAAAAATATTAGCAAACGTGATAAAGGAGAACCCAAAGTTGTTTTTTGCCAGTATATAAAGACTAAAAAGAAATTTAAGGGAAAAATGGGACCCGTCAGAGATAAGGAAAGGAAATTGTATGAAGATGCAGAGGATATGGGAAGAATTTTAAGTAACTTTTTTGTTTTGATTAGATTCCCTACAGTGTGGAAACAGGTCCTTTGGCTCAACAAGTCCACACTGACCCTCCAAAGAGCAACCCACCCAGACCCATTCCCCTACATTTACCCCTGATTAATGCACCTAACACTACAGGCAATTTAGCATGGCCAATTCACCTGACCAGCACATCTTTGGACTGTGGGAGGAAACCCATGCAGACACTGGGCTAATGTGCAAGCTCCATGCAGACAGTTGCCCAATTGAACTCAGGTCCCTGGCGCTGTGAGGCAGCAGTGCTAACCACTGAGCCACCGTGCCGCCCAATTGTTTCCACAATTCACATAGAAAAGAGAAGATGTTGAGATAGTAATCCAAGAGGAGCAGTGTGAAATATTGGGCAAAATAACTATAACGAGAGAGGAAGTGTTAGAGGAGTTGGAATCATTGAAAGTGGATAAATCACCGGGGCTAGATAAATTGTTCCCAAGGATGTCGAAGGAGAACAGGGAGGATGTAGCAGACACACTCAGGATTATTTTCCAAAATTCGTTGCACACAGGTGAAGTACTAGAAGAATGGAAATGTGGTTCAGGATTGTTTTAAAAAGGGTGCAAAGGAAATGCAGAGCTATTATAAGCCAGTTAGTAATATTTTGGTGCTGGGCAAATTGTCAGCATCAATCCTGAGAGATTAGAAAACTGTCACTCAGAAAGACATGGACTTGTCAGGGCTAGTCTGCATGGCTTTAAGGGAAAGTCATGCCTGACAAGTTTGATTTAATTCTTTTGAGGACGTGACATGGAGGATCAACAAGAGTAGTGTAGTGAATATTGTCTACATGGATTTTCGTAGGGCATTTGACAAGATCCCACATGGCAAACTAGTTTTGCAAAAAAGTAAAATGGATGCAGAGTAATGTGTCACAGTGGATCCAAAGTTAGCTTTAGTAACAGAAAACAAAGGGTAATGGTCAATGGCTGCCCTTGCAAATAGAAAGCTGTTTCAAGTGATGTTCTATAGACTTTGGTGTTGGTATCCCTGCTTTTTGTTTTATACATTCACAATTTGGGCTTGTCTGTGGGTGGGGGACACAGTTGGAAAAATGCAGATGACACAAAAATTGGCCGTATAGTGGCTTGTGTAGAGAATAGCTGTAAGCTCCAAAATGATATAGATAGGTTGGTGGAATGGGCTGGAAACTGGCAGATGGAGTTCAGCTCACATTGGTCTGAGGTAATGCATTTAGGGAGGTCAAACAATAAAAGGGAATACACAATAAATGGGAATATTCTGAGGGGTAGTTGAAATGAGAGATCTTGGTGTGCAAGTACACAGGTCACGAAAGGTAACAGTATGGTAGATAAGGTTGGAAAGAAGACATATGGAATGCTCTCCATTTGTGGTATGGAATACAAACTCAGTGATATGATGAAATTGTATAAGACACTGGTGAGGCTACAATTGGAGTATTGTGTGCAGTTCTGGTCACACATTACAGGAAGGATGTAACTGCTCTGGAGAGAGTGCAGAGAAGATTTATTAGAATGTTGACAGGGCTGGAGAATTGTCTGAGGAGAGATTGGAGATGATGGGGTTGTTTTCCTTGGAACAGAGAAGGGTGAGAGGTGACATGATTGAGGCATACAAAATTGTGAGGGATAGAGAGAGTAGACCGAGCTCAAAAACCAGAGGTCACAGATTCTAGCTAGGTGGCAGAAGGATTAGAGGGGTAATGAGGGAAAGCATTTTTAGAGGGTGGTAGGTGTCTGGAATTTGCTGCCTGGGTTAGTGGTGGAGGCAGAGACTCAAAACTCTTTGAAAAGGTTTCTGGATCTGCACTTTAAGTACTGTAAGCTGCAGGGCTATGGGCCATGTTCAGGAAGATTGGAATAGAAATGGCATCTGGGTTTCTTTGGGGTGGGATGGACAAGATGTGCTGTACCATTTCTATGGTTCAAGGGCTCTTTACAGTTAAATAAGTACACTATGAAATGTAGTCCATTTATAATGTAGGAAGTATAGCAGGTAACTTATGCCACAGTCCCACAGATGGCGATGTCTTAATGGCCAAAAGATCTGTTCTTATAATGTTGATTGAGAAATATTAGCTGGTGATCTAGGGATAATTCCTCTCCTCTTCTTTGGGACATCGCTACAGGATTTGTTTACAGCCAGTTGAGTTGGCAGTCGGGGATCTGAAATACAGTATCTGGGCTGAACACCATTGCCTTAATATTTCATTGAAGTTTCAGCCTTGAGTCTTGTGTTCAAGACTTGGTCAAATAAATGGACAACGACAAGATGAAATGTAGTATGTGAAGGTATTGGTAAATGAAGGAATAGGGGGCTTCATTCTTGTGATTCTGATGCCATGCTATAAATTTGTTTGAGAAAAACTAGTCAAGTAAAAGGCATAGTCAAGCACTGTGTTCAGGCTCACAGTGCAAAGTAAGATGATTTAGTTATTTGATAGTACAGAACTTGAGGATTGCTGACACATTTTATCAAAGTTTTTTGACTTGACTTGAACTTACAAGGATTATTTGTAAGAATATCAATTCAAGGTGAAATCCAACAATTGTACTGCATGACAGGAAAGTGCTGACTGTTGGCAAGTGGACTGTCATTGGTAGACTGTCATTGCCATGGACAATGTATCCATCAATTGTGTATAACTGTTGGCTTTTCCTTTTGAATTGTTATTCTTGAAAGTTGTCCTGATGAGTGTAAGCTAAAAAGCTTTGACAAAATATATCTTTTTAGCAATTTGTAACATTGAGTATTAATGTGTAATAAATAATCATAGATATACCAATCTTTGACTTCTAGTTGTTAGTTTAATCTGATCTAACCTATCTTCTTTGTGTGTTCATCTCCACATGCTCTCAAGGTATTTTCCAGAGTGCAAAGTTTTCATACGGTCTGAAGCTTTTCTTAGTATGTTTTAAATTGGTCTATGCTGTGGTATTTATACCCAGTGATGAGCAGCTCTGAGACATCATCAGAAGGTTGCTCTGTGTCCTGAAACCTTTAGACAGCAGATCAACTCTTGTTGACACCAACTGTTTTTTTTAAAGAGATCTTTCTGACCTGATGAGCTGAAATGGCCTCCATCTGTGACACATTCCTTTGCTTCTGCAAGCAGAAGGGTTCATAGGAACAGGCATAGGCCATTCATCCCCTCAAACCTGTTCTGCTATTCAATGAGATCATGGCTGATCTGCGGCCTAACTCCATATATCTGCCTTTGGCTGACATCCCTTAATGCCTTTGCTTAACAAAGATTTAATTCTCTCAGATTTAAAACTAAGAACTGATCTATGTCATTGTGGAAAAGAATTCCAAACCTTTACCACCCTTTGTGTTTAGACATACTTCCTAACTTCTCTCCCAAAGTGTCTGGCTCTAATTTTTATCCTAGCTTTCCTCGATCTAGAATTCCCAACCAGAAAAAATATTTTTTATCTCCCCTCTCTTTTCCTGTTAAGGTTTTGAAGACTTTGATTGGATCACCCCTGAGCCTTCTAAACATGTCTAATTTGTATAACTTCTCCTCATAGATGAACTCCTGAAGTTCAGGCTTCATTCTTTTAAGCCTATGATGTACGCCCTCTGAGCCCAAAATACCCTCCCCACCATGTGATGACCAGATATCATTTTCTTCCCAAATGCTGTACAAGTATTATCCATGCATGCTTTCCTGTTTCACTTATGCTCAAAACAGCCTTTTCCTATTGCTACTTGTTAATCAAGTCACTATTGTTTCAAATAGCTGATGAACAAGTGCCTGTAGTTTCTTTTCAAGCAATTGGTGAATGATGAATAGTTTGAATTTAAAGGCATTCTAGGAAGTGTCCTTTACCTTCTAGTACAGATGATTGGCTCATTAACTGTTAGCAGTAACTTGGCAACCTCATTGTTTGAGTCTTCAGCATTTAGCAAATAAGAGTTTAAAAGTGGAAGAGTCTGTCGCTGTCCACCTTGTGCATTCTGCCAGTGCAGAATTCCTCTAACGACTGAATCAATGTATTATCTTTTCAAGAGACATGAGGTTTCAACATGTGCACTGATTTTTTTTTGAAAGAAGATACAAATCAACTTTTGAAGTAAGGTCTGCCGAATCGTGATGTCATTTCTCATAACAATGACAACTCTTTGTGACTCTATGCTGTAAGCCATTTGCAGGCAAAGTGTTGTGACAGACTGAACATAAGTCTCCTTTGATGAAGAACTTCCAAATACTAACACCCATTTTTGATTTCTGGATAGTGTTGTCAGATGGCCTAATAAGTGGCAAAATAAAAACATCCCTTTCACAGAATTTAAGATCTATCTACATTTGTGACTACCCAACGACAACCATTGGAAGAAAAAACATAGCTGACATAAAAATCAAACTGGGTAGAATAGATACTCTCCTGCAATTTCCCACTGAACGTGTTAAGTTGTAGCAATGCCAAATATGTTGAACTCTTTCAACTTTACATGGCTTCATATCCTGGTTGTATTCATGTTTTGAATGAGATGTTAATTTAAGGTATAGTCTCTCAGGTGAATGTACAACATAACCTTGAACCAGAATGGATGGTTTGTCTATGGTATCCTGGCCAACATTTATCTGAGCGTAACCTTCTTGCTGTTTCTAAGAGCTTGCAATGTGATTGCCTGTCATGCTTCTTACAATGACTACACATCAAAATGTCACCATTGATTGCAACAGGATAAAACCAAGAACTGCAATAGCTGGAAGTCTGGAACAAAACAGATTGCGAGAGAAACTCAACAGGACTGGCAGCATCTCTGGGGAGAAAGCAGAGTGAATGTTTCAGCTCCAGTGGCCCTTCTTCAGAGATAGCAGTCACATTCAAACAGCTTAACACTGAAATATCAGTCTGTTTCGTGTTCAGCCAAGTAGAGTGGAGCTTCAACCAATAAGCTCTAATTAAAAAAAAAAGGACTGCAAACAATTGGGTAATGTTAATCCTTATAATTGCAGCAAAGCTTTGGAATGTGTTCTGTGTGTCCTGAATTGGTATACTGGGACAATTTATGTGCTTCCCCGCCCTCCAAAGCAAAGTGTACATCAGCCGAATATAGTTACGGCTTGGTATTCTGGATTAAATCAAATAATTAGTGAGCAGGCTCTTGAACGTAGTCACCAACAGAATTTGCTGGAGGAACTGAGCAGGCAACTCGGGCTGCTTATGATGAAGGGTCACTGGACCCCAAAATGTTCACTCTGCTTTCTCTCCATAGATGCTGCTGAAACTTTGCAACAATTTCTGTTTTGTTTCTGAGCATCCACATTTCTTTATTAGTGAATGTAAAAAAAAACACTCAGTCACTTCAAAAAAATACAGATACCTGTGGCCTGTACAGACATAGGTTGAGCAAGTTTGAGCCTTGAGTCATATTTAGCATGTGGCACAATTCAAGAATTGATTCCCCACTCAAGCTCAATTCCCCTGAAGTACTAACAAAGATGTGATGCTATGTTTGACATCTTTGACCTTTAACATCTCATTTGCACAATGTGTACTCCCTTCAGAGCCCTTATACTTCTGTGTTTCACTTTGTCCTGTTCTTCATCTGAAATCAAAAACCATGTTGCAATCTGTCTGCTTGTCCAGTTAGCATTAACTCTCAGTAAACCTTCACTGTGCCAGATGATTGATAATGCAACGTAGCACACTTTCCACCTTTGTAGCAAATCAATTTTGGGGTTAGATTTTCAGCTTTGAGAGGAAAGCAGACAGAACAGCAGGAGCATGTAGGCAGAAAATTTGGGCTGGCTTCTCCACAGCTGAATATTTTCTCTCTACCGATGTAACCCTTTATATATTTTTGTTATTGGTGCTTGATAACTTTATAACACCCTGAACCACACTTGTAGTGTCACAGCAAATAATTTCAGTCTAAAGTGAACACAGTCAGTTCTTCCATAACACAATGGTTGTGTTCTTGTGCAACCCTGTGTTATAGAAAATTTGCACTTTAGATACAGTGGTTAAAGTGTTGATGTATTCGCATTACAGTCAACACGCATTTTAGAAAAAGCATCCCCAACTTGTCAATTGCGTTACAGTGAATTTGTGTTAACAAACTGTGTGATAGCAGAACGACATGTACGTGTTTCATGTTATATAACATGACTGTGTTTAACATCATTATTAGCTCTGCTCTTCCAGTCTTACGTACAGCCTTACCTCCTTTTAGCAGCTGTCAAATGTCTTGGGGACCTTTCAAACATTTTACTTACTGGAATTTGGTAGCTATTGCCAAAAGATGGCTGTGTCTTGGCCTCCATTGCTGATCTTGCCCTGAATGAATTTCTAGTCGGATTCCAATTTATGGAAGATTCTAGGACAGGCCAAACTTGGAAGACTGGCTGAAAAAATCACAAACTGGTAAGTGGGCAATCTTTAATGAGATTACTACCAGTCAACTCTGTTTTGAAAGTAAACGAAAAATATGGGTCATTGACTTAGTTAGCAGTGGCTTGAGTGTTGCTTTCCTGAAGGGGCAATTACAAATTTAAAACCGAAATAAATCACGACATGAATTGGAAATCTGTCAAAAGAAATAGAATATTCTATGGTACTTAGTAAGTCACAAATCAGGACGTTTTTGTGGAAAACAAGCAGAGTTAATGGATGTAAGTTAGCTCACTGACCTGGAAGATTTGTTTTCAGATGTTTCGTCACCATACTAGGTAACATCATCAATGAGCCTCTGGTGAAGCACTTGTGCAATGGCCTGCTTTTTATTTGTTTAGGTTTCCTTGGGTGGTTGATGTCATTTCCTGTGGTGATGTCATGTCCTGCTCTTTTTCTTAAGAGGTCGTAAATGGGATCCAGGTGTAAGTTTGTATAAGTTTTTTTTTGTGTACATTTGTCTATTTTTTTTCTATAATGTTGGCTCTCCACCTCACATGCTCCAGTGAAACAAAATCCCAGGTGATCCAGCCTTTCTTTATAACTCAAAGCCTCCATTCCTAGCAACATCCTGATAAATCTCTTCTGAACCCTCTCCAGCTTAATAATATCCTTCCTATAACTGGGAGACCAGAAGAGACAGTATTCCAGAAGAGACCTCCTGAATAACCTTTACATGATGTGCCAACTCCTATAGCCAAAGGTCTGAGCAATGAAGGCAAGCGTGCCAAACATCATTTTAACCACCCTGTCTATATGTGATGCCAACTTTGAAGTATTCTGTACCTGAACCCCTGGGTCCCTCTGTTCTACAATGCATCCTTTAACTGAACATGTATAGCTAAAAGCAACGCAGGAGAAAAACTGCAAAGTGATGCCGCAGCACAGTGAGACTGGTGGGTCTAGGCTAAGCAATTAATTGAATCAGCCCATAATAAGATCATTACAAAATTATGAAGGGCATGGATAGGGTAAATAGGCAAAGTCTTTTCCCTGGGTCGGGGAGTCCAGAACTAGAGGGCATGGGTTTAGGGTGACAGCGGAAAGATATAAAAGAGACTTAAGGGGCAACTTTTTCACGAAGAGGGTGGTACATGTATGGAATGAGCTGCCAGAGGAAGTGGTGGAGGCCGGTACAATTGCAACATTTAAGAGGCATCTGGATGGGTATATGAATAGGAAGGGTTTGGAGGGATATAGGCCGGGTGCTGGCAGGTGGGACTAGATTGGGTTGGGATATTTGGTCGGCATGGACGGGTTGGACCAAAGGGTCTATTTCCATGCTGTACATCTCTATGGCTCTCTAAATTTTAAAACTGTTGATTAAATACACTAGATGATTAATTTAAAAAGTCAAGTTTATTTGTGAAATGTCACACATGTAACACATGGGGTTCAAGAGAATTGCAATTGTGAACATATCAAATCTGCTATTTGTTGATAATTGCTCTATCCCATAAATCCATTTCCCAATAGCAAATGAGTACATGTTTACCTAAGTTAACTTGCACATTTCAACAAAACCATAAACATTTTCAATTCCTTTTTCTGTCTCTTGCTAGTTTACTGCTATATTCTTTTTTTTTTTTCTTCCTTTATCAATTTCCTGGCCATCCTTGCTGAATTCTAAAATACTCTGAATTTTCAGGCTTACTCACTCATTTTGTCCTCTTCCTTTGAACTAATGCTATCTGTCTCCAGTTGTTAGTCATGTTTGGATGATGTTTCCCGTTGGACTTTTATTCCTTAAGTGAATAAATTTGCCAAAAATTAGGAAATAATTTGGTAACTAATCTCCAATGCTTGTTTACTGACATTTTTAATGCAGTTTCCAATCTACAGCTAGTTCTTCTATAACGCGATGATTGCCTTATTTAAAAAAAAGTCACACTTTTAAAATAGTGCTTAGAATGGCGCTGTTGTAATTGTGTTACAGCTAACATATGTTTTAAAAGTTTGCGTCTTAGAAACAGTGTCCCCAATTTGTTAATTGCATTACAGCGAGCTCATGCTAACAACACGTGTCGTAGCAGAACAAATTGTGCCTTTCAATATTTACTCCCCATACCAGGGGAATTTGCTTTATTCAGATTTAAATGAACAGTTGTAAAAGTAAATAAATTAATCTCAATCTCAATGTAAAATTCTATAACATTGTGATCTCTCTTCCCTCAACCTCTTTAGACAATAGGTGCAGGAATAGGTCATTCTGCCCTTTGAGTCAGCACCACCATTCATTATGATCATGGCTGATCATCCTCAATCACTTTACTACAAGGTTATTAACCAACTGATCTCTCAGCCTATTCTCAATAACCTGTTCACAAATTAATGACTTGCAAAACTATCGAGTATAGGTTCCATGAATGTAAGTTCGGTTTGCCTGGCTATTTTTCCCCATGATTGCAGCACCACCCTTATTACATGAGAATGTAAGAACATAAGAATTAGGAGCAGGAGTAGGCCATTCAGCCACACAAGCTTGCTGTCCTATTCTATAAGATTGTGGTTATAGGCCTCACTCCACTTTTATGCTAGCTCCTCAAATCTATAGTAAATCTCAAATCTGTCTAACCTCTCTTTCAATACTTGCAGTGATCTAGCCATCACCACTTCTTGGGTTGGGGGATTCCAGACATTCACTGCCCTCTGGGAGAAGAAATTCCTTCCCATTTCAGTTTTAAATGAGTTTCTTTTTATTCTGAACTACGTTTTCTAGCTTGAGATTTGCCCACCAGTGGATATAACTTTTCAACAGCTGTCCTATCCCCTCAATGTTGTGTGCTTCAATAAGATCACCTTTATCCTATTAAACTGATGAATGAAAACCTAACTTGTTTAGTTCTTAAAGTGAATATAGTTTAATTTTCTGATTCATATTTATTAATTACACCATTATTCCTGTTAGAATATATATAATTTACATCCATCAATACTTCCCCCACCCCCCCCCCCTTTTTTTATGCTCTTTTTGAACTGATTCAATGTTAATTTTATGTGCTAAGATTCTTTCTCCCTATTGTACAGCACAGTGACACATGAGCTAACACTGCTGGTGTTAACCCAGGTTCAGTTCCACTCTTGGGGACTGTCTGTGTGGAGTTTGCACATTCTGTGTCTGTGGGTGCTTCGTTTTCCAACCACTGTCCAAAAGTGTGCAGGCCAGTTGGATTAGTCATGGTAAATGTGGATACGGGGATAGGATAGGAGTCTCCGGTGGCAAGCTTTTTGGAGGCTAGATACAGACTCTATAGATATGGTGTCCTCTGTAGGGATTTATATGATTCTATTCTATGATTACTGCATTCATCCAATCCTTTATTATCAGGATTACACCCTCCTTTTCCATTTTGTCTGTTCAGAAAGTCAAGTACTCTGACAATTTAGATTCTAATCTTTGTTATTCTACAAATAAGGGCAAAGAAAAATAGAGGATTTGTGTTGGAATCATGAGACATAGGAGCAGATGTAGGCCATTTGGCCCACTGATGATGCAGTTCACTGAGATCTTGGCTAAGCTGACGATCCTCAACTCCATTTTGCTACTTTTCCCCTTAACTCTTGATTTCCTTTCTGACTAACAATGTCTACCTCAGCCTTGAATATATTTAATGACCCAGCCTTTACAGCCCTTTACAGTAAAGAATTCCTTTGATAGAAGAAATTCTTCCTCATCTCTGCCTTAAAGGGGCAATCCTTTACTTTGAGGTTTTGCCCTTTGGTCCTAGACTCTCCCACAAGGGGACACAACCTTTCAGCATCTCCCTTCCCCTTAGAATCTTGTATATTTCAATAAAGTCATTTCTCATTCTTCTTAAATCCAATGAGTACAGACTCAAACTATTAAACTGCTCCACATGAGAAAATGTCTCCATGCCTGGGATTGACCGAGTGAACCTTCTCTCCAATACCAGTATACCTGAACCAGCAGCATTCTGAAAGCTTGTACGTTCAAATAAACATGTTGACTATAGCCTGGTGTTGTGATTTTTAACTTTGTCCACCCCAGTCCAACACTGGCACCTCCACATCATTCTTTAGATAAGGGGACCAAAACTTTCCACAGTATCTTTGGTGACCTTTAAGCGGCAATTGGATAGGTACATGGATGGGTGCTTAAGCTAGGACAAATGTTCGGCACAACATCGTGGGCCGAAGGGCCTGTTCTGTGCTGTATTGTTCTATGTTCTATATATTCTAGGTGTGATCTAAATAGTCTTGATAGAATGTTGTACAATTTTATCAGCTCCCAACATATTCCTATGGCCAGGTAAGTTTTCAAATGACTGTGTAGGTTCAGATTGGTAGCCAGGTCCATGAAGGTGAACAGCCAAGTTCAGTGTTTAAGACTCTAAGTAGGAATTATTTTTGTGCTTTGCAGAAGCAGTGTTCAGTTGCATCACAGTATCTTTCTGGCCATAAAATGTGGTCATAAAAAGCATTAATAAAATTTCATCTCTGCATTTTTATCAACTGACATATCTAATTACACATGGAAGAATGAACTATTCACCCTTCTGAATTTTTTTAGTGCCTGTCTAATGGTCCCTTTGCATATTCTAGCGCAACATAGGGCTGCCACAATAACCATCACCTGGTTGCTGACATTTTACAGGGGAAAAGTTTTGTGGATAGTTTTGAGCAAATCTGGGCCTACTAGCCTTGGTTTCAGTGGGAAGCAACTGCGCATGAACAGAGGCAGCCTACACTGGCCGGGCTACTGCTGACTTAGAAGCAATGGGGTAATGAATGTCATCTCTCTGAGAGAAAGCAATATGTTTATGCACTATCGAATGTTATCTCTGGGGTGCTACCTTTCCAATTCTAATAATCTTTTGGAAGGAAAATTGAAAGAGTTTTAGGGTCTACAACACAGAAAAGGGCCCTTCAGCCCATTGAGTTTGTGCCAGGAAAAGTAACCATCTGACAATTCTATTACTGCAATTTGCTTCAAGTCCTTTTGAACATTGGTTTCCATTTAAGAGCATAGTCTGAGTCTGCATGGCCTCCAGCTGAGCTTATACAACCTTAGCATGAGCTTCTGTGGTATGCCTTCTGTTTTTGCTGAAATAAAATCAGTGTGAGCATAACATGTGCCATCATGGAGTTGGCCATCTCTTTCACGCTGGAAAGGATAGGGTCCAAGCTCTATCCAACCTGACTTGGATAGAACATAGACCATAGAAAAGTACAGCGCAGTACAGGCCCTCTGGCTCACAATGTTGTGCTGAGAATTAATCTTAATGTAAAATAAAATAACCAAACCTACACTCCCCTCCCTTCAATTCATTGCTGTCCATGTTCATATCCAGCAGTTGCTGAAATGTCCCTAATGACTCTGCTTCCACCACTACCACTGGCAATGCATTCCATGCTCTCACAACTCTCTGCATAAAGAACCTACTTCTGAAGTCTCCTCTATACCTTCCTCAAAATTATGACTCCTTGTGGCTGTCAATCCTGCCCTGGGGAAAAGACTTTGGCTATCAACTCTATCTATGCATCTCATTACCTTGTATACCTCTTCTTCCTCCTCCAGAGAGAAAAGTCTGAGCTCAGTCAACCTCTCCTCGTAAAACAAGCCCTCCAGTTCAGGCAGCATCCTGGTAAGCCTCCTTTGTGCCCTCTCCAACGTCTCCACATCTTTCCTAAAATAAGGTGACCAGAACTGGACACAATATTCCAAATGTGGTCTCAACAGGGTTTTGTAGAGCTGTAGCAAAACCTCGCAGCTCTTAAACTCGATTTCCCCTGTTAATGAAAGCTAAAACACCATATGTTTTCTCAACAACCCTACCCACTTGGGTGACAACTTTGAGGGATATATGCACTTAAACACCAAAATCCTACTGTTCCTCCACACTGCCAAGAATCCTGTCTTTAATCCTATATTCAACATTCAAGTTTGACTTTCCAAAACGCATCACTTCCCATTTATCCAGGTTGAACTCCATCTGCTATTTCTCAGCCCAGCTCTGTTGATGTCGCACTGCAGCCTGCAATAGCCCTCAATACTATCAAATGCATCTCCAACCTTTGTGTCATTGGCAAACTTACTAAACAACCCCTCAATCTCCTCATCCAAGTCATTTATAAAAACTACAAAGAGCAGAGGCTGAAGAACAGAGCCCTGCAGGATGCCACTCACCACTGACCTCCAGGTAGAATACTTTCCAACTACAACCACTCTCTGCCTTCTGTCAGCCAACCAATTCAGAATCCAGAGAGCCAAATCTCCATGTATCCCATACCTCCTGACTTTGTGAATGAGCCTACTATGGGGAGGCTTATCAAATGCCTTACTGAAGCCCATGTACACCACATCCACTGCTTGACCTTTGTCAACCTGTCTCATTACCTCCTCAAAGAACTCAATAAGATTTGTGAGGCATGACCTGCCCTCACAAAGCCATGCTGACTGCCTTTAATCATGCTATGCTTTTCCAAATAGTCACAAATCTTATCCCTCAGAATTTTTTCCCAAACCTTGCTGACAACAGACATTAGACTGACTGGTGTGTTCTTGCCAGGGATTTCCTTATTCTCCTGGTTGAAAAGAGGAACAACATTCGCCTCCGTCCAATCTTCCGGTACGACTCCCGTGGAGAGTGAGGAAGCAAAGATCTTGCTCGCAACTTAATAACCTTCTTTTTCACTTGCTGGAGCAATTGAGGATAAATCTGGTCTGGCCCTGGGGATTTATCAATCTTAATCTTAATGTTTGCCAAAACTTCCTGCACATTAACTTCCTCAATCTCGATCTGTTCAAGCCTGTTTCTTGGCTCCTCAAAGTTCTCATTCACACAAGACCCCTTTCCTTAGTACAAACTGAAGCAAAAAACTCATTTAGGGCTTCCACATCTGCTCAGACTCCATGCACAAGTTCCGTATGCTATCCTTGACCGGCCCTATCTCCTTCCTTATTATTCTCTTATTCTTCACTTGTCAGTAAAGTGGCTTTGGGTTCTCCATAATTCTTCCTGCCAAGCCTTTCTTGTGCCCCCTCCTGGCTCTCCTCAGTCCATTTTTGAGCTCCTTCTTAATAAGCCTGTAATCCTCTAAAGCTGTGCTAGACCCTTGCTTCCTCCACTTTACGTACGCTGCCTTCTTCCTTTTTGATAAGCTCCTCTGTTCTCGTCATCCAAGGCTCTTTAATCTTACCCCGTCTTGTCTGTCTCAGAGGAACAAATTTGTGCATAACTTGCAACAACTTAAACAATCTCCACATGTCTGTTGCGCCCTTTCTGGGCAACAATTACTTCCCAACTCCTGTCTGATAGCGTCATAACTTCCGATTCCCCAATTAAATATTTTCCCATGGTAACTGCTCGTTTCCCTCTCCATGACTATGGTAAATGTGAGGCAGTTGTGGTGACTGTCACCAACGTGTTCTTCCACCGTGAGATCTGACACCTAACCTGGCTCATTGCCAAGCACCAAATTCAAAATGGCCTCTCCCCTTGTCATCCTGTCTACATACTGAGTAAGGAAATCCTCCTGAACATACCAGACAAAAATGGGTCCCTCCAAACCATCTGCACTGAGGAGGTTCCAATCAATATTGGGAAAGTTGAAGTCACTCCTAACAACAACCCTGCTATATCTGCACCATTCCCAAATCTGCCAGCCTATGAGTTCTTTGATCTCCCTACTGCTATTAGGAGTCTGTAGAAGATACCCGATGAGGTAACTGCTCCTTTGCTGTTCCTAACTTCCACCCATACTGAATCAGTAGACAAATCTTCCTCGACAACCTTCATTTCTGTAGCTGTGATGCACTCTCTAATTAGCAATGCTACCGCACCCCACTTTTTTTACCCCCCCCCCACCCTGTTCTTTTTAAATGTTCTAAACCCTGGAACATCTAGAAACCATTCCTGCCCCGTGAAATCCATATCTCCGTTATGGCCACAACATCATAGTCCCAAATACTGGTCCATGCTCTAAGTTCGTCACTCTTCTTTCTGACACTCCTTGCATTAAAGCAGACATACTTTAACCGATCCCTTTGTTCATTGCGTGAGAAACCTTCCTGATAGATTCACTACATCCTGTCTCTGCCTCATCTACAACTACCTCCTCTGCCTCAGATGTGTAGCTCTGGTTCCCACCCCACTGCCAAACTAATTTAAACCCTCCCAAACCACACGAGCAAATCTCCCACCCAGGACATTTGTGCCCCTCCAGTTCAGGTGCAACCCATCCTTCATGTACAGGTCCCACCTTCCCCAGAAGGCATCCCAAAGGTTTAAGTATCTAAAGCCCTCCCTTCTGCACTTGCTGCCTGTCTCATGGCACCAGTAGCAAACCTGAGATCACTACTCTACTCGTCCTACTCTTCAGCTTCCATCCTAACTTTCTGTAGTCACTTTTCAGATCCTCAATCCCTTTCCTGGCTATATCAGTGGTGGCAATATGTACCACGATTTCTGGCTGCTCACCCTTTCCCTTCAGAATCTTGTGAACCCGATTGGCAACTACCCAGACCCTGGCACCAGGGAGGCAACATACCTACCTTCCAGAAGTTCCGTTCCTGACCACAATCTTCTGTCATTCTGTGTATTGAGTCTCCTGCCGCTAGCGCTTTTCTATTTTCCCCCCCCCCCTTTCCCTTCTAAGCCTCAGTGCCAGAGACCTGACAACTATGGCTTTTCCTGAAGAAGGGCTTATGCCCGAAACGTCGATTCTCCTGTTCCCTGGATGCTGCCTGACCTGCTGCGCTTTTCCAGCAACACATTTCCAACTATGGCTTTTCCCTGGTAGGATGTCCCCACAAGCAGTATCCAAACTGGTATACTTATTGCTGATGGAAACAGCCACAGGGGATCCCTGCTCTGACCGTCCGTTCCCTTTCCTCCCCCTGACAGTAACCCAGTCGTCCTTATTCTAGGCCTGAGGAGTGACCACCTCCCTCTACATCCTCTCAATATCCCCTTCTGCCTCCTGGATGATCTGTAGTTCAGCCAGCTCCAGCTCCAGTTCCCTAACTTGGTTTTTGAGGAGTTTGGGTTGGGTGCTCTTCCTGCAGATGTGGCCTGTAGAGATATGTGTTGTGTCTCTCACCTGCCACATTCTACAGGAGGAACATGCTACTGCCCTAACAGCCATACCCTGATAATCTGAAAGCCCACATAGGAAGAGAAAAAAAATAAGAGAACCTGAAAAACTTACCGAGTCTACAGACTCTTATTAAGGTTAGAAGAGGCCCATGGTGTAGGGTCTCGGGTTTAGATTGCACTCAATTAGAAAAGAATCACTTACCTTCCCAGCAGGCTCTGCTTCTTCTACTCTGTTCCTGTTGCCTGAACTCAAAAAGGCCACTGGCGCGTGAAAGTGGGTCCCTTTGTAGAAACTCTTACCTTCCCAACAGGATCTGCATCTTCCGCTCTCTGTGCCCTCTGCCCGAACCCAAAATATATCACCATTCCTTCATTGACACCTTGGTCAATATCTTAGAACACCCTTCTTAACAGATCTCTGAGCGCACTGACCACCACATGGATTGGAGCAGTTCAAGAAGATGTCTCACTGTCACGTTCTCCTGGGCAGTTACAGATGGGCAACAGGTGGTAGCCAAGTATATTCAGTCATGAAGCACGAAGAAATAAATTTCAAATTGGCATTGTAGTTGTTGAGCCAACTAATGGAGTTTAGCAAATTCTCGAGCTCAGTGTTAGAGTACATAATAAGCCACTGATGACAACTTTATATTAAAAAATTCTAATCGCAGAATAGTCACCTAAAAAGAATAGAGCACACAGTCTAAAACAATACTTAATCAAAATGCTTTCAAAAAAATCTTAGGAACTGCAACATATGCAAATGCATTAGTTGATAGAATTTCATGATTGTTAATAATGATATGTATTAAATTTGCCAATCATTGGTTATGTATTGTGAGTGTTGAAATAAGTTAATGGAACTATACCATGCTGTTAATAATACTGTCATGAAGATATTTACAAGGAAAGCTAAAATTTTAGTCATTTTATGATTTTACCAAAATGATTTTAATGGGTTCTGTCCATACCTATGACATATGAATTAAAAATTTCCCAAACAATGTCCTTTAGAAAAATCTTACAAATGCAACAAACCACAATTATGTCATGCCTTTTGTGTAATGAAAAATTCCAAGGTACTACATGGGAGAATTATGGAATAGTGCTCTATTGGCCAAACATGAACATGAAATCAAGGACCACATCGCCTGTGAAATCAAGGACCATGTCACCCAGTGCAGTGCTTATAATGAGTATCAAGCTAAGTCAGTTAGAGAACCAACGATGACATTTGGCATTCCAGAGAGATGAAGCTGTTAATAGATCTCTTTATACTTGCAGGAGCTGATTGTCTTGTCCCACTAGATTACTTTTCTGACTATTGGAGGTGGACCAGCTGACTTTGACAACTACCTCGACAACTACTTACATTGTTGAATGCCTAAATGCACACTTCAGCCATTGTGGCTTTTCTGACATTGTGATAAGCAATTATGGTCCTTCATTCATGAATGAAGAATGCATTCATTTCATAAACAACTAAAAGATTCAATTCCACCCACACTATCCCCAGTCTAATGGCAAGCCTGACATGGCAGTGAACATTGCCAAAGGAATCATAAAGAAATTGAGTGAATCCAGCACAGATGTATACAAGGTCATCTGTGAATGAAGGAGAACACTTACTAAATTAATTGAAAGTCCCACACAAAGACCAATGAGTTTTGAGAAGATTTGTAGCTCAGGTTGAGGTTCTGGATGCAGGTTTGCTCGCTGAGCTAGAAGGCTCATTTTCAGATGTTTCATCACCATACTAGTTAACTTCTTCAGTGAGCTTCCAAATGAAGCACTGGTAGTGTAGCCCACTTTCTATTTCTATGTTTGGGTTTCCTTAGGTTAGTGATGTCATTTCCCATGGTGATATCATTTCCTATTGTGATGTCATATCCGTTCTTTTTCTGAGTGGGTGTAAAATGGGATCCATGTCAATGTGTTTGTTGATAGAGCTCCAGTTGGAATGCCATGCTTCTAGGAATTCTCATGCATGTCTCTGCTCGGCTGGTCCTAGGATGAATGTGTTGTCCCAGTCGAAGTCTTCTCCTTCCTCATCCATATGCAAGGATACTAGTGAGAGTGGGTCATGTCTTTTTGTGGCTAGTTGATGTTCATGTATCCTGGTGGGTAGTTTTATGCCTGTTTCTCCAATGTTGTGTTTGTTACAGTTCTTGCAAGATATTTTGTAAATTACACTAGTTTTGCTTGTTGTCTGTATATGAACAGGAAAATGAACAGGAAATGACATCACCATAGGAAATTGTATCATCACAGGAAATGACATCACCGACCCAAGGAAACTCAAACATATGAGTAGAAAGTGGGCTGGGCCACCAGTGCTTCATCCGGCAGCTCACTGAAGACGTTACCTAGTATGGTGACGAAACGTCTGGAAACTAACCTTTCAGCTCAGCGAGCAAAGCTCCATCCAGAACAAAGACTAATGTCATACTGCCTACAAACGACTTCCACTCTTAAAGAAACTTCTGAAGCCAGAAGTGGTCGCAAAAGTGTGTGCTAAAGCCAAGTGATAGAACTGTGAAAAGCTAAATTTAATTTTGATAAGACTGCTAAACCCCATTGCCAGTGTTGGGCATGAGGGAATCGGTCAAGGTACAAACCTTTAATATTCTTAACAAAAGCAAGACAAAGTGGTAATTTGGGACCTGCACGGAGCGGTTGTCACCTTGATTGTAAGCACTGACAGTGAATGACCAGCTTTACCATTATAATCTCAAGCACATCTGCCCAAATGGAGAAACAGTTACTGGTCGGCAGATGTCTGATCTGGAAAAGGCGAATGCATCATCAGCAAAGACCACGCATCAACCATTAGACCAAGAATCCACAGCAATCCATCATAGAAAGGGAATAATAGGAAACACCATAACAATAACAAATAACACAAGGATGACATTCTGTAGGGAAGCAACAACATTAAGATAAATTGTCAATGACAACAATACGCATGCATTACAAGTAAGAGACCAACATGGACTACATGTACAATATATATGCATAATCTGATGGGAATAATGAACTGTCAAGGCATGAGAATAGTCATCAATATATATTGTAACTTGGATAAATCAAGTGTGTGTGTGTGTGTATATATATATATATATATGATAACGCATGTGTTTTTTGCCCATTTTTGTATAAAAATGTGAATGCTTGGATGCAAATGCAATCCTGCACAAATGCAATCCTGCACAAATGCAATCCTGCACAAATGTCCTTGCTAGCCTGCCATAGCTATGTGACCTTTATCATCTTAAGCTCACTTCAAAAAAAATTCTTGTGATGAATACAATATTGCACAAAAAAACATACTGTTGATGTAGAGAGGTCAGGTGTATCACATTATTAAAGAGAGGTTGTTCAAATCTAAGATTATTTCAAAATAATATTTATTCACATTATACCAAATAGATCAATTTAGTCTTAACACATGATCCAAACTTCAGGATGGGCTGGGAATCTCCAGCACACTTCACCAGAAATAAAAATATTGAAAACAAGAGAAAAAAGCTGTTTGGCTGACAGTTAAGCATTGTTCAATTATGTATTTTTAAAAAAAAAATTCCAGTTGATGTAGGGAGTTAGTGAATCCTAAGGTTGGATGTATTGGTTAACCAATGGTTGGAGCTTGGGGGCAAGTCATGTATTGAAACCTCCAGGAATAGATTCAGTTGGAGCTGGCAATCTTACTCGTGCTTCTTTCTTCATTGTCATTTCATCATAATGTGACATATTATATCATCACTGATGTATCTTTTCTTATTTACAAAGTAGGTGTGAATCCTTTACTCAACAGTAAAGTGATTAAAACTGGGAATGCTCATCAGGCCAGACTTTACATAGCAGTGATGTCGATGTTGTAACACTGAAGAAGATTACAGAATGCTGGAGTGGCAAGGCCCTGAAACTATTTGCAAACATGGTTCAGAATTTGTAGTTCAGGTGCTATTTAACTGGGAGCTAATATAGGTAAGTGAGTACAAAAATGATTGGTGAAAGAGTAAGTTTAGATAATGGATAGGAGAGTTTTCAATTATTTAACTTGATAATGGATAGAACATGGAAGACTTGAAGAAATTACATTGGAGTTAACAGCTCTAGAGATAACAAAGGCTTGGATAAATGTTTCAATAGAAGATATTTGAATGAAGGTTGAATTCATGCATAAATGCAGAGGTAAACATAGGCAGCCTTAGTAATGGTACAAATGTATGAGAGAAAGCTCATCATTAGGTTAAATATGATGCCTAGAATATGAGCAGTTTGGATTCAGCCTTGGTTGTTGTCAATTTGAGGGATTGAATTCAGTGACAATGGAACAGACTCTGTGACAAGGACCAATCGCAATATCTTCTATTTTTCCAATATTGCACTGGTGGATGTTTCTCTTCATGTTGGATATTAGCCAGAAACCCTTGAGACAGAAGAGTGTTCAAGAAAGCTTGAGGAGAGGTAGCAGGGAGGCTGTGCTGGGTGTGGTCAATACATAACTGATGCTATATTTTTGGATGATGTCACTGAGATTTAAATATGAAATAGAAAAGGGGACAAGAATGAATCCTTGGGAACACTAAAGCTATTGGTTTGGGAGTGTGAAGAGAAGCCATTGCAGGGATTCCTTGGCAACTACTGGATAGATATAAATAAAATTATGGAGAAGAGGGTTAATAATCTACTCAATACATGGTCAGCCAAAGTCTGTTCTGATGTAAGTGAGCACATGTTAGCAGATTCCAGAGAGAAATTATTCTCTGGAAAAACCAAAACAGAAATTTCTGGAGAAATCAGACACCTTGTAGCATCTGAGGAGAGGAACCACAGTTGTTTTGAGTACAGTGAGCATTATTCAGAATGAGGTGAGCTCAGTTGCTGGATGGCTGGTTTGTGATGTAGAGTGATGCCAGTGGCATTAGTTCAATTCCTATACTGGCTGAGGCTACTATGAAGGACTCTCCCTCTCAACCTCTCTCCTTATAAGGTGACCGTCAGGTTAAACCACCACCAAAAATTTGTGTCTGATAAGAGAGTGGCCCATTAAAGTGCAAACACAGCCTTTACTGAATCTGCAAAATTCTGCTTACTAACATTTGGGAGCTAGTGCCAAGATTGGGAGCGTTGTCTCATAGTTTAGTGAAGTGACAACATAATCTGTCATACTCATAGACTCATACTTTACACATAATGCCCCTGACAACACTACAACCATCCTTAGGCATGTCCTATCATATCAGCCCAGCAGAGGTGAAAAAGCATTGGTACATGGTGAAGTAGGAATTATCCACAAAGGCCTCAAGATTAAATCTGAACTCATATGGATTAGCAAGTAGCAATGGAGAGTGCAGAAAGACATGCCAGGGGATGCTGATGCTTGTACAATGATCAGCACCGTTTGCGAGTCCTCAGATACTGAAACAGTTCATGTTCAAATGATCCAAGATCTGGGCAGTATTCAGTCTTGGACTGATGAGTAGAAAATAATGTTCATGCTATGCTTTTGCGAGGAAATGGCACTATTTCCAACAAAAGCGAATTTAACTTAACATTCAATGATACCACTGTCACTGAATTCCCCCATTACAAATGTCTTTGTGTTTCAACTGACCAGAAAATGAACTGGAATAGCCTTACCAATACTGTAGCTGCAGGAGCAGGTCAGAGGTAAGGAATCCTACAGCAAGTAATTTCTCTTGATCTTGTTAGTCTGTGTAAAAATTTCATTCCTTTCACCACTGACACACAGCCTTTCATTACCTTGATCTGTCTATCTCTGCAGTCTCATGGTTCAATGTCCATTTCCTTAGTTACTTTCATTCAAAGCAATTTGTAAAAACTGTGCATTTTTGTCTATACTAAATTGTTTTCAACCTGTATATTCCATTGCTAAAAACAGTATGAAAGTAGATGGCACCAGAGAGAGGGTAGGATTCAAGTGGGCACAATGGTAAAGTTCACCTCAGATCAGCTGCCTGTTAGTCATTCGGTTCAACTTGCTTAAAAACCTGATTCAATATCACCCGTTTGCTACTTGAGCCAAATTTGAAGATTTCACAGGGATTTCTCAAAGGAAATTTTTCAAACTGGATTAAGGATTATTCACAGGCGTGAATGGATAATGCTGAAGAGAATGTTAAGTTTAAGCTTTCATTTTGAATTAGTCATTGCATTTAGTGAATTTTATTTTGCCATTTTCACAATTGTGTACATTTATTATTGTTAAATATTCTCCTGATGTAGTTCTGAACAATGTACTGAGTTCCTGCCTTTTCTTTTGCAAGGTCAGCAATGAGTCACCAGAATGAGTTTAAAAGTTAGAATGCAAATGTGGAGTGCTGAAGTTGCCTGCTATTTCTGTGAGTTACTGAGAGGCTTATCGGGTCATTAATTGGCTGAGTCCTGGGCACTCAAGAGCTTTGTCTCACAGAATTATAATAAAAGCCAATATTCATTTGGAAGACAGCCAGTGTGTGAATTTCAGAGCTGGCAGCATGCGTTTAAAAAGTGTTCATTGCTGCCTAACAAACGAAACAGAACTAGGTTACAGTTATAACAAATAAGTGTTAGCACTTAAAGAGTAAAATAGATAAAAACAAATAAATTGCTCTATTTTGAATGTTGTAGTGATTGTCTGTTTTCTTTTGTTGTTCAAGATGGCAGTGTGACCTGTATCTGTTATTATATTGTGACGGTTTGCACGTCCACCACACAGCCAGGGGTGAATTGACTGATTTGGCTGGAATTGCCGAGCTTGGCTTTTGTCCTTTGTTGCCTGTATGCCTTGCTGTTTGAAGGAAACCATGCTACTGTTTGAGATTGCTCCCGAGGTACTACATTCCGTTTACATTTTTCGCCTAGTCTGTAGCAAACATCACATATCTCCTGACATTCATTTTCAAGTCTTGAACCTCATTCTCAGTCCACGTTACAGGTGGCATCCAAGTTTAATTGTGAATATATGACCACCACTGGGGTTTTATTATTAGTCATACATGTTTGTTCATTCCTTCTGAGACATTACTGCTCCTTGATGTCCCTCAGAATTGGACTCTTTAACCTTCCATTTAAATTCCATGAAGTCCAAATGGAACCTGACCAACTGCTTAATATGCTGAAAATATGTTGCTGGAAAAGCGCAGCAGGTCAGGCAGCATCCAAGAATGCCTGACCTGCTGCCCTTTTCTAGCAACACATTTTCAGCTCTGATCTCCAGCATCTACAGTCCTCACTTTCTCCAACTGCTTAATATATCTGGAATGGGAAGTCCATCTCTCACAGGCAAATAGGGTGATAGATATTACCATGGCTTTAACTGCACGTATAGCCTGTTTCCTCCTTAGTCTCTTACAAACAAATGCTGACGTTGTTGTAGCAATTTTTGGCCAATACAGACATTTCTGGATATTGTGTTTCAAGATAGGTGAAGGTATCCCTAGCCTTTGGGGTTCTGTCATTGATTGTTATAGTCGGTGGGGTATACTGTAGTCAGAATTTGACAGTGGAGGTTGGTGGGGTATCTCTAACCTCCTTAAGCTAATGGTTAACTAATATTATCAGCTGCTTTTAACAAAAAAGTCATGATCCTTGAAGACCACAAAGTGATATGAGGGGACAATCATCACTGTATCATCATCTTTGATATCCTGGTTGATGATTACAGTCATCTCAGATTTACCGTCTGTTCTGAATTGGATGCAGATTCCATCAACATTTCCATCAAATACACCAGAAAGGACAGCAAAGAATTTATTGACGAGTACATTGGTTATGTGCTCCACATCACTGGTTATATCAAAGGGGTCAGTACATTCACTACTGTCAGTGACTTTGGCTGTCATTTTCCCATGGAGCTGCTTTATCAGATTAGCAGCTCTATATGACATTTAAGTTTGGTTAAGACAGTCCACGAGGCTTTTTATTTACTGTGCCATAGGCCTTCATTGGGTCAACAAAGGCACTAGAGCCCTAACTGTTTTTCACAGCATTTCTCTCATTGTTGCTGAAGGGTGAAGATTATGTCGCTTATGCCTGTCCCTTTCCACAAGCCTCTTTGATTTTCTGGCATTGTACGTTCTACTAAGTGGCTTAACAATCTATTAAGCTGAATTTTGCCTTGCATTTTATCAGCTCAATCAGGCAGCAAGATTCCTCTATTATTACTCACAGATATTTGTCTTTTTCCTTTGTACAAGTGAACAATCATGGTATTCTTGAAATCCAAATGAAAGGTCTCATTTTATGGTAGCCATGATGTGGAGGAGCAGGTGTTGGACAGGAATGGACAAAGTTAAAAATCACACAACACCAGGTTATAGTCCAACAGGTTTATTTGGAAGCACTAGCTTTCGGAGCACTGCTCCTTCATAAAGTGGTTGTGGAGCAAGACCATAAGAGACAGAATTTATAACAAATCTTTTTCTATCAAATAAACCTGTTGGACTATAACCAGGTGTTATGTGATTTTTAACCTCATTCTGTGGTATAATTGTAAGAGTTTGTCAGATTACTGGAGTCCCCCAGATTTTTAAATTTCCTCTTGGAGTCCTGTTTAAATCAAGAGCTATCCTTGAGGATGGTGATCTGATGTCTTTGTCAACCTCCATGACAGAGAGATTATTGTTTACATTTTCACATTTGGATGAGTCTGGACACTTGTCTAGATCTAGCCCATTCATGGTTTAGCACAATCATAAAGTTTAGCCCAGTGCTCTTTAATAACCATGAGCTGAGATTTCTTATAAATATTGAGAGCAAGTGAGTTACAGTTTGAAGGAGGACCATGTACAGACTTAAGGGCTACAGACATTCCTCAGGTCATATTGGTCATTGAAGCTCTCTGCCTCGTTTGGCCTACCATGTTTCTTAGAACTCAGAGCTTCTGTTGCAGATTCCTTTTGCTCTCCTAGAGTGAAATCTCAGTAGTGTACATACCAGTTTTCCCAATTAAGTTGCATTTTTCTCCTGTCACAATTCAGTGCTTTCTTTTGTGTTTCTAGTAAATCATTAACATGTTGTAGAAATGTTGATTTTTAGCTACTTCAGTATCATTACTCAGATGGTTTTTGCCCTGTAGATGCCAGTTTCTGCACTTCTCAGGTGGATTACAATTAAAGTAGCGATATCAAAGGTATTACAATAGCTCCCTGCCAAACTAAGTAAGTCTGTGCTTGGAGCAAGACCAAGTTGGTGGAATCTTGCAGCCATCTAAACAACACAAGCTGTGACAATGTTTCTGGGGAAAACAATGAATAATGTGATAAACCACCAGGGGAGCAGGAGCAATGTTCTGTGGTGAGGGCTGAAGACACTGGGGAGGAGGAAGCTCTTCTTGCAGATGGCAGCTATATTAGGGAGACAAGACAGATAGGGTTTCACTGACACAAAAACAAATTTGCTGGAAAATCTCAGCAGGTCTGGTAGCAGTAGTGGAGAGAAATCAGAGTTAACATTGAAGGTCCAGTGACCCTTCTTCACAGAACTGATGGTAGCTGGGAAAGGGTTTATTTTTATGCAGGGGCTAGGGTGAGTGAAAGGAGAAAGGAGTAAATGATAGGTGGAGATAGAGCTCAAAGACAGAGAAGACAAAGGAGTGGATAACTATCAGCCTGGAGAATGAATAGCTACTTGTAGGGTCTATTAATGACTAACAATGGATTGCGTGTAATAGCAGGCCAGATGATAACCCTCCAACCACAAGGCATCAATGTAACTTCATCAGTTCTCTCATGTCCCCTCCTCCCACCTCATCCCAGATCCAATCCTCCAACTCGGCATTGCCCTCTTGAACTGTCCTATCTGTCCAAGTTCCTTCCCACCTATTTGCTCCACCCTCCCATCCAATCCATTACCATCACCCCCACCTGCATCTACCTATCACCTTTCCAGCTCCCTCATTCTCCCACCCCATCTCCACCCTCACCCTCCTATTTATCTCCCAGCCCTCTCCGACATTCCTGAGGAAGGTCTTATGCCCGAAACTTTGATTCTCCTGCTTCTCGGATGATGCCTGACCTTGCTGTGCTTTTCTAGCACCACACTTATTGACAGATGATAACAAGGCTTCATGTGTGTTTTTGGGATAAGGACAGGTGAGAAGATGCCTCAAGCCTTAAAATTGTTGAACTCATTATTGAGTCCAGGAGGCTTCAGAGTACCCAAGTGGAAAATGAGATGCTGTTCCCCCCGTTTCACTGAGCATCGCTGGAGCACTGCAGCAAGCCTGAGATAGGGACATTGACCAGGGAACAAGGTGGTATGTTGAAATGACAGGCAACTGGAAGCTCAGGGTCTTTTTTGCGGGCAGAACATTGATGTTCTGCAAAGTGGTCATCCAGTCTACGCTTTGTTTCTCCAGTGTAGAGGAGACCACATTGTGAGCAATGAATGCAGTAGACTAGATTGTATGAAGTGCAGATAAAGTGCTGCTTCACCTGTAAGGTATGTTTGGGCCCTTGGATACTGGGGAGAGAGCTAAATGGGCATGTGTTATACCTTCTGCTATTTTAGGGAAAAGTATTGTGAGGCTGTGGGGGTCATTGTTGGAAGTGAAGGAGGAATGAATCAGGTATTCTGGAAAGAATGGTCCTCTTGGAAGGCTGACAAGGGAGGAGAGGGGAATATGTGTCTGGTGGTGGCATCTCGCTGGAGGTGGCGGAAGCAGCGGCTGATGATCTTCTGGATGTGGATGCTGGTGGGATAGAAGGTGAGGCCAAGGGGAACCCTACTGCTGTTGTGGGAGGGGAGTGAGGGGGTGAGGGTGGAAGTGCGGGAGATGGGTCAGACCCGGCTGAATGCCCTGTCAATTATGGTACTGGGGAATCCTCAATTGTGGAAGAAGGTGAAATTTTGGAGGGCCCCCTTGTTGAAATTGGCATCATTAGAACAGATGTGACAGAGACAGAGGAAGACCATAAATCCATGAGACATTGGAGCAGAAATTAGGCCTTTTGACCCATCGAGTCTGCTCCGCCATTCAATCATGGCTGATAAGTTTCTCAACTTCAATCTCCTGCTTCCTCCCTGTAACCTTTGATTCCCATGACAATCAAGAACCGGTCTATCTCAGCCTTAAATATACTCAATGACCTGGCCTCCACAGCCTTCTGTGGCAATTTAATTCCATTGATTCCCCACTCTCTGGCTGAAGAGGTTTCTCCTTATCTCCGTTCTAAAGGATCTTCCCTTTACTGTAAGGCTGTGTCCTCGGGTCCTAGTCTCTCCTGCCAATGGAAACATCTTCCCAACATCCATTCTGTCCAGAGCATTCAGTATTCTATGGTTCAACTAGATCCCCCTCATCCTTCTAAACTCCAATGAATATAGACCTAGAGTCCTCAAACATTCTTCATAAGTTAAGCTTTTCATTCCTGGTATCATTCTTGTGAACCTCCTGTGGATCTGCTCCAGAGCCAGTACATCCTTCCTGAGATATGAGGCCCAAAATTGTTCGTAAGATTCAAATTTGGTCTCCCCAGCGCCTTTTAGAGCTTCAGAATTACATCCCTGTTACATTCTAGTCCTCTTGGAACTGGGAGAATAGAATTTTTTTTTACAGGAAGCAGGAATAAGACTGGAACAAAGAATGTTCCATGTAACCCGCAAAGACCCGCATAACTGAGGCCCATGTGGGTACGCATGATCACCCCTTTGACCTGAAGAAGGTGAGAGGAGTTAAAAGTGAATTTGTTCAGAGTGAGGATGAGCTCGGCCAGTCAGAGGAGGATGGTGGTGGATGGGATGTTCAAGCATTTACTCCAAGAAGAAGTGGAGAGCCCTGAGACCAACCTGATGGGGGATGGCTGCGTAAAGGGACTGCACATCCATGCTAAAGAGGAGGCAGTTTGAACCCACAAACTGAAAAATTTGCACTAATGTAAAGCATCAGAGGAATCACAGAGCTAAGTGGGAAGAGACTGGACAAGGGGAGTCGAGGTAGGAAGAAATGAGTTCGGTGGTGCAGGAGCAGGCAGAAACAATGGTTCTGTTTGTGAATTTTGGGAAGAAGCTGTGTTAATAGTTAATGAGGTGCATTTGATAAGATACAGTGAGAAACCTTGCTGGCCTTTCATTGAGAATCCCTCCAGAAAACTTAAGCAAAAAGTGGTAAGGTTCAACCTGTTTTCCTTATCATGTGGAGTTTGCATGTTCTAAGAAACAAATTAGACATCATTTTCTTCTGCTTTTATCTCAGTTACAATGTACTGGACTGGGTGGGCAAATATTACAGGGATGTATTTTAGGATATAATGGGTTACATATTCAAGAATCATTAAGGTATACCCATAAGAAACATCTCTGGCTGAGGTGACGATAGTGGAAGTGGATTGAGCTTGGCCAGACACATCCAGTCCTGATGGCTTGATAAATCAAGATGACTGGAGATGCAGTTGACTGTAGCACCTTCTGTGGACTTGCTAATGAACTTTGCAGTTGTTCTGCATACTTTCAGAGCTAGTATGAAATTAAATTTCCTCTTCTAAATTATATTTACACCTCAGAAGAGATTTTTGTACATAGATATTCTCCCTAATATCAGCCTGCATGGCATCTGTATTGGTCTATGAACCAACACAATTACCTCTGGGTGTTCTGGTTTCCTTCCACAGTCAATCTGTGTTTGTCTTTCCACAGATTGGCCATGATAAATTGCCAAACTATGCAGGTGTTTTGAAGGTGTAGAGGTGTACTGTACCTTTAATAGAGTTGAAAAGCTAGCAAGGACTGACAAAGCACAGAGAGTTCTGAACAAGGTAATAATGTAACACTTGGTCAAAACAAATAGGAGCAACTAGGTTGTCATGAAACAAAACAAATTCAAATTTGGCCAAACAGTTTAAATTATGCCCCAAGATACCAAAATCCAATCAAATTTGAATTTAGTATTTGGATAATATTAAAACCAATGAAACGATCTGATGTTTTTAGTTATAAAAGTGGACATTTTGAACAGTTAGGGGGAGAACTGCCAAAGACCAACAAATGTAGACTGCTAGCTGAAGAGTTCTCTGAAATGTACCTGTCTGTGGGGAGTCTGCACAGCAGAACATTGAGGCCGACCTGAAGAGAATCTACAGAGGAAAATCTACAGAGGAGAATTGCCAAAGCTGACTGGTTTTGAAACATGTTTTTTTTTGTAAATCTTAATTGGGATTTCTTTTATTGGACTAGTATTATAGACTGGGAGGTAAAAGATAGGTTTAAGAGAAAGGAGTTGTAAATAATTGTTGGTTTTAATATTCCCTGTTGGACTTAAAGAATAAAGTTGTTAATTTTTATTTTAAATAGTGACCTCTGGGATAGTTTTTTGCCTCTTGAATTTTGACAGATTACAGCACAAAGTGAATCTTTTATGCGTGACTGGTTTAAAATAGCAGAGGGGTTTACCCCATGTCACAACATCAGGGATGTGCAGACTAGTTGGATTAGTCATGGGAAATGCAAGGTTGTGGGGATAGGATCAGGAGTGGGCCTGGGTGTGATGTCCTTTGGAGATTCAATGTGGACCAAAGGGCCAAAAGGCCCTTCCATACTGTAGGGATTCTATGATTCAGTGTCATGCACTAACTGCTACACAGCAGGTACTGGGTAAATGTTGAGGATCAGCTGTAGTTATCCAACCTATGAAGTGAGATGTTCTGAAGAAGTCATATCAGAACTCAAAATGTTAACTCTGTTTGTCTTTCCACAGATGCAACTTGACAGGCTGAGTTTCTCCAGCATTTGTTTGCATTTTTCTCACATTCCCAGCATCTACTTTACTTGCATGAATTGTCTGATTCCTCCAAAATGGACTGTTTATGACACGTACATACTCCAATATAGTCCATTTGAATGTATGGGAAGTATATGCTTCATAGTCATTTACTTTTTACTATTCATTCATCTTAATAGTCTTCTGTAAATAAAACTATTTGTTGCTCCAGTGCCAATTGCTTGATTTGGAAAGCTCACATGATAATATGCTCCAATGGCTAGTGTACAGATTAAGAGTTCTCCATTAGGTCTCATCAGTTTTACTATCCCATCCTTAATATAAGACTTTGTGCATTTGTAAAGATCAATAAGTTTTGCTAAATCCATATAAATATTTCCATGGGTTATGGTAACCTATAAGGAAACCTTTGAATGTGACAATTAGTAACTACTTTCCCTCATTAGCTTAGATTGCAAAATCATTCTCAAAATTGATTAAACTGAGTTTCGAAATAGCTTTCATTTAACATTGCTGAAGGTAACTTTAGCTTCTTGTAGATTGCTGGTTTTTAAGTGAAACAGCAGTGGGCTGAAGTTTTCCCTTCAGCCCAGGCAGACTACATCTGCTTCTCCCACACCTAGCAAATCAAAAACTGAACATTTTGCAGGTAATTCCTGAGACTGCCACCTAGGACCTTTAGCAATGCCACTCAAGACTTGGCACAAGTAAAGCATAAACAAAAATTTCCTCCGTTCTGAGGAAGGGTGACTCGATCCAAAATGATAAGTCTGATTTCTCTCCACAGATGCTGCCAGATCTGCTGAGGATTCCCTGCAATCTCTATTTTTGTTTCTGATTTATAGCATCTGCAGTTCTTTCCATTTTTATTAAGGCAAAGCATCTGCTCCATTTGCTTCACCTTGAATTTTGGATTTAAATTTGCATATTTAAAAAGTTTAACGTCTTTTTCAGGTGACTGTCGGAATAACAATAAGCTGAGACAACAGGATACCTAGCACACTTCAGATCCAGATTCAGCACGACAGTTTGCAACCTGTAAGTTGAATCTCAGCAATACCTGAGAGATGAATTTTCCCTCCTTATTACAAAAACAGGTAATTGCTTTATTTGTGTGCTATATTAAATAAAACTGCTTCGAGGAGGTGGATCAACTCACCATAACCATGTTGCTTTGTAATGAATTATGAACAAGCTTTATGTTGTAAAAACATATCATTTATATACAAGATTTTTATCCTTTGTAAATATTCATTAACATTTATGAAGCTAAGACCTTTTAGAGATAATTAAACTGTTATTTGGTCACATTATTTTCAGCAGAATATTACACCAGGGTTTTGCAATGTTTGCCTTTAATACTTTCAGCGTAATCTTAAATTTTTGATTCTATGATATAGATTTGAACAGTCAACAATCTTTTACATTTGCTTGGGTGCCACAGCATCCACTTTCTGTTGAACGCTCAATGTGTTTTTCGTGCCTCCACTTCAGTCTCCAGGTCAGGAGAGGTTTTTAGATATAAACCACCATGTGTATTTAAGCTCTTAATGATTGAAACTTACATATTCCAAATAAAGGAGGCATTTGTGTTATCATAACTTAAATGAGCTACTGTTACAGATATTTGATTTGGATTTTATTATCACATGTACTCAAGTACAAGATACAGAGGTACAGTGAAATGTGTATATTGTCACCACACAAGTACCATCTTTGGTACAAGTACCTAGGTACAGAATCTTAAAACCAAGGTAGGAAGAAAGAACAAAGTCAAAAGTTAAATATTGCAATAATTCTAATATAGCATAAATCATACATAATAAGGTTGGAAGTTACACATTGCAGACCTTCTTAGTTTAAAGTAGAAAATAAAGAAATAAAGCTGAAAGTTCAAATATTACAGTCCTTCTTAAGTGCTGGTAGATGCTGAATGTTAGCTTGGGCAAGGAAACAGAACATATGGCAAAGAAACAAATGAAATATTCGCTGGTATGCTTCAGAGGGGCCACCTGAATTTAACTGAAAACATTATCTTGAAATTAAAGATATTAGAATGTTCTTGAAGCAACATTGGATGCTAGCAAGGCAGGGTCATTAAGGATTGACCAGCTCGTGTGGGTCTCAATTGTTTTTGTCTTTAATTGACAATATTAAATGTATCAGCTTTGTATTTAATTTATCTCAAGTATTGTAGTGAATATCCCATCTATTAAAAACATTCAGAGTCCCAATTCTTTTCTGGGATCAAAACCCATAGGGTGGGAACAATTTTGGGTTCTAACCCCAAGTTGTTTCAGTGCCTGACCCATAAGCAACAGTCAACAAACAGGCTGTTCAGTGGTCAGTGGGTGTACCTGAAGTCACTTAAGAATCGGGTGGCACCCTGTTGGCAATGGGTGACCCGTCAATCATTACTGCAGTTGCCAGTGTAATGGGAAGTGTATGGAAAAGATCAGTGGCAGAGCAGAAGACCAGACAACTATTCCAAGGCAGCCCCATAGCACAGACGGCCTTCCTTGAGGTTCACTTGGAGGCAGTGTCAGTGCAGAAGGCCATCTATTCCTGGAGAGTGGCAGAGGCCAGCCAAGCAGACCAAAGAGGCCTTTCTGGGGATGGCAGTGTTAGGTAAAAATAATGACTGCAGATGGTGGACACCAGATTCTGGATTAGTGGTGCTGGAAGAGCACAGCAGTTCAGGCAGCATCCAAGGAGCAGCGAAATTGACGTTTTGGGCAAATGCCCTTCATCAGGAATAAAGGCAGAGAGCCTGAAGCGTGGAGAGATAAGCTAGAGGAGGGTGGGGGTGGGTAGAAAGTAGCATAGAGTACAATAGGTGAGTGGGGGAGGGGATGAAGGTGATAGGTCAGGGAGTAGAGGGTGGAGTGGATAGGTGGAAAAGGAGCTAGGCAGGTAGGACAAGTCCGGACAAGTAATGGGGACAGTGCTGAGGTGGAAGTTTGGAACTAGGGTGAGGTGGGGGAAGGGGAAATGAGGAAACTGTTGAAGTCCACATTGATGCCCTGGGGTTGAAATGTTCCGAGGCGGAAGATGAGGTGTTCTTCCTCCAGGCATCTGGTGGTGAGGGAGCGTCGGTGAAGGAGGCCCAGGACCTCCATCTCCTCGGCAGAGTGGGAGGGGGAGTTGAAATGTTGGGCCACGGGGCAGCGTGGTTGATTGGTGCGGGTGTCCCGGAGATGTTCCCTAAAGCGCTCTGCTAGGAGGCGCCCAGTCTCCCCAATGTAGAGGAGACCGCATCGGGAGCAACGGATACAATAAATGATATTAGTGGATGTGCGGTCAAAACTTTGATGGATGTGGAAGGCTCCTTTAGGGCCTTGGATAGAGGGGAGGGAGGAGCTGTGGGCGCAGGTTTTACAGTTCCTGCGGTGGCAGGGGATGGTGCCAGGATGGGAGGGTGGGTTGTAGGGGGGCATGGACCTGACCAGGTAGTCACGGAGGGAACTGTCTTTGCGGAAGGCGGAAAGGGGTGGGGAGGGAAATATATCCTTGGTGGTGGGGTCTTTTTGGAGGTGGCGGAAATGTCGGCGGATGATTTGGTTTATGCGAAGGTTGGTAGGGTGGAAGGTGAGCACCAGGGGCGTTCTGTCCTTGTTACGGTTGGAGGTGTGGGGTCTGAGGGTGGAGGTGTGGGATGTGGATGAGATGCGTTGGAGGGCATCTTTAACCACGTGGGAAGGGTAATTGTGGTCTCTAAAGAAGGAGGCCATCTGGTATGTTCTGTGGTGGAACTGGTCCTCCTGGGAGCACATACGGCGGAGGCGGAGGAATTGGGAATACGGGATGGCATTTTTGCAGGAGTTAGGGTGGGAAGAGGTGTAATCCAGGTAGCTGTGGGAGTCGGTGGGTTTGTAAAAAATGTCAGTGTCAAGTCGGTCGTCATTAATGGAGATGGAGAGGTCCAGGAAGGGGAGGGAGGTGTCAGAGATAGTCCAGGTAAATTTAAGGTCAGGGTGGAATGTGTTGGTGAAGTTGCTGAATTGCTCAACCTCCTCACGGGAGCACGAGGTGGCACCAATGCGGTCATCAATGTCGCGAAGGAAGTGCCTATGACATACTTGGGGGGACGTGGATTTAGTACCACAAATGCTTTATTCACCTTTATGAATTGTATCAAGACGGAAGGAGTCCAGAAAAGCAGACACAGTTAGATCCATGAGGTGAGCAGCCTAAGGGCACACAGTCTGACAGAATTTCAAACATCGGTGTGCAGGAGCACTGCAGAGCTGTCGGCAAAATCAGACATTAGCAAAAGGCAACACTGGATTCAGTAACATCCCATGTGTTAGTGTGGCTGGAAGCAGTGAAGGAGAACACTATAGTCCTAACTCTCTGACTTATCACCTTGCAAGAAAAATGAATGGATAACACTGAGGATGGGTTTGCTGCAGGGCTTGATTGCCACTTCCAGCCATTCTAGCACTTGTTGAGGAAGCAACTCCTGATTTGACCAGGGTGACAGTGCATGATTCATTGAGTTATACCATGCAGGCGAGGCCCTTTGGCCCATCAAGTCTGCGCTGAGATATTTATACTAATCCCATTTTCCAGCTCTCAGACTGTAACCTTCACTCTTGTGAAATTCCAAGTGCTTATCCAAATACTTTTCAAGTATTCTGAGGTTTTTCGTCTCAACTGCCATCCCAGGCAATGCATTCTAAATTGCTACCACCTTCTGGGTGAAAAAACATTTCTCCAGAAATCCCCTCTAACCTCCTGATTTTCACCTTGAAATTATACCCACTCACCATTGACTCTTCAACTAAGGGGATCAGTTGCTTTCTATCCATCCTGTTTGTGTTCCTCACAATCTTAAACTCCTCAATCAGATCCCATTTGCTTTCTCTGCTCTGAAGAAAGCCACCAGAGCTTATCCAGTCTGCCTTTACAGCGAAAGTGCTCCATCCCAGGCAACATCATGAGGACCTCTTCTGCACCCTCTCCAGTGCAATCCAATCCCATCCTTCCTAAAGTACTGTGTCTAGAACAATGCACAGTACACCAGCTGTAGGCTAACCAAAGTTCTTACAGCTCCAATATAACATCCCCACTCTTATAACATATACTATGACTGATAAAAGCAAGTGTCTCTCATGCCTTTTAACCAACCAATTCACCTTTCATACCACCTTCAGACATCTGTGGCAAGCAGCCCAAGATCCCTTTGTTTCTCTGAGCTTCCTCATGTCTTGCCATTCACTGAGTACTCCCTTGTCTTGTTAATTCTTCCAAAGTGCATCACCTCACACTTAAATTCCATCTACCACTGATCTGCCCATCTGACCAATTCATCTTTATCTTCCTGTAGCCTAAGACTTCCTCCCTCAGGATTGGCCATCTTAGTAATTTTCATGTGGGAGATGGGAGCCTGTGCAACAAAGGATGAAAAGATCTGTTCATCCCTTGAAGATGGGGATGGAGTTAGCTCCTCCTTCATTTATTTTACACCAAAGCCTTAGTTCTTTGGAGTTTACAGGAACAGCAGCAACTGGCGACAGTTATTGAGCATGGCCACTTTCCTCTCTCTCCCAGAGGAAGAGATGGAACTATGACAGGCCAAGGGGAACACTTTCATGATTATCTGCAGAGGAACAGGAAGTATGTGAGGGTGCACTGTCAGTTAACCTCACCATCTGCCAACATAGTTACATAAACATAAGTGGGCTCTTGCAGTTTATGGAATGGCAGAATGACTATTACTTTGGGTGGGAGCAGAAGGAGGTGTGGGAGCCAACATCAACAGTTAGCAGACCCCCTGGAAAGAATGGAGGCTAGATATGGTCATATTTATATAGACAGGGATGTTCAGTCCTCCAGTGTAACACACAGTTAGATATTCCTGGATTAGTAGCTGGAGAGGTGAGCCCATATGTTGGAGTTTCTTGACACTTTGGAGTCATAAGCACAGGATGCAAGAGTTCACATGTACACAATCATGCCTCAGGGTTCTGAGTGTAGGAACTTCTCAATTGAGACAGTGGGCAACCTAAATGATAATCTTATTGGACACTCCTCTTCCTCAGGGAAATATGTTATTTCATATCTTGTCCTCCATCAAGAACTGTATCATTCTAAACTGTCATGTAAAGGAGAGCACAGGGAATTTCACTTGGGGATTCACTTGAATGATGTTTTGCTTTTGAGTAAAGTTATTTTAATGTAACTGAATGGATATGATACAGCTTGAACTGAGACCTGTGAATTTCTAGTCTCTGATAAAAGCAAGTTGAAAGAAGGAAGACACGGCAGTAATTTAAAGTATGCTCCTTTTGTAAATATGTGCTGGTGTTGATTTGTGCCTTTTCATGAAGGGAGCAAAGGCAGACTGTACTGTGTGCAAGGTGGATGCACTTCTTAGTCAGATGAATAAAGAGCCAAGTGTTTTCCAGGATGGGATGCCTTTGTGGTAAGAGCTGCCTAGTTGCTCTAGGCCTGGTCTGTGCTTTGATCTTTGATACAGTCCTTGAAAGGCTATGCAAATATCACCTCTGTCAGCAGCTCATCCTTTAAATGACCCAGAGGTGACGAAGTTCAGGACTACTAAGTTAAAAATCACACAACACCAGGTTATAGTCTAACAGGTTTAATTGGAAGCATTAGCTTTCGGAGCGCAGCTCCTTCATCAGGCACCTCCAATTTTAAGGGTCTACTGATTAGGTGCATTCCCCAAAAGATCCAATAGGCCTGAGGTGATCTTCAGCATTAGGACAGAAATTATTTGTTGGGTAAGTGTAGCCTCCTCAGGCCTGACATTTTGAGGATGCTACTTTTTCTTCGTTTCACTCAGTTGTCAGGTTATCGTCTTTATTGTCTTCAGGTTCTGACTCCTTGTTCCTCAGTTCTAAATCCCTCTTGGGCATGAATCTACATCTGCTCATCTCCATTTCAAAGTAGCTAATTCCCCTTTGAAGGAAGAGCCTTCATTGCTTCCAGTTGGTCTACCATAGCCTCCTGGCTCACAAAACCAACACTCTTTTCAATGTCAATGGGACAGCAAGGTCACTTAAATGTACCCAAGCCAACTGCTCCAGTGCTCACTAATAAAACCTCCTTGGAGTACTAACATCATAATGGTCACTGTGTGTTAATGGATGAGGAGATTCCAGAGCCTGCTCCCACAACACCTGCCTCCATGACTGACTCTCCATTACAATGCGGTCTGCTCCTCAAAAAATGGCCAGAGGACCTCCCTGTTTTCACCAACTCAACCTCCTCAGAAGTGCCGGCTTATTTAAAGGAAAGTTTGCAAATCAATTTGTTTGCCTACCAAATTGCAGGCCCTCCCCCATTTTTGCAAGGCATCAGAACCACATGTGGAAACAGCTACAATATTCACACCCATCAGTAGGACCAGATCAATTCTCTGATGACACCTCTTCCACTTACTGAAAATTCTCCTCGTCTTTAACTTGGGACAGAGGTCCCTCTAGATCTGATTGTTGCAGACTAATTCTAGTATAAGTTATTTATTTCTGTGGATTTTGAAAGTAATGCAAGTTATTCATAATGAATTTTCTTTGATGTAGTTCTTCAAGTTAAGAGCAGCAGACTTGGATGCCAACCTATATTTTGAGAGAATAATAATTTTTTTACTAACAGAATGGTATTTCTTTTCTGCTAATTAACAACTTAGAATTGACCATAAAATATACTCCCATCTTATTAAATGCAAAGACTGAAGGTAATAATTTGGTCCATGGAAATTGTACTATTGGCTGTTGGCTTAGTTTATGGAATAACAATTAATTTACTGTCAGTTGATGACATCCAAAATTGAGCCTTATGATCTTAGGTTTTAAATGTGAGATGGCCCCTATTCCACAGGCTAACCTAATGGTTAATGAACTCTGACTACCTGCCTGCAAAAAAGTTTGAAGAAACAGCCAGTTAAAAAGCAAAGTTAAAGGCATGAGGCAGGCTCTGTAGGTAGCATGACCATCCAGAGTGCCCAACACTCTGGGCAGCTATCAGGCACACTGGTAGAGATGATTGCTGCCACTGTCAGTGGGAAACTGTGAGGGTGCCTCAAGATGGACACAGCCTCTGAAGAGTTTTGGTGGTGGGAAAACAAACTATGGCTGTTATGTTGTGGCATAGATTACAAACTGGGCACCTTTAAGACACCTTTAATCTGGATTAAATGTCTAAAAGCATTGTGGGTCAATTTACAGCATGTGGACTGCACCGTTTCAATGTGGCAGCTCACCACCACCTTCTCAAGGGCAATTAGGGATAGACAATAAAATGCTGGCCAGCCAGTGATGTCCATGTCCCATCAGTAAACAAAAACAAAGATGTCGTTATGACTTCATCACATGTGATTTTAAAAAAAAACTCATTCATAGGATGTGGACATTGCTGGCTAGGTCAGCAATTACTGCCCATCCCTAATGCCCAGAGGGCAATTGGGAGTCTGGAGTCACATGTTGGCCATTCCAGGTAAGGATGGCAGTTTCCTTCCTTAAAGGACATTAGTGAACCAGATCAAGAATATAACTGGATGCACACCCTACCAAAATATTTACATATTTACTAAAAAAAACTTGCTATTGCAGATGAGAAATTAATTAAAGCCCTGAAAAGACATTGCACAATTCAACAGTCATGTTGTAGGATGTCAAACAGTATATTTTACACATTCCCGTAATCACTGAAGAACTGATTAAGTATCAGAGAAAAAGAAAATGAGGCATTAATTAAGGAGAATGCTCCCTTCAGGTTATTTTCCACCTCCCCTGACAGTTCTAGCTCCCACATAGAACTTTGTGTTAGCATTCAGCATTGTACCAAAGAAGCAATACCTTATATGTGTCCACTGCTATAAGAAAACTTGAAACCAAGATAATTTCCATTCACAATTCTGCTTGATGCTGTGTAAGTCACAACCACACTCAATGCACTGTTGAACCTATAATTCCAAGTACTCACAAGAGAATTCTTCAATATCAGACAAAGATGTTGTATCTACCATGTATCTACCAAGTGACTGATGCACATTTCGAGAGAGTTGAGATGTTTATCCGTATAAAAAAGCACGTAGGCCATGATTAAAATTGGGGTGAAGCATTTTACCTTAAAAATTACTTCCCGCTTCAGCTCTTCGGTGAACAAAAGCCAAAGAATGTGAGGACAAAGCTGACATTTGCTTCCATCAGATAACGACCCTCCCAAGGGTTGTAAAGGCAGCAGCTGAGGGTTACAACAGTGTGCAATGTGCCCCTATGAGAGTTGTCAATGAGAAACCATTGAGATCTTAAATAGGCATTTTACCTTGAGAGACCAGTCAGAAAATTGAAATCGCTGAAGAAAGATCAAATTCCATTTATCTTGTCTTGGATCATTCTGGGAATTAGATCACACTGAGGCTCAACTTCAATGTCAGCATTGGACATCCTAGTTCAGTCACACGTGGTCATATCACAGTCTTTGTACATTACCCTTTTACCAGCTTTTTTAAGAAATGCAAAATTTGGAAAAAAACTGTTTGGAAACAAATAAGAAAGTCTCATTCATCGTAAACTAAAACTTACTGGCAATCTGATGTATATTCTTACTTAATGAGTAACAGAGTTCTTAACACATTTTCATTAGGCATTTCATTCCTCAGTATATTTGATGTTGATTTTGTTACAGTTTAGTTTCAGAGAGGATTCTGTCTTGTGTGAAATCATGCTAAGTTGTATGGATAATGTGCTGAGAAATGGATGCACAGCAGCTACTAGGACAAAGCTGGATATTTTAAGATGAATAAAACAGCAACTTTTTATTGATTAAGCACTGCTTTTACGTTCTTGTCAAGTTTTGAAAAATGTTGCACAATATATATGTTTTGCTGCTTAATTAGTTTTTACTACACATTGGAATATGTTGTAAGTTTGACAGCGGTGAATTATATATTCATGAAGAGTGGTAGTGATTTGCTACTGTGTAGAGTCACAAAGCCATACAAAGTTGCAGAGTCATTGAGGTCTCCAGCACAGATAAATGTCTTTCCACCCACTGAGTGTGTACCAGACAAAAACATCACCTAACTATTCTAATCCCATTTTTTAGCACTTGGCCCATAGCCTTGTATGCCTTGGCATCACAATGTACACCTAAATACTTCTTAAACATTATGAAGGTTTCTGCCTCTACCAACATTACAGGTAGTGGGTTCCAGATTTTCTTCACACCTCCTTCTCCCCCTTACCATAAACCCGATGCCTCAGCATGGAAACAGACCCTTTGGTCCAACTCATCCGTGTCGACCAGATATCCTAATAAATCCAGTCTCATTTGTCAGAATTGGCCCATACACCTCTAAACCCTTCCTTTTCATATACCCATCCAGATGCCTTTTAAATGTTTCAATTGTATCAGCCTCCACCCTTTCTCTGGTAACTTATTCCATACACGCGTCACCCTCTGCGTGAATAAATTACCCCTTAGGACCCTTTTAAACTGTCACCTCAAACCAATGTCCTCTTGTTTTGGACTCCACCCTGGGAAAAAGACCTTGGCTATTCACCCTATCCATGCCCCTCTTCATTTTTTCCTGTTGACCCTATCTATGCCCCTCATACTTTTATACATCTCAATCATGTGCCCCTCAGTCTCCCCTCTGCTCTCAGGAAAACACCCCACAGTCTGTTTAATCTCTCTTCCTATTGAAAACTCCAACATTCTGATAAATCTCCTTTGCATCCTCACCAGTGCAATTGCATCCCTTCTATAATATGGGTTCCAGAACAGCACACTCTCTACTCTAGTAGTGAGGTGAATTAACTTTTCCTTTAAGGCTATAGTTTGAGTCCATAATGTATGTAAGGACTGCAGAGTTATTAGGGATAAATCAATTAAAGTGTTACGAGCATACAGAATATGTCATTAAATAACACAGATTTCTTTACTAATCCAAAGAAAGTAGTTTGTCCCCTATAGTTGTAGTATCACGAGTTATAGCCAAAGTAATAAACAATGCTGCCTTACGTTGATTTAAATCTTGTAAAACACTGTTATATTATCAGATTAATTAGCATATACTTGATAAAAATAAAATATTTGTCACCTCACAGATTCAATAACAGTGGGAAATTTGATAGAAGGTTGTTCATATCAAACATTATTTCGCGTTCAGAGCAATGAATTTTATAGATAACATCAAAGCATGAAAAGTAATCATTCTGTTTAAATTTTCAAATGTTGTCAAGATCCAGCTACTCCAAAGAAGAATCATAGTGGACTTGAAATGTTAATTCTGTTTCATTCTCCACAGATGCCACAAACCTGCTGAGCTTGTTCTGCACTTTCTATTTTTATTGCCACTACTTATATTGTGTTATATATATTGTTAAAACACAGCTACACACTTTACTGTACTTCTGATATGTCTAATAGTTGTCAACCAATCTTTTAGCTTATGAAAATAGCTACACCTCATCATAGATTAACATGTCAGTTTGCAATGCTGACAGATAACCTTTAAGGGATTTCAATAAAACCTGCAGCTTTCCAAAAATATATACTTTCATTTTCAGTTTCTTTTCCATATATGTTTTTCCACATTTGAGGTTTTTGCAAGTTTTTAGAATAGTCAAATTTGTATACAATTGATTCCAGGATAAAATGGGTACAAGTATAAATCCTCAGTGCAGATACAGTCAAAGCATGCAATTCTGTTGTCATCAAAGGGAGAAAGGTTCCCTCCAGGAAAACTGGAATTTATAGAGAAATAAATATAGCCCCATAAACCATTTTCCACCATATTATAGAACAACCACCAACCAATTCTGCTGTTGCCTGGAAACCACACACATTTCATTCTCTGCTTTTTTTTGCACTCGTGCCAACCCAGACAAGAGCATGTTTAACACTTCAGTAGCTTGCTGAGTAGGTATATATAAACGGGGCACCTTGGAATCTTAAGGCAAGACGTTTGATCGCATTGCATATTTTACACTTTTTTGATGGCATTTTCCATTTATAAAAAACTTAACATATGAGGTAATTGTACAGTGAGATAGAAATATTTGAAATACAACGTATTTGTTATCAAACATAACTTGGAGGTGTCGATAGTTGAAACTCGCACAACACCAGGTTAGAGTCCAACAGGTTTATTTGGAAGCACTAGCTTTCGGAGCGCTGCTCCTTCATCAGGTCGTTGTGGAGGTTAAGATCATGCTCTCAGAAATTATAGTCAAGGGAGTCCAGTGTCATGGAGATGTGATATAGTAAACAATCTTAGATTAAAACTTTCATCTTTTATAATGGGTTATGCTGGTTTCTGTTCTTTGTTATATAAAACCCAAAACTTCTTTTAAATTACATTCTTGAGATAGTGCAGCTTTTTAAACAATAGGTATGAAGTCTGTTTGTGCCCCAATGCTATGTTGGACTGACAAACCCTATGTATAGTTCTATGGAGTTTCATGTAGCAAAATAAAATGTAATTTTGCAAAAACAATTCACCCCATAAGCTTATATATGTGTGTATGTAGGAGCGACAGACTGTGTGTGTGTGTGTGTGTGTGTGTGTGTGTGTGTGTGTGTGTGTGTGTGTGTGTGTGTCACAGAGAGAGAGAGCGCGTAGTGTAGTGGGGTCACCTGTATTGTGACATGAACCCAAGGTCCCGGTTGAAACCATCTCCATGGGTATCGAACTTGGCTATCAGCTTTTGTTCGGCCACTTTTCGTTGTTGCTTGTCTCAAAGTCCACCTTGGAGGTTGGTCACCCAAAGGTTCGAGGCTGAATGTCCCAGACCGCTGAAGTGTTCCCCGACTGGGGAGGAACTCTCCTGACTGGTGATTTTCCTTTGCTGTAGACTCTGCTCGGTCTCACCAATGTACCATGCCTCAGGGCATTCTTGCCTGCAGCGTATGAGATAGGCAACATTGGCCGAATCACATTAGTACCTGCCGCGTACATGGTGGGACAATGGACTTCAGGACAAGCAGCAACACACGGTGGCTGAGCATAAGGGCGGCATGGTGGTTCAGTGGTTAGCATTGCTGCCTCACAGCGCCAGGGACTCGAGTTCAATTCCCCCCTCAGGCAACTGTCTGTGTGGAGTTTGCACGTTCTCCCAGTGTCTGCATGGGTTTCCTCCGGGTGCTCCGGTTTCCTTACACAATCCAAAAGATGTGCAGGTCAGGTGAATTGGCCATGCTAAATTGCCCGTAGTGTTTGGTGCAGGGGTAAATGTAGGGGAATGGTTCTGGGAGGGTTGCTGTTCCAAGGGTCGGTGTGGACTTGTTGGGCGAAAGGACCTGTTTCCACACTGTAGGTAATCTAATCTAATCATAAGCTGATAGCAAAGTTCAGTACTCTTGGGAATGGCCTTAACTGGAACCTTGGGTTCATGTCATACTACAGATGACCCCACTGCACCACACACACTCCTACATACTCACTCCCACACAGACGCTCCCTCATACACAAGCTCTCTCTCATATGCACACATACATCCCCAGCACTCATATCGACACATGCACCCTCTCATACATACCCCATCTCTCTCTCTCACACACACACACTCTCGCTCTCTCTCTCTATGACCTGCACTCACATTCACACTCACACACTCACATTCTATGACCTGCACACACCCACATGCACACTCAATCTGTCACCTCTACATATGCACACATATAAGCTTATGGAGTGAATTTGTTTTTGCAGAATTACGTTTTATTTTGCTGCATGAATCCATATAAAACTCTGTAGAATTATACAGAGGGTTTGTAAGTCCGACATAGCATTGGGGCACTGACAGACTTCATACTTATTGTTTAAAAAGCTGCACTATCTTGAGAATGTAATTTGAAAGAAGTTCTGGGATTTACTTATCAAAGAGCAGAAACCAGCACAACCCATTATAAAAGATGAAAGTTTTAATCTAAGATTGTTTACTGCATCACATCTCCATGACACTGGACTCCTTTGGCTATAAACTCATCAAGCATTGTCTTAATCTCCACAACCACCTGATGAAAGAGCAGCGCTCCGAAAGCTAATGCTTCCAAATAAACCTGTTGGACTATAACCTGGTGTTGTATGATTTTTAATGTTATCAAACATGGCCTTTTAAAAATTCCTTCATGGGGCTTTAAGGGGAATTTGCAGGTGATGGTATTCCAGTATATCTACTGCCTATGTCCTTCTGGATAGTAGGGAACATGGGTTTGGAAGTTTTGTGCAAGATGCCTTGGTGATTTTCTCAAGTGTATTTTATAGACAGTATACACTCCTGCTGCTGATGGTCGATGATGGAAGGAGTGAAAGTTCTGCACGTTGATCAGGTGGGCTGCTTTGTCCTGGATGCTGTTGTTGCCCTGCACTCATTTAGGCAGGTGGGGAATATTCCATCACACTCCTGATTTATGATTTATAGATGATAGATAAGCTTTAGGGAGTCAGGAGCTGAGTTACTCACTGCAAGATTCCTCGTCTCTGAAATTCCACTTGTAACCGCAGTATTGACATGGCTAGTCCAGTTTTATTTGTGACCAAAGATAACTCCCAAGATGTGAATAGTTTTTGCTTTATTTACACATGGTTGGATCAGCTTTCCTTGCTCATCCCGAGTTGCTGTTCAGAAGTAGTGGTTCTTCAACAGCTATAGTCTATAACCTGGAGGTAACTCCACAATTCCAAGATTCAGACAGACTGACACCGAAGGAATGGTTATATATTTCCAAATCAGGTGGGAATGTTTTGGAAGGGAACTTGCAGGTGGTGGTGATACTCCTGTACATAATCTGCCTTTGTCCTTCAAATGGAAGGGGTTGTGGATTTTTAAGGTGCTGTCTAAGGATCCTTCAGCACTGGTAATGCCAATGAATGTAAAGAAGCAATTAATTGTAAGATTCTCTCTTGTTAGAGATTATCGTTGCTGGGCACTTGTGTCACATGAATGTTACTTGCCATTGGTCAGCCTAATCCTGGATTTTGTTCAGGTCTTGCTGTATTTGGCTCATTACATATATTTAAGGCTGAGATAGACCAATTTTTAATCAGAAAGGGAATCGAGGATTATGGGAAAAAGGTAAGGAAATGAAGTTGAGGATTATCAAATTGAAGGATAGAGCAGACTTGATGGACTGAAAGGACTACTTTTGCTTTTGTGTCTTATAGTCTTACTCATTCAGAAAAGTGGATATTTATTATTTCTATTTATAAATTGTAATTATTGGATTCAATAAGGGTGAAACCTTTTTTTGGATGCTATACAACATAGCAAATCAACTGCTGCTTTAACATCTCAACTATTTTCTCTCTCCCAAAGAAAATTAAGCAGGTATAAAATGGGTTGCTGATTTACTATGATTCATTCTGGACAACTGTCAAGCTCTCTGACCCTCTCAATCATTAACCTAACTTTGCAAATACCGTTTGATGTATTTATTATGTAGTTTATACACTTTGTTATTCTAATTTTTCTCTTTAAATGGAAAAAATTCCACAGTTATCAATAAGATATTTGTCAATTCATCCCAATTTATCGCTATCTGACTGTTTTGATAATTCCTGACCACCCCCCCCCCATTAAATGTTTGAATGTGACCATTGTATTCACGAATGAGAAAGCATTGAAGAAAGATATTACCATATGATGCATCTTGCTTATTATTGCAACTCATATAGCCGATACGATCCTGATGTTAATATTAATTGCTTTGTGGGTGACAGATTCTGTCAGAAAAGAAGTTGCTAATAATGATGCTTTGATATATCGATGATTTGAAAATGAAAGGTGCTGCCTGATAATCCCAAAGAAACTGGAATTCGAACTCTCCGCTGCATCGTTATCCTTTTCAGATTATCACAAACTTCTAAGATACCAAATAGTAAAATATGACTGAATAGATTCAGATACATAACCCCACTAACAATTACGTCGTCCTTAAAACTGACAACCAGAACCTCCACTTTAATAGAATGGTATTGTGTTCCAGGTCCATTCATTACTGTTATTTGACAGAATTATTAATTCAATACAATTTTATGACAAGATTACTTTGTCCCCACAATTAATTATTCTAAATGAGCAATTTATCTTTTTAAGTATCATGCCATTACATTGGTAACTTCTTCTAACATCTATGGACAACAGCAATGCGTTTCATTATGTAAAGAAAATTTATTTCATGAATTTGGTGCGAGCCCTGATTAGACCAATTGACCGATAAAGTTTTGCCCTTCGTGCTTACTTAGCATCAGAAGTTCTTCTGGATTTGTAGAAACCCAAGATCATTTAATTTTATATTATTGAAGGGAGTTCTTAAAACAAGCAAGTTATGATCATTCAAAATGAAAAGCGACACTACATTTTTTTTGTTACATGTGGAATGATAAACTTATCTGAGTTGTAGCTTGTACCATAGCTGACGAGAGAATGCTTGGAAGAGTTTCAGTGGTGACACTAGTATTGTAAAGTGAAAGGTCGCTAAATGTACACTGACTACCTTGACCAGTTTGAGTAATCCTTTTTAATTCTGCTGTATTATGTGGAGAGATAGACAAAGCGACAAGAGTCAGGGGAAGGCCCCAAAACAACTTTATTGAACACTTTATCAAGGAAAAATGACGTTAATCAGATTCTACTATTGTACTTTAATTAAACTCAATCACAAGAATCTAATATCAAATCTACACTCGCTATCTTCTGTCTGGTTTCAATGGGAAGTTGATTGTCCATGGCTTGGCTGCATGAATACTGTCTGTTCCAGCTCAGCTGTTTACAAATTGTCAAGGTTTAAACTTGGCTTCTACGTCTTGAGTTTTTAAGACATGCTGATGAAAAAAAATTAATATTCCTGTAACATCCTGGAGGTCATGGGTCATGGGTAACATCACAGCGTCTGAAACCCCTCCAAGCCTTTTATTATTGCACTGGTCAATGCATTTATAACGGTTCTTGTGTGAGTTAATTTAACACAGTTCTCACCCAAGATGAGGTGAGAACACCATTTCCTACTGGCAAAGTGAAATAGTAAAATATGTTTGAAAATGATTGAAACAATTTGAGATGAGTTAAAAATAGCACACAGACATTTCAGCTCCTTACACATTTAAAAGGTGAATATAAGAAAAAAGTTAAACTTGACATCAGAAAATGTATAAGGGCAGATGTGAGAGTTGATTATTCATCAGAAATGCATCTAATATATTAATCCTTAGAATCTGAAGCTCTGTCATTGAGGAAAAAGGTTTCAAAATGATAAATGGGATTTTTATTATCAGATTTTTGTTTACAACTAATGCATTTTACTTCAATTTATATACCATCTACATTTGTGATTTCCCATGCTGGCTAAATATCGTGGTGATGAGTTCCCATTCTTTCAGGAACAAGAGGCATTGCTTTGGTGTTACAAGAATGATTATGGTTCATGTTGAATTTGCAGCGATTGTCACATGTAATCTGGCAAAGTTACGCTCAGTTGTTTCAAGGTAGACTCCAGGTTTAACAGTACTGTGCTTAAACCTCAGGAAACTGCAAAGATATATTGCAGCAGCAATTACTAATAGCATCTAAAAACTTTTAGGTACAGAAACTGAACTTTATTTTGGTTTTGTGAATTGTACCTTGGAAAATGTCAAGTGCACATGTTAAATTCAATTCCTGAGATAACCATCTTCTTCAAAACTAGTATTTGTTTGAAAATACAATAAAATAAAATATGCTTTTTACTCTTTATATAGAATTCCCATACTATTGATTTAAATTTTCAAATTGAAAGCAGAATTTCGCACTGAAGAGAAGCATTCTTCCTCGGGATTTGAAGAAAATATTTCAAGAATCCCAAAGTTGATTTGTAACATGCATATATTTACAACATATAAGTAATTATTCATTTGCACTTCATTTTCATTCTATATGCAATTCAGCATATTGAATGAATATACAATGTATATATTGTAAATATTGTCATCTAATAGAGTTATATAAGGTGTTTACCAATAGAGAAACAATATTCGAGCCACTGTTTTTATTTAATTACGTGCAAAGAACATCCACTAAATTACAACATCAATCAAGGTCACCATTTCGACTTCTGTTGCTTGTGCTTACACTATGACCACCATTGGTAAAGTGGCAATAGTGACTGTAAAAATGGTTTTAACTCCTCTGATACATCCTAATGGGACTAAAGAATTTTGTAGCAGCAATGACTTCCTACATGCTTTAAATTCTGTATCCAAAGGGTGGCAAGAATATGAAATGTGCTACCAAGGAACAGTTGTATTTATAGGACAAACTAGGTGAGCACAAAAATGAGAAAGGAATAGAAAAAATATGCCAATAGTTTTTAGGGTGAAAAAGGGTTAGGAGAGGTTCATTAAAATGTAGTGCTGTTAGGAATGGAGTCCTAGGATTTGGGCTGTTATGGGTTAGGCCAGACCGCCTCAAAACATCTCGAAGGTAGGCTAGATCCTAACTTTGCTAGTTGTTTTAAGCAGCTGTAAAGTGGATATTCCAGGAGAGAATCAGCTGGTTAAACCACTTAGTCTTAAACAAAACAGAATTTATTTACAAGATCATAGAATGAAACATAGACAACAGATAACAGAAAACCGAATAACTTAACCTCTCTGAAAATCCAACAGATCATCCCAACTTAATGTTCCAATACTTACAACAATCCCCATAAACACTTTCTTGGCACAAAAGATAAAATCAAACACAGGGTCTCACAGGGTAGAAGTCAGAGAGAGAGAGAGAGAGTACCAGCCTGACTTGCTTCTGGATCCAGTAGCTTTACCACTATGGCTAAAAAAAAATCCAAACCAGAGAAAAGCCAAGCTGGGAGAACTGGCCACACCTCTTTCATTGTACATGTGATTTTGTTAAACTTGAAAGACTTCTGCCTGAAGCAGTATCTGTTAGATATTATCAAATTGGTCCTAAAACCCTTCAATCTCCAGACTTTTCAGAGTCTGTGTCATTTACAACTTCTCTGAGAAAAAAAAAAGAAGACTGCATAACCTTGTTAAAGGGGCAGCATTGTCACAGAAAAAGAGCAGTGATATGGTTTCAAGTTGAGATGTTGAGAGGCTTAGGAAGGAACAGGCAGGTGCTGGAGTTTTCAGACATCTGCTGCCCTCATACATCTGCTGTCCATATACGTGGACTTTAGTAAGGCATTTGATAAGGTTCCTCATTGTAGACTAATGGAGAAAGTGAAGTCACATAGTGTGCAGGGTGTTCTAGTTGGGTGGATAAAGAACTGGTTGAGCAACAGGAGACAGAGAGTAGTAGTTGAAGGGAGTTTCTCGAAATGGAAAAAGGTGACCAGTGGTGTTCCACAGGGGTCAGTATTGGGGCCACTGTTGTTTGTGATATACATAAATGATCTAGAAATAAATGATCACTGTTGGTATGATCAGCAAGTTTGCAGATGACACAGAGATTGGTGGAATAGCAGAAAGCATAAAGGACTGTCAACGAATACAGGAGGATATAGATAGACTGGAGAGTTGGGCGGAAAAGTAGCAGATGGCTTTCAATCCAGACAAATGCGAGGTGATGTATTTAGGCAAGTCTAATTATAGAGCGAATTATACAATGAATGAAAGAGCCTTGAGAAAAGTTAATGGGCAGAGATCTGGGAGTGCAGGTCCATTGTACCCTGAAGATTGCTGCACAGGTGGATAGAGTGGTCAAGAAGGCATATAGTATGCTTGCCTTCATTGGACGGGGTATTGAGTATAAGAGCTGGCAACATTGTACAAGATATGGGTTCGGCCGCATTTAGAATACTGTGTACAGTTCTGGTCACCACATTACCAAAAGGATGTGAACACTTTGGAGAGGGTACAGAGAAGGTTTACAAGGATGTTGCCTGGTATGGAAGGTGCTGGCTATGAAGAGAGGTTGAGTAGGTTAGGTTTATTTTCACTAGAAAAAAGGAGATTGAGGGGGGAACTGATTGAGGTTTACAAAATCATGAAGGGTATAGACAGGGTGGACAGAGACAAGCTTTTTCCCAGGGTGAAGGATTCAATAACCACTTTCAAGGTGAGAGGTGGAAAGTTTAAAGGGGGATAAACACGGTAAGTGCTTCACACAGAGGGTGGTGGGCATTTGGATTGTGTTGCCAGCAGAGGTGGTAGAGGCAGGCACAATAGATTCATTTAAGATGCGTCTGGACAGATGTATGAGTAGGTGGGGAGCAGAGGGATACAAATGCTTAGAAATTGACCGACAGATTTAGACAGTAGATTTGGATTGGCTCAGGCTTGGCGGGCCGAAGGGCCTGTTCCTGGGCTGTAAACTTTCTTTGTTGTTTTGTTCACCTTGCCCTGGGTAGTAGAGGTCAAGGGTTTAGAAAGTGCTGCGCAAGTGGCCTGTGTAAGTTGCTCAGAAATTTGATTTTCTTTTTAAATTCTAGTCATTTCCTTTTTTTATCTTTGTGGATATTAGCAATAAAAATAACTCCTTGCTTGATTAACTCATGAAACTTGTCTGGCTTAATTCTTACAAACTTCACCCAGTTAAGTACATACTGAATTGCAAATCCAACATTCCACTTCAAAATCTTGTGGCAGTCAAATAAGGAGTTGAAAATGGCAAAAAGCAGTTACCCTCCACATTTGGTTGTGATAAACTAAATACACTATGAACTACGTTTGAATTCAATACTTTTAGAGTCAGAGTCATGCAGCATGGAGTTAGACCCTTCAGTTTGACCAGCCCCCACCGACCATGTTCTCTTACTAAATCAGTCCCACTGCCAGTGTTTGGCCCATATCCTTCCATGGCAAAAGTGAGGACTGCAGATGCTGGAAACCAGAGTTTAGATCAGAGTGGTGCTGGAAAAGCACAGCAGGTCAGGCAGCATCTGAGGAGCAGGAAAATCTATGTTTCGGGCAAGAGCTCTATTCCTGATGAAGGGCTTTTGCCCGAAATGTCAATTTTCCTGCTCCTCGGATGCCCTTATATCCTTCCAAACCTTTCCTATTCATGAACTTATCCCAATGTCTTTTAAATATTGTAAACTGTACCTGCATCCATCACTTTCTCAGTCAGTTCATTCCACACATGAACCATTCTCTCTGTAAAAAAAAAAGTTGCCCCTCATGTCCTTTTTCAATCTTTCTCCTCTCACCTTAAAAATATGCTCTCTAAATTTTGAACTTGGCCACCCTTGGGGGGAAAAAAACCCTTGTCATTCACCTTATCTATGTTCCTCATTTTTTTATTAACCTCAATAACGTCACCCCTCAAACTCCTATGTTCCAGTAAAAAAAATCACAGCCTTTTCACTCTATTTTTATACCTCAAACACTCTGTTCCCAGCAACATCCTGGTAAATCTTTTCTGAACCCTCTCCAGTTTAATAATGTCCTTTGGATAACAGGGTTGCCAGAACTGCACCCAATATCCCAGAAGAGGCCTCACCAATGCCCTGTATAACCTTAAAATGACTTCTCAACTCCTCTTCTAAAGGTCTGAACCATGAAGGAAAGTGTGCTAACTGTCTTCTTAACCACCTTGTCTATCTGTGATGTAAGTTTCAAAGAATTCAAAATAAATCTAAGTGCTTTTTAAGCATATAAAATTACTTTGTTGACCTGAAATGCTACTCTTATTACTTTGTTCACCTTCAATCCTTGATCTCTTTGCTATACTATTCCATTCACTCTCTCAGTTTCAAAGGGGAAGGTGATGCTTCTGTTTATCCGACTAAAATATGTTACCTCAAATTCATCTACGTTAAAGTTTGCCACTTAACTGTCCAATCAGCAGATTTTCTAATGTTTTCATTTATTATGTTGAATTCTTTCTAAACTTTGACTATATTCCCTACAGTTATTCCATTATTTCCCCACCTTATTTTGGTATTATTGGCAAATTTTGACATTGAGATATTGATCCAGTCATTTATGTACGTTATGAATAACATTTAGTCCAGCAATTTCCAATTGTAGTTTCAACACTTTGTGAATATAATCATCAGGAAAGAGTAAGTTAGTTAGCAGCTCAACTTAATTATAAACACTAATATTTATTTGAAACAGAGGTTGAATTGGGTCAAGAACTGATTATCACCTATCATTATAGTTTACAATAATCTTCATTGTATTTCCAAAAATTAAGAAAGTAAATGTAAAGGCTTAACAGTTTTAGCAGACCCATCTACCATCTATCTTGCTGTTAAAGTATTAGGTGAAGCATTGGCCCAAAAAAATCTCATCAGACAATTCTGTTTTGCCTATATCTATTCACCCAGATCAAAAGAAATCGGGTCATGAAGTTTGAACTTGAAACTAAGCCATCTCTGTCTTGATGTCTCATCAAACAACACAGTCTGAGAATTACAGCATTTTCTGATTAATGTCAGTGACAGGAAACATACTGGAATCCTTAACTTGGTAATGGATTGTTTGAACAAATCAGCAACAGGGAGAAAATCCCTCACCCTGACTTTGCACATTATCTGCAAAATACATGAAGGAAACTATTGAAACAATCAAATATTTCAAAGACAATTAAAAAAAAATACATTCTTATACAGCCTACTGATCTACTTAGTTTCCATGCTGCCCTTGTTGATCTTCAACATATAAGAAATGTGGCTAAACTGCCAGTCTTTTACCAGAACATTACTGGACTCACAGCACAGGTAAGTTCTTCAGTCAAATCAATTGTTTGTTTTCCAAAACACAAGAAAGAAGTGTTAGAAGTCACCTTGATCAATAAACGTCTTTCCTAGAGAGTGGAGATTTCTGCCCTTGAACATCCTGAAATTGCTGGGCTCTGAGTGATCAGGATACAGCTGTCGGAGACGGAACCAGGAATTGGATTTGTGTTGTAACTGTTGTATGTTCAAATAATCCTCTAAATTCTTGTTGGGATTTTGTAGTAAATTGGAAGATGCAAATGATGATGACATAATTGATAATGTTACTCTGACATCAATAGAAATGATCAAGGTAAAGAGATGTATTCAGTAACCTGTACTGAATAAATCAAAATAAAAAGTATTACAGTACTGAAGAGAATGAGAAAGATTTCCACGAGAATAAGGGCAAACTAGGAATGCAAGGCATCAAGAAATGTTGGAGCAGTTGGAAGAAGATATGTATAGACAGCCACAGCCCAGCGATAATACGAAGGATTAGTATCTAAAATTCTTATAGCAGGGTACACTTAAAGCAGATTTGACTGAGCAGGAACTGTGTGGAAGAGTTCACAAATTCTATCATGTAAAACCTCAGGGGAGTTCTCTTCAGTTAGGTTGATCGACTTCCTTGAGGAACAGAGGATAAGGTTTTGCTGGCATTCTTTCCACCAATGTAAGAGTATGGTCATTGGCACATTCACAACAAACTCTCAAGGACCTATTTAATAAAAATATCGTCAGATGCTATTGACAACTACTGATCTCATTGTATTCTCTGCCGCTCTTCCAATTCAAATTTTGAAATGAAAATTGCACTCACTACTGTTACTGCATAGTGGATTAGGCTGGTCACTTGTTGGATAATATAACCAAATAAATACTGTATGTAATACGATGGAACACATACAGTGCAGATACTCATGTGACTTGGCCAATGTTGTTGACCTCATACGCTACAGGCAAAGATGCCCTGAGGCATGGTACATTGGCAAGACCATGCAGATGCTATGACAACAGATGAATGGATATAGCGCTACAACCACCAGACAGGAATGTTCCCTCTGAGTCGAGGAACACTTCAGCGGTCAGGGACTTTCAACTGCCTATCTTCAGGTAAGCATCCTCCAAGGTGGCCTTCAAGATATAAAACAATGCAGAATCGCAGAGCAGAAACTGACAGCCAAGTTCCATACCCATGAAGATAGTCTCAACCGTGATCTTGGGTTCAAGTCACACTACATGTTAGAAAAAGTGAGGACTGCAGATGTTGGAGATCAGAACTGAAAAATGTGTTGCTGGAAAAGCGCAGCAGGTCAGGCAGCATCAAAGGAGCAGGAGAATCGACATTTTGGGCTTAATCTCTTCTTCAGGAACGAGGAAGGTGTGCCAAGCAGGCTAAGATAAAAGATAGGGAGGAGGGACTTGGGGGAGGGGCTTGGGAATGCAATAGGTGGAAGGAGGTTAGGGTGAGGGTGATAGGCCAGATAGGGGTTGGGGGCGGAGAGGTCGGGAAGAAGATTGCAGGTTAGGAAGGCGGTGCTGAGTCTGAGGGTTGGGACTGAGAAAAGGTGGGGGGAGGGGAAGTGAGGAAGGTGGAGAAATCTGCATTCATCCCTTGTGGTTGGAGGGTTCCTAAGCGGAAGATGAGGCGCTCTTCCTCCAGGCGTCATGTTGCCATGGTTTGGTGATAGAGGAGGCCAAGGACCTGCATGTCCTTGGCGGAGTGGGAGGGGGAGTTAAAGTGTTCAGCAGTGGGGCGGTTGGGTTGGTTGGTTCGGGTGTCCCAGAAGTGTTCTCTGAAACATTCCGCACGTAAGCGGCCTGTCTCCCCAATATAGAGGAGGCCACATTGGGTGCAGCGGATGCAGTAAATGATGTGTGTGGAGGTGCAGGTGAATTTGTGATGGGGCCTTGGAGGGAAGTGAGAGGGGAGGTGTGGGCGCAAGTTTTGCATTTCTTGCGGTTGCAGGGGAATGTGCCGGGAGTGGAGGTTGGGTTGGTGGGGGGTGTGGACCTGACGAGGGAGTCGCGGAGGGAATGGTCTTTCCGGAATGCTGATAGGGGAGGGGAGGGAAATATATCCTTGGTGGTGGGGTCTGTTTGGAGGTGGCGGAAATGACGAAGGATGATGCGATGTATCTAGAGGTTGGCGGGGTGGTAGGTGAGGATCAGTGGGGTTCTGTCCTGGTGGTGATTGGAGGGGCGGGGTTCAAGGAGGAGGAGCGGGAAGTGGAGAAGATGCGGTGGAGGGCATTGTCGATCACGTCTGAGGGGAAATTGCGGTTTATGAAGAAGGACGCCATCTGAGTTGTTCGGTATTGGAATTGGTCCTCCTGGGAGCAGATGCGGCAGAGGCGAAGGAACCCCACCATACTGTTCTGTATTTGTAAAATCTTCCTTACTGTTCGGTTTTGACACCATCACCTTGATAACTTGTTACAATTTCCCTACTTTAATTAATTTGTACAGTTTTGGATTACTTGGTACTTTAGTTAAACCCTCGGCATGTGACTCATATACCTACTATGTTATTTGGTTTGTCTCTAGCGCCACTCTATTTTTAATTTCTTGTAATTATCTCTCTGCCTCAATTAATTGGATTATAGGTCATCCACTTCACTTACTATACTATTGACACTTTACTCACACTGTTTGACAATTTTGATCACCTGCAGATATTATTAATCAACCTGTCGACACTCCACTCACACCATTCCTATGATATTTTGATCTCTCTGCCTATAAATTCTGTGCCTGTATGCTTTTCCTCACTTCAGCTGACTAAGAGGCAGCATTCCAAAAGCTTCTGATTTCAAATAAACCTGTTGGACTACATGATAGAAGACGGGAAAAATTTCTGGCTGGAACAGCTGCTCCTTTTTTTTGAGGTATTTTAGGTGCTGGAGGTGATTTCCTCAAATTCCAGGAGCAGCAATTACTGTTTTATATGCTGTTGCATTGTTTTGGAACTTTGGGGAAAAAAAGTCAAAACAACAATAGTTTAAAAGGGAGAAGAACTGACAAAGGAAGCATATGGTGAGGACAATGCAGGAGAGAGAGAGAGAAAGAGCCTGCACAGTTACTGCCTTTGCTGTTTGAATACATGTATTGCTGGACATCAGAGTGCATCTGGAAAAATTAACAAACAGTGACTTTTACAACTAATCTTGGAGGAAATGGTTTGGGTGAAGTTCACAACACAGAATCAGATAAGTTAATTGTTGTTTTAAGTCTGTCCAAGAGAAAGGCTGCATTAGTGAGTACAGTGGGTTCTTTCTTGATTATATGTTTTTGGAGATTGATTAAACTTAAAATATAAGCCATAACTATCAATTTAACCTGATGCAGTGTTTTGTAGAGGAATAAGACGGTGATATTTTCTGGGTCTGTAGATTGTGAAGGAGCAAAAATGGCCTTTGCAGTGATATGTATTTCTTGTCAGAGATGGGAGTTTAAAGAAAGTTTAAGGGTTACTGCGGATTATATCTGCCATAAATGCTGTTGGATGCGAATCTTATCAGATCAAATGGATCAGTTGGAGAGACAGATAGAAGCGATGAGAAATTTGCAACAGCTACAGCATGTGATGGATGGCAGTTATAGGAAAGGGGGAATGTCTCAGATACAGTCACATAGATGGGTTAACTCCAGGAAGGCTAAGAGAGGTAGGCAGCTAGTGCAGGAGTCTTTTGTGGATATACCCATATTCAAACAGGTATGCTGTTTTGGAAAATGTAGAGGGTGATGGATTCTCAGGGAAACGTAGCACGAACAGCCAAGTTTCTTGCATTGAGACTGGCTCTAATGCAACGAGGGGTACGTTGGCTTCCAAGAGGTCAATTGTGTTGCGGGATTCTGTAGTCCGAGGTACAGACAGACGTTCCTGTGGCCAGCAGTGAAAAAGCAGAATGGTGTGTTGCTTCCCTGGTGCCAGGATCAAGGATGTCTCAGAGAGGGTGCAGAATGTTCTCACGGGGGAAAGGGGCCAGCAGGAGGTCATTGTCCACATTGGAACCAACGACATTGGAAGTGAAAAGGTTGAGATTCTGAAAGGAGATTACAGAGAGTTAGGCAGAAATTTAAAAAGGAAGTCCTCAAGGGTAGTAATATCTGGATTACTCCCAGTGCTACGAGCTAGTGAGGGCAGGAATAGGAGGACAGAACAAATGAATGCATAGCTGAGGAGCTGGTGTATGGGAGAGGGATTCACATTTTTGGATCATTGGAATCTCTTTTGGGGTAGAAGTGACCTGTACAAGAAGGACGGATTGCATCTAAATTGGAAGGGGACTAGTATACTGTGAGGGAAATTTGCTAGAACTGTTTGGGAAGATTTAAACTCGTAAGGTGGGGGGCGTGGGACCCAGGGAGATAGTGAGAAAAGAGATCAATCTGAGACTGGTACAGTTGAGAACAGAAGCGAGTCAAACAGTCAGGGCAGGCAGGGACAAGGTAGGACTAATAAATTAAACTGCATTTATTTCAATGCAAGAGGCCTAACAAGGAAGGCAGATGAATTCAGGGCATGGTTAAGAACACGGGACTGAGATATCATAGCTATTACAGAAACATGGCTCCGGGATGGGCAGGAGAAAGTGAGGACTGCAATTGCTGGAGATCAGAGCTGAAAAATGTGTTACTGGAAAAGCGCAGCAGGTCAGGCAGCATCCAAGGAGCAGGAGAATCGACTTTTCGGGCATAAGCCCTGAAGAAGGAAAAATTGGAGAAAGGCCAATTTTGATGGTATTAGGCAAGAACTTTTGAAAGCTGATTGGAGGCAGATGTTCGCAGGTAAAGGGACGGCTGGAAAATGGGAAGCCTTCTGAAATGAGATAACAAGAATCCAGAGAAAGTATATTCCAGTCAGGGTGAAAGGGAAGGCTGGTAGGTATAGGGAATGCTAGATGACTAAAGAAATTGAGGGTTTGGTTAAGAAAAAGAAGGAAGCATATGTCAGCTGTAGATAGGATAGTTCGAGTGAATTCTTAGAAGAGTATAAAGGCAGTAGGTGTATACTTAAGAGGGAAATCAGGATGGCAAAAAGGGGACATGAGATAGCTTTGGCAAATAGAATTAAGGAGAATCCAAAGGGTTCTTACAAATATATTAAGGACAAAAGAATAACTAGGGAGAGAATAGGGCCCCTCAAAGATCAGCAAGGCGACCTTTGTGTGGAACCTCAGAAAACGGGGGAGATACTAAATGAATATTTTGCATCAGTATTTACTGTGGAAAAGGATATGGAAGATATAGACTGTATGGAAATAGATGGTGACATCTTGCAAAATGTCCATATTACAGAGAAGGAAGTGCTGGATGTCTTGAAACGAATAAAGGTGGATAAATCCCCAGGACCTGATCAGGTATACCCTAGAAGTGTGGAAAACTAGGCAAGTAATTGCTGGGCCTCTTGCTGAGATATTTGTATCATCGATAGTCACAGGTGAGGTGCCAGAAGACTGGAGGTCAGCAAACGTGGTGCCACTGTTTAAGAAGGGCGGTAAAGACAAGCCAGGGAAGTATAGACCGGTGAGCCTGACCTCAATGGTGGGCAAGTTGTTGGAAGGAATCCTGAGGGACAGGATGTACATGTATTTGGAAAGGCAAGGACTGATTAGGGATAGTCAACATGGCTTTGTGCGTGGGAAATCATGTCTCACAAACTTGATTGAGTTTTTTGAAGAAGTAACAAAGAAGATTGATGAGGGCAGAGCAGTAGATGTGATCTATATGGACTTCAGTAAGGCGTTCGACAAGGTTCCCCATGGGAGACTGATTAGCAAGGTTAGATCTCATGGAATACAGGGAGAACTAGTCATTTGGATACAGAACTGGCTCAAAGGTAGCAGACAGAGGGTGGTGATGGAGGGTTGTTTTTCAAACTGGAGGCCTATGACCAGTGGAGTGTCACAAGGATCGGTGCTGGGTCCTCTACTTTTTGTCATTTACATAAATAATTTGGATGTGAGCATAAGAGGTACAGTTAGTAAGTTTGCAGATGACACCAAAATTGGAGGTGTAGTGGACAGCGAAGAAGGCTACCTCAGATTACAACAGGATCTTGATCAGATGGGCCAATGGGCTGAGAAGTGGCAGATGGAGTTTATTTCAGATAAATGCGAGGTGCTGCATTTTGGGAAAGCAAATCTTAGCAGGACTTATACTGTTAATGGTAAGGTCTTAGGTAGTGTTGCTGAACAAAGAGACCTTGGAGTGCAGGTTTATAGCTCCTTGAAAGTGGAGTCGCAGGTAGATAGGATAGTGAAGAAGGCGTTTGGTATGCTTTCCTTTATTGTTCAGAATATTGAGTACAGGAGTTGGAAGGTCATATTGCGGCTGTACAGGACATTGGTTAGGCCACTGTTGGAATATTGCGTGCAATTATGGTCTCCTTCCTATTGGAAAGATGTTGTGAAACTTGAAAGAGTTCAGAAAAGATTTACAAGGATGTTGCCAGGGTTGGAGGATCTGAGCTACAGGGAGAGGCTGAACAGGCTGGGGCTGTTTTTCCTGGAGTGTCGGAGACTGAGGGGTAACCTTATAGAGGTTTACAAAATTATGAGGGGCATGGATAGGATAAATAGACAAAGTCTTTTCCCTGGGGTTGGGGAGTCCAGAACTGGAGGTCATTGGTTTAGGGTGAGAGGGGAAAGATATAAAAGAGACCTAAGGGGCAACTTTTTCATGCAGAGGGTGGTACGTGTATGGAATGAGCTGCCAGATGAAGTAGTGGAAGCTGGTACAATTGCAACATTTAAGAGGCATTTGGATGGGTACATGAATAGGAAGGGTTTGGAGGGATATGGGCCGGGTGCTGGCAGGTAGGACTAGTTTGGGTTGGCATATCTGGTCGGCATGGACAGGTTGGACCAAAGGATCTGTTTCCATGCTGTACATCTCTATGACTCTATAGCTCTATGTGACTTCTGACCTTATACCATGGTACAGCCAGGATTACTGGTACTGAAACACAATTTACTCAAGTATAGTCGAATAGCCTTAAATGCTATATGCTACTTACAAATTAAACCACATAGAGCAGAATTTTCCCCTTCTGTGTTTCATGGGTTTCAAGGCTTGCACTGCTCAAGGGAATCTTTGCAGTACAGCCCAGAAAGGGGGTCCTGCACCATTCTGGCATTCTGTGCCCTTTACATTTGGAATCAAAAAAATGGGGCAATGATAACAATGTTCTCAGGGTAAAGATGAGGATGAACATCAGAACATTGAACTGGTTGGATGTCAAAGAGGATTAGATAGAACAATACACCAATGAGCCTAAAAGGCTAAAGAGAATCTTGTTATATATGCTGAACAAATGTCTCATTATCCATCCGATTACATGATTGATATTTTTGGCTGATCCCACTTACAAGTACCTATACATTATTTTTCTTTCTGAATGATGGGGAAAAAAACAGCAGGCAGTAAGACATTACTAACATTGCACAGCACTAAGGTCAGGAAACTCTTTAGGTTTTCATAAAGAGACAATATTTAGTGTTTGGTCATTAAGTTTCTCATGATAGCCAGCAGGTTGAGAGGAATCCTAAGCAATCTCCTTTTGATCCTTCCATCAGCGGTAACTCTTGAATATTTTAGAATGTGCATTAACTGCTATGTTGGCTGTACTGCATGAGCAGAGTCAACAGTGTGGTGCTGGAAAAGCACAGCAGGTCAGGCAGCATCCGAGGAGCAGGAGAATCGACGTTTCCGGCATAAGTCCTTCATCAGGATGTCCTCACTTTTTCCTGTACCGCATGAGCACCTTGGAGGACAGCAGTGATCATGAAGAAAAGGTACAGCTTTTATCAGTGTTCATTGGGATGTGAAGGGAATTGAACATATGAGCCGCCCATTGTTCATCTCTCAGTTTGCATGGCAGTGGACTCCCTGATATGTAGAATGATTTGGAGATGCTGGTGTTGGACTGGGGTGTACAAAGTTAAAAATCACACAACACCAGGATATAGTCCAACAGGTGTTGTGTGAATGAGCAATTCCTTCTAGAGATATGTGGAATCTATATCTACATTGATTCTGCATCTTCAGTCATACATGTGACAAGAAATGTGCACGATAGAACTAAGCATATTCTCCTCATATTAGTTTCAGATTCAATGTTGTCCACATAAAAGTGCAACACATAGTTATCAAGATCAGTGTTCAAAGATCCCTGACCTGTAGGTTTTCTGCTCTCAAGGAATCGGTTGGTTGTGAGAGTGATGCTTGGCCATTATAATTTTTTTCTTCCTTGGGATGTCTGAGAAAGCTGCTAATTTCTAACATGGGTGCAAATTAACCAGGTGCAATGGCAAAACATAGACTAGAGCTGCCATTTTAACAGTGCAAATGAATAAACATTCAAAAGTGAGAGGTTGTTCATGAAGGTATTATGAAGATGTTTCACCTGTGTCATCTATGTATCCTCAGTAAGTTTATTCCATTGTCTGTCTTGCACTGTGTTTAAGTGCAGTCCTGAATTTGAATGGAGGGAGCCTATTCTTGGTCCAGCTGTCTAAGAGGAGTTGGACATGAGTAACCTGGTACTTTTGGGTTGAGAGGACTCTGATCTGTTAAGCGTCCTCTCCCCAGATCCAGATTAACACCCCCCGCCCCCAGGTCTGCTTGAACTGCTGTAGGAATTGGCATCAATGACATGGGGGAAGGTGGAGGAGATGGAATTTACTCTTTCAGAAGAATGAATTAGAACTGGTGGTAATGGGAGAGCAGTGCAGCACAGCAAAGCACAATGAAATCTAATGGATTAGTTAGCCATTGAGGTGTCCCCACATGATCATTCATGTTCTTCTCTGGAAGTGAATGGAAGAGCAGATAGTGGTGAAACACAAGCGGAAGAGATGGTGAAGTTCCCTACTAAGTGAGTAGGAGGCATAGAGATCAGCAAGACTTGATATTTTGCAAGGATGAGATGGGTAAGAGCCAGTGAGTGAACATGATATTGGCAACAGTGAGAGTTGTATTCCATAAGTCTTGTCAGAGGCATATGCAGTATCAGTGTTAGAGTGAGAGATGGAAGGTGAGAATGAATTAGCAAAAAGAAGATAGTGGCATTTACCGTTGTGCAGTGCAGGAAGAAGGTCAATGATCTTCTGCATCATCCAGGATAAAGCACTTAACTGGCCTACAATCTGTCTCCAAGCTGGCTTGGTCTGGTGGTGTGGACCCCTGTAGTGGTCAGCTGCAAAGAGGACTGACTGCTCTCCTCTCATCTCCTGATCCATTAACGGCTCGTGGCTCAGTGGTTAGCACTGCTGCCTCACAGCACCAGGGTCCCAGGTTTGATTCCAGCCTTGGGCGACTGTCTGTGTGGAGTTTGCACATTCTCCCCGTTTCTGCATGGGTTTCCTCCGGGTGCTCCCGTTTCCTCCCACAGTTCAAAGATGTGCAGGTCAGGTGAATTGGCCATGCTGAATTGCCCGTAGTGTTAGGTGCATTAGTCAGAGGGAAATGGGACTGGGTGGGTTACTCTTTGGAGGGTCGTGTGGACTGGTTGGGTTGAAGGGCCTGTTTCCACACTGTAAGGAATCTCTAATCTCTAATCTAAAGTCCATGTCTGCCAAATAGGTAGTGAGCTTTCATTTCCCTTGGAAATAGTGGCCCAGCATTACAGACCGTGGGGCCAGTTCCTGGCTTGCAGCATCTGAAGTGGTACACAAGTGGACTTTCAGTATGACACCCGAGGCATGAAAGCCAGAATGTGCTGACGGTGGTAAACACTTCTGCCTCACTGACTGTGCAATTCCCTGAGAAAGATACCTAAAAGCATGGTTGTGTCATTTGCAAGGTGAAGAGCAGGAGATTATGTGAGAAATATCATTCTGACCCATGGCTGAGCAGTTGCCATGAATCGCACTTGAAAAATCACTTTACCTGGCAATGGGAAAATTCTGCCCAACGCCTAAAGTGGAATTGCAGTGTAGCACTAAGGGTACTGGTGCATGAGGTATTAAACCATGACCTGATCCACACTCGCAGGTGGAAACAAAAGATCCCATAGCACTATTCCAAAAAGACCTGGCATATTCTCTCTTTGTGAAAAATAATCTCTCAGCCATCATCCTTAAAATTAGATAATCTGACCATTACCTCATTGCTTATGGGAACATGCCATTCAAAACTAGTTGCTATGTTCCCTAAACAATATGATTTCACTTTCAAGCCCTTTTTACTCTCTCCCAGAAAGAATGTATTGGAATATTGTATGGTTAGAACTCTATGTTGTTGAACAAAAACCAGCTGTTTCCATGCCAGCGGTTTTTAAACATGTCACAATCCCAGTAGAAAAAATTAACTTTTAAAAAAATTGGAAGTTCCAGTTAATAGCTGAAAGGATGACTTAACAAGGTTTCATAATTTAAGACCTCAAAATAAACAAGCAAATTAGAAGCAACATTGACTAAACATTTTGTATGCAGGTATTTTATACTTTAGCTCATGAACAGAACTTTCCCTATTTACTTTTAACACAACTGAAAATCATATTCCACGATTATACTTTACACTGTCTTTAGGTAGGTACTTAATTTTCCCAGAAACAGATCAAGATGATTCTTAGCTTCTGAGGCTTTGCATCCATTCTTTTCCTTTCCCAGCCTGGTAATTTTAAGCCCCAGAACTATCAGTCATGGGCTTTTTTGAAAATTCTCCCTCTCGTGCAAGTTTGAGGAATTTTTCTTACAACTTCTCATAATCCTTTCAATCTGAGCAGCATCTCTCACTTGCATGGTGAACCATAGAGACTTCTAGCCTCTAGTGGCTCTCTCTCTATCTCTATGGCAATATGAATCACTTGGGCCTTGTATCCAGTTAGGGATGACCATTAGATGTCCTTTATGTACCAACTCTGTTATGAGGAAACAGACAAGTTAAAATATAATAATTTTCAACTCAACATTTTCCTTGAACTTTGGAAACTAAATGTTATGATGTTCCAGTTTCTTTCACATTTGCGGTCAATATATTTAAATTTGGACACAAACAGACTAAGAAAAGGCTGCTGTAAATCATGTAACCTTTAGCACATTGAAGTCCAGACAGTTTTGATTCTGTAGTAAATAGCTATCTAAATATAGGCATTCACAGCTTTCTGAATAATTCATGCATCACTTTGTTTAAGGATAGACCATCAATAAAATAACTAAAGAACTCCAGCTAGCCCATCTCTCTGTTTCACCAAAGACAAATGGAACCATTCAAACTTAATGCATGCAAGATGAATGTGAATGAATTCCATTAACTTTCTGTGGTATTATGATGGTTTCCCTCATTCAAACTAAGCTGTGTGAATCTCAAATTGTAAAGTGACAAGATGATATGGTTAGAACCAGCATTATTAGAGCCAATATACTGTACACACTAACCTTTGTGTGGAAAAGAGAATATGAGGAGGGGACAATTTAGCCTGTAAACTTTTGAAACCAGCAGAAACTGCTTGTAGACAGAGAGAATTTCACCAAATGCCATCAAACCTGCTGCAAGTCATTCAAGTAGTCAAGATAATAAACAGCAATTATTAGTTGATAGGAGAGACCCGAAGCAAAGTGGTGTCTCCCTAACGTGTCCCAACTTGGAGAAGTAGCCTTCTGAAAATTTGACTGCAAGAAACCTTACAACTTATCGAGAGTCCTTCTTTCTCAGAGACTTTCACTTCAACTTTAAAGCATCACTCTTATCTAAAAAGCTTGACATGAAAGAGACTGATATAGTTTAAATGCTGACATTTTTCTAACCTCAACCTTTATCTAGTCTTTGTATGTGTCAGGTAAGTTAGTGAAATGTTGTGTCTTAAAATCCAGGGAAATTGTGTGATAATAAATAACTTATTTATTATAAAAATCAAAAATAGCTTGCTGCTGGTTTGTTTATCAAATTGCAACACACTCTGAGAGTAAGAAGAAAACACTTACCTCTGACATACAAATATTCACATCACAGACAGTAAAACGGAAACATAAACCTGTCTGTGACACAGTCTAACCACTATAAACATAGATGCTGCTGCCCATTACCTCCCATATTCACATTATTTCTAGTAAGGCCTGTTGTTAAGCAAACTTTACAAGTTACATGATCCCTTCAATTCACCTCAAATTACAGACAAGCAGTGCTGAAACATAACAATCTTATAATCTGCAACAAACTTTTTATTTTAACAGAATCAAGGATTGCTTTTAGCATAGAAACAGAAATTGTGAGAGAAACTCAGCATGTCTGGCAGCACTTGTAGAGAAAGAAACAGAGTTAACATCTCAAGTCCAGTGACCCTTCTTCCAAACTTTTAGCACATTCTGCATTGCTGCTAGGAGTGTGAGGGTGCAGGTTTGGAGAAGAGCACTGAGCACTGCTCAGTAAAATACCTGGCTTGTTATATCTATTAGCATTACTTTACCTGAAACTGCTAAGGGAAAGTCAAGGTTTGAAAACCGACAAGAGCACAAATTATCTTGAGAGCCAAAGAATGTCAGAAACCTCAGAAAACAATCTTTGTGATAAAGATCATGCTTCCCAGAATAAAAAACAAACTTCCAAATGACATATACTGGTCTGATTCACCTTTTATATTTCAAAATGGAGCTCCCGTATGATTAGTATATTCATTTTAACAGCTTTTCCCTCTGTGTGGGTGGAGGTAACTACTTGGATACTTGATTTTAAGAAGGAAGTAACCTTCGACATCTTTCATTCTTGCTCTTCAGGCCCATAAGAAGTCCTTCAAGATAGCCATTTGAGAAATTTCCTTGGTCTCGTTGATCATTCCTGCTATGTAGTTGTCAGGTTGTCCTGTTTCAGGCTTCCTATTTACAGTAGTTAAATTTCCACAAAGACATATCAAAACCATTACTACAGCACTATTGCAAATACTACATCTCACAATAATGAAGGGATGAGTCTCGTTTCTGTCTGTCTTATTTCCATGAGTCTACACCCAGGCTCAAACAAACAAGCACTGTTGACATCAATTGTCATCAGACTTACATAATCAAACACTGAATGATAGAATACTGTGTTGTTTTATGGGCATGTAAATTAACCAGTTGGAAAACATGGCTGATTTACAATTGGTGGTTAATAGGTTACATAAAAAAAATCATGGCTGATTTGGTGATGGGAAAGAAAACATTCAGTTATATGTAAGCGTGCTTCCAGACATAAAAACAAAATAAATAGAACATTATAGTGAGGATATTGTGGCATATTGGTAATGTCCCTACCTCTGAGTGAGGAGCTAGCTTCAGTTCCCATCTGTTCCAGAGGTGTATCATAACATCTCTGACTAGATTAATTAGAAAGTATTTGGAACGTTGTAGCTGCTGCCTATCTCAGATCTGTGACCTGCGAGCTTATTTCTCAAATATGGTGTGGCTAGCCCATTAACATCCCTTTTAATCAACTTTATAAGATTCCGATTCCTGAAAATATTAGGCAAGTTAAACTTTGTCAAAATTAATTGCTAGTGTTCATGTTTGTGATTTTGTTTGTTTGGTTTTAAAGACTTGAAAATAAACAAAGCTTGAGCCTATTTTTTGACTGTGATCCTTCATATTTGTTTCCTCCCTCCCACTCCAATTTTGTTTTAACTCTTGGTATTGGATGGCTAAGTGACTACAGTGCACAAATTAATTTAAAAGTTTACATTTAGTAGTTCTCTAACACCACATTCTTTGAATAAACATATTTCATTTTCTCCAATGCAGTTTACAACCAATTCATTCTGCTTTCAAAATGTCAAAATTGAAGACACAAAGCCTCACAAGTGCAGAGTTCCTTCTGATTTCTTAAAATATATTCATCAGTCTGTATCAATTAGAAGTGGTTTCAAGAATTTGCTAAGAGGCAACAATACGCATTGCCAGCCTTGTACATTCCTTACCAAACATAAATGTTTCCCAGTTCTATAAACATCCTAAGCTGAAGTTTCACTTGTGACGATGCTGCTCCTCTAACAAGATTATTTTGTCCTAGGTTTGTTTTCAAGAGGTCATAAATGCAGAGGTGCTGAAATGCCTACAATGGTTACTTTAATAATGGCTAACAGATGCTGTGTAAGTCAACAGTTAGAAAAGGCTTTCAGAGTTTATTTGTTAAAAAAACACTATACAGTGAAAAGGGAGTAGCCAGTTCTCCCAGTTCAGGGTTTTCTGGTTTGGTATAGTTTTTGCTGGGAACCCAAAGAAAGAGCGAGAGTGGAAAGAGGTTTCATGCTGATACTCGCTCTGACATCTCTTCTTTAAGAAGCTGTGTTTGATTTCTTTGCCAAGGGGATGTTTATGGGGATGTTGCAAGAAATCGGAACAGCATCATCAAGTTGCGATAGAGTTGCTGGGGTTTTCAGATAGGTTAAGTTATTTTATATTCTGGTTTCTTTTGCTTGTGTTTTATTCAGTAGTCTGTAAATAAATTCTGCTTTATTTAAAACTGAGTGATTTGACCAGTTGCATCACTCCTGGCATATCTACTTTAAGACATGGAAGTCCTGGGCCTCCTTCGCCACCGCTCCCTCACCACCAGACGCCTGGAGGAAGAATGCCTCATCTTCCGCCTCGGAACGCTTCCACCCCAGGGCATCAATGTGGACTTCAACAGTTTCCTCATTTCCTCTTCCCCCACCTCACCCTAGTTCCAAACTTCCAGCTCAGCACTGTCCCCATGACTTGTCCAGACTTGTCCTACCTGCCTATCTCCTTTTCGACCTATCCACTCCACCCTCTCCTCCCTGACCTATCACCTTCATCCCCTCCCCCACTCACCTATTGTGCTCTATGCTACTTTCTCCCCACCCCCACCCTCCTCTAGCTTATCTCTCCACGCTTCAGGCTCTCTGCCTTTATTCCTGATGAAGGGCTTTTGCCCGAAACGTCGATTTCGCTGTTCCTCGGATGCTGCCTGAACTGCTGTGCTCTTCCAGCACTACTGATCCAGAATCTAGTTTCCAGCATCTGCAGTCATTGTTTTTACCATATCCACTTTACAGCTGTTTAAAATGACTGGAAAAGTTACGGTCTGGGCTACCTTCTTAAGAAGTTTTGAGAGGGTTTCACCTGGTCCCTACACACTTTATACTTTTTTTTAATAAAGTCAAGAACACAGTTTGAAGGTTGGCATTGTTTTACTAGTCATGATCATAGAGAGGAACCTTACAGAGCTTGAGTGATGTTGGCTCGGATGAGATTTGTGGCAAAATCTTAACATCAGGAGCATCTTGCTGCATCTTTTCTGCTTTTCACAAGTGGCATGAGAGGTTTCTTGCTTGGCAGCAGCAAGGAGCCAATTAAGATGAATTATTGCTTTTTTAGTACCAAATCGTTAATATCCAGACACCCATCGTATTGAACTAGGAGAAAGTGAGGACTGCAGATGCTGGAGATCAGAGCTTAAAAATGTGTTGCTGGAAAAGCGCAGCAGGTCAGGCAGCATCAAAGGAGCAGGAGCCTGAAACGTTGATTCTCCTGCTCCTTTGATGCTGCCTGACCTGCTGCGCTTTTCCAGCAACACATTTTTAAGCACCCATCGTATTGAATTCGCCAAACAGCTGGATATTAAGAAATCCCAATGTGGAAATCAAAGTAGGTATCTGCCAAATTCAGCTCACCACTTGCTCTGAAGGGAACTCATATTGGACATTGTGCCAACAGCTCAGGTCATTTTTGACGAGCTGTTGGCAGTCATGCACTGCACTCTTAGGAACACACGCCCAGCTCTAATCATCCGTCATATATTACTACATTTGTATTCGCGTCAGGTCTGATCTGGAGATCCTACTTTTGAAGTCCTACTTGCTAATTTTCTGTCTAGTGACCTAAACTCTGATTGCAGGACCACCGCCTTCTTCCTATGCTAATTGTTAGCATCTGTGGACCATGACTCTTGGCTGTTGAATAACACCCACAATATTTCCCTGCAGCCATTTCAATGACCCTAACACCAAGAAGGGGACACATCAACCTGGAGTCATGTCAATAGTCCCAGAAAAGCCTGTCAGCTCTGCTAACTGAACTATTCTCAATTTCTATTGTACTCCCACTCAACTTCCTTTCCTGATGTACAGCTGGGACAGCTGTGGGGCCACAGACTTGACTCTTGCTGGACTCTTTCAATGAACCATCATCCTTGTCAGTAAAGAGTATTGAGAACCAACTAGCGAGTTGAGAAACATGGTAGGCTCGTACAGAAGGTCAGGAGGAATGGGATACAGGAAAATTTAGCTGTCTGGATACAGAATTGGCTGGTCGACAGAAGACAGCGAGTGGTAGTGGAAGGAAAGTATTCTGCCTGAAGTCAGTGGTGAGTGGTGTTCCACAGGGCTCTGTTCTTAGGCCTCTACTCTTTCTAATTTTTATTAATGACTTGGACGAGGAGATTGAAGGATGGGTTAGCAAGTTTGCAGATGACACAAAGGTTGGAGGTGTTGACAGTAAAGAGGACTGTTGTAGGCTGCAGTGTGACATTGACAGGATGCAGAGATGGGCTGAGAGGTGGCAGATGGAGTTCAACCTGGATAAATGCGAGGTGATGCATTTTGGAAGGTCAAACTTGAAAGCTGAGTACAGGATTAAAGACAGGATTCTTGGCAGTGTGGAGGAACAGCGGAATCTTGATGTAAAGGTACATAGATCCCTTAAAATTGCCACCCAAGTGGACAGGGTTGTTAAGAAAGCATATGGTGTTTTGGCTTTCATTAACAGGGGGATTGGGTTTAAGAGCCGTGAGATCTTGTTGCAGCTCTATAAAACTTTGGTTAGATTGCACTTGGAATACTGCGTCCAGTTCTGGTCACCCTATTATAGGAAAGATGCGGATGCTTTGGAGAGGGTTCAGAGGAGGTTTACCAGGATGCTGCCTGGAATGGAGGGCTTATCTTACGAAGAGAGGTTGACTGAGCTCAGATGTTTTTCATTGGAAAAAAGAAGGAAGAGAGGGGACCTAATTGAGGTGTACAAGATAATGAGAGGCATAGATAGAGTTGATAGCCAGGGACTTTTTCCCAGGGCAGAAATTGTTAACAGGAGGGGTCATAGTTTAAGCTGTTTGGCGGAAAGTATAGAGGGGATGTCAGAGGCGGGTTCTTTACGCAGAGAGTTGTGAGAGCATGGAATGCGTTGCCAGCAGCAGTTGTGGAAGCGAGGTCATTTGGGGATATTTAGGAGACTGCTGGACATGCATATGATCACAGAAATTTGAGGGTTCGTACCTCACGTGAGGATCAATGGTCAGCACAACATCATGGGCTGAAGGGCCTGTTCTGTGCTGTACTGTTCTATGTTCTATGTTCTATCTAGCGATTCTGGCTCTTCCTACCTTTTTTTCTTGAACTGACTGGTGGATCACGCATTGCCTACCTACTTGCTTTCCCCAAATTGTGGTGTGACACCTCTATGAGTGTGTTAGCAACATTGTTCTCTGCCTCGTGGATGCATCTCAATGATTCCAGCCACCACTCAAAGCTCTTAAATCTGTAGCTCCACCTTGTCAACTTTCTGAATGCGGTCACATGATGCATCCGTGACTCACCAAACATTGCAGGAATAGGCCAAATGTCTTCATTTAACGTTGCTAACTTTAACTTAATTTGAACCTTACTGTAGCTTAATTTTTGCTTAATTTAACTTTGCTCACTGTAATTTAAACTTAATCCCTACATTTATACTTTTACTGTAAACTGGAGATTAGTAGAGAGCAGAAATTCCTCATGCTATTCCAAATCAGCTTGCTCCCTCATGACTGTAAACTTTTTCCTTTCCTAAGCCTTCTTGGTGTTGCATTTTAAATGAACATCTAAACCCTTTTTAGACTTACTGCTCTTCTATTCTCTGTGCTGTGTTTAGAATGAGGCACTCTCTCTTCTCCATACTCTGTTTAAAATTGCTGCTGCTCCTCTCTCCGTGTTTTGAATACATTTCCCCATACCTTTTGTTCGTGACTTAAAATGCCTTTTGTGTCTTTACAGTCTGTAGGAATGTTGGTGCCTTACCCTGCTTCTTCCCTTGGACCGTCTCTTTCAATTTCTCCAGAGTGGAATTTTCTTATCCCATCAATCACTGTACTGCCAGTGGTCAAATCTATACAAATGACCTGCCTCACAAGATTTGAAGCTGATTAGCATATGACCATTTTGGCGAGATTGCCACCATTTAGGATTGGTATCAATGCATTCAAATCAGGGCCAAAATGTGGGCAATTGTGTCAAAGACATGTTGAACCAAAAGCTCCCATTTTACATTGGAACATCATGTATAAATAATTCATCCTGAACATTTGTTTGAGAAAACCTCAGCATTATGATTTCACCTTTACATTCAGTGAACAAAATCAGAACTGATTGTCATTATTACGCAGTTAGCTTTTCAATAACAACTGGAAGGAGCATCTCTTCAAACTAAATATTCCACCATAACTAGAATATTACAGAAACAGAAACTGCCTGTTCTGTCTCCAGTTCAGAATCCTGTTCCCTCATCCTGGTCAGTCGAATGCCCGGACATTCTCAGAGCAAAAGGAATTAAACAGCTGATGACAAGTAAGAGGAAGCGATGAGCAATGAAAGGAATTAAGAAAGAATGCAAAGAAACTCACACAATCACACAAAGATTAAGGTGCAGAAGGGGGACATTCTGCCCATCATGTCTGCACTGGGTCTCGGAATTACCATTATGAATTGGACCTGATCTCCTGCCCTTTCCCTGTGCCCTTCAGGATTGTTTCTATTTGAGTAATCACCTAACACCCTCTCCAAGAGCTCAATTGAACCTGCCTTCGTTCACTACCAGTCGGTGTATTCCAGACTTGAACACCATGGTGTGCTCAAAAGCTTCACTCACACATCACATGTGCTTCATTTACAAAGGACAGCAAATCTGTTCTCTCATTCTCCATCCTCTTATGAGTGGGAACAGTATCTCCCCATCTACCATGTCCAGGCCCTTTGTGATATTGAAATCCTCTATTAAATTTCCTCTTAGTATTCTTAAAGGAGAAAAGTAATTAACCAAAAAGAAAGTATTGATGTTAAAATTATAATTTTCAAAACCCCTGTTCAACAAAGCACCAAAGTTGCCAGCCTAAATATTGAGCTGAAAATGCTCACACATATGGGTTAATCCTAAGTCAACTAGAAGAATACAGTTTAGTGCAACAAGGCAAGCCAAGAGTTAGAGAATGGGAGAATGGGGGAGGGGGGCATGAAGCAAAGCAAGTGGGAGCAATGGGCATAAATCTTTGCTCATGATCTGGTGGTGATCGTAATGGGAAATAAGGCGAGGTCAGTAGTAGTTTCTGTTCTATTAATGTTTTCTTTTATTCATTCACAGACTGTCAGCATTGCTGGCTTGAGTTGATTCTTGAGGAACAATCCAGCTTCCTCAAACTAGTATATTTTAGAAGTGTAGAGTAAAAACAATGACTGCAGATGCTGGAAACCTGATTCTGGATCAGTGGTGCTGGAAGAGCACAGCAATTCAGGCAGCATCCGACGAGCAGCGAAATCAACGTTTCGGGCAAAAGCCCTTCATCAGGAATAAAGGCAGAGAGCCTGAAGCGTGGAGAGATAAGCTAGAGGAGGGTGGGGGTGGGGAGAAAGTAGCATAGAGTACAATAGGTGAGTGGGGGAGGGGATGAAGGTGATAGGTCAGGGAGTAGAGGGTGGAGTGGATAGGTGGAAAAGGAGCTAGGCAGGTCGGACAAGTCCGGACAAGTCATGGGGACAGTGCGGAGCTAGAAGTTTGAAACTAGGATGAGGTGGGGGAAGGGGAAATGAGGAAGCTGTTGAAGTCCACATTGATGCCCTGGGGTTGAAGTGTTCCGAGGCGGAAGATGACGCGTTCTTCCTCCAGGCGTCTGGTGGTGAGGGAGCGGCGGTGAAGGAGGCCCAGGACCTCCATGTCCTCAGCAGAGTGGGAGGGGGAGTTGAAATGTTGGGCCACGGGGCGGTTTGGTTGATTGGTGCGGGTGTCTCGGAGATGTTCCCTAAAGCGCCCTGCTAGGAGGCGCCCAGTCTCCCCAATGTAGAGGAGACAGTATCAGGAGCAATGGATACAATAAATGATATTAGTGGATGTGCAGGTAAAACTTTGATGGATGTGGAAGGTGTGGGCACAGGTTTTACAGTTCCTGCGATGGCAGGGGAATGAACCGGGATGGGAGGGTGGGTCGTAGGGGGGCGTGGACCTTACCAGGTAGTCACGGAGGGAACGGTCTTTGCTGAAGGCGGAAAGGGTGGGGAGGGAAATATATCCCTGGTGGTGGGGTCTGTTTGGAGGTGGCGGAAATATCGGCGGATGATTTGGTTTATGCAGAGGTTTGTAGGGTGGAAGGTGAGCACCAGGGGCGTTCTGTCCTTGTTACGGTTGGAGGGGTGGGGTCTGAGGGCGGAGGTGCGGGATGTGGACGAGATGCGTTGGAGGGCATCTTTAACCACGTGGGAAGGGAAATTGCGGTCTCTGAAGAAGGAGACCATCTGGTGTGTTCTATGGTGGAACTGGTCCTCCTGGGAGCAGATACGGCGGAGGCGGAGGAATTGGGAATACGGGATGGCATTTTTGCAAGAGATAGGGTGGGAAGAGGTGTAATCCAGGTAGCTGTGGGAGTCGGTGGGTTTGTAAAAAATGTCAGTGTCAAATCGGTCGTCACTAATGGAGATGGAGAGGTCCAGGAAGGGGAGGGGGGTGTCAGAGATGGTCCAGGTAAATTTAAGGTCAAACGAATGAGAGTGTCGGTGGAAGGGTACTGTTGGGGACGTCTGGAGAGGAAAAAAACGGAGGGCTTGAAGGCCCTGGTCATGGCAGATGGAGGTGTAGAGGGATTGGACATCCATGGTGAAGATGAGGCATGGGGGGCCGGGGAAACGGAAGTCTTGGAGGAGGTGGAGGGCGTGGGTGGTGTCTCGAACGTATGTGGGGAGTTCCTGGACTAGGGGGGATAGGACAGTGTCGAGGTAGGTAGAGATGAGTTCAGTGGGGCAGGAGCAGGCTGAGACAATGGATCAGCCAGGGTGGTCAGGCTTGTGGATCTTGGGAAGGAGGTAGAACCGGGCAGTGCGGGGTTCCCGTACTATGAGGTTGGAAGCTGTGGGTAGGAGATCTCCTGAGGTGATGAGGTTCTGTATGGTCTGGAAGATGATGGTTTGGTGATGGGGGGTGGGGTCATGGTCGAGGGGGCAGTAGGAAGGGGTGTCCTTGAGTTGGCGTTTGGCTTCAGCGGTGTAAAGGTCAGTGCGCCAGACTACCACTGTGACCTCTTTATCCGCTGGCTTAATGGTGAGGTTGGGATTAGAGCAGAGGGATTGGAGGGCTGCGCGTTGTGAGGGTGAGAGGTTGGAGTGGGGGATGGGGGTCGACAGGTTGAGGTAGTTAATGTCCCAGCGGCAGTTGGAAATGAAGAGGTCGAGGGCAGATAATAGGCCAGCGCGAGGTGTCCAGGTGGATGCAGTGTGTTGGAGGTGGGCGAAGGGGTCCTCGGAAGGTGGGTGGGAGTCCTGGTTGTGAAAGTAAGTTCGGAGGCGGAGGCGACGGAAGAAGTGTTCGATGTCACGGCGTGTATTAAATTCATTGATGCGTGGACGGAGGGAGATGAAGGTGAATCCTTTGCTGAGGACTGATCGTTCGTCCTCAGTGAGTGGGAGGTCTGGAGGGATGGTGAAAACTCGGCAGGGCTTGGGAGCTGGGATCTGGTGTGGGTGTGGAGCTGGGAGTGGGGTCGGAGCCAGTACCTGGAGTGGGTGTGATGGTGGGGAAATGGGGGTGGAGGCATGAGCAGGGGTAGTGTTCCCCTCGGGGTTCTGGGGGGTGGGGATAGTGACAGTGGGGTCTGTGGGGGGCGTGTCAGCAGAATGCAGGTGAGTGGCGCTGGTGGGGTCGGAAGTGGTGGCAGACACGGCAGTAGGGGTGGTGGAAGTCACTGAGCGTGTGGCATCAGCGATGATGTGAGGGCCGGAAGTGGCTGTGGGAGTGGCCATGATGGGGGCAGAAGTGACATCATCAATCAGCGTGGGGGTGGTAGCTGCATCAGCCGCATGGCTAATGGTGTTTCTGAGGCCAGGGGAATCTTCTGGAATGTTTGAGGAGCGCTGGTTATGGAGGTGGGTGGATAAAAGTTTGTTGTACTTACAGTTTTTGATGTTTGAGATGGAATTGAAATACTGTTTGTTGACAGTATGGATTCTCCTGAGGATGTAGTACAGAGTGGGTCCTTTGCAATTCTGAGAGAGTGTGACCCTCAGCTGAGGCAGGGCTGACTGTAGAGAAATTAGGTGCCGGCGCATTGCTGCAAGCGTGGAGCGGAGGATCTTGAAGGAGAACTGTTGCTGGTGGTTTTGAATCTATTTTAGAAGTGTATCATTAGTAGGACCACATGGAGTCTGGCTTTCTTGTACCCAAGTGGCCCATCACTCAAATCAACTGAATAAAGAACAAATCAAAATGTTGTTGGGTTCACTTACACATGAATCCAAACTTTTACACACGGCTGTAGATGCCTTTTATGATCTTTTCATCAATATAATTTCCACAAAGTTTAAGTGGAGAAAGACCTTTGGAAGTTATAATTGGAACAGCTTCAGCTATTCTTTCACAGTGTATTCCACATAATACAAAGTTACTACTTAAAATAATTTCTCCTTCTCTTACCTCCATTAAGACCTGTGCCCTCTTGTTGGCAAACTGTCTGCTACTGGAAACAACTTCATTGGTTGCCCTCTGTGAAAACCTTGCATGAGTTTGAACATATTGACAAAATCTCAGTCTTCTTAGTTCTACGGAGAATAACTCCAGTTTCCCTAATCTCTCCAGATAAATTAAGTATTTTATCCCTGGTACAGTTCTTGTAAATCTCATTTGTGATCCCTGTGAGGCGTTGACAAACGTCCCAATATGCAATGCTTAAAATTGGTCACAATCTTTCACATTGGCATGAATTAATTTGATTTGTACCCTCTGCTTCTATTCACAATTCTCAACTGTCCTGTTGTCTTCAAAGATTTGCATACATTTATTTGTTCCTGTATCCTCATTAGAATCACATCATTGGAATCCCTCTACTCATTCTTCAGACAAAAGGACTTGCTTCACTCTTCCTTGTATTAAATTTAATCTCTCATTCGATTGCTAATTTCCCCCAGTTTGGCTGTATTCCTTCTGAAGTAGGTTAAACTTCTCTTCACTGTTTTCAAAGTTGATTACAATAACTAGACCATTGCAACTTATAATACAAAATGGGCAAACCTTCATATTCAGTGCCTTGCAGTAACCTGATGGAGCAGTTGGTCTATATTACAACTCTTCAGTTGCCATTACTTGAAGCTAGGTCAAGGTCGCATAATTTTAAGTGATCAAATGCTAAGTTGAGGAGGAAAGGAAGAATGTTCCAATTTCAAATCAGATGAGGTTGAAGATGACAGACCTTGATTAAAATTGAATGACTTATTGCTAAGAGGGACAGCTAAAAAAAAGCAACAAAATCTAAGGCTCTCCCAGATGATGTATTGAGCTGGAGATTTCTATGTGTCGCTCTTGATACTAGATGTTGATGTCTTGATCACAATCAGGCTGCTCAGAGCAAATGAGACTGGAACCATGGGAAATCCATCATGTGACTTCATCTCACTACCTCCTCCTGCCATCAGTGAAGTAGCTCTGTAAGATAACATAGTCCTGCGAATATTCACCACTCCAGGTTGAGATAAGGCAATACATGGTCCTAGAATATAGAATGACTACATTAGCTGATGCTGCAAGGACTAGGGAATATATATTTATGATTTTGAGCAAAAAATATAGGCAGGATGTACAGAAGGGACTCTTATGTGGCAAGTGTCCATGTATTTGATTCTGGGTAATCCAAGATGGAGGATGGGAAAAATTTCTGGCTGTAAGGGCTGCTTCTCTTTTTGAGGTATTTTAGATGCTGGAGGTGATTTCCTCGAATTCCAGGAGCAGCAATTACTGTTTTATATGCTGTTACATTGTTTTGGAACTTTGGAAAAAAAAAAGTCAAAACAACAGCAGTTTAAATGGGAGAAGAGCAGACAAAGGAAGCACATGGTGAGGTCAGTGCAGGAGAGAGAGAGAGAGAACCTGCACAGTTGCTACCTTTGCTGTTTGAATTCGTGTATCACTGGACATCGGAGTGCATCTGGGAAAATTAACAAACAGTGAAATTCACAACTAATCTTGGAGGAACTGTTGGGCAAAGCTCACAGCACAGAATCAGATAAGTTAATTGTTGTTTTAACTCTGTCCAAGAGACAGGCTGCAGTAGTGAGTATAGTGGATTCTTTCTTGATTATATATTTTTTGGAGATAGGTCTCTTGATTAAACTTAAAATATAAGCCATAGCTATTAATTTAACCTGGGGCAGTGTTATTTTCTGGGTCTGTAGATTGTGAAGGAGCAAAAATGGCCTTTGCAGTGATATGTACTTCTTGTCAGATGTGGGAGTTTAAAGAGAGTTTAAGGGTTACTGCGGATTATATCTGCCATAAATGCTGTTGGATGCGAATCTTATCAGATCGAGAGGATCAGTTGGAGAGACAGATAGAAGCGATGAGGAATTTGCAACAGCTACAGCATGTGATGGATGGCAGTTATAGGAAGGGGGGAATATCTCAAATACAGTCACATAGATGGGTTAACTCCAGGAAGGGTAAGAAAGGTAGGCAGCTAGTGCAGGAGTCTTTTGTGGATATACCCATTTCAAAAGGTATGCTGTTTTGGAAAATGTAGGGGGGTGATGGATTCTCAGGGGAATGTAGCACAAACAGCCAAGTTTCTTGTATTGAGACTGGCTCTAATGCAACGAGGGGTATGTTGGCTTCCAAGAGATCAATTGTGTTGCGGGATTCTGTAGTCCGAGGTACAGACAGACGTTTCTGTGGCCAGCAGAGAAAAAGCAGAATGGTGTGTTGTTTCCCTGGTGCCAGGATCAAGGATGTCTCAGAGAGGGTGCAGAATGTTCTCACAGGGGAGAAGGGACAGCAGGAGGTCATTGTCCACATTGGAACCAACGACATTGGAAGGAAAAAGATTGAGATTCTGAAGGGAGATTACAGAAAGTTAGGCAGAAATTTAAAAAGGAAGTCCTCAAGGGTAGTAATATCTGGATTACTCGCAGTGCTACGAGCTAGTGAGGGCAGGAATAGGAGGATAGAGCAGATGAATGCATGGCTGAGGAGCTGGTGTATGGGAGAAGGATTCACATTTTTGGACCATTGGAATCTCTTTTGGGGTAGAAGTGACCTGTACAAGAAGGACGGATTGCACCTAAATTAGAAGGAGACTAATATACTATGAGGAAAATTTGCTAGAACTGCTTGGGAGGATTTAAACTCGTAAGGTGGGGGGGGGGGGGGGGGTGGGTGGGATCTAGGGAGATAGTGAGGAAAGAGATCGGTCTGAGAGAGGTACAGCTGAGAACAGAAGTGAGTCAAACAGTCAGGGCAGGCAGGGACAAGTTTGGACTAATAAATTAAACTGCATTTATTTCAATGCAAGAGGCCTAACAGGGAAGGCAGATGAACTCAGGGCATGGTTAGGAACATGGGACTGAGATATCATAGCAATTACAGAAACATGGCTCAAGGATGGGCAGGACTGGCAGCTTAATACTTGCTCCTCTCTTGCGCCAGTAGGAAACAGCCCCTAATAAGGCGGAAAGAGTCAAATGGGTGGTGGGCTGTCTGTCATTCAACTTCTCTGAAGAAGTCTCTGACTGCCATGAGCAGGTCTTGAACTGGTAATGGAAGCTGCCCTTGAATTTGTGTGCTGGGAACTCCTGAACAAATGCCTTGACTTGACTGAGATCTCCTGACAACCATGATCGACTATCTCCTTTTGTGACTTCACTAAACAGCTATCCCTTGGCATCCCAGCATGCTGCCACAATATGAGGAGATTTGTGGATGTATGGTTTCACTCTATGAGGTCATAAAATGTTCTGACTTATCCCTAGACAAGCCTGTGTGACATCATCAGATTGGCTGAAGTATAATGCAATCTCCAACATTAACCTTTTCAAAACATTTAACATATTCAACAAGGCACTTTGAGGTTTCTGACCTGTGACTTTGACACCTGCAGAGAAAAACTGGTTAAGAATTCATGACAGACCAATTAGTTTGGAAATTGGTGGGTAAGTGACCCAGCTGCCTCGGAAAGACTGTAAAGGGAGATGAATCCTTCTGTGTTTTAAAGCAGACTTAAACAGAAAGCACTGCATCATTTTTTTTTATTTACAGGGCCTGATCATAGCATGTTGATTATTTTTGTTGAGTTAGAAAAGATTGTCACCAGTTTTATCTGATTAGTTGACAAGGAAATCTTAACAACATGGAAGGACAGTTTTGTGGACAAAATGACAAGTGGTGAACCTTGTTTGATTGATTATATCACCTTTTAATAATCAATGTTGTTATTTGCTGAAGATATTAAAGTGGAGCAAGACCAGAAAGACATGAAATCAATAAATAATTCTTTTCACAACACAATATTTATTATTGGAATGTTTTATGCATATTGGAAATGTTTCCAAGTATTCCCACCAGTCTACGGAGCTTCAATCAATCTCTTTGTTATTCTCATTCTTTGTTATACTTTCTCATACTTAATCCATAATGGCTTTGCTTTTCTAACTTGTTTACAAACTTATTTTTTCCTTTAGTTCTTTCCTCCAAATAATTTAAGAGGGGCATTCAGTGGCACACAAAAGAATTCTCATGGGTGTCTGTTTAATGTGCTATTTCAATTTTGGGGTATGATTGGCAGAGAAAATGAGAAATGACATAAGCCACAGTTTGGAGGCATTACAGTGTTTGTTTGAATTTTGGAAAGGAGAATAATTTTGTTGAAATATAGCAGACAATCTGGAGAACTCCTGTAGGAATTCAAGCCCATCCCCATCTCTTTTAATTATATGATTTTTTAAAATCGATTCTTGAGGTACCAAATCCATCACATTCTGCATAACTAGAAAAGAAAACTGATGCTGAGCCACTGTCTCAATCCATTCTGCAAACTATGGTGTTTCAGGAAATCAAAAGTCAAATTGACATGATCATCAAAACAAAAATTCGTTTCAACTCTTCTCCTGAACAAAAATTAGAAATTAATTCTTTGCAAGAGATTCATTGCTTATGATATATAAGTATTAACTTAGTTTCTACCAATATACAGAAACAATGGAACTCAGGAAATGCAGTTAGACATGTCTTTCAGTATTGAATGTGTCAAGGTGATTACATCCACCAATGTCATTTATTGTATCCATTGCTCCCGATGTGGTCTCCTCTACATTGGGGAGACTGGACGCCTCCTAGCAGAGCGCTTTAGAGAACATCTCTGGGACACCTGCACCAATCAACCCCACTGCCCTGTGGCCCAACATTTCAACCCCCCCTCCCACTCTGCCGAGGACATGGAGGTTCTGGGCCTCCTCCTTCACCACTCTCTCACCACCCAATGCCTGGAGGAAGAACACCTCATCTTCCGCCTCGGAACACTTCAACCCCAGGGCATCAATGTGGATTCACCAGTTTCCTCATTCTCCCTCCCCCCACCTCACCCTAGTTCCAAACTTTCAGCTCAGCTCCATCCTCAACCTGTCCTACCTGCCAATCTCCCTTCCCACCGATCCGCTCCACCCTCTTCTCTGACTTATCACCTTCACCCCCACCTCCATCCACCTATTGCACTCTTGGCTACCTTCTCCCCAGCCCCACTCCCCTCCCATTTATCTGTCCATCCCTGAGGCTCCCTGCCTCATTCCTGATGAAGGGCTTTTGCCCGAAACGTCGATTTTCCTGCTTCTCGGATGCTGTCTAACCTGCTGTGCTTTTCCAGCACCACTCTAATCTAGACTCTGATCTCCAGCATCAGCAGTCCTCACTTTTGCCTGCCTGATTGCATTACGTAGACATATGAACATACGGACCAACATCCACGTTGTGCCACAAGTTTTCAATGGATAGATGATCTACTCTGTCACTCTACACATGTAGTGTCTCCCACCCGCCCTCCTCCTCTAACCAAAACAAAAGGACTCTCATTGCTCAGGTAAGGCATTTCAATTGATATTTCTTGTGAAACATGTGATTAATTAAAAGTTTACTGTCAGTAGGTTAGTTGAAGAAGACCATAGAGAAGTACTAGAAATTATTTAACTCATAAATTTGTATAAATTAATTAAATCAGTAGAGATGGCTGGACAGTTGTTGAGCTGTAGCTGTGTGATGTGGGAGCTGGCTGATCCCATTGTGAACGGCAGTGACCACATCTGAAGCAATTGTTGGTTGCTGGAAGAACCCCAGGTCAGAGTTGATGATCTGGAATCTGAGCTTCAAACACTGCGGCACACTGGCAGGGGGAGAGTTACCTGGACGCTTTGTTTCAGGAGGCAGTCACACCTGGTTGATTAAATAATTCAAATTCACTTAGTGATCAGAGACAACAGGGTGTGATTGTAACTGAGGCAGGTAGGGGGGTTCTGAGTTCAGGAGTAGAGGAGCCTCAGCCTTTGACCTTGTCCAACAGGTATGAGATTCTTGCTCCCTGTGTGGATGAGGAAAAGGGCTGTGGACAGGATGAGCCAGCTGACCACGGCACCATGGTACAGAAGGCCATTCAAGAGGGGGGAGCAAAAAGACAAGTAGTTGTTATGGGGATTCTATAATTAGGGGGACAGATAGTATCCTTTGCAAGCCGGATCAGGAATCCCGCATGATGTTATGCCTACCCAGAACCAGGGTGCAGGACATCTCCAATTGGCTTGAAAGGATATTGGAGTGGGAGGGAGAAGATCCAGTTGTTGTGGTCCACATTGGCACGAACAACATAGGCAAGGCTAGGAAGGAGGACCTGTTTGGGGATTTTCAAGCATGAGGAAGGAAATTGAAGAACAGGTCCTCAAGGGTCATAATCTCTGGATTACTGCCCAAGCCACGTGCTCATTGGCATAGGGATAAGAAAATTAGGGAAGTAAACACATGGCTAAGAACTTGGTGTGGAAAAGAGGGATTCTATTTCATGGGACATTGGCTTCAGTTTTGGAACCGGGGTATCTGGACCGATGGGACGGTCTCCACCTGAACTGATCTGGAACCAGTGCTTTGGTGAAAATTTTGGCGAAATAGGGTTTTCATTAGGACTTTAAACTTGCGAGTTGGGGGGAGGGGAAAGGGAAAGTAACAGGGAGTATGGAATCAAGTAGAAAGATAATCAGCAGGTTAGCATATGTGCAGGGTTTAAATTCAAGGTAGGCTAGGAATGAAGCAAAAAGGGAGGATAACTTAGGACATATCACTTGAGATGTTGGAAATCATGAGGATAAGAAAATTAGCATTAAGGCACTTTATCTGACTGCTCGTAGCATTCATCACAAAGTAGATGAATTAACGGCACAAATACTTATGAATGATTATGATGTGGTAAGCATCACAAAGATGTGGTTGCAGGGGGTTCAGGACTGGCAGTTAAACATCCAAGGATTTACAACTTATTGAAAAGACAGGGAGGTAGACAGAGGGAGCGGGGTTGCCCTGTTAGTTGGGAATGAAATTAAATCTATGGCACTGAATGACATAGGATCAGATGATGTGGAATCTGTGTGGGTGGAACTGAGGAACCACAAAGGCAAAATAACCATAATGTACAGTGGTCAGGACCAGGGGCACAAGATGTACCAGGAAATAGAAAGGGCATGTCAAAAAGGCAAGGTCACAGTGATCATGGGATTCTTCAATCAGGTGGACTGGGTGAATAATGTTGCCGGTAGATCCAAAGAAAGGGAATTCATGGAATGCTTATAGGATGACTTTTTGGAACAGCTTGTGCTGGAGCCCACAAAGGAGCAGGCTATTCTGGACTGAGCCAGACTTTATAAAAGATCTTAAAGTAAGGGAACACTTAGGAGGCAACGATTATACTATGGTAGAGTTCAGTCTGCAGTTTGAAAGAGAGAAGGCAAAATCAGATGTAATGGTGTTACAGTTAAATAAAGGTAATCACAGGGGCATCAGAGAGGAACTGACAAAAATCAACTGGAAGCAGAGCCTAGTGGGGAAGACAGTAGAGCAACAACGGCAGGAGTTTCTGGCTGAAATTGAGGACACAATACAGAGGTTCATCCCAAAGAAAGGAAAGATTATTGGAGGGTGGGGGCATTAGACAGTCATGGCTGACAAAGGAAGTCAGAAAATGTATCAAAGTAAAAGAGAGAGCTTATAAAGTGGCCAAGAGCACTGGGGAATCAGAAGATTGGGAAGGATACAAAAACAAACAGAGGACAACAAAGAGAGAAATGAGGAAGGCTAGCCAGTAATACTAGAAATGATAATAAAAGTTTCTTTGAATACATAAGAAACAAACGAGAGGCAACAGTAAGACATTGGGCCGCTCCAAATTGATGCTGAAAGGCTAGTGATGGAAGATAAGGAAATAGCTTAAGAATTTAACGAGTACTTTGCGTCAGTCTTCACAGTGGAAGAAATGAGTAATATCCCAATAATTAAGGAGAGTCAGGATGCATAGCTGAGTATGTAGCCATTACAAAAGAGAAAGTGCTAGAAAAGCTAATAGGTCTAAAAATTAATAAATCTCCTGGCACCAACAGGCTACATCCTAGAGTTCTGAGGGAGGTGGCTGAGGAAATACCAGAGGCATTGACTGTGACCTTTAAAAAATCACTGGAGTCAGGGAAAGTCCCAGATGATTGGAAAATCACTATTATAACCCTCTTGTTTAAGAAAGGATCAAGACAAAAGATGGAAAATTATCGGCCAATTAGCCTAATCTCGGTTGTTGGTAAGATTCTAGAATCCATTGTTAAGGATGAGATTTCTAAATTCTTGGAAGTGCAGGGTCGGATTATAACAAGTCAGCATAGATTTAGTAAGGGGATATCATTCCTGACAAACCTGTTAGAATTCTTTGAAGAGGTAACAAGTGGGTTAGACCAGGGAAACCCAGTGGATGTTATCTATCTTGACTTCTAAAAGGTCTTTGATAAGGTGACTGCTGAGTAAGGTGAGGGTGCATGGTGTTTGAGGTGAACTACTGGCATGGATTGAGGATTGGCTGTCTGACGGAAGCTGAAAATATGTTGCTGGAAAAGCGCAGGAAGGGCTTATGCCCGAAACGTCGATTCTCCTGTTCCCTGGATGCTGCCTGACCTGCTGCGCTTTTCCAGCAACATATTTTCAGCTCTGATCTCCAGCATCTGCAGACCTCACTTTCTCCTGTCTGACGGAAGGCAGAGCGTTGGGATAAAAGGTTCTTTTTTGGAATGGCAGCCGGTGACAAGTGGTGTCCTGCATTGTTCAGTGTTGGGGCTGCAGCTGTTCACGTTATATATTAATGATCTGGATGATGGGACTGGGACATTCTGGTGAAGTTCGCCGATGATACAAAGTTAGGTGGACAGGCGGGTACTACTCTGGGGAGGCTGCAGAAAGATTTAGACAGTTTAGGAGAGTTGCCTAGGAAATGGCTGATGAAATTTAATGTGAGCAAATGCGAGATCTTGCACTTTGGAAAAAAGAATACAGGCAAGGACTATTTTCTAAACAGTGAGAAAATCCATAAAGCCAAAGTAAAAAGGGATCTGAGAGTGCTAGCCTAGGATTCTCTAAAGGTTAACTTGAAGGTTGAGTCCGTGATTAAGAAAGTGAATGTAATGTTGCCATTTATCTCAAGAGGGTTGGAATATAAAAGCAATGATGTGCTTCTGAGACTTCATAAAGCTCTAGTTAGGCCCCATTTAGAATACTGTGTCTAATTTTGGGCCCCACACCTCAGGAAGGACATTTTGGCACTGGAGCATGTCCAGCGGAGATTGACACGAATGATCCCTGGAATGGTGGGCCTAACATGCAATGAAAGACTGAGGATCCTGGGATTGTATTCGTTAGAGTTTAGAAGGTTGAGGGGAGATCTAATAGAAACTTACAAGATAATGCATGGTTTAGAAAGGGTGGCCACTGGGAAGTTGTTTCTGTTAGGCTTGGACTCGTGGACACAGCCTTAAAATTAGAGGGGGTCAATTTAGAATGGAAATGAGGAGACAATTCTTCAGCCAGAGAGTGGTGGGCGTGTGGAATTCACTACCATGGAGCGCAGTGGAGGTCGGTATGTTAAATGTCTTCAAGGCAGAGTCATAGAGCCATAGAGTCATAGAGATATATAGCATGGAAACAGACCCTTCAATCTCGCAAGGAATTAAGGGCTAAGTGGAGTTGAAACGCCCATCAGCCATAATTAAATGGCGAAGTGGACTTCTTCTTATGGTCACTTCTATGTCTTACTTTCACTTCTATGTCTTATGGTCTGATGGTCGAGGAGTTAAGGTAAGAATTTAGCCCCTTTGCATCCAGAGAGAAATGAATTCATGCAAGGAATCATAAATGTTTATTACATTCCTTGTTCCAGTCCTATGTGAGCTGAAAATGTGTTGCTGGAAAAGCGCAGCAGGTCAGGCAGCATCCAAGGAACAGGGGAATCGATGTTTTGGGCATAAGCCAGTCCTATGTAGCCACCCCCCAACAACTACTTCTGCAGTACATCGATGACATCATTGGTGCCGCTTTCCTCTCTTGTTCAGAACTGCAAAAATTCAGCAATTTTGCTTTCAATTTCCACCCTGTTCTTACCTTCATCTGGTCCATCTTTGACTCCTTCTTTTCCTTCTTTGACTTCACAGTTTCCATCTCTAGGGCTAAACTGGCCACCGATACACACTATAAACCCAGTGACTCCCACAGTTACCTGGACTATACATCCTCACACTCTGCTTCCTGCATCCCATTCTCCTAGTTCCTCCATCTCCATCACATGTACTCTGAAGATGGCACTGTCCCAAGGGAAGGATGTGGAGGCTCAGAGATGCCCACCTTGCTTCTCAACTGAGGATTCCTCAACACTGTGTTTGACAGGGCCCTTAGTTATGTTTTGTTCATTTCCTGCAGTCTGCCCTCACCCGTTCTTTTCCCTCCCACAACAATGATAGAGTCGCCTGGTCCTCACTTGCCAACCCACTAGCCTGTACATTTAAAAAATCATAAGCCGCCACTTCTGCCACCTCCAGCATGATGTCACCAACAGACACAGATTCCCCTCACCCTCCTTGTCAACCTTCTGCAAAAAACGTTCCTCTGGGACACCCTGGTCCATTCCTCCTCCATTCCCAATATCTCCCCACACTCCCATAACACCTTCCTATACAATTGCAGAAGGTGCAATACTTGGCTGTTTATCTCCTCTCTCTTCACTGTTCAAGGCCCCAGACACACCTTCCAGGTGAAGAATTACTTGTATTTCATTCATTCTAGTCTACTGTATTCACTGTTCACAATGTGGCTTCCTCTACACTGGGGAGACAAAATGTAGACTGGGTGACCACTTTGAAGAATACCTACATTCTGTCTGAAAAAAATGAACCAGAGGTTCCAATTGCCTGACATTTCAACACAACACCATGTTCCCACACTAACATTTCTATCACAAGCCTCCTGCAGCTTTCCAGTGAGCCTCAGCACAAGCTCAAAGAACAGCAACTAATTTTCCACTTGGGGGACCCTGAAGCCTTGAGGACTCAGCATCGAGTTCAATAACTTTAGAGGCTAAGTCTGTCCTCCCATTTGTTTTAACCCATCCCCATAACCTGGTCGTATCATATTATGGGCTGCTTTCAGCACAGCTTAGCCATTCTCTCCTACTCTCAGCTCTCATTATCATGTATTCAGCTTCTCGTCTGTCCTGGCTTACCATCAATAATCTCATCAATTGCTTACCTTTGTCATTACTTTTTATTCATTCACAGGATTAGGGCGACAGCATTTATTGCCCATCCTTAATTGCCCACAGAGCAGTTAAGAGTCAACCCTTTGCTCAGGGTCAGGAGTCACAGGTTGGTCAGAACAGATAAGGATGGCACATTCCTTCCTTAAAGGACATTACTAAACCAGATAGTTTTTCATCTCTGTCTCCCTCTCTCTGTGCTCCGTCTCCAGCCATCCACATACCTCTCACCCTCCTCCTCCTCCTCCTCCCCCAACTTCAAACCACATCTTCAGCATAACTACCACATTTTCTAGCTGCCATCATAGAGTCATAGAGATGTACAGTATGGAAACAGTTCCTTCGGTCCAACTTGTCCATGCCGACCAGATATCCCAACCCAATCTAGTCCCACCTGCCAGCACCCGGTCTATATCCCTCTAAACCTTTCCTTTTCATATACCTATCCAGATGTCTTTTAAATGTTGCATTTGTACTAGACGCCACCACTTCCTCTGGAAGCCCATTCCACACACACACCACCCTCTGTGTGAAAAAGTTGCACCCTTCGGTCCCTTTTATATCTTTCCCCTCTCACCCTAAACCTATGCCCTCTAGTTCTGGACTCCCCCACATCTATTTACCCTATCCATGTCCCTCATGATTTTATACACTCCTATAACGTCACCCTCCAGCCGATTCAACCTCTCCCTATAGCTCATATCCTCCAGCCCTGGCAACATGCTTGCAAATCTTTTCTGAACCCTTTCAAGTTTCACAAAATCCTTCCAATAGGAAGGAGACCAGAATTGCATGCAATATTCCAACAGTGGCCTAACCAGTGTCCTGTACAGCCGCAACATGACCTTCCAACTCCTATACTCAATGCTCTAACCAATAAAGAAAAGCATATCAAACGCCTTCTTCACTACCTAACTCACCTGCAACTCTACTTTCAAGGAGCTACGAACCTGCACTCCAAGGTTTCTTTGTTCAGCAACACTCCCTAAGACCTTATCATTAAGTGTATAAGTACTGCCCTAATTTGCCTTTCCAAAATGCACACCTCACATTTATCTAAATTAAACTCCATCTGCCACTCCTCAGTCCATTGGCCCATCTGAACAAGATCTCATTATAATCTGAGGTAATCTTCTTTGCTGTCCACTACAGCTCCAATTTTGGTATCATCAGCAAACTTATTAACTAAACCTCTTCAGCTCATATCCAAATCATTTATATAAATGATGAAAAGTAGTTGACCCAGCACCGCTCGTTGTGGCACACTACTGGTCACAGACATCCAGTCTGAAAAGCAACCTTCCGCCACCACCCTCTGTCTGCTACCTTTGAGCCAGTTCTGAATCCGAATGGCTAGTTCTCCCTGTATTTCATGCAATCTAACCTTGCTAACCAGTCTCCCATGGAGTACCTTGTCAAACACCTTACTGAAATCCATTTAGATCATGTCTACAGGGTTGCCCTCATCAATCCTCTTTGTTACTTCTTCAAAAAACTCAATTAATTTTGTGAGACATGATTTACCTCACACAAAGCCATGTTGACTATCCCTAATCAGTCCTTGCCTTTCCAAATACATGAACATCCTGTCCCTCAGTTCTGATGAAGAGTTACCAGACACAAAATGTTAACTCTACTTTCTACCCACAGATGCTGCCAGACCTACTGAGTTTCACAAGTTAATTTTGTTTTCATTTCATAAATATTTATGGACTTGCTTTGAATGTTTCATGGTTTAGATCATCATTTAAATTCTCTCTATGCCTCTGCCTTTTCTATAAACTGAGATTTTAAGGCTGCATATTGACCCTGAGGTGGCATGGTGACATTGTGTCGGTAATACAATGTCATTTTAAATGACCAAGCTTGCTAATGTGGCAGCTGTATAGAATTTTCATTCTTCAGTGTACTTTCCTGCCATTGAATGTTAGGGGCAGCACAGTGGCTCAGTGGTTAGCACTGCTGCCTCACAGTGCCAGGGACCCAGGTTCGATTCTAACCTTGGATGACTGTCTGTGTGAAGTTTGCACATTCTCCCCGTGTTTGTGTGGGTTTCCTCCGGGTGCTCCGGTTTCCTCCCACAGTCCAAAGGATGTGCAGGTCAGGTGAATTGGCCATGCTAAATTGCCCATAGTGTTATGGAAATGGGTCTGGGTGGGTTACTCTTTGGAGGGTCGGTGTGGACTGGCTGGGCTGAAGGGCCTATTTCCACACTGTAGGGAATCTAATTTAAATAAAACATTTGTCTGCTCTCCATATGAGGGAGCAAAGTGAGGATAACTTGTCATTGGGACTGTGGTTCAATCTCACACCAGATCCTGCTGGTGAGTAACAGATGAGTACTAAACAACTTTATCATATGCATTTGTCCCCTAATGGTCCAAATTTTTAATTGGTCTAAATGGATCTTATAAAAACTGTCAGGGTATGGGGCATTACTTAGATTAGATTAGATTACTCACAGTGTGGAAACAGGCCTTTCGGCCCAACAAGTCCACACCAACCCTCTGAAGAGCAACCCACCCAGACCCATTCCCTTACATTTATCCCTTCACCTATTGTTGGTAAAAATCCATCATTGATTTCACTGCCACCATGACAGTGGTCTTGGGTTTCTTTTCTTAATTGTTGACAGGTTTTTGTCAATAGTACACTGTTGCCTACCTTTTTTTGATACCTTCTAATCAACTTAGTCAGAGAAGTAAGATAGATGAATAGATGAAGTCAAGTTTGTGGAGGTTGAAAAGCAGGAACATGGGTAAAATCAAACCTGCAGGCCACAGAGGAGTGTGGCATGGCCTCAGCAACAGCTAACTTGGGACAATGTCAGAAATAAGTGATATTGAATGGGTGGAAGGAAACAGTGTTATTGATATGAAGGAGACAAAATCAGAAACTCAGGTCAGGACCATAGAAGATGCTAATGTTGCAAGCCCCTTGTTCAACACTCAGCAGTGGACAGGGAGGGTGACAAAGTCAGTGGTTACAGGGCATGAAATTTGTATCTTTGGTCTTCCTGACATTTACTTGAAGAAAATTTCTATTCATCAAATACAGGATGTCAGACCTCCGCAAGATAATTTGCAATTAAGATGCTCTTAACATTATAGCATGCAGTATCTGTGACTGTGTATAGTAAGTTCCCTATTTTTATACTGTCTGTGGCAAAGCTGTCTTGATTCTGAACACTCACTGGCAGTAGTGGAGGATGGTATTGAAATGGCACTTACACAGCATGCAGGATGACAGGTGCTGTGAACCAGCCTGTGCGCCTAACCCTTTGGGAACAGATTTCACTGAAAAAAGACCTTTAGTTTTCCACAGATTCTATGCAACCTGATCTGAAGTTGATCAAATGCATTTCACCAGGGGAGTGAAAGTTAACTGCTAGAGCTCTAGGAATTGCAAACAATAGTATCGGGCCCCACCAATCCCTATTCCATTGTAGCAGACAGGCCTGCTGTTGAACTGTTAACATGTGCAATGTTAACCATTTTGCAGCACACTTTCCGGTTCAGAAAGTTTCGGCTTTGGCTGGGACACTGATTACTCACTGTTTAAAATAACCGATAGGTTTAAATTCCTTTTCTGAAGCTGAAATTTCTTAGGTTCAACCCAAGCCACTGAGATGGAATTTCTGCTCACAGCCTCAAACCCACCATGACACGATTATATTTAGCTTGAAAGTGACTTGGTCCAGGAACTCAGTCCAGCATCAGGGAGCTCAGCTACGCCTGATGTGATTTCTTGGGTCAAACACTCCTGCTAGTATGATATGATCTGAGAGCTGATCGGTATTTTAGCTCACGCAACGTATACCATAAAATTCTTTTTGAGACAGAGGTCTTTTAAGTTTATCACAACACAAAGTAGGTACGTTACTGTGGTGTCACAGAATTTTGCATCGTCTGGGTTCTATGCTTACTGTTGTTACTGTATGTTACATACAGAAACTGATGGAACAAACTACACTGACTCCATTGCACTGAGAGAGTGACTAAAAGTGACATACGTGCTTTGATAATGTTTTTATCATTTCGCGATGTCATGTAACTTCCTTAAAAGTAGACAGCTGTCTAGTCTGGTATCTATGCCAACTTGTTTCTCTTTAAAGGATGGGAATCATTTTCCAACAAAATGCACAAGGATACATATGAATACCTTTTCTCTACAGATTCAGCTAATACCTTGATGAGTGTCCTTTGTATAATTATTATAATTTACTTGTGTACCTTCATACTCTGGTGCAATGTTGGTCATCTCAGATGGATGTGTATCACTTATCATTGATGTGTGGCTGTTATCTTCTAGTTTTGAGTTGTAATTCTGTGTGACAGGTTGGATCTGTTACTTATTTCTTTGCAAGACTTGACTATCGCTCAATACAATGTCAGATGACTGAGGCTGCATTCTCGATGCATCTGTCCACTACTCCACATGGTCAGGTAGAAATTTCAAACTCTTACGTTTTATCCTGGTTTAAGTTTGGATAACAGTCTGCATGCTCATCGACCATGCTTTTGTGCTGTCTTCTCTCTTCTTTTGAACAATCATGAACATGTGATTGAATGTTGAGTGCATTAGACAGAAGAACTGTGTGGATCTCTCTTTCAAACATAAGAGTTGCCAGTGAAGGTAAACCATTGTCTTAATGAGTACAACATAGATTTAGCATAGATTAGATTAGATTTCCTACAGTATGGAAACAGGCCCTTCGGCCTAACAAGTTCACACTGACCCTTCGAAGAGTAACCTACCCAGACCTATTCCCTATTTTTACACCTGACTAATGCACCTAACACTTGGGCAATTTAGCATGGCCAGTTCACCTGACCTGCACATCTTTGAATTGTGGGAGGAAGCCAAAGCACCTGGAGGAAACCCACGCAGACACAGGGAGAATGTGCAAAAACTACACAGACACTCGCTCGAGGTAGGTATCAAACCTAGGTCCCTGGCGCTCTGAAGCAGCAGTGCTAACCACTGAGCCATTGTGCCACCCACGATCCAAAAATGGTAGTGACTCACTTTAATTTGACTATCATTAATTTTGTTATATGAGCAATGTGTTTTGTCTGATCGGTCAAAGGAGGGTAGTCAAGAGAAGTAGTAATATGTTGAACAAAGCATTTTCTGAACATGTCTTGGAAAGAGTACACTATTGTTCTGCAGAACATTGTCAGGTACAGTTTTTTGAGGTACACTGAGCAATCATATAATTAGCAATTCCCTCTAATTCTTTTCTTTGGTGTGTGGATGTCCCAAATCTGTGCGCAACAGTGACTTCTGAAACTGGATGATAATGCATGGGCATGTGTGTGGAATCTCAGAAGAGCCTCAGAGCAGCTGGGCAGCTTAGAGGGAACGCTTACTAATGGTGTCCTTGATTTGTCATACGTGAGGAAAATTGGAGATTTGGTTATTCACCAGCACGTAATTGTGCTCTTAGATATATGAAATATCAGTGGCAATCTTGCACAAAGCTCAAAAGGAATCTGGTGTGGAAGGAAAGTTTCTCTCAATTGTGTGGTTTGATGGAATGACTGAATGTTGTTGTCGTAATCTTTAGTAAGAAATAGATGCCTGCTGAGATAGTACATGTACTGCCTTTAGTTTTCCAAAATTCTCTAGATTCGGAAAGGTCACAATGTATTTTCAAATACTAAATATGACTTTGTTATTCAAGAAACGAGGGAAAAAGAAAACAGGGAACTGCAGGCCAATTCGTTTAATATCTGCCAGAGGGAAAATGCTGGAATATATTTTTAAGAAGGTCAGACTGAGCAATTAGAAAACCTCAGTGGAACCAATAAGAGTCAACATGGTTTTGTGAAGGAGACAATATGTTTGACTAATTTATTGGAATTCTTTGAGGAAGTAACAAAACATAGATAATGGGGAACCCTATGGGTTTGTTCTACTTAGACTCACAGAAAGGATTTAAAAAGATGCCACATCAAAGATTATTCTGCAAAATAAGAGCCTATGGTGTAGGCAGTAACATGCAAGTATGGATAAAGGAATGATTAGCTAGCTGGAAACATAAATTAGGCATAAATCAGTCATTTTAAGATTGACAAGTGGACTGCACCGGGGTCAGTGTTAAGACTCAACATTTTACAATTCATAATTAATGATGAAGGGACTAAATGTGTGGCAGCTATGTTTGCTTATAACACAAGTATAAGAAGGAAAGTAAGTTGTGAAGAGGACATAAGGAGTCTGTAAATGAATGTTGATAGGTCAAGTAAGTTCGGAATTTTTTGTCAAATGGAGTATATTGTAGTTAAATTCTAATTTGGAAGCAAGTTTGTAAAGGAGCATAATTAACTAAATGGGCAAAGAATGCAGATCTCTGATATACAAAGGGATTGGGGTGTCCTGGTATGTAAATCACATAGTTATACACAGACACAGCAAGTGATTAAGAAGGCAATTTTTTTAACTGTAAGACAATTGGAATTAAAGGAATGTAGAAGTAGAGGATAAAAGTGAAATTAAAAAAGTATAAAAAATGTAAAATATAAAATATAAAAGATCCGTATTTTTTCTATAGCTGTACAGAGCATCAGTGAGACCACATCTCATAAAATCCAGAGAATCACAGAATTCCCAAAGGGTGTAAACAGGCCATTTGGCCCAACAGTCCACACCAACTCTCCAAAGAGCATCCCACCCAGACCCACACCCTACCCTATCCCTGTAACCCTGCATTTCCCACAGCTTATCCACTTAATTTTACACATCCCTGAACATTATGAGTAGTTTAGTATGGCCAACCTACCTGACCTACACATCTTTGGACTGTGGGAGGATAACTGAGCACCTGGAGGACACCCACACAGACACGGGGAGAATGTGCAAACTCCACACTGACAGTCTCCTGAGGTTGAAATCGAACCCAAGTCCCTGGTGCTATGAGGCAGCAGTGTTAAGCACTAAGCCACCATGATGCTCTCAGGACATCTGGACTACTATACATACTTATGGTCTAATTATTTTAAAAAATGATACAAGTACATTTTGGAACAGTTCACAGAAGTTCACTTGACTGATAACTAGGATAGATAGTTACATTATAATGAAAGATTGGACAGGTTGGGCTGAGACCTATTGGATTTTGGCACAACACAAATGTTCTTATTGGGACATATAAGATCCTGAGGGGACTTGATGGGATACTTTCCCCTTGTACAAGAGACTAGAATGTGGGACACAGCTAAGGAGTAAAATGTCTTATATCCAAAACTCAAGTGAAGGGAGGTTGTTTACTTAGTCGGTCTTTGAAACTCTCTTCCCTAGAGAGTGGTGGAGTTAGTGTTGTTGAATATTTTTAAGAAAAAGATAGATACATTCTTGAATAATACTTGAGTTAAAGGTTATTGGGATAGGCAGAAATATAGAGGTATGGCTGCAGTCAGATCTTACTGAATAGCATGGTAGGATTGAGAGGTGGGATGGCCTACTCCTGCTCCTAATTCATATGCATTTTTAAATTCTGATCTTTGTTTTCAAATTCTTCTAAGTACTCCTATCTACCTATTCCTGGCATCTCCTTCAGACCCACAACTGATCATGATATCCACACTCATAATTTCAGTGTCTCAAGAATCCTTGATTTTAAGCTATTCACAATTGATAGTGTTTAGCTCCCAACATCCTAAAATCTAGGATTCTCAACATAAAAAAGACTTAGATGTGAACATAGGAGATATGTTTAGTGTGTTTGCAGATGGCACAAAAATTGGATGTATAGTGGACAGCTAAGAAGGTTACCTCAGAGTACAATGAGACCTTGATCAGATGGAGAAAGTGACGACTGAAAATGCTGGAGAGCCAGAGTCAAAAAGTGTGGCACTGGAAAAGCACAGCAGGTCAGACAGCATCTGAGCACCAGGAGAGTCAACATTTTGAGTATAAGCCCTTCACCATGATCAGATGGGCCAATGGGCTGAAGAGTTGCAGTTGGAGTTTAATTTAGATAAATGTGAGATGCTGCATTTTGGAAAGGCAAAACAGGGCAGGACTTAAACACTTAATGGTAAAGATCTGGGGAGTGTTATTGAACCAAGAGATCTTGGAGTGCAGTTCTTAGTTCCTTGAATGTGGAATCGTAGGTGCACAGGAAGTGAAGAAGACCTTTGGTATGCTTGTCTCTATTGGTCAGTGCATTGTGTATAGGATTTGGGAGGTCATGTTGTAGCTGTACAGGACATTGGTTAGGCCAATTTTGAATTCTGCGTGCAATTCTGGTCTCCTTCCTATCAGAAGCATGTTGTGAGACTTGAAAGGGTTCAGAAAAGACTTACAAGAAGGTTGCCAGGGTTGGAGGGTTTGAGCTATAGGGAGAGGCTGAATAAGCTGGGGCTATTTTCTCTGTAGTGAAAAAGGCTGAAGGATGACCTTATAGAGATTTATCAAATCATGAGGGACCTGGATATGGTGGATAGACAAGGTCCTTTTCCTGGGATCGTGGAGTCCAAAACCAGAAGGGACAGGTTTAAGGTGAGAGCGGAAAGATTTGGCAGGGACCTAAGGGGCAACTTTTACACGCAGTGGGTGGTGCATGTATGGAATGAGCTGCTAGAGGTGGAGTTTGGTACAATTATGACATTTAAAAAGCGTCTGGATAGGTAAAAGAAAAGGAAGGGTTTGGAGGGATATGGGTCAAATGCTGGCAAATGGGACTAGATTAATTTTAGATATCTGGTCAGCATAGACGAGTTGGACCAAAGGGTCTGTTTCCATGTTGTACAGCTCTATTACTCTATTTTCTTCTTTATTGCACTTCTGAAAGTCTAGCTAATTGAGTAAACATTTGATCATTTGCCCTAGTATCTCCATATGTGGTTTGTTATCAAATTTCATAGAATCCCTGCAGTGTGGAAACAGGCCATTTGGCCCATCATGTCCATACCAATCCTCCAAAGAGCATCCCAGGTCTGTACATCATCCCTGTAACCTTGCATTTTTCCCATGACTAATCCATCTAGCCAGCATATTCCTGGACACTATGAGCAATTTAGCATGGCCAATCCACCTATCCCACACGTCTTTGGACTGTGGGAGGAAACCAGAGTACTCAGAGGAAACCCACGCAGACACGGGGAGAACGTGCAAACACCACAAAGACAGTCTCCCGACGGTGGAATCAAACCGGGGTCCCTGGTGTTGTGAATGAGCAGTGCTAACCTCTGAGCCCCTAACTTTAAATCCTTTGTGAAGCACTTTGGGATGTTATAGCACGTCAAAGGTGCTATACAAATACATATTTTTGCTGTGCACTGTAACAGTGATTGAAAATTAAAGTGTTTTGCCTTGACAGTCTGAAGGTGTTACCTTCAGGGAGAGAGATTTTTCAGCTGGCTAATGGAGCACTCGAATCTTTCAGAGGGAGAAAGTAATTGAAAAATGAATGAACAAAATCCTTCGACCATAAAACTGTTTAAAATTGGTAAGTGTTTATTCTGCAAGACATTGCTTCAGTTGCTTATTGGGCTCTTTCCTATCATTTATTACATTCATCCTCTAAAAGGGCATTTATCTTTGGAGATTTGCCAAGCCCTCAATGTTAGATCTTTCAAAGAACAAGATGGGATTGATGTTGGGAAACAATTGATACTTCCTCAGTTATGATTCCTGAGGCCCCTCATGCCCCTCATGACCACATCATGCCTACAGGACACATGTTTTATTTAGATCAAGATTATTATTAGATTACAGGCAGAGATGATGAAGTCGAGGGTTGTTTATCTAGAGACATCAGGAGGCTTCCTTCAAGTTGCCCGTTCTCACAGTAAAGAAGCAGGATCTGTAGTCAGATGTAGAAGGATATCAGATGAGGAAAAATGCTGAGAATTATAAGAAAGCTCCGAAAGAGGGAGAGCTATCTCAATGCTTTGCAGCAAGTGATAGGTTGTATGTTCCAGTTACCAAACCTCTTATTAGTAAGAGTTGCTATTTATTTCCTGTATCAAACCTCTCAATTCTACACATCATTCATTGCATCTTTCCTTCAGCTTTTCTGCTTTAAGGTGAACCATCCCTCCAGACCTCATTACATCCTTCAGCACATTTTGCTTCTTATGTGAATGGCAATTCCAATGATTCTGGCCACTTCAGTACCACTTACATATTTGGAATGGAGATCAAAAGCTGCTGTTATCAAAATACACTGTCAAAACATACCAAATCTGATAATAAAGAAGGTCATCTAAGTAAAAATTACCTTCCATTTATTCCAAATCCAAATAATTAGCCATTGTACTTGTCTTAAAACTGTATCTTTACTCATTCTATGGGTTGCTCCTTCTCCTCTGCACTCTCTGCCTCTCTGTCTCTCTCTGTCTCTCTCTCTCTCTCTCTCACTCACACGTGGTCTTGGCAGAGCCAATGGATGTTTACTGAACCATGGATGGCAACTCCACAAATGCTCTTGATCAGTGCCATTTGCCATTGCACCTTAGTTGCTGGAGGAAGCGTCAGTGTGCTGGACCTTGGCTAAAGGACTGGTGGTAAAGAAGCTGTGCCGAATTCCTGCCATAAAACAGCTTGTGCCTCTGTTGTTGTGCCGCTGCCTCTGCCGTGCAGATACCATTAATCATTTTCACTCATCTGTTGGGAAAGAAACCGCAGAAGGGAGGCGATTCCTTCAAAGGTCCTCTTTACTCTGCCCACCGATCTCTCTGAGGTAAAGCCCAGAAAATGCCATTTGTGTTTCCAAACAAAAGCTGCACACATTGTCAGCAGTGATTCTGGGTTTTGTGCAAGCTCAGAATGCAGTGTGATCACATTCTCCTGGGTGAGTTGTACAGTGCTGATGCCATTGTAACACACAGCATGGAATGCCTCCTCCTTCAGTCATTGAGGTGTACTCACACTTGCAGCTCTTGTGAGGTAGTGAAGGATTTCTGTAGTGAAGTGACACCCAGGATTGAAGCTCATAGCACTAAAACCTCTCAGCACTTCTGACTACTCTTACACAACTGCTGTTATTCTGCAGAGAAGAGGACATCCAGCATTGCTTTAACTCGTTCCAGTGACACATCCAGAGACATGGCTGAAAGATGTGAAGCTCACAACTGTCAGAAACAAATATTTCTGAGTCTGACAGTCAGAAATCCACGCATGATATGAAACCTCACTTCACGAACTATCAGCTTGTCACTCACCTCACCTCATCCACATGTGACCCAAATTAAAATGACTATACACAACTAAGCTTAGTAAGTACTCAAAGTTGTTTATGTGTAGTATTTTCAATTTCAATTATATTGTTCAGCAAGAAATGGAAATAATGCAGTGTTTGGTACCAAAGGAAATGTTCTGTGAATAAAGACTCTCCTGTGCTTGAATCACTCTCCATCTCCTAATTCGCTAAGTACTGTAGTACAGTACAGCTACAAGACTAAATTAACAAATGAGAAGCTCAAATCCCACAATGGTAAGTTGAGAAATAGAGTTCAATAAGTGTAGTCATTTGTGGGAATGCAACAGGGAAAATTATAATGAAAACTGCACTATTGTTCATTAATCTGTGAACAATAAAACATACCTATTTTTATTCAGTTATGTGATCATGATGTTGTTGGTAAGGCCAACATTTATTATTCATCCCTCATCGTCTTTGAGAAGGTAGACTGCAGTCCATGTGGTGAACTTTCTACATTGTGGTGTTAGGGAGTGAGACCTGGGATTTTGATCGATAACAGTGAAGGCCTGGTAACATGTAAGTGAGGTTAGTGTGTGACTTGCAGGGGAACTTGCACATTGTGGAGTCTGTAACATGCTGTCCTTGTACTTCAGGCTGATGGAGGTCATGGGTTTGGGACGAACCTTGGTGAGTTGCGGCAGTGCATCTAGTGGAACACACAGGCTGCCTTGCCTAATAGTTTGGGATAGCAACAATTTTTAAGTTTTTTAACTGGATATGTGTTTGGCTGCAAGCAAATGTTTTGAATGCAGACGTCAGAAGAACCAGCTGAATCCCTGGGAGAGAAAATCACAAAAGAATTCTACTTCTCCAAAGGGAAGTGCACGCAGGTTGCCACAACTTTCTATGCTGGAAAGACAAAACAAGTCTTCGCTCACTTCCAGCAGCTGCTTTGCTTAGTCTAACTCCGGGAGCAACTTCCAGCTATTAATTTACAGAAGCCATCGTTGCTGCTGAGTATGACCTGAAGTTTTCAATCTCTTTACTTTGGAGACAATCTTCAAGCAATCCAGTCCTTTAACCATAGTAAACACTGACTTATGTATTTATTGCTTTGTGTATATTTTTTAACCAGTATTTGTTATAAATACAGTGAAAAGTGTGTATAATTGTCAAGCATAACTTTTGTCCTCACTTTAAGTCATTGCGTCTATATTTTAGCTAAGAGCCTTTCACATTTTATTGAAATAACTTTCAGCAATAGCTGTGTTGTAAACTAAACTTTAATCTTGTTTATTTGAAAAGTTGTACTGCTGGTTATTTTAAATTGAAACACTGAAAAAGTGCAAGTGGGCTACGTATGAACTTAGGCAAATTCTTGGTTCACAGACTACTCTGAGGACATCTCTAGTCAGTGGTTGTGATAGATAAGATGTCATCCAGTGGCATTTTCCTCATGATTTCCATTTGGTTTAATTTTTACATACGTTATGGTGCATTCAATTGAATGCATTCCATCAGCAAGCCTTCCATCAGTCTGCTTATGCTGGGGTATGGGCTACTGATATGGTATTGACTGGATAAAACCTGGTCAGGCTTTGTACACAGTGCACCTTGGGGCCATTTCCCACACTATTAGTGTTACAGTTGAAGTGGAGCTGGTATGTGATTGTGGGGAACTTAGCTGGTGGCTGAGATGGAGCCAGACCTACACATGTCTTTAATCACATTCTATTTAACTGCCTCTAAGTGCTCTCAAAAATGGCAACTCAGTTTTCAAACTAAATATGCTGAGGTGAGAAGATGGCCTATCACCCCTTTCTCAGTAATTAAGAATGAGAAATTATTCATTTCATTTGATACCAAGACTCAATGCCTCTTATAAAAAATGTAACAAGACAATACACAATGAAAAGCATTTTTATATTCTTGAGGTACATGTAGTTCTCCGATAACACACGTTTATTAAATGCGATTTGGTTGTAATGCGATTTGTGAATTGTGAACCTTTTTTTAATAAAGCAAACTCCCGTTCGCTGTTACGCGTTTCCATCCCCAGCACCAGTGTACGGTAAAACCCAGCCTGAGGATCCTCTCTCTGCAAAATGGAAATTCAGTGTATTCAGCTAAAGCAGGAATGCAATCAGCTCTGCAAGTCTTGAAACTTAGCCCGAAACTGGGAATGTCATCTACATTTAGAAGGAACTATATTTCAAACAGGGAGAATCGTGATGAGGACTGGACATTCCGCCACAGCATCACATGGTCAGTCGGCTCATACACTTTCTGGTGAAGAGCTTCATGGAAGGTACAGTGCTATAGTCAGTGATTTTAGTGTTAAAGTGTTACATTTACTGTATTATTTCATTAAAATAATTGATTTAAAGGTTTACTTAGACTGTGCTATCATTGGGTAACTCCTATCTTTATTTTGATTTTTACTGGTATTTCTGGTGATTCACCCCAACCTTGTTTTTCTCATAGGTCCCATTATTTACATTGTGTGATTCTCTACAACACAGTGTCACATGGCAATGCAACTACTGTGTTATAGGTGAACTACCCATAGAAGGATTCGGTAAACTGATTTATTTTGTAGCTTCTGTTGATATGATTTAGCAAGACTAGTTTTCCTGGGTGATGACAATACTGTCCTGGGCTCCATTTGGCAGTCGCAATGTTCAATTCTTCTCTCTTTTCTCTTTGTCCTCAAACCTGAGATTAAAAGCCTGGTGAGATGAACGAATTTGAATGTTAGCTAACCAATCAACAGCCACGTTGGCACTTAGACACTACTTAAGGAACCATTTAATGAAGATATCGTCAAATGGTACTTTAAACCACTGATCGAATTACATGATATATCACCCTTTTAATTAGAATCTTAACATGAAATATTCATAGTGACTACTATTGCTGTACATTACGCTTTCTCAAAAATGTGAGCAATTTAAACAACTCATAATATGATATATTAGGCCTTTACTGGCACTGAAATACTGATACTTTCACGAGAGTTAGTTGAATAAGATTGAGTGCTGTACAATTAAATGATTATAGATTGGAATTTAGCCTGACATTTAGGTGTAGCACTGAGAGATTGCCCTATTGTCAAGACATGTTATGTTTCAGATGGAACATTAAACCAAGGTTTTATCTGACCTCTTTGTTAGATATTCAATGAACTAGTTAATATTTCCCCCGCCAATCAACCCAATGTGCAAAAGTAAAACCGATGTTCTCGGCATGATCTCATTGTTGTTTGTGGCACCTTGCGTTCTCCAAAATTAATGATCACATTTTCTATACTAATGTAATTGCGCTTTAAAAGCTTGCCATTCCCTCTATGGGGCTTTTGGGATGTACTGAAGCCATGGAAGTGTTACTACTCAGCCACAGCTGACAGAAATAACACAAAACAACAGCCTCGTGAACCTTGCCAAAGTCAGAAGTCACATGACACCAAGTTATGATCCAACAGGTTTATTTGAAATCACAAGCTTTCGGAGTGCTGCCCCTTTGTCAAAATTCACCTGACAATGAGGCAGGGCTCTGAAAGCTTGTGATTTCAAATGAACCTATTAGACTGTAACCTGGTGTCATGTGACTTCTGACATTGCCTGCCCCAGTCTAACACTGGCATCTCCACATCATGGCAACCTTGTCAGAAGGCATTGAAGGAGGATGAGAAGGGAGGATGCACCCTCTCACGTAGGGTAACATATTTAGTTGGTAACTTTCATCAGGGCAGTTGCAGTGCCATATGTGAAATTGAATAAGGTGGGTGAACTTGCAGCATGGGTTGGTATCTGGGACTTTGATGTTGTGGCTATTTTGGAGACATGGTTAGAGCAGGGAGAGGAATGGTTGTTGCAGGTTCCAGGATTTAGATGTTCCAGTAAGAACAGAGAAGATGGTAAGAGAGGGGGAGGTGTGACATTGTTGGTCAAGTTCAGCATTACAGTTGCAGAAAAGATGTTTGGGGACTCGTCAATTGAGGTAGTATGGGCTGAAATTAAAAACAGGAAAGGAGAGGTCACCCTGTTGGGAGTTTTCTATAGGCCTCCGAATAGTTCCAGAGATGTAGAGGAAAGGATAGCAAAGATGATTCTCGATAGGGGTGAGAGAGACAAGGTAATTGTCATGGGGGACTTCAACTTTCCAAATATTGACTGGGAACACTATAGTACGAGTACAATAGATGGGTCAGTTTTTGTCCAGTGTGTGCAGGAGGGCTTCCTGACACAGTATTTAGACAGGCCAACAAGGGGCGAAGCCACATCAGATTTGGTACTGGGTAATGAGCCCGGTCAGGTGTTAGACTTGGAAGTAGGTGAGCACTTTGGTGATAGCGATCACAATTCTGTTATATTTACTTTAGAGATAGAAAGGGACAGGCATATACCACTGGGGGAAAGGTAATTACGATGTGATTAGGCAAGATTTAGGAAGCATAGGATGGGGAAAGAAACTGCAGGGGCTAGGCACATTAGAAATGTGGAGCTTATTCAAGGAAAAGCTACTGTATGTCCTAGATAAGTATGTACCTGTCAGGCAGGTAGGAAGCTGTAGAGCGCAGGAACCGTGGTTTACTAAGGAAGTGGAATCTCTGGTCAAGAGGAAAAAGAAGGCTTATGTTAGGGTCAGATGTGAAGGCTCAGTTAGGGCGCTTGAAGGTTACAAGGTAGCCAGGAAAGACCTAAAGACAGAGCTCAGAAGAGCCAGGAGGAGACATGAGAAGTTGTTGGCGGATAGGATCAGGGCAAACCCTAAGGCTTTCTATAGGTATTTAAGGAATAAAAGAATGACAAGAGTAAGATTAAGGCCAATCAAGGATAGTAGTGGGAAGTTGTGTATGGAGTCAGAGGAGATAGGGGAAGCACTAAATGGATATTTTTCAACAGTATTCACTCTAGAAAACGATAATGTTGTCGAGGAGATTACTGAGATACAGGCTACTAGACTAGGTGGGATTGAGGTTCACAAGGAAGAGGTATTAGAAATCCTGCAGAGTGTGAAAATAGATACGTCCCCTGAGCCAGATGGGATTTATCCTAGGATCCTCTGGGAAGCCAGGGAGGAGATTGCTGAGCCTTTGGCATTGATAGTTATATCGTCATTGTCTACAGGAATAGTGCCAGAAGACTGGAGGATAACAAATGTGGTTCCCCTGTTCAAGAAGGGGAGTAGAGACAAGGGGATTATAGACCAGTGAGCCTTACTTGAGTTGTTGGTAAAGTGTTGGAAAAGGTTATAAGAGATAGGATTTATAATCTTCTAGAAAAGAATAATTTGATTAGGGATAGTCAGCACAGTTTTGTGAAGGGTAGGTCGTGCCTCACAAACCTTATTGAGTTCTTTGAGAAGGTGACCAAACAGGTAGATGAGAGTAAACCAGTTGATGTGGTGTATATGGATTTCAGCAAGGCGTTTGATAAAGTTCCCCACAGTAGGCTATTGTACAAAATGCGGAGGAATGGGATTGTGGGAGATGTAGCAGTTTGAATCAGTAATTGGCTTGCTGAAAGAAGACAGAGGGTGGTGGTTGATGGGAAATGTTCATCCTGGAGTCCAGTTACCAGTGGTGTACCACAAGGGTCGGTGTTGGGTCAACTGCAGGTCATTTTTATAAACGACCTGGATGAGGGTGTAGAAGGGTGGATTAGTAAATGTGCAGACGACACAAAGTTCGGTGGAGTTGTGAATAGTGACGAAGGATGTTGTAGGTTACAGAGAGACATAGATAAGCTGCAAAGCTGGGCTGAGAGGTGGCAAATGGAGTTTAATGTGGACAAGGGTGAGGTGATTCACTTTGGTCCAAGTAACCAGAATGCAAAGTACTGGGCTAATGGTAAGATTCTTGGTAGTGTAGATGAGCAGAGAGATCTCAATGTCCAGGTACACAGATCCTTGAAAGTTGCCACCCAGGTTGACAGGGTTGTTAAGAAGGCATACAGTGTTTTAGCTTTTATCAATAGAGGGATCAAGTTCCAGAACCATGAGGTTATGCTACAGCTGTGGCGGCACGGTGGCACAGTGGTTAGCACTACTGCCTCACAGCACCAGAGACCCGGGTTCAATTCCCGCCTCAGGCGACTGACTGTGTGGAGTTTGCACATTCTCCCCGTGTCTGCGTGGGTTTCCTCCGGGTGCTCCGGTTTCCTCCCACAGTCCAAAGATGTGCAGGTCAGGTGAATTGGCCATGCTAAATTGCCCGTTGTGTTAGGTGAAAGGGGTAAATGTAGGGGAATGGGTGGGTTGCGCTTCGGTGGGTCGGTGTGGACTTGTTGGGCCAAAGGGCCTGTTTCCACACTGTAAGTAATCTAATCTAATCTAATCTAAGCTGTACAAAACACTGGTGCAGCCGCACTTGGAGTATTGTGTACAGTTCTGATCACCGCATTATAAGAAGGATGTGGAAGCTTTGGAAAGGGTGCAGAGGAGATTTACTAGGCTGTTGCCTGGTATGGAGGGAAGGTCTTACGAGGAAAGGCTGAGGGACTTGAGGCTGTTTTTGTTAGAGAGAAGAAGTTGAGAGGTAACTTAATAGAGACATATAAGATAATCAGAGGGTTAGATAGGGTGTACAGGGAGAGCCTTTTTCCAAGAATGGTGACGGCGAGCACGAGGGGGCATAGCTTTAAATTGAGGGGTGATAGATATAGGACAGATGTCAGAGGTAGTTTCTTTACTCAGACAGTAGTAAGGGTATGGAATGCTTTGCCTGCAATGGTAGTAGATTCACTGGGCCTGTATTGTGCTGTAATGTTCTATGAAACAAGATTGAAAGAATTTGAATAAAGAGTATTGAGAGTCCTGGACATAATTTTAAAAAACTGTTTTATTTAGTGGCCTTCTCAGAACTGTTGGTCCAGGTTGCCTTATAAAACGCACTAATAGATGGTACTTGGTGCACCCATTTGGTCATGAAAATTGGGTGTAGATCTGTACCTTTCAAAGGAATCCATTTTGCCTGAAGTGGGGAAAGGGTCATAAGATCAACAAGCGAATCAACAGAAGGAATAGGCCAATTAGTGTCCAGTACTTCCTTCCTTTATTCACACCAAATAACCACCTAAACATAGGCATGAAAATCACCTCATTGCTTTTCTGGTCGCCATCAACTTTCTCACTGCACTGAACCATTGTCCTACAGCAACCTCTGAGAATTGGCAAAACAGAGCACTAATTACAGGAGCCCAACTGTGAACTGGTTTTCGTCTTCAGTCATTTTCACTTCATTGCATCTTACTGTCACAGTCCTCTCATGCGTGCTGAGGCTGGCACACAGCCTGGAGCCGGGGAAGCAGTCTTTGAGCATTTCAATTACTGTTCTCCATATGACAGAAGTACTATCATACAAAATCAGTGGGAAATCCAGCCAAGTACAAGGTGGTGCTTTTCCAAGGAATTGTTTCATTGTACAGGGTTGGCAATTTGTTACCAAAGAATTATCCTTTGTAATTATTTAGGTCTTGTCTTGGCGATCTGACTTTTTCCTTTTAGGAACAATAGCACAGTGGGTATCCATGTTGGCAGTAGTGCTCCAAGCCTCATTTTAGTAAGAGCTCTTCAGATGTGAGTTAGCAGACTATCCAATCATTGGGATCCTGAAAGTCAAAACAGTGCAGTCCTCTCCTTCCGAACCCTTACAGCTGAGGTCAGTCAATTCAGATCAGGTTCAGGATTTAAGCCTTGAACATTCCTTGTCTTGTTCAACATTGGATACTGCATTTAGCCATTGAGTCATCAATAACTACAATCAAAAATGAAATCTATTTAGCATCTTTGGCATAGTCTCCCAAGCTGTTTCACAGGAGGAAGAGCAAAGAAACTCGACACTAAGCTACACTTGGTCATTAAAAGGCATGGATTGGTCATACAGGCAGTTTCTAACCTGTACCTTAGAAGGAGGAGGGAGAGGTAAAGGCTCAGAGATGTGGTTGGAGGGAATTTCAGAACAGCTGATGACACAGCAACCAGTGGATGGAGCCAGTAAAACAAGAGGGTAACATAAGTAGCAAGACAAGTTCAAATATTCCTTGCAGTTTTAAATTGAAAGTATAATTTTAATGTCAGAGAATTAGAGAAGCCTCAGGCCTGTGAGGAAGCAGCTTAGAGCTGGAAGCTATGAATCACGGATGATTCTTGAGGCCTGCACAATTTACCTTGGACCTAGGAACAGGAGAGACATCCCATTCAGCTGTTCGCAACTATTTGAGTTGGAAAATGAATGTAAAGAAAGTGTCAACATGAAATATCTGTGAAGTTATTGAATGATAAGAAGTTGCTTTTTCAGCGATTGCCTTTAAATTACTGTAAATCAATAAAGTATTTTTTAAAGAAGTCACTATACTTAGATTAAACAGAAATACCAGAAATAAGGAAAGGTCAGGAGCGATATAATGAATTAACGTAAGTAATGCATAAGTAATGCATGGTAAAGTTAAAAATCACACAACACCAGGTTATAGTCCAACAGGTTTAATTGGAAGCACTAGCTTTCGGACGCCGCTCCGTCATCAGCTGGTTGTGGTGCCACAATTACCTGATGAAGGAGCGATGCTCCGAAAGCTAGTGCTTCCAATTAAACCCTGTTGGACTATAACCTGGTGTTGTGTGATTTTTAACTTTGTACACCCCAGTCTAACACCAGCATCTCCAAATCATGTATGGTAAAGTTCTTATGTAAGGCAAAGAATTTTAAGATATGGCACTCAGCTAGGTTGAGTGGAATGTGTGACGTGTCATTTGTGAGTCATGTTCCCAGCTCAAGGATACACTGCAGGAGTCCCTCAGGATAGTGTCCCAGGCACAGTCACATTCAGGTACTTCATCAATGACCTTCAGTCAGAAGTGGTAATATTCACTGAAGATTGCGTAATGTTTAATTGCTTTCACAATCCCACAGGTAATGAAGGAGTCCCTTCCAGCGTACCACAAGATCTGCGAGGAGAAAGTGAGGACTACAGATGCTGGAGATCAGAGCTGAAAATGTGTTGCTGGAAAAGCACAGCTGGTCAGGCAGCATCCAAGGAGAAGGAGAGTCGACGTTTCGGGCATGAGCCCTTCTTCAGGAATGAGGAGAGTGTGCCAAGCAGTCTAAGATAAAAGGTAGGGAGGAGGGACTTGGGGGAGGGGCGTTGGAAATGTGATAGGTGGAAGGAGGTCAAGGTGAGGGTGATAGGTCGGAGTGGGGGTGGGGGCGGAGAGGTCAGGAAGAAGATTGCAGGTTGGAAGGTGGTGCTGAGTTCGAGGGATTTGACTGAGACGAGGTGGGGGGAGGGGAAATGAGGAAACCGGAGAAATCTGAGTTCATCCCTTGTGGTTGAAGGGTTCCTAGGCGGTAGATTAGGCGCTCTTCCTCCAATCGTCGTGTTGCTATGGTCTGGCAATGGAGGAGGCCAAGGACCTGCATGTCCTTGGTGGAGTGGGAGGGGGAGTTGAAGTGTTGAGCCATGGGGTGGTTGGGTTGGTTGGTCCGGGTGTCCCAGAGGTGTTCTCTGAAACGTTCCGCAAGTAGGCAGCCTGTCTCCCCAATATAGAGGAGGCCACATCGGGTGCAGCGGATGCAATAAATGATGTGTGTGGAGGTGCAGGTGAATTTGTGGCAGATATGGAAGGATCCCTTGGGGCCTTGGAGGGAAGTAAGGGGGGAGATGTGGGCGCAAGTTTTGCATTTCTTGCGATTGCAGGGGAAGGTGCCGGGAGTGGAGGTTGAGTTGGTGGGGGGTTTGGACCTGACGAGGGAGTCACGGAGGGAGAGGTCTTTTCAGAACGCTCATAGGGGAGGGGAGGGAAATATATCCTTGGTGGTGGGGTCCATTTGGAGGTGGCGGAAATGACGACAGATGATACGATGTATATGGAGGTTGGTGGGGTGGTAGGTGAGGACCAGTGGGGTTCTGTCCTAGTGGCGATTGGAGGGGCGGGGGTCAAGGGCGGAGAAGCGGGAAGTGGAGGAGATGCGGTGGAGGGCATTGTCGATCACGTCTGGGGAGAAATTGCGGTCTTTGAAGAAGGAGGCCATCTGGGTTGTATGGTATTGGAACTTGTCCTCCTGGGAGCAGATGCAGCGGAGACGAAGGAATTGGGAATATGGGATGGCGTTTTTACAGGGGGCAGGGTGGGAGGACGTGTAGTCTAGGTAGCTGTGGGAGTCGGTCGGTTTATAGTAAATGTCCGTGTTGATTCGGTCACCCGAGATAGAAATGGAAAGGTCTAGGAAGGGGAGGGAGGAGTCTGAGACGGTCCAGGTGAATTTGAGGTCGGGGTGGAAGGTGTTGGTAAAGTGGATGAACTGTTAAACCTCCTCGTGGGAGCACGAGGCAGCGCCGATACAGTCATCGATGTAGCGGAGGAAAAGGTGGGGGGTGGTGAGCGGAGGAAAAGGTGGGGTGTGCTTTTCCTCCGCTACATCGATGACTGTATCGGCGCTGCCTCGTGCTCCCACGAGGAGGTTGAACAGTTCATCCACTTTACCAACACCTTCCACCCGACCTCAAATTCACTTGGACCATAGACTCTTCCCTCCCCTTCCTAGACCATTCCATTTCTATCTCGGGCTACCGAATTGACACTGACATTTACTATAAACCGACCGACTCCCACAGCTACCTAGACTACACGTCCTCCCACCCTGCCCCTGTAAAAATGCTATCCCATATTCCCAATTCCTTTGTCTCCACCGCATCTGCTCGCAGGAGGACAAGTTCCAACACCGTACAACCCAGATGACCTCCTTCTTCAAAGACCGCAATTTCCCCCCAAACGTGATCGATGATGCCCTCCACCGCATCTCCTCCACTTCCCGCTTCTCCGCCCTTGACCCCTGCCCCTCCAATCGCCACCAGGACAGAACCCCACTGGTCCTCACCTACCACCCCACCAACCTCCATATACATCGTATCATCCGTCGTCATTTCCGCCACCAACAAACGGACTCCACCACCAAGGATATATTTCCCTCCCCCCCCCCCCCATCTGCCTCCCATTCCGAAAAAACCTCTATCTGTGACTCCCTCGTCAGGTCCACACACCCCACCAACTCAACCTCCACTCCCGGCACCTTCCCCTGCAACCGCAAGAAATACAAAACTTGCGCCCACACCTGCCCCCTCACTTCCCTCCAAGGCACCAAGGGATCCTTCCATATCCGCCACAAATTCACCTGCACCTCCACACACATCATCTATTGCATCCGCTGCACCTGATGTGGCCTCCTCTATATTGGGGAGACAGGCCGCCTACTTGCGGAAGGTTTCAAAGAACACCTCTGGGACACCCGGACCAACCAACCCAACTACCCCGTGGCTCAACACTTCAACTCCCCCTCCCACTCCAAGGACATGCAGGTCGTTAGACTCCTTCATCGCCAGACCATAGCAACACGACGGTTGGAGGAAGAGCGCCTCATCTTCCGCCTAGGAACCTTTCAACCACAAGGGATGAACTCAGATTTCTCCAGTTTCCTCATTTCCCCTCCCCCCACCTTGTGTCAGTCAAATCCCTCGAACTCAGCACCACCTTCCTAACCTGCAATCTTCTTCCTGACCTCTCCGCCCCCACCCCCACTCCGACCTATCACCCTCACCTTGACCTCCTTCCACCTATCGCATTTCCAATGCCCCTTCCCCAAGTCCCTCCTCCCTACCTTTTATCTTAGCCTGCTGGACACATTTTCCTCATTCCTGAAGAAGGGCTCATGCCCGAAACACGATTCTCCTGCTCCTTGGATGCTGCGTGACCTGCTGCGCTTTTCCAGCAACACATTTTCAGTGCCACAAGATCTGGACAACATTCAACTGATACATGGCAAACAACTTTGAATTCAATTCAATTTAATTGTTACGTGTACTGAGGCACAGTGAAAGCTTTGTCTTGCGAGCATTACAGGCAGGTCACATAGTTAAGTGGCAGAGATAAGTAAATAATAGGTAAATAGCGCCAAAAACAAAATCACAGGTATGCTATTAAATTTAAAGAGTGTAGAACGATTTTAGGAAATAGGAAACTTAGATCTGCCTGCAGGAACCCGCGAGGAGTGGACCATATCCATGCCATCCTGCAAGTGCCAGCAACAATCACCTCAAAACAGGAAACATCTAACTCCATTGCTTGATATTCCAGAGGATTATGATCATTGACCCTACCATCACACTGAACACCCCCCCCCCCCACCAGTCACCACATAATCAATATTATAGGAGTTGGCATTGATTGGAAACCTAACTGGATTAGTCATATAAACACTGTGGCTTCAAGAACAGATTAGACACTGGGAAGCCTGCAGCAATAAGACGTCTGCTTGCTCCCCCAAAATAATTTTTACTATTTTCTACAATTAACAAGTCAGGAATGTGATGGAATGCTCTCCACTTGCCCTGATAAGTGCAGCTCTAACGATACTCAACATATAGGCACATCAAAGCAGCCCGCTTGATTAATACCTCATCTATCACATTCAACATTCACTGCCTCCACCATCAATGCACAGTACCGGTAGTATATGCCATCTACAAGATGCATTGTCGTAATTTAACAAGGTTCCTTCAACAGCACCTTTCAAATCATGACCTGCATTTCTTTTAGTCACTGAACCAATCAATAAGGTTACTCCGCAATGCCTAGTTGGACCCTGAAACATTATATTTACATAATAATGATAGGGTGACTGATCTCTCTGTTGTCCCAAGTAGTCTGTATTCTTCTTCAAGTGCCACACTCAGAGTATTTCCACAGTACTAGGCCATAATCTATTGAAATGATTAAAAAGGCAATGGAGGCAGTAATCAAATATGGACAAATACAGTTACACTAATCTGCTGACCGTCTGAACTAAATGAGTAATAATTAACCTGAAAGAATTTATTTCCTAAATGCTTGTTTTGTATCCAAGTTGAAGCTATAATGCTGTGAATAAAAATGTTCAAAATGGTTTGAAAATGGAAGCAGAGTGAGGTGAGGATAATGTTGCTGGAAAAGCACAGCAGGTCAGGCAGCCTGATGAAGGGCTCCTGCCTGAAATGTCGATTCTGCTGCTGCTTGGATGCTGCCTGACCTGCTGTGCTTTTCCAGCAACATACTCTCGACTCTGATCTCTAGCATCTGCAGACCTCACTTTCTCTTGAGGTGAGGATTATGGCAAAGAGATGGTTCTCTCTCTTTCAAAGCTTAAAGCTACAATCGTGGATGCATAATTTTTTGGTTCAAATACAGCAAAAAGTATCACATCCACTGTTACAATACTTATGGAAAATACCCCTGGGCCCTGGGAAATGAAAAAATTGAACCAAAGCTGCTATCTCCCTGCAATGTCATTTCAGCTTAACATTTCTGTTGAAGATTGCACATCTTTGGTTAAAAGCTGAGGGAGATTGAAAGAGTTGACAGGAAGCTTCACTGTGAGATCCATTTAATCAACTCAAACATAACAGTACATCAGTATGCCTCAGACATACACAGCATCACACATTCCTTTCATTGGAGGAGAATCAATTGCACAGGTTGAGCTTAAAATAGAAAGAATATGTAATCATCTCTGAAAGTGGAATTTATATCAAACAGTAATCTTTCAAGTGACAAAAATTGGCTGAGATGAATCATGTGATATCACATCATGAATATGCTACTTCAGTATCAAATGGCTTTTTTTCTGGTTTTCCAATACAGATGAGAAAAAAGAACAGTTTTAAAGTCAACTATTTGGTCAGAGAGTTTAAATATAATTCACAATATTCTTGAATGAAGTAACACATCTGAAATCTGACAAGGTATCAGAATGCCAAAAAATATTACTGTTGGTCTGAAAGAATTATCTGGGACAATATTTTTAAAGCCAGTCTTATTTCTAGTCATTCAAGTTGAATTGTGAACTCTATCCTGGAGAGGCGAATTTGAAACTATTCAAACTAGATTTTAAAATTCTTGGCTGAACATTTGATTTTTTTTGAAATGTCATCGGCATTTTTTTTGCCAGCAGATACACCCACCTTAAGGACTGACATTTTCAGCTGTCTGCTCTTCTAGGTTAGGTAAGGTTAATCTGTATCATACTCAGGCATATCAATAATATCCAAAATAATGGGTGGCATGGTGGCTCAATGGGTGGTGGCTCATGGGTGGCACGGTGGCTCAGTGGTGAGCACTGTTGCCTCACAGCACCAGGTCCCAATATCTAATTGACATATATTTGGTAATCTCATTGAATTACAACTAGACAACAGCCAGAGATATCAAAGAACTTGATCAATCAACATCATTGACTGCTGTGAGTACAAATCTGGAGATAGGCATTGGCCAGCCAGAAGACAGAGTTATTTTCTTTCTAATTAAAATCTAAACTCTTTCAAATTAGAAAACCTGCTACTTTTTTTTAACAAATTGTCTGAAGTCCCAAATTAAAAGAAACAGCAGTCAAATGCTCACAATATCTACAAAACTCTTCTAAAAAAAGCCTACAATAACAGTTTGTATTTCTGAAAAGGCTTACTTGTGTCCAAAGTTTAGCTTGTTTTGGCATTTCCTTTCTCCAGTTGATTCTGAACTTAAAAGGAAGCATACATGATGTCAATAATTCTTATTTGGTATGAACACCATCAACAGATTAGAGCTTGCAACCATAAGCCCTGCATTTCTTGACCTTCAAGGCTATATTTCTTAACACAGCTCTGTTAAAGGGACCAAGGTCAGTGAAGGAGCAACAGCAATGAAAATAATGAAAAACAGATAGAAAAATTGAAAAAAAAGAAGAAAATTAAATAAAACCCACACTCCACTTTTGGGAAAAAAAATCAAAGACCTTCAAAGGGAAATGGAAGGCTTACAGTTAATTATGAAATATGTATCCACTCAAATGATATTTTTCTGGAATTACAACTTGTCAAATAATTTGCAGGTTTTATTTTGTTCATACACAGGATGAGGATGTCACTGGCTAGGCCAATATTTATTACCCATCCACAATTGCCCAGTGTGTGAGCAGATGAGGATGGCAGTTTATCCCCCTACAGAACATTAGTAAGCCAGATGGATTTTTTCAACAATCGATAATGGATTCACGATCATCATTAGACTCTTAATTCCAGTTTTCTTTTATTGAATTCACATTCCACCATCTGTAATGGTGGGATTCAAACCTGGGTCTGCAGAATATTATCTGGATTTCTGGATTAATAGTGATAATATCATTAGGTTCATTGCCTTCCCTTTTACAAATCGAGGTTTGAATGATCCCATGGAGTGACCTCTGAAATTCTTGCTTGCTATTGGCCAGGAGGAGCTTTGCAATATTAATATATCTGGGCTTTCCATGGATGACCAAAAAGATCCAGAAAAGTTCTGGAAGGTACTTGAAGATGAGTTCAAAGCAAAAATTAAGTTCAGGATGAACAAACTCCAACTCATCTTATACAAACCCCAACCCCAAGAGTTTATTAAGCAGTTTGGTGGAAGAAAGGGAAGGACTGTAACTTTCCAAATGAGGAATTTTCAAATAAATTCATCAAATTAGTAATCACCTCTCCACAATTAAACCCTGTAGGAAGACTCTTCTGGATGAGAAAAGGGGCAGCACAGTGGCTCAGTGGTTAACACTACTGCCTCACAACACCAAGGACCCAGGTTCAATTCCAGCCTTGGGTGACTGTCTGTATGGAGTTTGCACATTCTCCCCGTGTCTGCATGGGTTTCCTCTGAGTACTCTGGTTTCCTCCAGGTAAAAACAATGACTGCAGATGCTGGAAACCAGATTCTGGATTAGTGGTGCTGGAAGAACACAGCAGTTCAGGCAGCATTCGAGAAGCAGTAAAATCGCGCTGCGGGCAAAAGCCCCACAATCCAAGGATGTGCCGGTTAGCTGAATCAGCCAAGCTAAATTGCCCATAGTGTTCAGGGATGTGTAGGTTAGGTACATTAGTTAGGGAAAATGTAGAGTAATAGGGTAGGGGAATAGGTCTGGTTGGATTTGTGGATTTGTTGGGCCGAAGGGCCTGGTTCCACACTGTAGGGATTATATTCTATTCTTAAAAGTGATCATACCACTGGCATAATACTTTTGATGGATACAAGAGTGATGTCTTGTGGCAGATCACAACAATTAAGTGCTTTTTATGTGTAGCCAACATGATGGCCAAGTCAGTAAAGAGCACTGTACAAACAAAGCCGTGAACACATCCTGCTTGTTACACTTACTCAACAGCGGTCCAGATTTTATTTGCATTTGTAATATTTGTGATATTTGTGAAGTCTATTACACGCATGTAGAAGTAATCTGATTCTAAAGGCCAAGCCAGACACCAGAACAAAATACAGGTGACTGACAAAATGTATAACATCATAACACTAACAGCAAGAAGAGTGTTAAGGCGGTATACAAATGAAGTTCAACATTAAGTAAGAAATAGAGAAATTTTACAAGAAAACCAAGTTAATTTCACACCATGTCAGTAATGTACAGCAATAAGAAGCTTTTATGACTCCTAAAGTTACATCCTGAAAGACAGAATGACATCTCTTAAAAGATAAAACTGACACAGGGATCCAGTGCTAAAATATTACTCCATATCCTTAAAAGATATGTATCTTAGCAAGTGATGGTCCATGATACAATCTGTGAGAGACTATCGCACATCATCAATTCTGTGCATTGGCAAAGTCACACTGCAGTGCAAATACACTTCCTGAATCTTCTACCTGGTAGATGCCAATGGTCTAGCAATGTCAGGGCTACCAGTATGTGTAAATCTCAGTACAGTCATAATTCATGAGATTCAAAGCACACTCACTGTAGTAGAACAGACCACATATGACACACTTGAATCAGTCAAGACCTTAAAAAGCAGTACCACTTTGATGTAGTCAAAAACTTAAAGGATGACACAATATTTCATCTCAAGGATGATGTTATGGGGAAAAGGCAGGAAAATAGAGTTGAGGATTATCAGACTAGCCTTGATCTCATTCAGATTTGATGGGCTGAATGGCCTGATTCTGCTCCTTCGTCTTGTGCTTTTACAAGGAAATAATTCCTATATTTGTAAAACCAAGACGCACATACTCCCTTTCGATACTGCTTTGTATTTCAAGTCATGAGCTATTGGAGCTAATTCCTCATGAACTCATGGCTAATGATATTTACAAGGCAAGGTAAGATTTTTAATGGTATTTTCCAGATGGCATGAAAATGAGTGAAAGAGCAAAGTGTGTGGAGGACCTGAAAGTATGCAGAGGAATAGAGATAGATTAAGTGAGTGGGCAACGGTCTGGCAAATGGAATACAATGTTGATAAATGTGAGGTCATCCATTTTGGTCGAAATAACAGCAAAATGGACTATTATTTAAATGGTGCAAACATGAGCATGTAGCTGTGCAGAGGGACCTGCGTATCCTTGTGCATGAATCACAAAAAGTTGGTTTGCAGGTGCAGCAGGTATTTCAAAAGGCAAATGAATGTTGCCTTTATTGCTAGAGGGATGGAATTTAAAAATAGGGAGATTATGCTGCAACTGTATAGTGAGGCCATACCTGGAGTACTTTGTACAGTTTTGGTCTCCTTACTTGAGAAAGGGTGTATTGGCACTGGAGGGTGTGAAGAACGGGTTCCCTATGTTGATTCCAGATTTGAGAGGGTTAGCGTATGAGGAGAGACTGAGTAGACTGGGGCAATACTCATTGGAATTTAGAAAAATGAAGAGGAATCTTATAGAAACAGATAAAATTATGAAGGATTGGATAAGATAGAAGCAGGGAGGTTGTTACCACTGGCTGGTGAAACTAGAACTAGAAGGCATAGCCTCAAAATAAGGGGGAGTAGAATTAGGACTTAGTTGAGGAGGAACTTCTTCACCCAAAGTGTTGTGAATCTATGGAATTCCCTGCTCAGTGAAGCAGTTGAGGCAACCTTGTTGAATGTTTTTAAGGCAAAAATAGATTTTTTTGAATAGTAAAGGAATTAAGGGTTATAGTGAGTGGGCACGTAAGTGGAGCTAAGTCTATAAAAAGATCAGCCATGATCTTATTGAATGGCAGACGAGGCTGGATGAGCTAGATGGCCTACTCCTGCTCCTAGTTCTTATATCATTGCCATTGGAGTTTGGGTTCCTATGGGGCATAGCTCGAGGAAAGTAGCTGGACCACAATGATGTAGTTGGAGGATAAAAGTCACGCAGTCTTGTTCCTACAGAGGCTCATCCAGATTTGCTTTCACAACCTGTAATGTAAATTAAAACATAAGTTGAGAAGATAGATTTCAGTTAGTTCACCACTATCCTGAGAGGAATAAAGAAAAGTTTAAGACAGAAACAGCATGTGCAACTGCTTCCAGCATATGACCCTAGGCTTTGCTGATGTACAAGTTGTGGATTTGTAGTCTAAGTTATAACTAATGGGAACATGGCCTTTTGCGACTTTGAGGATGAAGGAGAAAAACATTCCATACCTCAGCCAAGAAGACAAGACAATCTGGACCATTTATTTTCCCCTACACTATCAACACAGCTCTGTAGTTAGCTGACAAATGATGCATTCACAGTGGGAAAAGCCAACAATTTTAGCTTGTCTGGTCTCCAAGATTAAGCAAACTTTTCACATCAAGACCGCCTAACTAGAGCCCCAATGGAAAATTGACTAAACTTACAAGGTGAGTGCAAGTGATAGTCTAGTGGGACGGAGTTTTCAACCATCTGGATAGGAGGCAGCTGCTCCACCACCTGTTTCAGTGGGTCATTTGACAGAATTAAAATACTGTACTGTTCAGGGCTGTGTTAATATTAAATATAATGTTCTAGGCAACATTTTACACCATTTTTCAAATTAAAACTGGCTTCTCCAATATCGCAATCTTTTCATTTAAAATTAGTAACACTACAACGTTAAAATTAAAATTTGATGAAATAATATTTAATTCCATAACTTAACTACTCTTCCTCTTAATAAAACTGATCAAATTATCCAAATAATGCAAGGTATAAGGAGGTAGGTCACCCTTGGTGTTGCTCAGTGATGGGTCAAAACTTAGTGCACAATTTCTGATGGTTATCATAAAGAAGACTGAATGTAACAATGTTTCACCTATGACATAGAAGCTTGTTTAATGAAGCAATTGTCTGGATATAGCTTTTACAAAGTAGGCAAGATGCCATTACATAAACCCACCCAACCCCTGCTGCTGGTGAAAATGTCATGCCAATCTTTGCTAATTTAGAAGTCACGTGGGTGCTGACATTGGTGGTCCATCTGCCATTTTGGATTCATTAATTTACAAGGAATGGAACTTGTTAACAACTCAATTGTTCATGATTTTTCACTGTTTGCTGCATCATTTGGACATCAGTTGTAAAGATGTTTGTGGGTCTTTTATATAATGCATAAGAGCAATAGAAAAAGCCTGTCATCAGGATTGTGGTTTGAAAGTACAAACAGGTTCTGATGGGGAAGATGCTTTCTAGTAGCATTTTTTACATCTTTTCTTCACTTCAATGTTTATAAGAGTAAGGGACCTTTAAAATTCTTAGGAAGACCGACTTTCAGTTGGTAGTATTATTCTTCTGTCACATAATGTCCTGGCTAACAGTGTCAATGGGCTGCAAAGTTTCCCCTGGAGCCACAGTTTATCAGAACCAACTAGTTATACATTCACAGCAAGATTTGGTTCATATTCCACTATGAATGTAACTTCAATAAAAAGACAACACTATTAATTTATAGTAACTCAAAGGCATAAGGACTGTCTATGTTGTGGTATCTATAATCAGGCAAGCAAATCATAAAAATGGCCCTGAATAACAACTGCAAGGATGGAAGGGAAGCAAAGAGAAACATTTATGATGGAAGTAAGACCATCAGATGTAGGAACAGAAATAGGCCATTTAGCCCATCGAGTCAGATCCACCTTTCAGTGAGATGGTGACTGATCTGTTAATGGTAAACTTAACTGTCCTGCTCTTTCCCCATAACCCTTACTGATCTATTTTATTCTTGAATATGCTTAACAACTACATCTCTACAGCTCTATGCAGTAAAGAGCTCCACAGATTTACTAGCCTCTCAAAAAAAAAAGTCCTCATCTCTTTCTTAAGTGGCTGACCCCCTAATCTGAGACTATGCCCATCGATCCTAGACTCTTCCAAAAATGTAAACAGCCTCTCTGCATCCACCCTACCAAGTGCCCTTAAGAACTGCATATATTTCATTAAGTTGCCTCTCATTCTTCTAAACTCAAATGAGTTCAGGCCCAAACTTCTCAACCTCTCCTCATAAGAAAATCTCTCCATACCCAGGAACATCCTAGTGAACCTTAAGTGTCTTTTGGATTTATAATTGCCTTCATTCATCCCAGATAGCCATTAATTGCCCATTCAATACTTAAATGGACATTCTCATATGTTGGAGGTAGTGGGAGTAGTCACCTCAGGCTCTATGTTTCCCCTAATTACCCTAAATCCTGGTGAATATGTTGCAACAAAATTGAGTTTAAAGACATTAAAAAAAACAAAATAAAATAACTGCAAATGCTGGAAATCAGAAACAAAAACAAAAATTGCGGGAAAAACTCATGATGTGAAGGAGCTGGTGTTGGACTGGGGTGGACAAAGTTAAAAATCACACAACACCAGGTTATAGTCCAACAGGTTTATTTGGAAGCACTAGCTTTTGGAGATTGCTCCTTTATCAGGTAGCTGATGAAGGAGCGGCGCTCTGAAAGCTAGTGCTTCCAAACAACCTATTGGACTACAACCTGGTGTTGTGTGATTTTTACCTCTGGAAAATCTCAGAAAGTCTGGCAGCATCTGTGGAGACAAAGTAGAGTTAACATTTTGGTCCACTGATTGGTCAATTTAAATGTACCAATCGCACAACAAGAATTGACATTGGTTCTTTATTTGAAACTAAAAATATAAACATAGTGAACTGGATGTACAGTATTTCTAATCCTGCTGCTTGCAGACTGACTAGAAGTCATAGACTAATTAAGGTACATTCACCTCATATCTCAAAATCTCCCTTTTTTCCAAACAAAGATTTACCTTTAAAGAATCAACTATTTCTGTGACAGCAAAGCAAAAAAAAAATTAAGTCTGAGTGAACTATTAAGCAAAAACTAAACATTTACAAGTATCTGAAACATCAGTGGTTTGCTTGTCTGTCTAGACTTAGCCATTGTGATCTTTGCAGGAGGCTGCTGTACAATTTCAGAATGTTAGTTAAGGTTGCTTTGTTTGTGTTCTCTTTTAGACTGTGTTCTGTTTGCAATAGTGTTACTCGGTGTTTCTGATTGTGGTATGGATCTGAGTTAGCATGTTTTGTGCATTGCTGTGAATAGCTATTCAGAGACTTGGGGATGTCTGTGCTGAAGGTGGTCTGACCATTTTAGGGTCTTGACAAATTGGAGGTGACTGTGCTCAATATGGAGTTACACAATAAAGCATATGAAGGTTATAGTTCTTATTTTCTTCCTCCATATATATATATATATATATATATATCCAAAAAGTATTTTCTTTATAGAAAATATAGTTATCTTTCCTTCTTATACATTATTGTTTTAAAACTATTTTATAATCATAGCATCATTATATTCAACAAAATTGTTGGTCTGACATGAAAACATAAGAAAAGAAGCAGAAGTAGGCTATCTCGCCCGTTGTCATTCAATAAGATCATGGCTGATCCTGTCATGGATTCAGCTCTACTTACCTGCCCACTCACCATGACCATTAATTCCTTTATTGTTCAAAAATCTATCTATCTTTACCTTAAAAACATTCAATGAGGTCGCCTCAACTGCTTCACTGGGCAGGGAATTCCACAGATTCACAACTCTTTGGATGAAGAAGTTCCTCCTCAACTCAGTCTTAAATCTGCTACCCCTTATTTTGAGGCTATGTCCCCAAGTTCTACTTTCACCTGCCAGTGGTATCCACCTCCCTGCTTCGATCTTACCTATTCCCTTCATAATTTTGTGTCTTTCTACAAGATTACCCTTCAATTCTTCTAAATTCCAATGAGTATAGTCCCAGTCCACTCAATTTCTCCTCATAAGCCAACCCTCTCAACTCTGGAATCAAATTAGTGAATATTCAATGTTATTACTACTCTTTCCTGTTATACTTGCAGTATGGCTCCAAACCGAAGTAAGGTTCTGCATACACTCCCCTATCCTATGCTATTCTAGTCTCAATGTGGAGAAAAGCAACAATTCACAGAAAAACTAGCAGAAAGATCAAGGCCAAAGGACAAGTTGCAAATAAATAGTCATGATTTTAAGGTGCCAGCGTTGGACTGGGGTGGATAAAGTTAAAAAAATACACAACACCAGGTTATAGTCCAACGGGTTTATTTGGAAGTACTAGCTTTCGGAGTGCCGCTCCATCATCACAACCACCTGTTGAAGGAGCAATGCTCCAAAACTAGTGCTCCCAAATAAACCTGTTGGACTATAATCTGGTGTTGTGTGATTTTTAACCAAATAAATATTGTGGTGGTCATTACATAAAATGAAAGAAAGCATGTCCAGCTTGGGAGAAACAGTATTTTAACTGTAATCTAAATTATTTTGCAAGTTAGTATTTAACTGGGAAGAAGACAAATAAGTCTATCAAGCTTCTGGAGACAATTACCACAGTGACATTGTAGTGAGGATTTTACGTAATCAAGTGTGACTACTAGACAGATGTCAGATGAAGATCTGGATGATTTAATCAACGCTTAGAGCAGGTTGGAAACTTGAAATCTCAAGGAGAAAAAAATGGCTTGTAATAAAGGCAATGTAGACAGTGGAACAAGAGCTGCTGTGCCAGATAGACTCTAATACTTCGAATAACATTGAGTTTCAAGGCTTTTTATAGGAGTATGTCAGATGGCGATCTAAAAGTGAAACCACCTGAAGGAAAAATTGAGATTCCGGGATTGGTTGATGCTCACCTCGAGAGGACAAATTAAACTGAGGGCCCAATACTACGGCAAGGCAGAAAGTTCCAAGTATTAGGCACAAAGATAAAGCCACTCATTTCAGCAAAAACTGGTCAAGAGCTTGGACTGGAAAAGCTAAAATGTTTCAGACTACAGTTGCAGTGTTTTGCAGATCACATTGACTGATGAATAGACAAACAAACAGCTTGAGACAGAAAGAGTTCAATTGCAGGAACACAAATAAAATTTGATTCCTAAATAAAGAAAAAAAGCAAATCTTGCCTTGTCAAACACAGCAATGAAAAGAAAATGGTGTCTAACGCCACAGTGTAAAGCAGCTAAGAAGGTGTTCAACCAGAACCAAAGAGTACATCAATCCAACTGGCAGAAGTGGGTGGGATGCTCTTCGGAGGATCAGTATGGAGTTGATGGGCCGAATGGCCTGACTCCACATTGTAGAGGTTCTATGTTCCTCCAAGATGCTTTGTGGGACTGTTTGGTTTGTGCCCTCCAACATGAAGCCATCCAACGGAAGCGACTAACAAAGGATGACTTGGATTTCAAGACGGCTTTTGAAATCACTACCTCAGTGGAGTTGGCTGCCAGTGAAGCCATGCCTGGGTACATAAAGTAGTGGAAGCGTGGCAGAGTGTGGTGCCAACCATAGAGTGTCGCCGATGTGGTGTCAGTGGCCACAAGGAGTCAGCGTGTGAGACTCAGGAAGCCCAGTCCTGCAGGTGTAAGTGAGTGCACCACTTTGCCTGAAATCATTGGGTACATCCCAAACAAGTCTTGGCTGAGAGCAGTGCTTGGGTGAATGGGGGTGGGGATGAAGGTGATAGGTCAGAGAGGAGGGTGGAGTGGATAGGTGGAAAGGAAGATAGGCAGGTAGGACAAGTCATGGGGACAGTGCTGAGCTGGAAGTTTGGAACTGGGGTGAAGTGGGGGAAGGGGAAATGAGGAAACTCTACAAGGAGCAGCCAACTGCTCCTTGGCTGAGAGCAGTGCAAGATAGTGGAAGAATGGTTTTCTGTTGACTTAGAGTGGCTTGTTTGGTTTAAGAGGTGTTGAAATAAATCACAATTGAGAAAAATAGTAGCTCTGGGTAACAGGATTAAGATAGCATGCAAAAGCTTCTTTGTAAACACACACCTGCTGTTGTTTATACAGAGACAGCTGGATAAAGACACCCTTGAGTATGCTGATCAAAGAATTCTATAGCTAGCTGATCTAAAGTCTGAGATTCATCACAAGTACATTCACCTAAGATTTCCAGATTATCATTCTTACAGATTTTGAATATACATAAATATATGTATATATTTTAAAATACAATAGGCAATAATTTTGGAATAACTTTGGACAGACTGCCTTAGACAGTCAGGAAGAGTACTCACACAGCTAGCTGTGAGGTTGAATTACAGGTGCAGAAGTCAGCAGTTTTTGAAATAAAAGAGGTGTGTATGTAGTTGTGGGTGTGTGCTGCCCCTTTAAGTGAGTGGGTCAGGTGACCTGGAAGGCTGAGCGTTGGGCAGTGTAGATCCAAGAGTGTGGCTGTAAAGACATGTAACAATAAACTGTTCCCAGTTCAAGTTTCTACAGATTTACCTTATGGTCTTTTTATAATTAGACTCAAACACATCATGTCACCTGTCATTTCCAGACAAGGATGCATTGTGAAAGCCCCAAGGACCGAAATAAGAGTGTCTGATAAACATCAGGTCCATAAGGCTACCTGTCACTGACCAACCAGTCACATGATTAATTTGATTGGGTGAGGATGTAATTAATTAATAATATAAGTGGCCTGTAATTGCTAAAGGTGGGCTATTAATAAATGTATAAAAAAATGTATGTTTTTCAGTTGTTCAGCAAAGAAGCTTCTACACCTTCACAGGTTTCTTCCCACTGCTGTAACTTTAATAAACTCCCTGATGTTGGAAGGGAACCATGGGCGTTGAGCGATTTATTTCATCATTCCACCCCAACATAAGACAAGAGGAGTCAACAAAAAATAATACTGAAAACAAGCCATAAGGTCAGTGCTGCCAGCCAAGAGGTAGACTGGGAGTCAGCTGGGTCTGCGAGAGGCCCAGAGTCAGCAGAGTTTCTGTTACACATTCCATTTGTATGGGGTGAAGCTGATCGTTCTTCCCAAATTAGTGGGGAAGACAGTAAACGTGGAAGTGGATATGGTCACAGCAGTTTCTCTGATTCCAGAATCAATCTACAGGGAGAGGTTTAAAGGCACTGCAATTGAAACTGGACAAGGTTACACTATGGGCATACATGGAACAAGTGGTGCCACTGAAAGGCTGGAGGATCAGTGTGAGAAACAAAACTCACTCACAAATCAGCCTGAGACAAAGCCTTGGAAACAAGAACAATTTATTCCGACCTTGCAAGTACCGGACGCCTCTGCAATCAAGCAAAAATGCGCGCGTAACAAAGCATGTAAACTTTCTTTGTTCAGTTTGCAAGTTGCTGAATCAGGCCTCCCTTTTCTCATTGGTCTAATCTCATCCTATCATAAGCCGGTTACCTCACTTGTTTTTCCCTAATTTTCCTTATCTGACTACCCTGCTGTCCTTGTCCTTGTCTGTTACAGCCTGTCTGTTATTTTATCCAGTTCCCCTTATCATACTATAAGCTTAATGTGAAATGCCACTACTGCTTATTTTGTGGTCAGCTACAACACTTTAAATGTTATTTCTTAGTTTAAAACTATTTCTTAAACAAAAACCTCTATATTTGTTAAAATCTTAGTCTTAAGTATGCTGCAAGAATCCCGCGACCGTTTGTGTAATGTTCCCCTTCCCCACAACACCCCCTCACCCATCTGCAAAAACAACATCTCTAATCACCACCACCTGCAGAAACTACATTTCTAATCTCCCACATCAGTGTGCAGAATTAACACTTGACATAGTAAGAGGCAAATACCTTTCATCATCCAGAGACTCCTGGTTACAGAAAATAAAGTTGAACTACATGTGGTTAATGGGCTGGCAGACTCAGGCATGAGTTTGCCAGAGATCCTAAAGATGTCTTCAAGGAAACCCCAGGGAAATGAAAGGAGTCAAAACTAAACTGCAGCTGAAGCCAGAGACTTAATTGAGGTTTCATACAGTCCAGTATGCCACCTGTGGAGTGAGGTGGAACTGAAATGGCTGGAGAACTTGGGACCAGTATCATCAGTGAATAGGCCCCTCCCATCATTCTGGTCTTACAAACAGATGGTGCAGTGAGGATTGTGGTGACTAAGGTCACAGTCAATTCAGTCCTGAGTGCAGATCAATACCCACTTCCACTCATTGAGGATCTGTTCAGTTGACTGGCTGGGGGAAAGAAATTCTCAAAAATGGATCTGTTGCAGGCCTACCTACAGAAGGGGTTCATGAAGAAGTTCAAGCTGATGCTGATGATAGTGACCCATAGGAGGCTGTATGGTTATGAGGCGTTTCGTTTGGCATTGTGTCAGTGCCAGTTCTATTCCAGAGGGCCATGGACCAAATTGTGAAGGAGTTGCCAGGCGTCTAGTGTTATGTGGACAATATTTTGATTATTGAATCCTCTGAAGAGAAGCATTTGAGAAACCCAGAAGAAACCCTAAAAAGATTGCAGAAGCCTAGTAGCCTACAGGTTAAAAGGGAGAAATGTAAGATTTTTTTGGGACTGTATTGAGTACCTGGGTCATGTAATCAAAGGTGAGAGATTACACAAGGCACCCAAGAAGATGGAGGCTATCATGAAATCTTCTGGATCAGAGAATATGTCTCAACTGAGATCGTTCTTGAGCCTTGTGAATTATTATGGCAAGTTCATATCGATCTGGCAACTGTGCAGAAAGCCCTGCATTGGTGGCTGAGCAAAAGGCAGCAGTGAAAATGGATCTAGGAATGTGAGGAGGCTCACCAGGTGAAGCAAGCCCTTAAAGGTTGGAAAGGTTGACTCCTTTTCACCTGCAGCTGCCACTGCACTTGGTGTGTGAGGCCTCGTCCTATGCAGTTGGGGCTGCACTGTCACACATCCTGCTGAATGGAGAGGAAAGGCCCATTGTTTTCACATCCAGGTCACTAATAAAGATGGAGGAGAAATATGCCCAAGTGGAAAGGGAAGGATTGAACATTGGGTTAGTATTAAGAAGTTCACCCAGTTCCTTTAGGGCAGGCGCTTTGTGCTGCTGACCAACCACAGACCTTTAAGCTTCATTTTTGACCATATATGGGGATACCATCAATAGTGAAAGTACACCTGCAGATATTGACACTGGATCTGTCGGCAATCTTCAGGAAATCTGTTAGTAACAGGCAGAGAAGCACAGCTGTACAGATGCCCTGTGAAGGTTGTCACCACCAGGGGACACAGTTGTTCCTGAAAATTATATACTTTTCCCAGAAAGACAAGGTACGGCAGTGTTAGTGATAGTGAGGCAGGTGCGCAGCACTACTCAGTTTTGAGCCGAATGATGGACTTGGTCCTGAGAGGAAGGATTTGTCATAGAAACTGCCCAGAATTACACCCTTACCTATCCAGGATGTGGGAGCTGTCTGTATCAGATGGGTGTATCATGGGGAGAGTGAGAGTTGTTATCCCTTCCCCGTTAAGAGGAAAGGTGCTGGAACAAATGCGCCAAGGGCAGCCTGGCATAGTGCAAGTGAAGGAAATAGCCAGGGACTACTCTTGATGGCTGAATGGGGACTTTCAGGTTGAGGAGAAAATGGGATCATGACAATCCTGTCCATTAGTAAGGAAGGTGCTGCCATTATCACCCCTTCACCCATGGGAATGGCCTCAATCACCATGGCAGTAGATTCATGTCGATTTCACAGGACCAGTAGAGGGAGAGATGGTACTAGTGGTCATGGATGCCCACTCCAAGTGGCCCAAGGTGGCAGTATCAGCAGAAGCAACAATACACTGACTGGATGAAATACTTACCAGGTTCAGGAACCCTGAAAAAGTTGTGAGCAACAATGGTCCACAGTTTATGGGCATAAGATTTTGATTATTATCTGGATAATCACAGAATCTCACATTGGCTCCATACCACTCTGCAACAAATGGCCTGGTGGAGAGATTTGTATAAACCTTGAAGCAGGCCTTAAAGGCCTAACAAGGGGAGGGGTTGCTGAACAGTTACTCAAGTCCCTCAGAATGTACAGGAAAATGCCACACAACAATGACCCAGTGGTCGCCTGTTTCCCTAATGTTCAGCTGCCAGCTGAGAACCATGTATGACGTACGTGGCCAGAAGAGAGCAGACAGGTGGGCAGATCACCAGAAGGGCAGGAACCTCAAAGTCTAAGATATTCCAAAAAGCAGAGACTATATTGGCCAGAAATTATACATCTCGGGAAAAATGGATCCCAGTGCTGGTGGTGGCTCAAACAGGATCATTGTCATTTACATCAGAGACCAGGGATGAACTGGGCTGGAGGGGACAGGCGAACTGGCTAGTCACCACACCTCACCAATGGGGGGGAGGTCCCTCAAAACACCAGATTGTCCAGATGGAACCAGGGGCGTTGACTGAGTCATGTGTCCAAGGAGGAGACAACAGCTATGTCACAGGGTAACAACAGCCAGAGAGGGATCTATCTGCTGAACAGCCGGAACTTCCAGACGTCCAGTTTAGTGCACCAGGAAATGTTCCTGAGGCAAGGAGACGGTCTTCTAGAAACCACCAGCCCCCTGACACAGTGATTATGTCAATGTAGACTACAGAAGCAATGGCTTGCATAAGAAGGAAGGGGGGTGTGGGGGTGGGGTTTGGGGGGGATGGTTGTTCTCCCATGTTTTCCATTCTTCTATAAATATTCCTGACACACGGTTATGGTGCTGTATAATATTTAAAATTGTGTATATATGCTCATTAATAGGGGTTTTTGAAATAAAGGAGGGACAGGTGTGTATGTAGTTGTGGGTGTGTGCTGCCCCTTTAAGAGAGTGGGTCAGGTGACCTGGAAGACTGAGCTTTGGGCAGTGCAGGTCCAAGAGTGTGGCTGTAAAGACAAGTAACAATAAAATGTTCCCAGTTCAAGTTTCTACAGATTTACCTTATGGTCTTTTTATAATGTATAATTAGACCCAAACATGTCACATTATCTGTCATTTCCAGACCAGGAACACAGCAAGTAATTTACCACAAACTTCTAATATTAGTCTGTCTTTCTTTCCCAGGTTACAATTCCGGTGGCTTTACTAATGTGACAAATTCACTCATTCTCCTTTATTGTTTAAAATAGTGTCTTTAAATCAATATATTAAAGTGATTTTACACAAAATTATGGGCTGAATTAACTGTGCCAATGGCTACTGGATTCACTGCATTGATTTTCCAGATCAGAGGGACATTGATGTTGCTGTAATGTTCATTTGCTGGTTAGGATTTCTGTCATAATCTTTAATCATTTTCAGAATGGGATCATTAGTTGGACGTCCAGCATGATTTTCACTGCCAAGATAGCATAGGTATTAACAACACAAAACATACTGAGGGATCTGCAGGGTAAGACAACACCTAAAGAAAATAGGAACTTGAGTGTTGTAATACTCAGCAGAGATGTAAGCCTGCTGAAGGCTGGATTAAAGGGAAATGGATAAGATGCCTCACCATTTCCTTTATCTGAAACCTCTCTTGCTATTTGGGTAAGGTAGAAAAGGAAAAGGCAGCTGCTAGCACCATTAGCACAAACGCTGGCCCGTTTTTGTTACACCATCCTTTTCTTCCATCATCCTTTCCACCCTCATTGCCTGCAGTGATTCTAACCGACATTCTGTTGAAACAGAACCTGACTCCATCTGATATCCACACAGGTGCATGTTTTCCAGAAGAGTTTAATGGATAGGAATTATAAGTAAGAAACCTAATTGGTTTTCTCACTCTTGATCTGCATGGCATAATATCACACGTTCTCCTGGGTGGGAGATAACATTTTTCAGGTAGCACATAACAACTTGCCAAAATGGTCGAAATAAGAGGACAGGTTGTAATTAATAATCAGCTAGCAGGCTGCAGATGGAAACAGATGCCCTGACAGCTCCAGGTCACTGAAATATTGGAAAGTTGCTGGCTTCTTGAACAGAAAAACACAGGTCCATGGGGGAAGTGAGACTGGTAGGCTGGAGTGGTAAGTGTCCTAGGTGTATCATGCATTCAATTTTAATCCCATAAGACAAAGTTTCTTCCAGTTCCTCTTTGACTCAACAAATAGCTGAGACTGGCTGGACCATGAGCAGTGCAATTCCGAAACAGCACTGATATTCAATTTAAATTCAATTAAATATTTAAATCTGCTTTGCGGATATTCATCTAGGCTGCCTGTTCGGAAAACCCCAACACAATGGAACTGGCCATCGTGAAATTGGGACTGCCGTGACTGGTTAGTCTACATTATTTTTACAATGTTAGCATTCCATTTTCATTGGGTGAGAGAATGTGCAAACCATAACTGTATTTTTACAAGATAAATTGTTGGCTGTAGGAGTTAAGAGCATCTACAGAGGGGGTTTTGCTGAGTGATGAATTAGAGGAGGTTACAAGTTTATAGGGAGAGTGCAAACAAATGGTATAAATTTTAGATTTCTGGCTCTTTGCTGAAGTAATGGAGCTGTGAGCTTTTGTGGTTCTATTAAACATTTATATAGGAAACCCTTCAGGACATTGTTAACAAAGCCATGGATTCACATGTCCCAGTTTTTACAGAGATAGATATGGGAGCAGCATTCGGACAAACTATCAACAGGAGACAAAGCTATTATTCTGGACACAATTATTAAAAGTGAATATGTTAGCTAATACTGCAGTTGTTGATTTCAGTCATTCTAATATCTGTGTTCGTGAGTTTAGTCACAAGTGAACAATGAATGATTCTGAGAAGCTCCAGACCCTGAAACATAGAGAAAGAGAGAGCGCTTGATTAAGTGGTTCAGTTCCACTGAGAAGTTCTGTAGATTAAAGAGGTAGAAACCATAGATTTTTTGGGAGAATAGTAAAATGAGAAAATGACAGCTGGAAATCATAATGCAATGCAATTAATGGGATTGGTAAACATGCTCAAAAGTTAATGATTGAACAATGCAAACATAAAAGAGTTCATCCATTTTAATTAATCAAGTTCAACAATCAATTATTAATTATGATTATTGATTAGCAAGTCTTAATAATTTCAGTATCTCATCCAATTATTGTACAACAATGGTGATGTGCTGTTACTTTTGTGATAGCAAACACATTAAATCAGCACAGGCAGTGACTATCAAGAACAGTTACCATCCTAATTTGTGGTGATTAATACAGATTACTCTTCACCTTGGCTGGTATTTTAGACACAATAACCTGCAACTTACACCTGCACCATCACTCCTTGCATGCCAAACAATAGTGCATCAAATCCCTGAGTCTCCAGATGCTGATGCGGAACTCTCCGAAATAGATTAAAACAGGCGACTCAGGAATTTGATGCAAAATTGTTCGGCATGATTTGCAGAATAATACCACAGAGTACATAGAACAGGTTTGTAAATTTTATCAAGATAAAGGTGGGGAAAGGCAATTTGGTGGTGATCTGTAGGGATAGCATTCCATTTGGAACATGGTGGCATTATAATGTGCACAAATATCATGAGAAAAACATTCTGTATTTTGAGATTTCTTAGCCGGTAGAATGTGAACTATTCCCTGTAGGAATAGTTGGATATTTTGATAGATTTTGTTTCTTAATTACAGTATGTCATTAAATATTCCAAATTATAATGAGGACTGTTAAATACAATGTAAAGAAGAATTCTTATAAATTAACTTTAATTTGCATTTTGTACAATGTATGGTTATTAATCTAATTAATACCCATTTAAAATGACAGAATGGAATTTAGAAGTGCATTCTACCTGAGATTTTAAAATACATTTAATTTTCCAATTTCACACTCTATTTAGACAGAACACTGAACACATTAATTAGAGCTCTGGCTAACATTTCAGAAGCAATTCATTCTTTGTTAATTTGCCATATGGTGAGGCTCATTAATCGCAAACAAACTAAATAAGACAACATGCGACTCTGAGCTTGTTGCAAAGGCAATATTTGCTGGAATTGGAGATCTCGGCCACAAAGTTGGACAGAGCCTAAAAATAGCTGGGTGGGTCAGAATGCACCCGTTGATTCCTAAATCAATGATTGCGGCATGAAGTCAGCACTTAGTGCACTGTTGATGGCTACATGCCTGACTGAGAGGAACAGAATCGTGAGAGGTTAGCACAAACTCCAGCTAGCTTGAACTGCTTAAAATGCTCTTGGAAGAGATTTGTATCATGACTAGAGCAGGTGCAGTAAGTGAATTAAAAAAAGAGATTTTTGGCATGGAGAACACTCTATAGCACAACATGACAGAGAATGGTTCCAAAGTTGTTCAGATTTACTTAGATACTTTGGTGTAGAAAGTGTTAAGAAGAGCTATTATTGATTTACAAGTGGTTTGGAATCCCTCTAGAGAACTTTGTAAAGATAAGAGGACTGAATAGTCATAGTGTTAACTGCCAGAATTCAGGTTTGTGTGACCTGGACGCAGAAGGTACAGTGATTTCACCGAAGTGCCAAATATCAGTGAATGCAACTTCAATTACTGCATCCCACCAACTCTACCACTATTCTCAATGTGCCAAAAACCACTCATTCAGTCACCAACAGTCAGAACTATTTCTAATATCCATAGCTTCACCTTTTCCTTACTCACTACAGCAAGACTCATATCCACATCTCACATTTCCCACACACAGTCAGATATTCAAAGCATGGCACCAGCATCATCCAATTAGTTTTCACCATGGCCTCTAACACAAATCACTCACTCCTGTTGGAGAAGTGATGCCTTACCAGATACAGCAGGAGCTAACTGATGAAGGATAGGCTTAGCTGCATGTCCTCTATCCTAATAAAGGAGGCAGTGCTGATTGTCACTGACTGACCTTGACTAAGGCTACAATGAGCAGCAGGGATGACAGCATTCTTCAATATAATTGCCTTATAGTCACTTCCTCCTCATTTACAAACTACCGGTGATATGAGCGCACATCTCAGCACAATCCTTGTGCCTTGTGCCTTTTTCCTTCCAGATGCCTATGTAGCCAGGCACTGATGGAAGAGCTAGAGGTGAAGGGGCAGGAAGACAGTGATGAAGAAGAAGCATCAACACTCAAATACTGACACTGTATCTACTTTAGAGGATAGTTTAGAATTGCATGTAGTAAGACATTGGTGAGCAGCAGTCAGGATAGGGAACAAGTTAATGCAAGTGCCAGCCTATCTGAGGATAAAGTCACACATAAATTCCACTGTTGAAGGCTCAGATAAGAAATTTGATGGGGCAGCCTATGGAAGAAATTTGATGGGTATTGTGAAAATCCACTTCATGGTTTATATGTTTTAGAGTATAGCCTCTAGGTCAGAGATGAAAGTGTTAACTGTAAGTGAAATAGACAAAACCTGGCTAAGAACCTTGATGCAATAGTAAATCAAACAAACTTAAAATTTAAACAATTTCTGTTTCTCTAACAATTAGGTGAGAATTGCTGGTAATTAAAACTGAAACAATGAGCAACCCAATTCTGGGCCTCTGGGTACAGCCAGGGTGTAAAACTTCATTTGAAATTTCTCTATTAAAAAACAATTTCCCATTAAGAATTCCCTGATCTATTGTGAACATACCAATTTCATTAAAATATAAACAAAGATCAGTTGGATACTGGCGATCTGGAACAGAATAGAAAGTGCTTGAGAAACTCAGGAGGTCTGGTAGCCCATAGAAAGACAAATAAAGCAACATACTGAGTTCCATGACCCTTCATCTGAGGAGCAGGAGAATTGATGTTTCAAGCATAAGCCCTTTATCAGAACAGGGTCACTGGATTTGAAGGGGTAACTCTGTTTTTCCCTCGAGAGATAATACCAGACCTGCTGAATTTCTACAGCATCTTCTGTTTTTGTTTCCAACTTCATTTGAAAGAGCCATTGCCTCAGTAAGTGTGATGGGGGTGAGACGTGATGAGGGATTTGCTACAGAAAATAAGCAAAACAAATGAACAAGTATTTTCAGCTTTGGAGAAAAGGAAGCTTTGTTCAAGAAGTGTATTGCCAAAATGTAGTGATTGCAATAAGCTCAGCTGGGTAGGTCACAAAGAAGATGAGTTCGCTGGTTGAGGCTGTTAATCTGGTCCAACAGGCAGTCCTGGCTGACAGGTAAGACACGGAGTGACAGACCTCCTGTTCACTCTGAGAGCTGGCTCTGAGTGTCAAGTACTATGGACATGTAAATAAAGTGTCATTTGGTGACAGGATACTGGCTTCAGTGGAATTATTTCACCAACATTATTCAAGGTTCATCTCTGGCTTTAAAGTAAGATTCAAAAACAAATTGCAGTTTTTTCTTATTAATGTAACAAACATTAGAAGTAGAAATAAACACAGCTATTAATAAAAACCAAAAGAACTGCAGATGCTGTAAAACAGAAACAAAAACAGTAATTGCTGGAAAAGATCAGCAGATCTGACAGCATCTGTGGAGAGAAATTACAGTTAATGTTATGGCTCTGGTGGCCCTTCCATAGAACAGCTATTAATAATATTGGTATTATCAAGAAAATATAAGTCAGAGCAGTAGGTGGAGCTGAGAGGATGTAGAATATTTTGGAAAGAAAGGACTATTAAATTGGGCAGGTTTATCACCTTATCAATAAGGGTTGGCATAATTACTTAAAGTAACAGAAGGTGCTATGGCATAACTGTTACAAGTAAAAGTGAATAAAAATAGCAACGTCTACAGCAGAATCGTGGGAGGTGCTGCAGAAGAGTGAAATATACAATGAAAAAGCATGAAACCCTTAGGGTAAAATGTAAGAGCAACAAGCCCAGAGAAATATGGATGTTTAGAAGTGTTTAGGACTGGTTAAGGAGAAGGGGAGAGACAGATAATAAGTTCAAAGTTTGGGAGAAGATTTGTAGCTCGGGTGCTCGTGTTGTGGTTCTGTTCGCCGAGCTGGGAATTTGTGTTGCAGACGTTTCGTCCCCTGTCTAGGTGACATCCTCAGTGCTTGGGACCCTCCTGTGAAGCGCTTCTGTGATGTTTTCTCCACCATTTATAGTGACTTGTACCTGCCGCTTCCAGTTGTCAGTTCCAGCTGTCCGCTACAGTGGCCGGTATATTGGGTCCAGGTCGATGTGCTTATTGATTGAATCTGTGGATGAGTGCCATGCCTCTAGGAATTCCCTGGCTGTTCTCTGTTTGGCTTTTGTACACCAGAACTGCAAAAAGAGGAAGAAGAACACCTATATAATGTATTCGCCAAAAATGGATACCCCCGCAATTTCATCAACAGATGCCTAAGGGAAAGACAACTGAATGAGGACATGCCACAACCCAAAGGACTAGCCACACTACCATACATCAAAAACATTTCTGAACTGACAGCCAGACTACTGCGACCGCTAGGACTCATAACAGCACACAAACCAACAACCACTCTCAGACAACAACTCACCAGGAGGAAGAACCCGATACCCAACATGAGCAAAACCAATGTAGCGTACAAATTCCCATGCAAGGATGCACAAAACACTACATAGGACAAACAGGAAGACAGCTAACGGTCCGCATCCATGAACACCAACTAGCCACGAAACGACATGACCAGCTATCCTTAGTAGCCACACACTCAGATGACAAGCAACATGAGTTCGACTGGGACAACACTACTACTTTAGGACAAGCCAAACAGAGAACAGCCAGGGAATTCCTAGATTCCACAGATTCAATCAATAAGCACATCGACCTGGACCCAATATACCGGCCACTGCAGCAGACAGCTGGAACTGACAATCGGAAGCGGCAGGTACAAATCACTATAAATGGCGGAGGAAACATCACAGAAGCGCTTCACAGGAGGCTCCCAAGCACTGAGGATGTCACCTAGACAGGGGACGCAACGTCTGCAACACAAATTCCCAGCTCGGCGAACAGAACCACAACAATAGATAATAAGTGCAAAGGAAGTAGGACAATGGAGGAGCATGGAAAGTGCAGCAGGGAGCTCAAGAAAGCAATTAGGAGAGGAAAGCCGGGGCATGAAAAAGTGCTGTTGGGCAAGATTAGGGAAAATCCCAAGACATCCTACAAATATTTCAAGGGGACAAGAATAACTAAGGTAAGAGTAGGGCCATTAGGGACCAACAGGACAATCATTGCATGAAGCTGGAGGACATTGATAGTGTGTTAAGTGAATACTTCACATCTGTCTTTACTCGGGGAAGTAGATGCAAGTACAGTATTTGAGAAGGTGGATTGTGAAGTCCTTGAGCAGTTTGACATAGGGAGTGAGGAAGTACTGGATTTTTTGGTGGATTTGAAAGTAGACAAATCCTCAGGCTTGGATAAGGTGTATCCTAGGGTGCTGGGGAGGAAATAACAGGGATGCTGATTCCAGATTTTTAAATTGTTTCTTGCCTCAGGAGTGGTGCCAAAGGACTGAAGGAGAGCAAATGTGGATCCATTTTACAAAAAGGGTGGTAGAGATAGATTCGGAAACTGTAGACCAGAGAGTCTCGGATCAGTGGTAGGGAAACTATTGGAAAAAATAGTGAAGAAGAAAATTAATCTTCATATACAGAGGTAAATTTTAATCAGGGATCATCAGCTTGGCTTTGACAGAGAGAGGATATGCCTAACAAATTTGATTAAATTTGTTTAAGCAGCTGGCCAAGTGTGTAGATGAGGGTATGGCGGTTCATGTAGTTTATATGGTCTTCAGCAGAGCCATTGACAAATCTCACATAGGAAACTGAGAAAGAAAGTAAAAGCTATGGGATACTGAATAATTTGGCAAATTGGATCCAAATTTGGCTCGGCGGTGGGAGTCAGAGGGTGGTAGTAGAAAGCTATTTGTGTGACTGGAGACCAATATCCAGTAGCGTTCCACAGGGACAAATGCTGGGTCCTTTAATATTTGTGATATTCATAATGAGAATATGGGGTGGGTGATAAGTAAATTTGCGCATGACACACAGATTTTCCGGGTGGTTGACAGTGAGGAGGAAGGCCTCAGGTTCAGGAGGTCTCGGTGAGTTAGTCAAATGGGCAGATCAGTGTCAAAAGGAATTTAGCTCCGATAAATGTTGGATGATGTAGTTTGAAAGAAGCAACAAGACAAGGATGTACTCAATGAATGGCAGGTCACTAGGAAGCTCAGAGGAACATAAAGTGCATGTCCACAGACCCTTGAAAGTGGCAGAACAGGTTAACTAGGAGGGCTAGTCAAGATGGCATGCTGAATGCTTGCCTTATCAGTCGAGGTTTGGATCATAAGAGCGGGGAGGTTATGTGGGAGCTGTAAGTAACTTGCTTAGGCCACAGCTGGAGTACTGACAGCAGTTCTGGTTACCACACTATTGGGAGGATGTGAGTGCACTGGAGAGAGTGCAGAGGAGATTCACCAGGATGTTGCCTGGGATGGAGCATTTCAGCTATGAAGAGAGGCTAATTAGGCTCATGTTGTTTTCTTTGGAGCAGAGAAGGTTGAGGTAGGAACTGAGAGACGTATAGGATCATGACAGGCATGGACAGTGTGAATAGAAAGTAACTGCTCCCCTTAGCCAAAGGGTCGATAGCAAGGGGAACATAATTTTAAAGTGAAAGGCAAGAGGCTTAGAGGGGATTTGGGGAAAAAAGTTTTTCACCCAAAGGGTGGTGGGGGTTGTGAAATGAACTGCCTGGAAAGATAGTTGTTGCAGGAAACCCCACAACCTTTGAAGTATTTGGATGAACACTGAAAGTGTCATAACATTCAAGGCTATAGCCCCATAGCTGGAAACTGGGACTAGTGTAAGTTGTAGCATATCTTTGGCAGTACAGACTTAATGGGCCAAAGTGCCTCTTTTATAGTGTATGATTCTTTGATCATATCTGGGAACTATGATGCTTTAGCAATTTGAAATTACTATTGAAACCAGATTTTCTCATAACACTCGCAGTCTGCATCTGGCGCGTTTGCCTTAAATTCAAATTGGCGTGGATATAAGTGACCCTCGACAGCCTTTCATTCCGGCTACTGTATTTGGGCCATTTGTATTTTCTCACCATCTCTTGAGGAAGCAGTCAATTTAGAATGGTTTTCGATATTTTGCAGTCTTAAATCTTTTGGAAAATACAGAATCATAGAATGGTTCCAGCAGACATTAATTTCATCGAGTCCACGCTAAATCTGTCTCTCAAGGGCTATTAGGGATGGGGAAGTAAATGTAATCTGGTCAGTGATACCCACATGTTGGAAAGAAACAAAAAATAGAAATGAATTCAATTTAACTAGTTTCAATTCCTCACTCTTGTAGACACGCAAATCTTTACTTTAAGAAATTTATCCAATTTCCATTTGAAGACAACAATTACATCTGACTTTGTCACTCCTGCAAGCACAAAGATCAGAACAACTTGCTGCATTAAAAAAAAAGCTTCTCCTTCACATCATCTTTGTTTTCTATCATCAATCAGCTAACAACTATAATTCTCATCGTCCACAATAGACTCATTAAACCACATGGTTCAGGACAACACTAGAATCTTGGGGCATCCAGAAGATCAACTTGCCCAACAAGTTCTGAAGGAGAGTCATTGGACCCTAAATGTTAACTCTGCTTTCCCTCCACAGATGCTGCTAGACTTGCTGGGTTTTTCCAATAATTTCTGTTTTGGTTTCTGATTTCCAACATTTTCAGTTCTTTGGGTTGTTTTTTGCCAAGTGTGAGCTATGGTTGCAGCTCAAATTTTACAGGCAAAATTGACATTCTGTAATTTGAGCACGAGATTGTAACTGCAGCAACTGGAATTCACACCTTTTACTTCCATAGTAATTTCATCTGCGGATTGTTATCATTTGGGCCAATGTATGATGCAGGAAATCAGGGGAGGAATTTCATTGGATCTTTATTCCGATTTGCAGCTGAAATCATTGACTGAATGTAAAATTGGCTGCATCCTGCATCAGCTAAAGAACACAAGCAAATCACAGGAAACAATATTTGTTAGTGCAAAGGTCAAGTGCTGTGAGGGTCAAATGTATTGTGCACATGTGCTGAGAACTGACAATATTGGATGGATGGGGCACAAGACTCAAGGTTTTATTTGTGACTCTTAACTGACTCCAGGGAAAATAGAATCCACAAAGTAACTTGATAATAAATCAAACAATATCTGAACACACAACTGTTGCAGTTTTACAAATAATCCATTGTAAAGAAAGGAATACATGTGTGGTTCAGTAGAAGAATGAACCGTTCAGATTTACAAATCCTTATTTATTGATTGATTTAAAATCCATTTGCGGTTTAGAATTTTCTAATAGGGTTTAAATGACAAAACTTTCCAATCCTTTATGTGCTTGTCAGTGCTGTGTTTTAAAAGAAACTGCAGCCTCTTGTGTTATGGTGGCCTTACTTATAATCTAGGGTCTTGCTGAGAACATACTCAGTTTATTACTTGTCACTTCTATGCCATTATAACAGATTACTGAAGTGTAAAGTGTTTTGGGCCTGAGGGCAGATTACAAATTTAGAATAGATCATACTCTGTCATTTTGTGATCTGTCCTTTGAAGAAAAGCATAACAGAGTTCAGCAATATTTTTTATATTGCATTTATTTCTTTAATGTGGAGTACTGCTATACAAATTTTATTGATGGACCTTTAGATAAAAGTGACTGCCTCCGATAACCCATATGGCAAAGAAACAAAAAGTTTGTATTGTTCTTGTTCCTATTGGAAGTATATAATATTTTTGTTGTCTTTTGCTCCTATTTTGTTTTTGCCACTGTGATCATAATAAAGTACATTACATCATTTATGACAGAGAAGGAGGCCAATCGGCCCATTGACTTTATGTCAGCTCCTTCCCAGCAGCCCCATTCCACTGGTCCCTATCGCCATACAAGTTTATTTCCTTCAAGAATTTCTTGTCTGAAATCATTTGATTGTTTTAACATCTACCACCTTCGTGCGAAGAGGGGTTCTGGATCATTACCACTTCCGATGTAAAACATCCTTCCTCACGTTTCATCTGCATAATTTATCCAAAATCTTAAATCTTTACATCCTAGTCCTTTTACTAAGCTAATGTGAAGAGTTTTCTCTTGTCTATCTTGCCTAAACCTTTTATTGTCATATACATCTCCATGAAATCTCCTTTAATTCAAGGAGATTAATTTCAGTCTTCCCATCCTAAACTTGTAGTTAAGCCACCCAACCCTGTCGTACCCACCCCACCCCACCCCACCCCTCCTCCATGTCTGGAACCATTCTGATAAATCTCCTTTTCCCCCTTTCAAGCATCTTCACATTTTTCTTGAAGTGAAGTGAACAGAACCAGATGCAGTGTTGGAGTTGGGACTTAAACATTTGAGTACACCTAGGATCACTACAGCTTTACATGGTTTTGTAAATAATGCTTCTATTTCTGAAGCCCAAGATTGCATGCATTTTGTTAACCACATTCTCAATATGTCCTGTCACCTTCAAAGATCTGTACAAATGAACTTCTGGGTCCCTCTGTTCCTCCTTAGAACTGTGCCATTAAGTCTATGTTGCCCTTCCCTATTCCTTCAGTTCAAAAGAATCACCTCACACTTGTCTGTATTAAATTTAATTTGCCCCTTGTCTGCCCATTCCTCTTATCTGTTTATGTCTTTTGCAGGCAATTCATTTTGGCTTTATTATTTGTTAACGCTCCAAGCTATGTATCATCGACAAATTTTGAAATATCATTTATTCCGAGATTGAAGTTATATAACACACAGGTCATGATCCTAGCACTAGGGAATAACATTGAATACCAAACTCAAGTATGAAAACAACATCTATTATGACCTATTTTCTGTTCTTAAGCTTTTTTAAAAGCCCAATTGGACTCTGAACCTTGTATTCTATATGACTCAAATTTTGTTAACATGCCTTTTATGCTTTTATAAAAATCTGTACAGTCAGCATCCAACACTTAACCTTGACCAAAATTCTCTCAGAATACCTCAAGTTGCATAATCTTACCTTTACTGCTTCTCAACCCCAATCAAATGGACTCCTCTTGTCCCTTCATGAGAATACTCTCTTCCCAATATTAAAATATCTTTCTTAAATATTGTTACCTCCTGATCTCAGTTTTTCCCTTTTTTCCCTTTTCTGAAAATATTATATCATTTTATATTCAGTGCTTAGTCCTCACCATTTTAAACTTTGTGTCCACATATCTACTACATTCCACTCCCACATGGTTAATTGTATTTTAGCATATCATTCCTGATTAAGGGCTTATGCCCGAAACATTGACTCTACTGCTCCTCGGATGCTGTTTGATCTGCTGTGGTTTTCCAGTGCCACACTTTTTGACTCTTATCTCCAGCATCTGCAGTCCTTACTTTCTCCTTTTAGCTTATCAAGTTTATTCATCATATTATGCATGTATATACTATATAAAATATACATTGTATTTCTGTGTTTGTATTAGACAATAGACAATAGACAATAGGTGCAGGAGTAGGCCATTCAGCCCTTCGAGCCTGCACCGCCATTCAATATAATCATGGCTGATCATTCCTAATCAGTATCCTCTTCCTGCCTTATCTCCATAACCCTTGATTCGACTATCTTTGAGAGCTCTATCCAACTCCTTCTTAAATGAATCCAGAGAGTGGGCCTCCACTGCCCTCTGGGGCAGAGCATTCCACACAGCCACCACTCTCTGGGTGAAGAAGTTTCTCCTGAGCTCTGTCCTAAATGGTCTACCCCATATTTTTAAGCTGTGTCCTCAGGTTCGGCACTCACCCATCAGTGGAAATATGTTTCCTACTGCCAGAGTGTCCAATCCTTTCATAATCTTATACGTCTCAATCAGATCCCCTCTCAATCTTCGAAACTCAAGGGTATACAAGCCCAGTCGCTTCAGTCTTTCAGTGTAAGGTAATCCTGCCATTCCAGGAATTGACCTCGTGAACCTACGCTGCACTCCCTCAATAGCCAGAATGTCTTTCCTCAAATTTGGAGACCAGAACTGCACATAGTACTCCAGGTGTGGTCTCACCAGGGCCCTGTACAGCTGCAGAAGCACCTCTTTGCTTCTATACTCAATTCCTCTTGTTATGAAGGCCAGCATGCTATTAGCCTTCTTCACTACCTGCTGTACCTGCATGCTTACCTTCATTGACTGGTGTACAAGAACACCCAGATCTCTCTGTACTGCCCCTTTACATAAATTGATTCCATTGAGGTAGTAATCTGCCTTCCTGTTCTTGCTACCAAAGTGGATAACCATACATTTATCCACATTAAACTGCATCTGCCATGCATCTGCCCACTCACCTAACTTGTCCAGGTCACCCTGTCATCTCCTAACATCCTCATCATTTTTCACCCTGCCATCCAGCTTTGTACCATCCGCAAATTTGCTAATGTTATTGCTGATACCATCTTCTATATCATTAACATATATTGTAAAAAGCTGTGGTCCCAGCATGGATCCCTGCGGTACCCCACTGGTCACTGCCTGCCATTCCGAAATTGAGCCATTTATCACTACCCTTTGTTTCCTATCAGCCAACCAATTTTCAATCCAATCTAGTACTTTGCCCCCAATACCATGCACCTTAATTTTACTCACTAACCTCCTGTGTGGGACTTTATCAAAAGCTTTCTGAAAGTCCAGGTACACTACATCTACTGGATTTCCCTCGTCCAACTTCATAGTTACATCCTCAAAAAATTCAAGAAGATTAGTCAAGCATGATTTCCCCTTCCTAAATCCATGCTGACTCTGTCCTATCCTGTTACTACTATCCAGATGTGCAGTAATTTCATCCTTTATAATAGACTCCAGCATCTTTCCCACCACTGAGGTCAGACTAACTGGTCTATAATTTCATGATCCTTCTTAGTCTGCCTCTAACTTATGTGGTACTACTTTCCTCTCTAACGCTGTCCAATGTATCACTTTATGCATCTTATTCTTCTTTTTTGCTTCTATATGCTGATGTCCACCTCCTGCCAATTTGTATTAGACTCTCCCAACCATGCAAGTAAAGCTCCTGACAAAGACATTAGTCTGAATCCTATTGAGATGCAACCTATCCCTTTTTAGTAGCCTCCTTCTGTAAAGAACTAATTCTATTGTAGCGTGTTTCAAATTAACAAATAGACAACAGCATTTTTCTGAATCACTCCTTACCAAGTGTAAATGTACCTTGTTTAAATTTAAACAAAGCTTGGCAGTAATTGCCAATCATCATTCAACTGTTGCAACCTTTGTGGCACCACCTCTACTAATTGAATGCCATTTGCTAACAAAACAAATTATCTTATCATGCAGCATAAAATGTTGCTCCCCCTATTCATTGGCATTCTTTCTAAAATCCCGATGAGTGCAAGATGATAAGTTCGGAAAAATGTGTCTTTTTTAGCAATAATCATGTCCTGTACTGCCAAATGATTATTCGGGGTTTGTACAGTTAGGTGATGATTTTGAAGTATGGAGGGAGTGGAATGGTAGATATTGGAGATTTTTGTCTTGATTGTCAGGTTTCTGCACAAACCACTTGCTCCCAGTCATGGGGTCTCCCATGGACCAGAGCATGACAAAGAAAATGATCAGAGGCATCACAAAGTAGGACAAGCTGAAAGAAAAGGGAAGAGAACTAGAATTTTAAGTATGGGTGTCACATTCAGTTATTATCTTCACAGAACAATTCTCCTCCCTCATACTTAGCATGGAATAATGTGTCAGATGTGTCAGGTTCACTAAAGAGTTCCTCAAAGAAATCAGTCACCTGTTGCAGACAAAGCTGCAGCTTTAGGACAGTTTGAGAACAGCATTACCAGTGCCAGTGATGGGGACTTTGGTTATAAAACTTTATATATCCAGGAGTTGAGCCACAGGCTGAAACACTTCAGTATAAGCAGCATAATGTGGCCTGTCTACTTCACTGAAAACAGCAAGGACTCTGGTGGGCTGGCAGCAGTGAAAGGAGAAACAACAGCATGTTTCAGTCCTACAGAGGCATTTTCCCTCCCTGGGGTGGGTCTTTAGCAATATTTTAGAGGACAGGTTGTTGGACTGCTGCAAAACCCGGCAAGTCTTGTTAAAGCGCTGGTGTCCTCGGCAATGATGGATGCAGTCTAAGCCTGCAAGCTGTCTGTGTAACATACAGAGATTGGGTGGCTGGCATCTGAGTTGCAGTGAAAGCTCAGCCAACAGTTTTCAGATGCATCATCACAGCTGATTCCAAAAGTGCCCTCATGAGTTAGCCATTTCCTAGCGTTTGGAAAGTGGGCCCCCAGATCTATGCAAACTCCTGTGCCAAGTTAATGCCAGCCTTGACCTTGTCTGCAGGCTTTTCAACAGGACTGTCAATGCATTACTTTAGTCTTCAGTAGCAGAACTCGTTTGCATCTTTACCCACCAGTGAACTGGCATGCATGTTATCTTTGACCCCATCCCTAGCTGCATCTCGCTGGTTCCTTTTGTCTCACAACATGCAGATAACATTCTAAGTTATCTTGAAAAGTACAAATTTCTGTAAAATTTGAAATTTGGCATGTGGACTATCTTCCTGTGTGCCAAGGGTGTCTCTAACCAATGGTGAGCTTCCCTGTGATTCCCATTGGCTCCTGTTTTACGAAAGCTCCTTGATGCCATACTCAGTCATGTTCCACCTTGATGTCAAGGGCAGTCATTTTTGCATCATTTCTGGGGTTTAGTTCATTTCATCCAGGTTTGGACAAGGCCGTACTGAGGCCAGAAGCTGAGTCACCCTGGTGGAACCCAAACTCTGTCAGTGAGCAGGACATTCCTTTACATGTGCTGCTTAATGATTGTTGATAACCACTTCCATCACATTGCTGATGATTGAGAGTAGACTGACAGGGTGGTAATTGACAGAGATTTGTCCTGATTTTTACACACAAAATACCTGGGCAATTTTCCACTCTGATTTATTTATTATCACACATATTGAGTTACAAAACATAATGAGGCGTGTTGTATTGTTGCCATTCTCCAGCATCATCTTAAAACACTGAAAAATGAACCAAACACAGAATATAAAAGACAGAAGAATAAAGAAACACAGAAAAAGTGTTTAACTTTACATTCCTTCTTGTTAAGTGCTCCGTCATGGTATTAGCCACTCTTTAGTGCCATCTCACCTCCATGGATGTCCTCACCACTATTGAGTCCTTGCTGGACTTTGCCAATGCAAATGCCATTGATACCACAGGTACCGCAGGTACCGCACCGACCCAAACCTGACTCTGCCCCTGCCATGCATCCGCTCCTGGCCCACATCAACAATACAGCCGCTACTGTTGCCACAGGGTCTCGTACTGGGCCCAAACTCATCCCCACCGCAGCAGCCATGATCAGGCCCTGGAACTGCCTCACCTATGCAGAAGCCTTTGGGAACCCAAACACCGCTCCGAAACACCACCATGAGTCCATCCAGGGCCCACTCGGCGACTGCAACATGTCTGGCCTGGGCCTACTTACCACTGCCAATGCTGTTGTCATGACTGAGCTCTTCAATAAGAGACACGTAAAGCAAAAGAGGGAAAAAGAAAGAAACAAAGAGAAGAGAGGAAAAAAAATAAAGAAATGAAATGAAAAGAAGAGCAGATGGGGAGCGGACCAGTCCTGGAGAAGCCCTACTCCACCGCCATGTTACCAAAGCACTGCTAGGTAAATGTTAGTGTTGAAACTATATGGCTAGATCTGGAGACAAGTTTTCAGTACAATTGCCAGAATGTTGTCAGGGTTCGTAACATTTGTAGTATCCGTGTCTTCAGTGGTATATTGATATTACGTAGAATCCCAGCAACTCCACACCGACTCTCCGAAGAGTAACCCACCCAGACTCATTCCCTTAATTCTCTACATTTCCCCTGACTAATGCACCTAACACTATGAGCAATTTAGCATGACCAATCTACCTAACCTGCGCATCTTTGGATTGTGGGAGGAAACCGGAGCACCCAGAGGAAACCATGCAGACACGGGGAGAATGTGCAAACTCCACACAGACAGTCACCCGAGGCTGGAATCAAACCCAGGTCCCTGGTGCTGTGAGGCTGCAGTGCTAACCTCTGAGCCACTGTGTCGCCCACTGCCGTATCACATGGAGTGAATCAAATTGGCTGAAAGCTGGTATGTGTGATGCTAGGGACCACTGGAGAAGGTCAGGATGGATCATTCACTCGACATTTCTGGCTAACAAATTGTTGCAATGCTTCAGCCTTATGTTTTGCATTAATATTCTAGGTTCTCCTATCAAGGATGTGGACATTTGTGGAGCCTCCTCCTGTTAGTTGTTAATGTCAGTAACTAGCACTGTGAGTGTAAAAATGGAGCACATTGTACCTTGGAGAAAGTGAGGACTGCAGATGCTGGAGATCAGAGCTGAAAAATGTGTTGCCGGAAAAGCGCAGCAGGTGAGGCAGCATCCAAGGTCCTCTGCACAAGCAATTCTTTCTCGTTTACTATTACCTGACAGTTAGATTAGATTACATTACAGCATGGAAACAGGCCCTTCGGCCGAACAAGTCCACACCGACCCGCCGAAGCGTAACCCACCCATACCCCTACATTTACCCCTTACCTAACACTATGGACAATTTAGCATGGCCAATTCACCTGACCTGCACATCTTTGGACTGTGGGAGGAAACCGGAGCACCCGGAGGAAACCCACGCAGACACGGGGAGAACGTGCAAACTCCACACAGTCAGTCGCCTGAGGCGGGAATTGAACCCGGGTCTCTGGCGCTGTGAGGCAGCAGTGCTAACCACTGTGCCGCCCAGTTCAAAGATCTGAAAGAAGAATGCACAAAACTAAAGTTGCTTAAAGAAATGGCAAGAAAAACAAGAGCTGTGTCTGCTTCTCCATGGGCACAACGACATCAAGGCATGCCTCATATTTTCCAATTGAATCCAGCCGTTAGAACATAGCCCTCGATGTTTCGCTGATCTGTGGAACCAATCTGAAGTCCATCGAGCCTACACTATTCCATTTGCATCCATATGCCCATCTTGTTAAGGCAGCACCTTTCCTTTCAAGAGAAAAGCAAGTGTGTATGAGAATGAATGATCTGGTTGTCATGGTTGAATAACTGACAGGTTGCACATGCAGTATAATGTAGGTGTGAGACTTTTAGCAATGATAAATAGATGAGGTTGAGCTATGAATACTCGGAATGAATTGAAATAGAGAGATTATTGATAGGTGAACATGAAGGTTATTGTGATGTTTCTCATGTGTTCATGCAGTACTTCTGGCTAAAAAAATTAATTGTGAATGATTCAGCCCTATCCTTTGCATTGCTATTCTAGGCTTTCCCATCATTGAGGATGTTTCTTGGCATAATGGGTCAGGCAGTAGGCCTGTAGTGCCACTGTGATTACGTCTAGAAGCACAATATGGATAAAGTTCACTTCTCTTCCTTTTCACCTCCTATACTAACATCTTCAGTACAACGTCTGACAACCTTGATGCTTCCTACTTTTAAATGGTGCCATTCTTCACAAGATCTTGGAGACCCCTACTCGTGCACGCAGACCCTCAACTGTGCATTTATCATGAGCTGCATGCTAAAAGCATTTAAATAAGCAATTAATACGGAATTTGTGTGCTGATGGCATCAGAAGTAACAGAAGACATTAAAGTGCAGCTCAATCCCACTGCTTGCTTTGGGGTTGTCCAAATGTTGTCTCCAATGTATTTCAATAGATTCCAAAGTTTATTCCACTTTTACACAACTGGCATAGGATAAGAGGTTTAAATGTTGAGCATTGAATCTTAATAGGAAAAGGTGTCATCGCAGGCATCACTTCAAGATAAATGCTCCAATTTTAAGCCAATGTTTTTGGAGCTATCTGATGCAGCTATTACACCCCTGCTTGGGATATGGTGACTGGACCATCTTGCTTTTCCTTTCTGAATAAGGCAGTCTCCATTCATCTGCTCAAAAATCCTCACCTGCTTCTTGCCTATGATTTTGAAGCTTGAGGAGGCCATGCAGTGTCTGGTAAACAGCAGCCCCCGTGTCCCAATTGAACCCACAAAATCATTCAATTAAATACATTCCAAAGCAATACAATATGATTGACAGAATGCACGTAGAGCATATGTGGGCAAAAATAGGAAAAAAAGTTCTCATTTCAAGTTTCCAGAATGACTAACAAGTGAGCAGTGGATGTTTAGGAATCTGAAGATGTGATAGGAATGCAGATCCGTACCATTTTATATATTTTTCAGAACAGGTGCCTCTATATAAAAGAAATGCTATTTACTTCAATTGGCCACAGATGTCCTTTGGACTGTCACTACTAAAACTCAAAATTGTAACTAAAATTGCTCCTCTCAATAATTTTACTAAAATATTAATGCAAGTAAAAAAAAAGCAAATCCATCTTGTCATTGTGCTGACTGCTATTATTGGCAGAAGAAATTTTCCCTCCCCATGTTCTTAATAGCCCTTTGTGTTATACAAAAAACCTTAGTGCTGCAGTACGGTTCACTAATTTGTACAAACGATCAGTCCTCAGCAAAGGCCTTACCTTTGTCGCCCTCCGTCCACACATCAATGAATTCATTACGCGTTGTGACTTAGAACACTTCTTCCACTGCCTCCACCTCCGAACTTACTTTTTCAATCAGGACTCCTGCTTCACTCACCTCCAACACACTCCATCCACCTGGACACCCTGTGCTGGCCTATTACCCACCCTCGACCTCTTCATTTCCAACTGCCAAAGAAACATTAACCGCCTCAACTTGTCTAATCCCCTCCCCCACTCCAACCTCTCACCCTCACAACGCACAGCCCTATACTCCACCTGCTCCAATCCCAACCTCAACATCAAGCCAGTAGATAAAGGAGGTGCAGTGGTAGTTTGGCACACTGACCTCTACATCGCTGAAGCCAGACGCCAACTCGAAGACACCTCCTCCTACTGCCCCCTTGACCATGACCCCACCCCCATCACCAAACCATCATCTCCCAGACCATACACAACCTCATCACCTCAGGACACCTCTCCCACCCACAGCTTCCAACCTCATAGTCCGGGAACTCTGCACTGCCCAATTCAACCTCCTTTCCAAGATCCAAGCCTGACCACCCCAGCCGAACCATTGTCTCAGCCTGCTCCTGCCCCACCGAACACATCTCCGCCTACCTCGACATTGTCCTATCCCTCCATTTCCATGAACTCCCCACATACGTTCGAGACACCACCCACACCCTCCACCTCCTCCAAGATTTCTGTTTCCCCGGCCCCCAACACCTCATCTTCACCATGGACATCCAATCCCTCGACACCTCCATCTGCCATGAACAGGGCTTCCAAGCCTTCCGTTTCTTCCTCTCCCGATGTCCTCAACAGTACCCTTCTGCTGAACTGGTCCTCACCCTTAACAATTTCTCCCTTGAATCCTCCCACTTCCTCCAGATCAAAGGAGTAGTCATGGGCACACGTATGGGCCCCAGCTATGCCTGTCTCTTTGTCGGCTACGTAGAACAGTCCATCATCCGTAGTTACCCAGGTACCACTCCCCACCTCTTCCTCTGCTACATTGATGACTGCGTCGGTGCCAAATCGTACTCCCGCGAGAAGGTCGAGCAGTTCATCAACTTCACCAACACATTCCACACTGACCTTCAAATCACCTGGACCATCTCTGACACCTCCCTCCCCTTCCTGGACCTCTCCATCTCCATCAATGACGACCGACTTGACACTGACATTTTTTACAAACCCACCGACTCCCGCAGCTACCTGGATTACACCCCTTCCCACCCTACCTCCTGCAAAAATGTCATCCCATATTCCCAATTCCTCCGCCTTCGCCGTATCTGCTCCCCAGGAGGACCAGTTCCACCAAGGAACACACCAGATGGCCTCCTTCTTTAGAGACCGCAATTTCCCTTCCCACGTGGTTAAAGATGCCCTCCAACACATATCATCCACATCCTGCACCTCTGCCCTCAAACCCCACCCCTCCAACCATAACAAGGACAGAAACCCCCTGGTCCTCACCTTCCAACCTACCAAACTTCGCATAAACCGCATCATCACTGACATTTCCGCCACCTCCAAAAAGACCCCACCACCAGGGATATATTTCCCTCCCCACACCTTTCCGCTTTCCACAAAGACCGTTCCCTCCGTGACTACCTGGTCAGGTCCACATCCCCAAAAAGCCACCCTCCCCTCCTGGCATCTTCCTTTGCCACCGCAGGAATTGCAAAACCTGTGCCCACACCTCCTCCCTCAGTGCCATCCAAGGGCCCAAAGGAACTTCCACATCTATCAAAGTTTCACCTGCACATCCACCAATGTCATTTATTGTATCCATTGCTCCCGATGCGGTCTCCTTTACATTGGGGAGACTGGACGCCTACCCGCAGAGTGCTTTAGGGAACATCTCTGGAACACCCTCACCAATCAACTGCACCGCCCAGTGGCCCAACATTTCAACTCCCCCTCCCACTCTGCTGAGGACATGCAGGTCCTGGGCCTCTTCCACCATCACTCCCTCACCACCCGACGCCTGGAGGAAGAACGCCTCGTCTTCCTCCTTGGAACACTTCAACCCCAGGGCATCAATGTGGACTTCACCAGTTTTCTCATTTCCCCTCCCCCCACCTTACCCCAGTCCAACCTTCCAGCTCAGCTCCATCCTCATGACCTGTCCTACCTGCCAATCTTCCTTCCCACCGATCCGCTCCACCCTCCTCTCTGACCTATCACCTTCATCCCCACCTCCATCCACCTATTGCACTCTTGGCTACCTTCTCCCCAGGCCCAACCCCCCTCCCATTTAACTCTCCACCCCAGAGGCTCCCTCCCTTCATTCCTGATGAAGAGCTTTTCCCCGAAACAACGATTTTCCTGCTTCTCGGATGCTGCCTGACCGGCTGTGCTTTTCCAGCACCACTCTGATCTCCAGCATCTGCAGTCCTCACTTTTGCGTATATTATTTTAAAGTCTAGCTGGAGCTGTCCATTTGTTCCCTAAAGATAATAATTACATTTAGCAATGTTTAATCATCTAACTTATACCACAAGCTCAGTCAATTGGATCCTAATAATGATAACACCCCTCATTTTGTTCATGCTTATCAAAGTACGTGAGGTTTTTGTGTAATTCCTTGCTTGGATTAGATTAGATTAGATTACTTACAGTGTGGAAATAGGCCCTTCGGCCCAACAAGTTCACACCGACCCACCCAGACCCATTCCCCTACATTTACCCCTTCACCTAACACTACGGGCAATTTAGCACGGCCAATTCACCTAACCTGCACATTTTTGGACTGCGGGAAGAAACTGGAGCACCTGGAGAAAACCCATGCACTCACTGGGAGAATGTGCAAACCCCACACAATCAGTCGCCTGAGGTGGGAATTGAACCCAGGTCTCTGGCGCTGTGAGGCAGCAGTGCTAACCACTGTGCCACCGTGCCACCCACTAATTCTGAGGGCAATCCATAATTAACACCAAGTATTGTGCATAGAGGCATAAAAACTATCAAGCCACGATAGAGTTTATGTTTCCTGGGCAAATATAACCCTCCTGGCATAAATGGTTGGTTTCAAAAATCTATTATTAATATTCATCCCACTTGGGGCATAGTATTTATTCTGAACATGTAAAACTAATGCCCGTAATTATAAGCCCTACCTGGTTATAAGGTAAGTTGGGAAATATCAATTTGGCTCATCAAATCATTACGATCGTAAGAGGAAGGAAAGATTGAGAGAGATCAGGAGTTCTAAAGTCTTGAGGACTTGGCAACAAAATCAGTCAAGTCAGAAACTGTACTGGGTGGAATTTTCCAGCTTCTAGAGCAACATAAACAATGCAAATTAAGTTGGAGAAATGTAGCAAGAAGGAAAAATACAGTCAGAGTCTCAATATCAAGAAAATAATTCCAGCATTTTCCTTTAAACTTCAAGCAGCAACTTTACAATCTTAAGCAATAACCATGTTATTATCATGCATCTTGAACTCTCATCATTTCTGTCACTTCCAATTCTCCTCTCCTTCCTCAAGAAATTCGATGGCACTGTTTCTCCAACATGGAAGTCAGAGCAGTTAACAAGCAACTGCAGTTCCTTACAATACTTTACTGGGTCTTCAGCTTACCTTTGTCTTCACCTCAATGTCCCTGCATGATTAATGGACACACCGTCCTCCTTCACCCTTCAACCATGCAAGTCAGCAACAGTGAACCACTAGCCTCACTGCATCATCATGAATATTCTTGGTCTAACTCACACACCAATTCAACCCCTCAGGATTTTACTTTGGAGATCAGGAATACTTATAACTTGCCAGACACAAAGGGACATATGCATCAAAAAAGAATGCAACTTATGGCTCTTATCTTCATTTCTTACTGATTATTCACTTTATGCTTACTTGAAGACTGCCAAACTTTGTAGCATGCATTGCTTTTTTTTAAATTGCAGAGAATGAGGAATGCAACCTGACGTGGTTGGGAGCACTGAATAGTCAACAGGGTGGATATGTCACTGCTTAGCACTGTGCTATGATGCCAATACTACACATATAACATGTGTCAGCAGCTTATACAGCAAGCACACGAAATGTATTTCAACCAAATGGCAATGTCTGAAAGTCAAAGGGGACAGCCTTTTGTGGAGTCCAGAGGGACTGTGCTCAATCAGGATACCACCAGCCATTGAAGGACCTTGTCTGGTTCTAGTTCAACAGGTTGGCCACAGTCAGTTCAGAGTTTGATCTTCCTAGAGTTTGGGTCATTTCTTTTTCAGAAGGGAGTTAGTAGTCATCTTGGATTGGCAGCAGCCCTGGCTGTTATTCTGGAGCAGGATTCCTAATCCCTCAATTCTACAAAATTAAACAAAATCTCACGTGCTGGTCTCCTACTTGGCTGGTTGCCTGCTGAGACAATGAAGTGTATGTATAGTAAATGCTGTGGCCAGTAGTATCCTAAAATGGTAATCAGAGTGCTGCTTCCATTATTAGACTCTTAGTTTACTAACTAGCAGAAACTTGCTTCGAGTGCAAACTTCTGGAATAATATGCTCTGAAATGTAATTCTGGCTTTGTGGTGATTCTATCAGTTGGCAGAGATAGCATCAGCAAATATACTGACAGGCAATACTTAACCCAACAATCTTCCATTTGCCAGAAGGGGCTGAGAGTATAATATTCTTCCCTTATTGATTCTGGATCCGTTTGTTTCTACTTGTTTGCCTCTTCCAGGAGATTGTTTGGTTGAAATTGAAAGAGGTGGAGCAAGTGTTTGTGTTGCCTCCTCCGGCTGAGAATCCTTTCCCACTTAAAATTAGCAGATGGAGAGTAAGGAGGTATTTATTTGGTATGATTTACCCCAGAATTTTAAGGGTGCCAGCAATCTATTTCCTGCAGTGGAGCCGATGAAAATTGACCCCACTGTATGTTGAAATGTTTTAACCAAATCCTAACTAGAATCTATCCATATCACAACATTACAATGAAATATATTGTGGTTTAAAAACAAAAGCTCTCTCACCACCTCACCAATTATTTTAGGAAAACCCGTCACTGAAACAGTTATTAATAGAAATGTTTTCTTTTCCTAGTCTGACTTTGCGTTTTGAGAAGGAGGGATTAGATATCTCTTTCAGAGAAAAGTCAGACCAATTAACTATAATAACAAGGAATGTGAATGTGAATGTTCCTCTGCCCCCAATACAGGTATTATGTAGCAAGCCCCTGTACTAGCTGGGGGATTTAGGGATTGGGTGTACTAAGCTGTAAGAGATTTGACTTGTCAATATAGTTGCTATTGTAAAAGTTATAGTGCTTCAATGTATAAATCATGCCTGGACTGAGACAATATAACCAGAAAGGAGTTTTTCTTCCAAATGGCGTTCTGGAAATTCTACTGCATTGAAACAATATAGCACACAAAGTGTTAACCTGGAATACTGTTGAGAAAAGAATGTTTTATCAAAGCTTTTGTTTTACACTCATCAGGACAATTCACAAGACTACTAATTCAGTGGAAAACCGACATTAATAGTGCATTAGAGAGTGTTGATTGATTGGCAAATAGACTCTGATTTGTAGATAAGTTGTCAAGCACTAAATAATGAGGTTTGACAGTTAAATTTTAAACAGTTAATTGTAAATCACCAGTGTGGTCCTCATGCCAGTACTGTTCCAAATCTTATTTTCCTGCCCATCAGTGGCCACAGGAGGCCTTTAGTAATTATCCCAACCTCATTTAAATTGCTGCGATGTGATGAGCTAAACAGAATGGGCAGGGAGAATGTACAGACAAGTACACATTGCCAGAAATTGGATAGCTGTGACTGCCCTCTTTGTAAGTGTTGATGAAGTGTTTCGTGATCAGTCCTGCAGCAGAGTGGACAGAGGCAGTGAATCTGGGACAGGAAAATCATTGACCTGCCTTGCGTGCCCCAGAGGAGATACCTCTGCTATCTCTGCCCCAGAAGGGAATATTTCTTACTTATGTTTTGGGTATCTTCATCCATCTGTGACTCTGCTGCTCCTTTAACAAGGTTATGCTGTCCTTGATTTTTTTTCAGAGAGATCATAAAAGCAATGATTTAGAAAGTTCTAGGTTTGAAGGGTTTTAGGGCCAGTTTGATTATAGCTAGCAGACAATGCCTCAGGAAAAAGGCTTTCAAGTTTAAAAAAAAATACTTGTACAATGAAAGGGGAGTGGCCAGTTCTCCCAGCTCAGCTTTTCTTTGGTTTGGCTTGGTTTAGGTTTTAGCAGTCTGGCTGTTCCTTGAAAGCAGTCAGTCAGTTTTGAGGCTGCATGTCCAAGGGATAACTACCTGGAAGAAGGTGTTCCATGCTGAATCCCTCTGCCATCTCTCTCTCTCTCTCTCTCTCTCTCTCTCTCTCTCTCTCTCTCTCTGTGTCTCCTGTAAGACCCTATGTTTGATTTTACCTTTTTTTTGCCAAGGGGTGTTGATGAGGTTTGTTGCAAGTATTTGGAACAGCAGAATTAAGTTGGGATAATCTGTTGGGTTTTCAGAGAGGTTAAGTTATTCTACATTCTGTTCTCTTTTGTTCGTGTTTTGTTTGGTAATTTTGTAAATAAATTCTGTTTTGTTTAAATCTAAGTGGTTTGACCAGCTACATCACTCCTGAAACATCCACCTTCCCCCTGCTTAAAACAACGAGCAACGTTAGGGTCTGGGCTACTATCTTGAAATGTTTTGAGGGGGGTCTGGCCTTGTTCATAATCCTTCCAATAGCTGCTGGTCTGTCTTCATCTGGTAGAAAGTTCCCAGTGGGCATCCTCACTCAGGGTCTGATTTATGTCAATGAGAAAGGATCAGGCAGCATTGAAACAGGCTGGAGGCAATGCAACATCACAAACAAATATGTGAACATATGATCAAGTGTAGGCCATTCAGCCCTTCGAGTCTGCTCCATCATTCAACAAAATTATGGCTGATCCAATTTTAATCTGAATGCCGCATCTATGTGTGCCCCTGATAATCAATCTCCTCTTGATAATAGAGAATCAATCTGCCACAGACTTAAAAATCTTGAACGATTCTGCATCCACTGCCTTTTGAGGAGGGGAATTCCATACAGCCACAACTCTCCGAGAGAAAAAAAATGTTCCTCGTCTCTGTCTCAATTGGACGACCTCTTCTTTTTAAACCATGATACCCTAGGTTATTCCTTTCAGGCTATCAGCTTGAATGAATCTCACCCTCATTGTTCTTTCAAAGGGACTAAAATTATCAGGTGCAAGCAAAGGAGACTGTGCCTCATCTCTCTGTATTTCTAACAAAAATAATGCATTTTTCCACGAACTTTCATCGATTAATAGCATTCTCACTAAAAAGTCAGAAGCTTCCAGGTTTCAATCCTTCCTCTAGGATTTAACCACACAGCCTAAGTTAGCAAATTAGGTGGCACAGTTGTTAGCACTGCTGCCTCACAGCGCCAGAGACCCGGATTCAATTCCCACCTCAGGCGACTGACTGTGTGGAGTTTGTACGTTCTCCCCGTGCCTGCGTGGGTTTCCTCCGGGTGCTCCGGTTTCCTCCCACAGTCCAAAGATGTGCAGGTTAGGTGAATTGGCCATGCTAAATTGCCCGTAGTGTTAGGTAAGGGGTAAATGTAGGGGTATGGGTGGGTTGCGCTTCGGCGTGTCAGTGTGGACTTGTTGGGCCGAAGGGCCTGTTTCCACACTGTAATGTAATCTAATCTAAGTGTTGCATTGTCAGAAAAGATGTAGAAACTTGTAATACAAAGGCATCCTACCTATGATGTCTTTTGGAGAAACATATGGTATCATTGACAGCCACATCTCTTTCGTTAGTAACTGTCTCAGTCACCAGCTTGAATCATTGTCAAGAAATATTATATGGATAAACAGACATATGTTACCAGACATGTTGAGTACTTCAACATTTTCTGTCTTCTTATTGAATTATTCAGAGATAGAGGCTCTGCTGGTACAATGGTAGTGTTCTGCCTCTAGGCCAAAAGATTTGGATTCAAGTCCTACCCTGGACCTCAGTCAAATGTATAGCAAGTTTTTTTTTTTAAATCCTCAATATCATTGTCACAGCAGTGGGGTCTGAAAGGATTGCCAGAAATTATTGAAGCCCCATTGTTGCCAATAGCTAACAGGAGGTAAACCAGAGCCAGACCCTTAGTTGGCATGGTGGCTCAGTGGTTAGCACTGCTGCCTCACAGCGGCAGGGACACAGGTTAGATTCCAGCCTCAGGCAATTGTGCAAACTCCACAAAGGGAGGTGGGGGGAGTGTGTCGAGGTGGGATGTGCTTTGAAAGGTTGGTATGGACTCAATGTGCCAAATAGCCTGCTTCAACACTCTCATGATTCTGTACTACAGACTATTTTTCACTTTTATAAAATATAGATTGCTGTTCATTCATCTCATTGCTGTTATGCACAAAATAAAGCACTCCGTAAACTTGGAGGAAATGGGAAGGGAGGAGAATTGCATGATAACTCCACAGTTCGTGTAGAAAAAGAGCAGAATTCCTTCAGTTCTTTGATGTCTTATTTCAACACCCATTCATAAACAAACATTTGATGTCAAGGTGGACATTTAGGGGGTCAATTAGACAGCCCCTGAAAATTGACTCAGGGTTTGCAATGGGAGATTACCTACTTCCATTCATTGTGATGCAGGCAGTATGCCAAAGTTGAGCTATCTCTAATTATTCACTGGTTACATATTATAATCATGGTAATGTGCTGCTGAGAGGCTACCCATCTCAGCAGATATGAGACTGTTAACCATGGTCAGCTTACCAACACTGTCACTCCACCTAGATTGCTAAACAAGTGGAAAACCCAGATTTCCAAGCTAAAGTCATCTACTTCTGATTTGTATCGCCTGGCCTGAGAATTGTGCCAATGCAATGCAGTGGGCATCAATGAAGTAACTAAAGTGCTCTCACCAAAACCCACACCACTTCTCCTCATTAATTTTCAACTGAAGACTGCCTACCTTTCTGAAAGTTGAATAGCATTCCAAATGAATGAAGCAGGGGTCAGAGCCAAGAAACTAAAGGGCAGAAAGACAAAATCTCATCTCACAGATTTATTCAGCCAACACTTCCTTCCACGTAATCAGTTTCTCAAGATCTTTCTTGCCTCATTTGCAAGGGTGCAGATCGATGGCCTAGAGGTATAGTCACTGGATGAATAATGTTCTGGGGCTTGAGTTCAAAGCAAAGTAAAAGGTAAAATTTGAATAAGCCTGGAATTTGAAGCCTAATGATAACTAGCCAATCATTGTCATAAAAATACCCATCAGATTTGCTAATGTTCTTTAGGGAAGGAACTGTTGTCCTTATGTGGTCTAGCCTTCAAGTAATTCCAGACCCACAGTAATGTGGTTGGCTCTTAGCTCACGTCTGTAAGTCTGTGGAATTCATTGCCACAGGAAGTAGTTATTAACAAAACATTGAATGTATTCAAGGGGTGGCTAGATATAGCACTTTGGGCGAATGGGATCAAAGGTTATGGGGATAAAGCAGGATTAGGCTATTGAGTTGGATGATCAGCCATGATTGTGACGAATGGCAGAGCCGGCTCAAAGTCCCAAATGGCCTCCTCCAGCTCCTATCTTCAATGTTTCTATGTTTCTATAACCTAGCAAGCCATTCAATTCAGAGGCAACTAGGGATGGGCAAATAATGTTATGTCCATATTCCAGGAATGAATAAAGAATAAGTTTAGAGGGACAAAAGATATCTGCACTTGGAGAGACATGGATTAACTAGAGATAACCAGTATGGATTTATTAAAAGGAGGTTGTATTTGACAAATTTGATCATTTCTTTTTTGAGGGGGTAACAATGAGTATTGATGAGGGTACTGCTTTTGTGTGGTATAAATGGACTTTAGCAAGGATTTGATAAGATTAAGTAAGCAACAACTATGAAATCCGAGGCAAAGTTGGAAGTTGGACCCACAATTGACTGAGAGAAAGAAAGCAGAGGGTGGTGGTAGAGGGATGTTTCTGTGACTGGGAGTCTGTTTCTATGGGGTCCAAAAGGCTTGGTGTTGGAGCTCATGCTGTTTATCATCATTGGTGATTTGGATGAAATGTAAGGGATATGATCAAGAAATTTTCAAATGACACAAAAATTGTTTGAGTGGTAAGTAACGAGGAGGATAGCTGTCAACGACAGGAGGATATGAATGGACTGGTCATGTGGGTAGCTCAATGAAAGTGGAATTCTATCTGGAAAATTGTGAGGTAATACACGTAAGGGGGACTAACAAGACAATGGATTTCTTCTCACTAACCTCACTACCCAACCTGGCCTTGTTATGGCCACCTTTCTCAAGAACTGCTCTAACAGTTGACCCCAATGGTTAAAATCCCATGGTTACGTGACGAAAATATGAGCATGGTATTAATCCCTCAGGGTTAATTTTGACCTTTAAGTTTCACAGCCCAGGAATGCAAGTCTGGACCACAGTGCCACATAGCAAGAGGAAACCGACTCAGTTGATGTCAAGAAACGTTTCAGTGCGTGTGCACAACATTCAGTAAAGGATTGGCGCAATTTGCATTCTGGAAACAGATTTCAGAATAGTGGCTAACCTCGTGAGGAAGTAGTGCAATATATAAGCAGCAGTAATTTAAAAGGTCAGCTCTTGTATTGAAACACAAAGCAAGGACCACTCTGCTGTGCAGAAATGGTCACTAAGTGCAATCGAGCCTGATATAATCTGAGAACATGCATGCTTGTTGAAATGATGCCTTGTCCATGGCTCCAGGCCAACATTGCATTGAAAGATTCGTATTCATAGGTAGGGGTTAATTAAAGGTAACCCATGTGAGATGAAACAAATTACATGAAGAATTTCAAATATCCTTCCCATACCTGAATGGATCTCTGAAAAATTACTGATTGCTGGGCACCCCATTCAAAGTTGTGAATGGTCAGTGCATTGCCAAGATGCTGTTTACAGCATTAAATTCAGACCTCCGTGTAGCATATCATTTATGGCACTTTCCTATTCGCCAAATCAAAATTTAAACCTGAGGTATGTTTGCATTTAGGAACAAGAACTATGCTTTCTGTTTAATTGCAAATCACAAGATATCAACTTGAATAAAATGCATGCTGATGCGTAGAAGTCAGAGATAGAAAAACATTTCAGTAATTAATGTTTCAAACTAGCTAACCCCAATGTAGCCTTACAGCATTAAGCTTTTTGCTATTCTTAATTTCAGCTAAAACATTCTTTCGCAGAGCTGTCAGTTTGCTCTTCTGCAGTTTCTCTGATGATATTATCCTTTTTGACACTCACAGGTTATTTATGGACATTGGAAGTGACAGCATCAAGGGTCAAAATCAAAGAACCTGAACGATATTCTGTAGGCTTCATTGCATTAAAAATGTCAACATAAAAAAAAAATTCTAGTCTATTTATCCAATTAATGACTGAAGATAACATGCAGTTTTCAAACTAAACATTACAAAAAAGCGTCAAAGTAATTTTAGCATACTTTATAATTGACTAAACATCAGTTTTAATATTGCATAGCATGCATTTACTGTATCTATCTACTCAGGATGTATTAAATGTAAAATGCAGTGTTATGATTTAACACAATGCATTCAGTGACAGGATCCAACTTACTATATTGGTGCTGATGCAAGTGGCTAGTATCTTAATATGCCCAAACGTTTATAAATATGATTTAGAACAGTTATAAATATGATTTAGAAGAGCAAGAATATTTTTGACATAAAATAAAAACAGAAGTTGCTGGAAAAGGTGATACCATCCTTTAGTGATTGAAAGGGGAGCAGACAGGTTAACATATTGGCTCTTCAACCAAAATCAGAATTAGTATAAATACCTCTCAGAGGAATGAACTCAATTGTGATGGGGAATAAGAAAAAGACAAGAACATGTTAATTTACAAGAATTGCCGACTTCTATGATGTCAGGGATGTAATTAATTGCTTTCATTGCCTTCAAACGTCAGAGATAGAAAAGGCTGTTTAGCACAATATTGTCTCAGTTCTCTTATAACTCTTGTTTACTCCTCCATTGCTTCGGGTTTGAGCTATCGGGAGAGGCTGAGTAGGTTGGAGCTATTCTCCCTGGAGCATCGGAGGCTCAAGTGTGCCTTTGTAGAGGTTTATAAAATCATGAGGGATATGGATACAGTAAATAGACGAAGTCTTTTCCCCGGGGTGGGTGTGTCCAGAACTAGAGGCATATGTTTAAGGTGAAAGGGGACAGATTTTAAAAAAAGGGACCTAAGTGACAGGTGTGTGTGTGTGTGTGTGTGTGTGTGTGTGTGTGAGAGAGATAAGCTGCCATAGGAAGTGAAAGACTGATTTACAGGTATTTTTCCCCAAACAATGTCTATTTGTTAAGGTATAGATATTTGTTATTGCCTGATAAAAGGCCAAATTAGTGTTATTGTATTTCATTCATCAGGGCTATTTGCATTAAAACCACTTGCAGGTGGAAGTCACTGCAAGGTTAAAGTATTGAATTGACAGCAAAGTCCTGATTGGTTGGCAAATGGATTCTAATTTAGAGAGATATTGTCATGGAGAATGTATCAGTCAATAAGGATTGACAGTTAACTGCAAGGTTTTTTAAAAATAATTTAAGCCAGAGAGGTTGACTCTTTGGTCAGGGTGTTGCCCTAAGAACTGAATCACCATTGTCTGTCACCTTTTATTAAAATTGAAGTAGGTATAATGCATATGCATGTTCTTTCTGTTTGTAAAGAAGAAAACCCAGTGTATTAATGTATGTGGCTTCCAGTATACACAAGTGCTCTACACTGCAAACTTGACAGGATCTGGCTGGAATGGAGTCAGTGGTTGGTTACCAAAAACTTGATTCCCAATCCAGCTGGAATAGATATTTAGACCTGAATTTCTCTGGTGCACATTGTGGTGCTCTAGGTTGGAATTTTTCTGACAGAAAACTCAAGAAGTAGAAGAAGAAACAACAATAGTGAGATGCATAACAAATTGTGGAACAAAGTTAAGAGGAACAGCAAGTAGTTGGGAGCAGGAAAAATGACTGAGGCAGACAAATTTGTGAATAAAGCTGTGTTAGATGGATGTAACAGGGGATAAGTTCACTAAGAAAGACAACTCTGTTTCTTTGTTAATGAGGGAAGTATTGCAGTTATGGAGGAATAAAGGGTATTGGGTGTGCAATTAAACAAATTACTGAAAAGATGTAATGAAAACAACTAGTTAAATATTGGCCATAACCTCAAGTGGGCTAAACTTCTGGTGAAGAAGTGACATTTAGTTTTACAAAGTCTTAGCTGCATCCTGTTTTGCTAGTGAACCTTGATGCCACATTGAAATTATGCCTTCAAGTCATGAATGGTTACTTTCACCTCACCTTTTGAGTTCAGTTCTTTTGCCCATATTTAGACCTGAGCTGTAATGAAGTGAGTGGCTCTGGCAGAACTCCAAAAGGGCATCAGTGAGCAGGTTATTGCTGAGTAATTGCCCCTTGAAAAGCACTGTTGACAATACATTGCATCAGTTTGCTGATGATTGAGAGTAGATTGATGGGACGATAATTGGTCAGTTTGGATTCGACTTGCTTCTTGAGTACTGGACAAACCTGGATAATTTTTCACATTTGCAGATAAATGCCAGTGGTATAGCTATAATGGAACAGCGTAGCTATGGATACAAATAATCCTGTAGCACAATCTTCAGTACTATTGCCAGAATGTTATCAGGGCCCAGTGTCTCTGCAGTATCATGTAGCATCAGCACTTTTTTGACATCAGATGGCAATAAATAACTGAAGGTTAGCATATCTCTGGTGTGGATATATTGGTTTCTATGAATGATTCAATCTACATATGTTTGTTATTTCTGGTGGCTTAATTTAAAATAAGTTACTTTATTTTGGAGGGGAGAACTGTTGTATCGAACTGTTTAATGTTTAATTTTGCTTGCTATTAGCTATTCTCTGTGGCTGTTAGTGAAGTTTGAGTGTGGTTAAGGAGAAAAAAGAAGCTGAACTGAATGTGTAAGATATTTTAAAAGCATTGCATAAAACCAGTGGCATATCTCTGAAGGATAAACTACAGCAAAAGGGTCTGGCAGCAGCAGTGCTACAGAGTCCAATTCTGTAGGCATTTATGCAGCATACAAGTGACACAACAGGCTAGATTTTATAGGGAGTGTGATTGTATTGCTCATCCCAGTAGAAATATTCATTGTGAACCAACCAGCTTTAAAACTACCTGCACAGCAGCTGGCAATAACCTGGTCAGCATGAGATTTCTGCCCCTCAGCAGAAGGAATTCCTCCTTTCACATCTGCCCAACAAATCAGCAGCTCCTGTAGTCACAGAATCACAAGGATATACTAGTGTGTGCTGCCAGAAAGCAGTCCATCAAAGAGGAGACTACAGACACTAGACTAATGCAGCTGTGGGGATTTTGGACAAGAGAAACTGAGCACCCTGTAGTGGGGTGAGACGGGCTGTCAGTTTTTGGGGATCTGGGATTTGGGAAGCTCAATGTGGGGGCTACCATCAATCACAATAGGGCAGGTATTTTTAAAGTGATTCAGTTCACGATCAATGTTTCTACTGATGTTTGATACGCACAAGGCACCTCCCCAAGTAGGAAGCCCCCCCCCCCCCACCTCAAAACCTCTCACCTTTTCACCAGAATTAGTGAAAAAGGTGCCTGCCTACTTTCATTGGTCTTCCCTGCCAATTGTATAATGATGGCAGAGGCTGAATTTGACCCTTAAATGCCCCTTACGTGGGCAGTTCAAGGTTTCATGATGTCTAAGGGTGGACAGACTATTGGATAACATTAGACCCAATCTACCTCCTGGAATCCCCAGCCTTAGCCTACATTCAATATTGATAAAACACCCTGTCCATCGTAGGTAGCCTTTGAGCCCCCGGCACCAGCTTTTCCTCAATCACATTTGAAGCCCTGATCTCTATTGGAAGCCCTCAACCCCAATTCCACTGATGCCTCAATTGTATCCAAAGTCCCCTTCCTAATGACTGCTGAGATTCCATCTCATGGCACCCGGTCACCAAAGGCCAGGTCTGGCACAGTGATACTGTCACTGGGGTAGCAATCCAAAGGGTCAGGCTAACAGTTTGAGGATATATATTCACATCACACCATGGTAAAATTTTAATTCACTAAAAATCTAGAAATAAAAACTAATCTATTGGCAATGATATACACACTGCCGATTGTCATAAAAACCCATCTCAATCACAAAGTAAGGAAATCTGATGCTGTTACCCAATCTGGCCTCTACGTGACTTCAAGTCCACAGCAACATGAAACATTCCCATTCCTCTCTCCCAAAATGGCTCCAGCAAATCATTTGGTTCAAGGATAATTAGGGATGGGAAAAATTGCCAGCCTTGCAGGTGATACACATACATCCCGTGTAAGAATCCTGTTCCTCCTCAGGCTGCACAGGGAGTGAACCTAATAAGGTATTGGATAAGAATACTCCTAAAAGCACTGTACAAGGTTTTTTCCTATTCTTCCCTTGTCAATCTCCTTTACACAAGAGAAAAGTGAGAACTCAGTGAAACAAATAAAAAGAAATCACTAATTGATGATATTCAATTGATGAAGCAGTTTCTGATACCCAACCAATTGATGAATATGCTGTTGTATCCCTTTCCTGTAGCGATAAAATAAATCACATCAACTGGGAGTTGATGAAACCAAGTCGATGGTGATTTAAACAAAGTTTGATTGAAGCAACCTTTTATATTAGAACAGCAGCTTTACTTGCTGCATTGGGTGATTAAAGATGATTTCCAAACAGTTACTGCAATTACTGATGAATTCATCATTTGAAATTTAACTTGTTTACAGTTGGCTTTCATTTATATTGCAAGGCTGTTTGGGATTAATAAGTTTTACAGTATTTTATTACATTCATTCAATCATATAATATAAATTATTTTGGGTCAAATAATCTATAATGACTTATTGCAACACTCTGTAAAAAATTGCTCAGAAATCTACTTAGGATTCACCTTACAGAAGAAAATATATCACACAGCTCTAACGATCTGTTTTAGCATAATCATTCATACAAGCTGTTGGCAGTGAGTCCATCTTTAACCAAGGATAATTTTTACATCCTTGTAAGCATCTGGAAATGTTACAATGCACCAGCAATGTAATAATCAGAACTTGCAAATAGGTTTCCTTAAACCTTTCAATAATATGTGACCTTACTCTACAATTCTACATCCTGGGTATCATTGTAATTTTGGACAAGTGTTTATGGAATGAATAATTGGGAGCTGTTTTATTTTGGAAGCTAAAGAATGGAAATGTTATTTATTATTGCCATCCAGTATCTACCATCCGTCAGACATTGGAGCTAAAATCCCATCCACATGAGCAATTCAGTCAAATCACATGCTTTAGGAAAATGTACAGGCAACATGCTGCCAACAAGTTATTACACTTGAACATTATTCTGTCATCCTCCCCAGATATATTGCAGGAACAAAAATGAAGGAACAGAATTTGATTCTGATTGTTAATCATTCGATGACAATTTCTAATCGTTCCAATCTGTTATCGAGGATTCATCCCAGGGCACTTATCTACCAGGATGAAATAAGTTATTCCAACCTTGAATTGCTTTCTGATTAGGTCATTTTTGGATTAGTCAGTATAGTTTGTGGTTTGCTGCTTTCAACAGGGCAGTTCTATATTGGAGAGGGTGAACTAGGGAATAAAAAAGAAGAGTTAAGGGACAGAAACTCTCTAAAATGAACTATCAGCTTCAGCATTTTACTTATTATTTGGACAATGATTCATTGGGGACAGCATGAAACAGGAAATCAGGGCAAAACATTTGTTCCATTCCTAAGTTTTGGAACTTCAGGTCATTGGGAATTAACAGAACTTCTACAAATACCTTAAAAAGAATTGAAAAGTTAAATACCAAACATCCTCATCAAAACTGAGTTTTAGGCATACTGACTTTGTGTAATTAAAGTACATATTTTATCAGGAATTATTGGTCAAATATAAATTCAAATACGTTGATGGAAATTAGGTAGTGAGGAACCCCTAGCTATTTGTTCAATTAATTTGCCATTTTTCCATGCAATATATTTCTTTAACATCCCCATTTTTGATTAGATCTATCTATTCCAGCAGAATATACTATTTCTAAGCAGTAAATTGTTACATTTTGTTTTAATCCTCCTTTTATCATTCTTCTTACAAGAGGTAATTGCATCTTACAGCATGGAAACAGACCCTTCAGTACAACCAGTCCATGCCGAACATAATCTCAAATTAAAATGGGCCACCTGCGTGCTCCTGGCCCATATCCTTCCAAATCTTTCCGATTTGTGTACATATCCAAATCTCCTTTAAACGCTGTAATTGTACCGACTTCCATCATTTCCTCTGGACATTCGTTTCACACGCGTGAAATATCCTCTGTGTGAAAATTTTGCATCTCATATCTTTTTTAACTCTCTCTCCCTTTCACCTTAAATGTGTGCCGCCTAGTCTTGAAATCCTCCATCTTAGGAAGGCACCAACTACCATTAACTCTATCTATACCCTTTGTTATTTTATAAACTTCTATTAGGTTGCCTCTCAACCTCCTATGCTCCAGTGGAAAAAGATCCCAGCCTATCCAGCCTTTCTTTATGTATCACACAACACCGGGTTATAGTCCAGCAGGTTTGTTTGGAAGCACTAACTTTCAGAGCGCTGCTTCTTCATCAGGTGCTTGTGTGAAGGAGCAGCATTCTGAAAGCTAGTGCTTTCAAATAAACCTCCTTGGACTATAATCTGGTGTTGTGTGATTTTTAACTTTGTCCACCCCAGTCCAACACCAGCATCTCCAAATCATTCTTTATGTATCTTATTCTAGTCAATTGGTGGCATCAGTCTTCTGAACCTTTAAAAATAGCATTGGCCCATGTTATTTAGAGAATTATTTTTGATCAAAGGTATAACTTTGAAAGGATCTGAGTTACGAACAGATGTGCTCTTATCAAAATAAATCCTTTTTAAAGTGTGGATCTTGTATCAAATGTAGAGCACTTGAGGAGCCTCACTGAATGTTTGTGAGTCTTGCTTTCAACCACCCTTAGCAACCCAGCAGACACTAAAGACAGTGGAGACTACAAATGTTGAGGATGACTGCAGATAACTGCAAGTGATCTCAATATCAATGGTTGCAACTGTTAATGGACCTACTTCAGCAGTAACACTTAGTAAGGATATTAAGAGACCTTTTAGCTGTTCCATTTTGAAAAGAAGTAACTAACACATGGGTCACAAGCGATACATGAGCAAGAAAAAGCAAGACCTGACAATATTTTTTTGGATTCTTTTTATCACTGCAAGTAACTATTGAATTCTAAGAAAAGTACAATGAATATGCATTGAGATGAATGATGTGCATTCAATTAAAATGTTTACAGAAAAGTAAAATATTTGATCTAACATTTAAGCATGATTCAGAGAAGGAAATTTATATAACACTGTCTGGGACAGCAGCAAAGAAAGCCTTGTGTATCAAAAAACATTCAAATTGTAGTTGTAAGTTGCTTTTTAATTACGTTATAATTTAGTTAGTCCATTCCTCATAAAACAAAAGACAGATAAAACATACCTTCCTGTTAAGTATAAAGAAAAGCAGATCATAAACATTCTGGGGGGTCACTGTGAACCAGAAATGTAACTGGACCAGTCATATATAAACATTGTGATTATAAGAACAGATTAGAGGCTGGGATTTGTGCAATAAGAAATTCAACTCCTGACTCCCCAAAACCTGTTCACCATCAAAAAACCAAATTCTGGAATGCATCGGAATACTTTCCACTTTCCCAGATGAATGCAGTTTTAGAACATTGAAGAAACGTGACACAATCTAGGGTTGAGCAATCTGCCCAATCAGTGGCATATACAGCTTCCTAAGTATTCACTACCTTCACCATCGATGCAAATTGGCAATAGTGTGTACTAGACACAATTGTTACAATCCCTGTAAAGATTGATAACCATTTAAGAGGAAATGGTTATCATGATGTCAGTGGAAAGAAAACCAATGAATTAGATTTCATTTTTTAAAGCTTGCATTGTAATAAATCAGTGCAAACCAATATAATTCAAACATCAATTAACAAACAAATAATACCTCCTCTCAAAAAAGGAAATTTCACTTGAAGTAGTCAACGCAAAGATACATATCACGTAATTACAAGTATTCATATTACATCCCACACAAATGTGGTAACAGTGTGATCTTACAGTCTTTCCAACTAAGTCTCCGATATATGGATCTTTCAGTTCCCACTCAATGGTTCAGTCCTTGAGTTACTTTCATCAGTAGGTGGATTTCATCTGAAGTTTCCAGATTTAGTTGACATTGATAATGCACTCTTCTGTGATCTCTCTTTCTTTCTCTCTCTCTGTCTCTCAGATCTGGCTAGTAGTGATGGCAGAGCGTTTCAGATTTCTTTTCCAAGCAACCAACTAATCCACTCGGTGCATGGCCGGGTCGTCTAATTCAAATGCTCTGCTTGATCACAGGCTGCTTTATTAAGAGCCTTTTGAGTTGTAAATGTCTTCTCACTGCCAAATAACAAATTGGGTATTCATAAAAAGTTTGCACAGTTCTATGAGCCAATAATCTGCAAGTTTTAGGATAATGGAGATGAAATTAAAACAGAGACCTCAAAAGGTCACGAATTAATTGAGACATATAAGATGATCAAAGGGTTAGATAGGTTGGATAGTGAGACCCTTTTTCCTTGGATGGAGATGAGTAGCACAAGGGGACATAGCTTTACATTGAGAGGTGATAGATATAGGACAGATGTCTGAGGTAGTTTCTTTACTCAGAGAGTAGTATGAGCATAGAACGTATTGCCTGCAACATTAGTAGACTTGCCAACTTCAAGGGCGTTTAAATGGTCATTGGATAGGCATATTGATGAGAATGGAATAGTGTAGTTTAGATGGGCTTCAGATTGGGTCTACAGGTTGGCGCAATATCGAGGGCCGAAGGGCCTGTACTGCGCTGTAATGTTCTATGTTCTATGAATCTGTGGAATTCTTTATCCCAGAGTGTGGTAGCTGCTGGAACATTGAGTAAATTCAAGGTGGAGATAGACAGATCTTTCATTATTAGTGGGTTCAAAGGTTATGGAGAGCATGCAACAAAGTAGTATTGAAGCTAAGGTAAGATCAACAATGATTGTATCAAATGGCAGAGCAGGTTCAGAGGATTGAATTGTTGAGCTCTTATGTAACATATCATTATGGTTCAAGCTTTCTATTTATTTAAGAAATGGCAATATCCCAATAGATTCTTTCCTCAGCTCCCTCTTCTCCAGAGAACAGAATCTCAAACTCTTCATATAATTTCAAATACTCTGTCTCCAAAACCACCTCCTTACTACTTTACTCTGTTTTAACTACCTACACTGATTTACTGAATTAATGCAATGAAATTTGAGGTGATGTTTCACTTTTTAAAATTACTTTTCTAATTGTTAAACTTCTGCCAGATGAATACTGCTCCTTTCCTTTAACAGAATTGGACAATACAGAACTGAAAGTCCTGGCCCATATTTCAATCACTAGAATCATTGTCAACCACATCCAGGAAATAGTTTTCCAGTGGCAGGAGCTCAGGCTACCTCTCTGCCGTAGATAATTGGGTTGACCTAAAAGGAATTCATGTTGCCTTGAGTTCAGCCGTTGTCCCTTGTCAGCTGTCACCTAACAGCAGATACACCTTTCAATAGTTTCTTCCATCTGGCAACTGTATTTTCTTTCTGAGAGGGCCTTTACTTTTGACTTTTTCTTGATGGCTGATGTTCCTGAGAGATTTTAGTCAACTTGATAGGTTGGGAATGATTAAATGTTCACTGTGTAGAATATCATCCTCAGTGACAGCAAACCAGTTACGGTTGCCAGTAGTCTGCTTTGAACCTGTGCTGCTGAGTGGAACTCCAGACACAATGACCATTTTTACACATCTAAAACATCTCCCCAGGAGTACTCCTGATCTCCTGTTGAAATTGTGACAGATCATGAAAACTCTCAGTGAAGGCAAGTATCTGTAAACTGAGCTCATAAATCAAGTCTATTCCACATATCCATAGGCCCTGTAGGAATTTATGAATTATATTCATGTCTTCTGAACTCTTATCTAGTTCATTCAAAATTATTCAAAAAACTCGCATAACTAATCTTAAAATAGATTGTTCACATTTACAAAGACAGACAATGTTATTTAACTTCTGGTACAAGCACACTGCAGTTTGTTATTAACGTGAACCATAGTTAAAGATGATGAAACACATCAACCCTTCCTCAACATCAAACTTATATTAATCAGTTTAGAAACTATCCATCTCATTCTCAGGTTGTCCTATTGGCTACGATGGACATCTTCTGTGAGAGATGTTAGATAATAAACGGAATCAGAAAGACAGAATGGGTAAAGCTGACCAATTTTGGTGGCACAACGCCAGATTAACCTCAGATCATTGCCAAGTGTCTAGGGCAGCCAAATAAAATAAGTGTTAGGTCCTTCCATATGCTGATGAGAAACCTCTGTTGGAATTTTCCCATTCCAAATCAGACAGGGTTGGCAAACATAACGCCAGCCAAGTGGTGCAGCCAGAAGGCCCTTTTTCTATTTCCACCAGACAGACAGGCAGCAGGCCTGATACTGTCCTATCTTCTAGCCATCATTGGGGAATGTATTTGTGTTCTCCTTCTTGGAAAGTTTTCTGAATTTCTTTATCGGTGTTTAGCAGCTGTTGAGTTTCTACATATTGCGTGGTCAGATATTCTGAGGTCAGATTGATTTTTGCAGGATTGATGGCTCTTGAATGCAGCTTTTACAAAGAACTTCACTAATATGTTCATAAATTGGAAAAGGGTTGGGATGGATAGTTGGCTTCCCTGGACACTAGGCAAATATCTGAGGCTAATCTGGCATAGTGATGCACAATTGGCCAGTTTTACCCACAATTCCTTCTGGATTTATTTATCACCTAACTTTTACGGAAGATGTTCATTGTAGCAAAGAGGGTGATCTGAGAATGATATTGATAATTTCTCAACTGACTGATCTTAGATTGGTGTTGGGGGGAGGTGACATTGTGGAAACGTGGATGATGAATATAGTGAGGGGCTTGAAGGGAAAAACCTTTAAATCTTAACACAATCTTACAATGTTCTAAGGACATTTTAGCCATGCTTTGAGGTCTTCTGGAAGGAATTGGACGTTTAACTTGCCTGCTCCAGAATCAGTCTGCCTCCAACCTCAGTTCTGACTAATTGGATAACAGACCAGCCTTTGGGTCAATTAAGTCTCTAGTCAATTAAGCTGCATTCCCTGGCAGCATGGTGACACAGATGGATGGGAACGTGATTCAGATTCAGTCTCAATTTTCATCTCCCGGAGGAAAGCTTCAGCTCTAAGCTTTCTGTTCCAAAATGATGAACTAGATGAACTACAATCTCTAAAGTGGTTCAGGTGTATGCCCCTTTCCTCAAAGGTTTTCTGGGTGTTTTTTGTGACATAAAAATGTGATTTCTTTTTTTTTTGAACGGAGCCAGAAGGAGTTGAAATGATTCTTTTGGCTTTATGGCAGAGGACTGATGGTGCCTTGTGATCCAACCCAATTCCATTTTCCTTTCCACCTTTAACAGCATTGCAGTTGTGGGGTCAACTGGTTCAAAAATGACCAATGACCAATGAGCAAACTACTTCTGGAACCCAGACACCCATCCAGAAGCAGCTCACTCAAATTATTGCAATGGTCCAGGTACAGATAAGCCTCATGTTTCTGGACACTGTCTGCACAGTAATGGTTTCACATCTGACAATAAGCTGTACCCCTTTTCTATCCCAATATGTTCTAGTCTCTCCTCTTCTAACATCCAAAGACCACTTTAAATATGACATTTGTCTTGATAGACAACATTTCATAAAACAATCTTTACTTTGATTCTGTATTCAATTTTTCCAAGCTCTTCCATTGGTGCTTCCAAGTCACCTGACCAATGTTTAGTGCTATTTAGGCAGAGGAGAGTAGTCAACTGTAAGAATCCATTTTGTTACATATCCATGGCACATGTATCTATTTTAAATATCACACAAAACCAGGTTATAGTCCAACAGATTTAGTTGAAAGCATTAGCTTTCGGAACGCTGTTCCTTCATCAAGTGGTTGTAGGAGCAACGCACCAAGTGCTAGTGCTTCCAGGTAAACCTATTGGACCATAATCTGCTGTTGTGTGATTTTTAACTTTGTACACCCCAGTCCAACACTGGCACTTCCAAATCATGACTTGTATCTATGTAATGGTTTTGCAATGACATCCTCAGCACATTCTCAAGTTGTGAATCTAAACTAAATTTAGAATACGGGAGAGAGAAAGGCTTCTGTACATTTTCACCTTCATTACCATAGATATCCGTTTTAATATTTTTACACTCAGTATATTATCTCTGAACTGGTAACTATTCTCATCTTATCTGCAATAGAATAGGATGAGATTCTGCTGAGATTGTAGTGACAAAGCCATTTCACAAGACCATTCAGAGATTATGTCCACAGACAACTTTAATTTCCTGGGCTGTGTGACAGCACAACAGCATTGATTGTAATTATATCACAATTGGAGGGGCGAGAAGATATGGTAGTGATTATGCTTCTGTGTAGTCTCCTGAAAATGAGAGACCAGTACAGTCATATATTTGCTTATTTCTTTTTGTGTGAGCAATGTTCCAATTTGTTTTGTTAGCTTTCTGAAACATTCAGAAGTGATGTGCATTTATAACAGAAAGTATACCAGAAATCTGCCTCTGGGCAGACACACACAGACAACTGCGTCTTAGAGTCATAGAGCCATAGAGATGTACAGCAGGGAAACAGACCATTCGGTCCAACCTGTCCATGCCGAACACAAATCCCAACCCAATCTAGTCCCACCTGCCAGCACGCGGCCCATTTCCCTCCAAACCCTTCCTATTAATATATCCATTCAAATGCCTCTTAAATGTTGCAATTGTACCAGCCCCCACCACATCCTCTGGCAGCTCATTCCATACACGTACCACCCTCTCGTGAAAAAGTTGCCCCTTAGGTCTCTTTTATATCTTGCCCCTCTCACCCTAAACCTATGCCCTCTAGTTCTGGACTCCCCGACCCCAGGGAAAAGACTTTGTCTATTTATCCTATCCATGCCCCTCATAATTTTATAAACCTCTATGAGGTCACCCCTCAGCCTCCGATGCTCCAGGAAAACGGTCCCAGCCTGTTCAGCCTCTCCCTGTAGCTCAGATCCTCCAACCCTGGCAACATCCTTGGAAATCTTTTCTGAACCCTTTCAAGTTTCATAACATCTTTCCGATAGGAAGGAGACCAGAATTGCACGCAATATTCCAACAGTGGCCTAACCAATGTCCTGTACAGTGGCAACATGGTCTCCCAACTCCTGTATTCAATACTCTGACCAATAAAGGAAAGCATACCAAACACCTTCTTCACTATCCAATCTACCTGCGATTCCACTTTCAAGGAGCTATGAACCTGCACTCCAAGGCCTCTTTGTTCAGCAACACTCCCTAGGACCTTACCATTAAGTGTATAAGTCCTGCTAAGATTTGCTTTCCCAAAATGCAGCACCTCGCATTTATCTGAATTAAACTCCATCTGCAACTTCTCAGCCCATTGGCCCATCTGGTCCAGACCCTGTTGTAATCTGAGGTAACCCTCTTCGCTGTCCACTACACCTCCAATTTTGGTGTCATCTGCAAACTTACTAACTGTACCACTTATGCTCGCATCCAAATCATTTATGTAAATGACAAAAAGTAGAGGACCCAGCACCGATCCTTGTGGCATTCCACTGGTCACAGGCCTCCAGTCTGAAAAACAACCCTCCACCATCACCCTCTGTCTTCTACCTTTGAGCCAGTTCTGCATTCAAATGGCTAGTTCTCCCTGTATTCCAGGAGATCAAACCTTGCTAATCAGTCTGCCATGGGGAACCTTGTCGAACGCCTTACTGAAGGCCATATAGATCACATCTACTGCTCTGCCCTCATCAATCTTCTTTGTTGCTTCATCAAAAAACTCAATCAAGTTTGTAGACATGATTTCCCACACACAAAGCCATGTTGACTATCCTGAATCAGTCCTTGCCTTTCCAAATACATGTACATCCTGTCCCTCAGGATTCTTTCCAACAACTTGCCCACCACCGAGGTCAGGCTCACCGGTCTATAGTTCCCTGGCTTGTCTTTACCACCCTTCTTAAACAGTGGAACCACATTTGCCAATCTCCAGTCTTCCAGCACCTCACCTGTGACTATCGATGATACAAATATCTCAACAAAATGCCCAGCAATCACTTCTCTAGCTTCCCACAGAGTTCTCGGGTACACCTGATCAAGTCCTGGGGATTTATCCACCTTTAACCGTTTCAAGACATCCAGCACTTCCTCCTCTGTAATCTGGACATTTTGCAAGATGTCACCATCTATTTCCCTACAGTCTATATCTTCCATATCCTTTTCCACAGTAAATACTGATGCAAAATATTCATTTAGTATCTCCCCCATTTTTTGTGGCTCCACACAAAGGCCGCCTTGCTGATCTTTGAGGGGCCCTATTCTCTCCCTTGTTACCCTTTTGTCCTTAATATATTTGTAAAAACCCTTTGGATTCTCCTTAATTCTATTTGCCAAAGCTATTCATGTCCCCGTTTTGCCCTCCTGATTTCCCTCTTAAGTATACACCTACTTTCTTTATACACTTCTAAGAATTCACTCGATCTATCCTGTCTATACCTGACATATGCTTCCTTCTTTTTCTTTACCAAACCCTCAATTTGTTTAGTCATCCAGCATTCCCTATAGTTACCAGCCTTCCCTTTCACCCTGACAGGAATATACTTTCTCTGGATTCTTCTTATCTCATTTCTGAAGGCTTCCCATTTTCCAGCCATTCCTTTACCTGCGAACATCTGCCTCCAATCAGCTTTCAAAGTTTCTTGCCTAATACCTTCAAAATTGGCCTTTCTCCAATTTAGAACTTCAACTTTTAGATCTGGTCTATCCTTTTCCATCACTATTTTAAAACGAATAGAATTATGGTCACTGGTACCAAAGTGCTCCCCCACTGACACCTCAGTCACCTGCCCTGCCTTATTTCCCAAGAGTAGGTCAAGTTTTGCACCTTCTCTAGTAGGTACATCCACATACTGAATCAGAAAATTGTCCTGTACACACTTAAGAAATTCCTCTCTATCTAAACCCTTAACACTATGGCAGTCCCAGTCAATGTTTGGAAAGTTAAAATCCCCTACCATAACCACCCTATTATTCTTACAGATAGTTGAGATCTCCTTACAAGTTTGTTTCTCAATTTCCCTCTGACTATTGGGTGATGTATAATACAATCCCAATAAGGTGATTATCCCTTTCTTATTTCTCAGTTCCACCCAAGTAACTTCCCTGGATATATTTCTGGGAATATTCTCCCAGAGCACAGCTGTAATGCTATCCCTTATCAAAAATGCCACTCCCCCTCCTCTCTTGCCTCCCTTTCTATCCTTCCTGTAGCATTTGTATCCTGGAACATTAAGCTGCCAGTCCTGCCCATCCCTGAGCCATGTTTCTGTAATTGCTATGATATCCCAGTCCCATGTTCCTAACCATGCCCTGAGTTCAACTGCCTTCCCTGTTAGGCCCCTTGCATTGAAATAAATGCAGTTTAATTTATTAGTCCTACCTGGTCCCTGCCTGCCCTGACTGTTTGACTCACTTCTGTTCTCAACTGTACCAGTCTCAGATTGATCTCTTTCCTCACTCTCTCCCTGGGTCCCCCCCCCCCCTCCCCCCCCACCACCTCCCAAGTTTAAATCCTCCCAAGCAGTTCTAGCAAATTTCCCTCACAGTATATTAATCTCCTTCCAATTTAGGTGCAATCCATCCTTCTTGTACAGGTCACTTCCACCCCAAAAGAGATTCCAATGATCCAAAAATGTGAATCCTTCTCCCAAACACCAGCTCCTCAGCCATGAATTCATCTGCTCTATCCTCCTATTCCTGCCCTCACTAGCTCGTAGCACTGGGAGTAATCCAGAGATTACTACCCTTGCGGACCTCCTTTTTAAATTTCAGCCTAACTCTCTGTAATCTCCCTTCAGAATCTCAACCTTTTCCCTTCCAATGTCATTGGTTCCAATGTGGACAATGACCTCCTGCTGTTCCCTCTCCCCCGTGAGAACATTCTGCACCCTCTCTGAGACATCCTTGATCCTGGCACCAGGGAAACAACACACCATTCTGCTTTTTCTCTGCTGGCCACAGAAATGTCTGTCTGTACCTCTGACTACAGAATCCCCTCACACAGTTGAACTCTTCGAAGCTGATGTACCCCTCGTTGCATTAGAGCATGTCTCAATACAAGAAACTTGGCTGTTCATGCTACGTTCCCCTGAGGATCCATCACCCTCTACATTTTCCAAAAACAGCATACCTGTTTGAAATGGGTATATCCACAAAAGACTCCTGCACTAGCTGCCTACCTCTCTTACCCTTCCTGGAGTTAACCCATCTATGTGACTGTATCTGAGACTTTCTCCCCCCCCTATAACTGCCATCCATCACATACTGTTGCTGTTGCCAATTCCTCATTGCTTCTATCTCCTAGATACATTTTCTCCAGCGTCACCTGAGCAAAGGCAACAGGCTCCACTGGTAAGCTGGCTCTCTCCAAGCCAGCTGTAGACCCCAGGATTGCTCTGAGACACAGAAGGAGGAAAAAAAAACTTTGAGGGCACATATGTTCAGCTTTCATCATTTGGTCTTTGAACAAATATCTGTCCAATTGCAGTTACAATGTTGAAGATGTACAGCTTAGTCATCCTTCCCACTGCACATTGTTTTATGGTCTAAAGTGTGAAGTGAGCAGCTCCTGTAAAGGATGATTGTGTCATGTAATACTGTTGCACTTTGAAGGGGAATGTGAAGATCTCTCCCTCTCAGAGTGAAGCACTCTAGGTGTAGTGGCAGCCAATTTCAACTCCATTGTGCACTTGGTATTTTACAGCACAGTGAAAGAAAGCAGTTGTCACTCTTCACAAAATGAGTCTCAGATTCTGACTCTTCCTCGATGAATTCTCCCATTCCCTTCCTGGTAGCCTGAGCAGGAAATCCTACTTGCAGCATTCCCACTCAACTCATCTATCTAAATCTTCATTTCTGCAAATTACCACACACAGTCCTAGGCACATTGACTCAATATGGCAGATAAAGTTGCCTAGTGTACTTCCCCACTCCCTCTTTGAAGCCAGAATATTGCTGCTTATCAATGAACCTCCCCTCCTGCATTAACCTTTTCCCTTCAATGTTGTCACCTACTTCCCCCTAAAATATTGTGTTTCTCCCCTTTTCATAACATTTCGCCATTCTGCCTCAAGCTCACACAATGGAACTTCCCATGGCAATGGCCCCTGATTGACCCCAAGGACTGAGCATGGCTGACCCAGTTGACCTAACCTCGCAGACTACCCCAAGAAATGAGTGGCGATCATACAATGTTACTCCCCACTGAAAAACAATACTTTGAACAAAGGCGATGAAAGAAATATTTCCTCTAACCATTTTTTAATATTTAATAATCCTCTTCATTGATAAATATTTGACAACTGTTAGAATCTAAAAATCCCAAACCAAATGTTATATTCTTATCACAAAGTGACCTGTTTTCCTACAAAAGATAAGCCTGTGACTTATAGTAGAATTCCTTGTTTTCATATTGTTCCTTAATATTTTAAAACATTTGAGTTTAGGATAGAGTTCAGAAAGTCATTATTAAATGTGGATTCACAACTTTTATGAACTTGACAATGCTATGATATTTTATACTTATCCTGAAAATAACATTCAGACTTAGTTTATTCTGACGATTTGCACCATTAAACAGTTTAACTCCATTGTGACTTGATTGCCTGCTTTGTCGGATTTCCCAAATGCAGTTTACTGTTCTGTCCATGCATGGTAGTCAATGTTAATGGCTGGGTAAGCCTGGCACTGGGGAGATTTTAGCCTGTCACAAAGCAACATAGAGCAATGGCAGTGAATGCAATATGTTTTATTGTTGGAACATTGACAGACTTCTGATTGACAAATGGAACTGGATTAGTGTTGGTGGCCTGGCCAAAGGAAATCTCTATTTCTGCCCAGGTGAAGAGCTTGTTTTGCTTATAATGATCAACCTGCTTGGCTGACTGCACTGCTTTAACCATTGAACAATTGTTTTTCAACTTAAAGAATTCTGATAAAGTGTCATCCAGCACTATGATCCAGTCTCTTTCAAAAATATTCCTCAATGTCTCATCTTGGCAATACCTGCAGGGCCATATCAGATCCTTTCAGTCTTAAGTTTCTGGCTGCATGGATCTGACATTACTGATAGTGCTCTCTCAGATTCAGTATAATGAATATGAACAAGTTCTAGTGCAGGGAGTAGCATGTTAATGTCATCGCTGAGTAAGAAGCTATGATAAAGCCTGCTGCTGAAATAAATAGATTCTTAAACCAATGCTGAATCCCTTAGTCCAAGTGGGTCTCCTGAAATAAAATCACACTTAAAGAAAAAATACAATCCCTACAGTATAGAAGCAGGACATTCAGCCCATAGGGTCCACACCAACTCTCCAAAGAACATCCCACCCAGATGCATGTTCCCATGGCCAATCCACCTAGTTTGCCCATCTCTGAACTGTGGGAGCACCTGGATAAAGGTCACACCAGACATAGGGAGAACATTCAAACTCCACACAAACTGTTGCCCAAAGCTGGAACCAAACCTGGGTCCCTCGTGCTGGGAAGCAGTAGTGTTAAAGACTGAGCCACCATGCCACCTGCAATAGGATTAAGGCAAAGAAATAAGAAACAGAAATACAAAAAAAGTTTTTAAAAAATGTCTGACAATAATTCAAATTTGAGAGAATGAGACTCTACATTTTCAAACTTAATTTTCAATGTCAGCAGTGAAGTTTGAAAGACTTATCATGTTGCAATAATCCATTTATAGTAGAACAGACATGACTCAACATTTCCCGGTGAACTTAAGAGTGCGACTATGTTGATTGTCCTGATGATAGCAAGGGGCCTGATGGAACAGGAAATCTGGCACATTAACTCACTGTTACAGATGTGATTGAGTTTGTATTTAATGGAAGTTGCTCTTTAATTCATTCCTCTCTGGTGGTTTCACTGAACGGAATCTTACAGAGGTCAGAACAACATGGGCTATGATTAGATTTATGATAGAATCAGGTGCGAGCTCGAGAAAGATCCATTTCAACATTGGCAGGTGATTACTGTGGCTTTTATGCATTTGCTGAGTGGCAAGGCAAGTCTCTTAATAGGCAGCGGGGAGTTGCTAATTACCGGAGATTATACCTTATTAAATGCCTTAAATTTCCTCAAGAACTTTCAGCTTCCTACCTTACCAAACATGTCAAAGGACCTAGACATTGCACAATTTCAGCAGGGGGCGGGGGTCAGAGCGGGTACATAACAATGACAGCTCACTGGCGGCTATAGGAAAGGCTCTCTGTTGCTCAGCTCCAAACAGCACCTCAGGACACAAACCTGAGCTACCTGCTGCACACACCTCTCGTAGCCAGACATTGGCATTCGACATTTGCCAGCTGCACATGCTATCATGACACCTCTCCAATCCACTTGTAAGGAGCACAGACTGACATTGCAGATAGCACTGGAAACTAGCATTGAACAAGTTGCTGCAGGCAGATTTGCATGGAGGGACAGGCACCCAACTGGACGAAGGCAGCACCTCAGGCCCATTTGCTTGTTCCCTTAGCACTTACCTGCATGCGTGCAGCATCCATGCCTTGCTGTGCCATGCCTGTTAGCTGTTGGATCTAACTGTCCAGTCAGTCAGTACTGCCATGTTGGCAAGGGGTTTTGTGCAGACATTAGATTCAAAAAGTGTCGTGCAGGAAAAGCACAGCCCATCAGGCAGCATCCAAGGAGCAGAAGAGTTGATGTTTCAAGCATAAGCAGTTCATCAGGAATGTGCAGACACACAGACAGAATGCTTGTTGTACTTGTCAGTGGGGAATTGCCTGCCGTGAGGGGTCAAAGGGAGGTATTTTGCTGCATAGCACATTGTGATACTCATCTAGCACTGAAAGCATGTGGCATACAGCCAGAGACTGGCTAGGGTTAGCCTTAGGTACAGTCAAGGGGATCCCAGAGCTTTCAGGCACAGGAACAGTGAGCATGCAGTCCTGCAGAGCCAGTGTCTAGATTAGAGTGGTGTTGGAAAAGCACAGCAGGTCAGGCAGCATCCGAGGAGCAAGAAAATTGACAGTTCGGGCATAAGCCCTTCATTAGGAATGGAGGCAGGGAGCCTCCGGGGTGGAGAGAAAAATGGGTAGGGGGGAGATAGGGAGAACATAGCAAAGTGTACAATGTGTGGATGGAGGTGGGGATGGAGGTGATAGGTCAGAGAGGAGGGTGGAGTGGATAGGTGGGAAGGGAGGTTGGCAGGTAGCACAGATCATGAAGATGGTGCTGAGCTGGAAAGTTGGAACTGGGGTAAGGTGGGGGGAGGGGAAATGAGGAAACTGGTGAATCCATATTGATGCCTTGAGGTTGAAGTGTTCTGAGGTGGAAGATGAGGCGTTCTTCATCTAGGCGTCGGGTGGTGAGGGAGTGGCAGCATTAGAGGAGACCCAGGACTTGCATATCCTCGGCAGAGTGGGAGGGGGAGTTGAAATGGGCCACAGAGCGGTGGGGTTGATTGATGCGGGAGTCCCGGAGATGTTCCCTAAAGCGCTCTGCGAGGAGGCTTCCAGTCTCCCCAATGTAGAGGAGACCACATCGGGAGCAACGGATACAATAAATGACATTGGTGGATGTGCAGGTAAAACTTTGATGGATGTGAAAGGCTCCTTTGGGGCCTTGGATGGAGGTGAGGGAGGAGGTGTGGACGCAGGTTTTGCAATCCCTGCGGTGTCAGGGGAAGGTGCCAGGATGGGAGGGTGGGGGGGACCTGACCAGGTAGTCACGGAGGGAACGGTCTTTGCGGAAAGCAGAAAGGGTTGGGGAGGGAAATCTATCTTTGGTGGTGGGGTCCATTTGGAGGTGGCAGAAATGTCGGTGGATGATACGATTTATGCGAATGTTGGTAGGGTGGAAGGTGAGGACGGGGTGGCGGGGGGGAGGGTTGGTGTTCTGTCCTTGTTATGGTTGGTGGGGTGGGGTTTGAGGGCGGAAGTGCAGGATATGGATGAGATGAGCTGGAGGGCATCTTCAACCACTTGGGAAGGGAAATTGCGGTCTCTAAAGAAGGAGGCCATCTGGTGTGTTCTGTGGTGGAACTGGTTCTCCTGGGAGCAGATATGGCAGAGGTGGAGAAATTGGGAATATGGCATGGCATTTTTGCAGGATGTAGAGTGGGAAGAGGTTTAATCTCCACCGCCATTCCCTCACCACCCAATGCCTGGAGGATGAATGCATCATCTTCTGCCTCAGAACACTTCAACCCCAGGGCATCAATGTGGACTTCACCAGTTTCCTCACCCCCCCCACCTTACCCCAGTTCCAACCTCCAGCTCAGCACCATCCTCATGACCTGTCCTACCTGCCAATCTTCCTTCCCACTTATCCACTCCATCCTCCCCTCTGACCTATCACCTTCATCCCCACCCCCATTAACCTATTGTACTCTTTGCTACCTTCTCACTAGCCCCACCCCCCACCCCAATTTATCTCTCCACCCTGGAGGCTCCCTGCCTCCGTTCCTGATGAAGGGCTTTTCCCCGAAACGTCGATTTTCCTGCTTCTCGGATGCTGCCTGACCTGCTGTGCTTTTCCAGCATGACACTAATCTAGACTCTGGTTTCCAGCATCTGCAGTCCTCACTTATGCCCTGCAAAGCCAGTGGTCAGGGGCCTGGTCAGTTATGTCCAGGGACCTCTCACTGAAGTCATTCAGAAGTCTTGGATGAATACTGTCCTGGAAGTCTCTCCATCCGATGAAGAAAGATTCATGGGAGGCTTGTAGGTTTCACGGCTATGGACATGGTGGGAGAAACCAAGTTTAGGATGTGGCGTGGAGCAGAGGCTTTTTTAAAAATGGGAACAAGGACAGTGACAGTGGGAGGGCGAGAAACACAAGGTATAAGATGATTAGGGGTTTAGATAGGGTCGACAGTGAGAATCTTTTTCCACGTATGGAGTCAGCTATTACAAGGGGTCATAGCTTTAAATTAAGGGGGGGTAGGTATAGGACAGATGTTAGGGGTAGGTTCTTTACTCAGCGAGTCGTGAGTTCATGGAATGCCCTGCCAGTAGCAGTGGTGGACTCTCCCTCATTATGGGCATTTAAGGGGGACTGGATAGGCATATGGAGGATAGTGGGCTAGTGTAGGTTAGGTGGGCTTGGATCGGCGCAACATCGAGGGCCGAAAGGCCTGTATTGCACTGTATTCTTCTATGCTCTATGTTCTATAATGGGACTATGTGGAACAACATTGGAAGGCTATGATAGGTGGGGGGCAGGCACAGTGGTGAGTTACCGACAGTGAACAACACAATGACATTGCCAGTGAGGGGTGCGCTGGATTGCCAATGCTCGTTCTTTAAAGGGAGTGGAGGCACAAGGAATTTTGCTCTTTGTGTAGCGGCTGAGTGGCAGGTTGCGCTGAAGGTACCTGGTAAGATCGGATTGGAACTGGATGTGAAGGATTCAATTGAGTGGAGTGGGTTGTTAATGAGATATGTTTAATCAGATCCATGAGATTTCTCATTGGATGTCACAGTGTGAATCCCTCCAAAAACTCAACAAAATTTGCACTTAGCCTTAAAGTGTAAGATTCAGCCCAATGTTTTTTAAATATGCAAATGCTAATCATTAATTGCTCATAAAGGTGATGCCTATTACTCTTTAAAATGCCACCGATGCACAAATTGCATTTGTTCTCAGTATTGGATAATATTAATAGAGAGAATTGTCTGGATATTTCCAGAGTGTATCCACAAGAATATCCATGAGCATTTATTCTGTGAGGGAAACATTTGTTCACTGGAAAATTCATTTTTTCCAAACCCAGTCAGAGAACACTCGTGCATAAGATAACAAGATGAAGCACCAACACAAGGTGATTTCCTTTTTCTTCAGTCACAAGAGGCTCTTTTTAAACATAACGCATGACAACCCATTTCAGAGAAGTGCTTAAGGATGTAACTGCTATGTGAAATGAAAGTCTGACTGGCATAAAATCCACTTCAACATTTTGTCTTTATAAACCACAAATGAATTGTTTTGGATCAAATCAGAAAATAAGTCCAATTTTTGTTATTTATTGAAGTTTTGAGGCTTTTTTTCTAAGGCATATATCACCATATTTCAAGTTTAGGATAGGACTTCAACTCAATTTCGGATCTTTAAGCAAAATGAGATCAATTAGTTTACCTAATTTTACATGGACAGTGTCCAACAAATTATTAAGAAATGCTTAGAATGAAAGAAATCAAGGAGGCACCTCTGGTTTTACTATACAGTATTCTGGTGTCTCAAATAATGAGTTTGTGCTCCTTCCCTGAGAATGCCCTTTTGGAAGACAATGTGCTATGATAACACAAACTCAGTGATGAAGCAGGGATAATGGCTCTATTCTATCATGCTCCAGCCATTGTAGCAATTGTGAATAGTACAATAAAAATGAGCCCAGATTCTTTCTATTGGTTGCTAGTATCCCTATTCCACGGAATAGGCATTTGCACTACATCAGGTACAATATAAGACATTTGCTTTTATTTGTCTTACCAGTTTAAGCTTTATAAATTCAAATTGCCTTGAAACAAACTTATTAAGTTGGTGATCAGTCTCATCAAGCTGTGTTCAGTCTACTGCATATATTTATTAACTTATACAATTATGTAACAACATGGAAGGATTTCGCTCATTCTGTCTGTGCTGGTTCTGTGAAAGGGCCATCCAATTAGTTCCATTCTCATTTTGTTCTGTTCCAATTGTGCTGCAATGCTTTTCATTTTTGAGTAAAATCCTTTTTTGAATTCGATCCGCATTGAATTATGATTTCAGACAGAGCTTTCAGCTCATAACGCTTTGTAAAAATATTTCACCTCATTTCATACTGCAATTTTTACAATTATTTAAAAATTCATCTGCTTGGTTACTGATCCTCATGTCAAATAGTAACTGAATCTCCCTATTCCTTAGTTAGGATTTGCAATACTTTCTATTGCTATTTAATGAGCGTTCACCATAAATCAAATTTCTATCTTTTCTGTTCCATTATCCCACTTTGTGGAACTGCCCTAATTTAACAGGCAACAGTGAGGACTGCAGATACTGGAGATCAGAGTCTAGAATGGAGTGTGCTGGAAAAGCACAGCAGGTCAGGCAGCATCCAAGGAGCAGGAAAATCTACATTCCATGCAAAAGCCCTTCGTCAGGACTGAAGGCGGGGAACCTCCAGGATGGAGGGAGAAATGGGAGGAGGGGTGGGGGTGGGGAGAAGGTAGCAAAGATTACAATAGGTGGATGGGGGTGGGGATGGTGATAGGTTAGAGAGGAGGGTGGGGGAAGGTAGCAGAGAGTACAGTGGTGGATGGGGGTGGGAATGAAGGTGATAGGTCAGAGAGAAGGGTGGAGCCGATAGGTGGAAAGGTAGATTGGCAGGTAAGATGGGTCATGAGGATGGTGCTGAGCTGGAAGGTTGGAACTGTGGGGTAAGGTGGGGGGAGGGGAAATTAGGAAACTCATGATGCCATGGGGTTGAAGTGTTCCGAGGCGAAAGATGAGGCGTTCTTCCTCCAGGCGTTGGGTGGTGAGGGTGCGGTGGTGGAAGAGATCCAGGGCGTGCATGTGAGGACCGGGGTGGGGGGGTTCTGTCCTTGTTGGAGGGCGGTGGTGTGGGATGTGGATGAGATGCGTTGGAGGGCATCTTTAACCACGTGGGAAGGGAAATTGTGGTCTCTAAAGAAGGAGGCCATCTGGTGTGTTCTGTGGTGGAACTGGTCCTTCTGGGAGCAGATATGGCAGAGGCGGAGGAATTGGGAATATGGGATAGCATTTTTGCTGGAGGTAGGGCGGGAAGAGGTGTAATCCAGGTAGCTGTGGGAGTCGGTTGGTTTGTAAAAAATGTCAGTGTGAAGTCAGTCATCACTGATGGAGATGGAGAGATCCAGGAAGGGGAGAGAGGTGTCAGAGATGGTCCAGGTGAATTTAAGGTTGGGATGGAATGTGTTGGTGAAGTTGATGAACTGCTTAACCTCCTCACGGGAACACGAGGTGGCACCGATGCAGTCATCAGCGTAGCGGAGGAAGAGGTGGGGAGTCGTGCCGGTGTAACTACAGAAGATGGACTGTTCTACGCAGCCAACAAAGAGACAGGCAAAGCTGGGGCCCATACGTGTGCCCATGGCTACCCCTTTGGTCTGGAGGAAGTGGGAGGATTCGAAGGAGAAATTCTTAAGGATGAGGACCAGTTCAGCCAAATGAATGAGAGTGTCAGTGGAAGGGTACTGTTGGGGATGTCAGGAGAGGACAAAATGGAGGGCTTGGAGGCCCTGGTCATGGCGGAGGTATAGAGGGATTGGATGTCCATGGTGAAGATGAGGTGTTGAGGGCCGGTCAAACAGAAGTCTTGGAGGGGGTGGAGGGCTTGGGTGGTATCTCGAATGTATGTGGGGAATTCCTGCACTGGGGGGATAGGATAGTATTGAGGTAGTTAGAGACTAGTTCGGTGGGGCAGAAGCATGTTGAGACAATGGGTCGGAATGGGTGGTCCGACTTGTGGATATTGGGAAGGAGGTAGAACCGTGCAGTATAGGATTCCCGGACTATGAGATTTGAAGCTGAGTGGGAGATCTCCTGAGGTGATGAGGTTGTGTATGGTCTGGGAGATGATGGTTTGGTGATGGGGGTTGGGTCATGGTTGAGGGGGCAATAGGAGGATGTGTCTTCGAGTTGGCGTCTGGCTTCAGAGGTATAAAGGACAGTGCGCCAAACTACCACTGCACCCCCTTTATCTATTAGTTTGATGATGAGGTTGGGATTGGAGCAGAGGGATTGGAGAGCTGCGCGTTGTAAGGGTGAGAGGTTGGAGTGGGGGAGGGGGGTAGACAGGTTGAGGCTGTTAATGTCTCGGCAGCATTTGGAAATGAAGAGATGGAGGGCCTCATCTTCTGCCTCGGAACACTTTAATCCCAGGGCATCAATGTGGACTTCACCAGTTTCCTCATTTCCCCTCCCCCCACCTTACCCCAGTCCAACCTTCCAGCTCAGCACCATTTTCATGACCTGTCCTACCTGCCAATCTCCCTTCCCACCTATCCGCTCCATCCTCCTCTCTGACCTATCACCATCATCCTCACCCCCATCCACCCATTGTGCTCTTTGCTACCTTCTCCCCAGCCCCACCCCCTTCCATTTATCTCTCCACCCGGAGGCTCCCTGCCTTCAGTTCTGATGAAGAGCTTTTGCCCGGAATGTCGATTTTTCCTGCTCTTCGGATGCTGCATGACCTGCTGTGCTTTTCCAGCACCACTCTAATCTAGTCTCTGCCCTAATTTAACTCCAAGCATATTTATTCCATTGTTACCAAAACGTAAAGTCTCATAATGACTCTTTTTTTATCCCATTCCTGCATAGGATAGGAATCTTAAAATCTTTCTTTGCCATCTCTGCATTCTCTATATGTTACCCATTGTTAGTAAGGTCCAAAGGCACATGGGAAATGTATTCCCTCAGCACCATCTTAGGTACAGGGCACCGAGGTACAGGTACTTTAAGTGTTGTTACAGAATTGCAACAGTAGAAAAAAAAGACAAGCAAAACTGAGCTTCAAAAATTCAGAAAGAAAAGACAAAGTATCTTTAAGTACTCAAGTTACAGTTCACTTCACTGAGTCTGTGCTGGCTGGGCTGTAGAACACAAGGCCTCGCTGCCTCCATGCGTTGGGCTCGGCCCACTGTCCGGCCTGGGCTCTGCTCCTGCACCTGCTCCTGCTCCAGGGGCAATTTGGCTCCCAGGATTCATCTCACTGACTTGCCTGGGCTTGCTCTGCTCTTGCTCCTGCTCCAGACACGACTTGACTCCCAGAACTTGGCCCATCATCCAGCCTGGGATTGCTCTGCTCCTGCTCCTACTCCTGCTCCTACTCTAGACGCGACTCAGCTCCCAGGACTCATCCCACTGGCTGGCCTAGACTTTGCTCCCTGCACCTGCTACAGGCATGACTCAGCACCTAGGACTTGGCCCACTATCTGGCCTGGGCTAACTCTGCTCCTACTCCAGGTTCCGGCTGCAACTCCGATCCTAGCTCAGCCTGCTGTCACTCTGCTCCCTATACCGGCACGACCTATGCTTGCTCTGCTCCTGATACTGGCATAGCCCGCCCTCACTCTGCTCCCACTCCCAGGACTTGGCCTGCGCTTACTCTGCTCCCTATCCCAGCACGGTCTGCGCTTGCTCTGCTCCCTATCCCGACACAGCCCACGCTCTCTTTGCTACCAATCCCAGCACGGTGCGCGCTTGCTCTGCTCCCTATCCCAGCACGGCCCGCGCACACTCTGCTCCCTATCCCAGCACGGTCTGCACTCGCTCTGCTCCCTATCCCAGCACTGCCCACGCACACTCTGCACCCAATCCCAGCACGGCCCATGCTTGCTCTGCTCCTGATCCTGGCATAGCTCGCCCTCACTTTGATCCCACTCCCAGGACTTGGCCTGCCCTCGCTCTGCTCCCTATCCTGGCTCAGCCTGCGCTCGCTCTGCTATCAATCCCAGCACGGTCTGCGCTTGCTCTGCTCCCTATCCCGGCTCGGCCTGCGCTTGCTCTGCTACCAATCCCGGCACAGCCTGCGCTCGCTATGCTCCCTATCCCAGCACGGGTCGTGCTCACTCTGCTCCAAATCCCAACACGGCCCGCGCTCGCTCTGCTCCCAATCCCGGCACAGCCCGCACTCACTCTGCTCTCTATCCCAGCACGGCCCGCGCTCACTCTGCTCCCAATCCCAGCACAGCCCGCGCTCGCTCTGCTACCAATCCCAGCACGGTCTGCGCTTGCTCTGCTCCCTATTCCGGCACAGCCCGTGCTCGCTCTGCTACCAATCCCGGCACAGCCCGCGCTCACTCTGCTCCCTATCCCAGAACGGCCCGTGCTCACTCTGCTCCCAATCCCAGCACGGTCCGCGCTCGCTCTGCTCCCAATCCCAGCACGGCCCGCGCTCGCTCTGCTCCCTATCCCAGCACGGCCCGCGTTCACTCTGCTCCCAATCCCGGCACAGCCCGCGCTTGCTCTGCTCCCTATCCCAGCACGGCCCGCGTTCACTCTGCTCCCAATCCCGGCACAGCCCGCGCTCGCTCTGCTCCCTATCCCAGCACGGCCCATGCTTGCTCTGCTCCTGCTACTGGCATAGCCCACCCTCACTCTGCTTCCCCTGCCAGGGCTTGGCCTGCACCCGCTCTGCTCCCTCTCCCGGCTCAGTCTGCGCTCGCTCTGCTTCCAATCCCGGCACGGCCTGCGCTCGCGCTCGTCCCAATCCCGGCACGACCTGCACTCGCTTTGCTCCTTATCCCAGCACGGCCCGTGCTCGCTCTGCTCCCTATCCCAGCACGGCCTGCGCTCGCTCTGCTCCCAATCCTGGCACAGCCTGCGCTCGCCCTGCTCCTGCTCTGAGGACTCGGCCTGCGCTCGCTCTGCTCCCTATCCCAGCACGGCCTGCGCTCGCTCTGCTCCCTATCCCAGCACGGCCTGCGCTCGCTCTGCTCCCAATCCCGGCACGGCCTGCGCTCGCTCTGCTCTCAATCCCGGCACGGCCTGCGCTCGCTCTGCTCCCAATCCCGGCACGGCCTGCGCTAGCTCTGCTCTCTATCCCGGCACAGCCTGCGCTCGCTCTGCTCCCAATCCCACCACGGCCTGCGCTCGCCCTGCTCCCAATCCCGGCACAGCCTGCGCTCGCTCTGCTCCTGCTCTGAGGACTCAGCCTGCGTTCACACTCATCCCAATCCCAGCACGGCCTGCGCTCGCTCTGCTCCCAATCCCAACACGGCCCGCGCTCGCTCTGCTCCCAATCCCAGCACGGCCTGCACTCGCTCTGCTCCCAATCCTAGCACGGCCTGCGCTTGCTCTGCTCCCAATCCCGGCACGGCCCGCGCTCGCTCTGCTCCCAATCCCAGCACGGCCTGCACTCGCTCTGCTCCCAATCCCAGCACGGCCTGCACTCGCTCTGCTCCCAATCCCAGCACGGCCTGCGCTTGCTCTGCTCCCAAACCCAGCACGGCCCGCGCTTGCTCTGCTACCAATCCCAGCACGGCCTGCGCTTGCTCTGCTCCCAAACCCAGCACGGCCTGCGCTTGCTCTGCTCCCAAACCCAGCACGGCCCGCGCTCGCTCTGCTACCAATCCCAGCACGGCCTGCGCTTGCTCTGCTCCCAAACCCAGCACGGCCTGCACTCGCTCTGCTCCCAATCCCGGCACGGCCTGCGCTAGCTCTGCTCTCAATCCTGGCACAGCCTGCGCTCGCTCTGCTCCCAATCCCAGCATGGCCTGTGCTCGCTCTGCTCCCAATCCCAGCACGGCCTGCACTCGCTCTGCTCCCAATCCCAGCACGGCCTGCGCTTGCTCTGCTCCCAAACCCAGCACGGCCTGCGCTTGCTCTGCTCCCAAACCCAGCACGGCCTGCGCTTGCTCTGCTCCCAATCCCAGCACGGCCCGCGCTTGCTCTGCTACCAATCCCAGCACGGCCTGCGCTTGCTCTGCTCCCAAACCCAGCACGGCCTGCGCTTGCTCTGCTCCCAAACCCAGCACGGCCCGCGCTCGCTCTGCTACCAATCCCAGCACGGCCTGCGCTTGCTCTGCTCCCAATCCCAGCACGGCCCGCGCTCGCTCTGCTACCAATCCCAGCACGGCCCGCGCTCGCTCTGCTCCCAATCCCAGCACGGCCTGCACTCGCTCTGCTCCCTATCTCAGCCCAGCCCGCACTCGCTCTGCCCTACACCCAGGTTGCTCTGCGCTCACTCTGCCCCTGCTCTGGGTCTGACTTGTTCCCGCACCAGGCTGGTCTCAGACTCCACTCTCCATTCCCTCCAGGTAGGGTACTTTAGGAAGTCATAAGTTGGCATTGGTGGGGGTGGGTTGGCAGGGGCGAGGGGAGCAGAAGAGTAAAACCCTCAGTGAGAGCAAAAGAAAAGAAAATTTTTAAAGATGCTGATGAGTAGAGGCTCTCCGGCTGAAATGTCTTCCTACGGTCTCTCACAGCACCAGAAATCCCAGGTTTGGTACTTGACACCTAAACTGAGGGATCATGAACCCCTCTTGCCAGAATATTGCGCCAAACACTTAGCCTTTGTTTTAATCTTCACCTACCCACCTTGGGATGTGATAGAGAAACAGGAGGCGTGTATGCTTGCATCGAGGAGGGGATCACCATTTTACAACCATCTAACCTGTATCCAATGTGTCCTCATCCAGTTTGCATGGAAGGTAAATAACAAATATCATACCATAATGAAGCTGCATGCCCTAGGTTTAATTTATTGTCCATGTTTATGTCTAACTGATTGTGCTCCAAACATTTGGAAACCGATAAATGATGGCAAAGGCTGATGGGGTTGAATTTAGATAACTATGAGGTGTTCCATTTAAGTAACGCAACCCAGGGCAGGAATTATAGAGTTAATAGTAGGGCCCCAGGGAGTGTTGCTGAACAAAGAGATCGAGAGGTGCAGGTGAAATTGTAAGAATGAGAATTTTGCCTGAAAGCCAAAAAAACCTGAAATTTTACATGAGTTGGTCAACAGTTTACAAATGGAAACTAAGGATGATGAACTGGATTGAGAATTGGCAGACAGATTAAAACTGGAGCAGCAAAAATGCAAATTTTAAAGAAAAAGAGCAGGAAAGAGAAAGAGGAAGTGAGAGAGAAAGATGAGAAAGAGAGGAAAGAGTAAGGAAAGAAGATAAATATTTAGGAAAAATACAGGAAAAGGAGTTTGAACGAAGAGAGCTCAAGCTAGGGAGCAGGAACCTACTGTGGACGCCAAAAGCACACTGGCTCACCCTCGAGACAGAGGGAATGTGGTCTAATGATTTAATTCCTAGCTTTCAGAAGGCAGAAGTAAAAGATTTATTTTTCTCTTTGAGATAAAGCGGTTAAAGCGGTCTTCCCAATATTGGTCTTTATTAATACAGAGAAAGCTTCCAGGAAAAGTGCATGAGGTTAACTCCCTGTTATCTGAGGGAAGTGCTACTGATTGCAAGGCAGTGAAAAAAGTTTCATAAGTGTATATCAAAAATTCTGTATCCTTAGGAAACAGCATGACTAGATGTCCCTGGAATTTGAAAAACAAAGCTCACACAGTCTCACGTCTGTCGTCTGCAAGGTGTTAGAAAGGATTCTGAGGGATAGGATTTATGACCATCTGGAAGAGCATGGCTTGATTTAAAGGCAGTCAGCACGGATTTGTGAGGGGCAGGTCATGCCTCACAAATCTTATTGAGTTCTTTGAGGATGTTACTAGACAGGTTGATGAGGGTCGAGCAGTGGATGTTGTGTATATGGATTTCAGTAAGGCATTTGATAAGGTTCCCCATGGTAGACTCATTCAGAAGGTCAGGAGGAATGGGATATAGGGTAATTTAGCTGTCTGGATACAGAATTGGCTGGTCGACAGAAGACAGTAGTGGTAGTGGAAGGAAAATATTCTGCCTGGAAGTCAGTGGTGAGTGATGTTCCACAGGGCTCTGTTCTTGGGCCTCTACTCTTTGTAATTTTTATTAATGACTTGGATGAGGAGATTAAAGGATGGGTTAGCAAGTTTGCAGATGACATAAAGGTTGGAGGTGTCGTTGACAGTAAAGAGGACTGTTGTAGGCCTGCAGCGTGACATTGACAGGATGCAGAGATGGGCTGAGAAGTGGCAGATGGAGTTCAACCTGGATAAATGCGAAGTGATGCATTTTGGAAGGTCGAACTTGAAAGCTGAGTACAGGATTAAAGACAGGATTCTTGGCAGTGTGGAGGAACAGCGAAATCTTGGTGTGCAGGTACATGGGTCCCTTAAAATTGCCACCGAATTGGACAGGGTAGTTAAGAAAGCATATGGTGTTTTGGCTTTCATTAACAGGGGGATTGAGTTTAAGAGCCGTGAGATCTTGTTGCAGCTCTATAAAACTTTGGTTAGACCGCACTTGGAATACTGCGTCCAGTTCTGATCGCCCTATTATAGGAAAGATGTGGATGCATTGGAGAGGGTTCAGAGGAGGTTTACCAGGATGCTGCCTGGAATGGAGGACTTATCTTACGAAGAGAGGTTGACTGAGCTCGGACTTTTTTCATTGGAAAAAAGAAGGAAGAGAGGGGGCCTAATTGAGGTGTACAAGATAATGAGAGGCATAGATAGAGTTGATAGCCAGAAACTTTTTTCCAGGGCAGAAATTGTTAACAGGAGGGGTCATAGTTTTAAGCTGTTTGGCGGAAAGTATAGAGGGGATGTCATAGGTGGGTTCTTTACACAGAGTTGTGAGAGCGTGGAATGCATTGCCAGCAGCAGTTGTGGAAGCGAGGTCATTTGGGGATATTTAAGAGACTGCTGGACATGCATATGGTCACAGAAATTTGTGGGTTTGTACATTAGGTTTACCTCACTTGAGGATCAATGGTCGGCACAACATCGTGGGCTGAAGGGCCTGTTCTGTGCTGTACTGTTCTATGTTCTATGTTCTCCAGCTTGCTTTTAACCAGAGATTATGGGCAGTTAAGAGAGAAGTCACTTACAGAAAACTCTGAAACATTTCTCCTTGAGCAGAAGACTTAAAAATGCTATCCACTTCCAAACAGGAATATAACTCAAGAAATACAGAGTGACTGCTTCCAGGCAGACAGCTACATAGACTAATGGTATTGAGCTGGTCCACACGCCCCTGTTTCTGAAAGCTAGCTCAGAAGTGGATAATGGAGAGAAAGAGGGAGTCTAGTGTCAAAGAAGGAGTCAGATGGTGAGAGTGTTGTTCTTCATCAAATATTAATCCATTTTTTTTGGAAAATAATATCTTTAAAGAAAAGGTACACATTAGCATTCTTTTAAATGCCAACAGCCATCTTTGGACAGTGAGGGGATGAAAGAATGAGCGAGGGAAAGTGGAGGGATTGTCAAGTTTTTGATAATTAATTGTGCAGCAGGGGAAGGGACGGCACAACATCCAAGTGCATAATTCAGGAGGAAAAGGTTTTTGCAACTTTGTTTCGCAAATGTGAATAATTCAGATCAGGACGTTTACACTTTCAACTGGCAATAAAGCACAAATGGTGATTGGTGATTTCAAGGTTCAACTCTGAGTGGAAGGAATGATCCTTGTAGCTTTTGCACACTCTTTAAAATTATCCTACTGTCTCCTTCAAAAGAATCATAACATAATTTTTATTTGAATGATTTTGGGAAAAATCTAGGCCTTGTCCTGCTGGAAATCTTGAGATCTATTTCAAGTAACCCCTCCCTCCATTCTTCCTGATAACTCCAGAAAAATTGCAGCAATGGCAAAAGTTTGGAGAAAGTTTCACTTGTCATATTCATCTTGCGATCATCTTACGCCCATTAAAATATGGGATTTCAGTGAGACATAAAATCAATTGTCTCAACCAGGCTGCAGAAGGCTGCGAGCACCGCCATGGGAGATCTGCTAGCAACAGTGCAAAACTCCTCATTATTCAAAATAACTGCTTCTTTTCATCTCTTAGCAAACAGCTCAGATAAACTCTGTTTATACTGAGCTTTGAACTGCACACAGCAAGATTCCGAATAATCTTACCAGCTGTTGGGAACCATAATGAATCTCTGTGAAGAAACAGCTGCAGTTGAAGTCAGGAATTTTTGTCTGTGAGCATGCGTCTGAAGTAGCATCAGAAGGTCTCAGGTAATGAAGTTGAACTCCTTATATCTTTCAAGGACTCAGTCCAGTGAGGTGTTCCCGTTCTTCATTAATCTACCCTGAGTATTTGCAATATCAACTGAACAGAGAAATATCTTACAAACCTTGTATGCTCTCTGCTCAGCAATAATGTAATAATGTATCCTTCTGATGCCAGGGGAATTTACGATGACCTTCAACACAGTCCAGTGGAATGTTTGTTTGTAGTTCAAAAGCCTAATGCAGCCACAATGAAGCTATCAGCCACAGCAAAAGGAAGTTTGGTGCACATGTAAAAGAGACACTCAATAAAGCCCATGACATGTTGTTAGGTAAAAACTCAGTGACCTGGATAAATTCTGTGTAAGTGTAGAGTTCTAATTTCCAGAATTACTTTGTTCGAATGTCCAGTTGCATTGCAATAATATGTGCATTGCTCATGACTACAGTTCCTGTTCAGGCTGTCGTTGTCAGCTAGAAATAAAACCAAAAGGAGCAGCTTTAACACTTCGTATAGGAGACTGTTGCATAATTGAAAGAAAGCCAACCTCAGCACTGCCTCAAATTGAATTGTCTTTCTGCTGACTCCGAGTGCTTTATTTATGAAATTAATAACTTTATCTAATTACAAACATCAAATTTCTACATATCATGGAGAATATCTTGGTGGTGAGCACTTTGTGCCTCAAGAAACATTTTCATCCTATTATGGTTTTGGCATCAACATTCAAACACTGTAAATGAAGAAGTAGGACAGTTCATTTAGCAATGACTTGTAACAATCTAAGTTAAAAATCACACAACACCAGATTATAATCCAACAGGTATATTTGGTGGCACCAGCTTTCAGAGTGCTGCTCCTTCAGTAGATGGACAACCGCCTGATGAAGGAGCAGTACTCCAAAAGCTAGTGCTTCCAAATAAATCTGTTGAATTATAACCTAGTGTTGTGTGATTTTTAACTTTGTATATCCCAGTCCAACACCGGCTCCCCCACATCATGTCACAATCTCAACTGCTGTCCACTAGGTGGCACTAGGCTAGACTCCCTGTGAGTTTTGACACCAGTAAACTTGATCACCCAGGACTTCCATCTGTTCTGTCCTATTGCAGCCTTCCCCTTGCACACCATCATAAATTAACCAGTTTCCAAAAATTTCAAATTTTTTAACTGCCGTTATTGGAAATGTCAGTACTGAAACTCTTTCTATTTCCAGGAAGGAATAACTCTGATGGTATAAATTTTTATCCTGGCTCTGCAAAAGTGATTTTCTTTCCCCTTAAGCTTCTCCATGGCTTCCATCTACAGTAATTTTGGAATTGATTGCACCTGAAAATGATATCATTTTCTTTCGGCAGATTGACATTAATGCTGTAACAAATTCTGCTGCTCAATCCATTTGGATTCACACTGTCAATCTACTTTCATTGCTCCTGTATGGGGCCTTGCAGTCAGACCTGATCCTGACCCCACGCTTGTACAGTTTTCACTGAATATGGAGCAGAATCGATGGAGGATAATTGACAAAATATTCATGGAGATCTGAAAATACTATTCAATAAGGATGCAAAATATTCCATTATAGCAAATATATATATAACACCACTATTGTGATAACTATCCATCAGAACATTATGAATGATGTTGCAGGAGATATGTTTAAAACACAAGTGTTTTCGGTGCATCGAGGTGATAAGTTGGTATCATGATGTTCCTTTGAATGCAATACCTAGTAGCCAATGCATTTGTTAAGAAAAACATGATGTTTTATGGTTACCGATTAATCTTTGTTCACCATTCATTGTGGTTCCTTTGATAAGATCAAAGTCAACCACAGAGAAAAAGGCTAATGGGCCTAACTAGCCATTGGTAGCATTTATGTACAAAACCTGTATGTAACCTAACAGTATATTCTTCTATTTCTTTCTCAGTTATGTGCTGATCTCTTTCACCAGCTGCAACTAGAGTCTTGTTCCTAATTCTGGCACTGTAAGAGGCTGTGAAACCTTTGGAGAAAATACCAAAGACATTGACTAGTATGGATGCCTGCAATGAGGCATTAACATATGGAAATGGACCAGAGAAGCTGGGTTTTTTTTTGTTAGAGCAGAGAAGGCTAAAAAAAGTTTTGAAAGAGGTGTTTAAAATGATGGAATATTTAGATAGAGTAAATAAAGAGAGAATGTTTCCAGTGTCAGTATTCAGGGTGCACAGATTTTAAGGTAATTGGTGAAAGAATCAGGACAGAGTTGAGTAAACATACTTGAGCAAAGGATGGTTAGGATTTGAAGTGTACTGCCTGATAGACTGATGTCAGAATATAGGAACAGAATAGGGGCATGGGAATAATTGAGTTGCTCTTCAAAAGCAGCAACATGGACTCCATGAACAAAACTGTCCTCACTTGGTGGAAAGGGTGTGAGTCAGTCCAGAACTAAAGACAATGCTTTATTATTAGGGGTTGCTCTTTTAGGACAGACAATAAGAATTTTTTCTTTCAGAGTTGTGCATCATTGCAACTTTTAGACTTGGAAGCTGGTACAGATAGGGTCACAAAATATTTTTAAGGTAGACGATAATAGATGCATGGGAGGTAGGGGACGTCAAGGGTTATCGAATATAGATGGGAATGTGAAATTTGAAACAAATAGATCTGCCATGAATGGTAGAGCAGGATCGTGGATCCAAATGCTCTACTTTTCCACCCATTTCATATATCTGTATGAATAGCCTCCTTGTGCTGTTCGCTGGTTTTTCCATTTATCTTCCCTTCAATACATCTACGCTGGGTGTCTCAACGACCACTTATAGTAGTATATTCCATTTTCTTACTACTTTTTGGGTTAAGTGGTTTCTCTTAAACTACATTTTGGATTTATTGGTGACATTCTTTTATTTAGGACCTGTAGTTTTGTGCTCCCCATGATTGGAGACTTCTTCTTTACATCTACTGGGATAAATCCTTTCATTTTCTATAAAGATCTATATCTAGTCTCCCCTCAGCATCCTCATTTTTAGAAAAGAAGTGTCAGCCTATTTGTAATACACCAAAGTTGGATACAAGTTCAGTCTAATGTCTCTGCTTTCCAATTCCATTTCTTTAAAATCATCCCCACTTGCTTGGTTTGTTTTTTATTCTCTTTATAATGGTTTTCTTGATGACCTATGTATTTAGTGCTCCATGAATGTGCAGCCTGAAACTCTTCATCTCTCTCTTTTATCATTTTTATTGTCAAATCTGTGTGTGACTTCTTTACTAATCCAATCAAAATGAATCACCTATCCATGTTCAAATTAATTTGACAATCACTCTAGCATTCTGTAAGTTTATGAATGTTTTATTTTATTTTGCTGTATTCTTCCTTTGTTAACCATACCACCAATGTTTGAAATAATATCTTCAATACGCAGTACCTAAATCAATTATGTGAGTTGCATGTGGTCCCAGCACAATCCTTGGATAATAACTCACTTTTGCTAATCTGAGAAGGTGTTGTGGCAAAATGATTGGAAAAAGGGTGTTCAATCCAAATAAAGAGTGATGTTATGGGGATGGAAAAGGGATCAGAGCACCTTCTTCTGGATCTTGTGAGGAAAAGCAAGACAGTGCATCTTCTTGGTCAGATTATTAACAGAAGCCTAATGACCTGCCTCGTAAGTCTTAATATCTTAAGTAAAGTCCTGTAGATCATAATTACTTTGCATTCTCGGAGCGAGAGGGAGTCATTCCCGCCACCACCACCACTCAATAGCAGCACGAGGTAACATCCACATGATGCACTGCAGCAACTCTCCAACGCTCCTCAGGCAGAACTTTCCAAACCCATGAGTACAACCATCAAGCAGGAGAAAGGAATCAGATACATGGAAGCACCACCAATTGCAAATTTCCCCTCAAGTCATTTTCCACCCTGACAGTGAAGTATATTGTTACTCTATCAGTGTCAGTGGACTAAAACCCTGGAACTTTCTACCTAATAGCATTGTGGGTGTATCTGCAGTAAGTGGACTGTAGAGTTTCTCGAAGGCAGATCATCACCATCTTCTGAAGGATAATTAGGGATAGGCAATAATTGTTGGGCCATCCAATGAAACTCACATTCCCTTGAATGAAATTAAGAAAATTCATTAGTGGAACATGAGTTCCAATATTTGCCAAATTATACATTCAATTCTTTCCAGCTTTGGCATGGGAGTGGAGGGTTATTGCAAGGCTAACAACAGTTCAGGGATAATGAAAAAGGAGTTCAAAGGTTACAGGATACTGCAGAAAGATAAATAGAGAGGCAGCCTCCGTGTTGGGAGTCCTGCAACTAGATGTATTACTGGGAGGACAGCGGAACCACAAAGATTTTGTGCAGGGAACTTGAAGAGTCAAGAGCAATTGGATGGTTCTGATTGTTAGAACTGAAGAAGAAATTCAAAGAATTAGGCAACTAAATGTGGAAGTCATGACTCAGAAGTCCTGGGGAGCTAACAAAGTGGAAGATCACTGGCTTCCTGTTGGGGAGAAGTCATGAGAAGCTTAGAAAAAACCTGAGGATTGACACTTGAGGACTGAGAGAGAGAGGTGGTTAAAAAGCTCACATGAGGTATTTGCTTGATACAACTGAGCAAGATTTGAGCTCTATGGGAAAAAAAATGGGGTAGGACTATTTTGGTGAGTCTAGCTGTCGGGGAAGTTATACCCATGAGTGAGTGCTAGCAGGCAGTTTCCAGAATCCAGGGAAATCAAAAAAAGTGGGTGACTAACTAGAACAGAAGCAGACATTGAAATAGTCCACAATAGACCATTATTAAATGGGGGTTTCAAGGCAATATCAACAAAAGTGAGTAATTGTGATCACTCTGAAGTTTAATAAGGGTTGATGACCCACTGTGTTACTATTGCCTGGAGGTCATTGCTGAGAATGCAATGGGGTTTATCTTGGTTGTATTTGCTAGTTAATGTATGCTGCAGTGTGTGGAATCACAGACCAATACCCAAATTAACAACATGCTCAGCTGGGTCTTGGCAGTAAGTAGTTTATGTATTGTAGGTTGTATCACTACTCTAATGTTATATAGTTATTGTTTTTTTGTTCAAAACCATGGAACATGTGTTTTTATTCTCAGACTATACATAATCTGATCTGGTATCGGTTTTTAAAAAAAGTTATTAGTTGCAAGTCAGATCATATAAAAGTTGGTCGTCTAGCCTAGGATTGTAACTTAATTAGATAATAATTAATTCGAACAAAAGACAGTTCTAGTGATTCCTGTGTAGATTTCTGAAGCCATTTCCACTGAATCTAACAAAAGAGCCGTGTTATATTTCTCATTAATTTCAAATAATTCCGTCAGTTTCTCTCAACCATTTCAGTACGAGTAAGCAATCACATTAGGTTCCTTGGATTAAACTGTATAAATTACGTAATCTTGAATAGGGACCAGGATCAAAGATGAGCACAGGATTAAAATCAATCTCTATGACTAACAGTGAGTGTTTTGATTGTGTAAAATGAAGTGACAGCAAACTAGCAGCTAGTTTATAACTCTCCCATTTCATACTTCTATTGACTTTGATTGCTATTGCCCACATCATGCTATTGTATAAATTCAAGATCTGTCCCAGATCTTTATGAAATACTGAGGGATGTTGAAAATTCTTAAAAGCCTACATATTTCCAGAGGCTGATTAGGATTACTGTGTAGTTTCCTCCTAAGCTTTCCTCCAGTTATAAACTTTGGCAGGTGACAAAGTCTTTCAGTTTACTACAAGGCTTAGAGCTTTGCTGAACCTTCTGCTTTTGATGCAATTAGTATTCTCCAATTGGTTCAAAAAGCAATAACTGAGAGTGAAGTAATAGGATCAAAGATCCTTCCTGGTTAGCAGCTCAAATATGACTATTGCTGCTGTACACTGATTACAGCCTCTTAATTTAGTATCATCTCAATAAGTGGATCAGAACATGCAGAATCAACATCTTGGCACTAATGATATGTACTTATTGCTGCAAAATGATCTGTATTACGTTCACGTCTGTTAGTCTGAATATCAGCTCGCAGCATCTTATTGTTGTGCCCCAATCATACGAATAAGTACAGCTTTAATCATTCGAACTCTTTGATTTAAATCAAAGCATTCATATTCTTGTCTGTACACAAATATAGCAAACTACAAAGTTTGCTGGACCACTCCTGACGCAACTATTAGCTGTTATGTTCTTTTACTTTGCTCTGTAATGTGTTAAAAATGTTAATTTCAGATGAAGGATATTATGGAACAGAATGATAAAGGGATTGTTTCCACTTTTCCATCACTGACATGGATTGACCTGCATGAAGTGCTACTTCCATTTTCATTGGTCTCTTTCAATCATCCTCTCTCCTGCCCAAAAGGTAATTGAAAATTGAGCCCAAGAAATACTTAAATTCCCTAATGAGAATTAAATGCCCTGTAGATATTAAATTATCCATTTAAAATCACAGACATTAAATAAATGAATATAACTAAATTTGTGCGATTAACTCCATTGGAACAGATTATTTTATGAGCATTAAGTGGATTAGGTTCCTATGCCACATACCCGGATTTTGTAAGTAGTGATGAAATGCTCACCATCAATATGGCCTCTGGAGATGTCTTTTCTGATGTCAGTTTGAATTGGATGGCTGTCACAGAGGGTTTGTGGGATTTAGGAACAGGCAGCAGCCAGTCTGATCAAACAAATCGGATTAAAGAATCCTTACAGAAAGTTAAGCACGAATATACTAAACACAAAATGGAAATTGCCATTAAATCATTACACAGAAAATTAAATAAATTCTAATGCGCTTTGCATTCGTATCTCACTTTTCCTGAAAGCCTGTGGTGAGGGGGACGGTGAGCCTGGATGGCAGTTGGCAGAGAGATGGCAGCGTGGAAGCATGGGCATCTAGAGATCAAGCCCAGCACAGGACAGAAATCAAGCCCTCGTGGGGAAAGCACAGCATGGATCAACTGAGGGCCATGGCTAAAGAAGGACTGTAATGTTGAACTTCTAGCTTACTTCTTTATTTTTCTACTTTTTAACCTAAGATTTTGTACCAACGTAACTTGTATCTAAGATGACTTCGTGAATAACATTGTGTAATTTTCACTTTACTCCTGTATCGCTGAAACCTAGCGATAGGAAAACCTAGTTCAAATGTTGTTTCGGGGCAATTTACAGCCAATAAAGTTTAGTATGTGTATAGTTTGGAAACATTGTAAACATTACACACAGTAAATTTGCACAAACAGCGATGTGATAAAATCTAGATAGTCCATTTGTGATGTTGACTGAGCAATAGATTTCAGTTGGGACACATGGATATAATCCCTACAGTGTGGAAACAGGCCATTTGGCCCAACAGGGCCACACCAACCCTCCAAAGAGTATTCCACCCAGACCTTTTCCCTAACCCTACTACTCTATATTTCCCCTGAATGATGCACCTAGCCTATACATCCCTGAACACTATGGACAATTTAGCATAGCCAATTCAACTAACATGCACATCTTTGGACTTTGTATAATTCCCCTGTTTTTCTTGTTACCGCACTGGGTAAACGCTCCTGCTTAATTTAAACCAGCAACACAGAAAAGATTTATTCCATGCAATAATCATAAAAATCCAAGAGGCCAAGAACTATTTTAAGTAAAAATTAGCAACTTTATTTCTTAACATATAACAGAGAATAATTAACTAACAACTATTTACAACTTCTTCCTCTAGCCTATCTTTTATTGTCCCTTCTATAATACTAGTCCAATGAAACTCTCAAGTAAAATTTACCAAAGATTCAAATTTCAAAACCAGCCAGCTGCCGTATCTTCCTCTGTAGAGTCGCTGTCTAGGTTGGTACTGGTGTTTTTCTCGTGTGCAAATTCCTTCTCTAAACAGGTCCCTCTCAGAGAGTTCTGATGAGGAGCCTACATCTGTTGGTCTTCTGGTAATTTTCTCCCAACTGTTCAATTTTTCCTGGTCTTATAGCCCCAAAGCATTGGATTGTGTCATTGTCTTTTAAGATTGTCAATATACTCAATTCAAACTTGATTGGAGTCTGTTTTTTTTGGTTGTATAATTTAAACTGATTGGCCCAATTCAAATTTGTTTTTGTTTCTAGGCAACTAGCTACCTTACTGCTGGACAAAAACATTATATCTTGTTCAGAACACTTGGTGCTGTCAGGTAGCTCTGTTAGCTTTTAACTCTCTTAAAGGTACAGTAAAGTTACATATTTATAACACCTCCCCCCTTAAAAAAATAAAAAGAACCATCATTATGAAAAGATGGCTTCATTTCTTTTCTATTCTTTAAACACAATACCCTAACATATCGATAACTTTAATCTAAATTCATTTTAACTTCTTCCCATATGACTGTATTTATGTATTTAACATTAAATAAATACAAATCTCATCTAAACTTTATCAGTTAAATCTGCGATAACGTATCTGCAATTACATTCTTATGATCCGCAACATGCATGAATTTTAAATTAAAATACCAAACTCAATAGTTTTTTTTGATTGTGGAGTATTTCCTCTGGTGGATGTTGATCTTCTTGGAAAAGCTACCAGCTGGCAGCTCAATCCCAACCTTATCCCTCCTGTACAAATACAGCTCCCACTCACAAGCATCGATGGTGACTTTAGAAGGTGTTTAAAAGTTTGGTGTAGCTAAAACTGGTTTGGTGGTTAATATCGATTTCAAATGGTCGATTGTCTCCTGGCATGGTTCTGTCCACTGAAACTTTGTGTTCTTCTTCAGCAAATCGGTTAACGGTGCCACTACACTGCTGAAGTTTGGAACAAACGTCTGATAGAATCTGCTGAGTCCTAAGAATCGAAGCACCTCTTTCTTCAAGGTTGGTCGTGGAAATTCCTCAATGGCCTTCGTCTTTGCATTCCGTGGGATTAACCTTTCATGACCAATGTTATGGCCTAAGAACGTCACCTCTGCTTTCACGAATTCAGTTTTATTTAAGTTTATTACCAGTTTTGCTTCTCGTAGTCGTTCAAAGAGCTCTTCCAACTTTACCATGTGACCTTTCCAGGACTTACTAAAGATCACTACATTGTCTAATTAGACTGCACAGTTTGTTAACCCAACCACAACTCTGTTCATGAGTTTTGGAATGTGGCAGGTGTGATTTACATTCCAAAGGGCATCACTTAAAACTAATATAGCCCATTTGGTGTTACAAATGCAGAAATGCAGTCCTTCAATCTAGGAATTGGCTATGAGTCCAATTTTGTAATGGCATTGACCTTCCGATAATCCATGCAAATCATCGAGTCCCGTCCTGTTTGGGAACTAAGCTGATCGGCGAACTCCACTCACTCTGGCTTGGTTCGATGATGTATTTGTCAAACATGCCCTCCACCTCCATCTGGACCTGTCTGGCTTTGAAAGGACTAAGCCGATAGGGGTGTTGTCTTATCGGAGCAGTATTCCCTGTGTCTACTTCATGTAGCATTAGTCCTCCCCGTCTGATTCTTTCTATGCTCCTGAGACAGATAGTTGACTAACTTATCCCAATCCTCATTTTTTAATCTATATTGAGGCACATCAAAATCCAGATCATCTGGATTTGGTTCCTCGCTCTGCAGGGCAGTAACTAACACCTGTTTCTCTGGTTCTTTCTCTTCAGTTAAGACAGTTTCAATATGTTCACATGACATACCTGATAGTTTATTCTTCTATCTGGCATCTTTACTAAATAGTTCACTTGACTCAACTTTTTCTCAATTTGAGAGGGATCACTAAACCTTGCTTTGAAGTGATCTATCACTGGTAACAGTGGTAACACGTCATCCCCTTGGGAAAACATTTGAGTCTCAGAGCTTCATTTTATGCTGTGCCCTTTGTATGTGCTATTCAGCTAACTGACCTACATGATTTATCTCTCCTTCACTTCTGATACATAATCTAAGTGTGAGATGTCTGACTTAGGTTCTGTCAATTTTTATTTAATTAATTTCAAAGGGCCTCTCACTTCATGCCTGAATTTTAACTCGAAGGGCATGAACTGAACAGATTCATTTGGGGAATCTCAAATGGCAAACGATACGAATGGGACACCTTTATTCCAATCAGTCGAGTAATTCTGACAGTATGCTCTTCATGGACTTCAAGGTCTGATGCCACCTTTCGAAAGCTCCCTGGGATTTAGGATGGAATGCACTTGACTTGAAGTGCATAACCTCCTTAAACAGCCTAGCAGTAAATTGGACCCTTGGTCTGACTGAATCTCTCTGGATAGCCCATACCGTGTGAAGAAAGCTACTAACTCCTCTACCACCATTTTTGCCTTGATACTCCATAATGGAATTGCCTCCAGAAATCTGGTAGACACATCCATTATGGTTAACAAGTATTAGTTTGCACTTTTAGTTCTCGGGAGGGAACCTACACAATCAATTATAACCTGCATGAAAAGTTCTTCAAATGCAGGAATTGGCAACAAAGGTACTGGTTTTTATTACCGCCCTTGGCTTACCTCCCATTTAGCATGCACATAGAACATAGAACATAGAACAATACAGCACAGAACAGGCCCTTTGGCCCTCAATGTTGCACCGACCTGTGAACTATTCTCAGCTCGTCCCCCTACACTATCCCAAAATCATCAATGTGCTTATCTAAGGATTGTTTAAATCTCCCTAATGCGGCTGAGTTGACTACCTTAGCAGGTAGGGCATTCCACGCCCTTACCACCCTGTATGACACTTTCAGCAAAAGTTAACCAAATCTTTGTGCATTCCAGGCCAACAAAAATATTTTTGTACCTTAGCCTGGGTCTTTCATACCCCTAGGTGACCCCCTGCAGGTAGTTCAAATACTGCCTGTAACACCTCCTCTCTGTGTTGCCAGTAGCATACAATCTGGTGCACTTCAGCCCATTTCTCCTTTGCTGTGATCTCAATTTCTGCCTTAGGATTCTATTTTTCAGATAATAACCCTCTGAAATATTCTTTGCCTCTTTTTCAGAGCATGCATCCTCATACATATCTTTTATCATCATGTCTTGCTATTGCAAGTCTCTTAACCTTTCAGGGCTAAACACTTCTGTCTGACCCTCTGCCTGTTCAGGGTTTTCCTGCACCATTACATCAAACAGGGTATCCACTAACTGTACCAAAACTCCTTCATCTTTTTCTTTACTTTTCACTTCATGCTGTTACTTATGATAGTGGGATCTGGTTCCCAGATCCCTTACAGTCTGGGAAAATATCAGGATATTTCTGTTTTAACTCATCAGTTTCTTGGTCTTCCTTGGGCTTCTCCACAAGGGGTGTCACTCCCTCCTTGGATCCTGCTAAAGCATTCCCAAGAACAAACTGGATTCCTGAAACTGACAGTTTGTCAATCACTCCCATTGTAACTTCCCCAGTCTTGAGTTGGCACTCCAACCTGATCTTACATAGGGAAATGCTAAATTTCTGTCCACCTACCCCAATAATTACCACACTCTCAGGTTACAGATAGAAAGAGTGTATATTCGCTCATCCCTTACTATCAGTGACTGGTTAGATCCCGTCTCTCTCAAAATGACAACTTCTTGTCCTCCTCCCCCTGTTCTTTCTGAGTAAACTTTACTCACAGAGGTGGACTATTTGTAGAGATCAGCTACTAACTTCATACCCCTTTCAAGGCTGTGCACTCTCCTGCAGCTCCTTAGCTCTTCTTGGGGTGTCCTTTACCACCTTCACTAATGTAAGGGAAGCTTCTTTTATGACCTCTTTTCCCACAGTGCCTTTCTTTAATGACCAGCACTATGACTTTACGTGTCCCACCTTCTGGCAGTGAGAACACCTTTTCCCAGTGCCCTTCTGAAACCACCGGCACTAATTTTGTGTCCCCTGCCATTACAGTGAAAACACCTGAGGCCTTTCATCTTCTGTCCACCGCCTTGGGCTTCTTTAACTTGGAATAAATTCTTACCAGTGCTTTCTACTCTTGGTTTTGTAATGTAGAATCTCCCCTTTTCCCAACTTCTATCCCTCACAGGGATGAAGTTCTGGGTGGAAGCTTGTCTTATGCACCATCTGCTAATTCTGCTGCCCTTTTTACTTTCTGAACTTTCTGTTCCTCCACATTAATTCCTATCATCTTTGGAAGTAAGTTTTTAGACTCCTCCACCATACTAATCTCTCGAACAGCCTCATTGGTCTGAACTATTTTCAAAGCACATATCCATTTATCAAAATGTTTATCAAATTGTTTTTCTGAACCATTGTCTGGTACCAATTCATAAGCACTTAAAATTGCCTGTTTAACCTCTTCATAATGTCTTGACCCCTCATCTGACAGCATGGCAAATACCTCACTAACTCTGCCTACCAGTTTAGTCTGAACTAGCATTACCCATAAATACTTGGACCACTCCATCTACCTAGCCAATTTTCCAAATGAAATAAAGAAGGCTTCAACATCTTTCCCATATAAATATGGCAGAGTTTGGACATATATATATATATATATATATATATATATATATATATCACTACCTTCTCTTTTAATCTCCATCCTGTTAATTTGACTTTGCTGACTAAGTGGCAAATTCTCAAGTTCAAGTTCTTTCTTTTTACTCAGCTAAGAACCTTCTCTCTCTTCTGTTTCCTCTCTCTCTTTCTTTGTCTTCTAACTCCATTTTCCTCAATTGTACTTTAAGTTTTTTGACCTCTACTGCACTTGTCTGTTTCTCTGATATACCCAAGTGTTTGAATAATTCCCTTACAACTTCAGCTTTACTTTTGTCCTTGGCTACACCTAAATCTGAATTATTGACTAATTCTAAAAGTATAGCCTTTTTCTGTCTTCTAAACTTTCTTGGCATATTTGAGAATTACCTTCAAATCCCAGGACCTCTTTAGCAATTTTAAGTGCTATTTCTCTCACTTTTAATTTAATCAACTACAAATCACCGAAATTAAACAAATTGCCTTACCTAAATTTTATTTAAAGGTCTAGGACACTAACCTGCAAGTGTTTAAACCTGCTGGGATTTTTTCGATTAGATTAGATTACATTACAGTGTGGAAACTGGCCCTTCGGCCCAACAAGTCCACACCGACCCGCCGAAGCGCAACCCACCCATACCCCTACATTTACCCCTTACCTAACACTATGGGCAATTTAGCATGGCCAATTCACCTGACCTGCACATCTTTGGACTGTGGGAGGAAACCGGAGCACCTGGAGGAAACCCACGCAGACGCGGGGAGAACGTGCAAACTCCACACAGTAAGTCGCTTGAGGCAGGAAGGCGGTTTTCATACAACCAAATCTGTTCAAATCTGTCTAACCAGTTTAAATCACAAATCCCAGGTGCAAATCGGTCAAATCCCAGCGACGAGCCACCAACTGTTACAACATGGTGTAGACCCTTCTGCTTAATTTAAATCAGCAACACAGAAAAGATTTAGCCCATGCAATGATCTGTGAAAATTCAAGAACTGCAGTTCTGAAGAACGGTCACTAAACCCAAACTGTTGAGTCTGTTTTGTCTCCACATACGCTGCTAGAACTGCAGAATTTTTCGAGCAATTTCTGATTTTGTTTCTGCGTTTTGAATGATGTGAGAATTGTCTCAATTTCCAAAGCAATGTCCAGCATTTTGTTACATATGTAAGCTATGTTTTGCAAGAAGATATTAGGCTAAAATGTGCAGCCAGTTCACGTGCAACAAAATTCTCCACAGGAGCATGTTCAGAAGAGCTTACCAAGAAACAATGTGTAAGATGCTTCCAAACTCTCATCTATGGCACACAGCCATATCAGTCAAGTCCAAGAGAAGATTACAACACTACAACTTATGGACTTCAGTCAGACAGTTCAAGTGATAAACTTGACAACACATGGACACTATTGGAAAGGCTGAAGCCTTTACCATCAGTCATATAATATTCCTGAAAAAGGATGGACAACATGAACTGTATGCCAAGACTGACACTGGTGCCAGTGAAAATATCATCCCTTTATACATCTTACATGAGATGTACTTTAGAAGTGGGCATAATGGTGCAGTCCACACATGATAACCTAACTACAGGCCAAACATCCTATCCGTTGGTATTAATTGTTTTAATGTCAATATGATTTCTCAGCATGGGTACCTGAGGTCTTTTGTAATGTTGATCACAGAAATTCTACCATGCAGGAGGTCATTCGACCCATTGTGCCTATACTACCTCTTCAATTGAGTATTATTACCTCACACCATTGTCTTCCATATCATTCTTGACCTTCTGCCTTTCTATCAGGACCTCTTGTCATTAGTCTACCACCATTTAGATTTCTATATCATCATGATTCACAAGGTAATCAACACATTGGTACAAACACCAAAGATTCTAGACTGCAACACCAAGTCCATCCATAACTTGACAAACCTCTACCCAGACCCGTTTGATTTTATTGCTTATTTTATAGTGATGTAATATTAGATAGGAAAGAGATACCCAATGTAGTTTAACCCAATAATAAGTTTTGAGGAGAAACTCAAACTGGGATTGGATTCCATGGAACAAAACCACATCATTTGAAGTGTTGATCATTAAACTGATCAGTGCAGGTCCATTAATTCCATTTTGAAAAAAAGTATGCCTTCTACATATATGCTTGGCTGCAAGGTGACTGAGCAATACATAGAAAGATATCCATAAAAGAGTCCTATTCTTGAAGAACTTAATCTCACATTTTCATATGCAAAACATTTTTCCATGTTTGATATTAAGAATGGACATTGGTTTATAATCTTCCCTCAGAGTTACAGGAATGGACAACTTATATAACTCATTTCGACAGAGAAGACATTCTCAGATTACATTTGAATTATCCATCTGAGAGGATACATTCTAACAACATATAGATCATATCATAAAGAACCTAGCAGGCAGTCTATCACAGATGTCAGTGCGATTCTTGGGAAAAGTAAGCACGAAAACAAACTTTTGAATCATAGAATCCCTACAATGTGGAAACAGACCCTTCAGCCCAACAAGTCCACACTGACCCCTGAAGAGTAACCCACCCAGACCCATTCCCCTACCCTATATTTACCCCTGACTAATGCACCTAACCTACACATCCCTGAACAGTAATGGGCAATTTAGCATGGCCAACGCACCTAACCTGCACATCTTGTACTGGGGATCTTGCAGCCTTCAGGACTTAATATTAAATTTAAAAATGTTAGAGCTTGAACATCTATGCCTATTTTGCACATGTATTTCCCAGGCTCTGTCAGGATTTGGGCTTCTTTCAGCAAAGACAACCCAGTTTTACTAATTTAGGGACCCCATTAACAGCTTTTCTTTCTCTTTGCCTCACCAATATTCATCCTTTTGTCTAACTGTCTTGCCCTCCCTATTGTTTATACTATGCCCACCCCACTCCTCTTCATGTCTCCATCATATATACCACCCTTTCCTAGCTGCTACTAACTCTGTAAAAGGGTCACTGGACCTGAAACTTCAACACTGCTTTCTCTCTATAGAGGCTTCCAGATCTGCTGAGCTTCTTCAGCAAATTTTGTTTTTTTTTAGATTTCTAGCATTGAGAGTTCTTAGTTTTATTTTAGACTACATCCTGGTGACTGGCTATTTCACTAAATTCTCTTGTGTGATGCAAGTCAAAGATATCACCAGGGCAACAGTTGTTGACGTATTAATTGTCATATTCAATATGTTTGATGTTCCTGAATCCAATGATGTCCAACATTGGTCTGCAGTGCACTAGACCACCTTTCCATGACATTTGCAGGAAGGGGGTATTACCTTCACCTTTTTGCCCCACTTTTCTCAACCTAATGGTCTTGCAGAATGTACTATTCAGATATTAACGTCCACAATCATTAAATGTGAAGCTACTTGTTAAGATGTAATAATGACTCTGAAATCACTGAACTGTGCCTCAAAGCAAAGGTTAACTCTCATTAGCAGCTCTCATGTTTGGAAGACAAAGGCATACAGTTCTTCTTTCACACACTGTTACCATCCAAACTCATGTGTGCAACCTCTTGTTGGAAAGAAGGGTATGATTGAACAAGAGCAGGATCAATGAGCATGCAGGCAGTTATCCCAACTTAAATCGGGACAAAGTGAGAGTTTGAAATCATCTTATAAATGCAGATGTCTGTGTCAATATGCTACAACATTTTGTGGAGTAGCCATACACAGTCACAATCAATCATCAAATCCAACTGACGACACATCCAAGTGTACCTGATCAATTTGACATTTTATGAGATGATAATTCTGATACTGGAAGTATTATGCCAGACTACTCTCACGTATAATACACATTTATCCATGATGACAGATGACACACCTCTGAATGAAGATTTACAGCTATGATGTGATAATTATACAAGGACTAGATCTGGCCAAGTAGCTCAAGTCCTCCAAACCTGAAAATATCCATGTGAATGTATTCTGAGCCATATCAAGCTTCACAACATCTTTCTTACAGCAGGGAGATCAGAATTAAACACAGCATTTTGATAGTGGCCTAACCAAGATCCTATACAGTAACAATATTACCTTCCAACTCCTACGGTCAATGTATTAACCAATGAAGGCAAGTATACCAAATGCCTTCTTCACCACCCTGTCTACCTTTGGCTCTGCTTTCAAGGTAGAATGAACCTGCACTCCAAGGTCTCTTTGTTCAGCAACACTCCCCAAGACCAAAAGGCAAATTCGGAAAACAGATTATCTCACATATAATTCTCCAATCCAGGAGGAAAGAACATCAAAAGACAATTCTGAGAGAAAACTCAGAGAGAGAGTGTAGCAGTTCGGGAGAGATTCACTGCCTTCCAACCCTGCTGAGACCTCAGCAACAACTGCCAAAAGCTAACTGAAAATCTATACCTGTGAGAGTTTGACCACACCCACTCAGCATGTTACGATAACCCCCAAGGCCTCACAAGTTGTTAATCTTCTCATAGACTGCTTGATACCTGTCCTCCAATCTCTCTCTTGAAAAGAAATCAGGACAAAACACATCTTTGTCACAGCATTATCACAAACTTAATCTACAAAATCAGTTGCATTAATACGCAGACCTCAAAAAGGCACTATTGCTTTCCATCAGCGAGATGACTTTACAACATGTGACTTTCTTGTCAACATGATTTTCAACTTATTTTCTGTTTAGTTGGCACTCAGGTATCGGTAAGTCTCCGAGTGAGATTGTTAGTCAGCCTGCCAACTATATATGCAATGTAATAGTAATCTAATTAAGCATATAACCCAGTCTGTATTTGTAAGAGTGAGATGTCAGGTTAGTGTACATTATAAATTGTTAATAATCTTCCAAATGACTCAATAAGAACTCAACTATCTGTGGTTTTTCTTATGTATAACATATAGATAAACAATAGAAGCTCATGACAGATTAAGACAGAAATTTACATAGAAAACTATAACATGAAGAATATATCTTTTCATTTTTATTATTTGAACAGATCTGAATCAATTTTATTTTGAAAGGATTAGACTCCATGTTTGGTTTTCTGAGCCACAGTGGTTTTGAGCAGTAATTATTACTTACTGAGACTTTAAAGATTCAGTTACAATGATTGCAAAAAATTAAGCTTTTGTTTCAGGATTAATAGGAGAATAGTGGATAATAAGTCTGGAAGGTTAACTCCTTAGTACGAGTTATTCTATTGGTAATGACAGAAACCACACAGCCAATGGAAGAAAGAAGTATCATCTGATGGCTGCATTTAATTGGTCACATGTAAATATGAGATGTTGCTGTCAGCTTTACCCATTAACAGAAGCAAGTGCCAGCAATCTTAACATTATTGTTGAACCTAAACTTAAATCATGTGTTTTTACTAACATTGGGGTTGAAGCAGGGATTGTAACCCTTAAACCTGTTCCACCCTGTGACAAGATCAAGGCTGCTTTCCTGCATTATTCCTCTATCTCTTGGTGTCATTTGTAACTGGAAGCCTATCAATTTCAATCTTGAACATTCTTAATGACTGAGTTTTCAATGCCCTGTTAGGAAAGAATTCTAAATATTCACTGCACTCTGAATAAAGAAATTCCTTCTCATCCCATTCTTAATGGCTTGTCCCTTATTCTGAAGCTATGTGCCTGTTCTGGATTCTCTAGCCATGGAAAGCATCCTTTCTACAACCACCATCTCTAGAGTTTATTTATTCTGTAAGTTTCAATGAGATCACCTCTCATTCTTTCAAACTCTAGAGAATATACATCCAGTCTCCTCAATCTCTCTTCATAGAGCAGCACTACCATCGTAGCAATTAGTCTAATGAACCTCTGCTGCTTTCTCTTTGTGGAAAGTCTAAGCTTCCTTAGGTAAATGGATCAAGGCTGCATATAATATTTTAGGAATGGTTAATCCCATTTTTACTTCTTTGCTCAAATCCTCTTCCGTGTATCTTCCTATTTGTTTATTGCATCAGTATGTTAGCTTCCGGTGACATCCAGAAGGCCACTCTTTGAGTGAATTAGAAACTGGAGATCAACTTGAAAGTTTCACTGGCTTCCTCTAATTGCCCTTAACAAGGATCTTCAAGAGTATAATATGCGAAACATCTCATGGGGTCAAGCAGCTAACCCTAAAAGCCCATGTCCACCTTGGCAGAAATGACCAGCAATAGAGTCAGGTTTGGGAAACCAGCACCTTGCACACATTGGTATTTGTCTGCCATGTCCACCTCTGTTCCTGACCTCACTGGGGCTGGAAATTCAATCCATGGAGTAACACTTAAAATAGGGTACAGAGTTCAAATTTAGAATATAAGTGTCAGTTTGTATTTTCACCGAATCTCTGGAAACAGGCCATTCAGACCAACAAGTCCATACTGACTCTCCACAGAGCAACTCATTCCTTCCTCTATCCCTGTAACCTTCCATTTCTCATGGGGTGGCACAGTGGCTCAGTAGTTAGCACTGCTGCCTTACAGCGCCAGGGACCTGGGTTCAATTCCCACCTCAGGCAAATGTGTGTGGAGTTTGCACATTTGCCCCGTGTCTGCGTGGGTTTCCTCCGGGTGCTCCGGGTTCCTCCTACAGTCCAAAGATGTGCAGGTCAGGTGAATTGGCTCTGCTAAATTGCCCATACTGTTAGGCAAGGGGTAAATGTAAATGTAGGGGTATGGGTCTGGGTGGGTTACTCTTCGGAGGGTCAGTATGGACTTATTGGGCCGAAGGGCCTGTTTCCACACTGTAGGGAATCTAATCTAATCTAATCCACTTAACCTACACATCCCTGAACACTATGGGCAATTTAACATGACCAATCCGTCTGACCTGCACATCTTTGGGTAGCAGGAGGAAATCTGTGCACTTAGAGGAAACAGACACGGGGAGAATGTGCAAACTCCACACAGTCACCCAAGGCTGGAATTGTACCTTGGTCCTTGCACTGTGAGGCAGCAGTGCTAATCACTGAGCTACCATGCTGCCCATTTAGTGTAATGCAATTCACATCAGGATTTAGGTAGGAAGCAAAAAAACACGATATAGTTTGATAAGATGGATCAGGGCAGGATCGGAGTGAAATAGTTGACTAAACATTTGAAAGTGCTATTTCAGAATATGATGCAAGTAAAATGCTTCAATTCAAAAAGAAGTCATTAGGAACCAGGAAAGTGGTTAATTGGAATGAAATATATGCATTGCTATTCCAGTAGTCATTACTTCATTTTAAAAAGAAAGTTATTGGAAAAGACTCATTAAAAAGATCGGTCATGTTTTGTGATTATTGACTTTTTCTTAATGGAAAGAGTTTGAAATTGAAAACAAAATAAATTCCCATTGGTTTAAAAATGCAAAGCCAGAATCTATAAGCAATCTGTGGGCTTGTATAATGCAAGTCAACAGCGTCATACCAAGTCTTTATTCATTTTGGCAATGATAGGTTATGTCTCCTTTAAGCCCAGCAAGAGTGGGGAAGTGACAGGAAATAAGGATAGGGGTCCGTATTATAGTCTGTCCGGAAACACAGGACAAGAGGATATCATAAATCAGAATGTTTTAAAACAAGGTCAGAAGTCACACGACACCAAGTTATAGCCCAACAGGTTTATTTAAAATCACAAGTTTTGAAGAGCTACTCATTTGTCAGGTGAAGTATTTTAAAACTAGACACTGTCAGGATCAGTCTCGATACTCAGAGCCAGATTTGAAATTACAAGAGATCAATGTTTTCATTCATATAACAGTTAAAATAAAAGTAACAGCAAAAAAAATCTCTGATTTTTCAAACATTGATCGGAGATTGGATGAAGTAGTTAAAAGTTTTGACTGCAAGTCAACTTGTCCGAGAAATAAAGCAAAAGCAATTCATATCTGACCTCATCTCATGAAATGCTTCACTCCACATTCAACAGAATTGGAAAGCAATTGAGCAGAGATTCAAAGCACACGTACAAAATAAAGAGTATTCGGGTCTGCTCGGCCTTTAGGTATTGTTAGAGACAGAGAATCAACAGAGGAGTGACAGAATTTAAGGAAATTGAGCTTGACAAATTATTACAGCTCATTTGGAAATGATTTGTATAGACAGCTTCCAATTGTGACCACTGCAGATGGCTAAACAGATGAGCAAGAGCACTTGAAGCACCTGAAAGATTTGTTGAAAGATTTCATGCTGAGGAAACTAGGCGAGGTGTTTTCACATGATTATGCTGCCTTTACATTAACATTCTACACAGAAGGGACAAGTCTAGTCAATGAAATATGTTTTAAAGAGAAATAAAAATTAAAGCTATTAAATCAGAAACTTGCCAGATGATAACCATGTTTATCATTAAATAAGTTCAGGCAATGCTCTCTAATCTTTAACCAATTAATGATCTGAATATGCCAGTTAATGAAAATAGAATGGCAGGATAATGAATGGCCTGTTTCTGTGCTTTAGAATTGAGTTAATCATGAGCCCATACAACTTAGAATAACTTACAATTCCTTAGCAAACCAAAATCTAGTGAATTTTGCAAAATGAATACTAATACATCTATTACTTCAGCCATCTTTTTTAAGCCATAGTTCCATCAATTTGATTAGTGCTGTTTCCCTGGTGATTGCAATTCACCAAATGCTTCTCTTAGAGTCATAAAGATGCACAGCATGGAAACAGACCCTTCGGTCCAACCCGTCCATGCCGACCAGATATCCCAACCCAATCTAGTCCCACCGGCCAGCACCCGGCCCATATCCCTCCAAACCCTTCCTATTCATAGACCTATCCAAATGCCTCTTAAATGTTGCAATTGTACCAGGCTCCACCACTTACTCTGGCAGCTCATTCCATACACATACCATCCTCTGTGTGAAAAAGTTGCCCCTTAGGTCTCTTTTATATTTCTCCCCCCTCATCCTAAACCTATGTCTAGTTCTGGACTCCCCGACCCCAGGGAAAAGACTTTGTCTATTTATCCTATCTGTGCCCCTCATGATTTTATAAACCTCTATAAGGTCACCCCTCAACCTCCGACGCTCCAGGGAAAACAGCCCCAGCCTGTTCAGCCTCTCCCTATAGCTCAGATCCTCCTACCCTGGCAACATTCTTGTAAATCTTTTCTGAGCCCTTTCAAGTTTCATAACATCTTTCCGATAGGAAGGAGACCAGAATTGCACTCAATATTCCAACAGTGGCCTAACCAATGTTCTGTACAGCCGCAACATGACCTCCCAACTCCTGTACTTAATACTCTGGCCAATGAAAGAAAGAATACCAAATGCCGTCTTCACTATCCTATCGACCTGTGACTCTACTTTCAGGGAGTTATGAACCTTTACACCAAGGTCCCTTTGATCAGCAACACTCCCTCGGACCTTACCATTAAGTGTATAAGTCCTGCTAAGATTTGCTTTCCCAAAATGCAGCACCTCGCATTTATCTGAATTAAACTCCATCTACCACTTCTCAGCCCATTGGCCCATCTGGTCAAGATCCTGTTGTAATCTGAGGTAACCTTCTTCGCTGTCCACTACACCTCCAATCTTGGTGTCATCTGCAAACTTCCTAACTATATCTCTTATGCTCACATCGAAATCATTTATGTAAATGACAAAAAGTAGAGGACCCAGCACCGATCCTTGTGGCACTCCACTGGTCACAGGTCTGAAAAACAACATTCCACCATCACCCTCTGTCTTCTACCTTTGAGCCAGTTCTGTATCCAAATGGCTAGTTCTCCCTGTATTCTGTGAGATCTAACCTTGCTATTCAGTCTCCCATGGGGAACCTTGTCGAATGCCTTATTGAAGTCCATATAGATCACATCTACCACTCTGCCCTCATCAATATTCTTTGTTGCTTCTTCTTACCTTTTTCTCATTCATTCATGAGACGAGGGCATCACTGGCAAGGGAAGCATTTATTGCCTATCCCTAATTGACCAGAGAGCAGGTAAGAGTCAACCACATTGCGATGGGTTTGGAGTCACATGTAGGCCAGAGCAGGTAAGGATGGCAGTTTCCTTCCCCGAAGGGGTTTAGTGAAACAGATGGGTTTTTCCCAACAATCTACAATGAATTCATGGTCATCATTCAACCCTTCATTCCAGATTTTTTTGTTGAATTCAAGTTCCACAATCTGCCAATGGTAGGATTCAAAGCTGGATCCCCAGAACATGACCTGGGCCTCTGGATTAACAGTCCGTGTTAATATCACTAGGCCATCACCTTCCCAAATGCACTTCCTGATTTACAGCTAGATATAGGATTATTAGCAAAACTGAAATTTCATAATTGACTTAGTTATAAATCACACAATCATTGAGCAATCTAATATTATTTTATTCTGCTTAAGTATATCTAAAATAGACTTTGATAATGTAATATCATTTGACTCTGCTTGGCTTCATTTGACAAAGAAATACACTGTCGGATTGCGAACAGAGTGAAGACAATAACCTAATGTTTGAGATTTATAGCAATTAGACTGAAGGGTTCTGTTCAGTTTATGTGTAGTTAAGAGATAGACTTTCCAACTAGAATCAGATGAGATTGTATAATCACAGATCATTATTCCTTATGAAATTGTAACCCCAGCTGTCTCCTTATATTGGTATATCTTAATTTGATTATGAGAGTTAACTTTGTGATAATGTGGTTATGTTTATAATTGTGTAATTCTTTAGATTTTAATATACCTTGTATAATAATTTGTAGAGATTAATATACTTTCTGATCATCTATTAGTTTTGCTTTTAAAGCAAACTAGGCAATATAAACTATTTCAAAGCGTTCAAACACAGCACAATCCCACCCAAAAAAAATGGTCAGTGATAAGTAAGTGCTTGATTTAATGGGAGCTTTCCAAATAACTGAGAATTGAACGATGAGCTCAAAGAGATCAATCTGTGGATGCTGATGGCAAATGCCTCCCTAACTCTGTATTAGCGAGGTAAAGGACATTACAAATAATCATTTAGTTTAGTGAAAATAATAAAGTGACAATGTCAGAAATTAATGATGAGGTTGGACCCATGGATAATTGGCAAATTAAGGAACCATTTAAGAGATAGTGAGAGGTGACATCACTCAATGTCCATCACCCTTAAGAACCAAGTAGACATTGATTAGAAATCCCTTAATCAATGAGCAATAAGCCTTACCTAGCCTAGGCCAATCAGAATGTGCTTATGTAATGATGTGGGTTGTGCTTAGAAAGAGGTAATAGGTAACAGCTTTCAGTGACCAATGTGTGCAATAGTTGTGAAGTTATCCTACTTCCAATTGGAAGGGGAAAGCCCTCAAAAGATTGGAGATAGAGACACAGATCCATAACATACCTGCAATGTTGCTGTCCAGCTTTGATAGGTATCATTTAAAACATAACTTTTTTTCTGAGTTATAGTACTGCCTTGAGTCTCAAATAAACAAATTTATGTTAATATTTGAGTTTGAATAGTGTGACCCCTAAAACTTACACTGGAATGCGCTTGTACCTTTTGCAACGAAAACAGAAGCAAAATATTTGGTTTGTTTTATCCAGCATTTCCTTATTATCTGCTATAACTCCCCATTCTCACTATTCAGTGGATCAACATTCACTTTACTTCCTTGTTCCCCTTCTAATGTGGAACCTCTTGCCATCCATCTTTTACATTTCTAGCTAGCTTCTTCACGTACTCTGATTTCTTTCTCCTGTTTTTATTTGCTCATTCTCTGACTTTCTGAGTTTTCTGTTCAATTATCTGACATGCCCCTCAAATTTGTGCAAATAAATACTTTTTTCTTTCAATTTGGTGCTTTCTTTAACTCCTTTAGGTAACTAGAGAATGTGGTCCTCCAATTAGACTTTATCTTTATAATAGGAGTACACTTATTTTGAATATTGTGAGCTATCCCCTTAAAGTTAAAAATCACACAACACCAGGTTTTGGTCCAACAGGTTTGTTTGGAAGCACTAGCTTTCAGAGCACTGCTCCTTCATTAGATGAGTGTGTGGAGGAGCAGCGCTCAGAAAGCTAATACTTCCAAATAAACCTGTTGGACTATAACCTGGTGTTGTGTGATTTTTAACTTTGTACACCCCAGTCCAACACCGGCATCTCCAAATCATATCCCCTTAAACACCTGTAACAGTTTCTCTGTTGATCTATCTCCTTGACTCATATGCCAGTTCACTTCAACTACCTTAGCTTTCTTGTTCACAAGCTGGCCTTATTTAAATGTAATATACTAGTTAGTTGTTTAATCGTCCACCATTATTCACAACTCAGTGAGGTAGGGCTGAAAAGTGTGAATCTGATCCATTGGTTGTGGGATCACTTAACTCTGCCCAGAGCATGTCACTGCCACTATTTGCTGAGCAAGTTGTCCTGTATCGTAGCAACACCAGATTGACACTGCGTTTTTAGAAATGCTCAGCATTGCTCCTGGCATTTCCTCCTCCATTGTTCATCAAATCAGGGCTGATCTTCTGGCTTGATGGTAATGGTAGATGGGGAAGCTGCTGGGCCATGAGGTTGCAGATTGTGTTTGAATACAGTTCTGTTATCGCTGATTGCTGACAGTACCTCATGGGTATTCAGTCTTGAGTTGCTAGATCTGTTAAAAATTTGTCCCACTTAGAATCGTGATAGTGCCACATATCAAAAATGGAGGGAATCCTCGATGTAAGGATGGGACTTGGTCTTCACAGGGATTGTGTGGTGATCGCTGCTAACTAATACGTCCTGGACAGATGCAAGTGCAAGAGGCAGATTGAGGACAAAGCCATGGCAGCTATGTCCTTTCTCACTGAGCTGTCTTGATCAGTAGTGGCACTAAAAGGTGACTCTTGTTACTGCACATTGACGTTTCCTAACCGGGTACATTCTGTTTCTTTGTCACCATCAGTCATAGAATCCAGCAAAATCAGTCCAAGCTTTGCTGGTCAGTCAGAAGGGGAAATCTTGTAGATTCATTCCATGGAATGGAATGTGGTGAGTTGTGGGGGAGGGAGCAGGGGTGTCGTGTCTAAACTGAGGAGTTTCCAGGGTCTGTCCATGGTATTGTTGAAACTGTGACAGCTTAAGTCTGGGTAGTGGCCTGACGGTATTAGCTGAGTGAGAGAATTGTTAGAGCCACAAGAGACAGAGGGTTGCAATCTGGTCCAGATAGGGGAGGGGACTGGGCAGTCTAAAAGGGCCAGGGGCACAGATATTGTCCAATTCTGGATCAGAGACTCCAGGTTCATGTCCCACCTGCTGCAGAGGTATGTTGTCATGTATTTAAACAGGTTGATTGAAGGAAAATACTTTTTGTTTAAGCTCAATGCATCCAGATCCTGTTCATGCCCAAATCATGATTGATGCCATCCATAGCCTCAAAACCATGGCACTCAGTCCTGACAGTTCTCATTTTGTTAAGGTGGCTTAAGAGTGCAGTGGACTACCAACTGAACTGACCCCATCTCAGATGGAATTGCATGGATGGCCCTCCCGAGGGAACCACTGCCCCACAAGGTGAGTCATCTCGCAAAAATGCCCTCTGTTCTGTTTCGCTTGGTGCCAAGTTTTGAGGGGGCTACTGTTGAAATTTTATTTGCCTTCAGCCCCGTATCCCTCATCTTTGGCCAGCTGGTGCAGAGGCAGTCAGACAGATCAGAAGATTTCCTTGTGAGTCTGCTCCTAGGCTTGGCTAAGGCAGCTGTAAACATGTCAAACAGCAGCCAGTGAAGGAGGTCTTTCAGCCAGATGCCTGTCCATCTTTCACTATTATACCTTTTGAGAAGGAGCATGCAGTGTGAATTGGTATACTTGAAGCATTCCTTGGTTACTGCGAGGTTAGACTGCAGGAGTAGCCCCGAAAATCAGTTTCATTTGAATTTGTAAATTTAATTTGCAATTTCTCCTTGGTTAATGTGTTTGATTTAATTTGCATTATTTGTTTCTAAAACAGTAGCTCCCACCATCCAATTCTGCCCTGATCTTATGATATACTGAGTGAAAGGACATTATTGTCTGATTGGCATCTCAGGATCTCTTAGGTCTACAAAAGTCAATGGAGCAAGACACATTCATTTTAAACCTCATCTTCCCCATTGGCAATGGCACACATTCATAGAGTAGCATTGTTTCATCAACGAAGGGGGATGTGGTATGTAGAATTCAGCAGGATGTTCCATTTTCTATTTTTGACCTGATTCTATGACAATTCATGGGGTCTGGCATCAATGTTAATGACTCCCAAGACAAGTCTCTCCTGACTGTTGTACTACTGAACCTCCAATTCTACTGGGTCTGTTCTACTGTTAGGACAAGTTATTAATAGGAATAGTGATAGTCGTGTTTGGGACATTATAAGGTATGATTTGGTGAGTTTGATGATCTCAGGCCATTATTGATTAGTCTGATGGAGACCTCTCCCAACCTTTGCATAAATGTTAGACCCAGATTTTGGGAAGGAGGACTTTGCAGTGTTGACAGGCCTGGGTTTGTCGTAGTTATTTTCAGTAGTTAAGTTAATGGCTGGTGGTCTGTCCAGGACATTAGCCTGGGATTCTGGACCATTACTTCAGTGAGGCTATGACAATGCCACCCATGCCTTGAACTGCTACATCATTGTCTCCCCAGCACTACCACAATAATAGTAGTATTCATTAGGCAGTGGACTCATTGATATCGCTCATGTGTCTTTGGTGGAAGGACAACTTTAGCTCTCTTTTTAGTCCTCTCCTTCTTTCTGTTTCTTCAGCAGTCCCTTGAAACTGAGGGTGACTTTCTTCCACACTGAAGTTATGAGTCCTGAAGTGATAAGATAGTCTGATCCTGAATCCATACATCCTTCCCGCCTGTGGAACAAGTCGTGTTTTAGTAGGTGGGTGAGATGCTCAGTTTCTACATGCTCTTTCCACTGAGTGCACTGAGCCTTCAGCTGGAGTGGGGGAGGATGTGTGTGCGGTGGGGTGGGGTGATTAGTCTATTGAAGATGTACCTTCACACATACCTGTTTCTCCAGTTTGGTTGATGAGTGGGGTGAGTTATTCCCGTGAGACAGTAGAAAATTTACATTTTTTCAGGGAGGCTTTCAGAACATCCTTAATGTTCTTCTGCCCTTTCTTAAGCCATTTGTTGTGAAGTAGCACAGACAGAGAACTTGCTTTGGGAGTGTGGTGTCAGGCTTGTAGATGATGTGCCCCTTGTTGATTGACTGTAACCAGTGCCTTGATACTGGGGCTGTTTACTTAGAGAGGATTTGCGAGGTTTTGAAGAGGGGTCACCGGTAGTGTTTCTCAAGGGATTCTCTGTAACACCATTACTTAAGAGATAATGTTGGTCCAATGCAAGGTTTGTGCATCATTTTAGGTTTCAGAGAGTGAGGAGGTTGGTTGAAAGGAAAACAATCAATATTTTGTTGCAAAATTAAAACAAATAGAAAATCAACATATTCCTTGAGGAATGTGAAATATGGAGAACAGAGGAGGAAGAGCCAACTATGTCAATGTAACCGTAATATAAACAAAAATTCCTATACCCAGCTTTGGGCCCTTGCTGGCATTTCCCTCATCTCTCAGCAAGCCTCCTCAGCTTGACTGAGGACCTTTTGAAAGAAGGTAGAAGCTGTAAGTGCTGCAGTGTCTTGACAGCTCCCTAGATATTTAGTGCAGATCTGCATTACCTGGCTGTACTAGTGACAGAGGATTTGAACGTTAGGGAGGGGAATCCTTTTCCAGTGACGAAGACTACTGGCTGATGATAGGCTGATGATAGGTTGATGATAGGCTGCTCTGATTGCTATGTGAGTACAATTAATCTCACCCTGAACCTATGTGAAACGAATGATGGCTGAGAGTTTTAATGTCTCGAATACCTGGCTCAAGGGAGAGCAAGGTGAAGAGCTAGGCTCTTGCAAAGAGAGCACCAGAGACATTTGAGATGCAGTTTTGAGGGGGGCACTGTGAAATGTGACAGAAATGCCCAGTAGTTACCTGAACTGACCAAACTGGCAAAGAAATTAAGGGCAAGCTGTTACCACTGGGCATATTAAGATGGATTGCCATCCAGTCTAGCAGTTCCTCAGCCAGTGATTGACATGATGGCTCGGGATATTCTGAAACGATTAACACTGGCTGGAGATAACTGCATGAAGGCCTGTTGATCCTGTTTTACGCTGAAACTCTCCTTCTACATATGGCTCTTATCCTGCTGCTTCTCCTTCTGCAAGGCTGCACTGCAGCCAGTGAGAGCTGCTGTTGTTAACTTAACGGGCTTTGGTGAGGGTTTAATTCATATTTTTCTTGCACTCCTACATCTGCCAGGTTGATTTGTGTTTATGCCATTTCACTTCTCGGAGATCAGTGAGAGCAGCAAGTGAAACTCTACCTGAGGAGAGGGAGACTTTGCCACAGACATGTTTCTCCATGAAGCTCCAAGTTCTGCCCTCATCTCCTAAGTTGTTTTGACAGGATATTTCCTCACATGAGAGAAACTAATCATTGTTTAAAAATTAATTACCCATTTAAAACAGAATTGAAGTGTATTTTTTTCTTATGGATGTTGTTTGGAACTCTCTTCCTCAAAAGGCAGTGAAAGGAGAGTTTTTGAATATTCTTAAACCCAAGGTAGATTCTTGCTAAGCGAGCAAGTGAAAGATTATTGGATAGGTAGGAATGTAGATTTGTGGTTACAATATAATTAGCCTACATTCTTATTAAATGATGGGACAGGCTTGAAGGGCTGAACAATCTCCTCATTCTCCTTGTTCATCTGTTCACATTTCATACCTGGCCCAGTCTCCAAGCAGCATGTGCTGCACGTGATTTTGTATTGCTCTTTGGTTTCTGAGGACACCTCTTTGTTCTTGTCTTCACAGGCACTTGGAAGCACCCACAGCTGCTGGATTACCCTGTGGCTCAACAATACATGTACAAATCTCATCCTGACCCCATCTAACTGGCCCAATGCTGGTAGGAGGTCTCACACTAATTGGTAGCCACCCTCTCCAAACTGTGTGTGTGTGTGTGTGTACAGCAGTTGTAATGTAACAACTTACAGTTCTAATGAGTTTGTGCCATTGCCTATGGGGAATATGAGGTTTAAAGTGAATGTGTCTTGCTCCATTGACTTTTGTAGACCTAAGAGATCCTGAGATGCCAATCAGAACATAATGACCTTTCACTCAGTATATCATGAGATCAGGGCAGAATTGGATGGTGGGAACTACTCCCTTAGAAACAAAGAAACCACATTGATAGCTTTTGAGCAAGCACTGTAATCAAGGAGAAATTGCAAATAAAACTTACAAATTCAAATGAAACTATGATTTTCGGGGCGACTGCTGCAGTCTAACCCCGCACTACCCAAGGAATGCTTCGAGTATACCAATTCACACTGCATGCTTCTTCTCTAAAGGTATAATAGTGAAAAGATGGACCGGCGTCTGGCTGAAAGACCTCCTTCACCAGCTGCTGTTTGACATGTTTATAGCTGCCTTGGCCAAGCCTAGGAACAGACTCACAAGGAAATCTTCTGATCTGTCTGACTGCCTCTGCACCAGCTGGCCAAAAATGAGGAATACGGGGCTGAAGGCAAATAAAATTTCAACAGTAGCCCCCTCAAAACATGGCACCAAGCGAAACAGAACAGAGGGTATTTCTGCGAGATGACTCAACTTGTGGGGCAGTGGTTCCCTCGGGAGGGCCAACCATCATGAAATCCTGTTTGTGATTTGTACATGAACAGGAACATGAACAGGAATCGTTGTTTGAGCAATGAGCTGAAACAAAAAGTATTTTCCTTTAATCAACCTGTTTAAATACTTGACAACACACCTCTGCAGCAGGTGGGACATGAACCTGGAGTCTCTGATCCAGAATTGGACCATATCAGTGCCCCTGGCCCTTTTAGACTATCCAGTCCCCTCCCCTACCTGGACCAGATTGCAACCCTCTGTCCCCTGTGGCTCTAACAATTCCCTCAGTCAGCTAATAAAATCAGGCCACTGCCCAGACTTGAGCTGCCCACGGTTTCAATAATACCACGGATATACCCTGGAAACTCCTCAGTTTAGAGACAACACCCCTGCTCCCTCCCCCACAACTCACCATGTCCATGGAATGAATCTGCACGATTTCCCTGATTGACCGGCCAGCAAAACTTGGACTGATTTTGCTGGATACCATGACTGACTATGACCCAAATGCCACATGGAAATAACACCAATCCCTCAACTTTAATTGGATCAACTGCCTGAATGTGATCAACTCCTGGGACTGACTGTGGTAGCACACCTGACTGAAGGGTGTCCATCCTTATCCCAATTACCATGCCTTCCCTGTCTCATTCACATATTGCTAGCTTTACATACACATGTAGTGTTCTTGTCACCCATATTGAGGGTATATTCATCACTTCTGATGTTGTAGCACAGTGCCCTTTACCAACAACATGGAACCCTCCTTCTTGTTGATGCTTCACTGTTACCTGCAGCCACAAGCTCCCTCCTGGCCTTTTGCATGAAAATACCTTTCTGAGACAGACGTTGTTGGCAGACTAAGCTATCAATATGAAGCAGAAGCTGGTATTTGCTGTCTTCAGGGTGGGGTTCTAAGATGGGCTAGGGACACATTTCCTGAATCCCTTAGATATGACTACTGCAGTAAAGATCAATAGATCATAACAAATAGGAACATCAGTAGGCCATTTGGCCCCTTCAGCCCATTCTGTCATTCAATAGCATCATGGCTGATCCCACATTCCTCATATCCACTTTCCTGCTTTTTCCCCATAACTCATCATTTTCCTATTGATCAATAATCTATCTGTCTCAGCCTTAAAAACAGTTCTCTGTTGTAAGGAGTTTCAAAGACTCACAACCCTTTGAGAGGAAAAAAAAATCCTCCCTATCTCAGTCTTAAATTGGCTCCCTTTTAGTCTGAGACTATGTCCTCTGGTCCTAGACTCTCCCTTGAGGGGAAACATTCTCTCAGCAGTACCCAAGCAAGCCCCTTAAGAATCCTATATGTAAAAATAGCAACAAGTAAAGGTAAAGAACATTGAGAGGATTTCACTGACACACAAAACTCCATGCACACCCAAACTGGATGCTGAAGAACAAGTTAACAAGTGCACACTTGCTGTATGTGGTGGAGTTTTTGAAGCAGAGCATCTTGACTAAACAGAAGTTAATGATAAGGCAAAGTTAATTCCAGAAGGTCATGAAATTAATGAAAGATAAATGCACACAGATCAGTGTTTGCCACCTGATGGCAAGAAATGACTTTATTTAAATTGGAAGGACTTAATTACTGAAGTTTATCTTGAAAGAGAGAATCTGATTTTTGGACTGTCACCTGATTAACACATCACATTTAACATTATCCTTGTCACCCCTGACAATGGAATATCACACGCTATGGTGAAAATTGACGCAACAACCTTGTGGCTCAGAATTCAGAGTACCATCACTGAGCCACAGCATATACTGCTTGACAGTATGGAGAGGTACTCATTCCGAGAGGGATAGTCACAGAGGCTGCGTGCACTGCTATATATTCAGCAGTCATTCTTGTACTCATACACGTCTGAGTAAATTGTTGGGGTTCTATGCAGTCATGATTCCTTTTTAACCGCTCTGAGTCATTGAGTCATAGAATCATAGAGGTCCACAGCACAGAAAGCCCTTTGGATCATTGAGACTGTGCTTGTCAAAACCAAGCACTTAACTATTCTAATCCATGTCCCAGCATTTGGTCCACAGCCTTGCATGCTTTAGCATTGCAAATGCACATCTAAATACTTCTTACATGTAATGGAGTTTTCTGCCTTTCCCACCATGAAGCCAGTGAGTTCCAGATTCCCCACTACCCCCTGAGTTGACATTTTCTTTCCTCGCATCCCATCTCAACCTTCTTCCCCTGACCTTAAATCTGTGTCCCCAGTCTTTAATCTCTCCACCACAATTAAATGTTTCTTCCTGTTTATTAATCTAATCATTTCTACATCTCAGTCATGTCCTCCCCTCAATCTCATTTGCTCCAAGACAAACAACCCCAGTCTATGCAACCTCTCTTTGCAAGTAAAACTCTCTGGCCCAGGCAACCTCCAGTAAACCTCCTTTGCACCATCTCCAGTGCAATCACATTCCTTCAGTAATGTGGATTCCAGAACTTTATGCATTATTCTCACTGTGGTATAACCAATGTTTTATACAGTTCCAGCAACTCCATGCTTTTAAACTCTATGTCTTGTTTAATAAATGCAAGGCTTTATGTTGAGAAATATAAGTAGCATTGACCGAGTCCTCAGCAGTGAACTGTGCAGTATTTCCCTCATTTTATACCAAAACTCAGGTACTTAATGCTGAAAGAAAAGAACAACCAGATCCTACTGGGCTTAGCAATGATCAAGGAACCAAACAGTAAGTCTTTGAAGCAGAAAATAAATGTTAATTCCTACTACAGTGACAATTTCCATTAGTACTTTTGATATTAATTACTAGATTAAATGGCTATCAGAGTCAAGTACTGAATCAAAAACTCAGTCAAGGAAATATCGTCAGGTGTCCAAATTAGATTTGCTCTTCCCCAATTGAAAAGCAAAGGAATTCCCGTTGCATTCCAGCACAGTTCAAGCAGGGGCATAGAATCCAAGAGCTAGAATGTGATATTCAACTTGACTAAGATACTTGTTAGACGTCATCTGGAGTATTGCTTACGATTGCAGGTACCACATTGTCAGAAAAATGTGAATGCATTGGAAAGAGCACAGAATCAATTGACAAGGATGGTTCCATGAATGATACCCTGACAGACAAAAGAAGTTGAGATTGTTCTTTTTGAAGAAAAGAAGATTGAAAGGAGATTTGATAGAGGTTTTCAAAATCACTTGGATAGGGTAGATAGGGGAGAGCTGTTTCGGTTTATAAAAGGAAAAAAAAACACCAGAGAACATATATTTATAGCGCTGAACAAACAAAACAAGAGTGATGCATGACCAAAACTTTTTTTAACAAAACAAGTAGCTAGGGTATGGAATGCACAGCCTGGAAATGTAGTAGAGGCAGGTTTGAACTGACGCATTCAAAAGTGCATTAGATTAATATTTGGCTAGAAATGATGTTCAGGGAATTGGGGATACGTTAGGAGATAGAGACTGTGTGATAGAACCAGAGTAGCATAATGGACCAAATGGCCTCCAATTGCACCATAACAATTCTGTCATCTTCAGATGACATAGCAATAGAGTACAACTACAGGCAATTATAATAATTGTAGCTGTCGAACAAAGTTGATCCTGGTAGAGTTTGAGGACACTACAGTGGCCATGGCACCAATAGAGAAGCCCAAAACTTCCACACAACATAATTGAGACTTTCGTTTAACCTTTTAAATTGAAGGATATGGGAGCAATGATGCAGAGCACTGTTCATTCAGCACAAATACTGTCTTTTCTTCTAGTGAAGAGATTCCCATTAGATACATTGAAAAGGGATGACAAGATTTATTTGTAGCTATTTAAAATAATAAAACCCGTCAAAGTTGCTTCTGGTGAGTAATTCAGTTAATGTTAGTGAAATGAATAGATACAGAGCTATAGATGCATCAGCGAAGGAACAGTCCTTTCCTCATAAACCAACATTAATTTTGCTTCAAAAATGCATCCATTTTTGTATTAAAAGATACAATGCCATCTTCCTCAATTACTTTTTTGGCCAAACATTCCATGTTCCAATAATCTTCTCCATAAATAGATTCCTCCTCAGCTTTATCCTCAATCACTTGGTAGCAATTTTAAATTAACAACTGACCAACTGAGGAATTGGGCTTCACATATTTTTTCTATCAAGATGTTTCAGCAAGTTGACAGTTACACACGAAGATAAGACCCTGGCGCAACATTGTAATGTTGTCATGGAGCTGCAACCCACCATGTATAAATACCACAGGAGATGAATTAGAATGCTCTGGAAGAAACCAGACTAGAAGGATCACACAGGAAGACATGATTGAATGAGACTCACTAAAGAAAAGTCAATAAACTTAAAACACTTGAAGAAGATAGGTCAATCAACGCTAGATGTAACTATTTCATATTAATGTGCGATAATTAGAGGTCACAACCTGAAGACCGTTTTGTCTTCTCCACAACGAGTCTATAAAGAACTTAAAATCACTGGACTGAATTTTCTTTTTTCTTTTTGGCTAAATTCAAATTGCGTCAAATTTTATGAAGGTATTTTGGTCATAGGGTCAAGCATGTTTTAAAGTCATAGAGATGTACAGCATGGAAACAAACCCTTTGGTCCAACTTACCTATGCCGACCAGGTAACCTAAATAAATCTCATCCATCTGCCAGCATTTGACCCATATAAAATCTTCCCTTCCCACTCTCTCTCTCTCAATCACCCCCACTCTCTCTCTCCCCCTCCCCACACAGTCTCTCTCACCTCTACTCTCTTTCTTACCTGCTCCCCGCCACTCTCTCCCTCTAAACCCTTCCCATTCATATATCTATCCAGATGCTTTTTCAATGATGTAATTGTACCAGCCTCCACCACTTCCTCTGGCAGCTCATTCCATACATGTACCACCCTCTGCATGGAAAAGTTGCCCCTTAGGTCTCTTTTAAATTTTTCCTGTCTCAACTTAAACCTATACCCTGTAATTTTGGACTCCCCCAACTCAGGGAGTAAACCTTGTCTATTTACCCTATCCATGCCACTCATGGTTTTATAAACCTCTATAAGGTCACCTCTCAGCCTCCAACTCTCCAGGGAAAACAGCCCTAGTCTATTCAGCCTCTCCCAAAAGCTTAAAACCTCCAGTCCTGAAAACATCCTTACAAATCTTTTCTGAACCCTTTCAAGTTTCTCAACATCCTACCTATAGCAGGGAGACCAGAATTGCTTGCAATATTCCAATAGTGGTCTAACTAATGTCCTGTACAGCTACAACATGTCTTCCCAACTCCTATACTCAATGCACTGACCAATAAAGGCAAGCATGCCAAACACCTTCTTCACTATCCTATTTACCTATGACTCCACTTTCAAGGAACTATGTACCCACACTCAAAGGTCTCTTTGTTCACCAACACTATCATTAAGTGTCTACGTCCTGCCCTTATTTGCCCTTCCAAAATGAAGCACCTCACATTTATCTAAATTAAACTCATCTGCCACCCCTCTGCCCACTGGCCCGTCTGATGACGATCTCATTGTAATCTGAGTTAGCCTTCTTTCCTATCCACTACACCTCCAATTTTGGTGTCATTTGTAAACTTATTAACCATATCTCCTATGTTCACATCTAAATCATTTATATAATTGATGAAAAGCAGTGAACCCAGCATCAATCCATGTGGCATACTGGTGGTCAAAGGTCTCCAGTCTGAAAAGCAACCCTTCACCACCACCCTCTGTCTTCTACCTTTGAGTCAGTTCTGTATCCAAATGGCTAGTTCTCTCTATATTCTGTGCAATCTAACCTTGCTAACCAGTCTATCATAGGAACCATGTTGAACATCTTCCTGACGTCCACATAAATCACCCACCGCTCTGCTCTCATCAATCCTTTTCATTATGTCGTCAACAAACCAAATGAAGTTTGTGAGACACGATTACCTACGCACAAAGCCATGTTGATTAAATCTAATCAGTCCTTGCCTTTCCAAATACATGTAAATCCTATCCCTCAGGATTCCCTCCAATAACTTGACCACCACCAATGTCAGGCTCACTGGTCTATAGTTCCCTGGATTTTCATGACACCTTTCTTAAATAGTGGCACCATGTTAGCCAACTTCCAGTTTTCCAGCACCTCACCCGTGCCTATCGATAGTACAAATATCTTGCTATATGTTACCAAATTCACCTTATTAACTTGCCTTTCTGGCATCCATCGTGTCCAATTTGCAACCCAATCTTACCAATGCTTTTCCCAGAACAACTTACCATCAGCAGATATTTGTAATTCCCTTATATCCACACATTTTTAAAACCCATTATGCAACTGTCAATTTAAATCCGGCCTCCATGTCAGGAGCAAATGTCAGGAACCATGACAGACAGAGCTAAATCATTGCCCTATTTTGTAGGTATTGAACTGGAGCTCCTACTGGATGGGGTGGTGCAGAGGCGGGATTTTTCTTTCCTCCAAGACCAGCAATGGAGTCCACAACACCAAACTATGCCAATCTTGTCTAAGGTTGCCAGCCAGGTAACAGTAGTGCCAGTCATTAAGACGAATGCACAAGAAGAGGGTCAATTACTTTTTCCATTCCACTGGCATAAGTGCTGCCATCTTCTCCCCAATATACCACACACTCTATCTCTGCCTTCTACCAAGGCTCTTGTTCTATCATGCTCACTAACTGTCAATCACCCCATACTCTGACACTCCTAACCTTGCATGGCTTTCTGTGTGCCTACTCACTTTGTCAGCAGGCTCTCTCTACCTGTATCAAAAGGAGCAGCTGGGCCACCCACTTTCATCTCCTGTAATACCTGCATCTTTTACATTCCAGGAGGGAAACAGCCCTCTGGAAGGCAGAAAGTGTCGGGATGGCTACCTGACAATCAGCTCCTCACCCCTTTTCTGGAGAACATCCAGATTCTCACCATCCTCAGTGGGTGACTGATGGTGTTCCAGACCCCTGCACTGGTTTCAAAGACTTCACTTGACTTACTGTGGTAGGAGCGCCTGACCAAAGGCTACCTCCCTTTGACTGAAGTCTTTTTACAAGCACGACAATGTCTGTGTGTTAAATCTATGGTAAGTGGCAAGAAACGACAGAAACAATAAGAGCCTCATGTGTTTTAATGAGGAAGCAAAGTGCACATAAGGAGAATGAGGTATGGTGGGATGGTGTGAACATCCAGGTCGAGTCAGAGTGAGGGAGTATTATGATGATGAATGAAGTGCCCAGAGATGCAGCCTGGTCCAATCCAATAGATGCATCCATGTCCGTGATGCTGAGTGCCCTTGCCGCCATAGTACAATGATTGGTGCTGCTGTAACACAAGGTGCATCATTGAAGAGCAGATTGGAGGTGTGCCATGCAGGTTCTTGGAGGTTGATACATGTTGACACCAATATCCATGGACATGGGGTGAGTATGGAATGTGCCCTGAGATGCTGGTGCCTAGTGTACACATGGAAGTCCTTTGGACTAAGCAGTTATCAGGTACTCATTTTTATTTCTCGATCAAGATTTCTTGATGTCTAGCTTGTTTGGCAAGATTGTTAAGATAGAAAGCTAAATACTGATGAGTCATGATGGTTATCAACAAGGTGTTTAAGATGCACTAGTCCCCTTAGTTGGCAACTCATGGCTGCCCAATGAGAAAACTCATTGTGCCACTTGTGAAAAGGATAAAATGCAGCGTAATGCTTCAATGGCGCAAAAGTATGTCTCCCTGGACATACAGTGTACCCCACAATGTAGCATCTAATCACACAATAAATGTTTAAAAAGCTTTATTAATTTTTTAAGTTCTACTATCTTCACTCCCTGCAAGGTAAACCTATCCAGACAAACTTATTGTCAACTTAAGACCTTAGCTATGAGAAATTTCAGATCATTAAAGAAATTTTATCAGGTTTACCAGCTATAGACTGGGTCCTGTAAGGTAATGTTCTCCTAGTTAAGTGTTTGCAAATAAGCTAAATTATTTCAGGGTAGAACAGAACTATACTGTTACAGAGACAACTTTTTTTTAAGTTTACCAATATCAGCACTTAGAATACTAAGAAATTGTTATCAAGATATGGACTTGTGAGAATAAAAACATGGCACCACAGCATTTTAATTATTATTTATGAATGTGTATTGTAAGGATTAATTCTAAATTGCATTACAAAAATAAATAACCAAAAGTACGGTATTATAGTGTACAAATTTAAAGTTAATCACTTCACTTATACAATGGTAAATACTCTAAGAAAAGTAAATTTTAATCAATGCCTTTCCTTAATAAGGAATGGTAGCTACATAATCAATCAATTATCGTTATAACATGATTATTTGTTCCTGATCTTTGGACACCCAGTGTAGAGGGGTGTAAGCAAATTGGAGCATCTCTTCGTGGATCTGCTCCTGGGCCTGGCCAGGCTGGCAATAAACAGGTCCAGATAGCAGGCCAAGGAGGGTGCCATTTCTGCCAACTGCCTGCCCCTCTTTCATAGTTTCATTCGAACCTGGGCATCCTTGGAGAGGGAGCAAGCAGTGTCCATGAATGCTGTCAGTGCCATGAAAGAGAGGTGGGCACTATGGGGGATGATGTGCTTTTATTTCTACCCCCCCCCCCCCCAACTCTATTTTGATTTAATCTCTACCCTCTTCCTTCACCACCTTCATGTAAGCATTTCCCTTATTGGGCTTTGCTTGTTACTGGTTCACTGGCCACATGAGTGTTTTTTGTGGTGATAGAAATATTGAATAAAATTATTTGCACAAAAAACACAACTATTCTACTTTATGTTTGTACACAGTACTGAAATATATCTCAAAGATTCTTGGGTATGCAGCCAAATATGATTTAAAGAAACTGTACTCACAATGCAATTTTCTTTTAGAATTTTTTGGTCTCAATCTTTAAAAAGGGAACTTTCTTGGAGCTTTCTTATGTCCATTAGATGGCTGATTTGTCTCTCTGTTTATATGTGGGTGTAATAGGTTATCTCTGTGGCACAGATAGGGACTTTCATTTTTCATTGTATACTCTCAAAACCAAAATCTTACCACTGGTTTAAAACTGTACCTTTTGTGAATTGGAACAGTTCATGTGTCTGCATACTATCTAACACGGTGTTGCAGAAATTTTTCATTAGTAATGTCATTAAGATCCTAAACATTCCTGTACTTTTCTACAATAATTTCTGACTAGTTTCCTGACACATATTCAAAGACTGCATAGAACGCACTTTATTTCCATTAATTCTGACCAATTTATTTATCACCTCATTTGTTCGTTAAATTGATCAGCTCTTTCTCCAGTCCTCCTCTTTAGTATGTATTATGAAATCTGCACTACTGTATTCATGGTGAATGTTGTGGTCTGTCCCCCTGAACTATCTATGATGCCTTGAATAGGTTTGTTGCCATCAATCCTTCTCATTAATATTAGACTAAGGTATTTACATCGTAATGGGGCAGGATACCCCCACAAATTCTTCAATAGAAGATAGGTACAGTCTTAATAAACAAATAGGTTTATTACATAAAGTTTAAGAGCTAGTTGCATTTTATTGGGGTTATATGATAATCTCTTGTGCGGCCACCTAGTATGGGTTTGCACACCACATCCTTGTAATCCAAGGGGGAATAGGAGCATGGATAACAGATTTTTTTTTTTATTTTTATTTCAAAAATATACTTTATTCATAAAATAATTTGATGGTCTGTACAGTTGGTCATGCCATACATATGTAAACATGTACATACAGAGATCAGAATTTATCATTTTTATACAGGTCTGTACATTTTTTGATCATATGCCCATATAATTAGCTGAGGCGTCAGCAGAGCCCAAATGACTGCATGGGCCCCCTGTTCTTCGTTAGGCAGGCAGACTTTACACAGTGGTCTTTCCCCACCGCGCCTTGGCGGCAGCTGCCCCAAGCTTCAGCGCGTCCCTCAACACGTAGTCCTGGACCTTGGAATGTGCCAGTCTGCAACACTCAGTCGGGGTCAACTCCTTCAGCTGGAAGATCAGCAGGTTTCGGACCACCCAGAGAGCGTCCTTCACCGAGTTGATGATCCTCCAGGCACAGTTGATGTTCGTCTCGGTGTGCATCCCGGGGAACAGGCCGTAGAGCACGGAGTCCCGCATCACGGCGCTGCTCGGGACGAACCTCGACAAACACCACTGCATTCCTCTCCAGACTTCCTCTGCATAGGCACATTCCAGAAGGAGGTGTGTGACAGTCTCGTCCCCCCCGCAGCCGCTTCGAAAGCAGCGTGCGGTGCGGCTGAGAGTCCGGGCCTGCATAAAGGATCTCACAGGCAGAGCCCTTCTCACCACCAGCCAAGCCATGTCTTGGTGCTTGTTGGAAAGTTCTGGCGATGAGGCATTCTGCCAAATGGCTTTGACAGTCTGCTCAGGGAACCGCTCGATAGGATCCGCCCTCTCCTTTTCCCGAAGGGTCTCAAGGACACTATGTGCTGACCACTTCCTGATGGACTTGTGGTCAAAGGTGTTTTTCTTCATAAACTTCTCCACGAAGGACAGGTGATACAGAACGGTCCAACTACTCGGAGCGTTCCGCAGCAGCGAGGCCAGGCCCATCCTTCGCAACACCGGGGACAGGTAGAACCTCAGTACATAGTGACACTTGGTGTTTGCGTACCGGGAATCCACGCACAACTTGATGCAGCCACACACAAAGGTGGCCATCAGGGTGAGGGTGGCATTGGGTGTATTTTTTCCCCCGTTGCCCAGATCTTTGTACAGCGAGTCCCTTCGGACCCGGTCCATCTTTGACCTCCATATGAACTGGAAGATGGCCTGGGTGACTGCAGCGGCACAGGTTCTGGGAATAGGCCAGACCTGTGACACGTATAATAGCAATGACAGTGCCTCACACCTGATGACCAGGTTTTTTCCCGCGATGGAGAGCGACCGTAGTGTCCATCTGCCCAGTTTCTGCCTCACTTTGCTGATACGCTCCTCCCAAGACTTGGCGCACGCCCCAGCCCCACCGAACCAAATACCCAGCACCTTCAGGTGGTCGGTCCTGATGGTGAAGGGGATCGAGGATTGGTTGGCCCAATTCCCAAAGAACATGGCCTCACTCTTGCCTCGGTTTACCTTGGCCCCCGAGGCCGTTTCGAACTGGTCACATATGCACATGAGCCTGCGCACGGATAGTGGATCCGAGCAGAAAACGGTGACGTCATCCATGTACAGGGACGCCTTAACCTGCAGGCCCCCGCTGCCAGGAATAGTCACCCATGTCAGGCTCGCATCCTTCCTGATGGACTCGGCAAATGGCTCTATGCAGCATACAAACAAGGCAGGAGAGAGAGGACAGCCCTGCCTGACTCCAGATCTGACTGGGAAGCTATCTGATTCCCACCCATTGATTGAGACTGCACTGACAATGTTGGTGTAGAGCAGTCTGATCCAATTGCAGATTCCCTCCCCAAAGCCCATTTTGGAGAGAACATCTCTCATATACCTGTGTGATATCCTGTCAAAGGCTTTCTCCTGGTCCAGGCTGATCAGGCAGGTGTCCAACCCTCTGTCCTGCACGTAGGCGATCGTATCCCTGAGGAGTGCGAGACTCTCAGCGATCTTCCTGCCCGGCATAGCACAGGTTTCGTCAGTGTGAATCACCGACCCCAGAGCAGACCTGACCCAGTTGGCGATTACCTTTGACAGAATTTTATAATCCGCATTCAACAGTGAGATTGGTCTCCAATTTTTGAGTTCCTCCCTCTCCCCCTTCCGCTTGTAGATGAGGGTGATGATGCCTTTCCTCATGGATTCACTCATGGTACCTGCCCGAAGCATACTGACATACACCTCCAGCAGGTCCTGGCCAATCAAGTCCCACAGAGCGGAATAGAGCTCGACCGGTAAGCTGTCGCTTCCAGGAGTTTTATTCTTCTCAAAGGACTCAAGGGCCTTGGTCAGCTCGTCCAGAGATAGCGGCTGGTCCAGCCTCTCCCATGTACTGTCGTCTAAGACCTCCGTGATAGAGGACAGGACCGACTGGGAGGCCGTGCTGTCGGTCAGCTTCGCTTCATACAGACTGGCATAGAAGGATTTACTGATCCTCATGACGTCAGCTTGAGATGACGTTATCGAGCCATCTTCTTCCTTCAGGCTGCTGAGCACGGAGCTCTCTTTGTGCACCTTCTGGAAGAAGAAACGTGAGCACGTCTCGTCCTGCTCCACCGAGCGGACCCTGGACCGGAAGATTATCTTGGAGGCCTCCGAAGCAAAGAGCGAGGCTTGCTGGCCCTTCACCTCCTTGAGGTCCTCTGTGACATCCACCCCCATCGTCTGCAGCAGGAGCAGGTTCTGCATACTTTCCTGAAGCTGGGACAGTTTTCCCCGCCTCTCTCTCGCCTCCTAAACACCTTTGAGGATGAAGAACCTCTTGATGTTCCCTTTTACTGTTTCCCACCAGTCCGCTGGGGACTCAAAGAGGGGCTTCATGGTTCTCCAACCTGCGTAGTCCCTCTTGAGCTCCTCAATGTTTCCCGGGGTCAACAGCTTTGTGTTCAGCTTCCACGTTCCCTTACCAGCCCGCTGCTCATCCTGTAGGTGACAGTCGGCCAGCAGGAGTCAGTGGCCAGAGAAGAACACCGGCTTGACGTCGGTGGATCTGACCGAGAGCGTTCGGGAACAGATACTCCAGATAATGCTCCAATGTAACTCTTATCTAGGGGCTGCATAATGGTTCAGTGGGCCCACAGCACCAGCGACTTGAGTTTGATTCTAGCTATGGTGACTGTCTGTGTGAAGTTTGCACATTCTCTCCGTATCTGCGTAGGTTTCCTCTGGTTGTTCCGGTTTCCTCCCATGCTCCAAAAATTGCAGATTAGGCGGATTGGCCATACTATATTGCACATAGTGTCCAGGGATGTGCAAATTAGTGGATTAACCCTGGGGAATGCAGGATTACAGGGATAGGGTAGGATGATGATTATGGTTGGGATGCACTTCAGAAGGTCGATGTGGACTCAATGGGCCAAATGGACTGCTTCCACATTGTAGGGACTAGTGATCAGACCAGAAGAGGTTATGAGAGAAGAAAAGGGGTCTGTGCCCAACCCCATGAATGCACAGTTCTGTGGGTTGTGAACCTGTGGGTAATGAGGGGTGTACACATTATTGTTACTATGCAATGTGGAAGCATTGGATCCTACTAGGATTAGTTATTTATGTCATAATATCATTGAATCCCTATACTGCCATTTGGCCTATCAAGTCTGCACCAACCGTTTGAAGAGCAACCCATTCCGATCCACTGTAGGACACTCCAGGAGCCAGATGAAAGCTGAAGTTCCACGATGATGTAATAACAGGAGGTCCCAGGATTTTATCTTAGAAAGAATGAGTAGAAGGTAGTGTATGTCCAAACCAGGAAACAACGCACAGCGATTAGATGGGAATTTCAAGCTAATCATGTTTCCATGATGGTAGCACAGTCAGATACCCTCATAGTTCCTTCTTTGTTATATCCTTAGATTAATGCCAAAGCATAAGTCACCTAAAGAATTAGATATATTCTATTACTCGCAAATTAGCAAGGAAAGAATAATCTTCAATGAGTACAAAGTTTAGCTTTTTAAATAATGAGATGACATGTTAAAGGGCCTAAACCAGTTACCAATGTTTTGGTACATGTAAAATGCAATGATCTGCTTAAGAACAAATTACTTTAAAATTGGATTTTGGTGCAATTAAGAAACTCTGCAAAATGCCTTGAATTAATATTGCTGTCATATTCAATTCATATTTGCTCCATTGGATTTCTGACAATTACCAAGGACTTGAAAAAAAGCCTTGTGAACTAGACAAAGGAATATTCCATATCTTTGACATTTACTAAATATAACCATCTTAGGCAAGTGACGAAAGGGGTGCTATCTCTTTACAGTCATTTATTGATTCACTATGTGCAGTTGTTGTTATTAAATGCAGCCTGCACACTTCCTTTATTTTCTGTAACCTCTGCAATTACAATACCATTTCAAAGCAGAAATGAAGGTCAGACTATCAAATGACTTACACAACACACAACGTGAGTTGAATTGCATCTTCCTTTCTCATGTAAATAGTAGCAATATCAGCTATCGTATTTTAAAACATGTACAGCAACAGTTTGGCATGTTTATGTGACTCTCATTTCTTTCCCTGACTTCTAGAGAACAATAGAGCTCTTTGGATCTTCTACCTATTTACCAAAAAAATGTGCATGTTCATAGCTACATGGCAGGGATGACAAATGAGCTGCCTTGCTGTATCACTGAAACTATAAATAAGGAGCGATTATTTGAGGAATGCAGTAAAGAGCTAAGCTAAAAAGCTGACAGTAGTCTCTGTCCAAATTGTCAGTGTAACAAATAGAAAATGTCGTAAAGATGAGCCTGAAAAGACCTTTGAATCGAGCATTTTCACAATAAAGGAAATATAACAAAACCACTTCTGTATCCAAGAGAAAATATTTATAGAATTTGAAATTGAATCCTAAGGTAGAATCATTACTTTAAGAATGTGTAATAGAAAATCATGAACATTGACAATGATGCACGGTTTAATTCAAATAATGTTCCTATGGCACTCTGCCTCCAAATTCAAGAAGCTCAAAGGCAATATTATAAAGGATGTGGAAATATTTGTGGTTCATTTAGCTCGAATTGCAGTAGTTATAAGTGTTTAGTGTTTAAATATTCCCTGAAGGGATGTGGATTCTCCTGATCAACCACAATACATTCCCAACCTGTAGAAAGGGCTGAAAGAAAATCATAAAGACCATTTAAATAGTTCAGGCTGATTTTCAAAGGAGCGGCAATCACAGTCAGATTGCAATGCTGCTCCTTAAAACCAACCATGTGCTGGAGCTCCATGTTTCTGGTGTGAATTTCCTGCCTCTGCAGACATGTGGAGCATTCCTGTTCTGGCAGCCTTCCACAGCAGGATCAGCACTGAAGGCCAAACCATGACCCCTTTTCAGTGCAGTAACTGTCCTCTGACAGAGTTCAAAGATTCAAAGCCTCTTTGACAAGTAAGGAAAGTATGTGTGTAAGCTAAGAGGGAGTCAGTGAGGGGTGGGGGGGGGGGTGCCAAAAGGGTGGATGACAAGGTGAGGTGGAAGATGGATAAGCACGTAACAATGAACGGAACCATGAGGTTATGCGAGAGGGTAAGGTGGTAGATGAGCAAGAAGTTAGGGTGCCCGGTGAATGAGAGAGTGTAGATGGCAGCTACATGGTTGAGAGGGTACTGTGTTTGTGTCAGATGGTGTAGGCTTTCAGGGTGTTAGTTTTGGGTAAGTGTTGGGGGGGAGGGGTCACATGTTGGGAAGGGTCAGTGAAGGTGCTGAGTTATTGATGGCTTTAAACCACCTAATGCTTCCTAGATATGTTTTAATTTATGTAAGTCCGAGCCCACCAAGTTCTCTACCTCTAGGTTTTGAAGGTTTTCAGTTGCTGAGTAATCAGAAGTTTGAACTTACAGGTATTTATTGCAGAGAGATGGTGCCAGGATTTCCAAAGGACCCAACATTCAACTGTCAGGTATGGCTGCTCTCACTATCTGTGGACTAGGAGATCTGGACCGTTGTTGGGGATTCTATAGCTAAGTCTTTCAGTTCCTTGTTTGGGTGTGTAGAGGCTGGAGGATGCCCCAGAATTTAAAAGTTGCCAACTGCACTTCCATTGTGGGTCTGGGTTGGGTAAATTGGATTGGGAGATGGGCTAAGTGTTGTGATGAGGGATGGGGCTGTCATTTCCCAAGGCAAGCTGGGCAGATAATTTAGGACAAGTACTGAGAATGCTGGAGAAACTCAGCAGATCTGGCAGCATTTGATATTGAGAAAGCAGAGTTAATGTTTCGGGTCTGGTATGACTCCTCATTCTGTAATCATACCCCAGTCTCAACCGTCTGGAGAAACGCCTGGCACTGTAGGAAGAAGGTCATTGCCCTTCTCCATTTTGCCAGTGTAAATGCCATCAACTTCTCTCCAATGTCTCCCACTTACTGTGTCTCTGCTAATGTATCCACCTCCTACCAAGGCACATGCTCTATCACTCTCACTATTGCCTGTGATATATTCTCTTACTCACACAAGTCTCCAACACGACTAACCCTGCATGGCCTCTGAATTGGCCAACGCACTCACTCAGGACATCTCCCACCTGCACCAACAATAACGGTTATGCCACCCACTTTCCTTTCATGTATTATCTGCCTTTCTCTCATTCCGGGAGGAAATCAGCTCATTATAAAGCAGTAAAGAACAAGACGGGTGGTGGGTTACCTGTAATTTGGCTCCTCACTCTTTAAGAAGGAATCCTTACTCTGGTGACCCTGGCAGGTTTTGGATTCGTAACAGAGACTGTCCTTGGACTACTGAACTGGGAACCCCTGAGCGAAGGCTATTCCTCTTGACTTGACTGAGGGATGCTGACAACAACAAGCTTCCTGACTTTCTGCCTGTCCTAAATGACAATGGAAGACAACAATAGTATGAGCTCTGGATAAGGGGGAAAAGCACTAAAAGGCAGGGAAGATGTGAATATCTGTAGGCTCAGAGAGAGTAAGCACTAACAGTGAATGAAGAGCTCGGAGCTGCAACTAGGTCCGGGGCACAGTGTCCTTGCTGCATCATTACAATGAGAGTTAGTGCAACCTGAAGTACAGCATTGAAGTGTGGAAGTGGCTGTAAGTGAGTCAGGGAAATGCAAAGAGGTTTTTAGAGGCTGGCACATGGTCAATGCCAGTAGGTGTGAACATAGCATGCATGTAGCAGTGAGCATGGACCCTGCCCTGAGATACTGGTGTCTGAAGTCATTCATAACGAGCAGCAAGCTGAATCCACCAGATGCTTGTTGTGGTTTCCTTATTGAGTTCTCCTGATATCCACTGTGCTTGGTGAGTTTGGTAAAACTGAGGTGTGGATATTAATTATAATGTTAACAAGACTTTCCCAAGTGTTAATTCCTCTCAGCTGATATTTCACCTCTGCATTGTGAGAATTTTACCATTTAACTTGTGAAAACCATAAATGGTGGAATGAGATGAACATAGTGTGACTTGCTGCACTTGTTTCTCCATTCTTCTAGACTTCTACCATAGCTCATGCCATCAGACCCTGAAAAGATTCTGTCCTATAACATCCCTCTGAATTTCAACCCCTCATTCTTAAAACTTTAACCATGTCAACTCATGTTTTACAATGAGGTAAAAACAATGACTGTAGATGCTGGAAACCAGATTCTGGATTAGTGGTGCTGGAAGAGCACAGCAGTTCAGGCAGCATCCAAGGAGCTTCGAAATTGGCGTTTCGGGCAAAAGCCCTTCATCAGGAATAAAGCCAGTGAGCCTGAAGCATGGAGAGATAAGCTAGAGGAGGGTGGGGGTTGGGAGAAAGTAGCATAGAGTACAGTAGGTGAGTGGGGGAGGAGATGAAGGTGATAGGTCAGGGAGGAGAGGGTGGAGTGGATAGGTGGAAAAGGAGATAGGCAGATAGGACAAGCCCGGACAAGTCATGGGGACAGTGCTGAGCTGGAAGTTTGGAACTAGGGTGAGGTGGGGGAAGGGGAAATGAGGAAACTGTTGAAGTCCATATTGATGCCTGGGGTTGTAGTGTTCCCAGGCGGAAGATGAGGCATTCTTCCTCCAGGCGTCTGGTGGTGAGGGAGCGGCGGTGAAGGAGGCCCAGGACCTCCATGTCCTCGGCAGAGTGGGAGGGGGAGTTGAAATATTGGGCCTGTTCGGTTCCGAACTCTGCTGGTTTAAAGGTGTTCCGGAGTCCGTGTGGGATGAGTTGGTTATGGAGGCAGGCACTAAGGAAGCAAATAAACCAGCAGAGTTCGGAACCTAACAGGCCCAACATTTCAACTCCCCCTCCCACTCTGCCGAGGACATGGAGGTCCTGGGCCTCCTTCACCGCCGCTCCCTCACCACCAGACGCCTGGAGGAAGAATGCTTCATCTTCCGCCTCGGAACTCTTCAACCCCAGGGCATCAATGTGGACTTCAACAGTTTCCTCATTTCCCCTTCCCCCACTTCACCCTTGTTCCAAACTTCCAGCTCAGCACTGTCCCATGACTTGTCTGGACTTGTCCTACCTGCCTATCTCCTTTTCCACCTATCCACTCCACCCTCTCTTCCCTGATCTATCACCTTCATCCCCTCCCCCATTCACCCACTGTACTCTATGCTACTTTCTCCCCACCCTCACCCTCCTCTAGCTTATCTCTCCATGCTTCAGGCTCACTGCCTTTATTCCTGATGAAGGGCTTTTGCCCGAAACGTCGATTTCGAAGCTTCTTGGATGCTGCTTGAACTGCTGTGCTCTTCCAGCACCACTAATCCAGAATCATGTTTTATAATGCGCTGTGACTGCCCTCATGAACCCACAGCATTCGTACCAACTTAGGCTTATCTAACCATCCTTCATAGCCCCTTAAACCTTCATGGCTCAATTCATATTATAGCTCTTATCCTAACTCACCAATTCATCACCCTAAGCTCCACCTTTGCCATTCCCTCTTCATGCCAATTTAGCTAATATCCACCAAAAGCATACCTCAGGATGCTGACAGAAAATAAATTGATTTGCTAATTAATGACACTATTGAATAAACACTCTCGTTGTTACAAAAACTATTCAGTACATTAGATTAATATATTCAACTGATCCCTTATGAAAACAAACATTTAGGTTGTTAATTCCTAATTTAAAAAACACTTCCATTCTATAGATAGTTGGAGCAATCCATCAAATTGCTCACTGTTGGCTCACAATTTAGAATGTTCCATTATACTCTTAACTTGTGCCTTGTAGATGGTGGATGGTGTTTCGGTTATCAGGTGATGAGTTACTTGCCACAGTATTCCTAATTTGTCACTTGCTCTTGTAGCAACTATGTTTATATGGGACTCTAGTTGAGCATCTCGTTAATGGTAATTCCTAGGATGTTCATGGTGGCTTGAGGTGGGGTGGGGGTGGGGGGTGGTTTCAGTCATGGTTAGATCGTCTCTTCACCTTGGTGGTGGACATTGCAATTCCCCATCCAGAGTCGATTTTGTGCCCTTTCATTGTCAGTGCTTCTTCTAGGGGTTAGGCAGAAATGGGTACTGCAGATGCTGGAGATTAGAGTCAAGGTTAGGGTGGTGCTGGAAAAGCACAGCAGGTCAGGGAGCATCCAAGGAGCAGGAAAATTAATGTTCTGGGCAAAAGTCCTTCATCAGGAATTCCTTTTGCCTGAAACGTCGATTTTGCTATTCCTTGGATGCTGCCTGACCTGCTGTGCTTTTCCAGCACCACTCTTCTTCTAGGGGTTGTCCAACATGAAGGAGTACTGATTAATCGGAAAGAGAGCAGTACATGTTAACCAGCAGTTGGTTTCCTTCCCCATATTTAACCTGAAACCTTGAGACTTTAAGGTGTTTGGAGTCAATGTTGAGGACTCCAAAGCAACTTTCTGCCGACTACATAGCACTGTGCTGCCCCTTCTGCTGGGTCTGTCCTGCCACTGGGATAGGATATATTAGGGATAATGATGGTGGTGTCTGGGACATTGTGAGGTATGAGTCTGTGAGTATGACTATGTCAGATTGTTGCTTGACTAATCTGTGAGATAGCTCTCCCAATTTTGGCAATAGCGCCCAGGTGTTGGTAAGGAGGACTTTGCAGGGTTGACAGGGCTGTTTCTACTGTTGTCCTTTCCGGTGCCAAGGTGGATACCAAGTGGTCTGTCCAGTTTCATTCCTTTGTTGAGACTTTGTAGCGATTGGTACAACTGAGCAGCTTGCTAGGCCTTTTTGGACAGCAGTTGAAAGTCAACTACATTGCTGTGGGTTTAGCGTCTCATGTAGGCTAGACCTGGTGAAGATGGAAGATTTCCTTCCCTGAAAAGCATGAGTGAGCTAGATGAGTTTTTCTGACAATTGGCAATGGCTATCAGCAGATTTTTAATTCCGGATTTTTAAAATTGAATTCTGCCGTGATGGAATATGAACCCAGGTGTCCAGACCATTATCTGAGTTCTAGCATTAACAATACCACAAGGCCATTGCCTCTCTTATTCTGAGCACTGCAAACCAGTTAAAAGTAACAGGACAAAGGAATCTCAACAAATAAGAAAAACAGAAGCTCAAAAATGACCGTTCAACTACCAGCCACAATGCTATCAATAACCTCCACTCCAAAAGCCGTAATACTCAACTATCTGCTCTTTACTAACAATCAGAGATGGTACCATAACTTATTCAATCTTCTTTTCTTTTGGATTCACCTCTTATCACTGATCTGCATGTATCAGTGTTGCATTATTTCTTCTTCCATTTCGTTATTAATAAACACACTGTTTCTCATAAGGTGTAAAAGCCTGGTTAAATTAGCTCCTTTTAAATCATAAGCTCTTCTGGATCTGGGGGAATAGTCCTCAGTCACCAAATAATCTCAGACCCTTTCCTTACCTCATCTCTACTCTTGTGCCTTTGTTCCTTCCAGAAACAAAGAACAATCACCTGGTCAGAATTAGTGCAGGAGTGTGAAGCACAAGAGAAACAAAAGATAATAATGAAGAAAGCAGCTACTCAGTCTCCCTTGTGCAGCCAGAATGACAGGCACAGACACTGTCTATACTTTAAGAGGAGAGCATAGAGGTGGGAACTGAATGGCTTGCTCGGCCATTTCAGAGGGCAATTGAGAGTCAACCACATTGCTTTGGTCAAGGCAGGAGGAAAGGGTATTACAGGATCAAAAATCCTGAAAAGGATTCCCCCTGGTTCTCAAATTGCCAAGTAAAACTGATAGCTTTTCAGAACTTGAGGAGGCTTGGGATCCTAATATCCCTTAACTAAATCCATCAACTCTTAAAAGGTTTTCACATATGGCTGTAATAACTGAAAAAAGCTGTCAGGAAAATTACTTATGCTTTTCATCTGTCCTAATGTCATTTGCCAAGAAATAAAAATGCATTCTTTCCACATACTAGGTTAAGCCTTCAATGGCAGGATCAAACAAGTCAACCTTCCCTGCCAGAAATGCTTACCCCAACTCAAAGACAATAGTTGTGAGTGAATTTCTTCAGCATGCTTTTCTCTTGTCACCACATGTAATGCCTCCACAGAGGCTGATATCCCATCACCAAGTCACCCTTTATTTACACATTATTAGATTAGATTAGATTACTTACAGTGTGGAAACAGGCCCTTCGGCCCAACAAGTCCACACCGACCCGCCGAAGCGTAACCCACCCATACCCCTACATTTATCCCTTTAACCTAACACTACGGGCAATTTAGCATGGCCAATTCACCTGACTTGCACATCTTTTGGAGTGTGGGAGGAAACCGGAGCATCCGGAGGAAACCCACGCAGACACGGGGAGAATGTGCAAACTCCACACAGTCAGTCGCCTGAGGCGGGAATTGAACCCGGGTCTCTGGCGCTGCGAGGCAGCAGTGCTAACCACTGTGCCACCGTGCCGCCCACATGGAGAGTCATAGAGTCAGACAATTGTACAGTATGTAAACAGATCCTTCAGTCCAATGTGTTCATGGCAAACAGATCTCCTACATTCATCCAATTCAATTTGCCAGCTTTTAGCCCATAACCCTCCAAACCCTTCCTATTCAAATACCCATTCAGATGCCTTTTAAATGTTGCAATTATACCAGCCTCCACTATTTCCTCTGGCACCACCCTCTGTGTGAAAACATTGCCCCATAGGTCTCTTTTCTATCTTTCCCCTTTCACCTTAAACCTATGCCCTCTAGATTTTGACACCCCTACCCTGGGGATCTTGACACTGATCCAACTTCCTCACAGCCAGCTCTTGGAGTGAACAAACCTCTGACACTCCTGTTAACATCTCTAAGCCAGAGCAAACTGATTGAAGTGATTAACAGCCTCATATCCATGTGGTTGACCTGGCTGATCTTGTTAAATCACTACAAAGGCAAGTTCATGAAAGTGGGATTAGAATAGTTTGGTGATTGTTTTTGACTCAATGGGCTGAGGGCCTTTTTTCTGTACTGTAGACCTCTATGACTCTATGATAATTTTCTTTATTGAGGAAAATCTATTGTTGTCCTTGGCCTAGCCTACATAGAACATAGAACAATACAGTGCAGAACAGGCCCTTCGACCCTCGATGTTGCGCCGACCTGTGAACTATTCTCAGCTCATCCCCCTACACTATCCCAAAATCATCCATGTGTTTATGTAAGGATTGTTTAAATCTCCCTAATGTGGCTGAGTTGACTACATTAGCAGGTAGGGCATTCCACACCCTTACCACTCTCTGCATAAAGAATCTGCCTCTGACATCTGCCTTAAATCTATCACCCCTCAATTTGTAGTTATGCCCCCTCGTACACGCTGACGTCATCATCCTAGAAAAAGGACATTCACTGTTGACCCTATCTAATCCTCTGATCATCTTGTATGTCTCTATCAAATCCCCTCTTAACCTTCTTCTTGCCAATGAGAACAGGTTCAAGTCTCTCAGCCTTTCCTCATAAGACCTTCCTTCCAGACTAGGCAACATCCTGGTAAATATCCTCTGCACCTTTTCCAATGTTTCCACATCCTTCCCCAAATATGGGGACCAAAACTGTACACAATACTCCAAGTGTGGCCGCACCAACATTTTGTATAATTGCAGCATGATATTGCGGCTCCGAAACTTAATCCCTCTACCAATGAAACCTAACACACCGAATGCCTTCTTCACAGCACTATCCATCTGGGTGGCAACTTTCAGGGATCTATGTACATGGACTCCAAGATCCCTCTGCACATCCACTCTACCAAGAATCTTTCCATTGACCCAGTACTCTGCCTTCCTGTTATGCTTCCCAAAGTGCATCACCTCACATTTAGCTGCATTGAACTCCATTTGCCACCTCTCAGCCCAATTCTGCAGTTTATCCAAGTCCCCCTGCAACCTGTAACATTCTTCCACACTGTCCACTATTCCACCGACTTTAGTGTCATCTGCAAACTTACTAATCCATCCACCTATGCCTGTGCCTAAGTCATTTATAAAAATGACATACAGCAGTGGTCCCAAAACAGATCCTTGTGGCACACCACTAGTAACCGGACTCCAGGCTGAATATTTTCCATTAACCACCACTCACTGCCTTCTTTCAGAAAGCCAGTTTCTCATCCAAACTGCTAAATCACCCCCAACTCCCATGCCTCTGCATTTTCTCCAATAGCCTACCATGTGGAACCTTATCAAAGGCTTTACTGAAGTTCATGTATACCACGTCAACTGCCCTACCCTCATGTAAATGCTTGATCACCTTCTCAAAAAATTCAATGAGGTTTGTGAGATATGACCTGTTCTTGACGAAACCATGTTGACTATCTGAAATCAAATTGTTGCTTGCTAGATGATTATAAATGTTATCTCTTATAATCCTTTCCAAAACCTTTCCTACAACAGAAGTAAGGTTCACTGGTCTATAATTACCTGGGTCACCTCTACTACCCTTCTTGAACAAGGGCACAACATTTGCAATCCTCCAGTCCTCTGGTACCCAACCTGTAGACAATGATGACTCAAATATCAAAGCCAAAGGCTCTGCTATCTCCTCCCTAGCTTCCCAGAGAATTCTCAGATAAATCCCATCTGACGCAGGGGACTTGTCTACTTTCACTCCTTCTAGAATTGATAACACCTGTTTATAACTAACCTCGATCCTTTCTAGTCTAATATCTCGTACCTCATTCTTCTCATCTGTAATAATTTCCTTTTCCTGAGTGAAAACTGATGAGAAATGTTCGTTTAACACCTCTCCGATCTCTACAGGGTCTACACTCAATTTCCCACTTCTGTCTTTGATTGGCCCTATTCCTACCCTAATCATCCTTTTACACCTCATATACCAATAGAAAACTTTAGGGTTCTCCTTTATTCTATTTGCTAAAGACTGTTTGTGTCCTCTCTTTGCTCTTCTTAGCTCTCTCTTTAAATCCTTCCTCGCTGATCTGTAACTCTCCATCGCCTCATTTGAACCATCTTGCCTCTTCAACACATAAGCCTCCGTCTTCTTCATAACAAGAGATGCAATTTTTGTCGTAAACCATGGTTCCCTCACCTTATCACTTCCTCCCTGCCTGATAGGGACATACCTATCGACATACATATAGAACATAGAACAGTACAGCACGGCATAGGCCCTTCGGCCCTCAATGTTGTGCCAGCCTTTTATCCTACTCTAAGATCAGACTATCCTATATATCCTTCATTGTACTAAATTATATGTGACTCCAGATCCACAGAAATGTGGTTAACTCTAAAGTAGTTTAGCAAGCTAAACAGTTGTATCAAATTGCTACAGAAAAGTCAATAAGGAGTGAAAATGGACAGGCCATTTGTGATCACTTTGGCATTGTATACACACCATAGACTGCAGTGGTTCAAAAAAGTGGCTCACTACCAACTTGTCAAAAGGAATTAGGATACACAATAAATGCTGGTCTAATAATCGAAACCCACATTCCATTAAAACTGTTTAATAAAAAAAAATATTTATGCTCAGAGTCCCTGCAAACAGCACTGCTCAGCCATTAACTGGTTCATTATGATGTTGACCTGCACTTTCAGGAGTGAATAAAATTTTAGGTCAGAGTGCCATTGAATTGATGACTGAAACTCAGGACTCTATGGGATTACTTTCTTCTCCTTTAGTGATGGGTATGTTCAAGGCCTGTAATCAGACTCTACTGTAGGTAATATATTTCTGCAAAAATATATTTAAAATATCCTTGTGCTGAAATTCAGCATTTTTTTTTAGTTTTAATATTGTTTGCAGGTTGAGACAACATAAAATAATCCTCAGTGATTAATTTCTGTAAATAGAAATACATCATCAATGCTGACCAACATTTTGTAAAATATATTCTACCAGCAAGTAAGATGAACTCTTCCCACTCAATAATGTTGTTTGATTATTCTTTCCATTTCTGTTAATAACACATCATGTGATGATAATAATTCTTTAGTTGCTTTGCTCTCTTCCTATCTTTTGCTTTTTCTTGAATTACTGGGATGTAGTTATTATCATTTTTTGGAAATCAATGAAGAATTGCCTATTATCCCCTGTTTCAGGTCTCCATGCTCAGCCCAGATGTAATTATTATTGTCATAGTAATACAGTAACATTCTCAAAGGTTTTGAAATTCTTCTTTGAACTCATTGAGAATTGTTCCTCCCTGTCAATACTCACAACATACAGAATGTTTCTCAATTATTTCTGAAGAAGCATATCTTTCCAGCACTCCAGGGAGCTAGAGAGTTACTAGAGGTTAGGACAGCCAATGCTTCATTACTATCTTGCAAGCTGTTGACTTTTAAATTAGTTAAAATGTGTAAACAGAAGTATAATTTAAATTTCCCATTACAGCTTTGCTTTGTGTTGGGGCTTTCGTTGGCCAATTTTTTCTGTACTGTCATGGGTATGCCATGATTGCAAATATGCCCATTACACACTTTGTCTGATCAATTGAAATAAAATTCATAACTTTATAATAAATTGTATTCATTCATTTTTCTTGAAGATTGATAATCAAAGGTCACAAAGAATCAAATTCCAAGAGTACTGCATATTTATGTCAATAGATCAACAAGTCAAGGATATGGATCACATGGAGATTCTTTCAGAACTGAAGCCTCACTGAAATCTTTTTTTTCCAAACCATTCTATGTTGGTGATAACTGACCTTACATTTGGATAGCTGTTAGTTACGCTACTTTAATTGTGTAAATGAGTTTTTCTGACTTTCAATATGTCCTCAGTTGCGTTTCCTATTAGTAACCTCTACTGTCATATTTGTAGGAGGTCAATATTAGTCAGACTCACTCGGAGGGAATCCAGCTGAATTCAAATTGGGTTCAGCATTCTGTCTATGTTAGTTCCTTGTTTAAAAGCAAAGTACTGTGAATGGTGAGATGGAGAATTAAAACAGAAAATGCTGGAGAAATTGAGCGGGTTTCGCCACATCTTTGGCAACTGAAACAAAATTAACACTGATTCCAATATACTGACCCTTCTTTGGAACACTTCCAAATCATTTGAAAGTGATTGGGTTGGGGAGAGGGGAGAGAGGACATGATAATTAAATGTAACAAGCTAACAGAAAGGGAAGAAATGCTTCACAATTTGAAGGTGTCGAACTCAATATTAAGTCCAGAAGGCTGTAAAGTGCCTAGTCTGATGATGAGATGTTGTTCCTCCGTTTTGCACTGTGATTCACTGGAACACTGCAGATGCCGCGTATAGATTAGATTACTTACAGTGTGGAAACAGGCCCTTCAGCCCAACAAGTCCACACCCACCCGCCAAAGCACAACCCACCCAGACCCGTTCCCCTACATTTACCCCTTCACCTAACACTACAGGCAATTTAGCATGGCCAATTCACCTGACCTGCACATTTTTGGACTGTGGGAGGAAACCGGAGCACCCAGAGGAAACCCACGCAGACACGGGGAGAATGTGCAAACTCCACACAGACAGTCACCTGAGGCAGGAATTGAACCCGGGTCTCTAGCGCTGTGAGGCAGCAGTGCTAACCACTGTGCCACTGTGCTGCCCACTGCGGCATGTGGGCATGCGATCAGGATGCTGTGTTAAAGCATTAACTTTGCTACTCCTTTTCTGCTCCTTCTGAGCCAATACATGAATTTTCTAGTTCAAAATTATCCACTAATAGATTGTGTCATCCAAACTGCAATTATCACATCCAACAAAGTTTGTGGTGTCTGTGCAACTGTGGGTGGATTCTCTGCTCGCCTGCTCCTCCCAGCTAACAGTTGATAGGGAGACTGCCCAATAAAAGGTGGTGGTCCTGCAGCCACGTTGTACTAGAAGCAATGTTCAGTTACTAAGACCGTGACTTCCACTCCATTTACAAAAGAAGACCTGCCTTCCAGAACTGCCAGCCAATCTAATTGAGTAGCAGCTCTGTAACAATTAGATTCAAATGCTGGCCATTGCTGGGATCACAGACAAAACTCAACTAAGTGGAGGTTACCTTCAAAGCAAGAGTCGAGAGTGCGGTGCTGGAAAAGCACAGCAGGTCAGGCAGCATTGAGGAGCAGGAGAATCCAATGCAAGTTGGGGCTGGCAGTGTGGCTTGGCTGACCCAAAGACTAGAACCAGCCCAAGACAAGAGGGGGAGCCCAATGGCTGACAACAGATTCTGAAACACCAGCAAACCCTCAAAGACTGAGGAACATCCTGTATAACTCTTATTGAACAGACATTATCAGTACTTGCAGGCCAAAGGTTCTGCTGCAGTGGTAGGACCTGTGGATAGGGTGTAGCAAATATTCAAAAGCATGTGTCAAAAGCAGATAGGCTCAAATCTATAATACCTGTGTACTTAGAGCTATAAGGCTGTCTACTGAAAAGTCCTATGAAAGAGATGGTTGAGTTTGATGCAGTCTAATTAAAGTACAATGGTAGAGTCTGATAAATATTACATTGGGGAGAAAGTGAGGTCTGCAGATGCTGGAGATCAAAGTTGAAACTTTATTGCTGGAACAGCACAGCAGGTCAGGCAGCATCCAGGGAACAGGAGATTCGACGTTTCGGGCACAGGCAAGAAGGGCCTGTGCCCGAAACGTCGAATCTCCTGTTCCCTAAATATTACATTGCCTTGTGTTCAATAAGGTTGTGTTGGAAATTCCCCTGACTCTTGTCCCCTTTGCCTTTCTCACTGCATAACAAGCCTGAGTTAAAAAGGGTTACTGCGAACAGGTCAGACAGCATCCATGGAGAGAATGCAAGCTTATGTTTCACATCTAGATGACTCTTCATCAGAACTGAAGGGGAGTGTGGAGGGGGGCAGCATTGATACTGTAGTTTGGTGGGAGAGGTTGTCGGGGGATTGGTGTAGAGGTTGAATGCTGGTGGAAAAAAATGTGATAGTTCAGATTAAGTGATCGGAATGGGAGAATGGTAGAACAGTGGTGTGTCTCCTGACAACCACCTGGTGAAGGAGCGGCGCTCTGAAAGCTAGTGCTTCCAATTAAACCTGTTGGACTATAAACTGGTGTTGCATAATTTTTAACTTTGTACACCCCAGTCCAACACCAGCATCTCCAAATTGTGTCTCCTGCCAGACTTAGAAAGGACAGACAGTCCTACTGGTGAGGGGGGAGAGAACATGATAACAGAATGTAACAAGCTAAAAGAAAGGGAAGAAATGATTCACAATTTGAAGGTGTTGAACTCAATATTGAGTTCAGAAGGGTGTAAAGTACCTAGTTTGAAGATGAGATGTTGTTCCTCCAGTTTGCACTGTGATTCACTGGAATACAGCAGCATGCCGTGGACAGACTTGTGGGTACACAAGTAGGACACTGTGTTAAAATGACCAACTGTGGGAAGATTAGGGTCCTGCTAATGCACAGGTCAGAGGTGTTCCTCAAAGTGGTCATTCAGTCTCCAATGTAGAGTAGACCACATTGGGTGGCAGTGGATACAATACACAAGTTTGGAGGAGGTACGGGTGAACTGCTGCTTCACCTGGAAAGACTGCTTCACCATGGAAAGGTCCTTGGATGGTGAGCAGGGAGGAATTGAAGGGGCAGTTTTGCACCTTCTGCTGTTTCATGGAAAGGTGCAGTGGAGAATGAGGCACAGTGTTGGTGTCTGTGGAATGGACTAGGATGTCCCAGACGGAATGAGTCCTGTGAAATGCAGACAGGGGGAATGAAGGGAAGATGTGTTTAGTAGTGGCATTCTGCATCCAAGGGCCAACTTTATTAACTTGATTGAATCTGTCCAGATCTGTCAAATTCGTTCAGGTCCCATATTCTGGAATTTTTGAGGATGTAACTCTGAAGATGGACAAGGGAGATTCAGTGGATGTAGTATACCTGGACTTTTAGACAGCCTTTGATAAAGTACCACATAGGAGGTTAGTGAGCAAACTTAGGGCACATGGTATTAGGGGCAAAATACTGACATGGATTGAAAATTGGTTGGCTGACAAGAAATTGATAAACGGCTCCCTTTCAGAATGGCAGGCAGTGACCAGTGGTGTGCCGCAGGGATCAGTGCTGGGACCGCAGCTTTTTACAATGTACATTAATGATACAGATGAAGGTACTAAAAGTAATATTAGCAAATTTACTGATGACACAAAGCTGTGGCAGAGTGAAATGTGAGGAGGATGTTAGGAGAATACAGGGTGACCTGGACAGGCTAGGTGAGTGGACAGATGCATGGCAGATGCAGTTTAATTTGGATAAATGTGTGGTTATCCACTTTTGGTGGCAAGAACGGGAAAGCAGATTACTACCTAAATGGAGTCGTTAGGTGAAGGGGCAGTACAATGAGATCTAGGTGTTCTTGTACATCAGTCAATGAAAGCAAGCATGCAGGTACAGCAGGCAGTGAAGAAAGCTAATAGCATGCTGGCCTTCATAACAAGAGGAATTGAGTATAGAAGCAAAGAGGTCCTTCTGCAGCTGTACAGAGCCCTGGTGAGACTGCACCTGGAATATTGTGTGCAGATTTGGTCTCCAAATTTGAGGAAAGACATTCTGGCTATTGAGGGAGTGCAGCGTAGGTTCACGAGGTCAATTCCCGGAATGGTGGGACTATCTTACGCTGAAAGATTGGAGCGACTGGGCTTGTATACACTTGAGTTTAGAAGGCTGACAGGGGATCTTATTGAGACGGATAGGATTTTTAAAGGATTGGATACTCTGGAGGCAGGAAGCATGTTTCCGCTGATGGGTGAGTCCCGAACCAGAGGACACAGTTTAAAAATAAGGGGTAGGCCACTTAGAACACAGTTGAGGAGAAACCTCTTCACCCATACAGTGGTGGGTGTGTGGAATGCTCTGCCCCAGAAGGCTGTGGAGGCCAAGTCTCTGGATACTTTCAAGAAAGAGTTGGATAGAGTTCTTCAGGATAGTGGAATCAAGGGTTATGGGGATAAGGTAGGAATACGATACTGATTGGGGATGATCAGCCATGATCATAATGAATGGTGGTGCTGGCTCAAAAGGCAGAATTGCTTACTCCTGCACCTATTGCCTATTGTTTATTGTCTATATACGAACCATTCAGATCCCAGACCTCTGCCCCCAGTCTGTTACAAAGTTGAGTTAAAGATGCTATGTACCGGTCACTAATATTTCACACGTACTGTTCATAGATGTAATGTCCACTTGGAGTTCAAAGCACATCTTCAAACCTTTTAAAATTCCTGCTGTATATCTTTCTGCTTTTCAGCGAGATCTAGGATGGAATATGCTTTGTAAAACAGATTCTATCTAACAGTAATAAAGATATTGTGACTTCTAGTTGTTATGGTTTGCTCAGCAAGGCTGTTTCATAATTTTGCCAGTCCAGGCTTGGAGTCATAGAGATGTACAGCATGGAAACAGATCCTTCGGTCCACCTTGTTCATGCCGACCAGATATCCCAACCCAATCTAGTCCCACCTGCCAGCACCTGGCCCTTAACCTTCCAAACCCTTCCTATTCATACACCAGATGCCTTTTAAATGTTGCAATTGTACCAGCCTCTACCACTTCCTCTGGCAGTTCATTCCATACACGTACCACCTTCTGTGAAAAAGTTGCCCCTTAAATCTCTTTTACATCTTTCCCCTCTCACCCTAAACTTATGCCCTGTTGTTCTGGACTCCCCCACACCAGGGAATAGACCTTGCCTATTTATCCTAGCTATGCCCCTCATGATTTTATAGATCTCTACAAGGTCACCCCTCAGCCTCCAACGCTCCGGGGAAAAGACCCTAGTCTATTCAACCTCTCCCTTTAGCTCAAATCCTCCAACCCTGGCAACATCCTTGTAAATCTTTTCTGAACCGTTTCAAGTTTTACAACATCTTTACGATAGAAAGGAGACCAGAAATGCATGCAATATTCCAACAGTGGCCTAACCGATGTCCTGTACAGCTGCAACATGACCTCCCAACTCCCGTACTCAATACTCTGACCAATAAAGGAAAGCATACCAAATGCCTTCTTCACTAACCTATCTATCTGCAACTCCACTTTCAAGGAGCTATGAACCTGCACTCCAAGGCCTCTTTGTTCAGCAACATTCCCTCGGACCTTACCATTAAGTGTATAAGTCCTGCTAAGATTTGATTTACCAAAATGCAGCACCTCACATTTATCTAAATTAAACATTATCTGCCAGTTCTCAGCCCATTGGCCCATCTGATTAAGATCCCATTGTAATCTGAGGTAACCTTCTTTGCTGTCCATTACACCTCTATTTTTGGTATCATCTGCAAACTTACTAACTATACCTCACATCCTTGTTTTATAACCCTTATCATATTGCATAACTCAACTCACAGAAACCTTTGAATTTACAAAATTATAAGATTAGTTAATCAAAAATATAATTGTCTTAGGCGAATGAGACCATTTTGTGTCAATATAATTTTGAAAGGAAGGAGCTCTGACCCCCAAAGAAGTTTATAAACATATGCAGATGCGTGAGCACAAACATGGAAGAACAGCAGTGTTTGTCCACAAGTAGCTCAGAGCTATTCACTGTGTTCTTCCCATCCAAGATGGCGGTGGAGTAGGACTCGAGTGCCAGAGTTCATCTGCAGCAACTGCTTTTCTTTTTCTTTTTTGCTCCCATCTCTTTTTCTTCACTTACTCACATTGTCCTGAGCTTGGATGGCATCAGCAGTGAGAGCCCAGTACTTGGACTTCGAGTAGGCCCAACACAGAGTGAGTCAGCCCCTACTTATTTTTCTGGAGTAAGAATAGGACCTGGGAATTGGCAGCTGCTACATTGCCAGAAGCAACAACAGCGAGATAGACCTAGCCGCAAAAGATGGGCCTGAGGATTGATGACTTTGTTGTTGGTTGGGCCCAGCGCTGGTGGTGGTGGAAAGACAGCATGGTAACATTGATGAGGTGGGCCCACTGGTGAGAGACACGACTCTGGTGTAGGTTGGTCCAGCGCAGAAGGCGGTGAGGCATTGGCGGAGGATGGCAGCACAGGTGTCGTTGATTGTAACGAGCTGGTTCAGGGTTGATGGACTCTCTCAAGCTATATCTTTTTTTTCCTTATTCTGACATCATTAAAAACAGAATTGTTTCAGGGTGATAAATGAAAGCTTTTCATTTTGTATTATTATATTCTTACTGTAAAATACAAATGATAATAAAATCAAAATCGAAATTAAAAAATACCATTTCTACAGAAATTGACAGGGGAACCATTTTCTCTTAGTCAGTGTTATAACTGTGGCTTGTTTCTTTGTTCTTATATTATTTTAGTTTGATTTAGTGACCTCCAACCTCAGTTTCATTTCTGACACCGCAATGTGAGTGTACAACATGGCAGTGTGTTTGATGTGAGGTCTTAAATGAACTGAGTCTTAATCTGTCTGCAGTGTGTACTCTTGGTGGTAAAGATAATGTGACTATAGCAGATCAGTAATGGCATTAATGCATGATTGCATTTCAATCCAAACTATGCTTCTATTTATAACACCCAGGATGCCTTTTTAATCACTTTATTCTACAAATATTCTATGATTCATGTAGATATACCCCAGGTCTCTTTGCTCTACTGCTCCTTTTTGAATTATATCCTTTATATCGTAATGCCCTTCCCAGTTCTTCCTAACAAAATGTATCAAGCAATTCTTTAAACTGTGCCCTGCACTCTCAAGTCAAGGTCATTAATATATATCCAAAAAAACAGTGGTGCTGGAATGGACCCCTGTGAACCCCAGTGTATACTTTCCTTCAGTCAGAAGAGTAAAGAATTACTATACTCTCTGTTCCCTGTCATTCAGCCAACTTTGCATCCATGCTATTGTCCATGGTCAATTGGATATATTCTCACAATGTACTGCACAGGTCCACAACACAATGGGGTTCTTAAGAGGGGAGGTGCCGGCCTGGTGCGTATTGTTGCTGGACTGTTAATCCAGCAACCTAGTTAATGTCCTGGGAATGAAGGTTTAAATTCTGCCACGGCAAGTGGTGGAATTTGAATTCAATAAAAATCTGGAATTACGAGTCTAATGATGACCCCAAATCCATTGCCAATTGTCAGGAAAAACCCATCTGGTTCACTAATGTCCTTTAGGAAAGGAAACTGTCATCTCACATGTAACTCATAGCAATGTGGTTGACTCTTAACTGCCTGCTGAGCAACAAATACTGACCCAGCTGGTGATACTTTCATTCTGTAAATAAATTTTTAAAAATCTGAGCTCATGGGCTGTGTGTGGTCCTGATGAAGCTTCCAGGTTCGGTCCAGTCTCTAAAGGGCTGTGATAATGTGGCTATATTTTTGCGCAAGGTCACTTTAGGATCTTTACCATGTTTTCTTTATAGTTCTGATTGAGAGATCAAGGGTTAAATCCACATATCCTTCCTGCTGTACAGAGATAAATGCTAAAGCACTGTAATGTTGGCTCTCACTTGTAGCACAGTTCCTACTAACAGAGCAGGATTGCCAAACTTAAAAAAAAGCTATATTTCATTAACAAAGTATAAAATAGAGATGAGAAACAGAATTCTCTGTTAGTCCTGGTATGGCTGATTGATATGGAAATGAGTCAGGATGTTGGAGCTTGGTTCTCAATGCTTATTAAATTGTACATGGTCAATGCATTAACAGTGCCTCAGGAACTCGATGGCCCCCGAGTACTGGGTCAGTAACATTTTAAGCAATAGTTTGCATAATTTTATTTTTAATTATGGATGATTGACAGTTATAATTCTGGTTGCTTTTGACCTGTTTAAATATTGAGCAATTTTTTTTCATAAGATCAGAATTTTAACCAGAACTGAACCTATTACAAACCTCTCTTTGTGCTGAATTTTCTGTAGGGCGGGACATCTGCTATCTCCCCTTATTTCCTCCAGCCCAGAATCAGCTTATTGGATTAGACCTATTATGTATACACGAAAGCACCCGCCAGAATTTCCACTCTCGTGTTGGATATGACCAGCACACAGGAAATGTGGCATGGCAACATAAAGGGTCAGAATCAACTCAATGATTGGATATGTGTTGAAGCTGCAGGGCTCAGCCATGACCAACCTTCTGCCATGTACAGTCCTGGGGACAAGTGTTCCATTGAACAACCAGAGGATTAGACCCAAGGCTGGTAAGGGTGGAGATGTTGGCTACTGAGAGCCAACCCCTGCCCTTGCTTTCAACCCGCTGCCTTTCTTCTCCTCCAACCACAACCCCAGAGCACCTTCACTCTGACCCAGCTCCCAAGAGGCATTTACCTGGATCTTGTCATCTTGGTTGGCATTCCAGAAGTAACCAAGGCCTTCTGGGTCGTTTCACTTAGGGAAAAGTAGAAACGATGCAGTGAGATACTCTCAATGCAGTCAAAGGCTTCACCAGAGTTCTCATCCAATTCTGCCTCAAATTTCATCCATGTCGCACAGACCCATTTAAGGTTCCACCTAATGAATCACTTCTGCTAAAGCAGAAAACCTACTAAATTATGTCAGCAAATTTATTAATTATTGTGGCTATCACAGTGCTTATGCTTATCCCTGTTTTAGTCTGAGAGAAACAATGCTAATTTACATCTAATTTTTAGTTGGTTACAAAATTTAAACAAAAAATTAGACTTTAGAGACTGATCAACCCTTAAAATCCCTTCACTCACCCAAATCGTGTCCCATACAATGTTCTTCATACGCAAATTGCCTTTCTGATATGAGCACAATATTGGAGAACATTCCCAAACTGAGAGATTTCTCCTTACGTCAAATGTGAAAATGTATGTTCAAAATTTCCTTGGATCAGTTCCCATTCGACAAACTGGACTTCTCCAGAAGTGGGGCTAACAGAAAAACCATTTATTTATACAACGTATTCTCATGCTTCAGTGTTTCAAGATATATCACTTTCATTTTGGAAGACATTGATCCACACACAGATCTAAAGAATAAACACTTCATCAGAAATATGAGTTTAAAGGAGCAGCCTAAGGGAAACACAATAGAGAGGAGAAATGATTTAAGGATGTTCGAGAATTTAACACCAGTGCAGCAGAATGCACAGCTGTCAGTGATAGAACAATGGAGGTTGTCGTGACACGAGGTCAGAACTGGAGCTGGAGAAGCAACTACTATTTACACACATGAGATTAAAAAATTAGATCACATGGCTTGGTGCATATAATCTTATACTTTCTGGTAATCAGTACAGGAAACCACTCAGAACACCGGATGATTTGTTTTAAGAAATCCCTATTAGGTAGCATCCAGTTCTGTTCCAGAGATTTGATTCAGTTTTTAAAAAAAAGTTTCATCTGCAAAGTAACTTTTGGAAGGTAACCTTTGAAAGTAAAAATAATGGGCAATGGGAAATTGTAAACATTATTTTATGAATAGATTGAGGCATAAATAGGAAATTAAAGAATCTTACTCCAAGCATAGTTTTTTTTAGAAAGAACAACTTCGCTACTACTTTGTATCGATGTCAGCTTGTATAGTTGTTTGTACCTTAATCTATGACACGGATATTAATATGAAACAAGAATCTTTTTTAAAAATAGTGACAATGTGCATTAATGCATGAATTGAATTTTGTCAACTGAATAAAGCTGTGAATGTGGAACCACAATTCAATTAAAAAGAAAATTGGGCATTCAAGCCCTACATGAGCTAATGATGGACAAGTCTCCTACCCCTGATGGAATGCATCCCGGGTACTAACAGAGATGGTGGGAGAAACAGCAAATGCACTTGTAGTAATTTTCCAAAATTTGCTAGATTCTGGGGCAGTTCCAGCAGATTGGAAAACAGCAAATGTGTCGCCACTGTTTAAAAAAAAAGGTAGACAAGAGGTAGGGAATTATAGATCAGTTAGCTTAACTTCTGTAGTGGGGAAGATGCTTGAGTCTATTATCAAGGAAGAAATAGCAAGACATCGAGACAGAAATTGTCCCATTGGGCAGATGCAGCATGGGTTCATGAAGGGCAGGCCATGTTTAACTAATCTTTTGGAATTCTACAAAGACATTACGAGCAGAGTGGACAACGGGGACCCAGTAGATGTGGTAGGTTGAGGCATAAATAGGAAATTAAAAAAATCATACTCCAAGCATAATTTTGTTCAGAAAGAACAATGTCACTTCTACTTGGCATTGTTCCAAAAGGCCTTCGACAAGATGCCACACAAGAGGCTGCTGTGTTTGACAAAGATGCATGGCATTATGGGTTAAGTATTAGTATGGTTGGCTAACAGGAAGCAAAGAATGGGGATAAATGAGTGTTATTCTGTTTGGCGATCGGTAACTAGGGTGTGTCTCAGGGATCAGTGATGGGACTGCAATTATTCACAATTTACATAGACGTTTTGGAGTTGGGCGGCACGGTGGCACAGTGGTTAGCACTGTTGCCATACAGCGCCAGAGACCCGGGTTCAATTCCCGCCTCAGGCGACTGACTGTGTGGAGTTTGCACGTTCTCCCCGTGTCTGCGTGGGTTTCCTCCGGGTGCTCCAGTTTCCTCCCACAGTCCAAAGATGTGCAGGTAAGATGAATTGGCCATGCTAAATCGCCTGTAGTGTTAGGTAAGGGGTAAATGTAGGGGTATGGGTGGGTTGCGCTTCGGCGGGTGGGTGTGGACTTGTTGGGCCGAAGGGCCTGTTTCCACACTGTAATGTAATCATGTAGTGGGTCAAAGTTTGCAGATGATATTAAGATGAGTGGCAGAGAAAAGTGTGCAGAGGATTGTGAAACTTTGCAAAGGGACATAGATACTTTAAGTGATTGGGCAAAGGTCTTGTTGGTGGAATACAATGTTAATAAATGTGATGTCATCCATTTTGGTAGGAGTAACAGTAAAAAGGATTTTTACTTGAATGATTGAAAGTTGCAGCATGCTGCTATGCAGAGGGACATTGTGCGTGAATCACAGAAAGTTGGTCTGCAGGTGCAACAGGTACTTAGGAAGGCAAATGGAATTTTGTCCTTCATTGTTAAAGAAATTGAGATTAAAAGCAGGGAGGTTATGTTGCAGCTGCATAGGATACTAGTGAGGCCACACCTGGAGTACTGCGTGCAGTTTTGGTCTCCTTACTTGAGAAAAGATATACTGGCACTGGAGGGGTGCAGAGGGGGTTCACTAGGTTGATTCCGGAGTTGAGGGGGTTGCCTAAAGAGGCGAGACTGAGTAGACTGGGATTATATTCATTGGAATTCAGAATAATGAGGGGGGATCTTATGGAAACATATAAAATTATGGAGGGATTGGATAAGACAGACGTAGAGAGAATGTTTCCACTGGCGGGTGAAACTAGAACAAAAGGGCATAGCCTCAAAATTAGGGGGAGCAGATTTAGGACTGAATTGAGAAGGAACTTCTTCACTCAGAGGGTTGTGAATCTGTGTAATTCCCTGCCCAGTGAAGTAGTTGACGCCAATTCAGTAAATGGTTTTCAAGGTAAGATCGTTTTTTTTATATATAAATGAAGGAGTTCAGGATTACGTTGAGAGGGAGGGTAAGTGGAGCTGAGGCCACAAAAAGATCAGCCATGGTCTTATTGAACAGCGGAGCAGGCTTGAGGCTCAGAGGGTCTACTGCTCCTGTTTCTTATGATCTTATGTGAGGATATTAAACCACCCCTCACTAGCTTGAAAGCCAGTGCTCCTTTAGATAGGAGTCAAAATGAGGAACTATCTACCATACTTTCAGAGACATTTTACTAAATTAATATTGTTTTCAACAATAGATATAAAGCAGAATTGTATGTTTTTCAGAAGTAACTATTTTTCAGCACTATCTGACCTTTAAATGCAAAAACCAAACTTACGAAAGAATAGCTGATCTATGCTGCTCTAACTGCATCTCTGCAGAAACACATTCTCACACACAGATCCAAACCAAGTGAGTGATGATGAAGCCCATTGCACAATTATATTGGCACGTTCTTCCCTTTTCCTAGACTACAGCAAGCATGTGGACTTTTCCCTTCTGTGCAGCTTTGCTGTGATCTTTCTAATCTACCTCTCCCAGCAAGTCAAATTGCTCAGAAAGAAATATGTGCTCACCACTCTTACCAAATTGCTTTTCAAATTGACTGTATAACATATTAAACTGCCTCTGCAAGATTCCTCCTGTACCTCATTCCATATTCATCTTGGTTTGATACTTTGCTGCTTGACATAAACATTACAATCGTAAAAAGGATCGGTGGAACAATAATATGGATTCTTCTTTTGAAGTCAAGGCTATATATCGATAAACTGCTTTGGGAGTAAAATGTGACACATCTGATCTCTAACTTCATGCTTACCGAAACACTACAAGTCATGCAATTAATAAATCATATCACATGAAACATGAAATGATTCACGGTAGTTTAAGATACAAGGAACACATGCCATCATATCACAGCACCTTCCTTATTTTCAAACTAGAGGTTTACTTTTAAGGAATCAAACTATTTAATAGACTCCAAGGAAAATAATATTGCCTCTGAATAAACTATTTACACACAGCAATAAGCTTACAAGGATCTGAAATGTAAAGGTAGCACAGTCATGGTGATTTTTGTGGTAGGCTGATGTGTATTTTCAGAATGCCAGCTTAGCTCACCTTGTGGGTCATGCTAGTCTGCAAATACCTGATCCTGTCTGATCTCAGAAACTAAGCAGATTCAGGCCTGGTTAATCTTGGATGGGAGACTGACTTGGAATACAAGGTGCAGTAGGCTAAGTGCCCTCTTGTGGCACAATGGTAATGTCCTTACACTTAGATTGAGAGGCCCAGGTTCAAATCACACCTACTCCTGATGTGTGCAGTAACATGACTGATTAGGAACAATATGTTAAATTAAAAGCAAAAAAAAGGCTTCTCTATCTCTGAGCCTTGGTTCATGTCCCACCTGTTCTGGAGGTGTGTAATAATATCTGTGAATGGGTTGGTTAGGAACTTAGTTTAGGTTTAACCTTGTTTATGTTGTATTTCAGGAGAAAGTGAGGTCTGCAGATGCTGGAGATCAGAGCTGAAAATGTGTTGCTGGAAAAGCGCAGCAGGTCAGGCAGCATCCAGGGACAGGAGAATCGACGTTTCGGGCATAAGCCCTTCCTGAAGAAGGGCTTATGCCCGAAACGTCGATTCTCCTGTTCCCTGGATGCTGCCTGACCTGCTGCGCTTTTCCAGCAACACATTTTCAGCTATGTTGTATTTCAGGCCATGTTCTTGTAATACAATGGTAACACTACTTTTTTTCTGCCTTGTCGCATTGCCATGCTGTTCAGTATGCGTATTTGCTATGATTTTGGTTCCGGACATAAGCTGACAATTTCTCATGGGTTCCAGGGACCATCAGTTGTGTTTTTTTACTCAAACTCCAATGTTCAGGTTAGGTAATTTTGTAACATAGATAATGACAGTGTGGACATGTTCATTTTCCCTTGTTTTACAAGTGATGCATTACATATTCCATGATTACCACAAAATGACACCTGAGAAGGCTGGTCCAAACTGGTCTGCCAAATGATAATTCTATTTTTTTTCACAATACAATGTTTGCTCGGTAGAAATGGGTTCAGTTCGCTTCAGTTCCAACAGCATCATGTAGTCGGATGGTTGATGATCTGAACTTCAGCATTAAGTGATTCATTCCTAGTTTAATCACAGGATTATCTCCGGTCTGCATTATTTACTTCGCAATACCATATGCACGGACTACGGACAGGATTTTGTAGATCAGTAAGCCTGAGATCACCACAACTGAGATATCCATAATATAAAACTTCTTGGGTGACTATAGTGAGCATTAGTGTGACCCTTGATTAAACTAGGTCTCTGGAATGGAATCTCGAGGTCTCTGCATATGATGAGTCGGTCGAATTATCACTTGCCTCTTCTATGAGCTGATACATTTCAGTTTCTGACATTTGCAGTGGAATACAGTGGGCATCTTCAGGGTACATTCTGGATATCAGACTCCCTGACCTGCATACCTTCCTAAGCTTAATTCTATTAGCCATCATGCCAATGGGAAATAGATCATGCATAGTTTAGACTCTGACAATGCCTTTGTACTTGGGTCATTTTTTCAAACTGCATCATTTAGGTAATTCCAAGATGTATTTTTGGAAACATGGAAACATAGAAAATAGGAGCAGGGGTAGGCCATTCTGCCCATCAAGTCTGCTTCATTATTCAATAAGGCCATGGCTGATCATCTCACTCAGTCCCCTGTTTCTGTTTTCTCCCTGACTCTTTAAAACCTTTAGTCTCAATAACTATATCTCACTCCTTCTTGAAAACTTTCAATATTTTGGTCACAGCTTCTTTCTGTGGCAGAAAATTCCAGAGGCTCACCACTCTCCAGGTGAAAAAATATTCGCCTCCTCTCAGTCCCAAATGGCTTATCCCGTATCCTTAAATTGCGAGTGCTGGTTATGGAATCCTCGGTTATCAGGACATTGTTCCTGTGTACATTCTGTCTAATTCTGTTATAAATAAGTTTCGATGAGATTCCCCCATGTTTTTTAAAATCTCGTGAATATTGTCCTAACCGATCTAATCTCTCTCCATGCAACAGTCCTGCCATCCCAGGAATCAGTGTTATGCATTCACCCTAGCTAGAACAGTCATTCCTAGGCAAGGAGACCAAGAATGAACATAATAATGTCTCACTAAGGTCTAGTATAATTGTAGCAACATATTTCAGTTCCTGTTCTCCAATCCTCTCATTATGAAGGCCAACACACCATTTGTCTTCTTCATTGCTTGTTGTACCTGTATGCTTACTTTCAGCAACTGGTATGAATGGATACCCATGTCTCATTGTACCTCCCCCTTTCCTAATACATCACTATTCAGATAATAATCTGCTTTTCTATTTTGCTAACCTCATATTTATCCACTTTATACTTCATCAACTGTGCATTTGCCCAGTCATTCAACTTGTTCAAATCACAGTGAATCAGCTCTGCAATCTCCTCACAGTTCACCTGTGTAGGAGCAAAACTGCTGACCGAGAACAAAGACTTGGGAAGCAGGCATAATTCAGGCACATGACAGTTTTTATTCAAGCAGTCACCAAATCATGCCTGGAGAGGGCCAGAGACTAGCCATGAATTTGGCATCGATGTGAGGACTCAATTGTCTCCTTAATCTTTGGTTCAGATAAGAGAGGTCAATAATGCTCTGATTTTTCCAGTGCGATACAGTATTTTTATACATTTTATGTTACAATAATCACATACAATGTGGTCACAGTGCCTCCCTCATTATTCTGTAAGTCCAATCCAGTGAAATAACTAATCAATGATGGATACTCCTATGGACAGCCCTAGGCTCCCCATGATCTCATAATGTTTTAACAGACGTAATAATCATTGGGTCTTTAGATCTTTCAATGCATCTTATTAATTTGCATTCCAAAGTTACTGGCTATACTCTTTAGACATGACCCAGACTTGCTTATCTCTAAGTACCACTTGTATTCTGCTATTCATTGTATTCATTGCTCTCCCTATCAAATTCTGTTACTCATCTTATATTTCCCACAGTCCTAATTATAAAAGATACAAAAGGTTCTTTTGTAACTTGGTATTTACTAACTGCTATAAGATTTATAATTTTAGTTCTACTATAAGGTTAGTAAAGTTTTATATGTACCTCTACGGTTAGCATTCTTTAACTAATGTGTTGTGAACAATTTGTTTCTCACTGTGTATACCAGGCACCCCAATCTTTATCTTCATGTGTCTCAGGCTACTTCCCACTGTCTGCTAGTCTTCTGTGTCTTCGGTTCATTTCTTCCTTTTAATGATAAGTGAGCTGGTTTACTGTCTGAGACTGGTTAACATTCATATTTTCACTTGAATTTTTTTCTCTAATGCTTTTAGAGATTTTTGTATTTTGTACATATGTATATCTGTAAGTACTATAATCTATCGTTGTGATTATCTCAAGTGTCTTTAACCAGAACCTAATTACAGTGACATGTCTTTATCTGATGTTTTCACAGCTGCATCTATGCTGATCACATACAGTCTTCTGGGATGAGATTTACTGCCCATGTCCTGACTAACTCTTTTCACCTAATGGAACCATCTCTTTTTTCATTGATAAGACTAAAACTCAATCACTTTCACAACTTGCTGAACGTTTGGTCTCCTCATTTTTTATGAGCCACAATCCCATTAGTTCACCTGTGTTTGTTATTGTGGGAGCTTGCTTTTCCCTTCAATGTTTGTTACAAATTTTCAAGCTGTCTGTCCTTGGACGATTCTTATCAAACTGTCTCTAATGGACCTTTTGCAGCTGCTGTTTGTGTAGAACTCCCATTTACCTTTGAATAACTTCTGCTTAAAGGTACCATTTTGTCAACTCTTGATCTCACTTAAATGCTGGATCAGACTTTTAATTCTGTTTAACCATTGTCAGTCATTTTGTGTCTCTGAGTTATGGACAGTCCTAACATAGCCATTTTGTGTCTGTGTCCACTTATATTTGTGCCTTTTGCACATGTAGAGATTGTGTTCCCTCATCTAAATTAGATTAAATTACTTACAGTATGGAAACAGGCCCTTCATCCCAACAAGTCCCTCTGAAGAGCAACCCACCCAGACCCATTCCCCTACATTTACCCCTTCACCTAACATTACGGGCAATTTCGCATGGCCAATTCACCTAACCTGCACATTTTTGGACTGTGGGAGGAAACCGGAGCACCCGGAGGAAATCCACGCAGACACAGGGAGAATGTGAAAACTCCATACAGACAGTTGCATGAGGTGGGAATTGAACCCGGGTCTCTGCCACTGTGGGGCAGCAGTGCTAACCACTGTGCCACCATGCCACCCCTTTAATATATATTGTGAATAATAAACACAGACCTCTGCAGTACCCACTAATCACTGCCTGTCACTCAGAACAAGACCAGCTTACTCTTACTGTTTGTTTCCTGTCTAACAACCTATTCTTTATTCATGCCAGTTCATGACTGCCAATGCAAAATTAGTGTTGCATGCTAATCTCTTCCATCAAACCATATCAAAAGCCTTCTGAAGGTCTAAGTAAGCCTCATCCATTGGCTCTCCCTTATCTTGAAGAATTCCAGTAGGTTTACCAAGCCAGATTTCCCCGTTATAATGCCATGCTGACTCTGTCTGGTCCTGTCAGGCTTTCTTTGGGCTAGATGGTATCATGAACTCAATTATTCTTGCAGCTAGCTCTGTTTCCTGAAGTCACAATCATTACCACGTCTCTACATCGACTCATGAACTGATCAATCATTCCTGTCCGTTGTTGCCTGAGAGCCTTGAATTCCAGATGATGTATTCTGAAGTAAAATTTCTTTTATAATTAATCTTTATGTGCTGGCCATATATTTTCTGGATTTTTAAATTGATATCAGTCTATGGAGGCCTTCGCTGCCTGCAGCAATTTTCTTTCTAATAGCTTGACTATCTGATATATAAATATTGAGTCGATACAATACAGAACACCACAATGGTTAAATTCAGGCAGTTGCTCCATGGCCTTCCAGTTGAGTGTTAAAAGTATTGTTGTCATCGTTTTGCTTTTGGCAAGAAATATAATGCATTTGGACAATTATTTAAGTTTCCTTAAATTCCGTTAAAGTTAAGTTAGATCTAAGATACAGCACATTGAATAGCCACTGCCTTTAGCTGGTCATAGGTCACTGCAATGGCCACTCTGTTGAGCTCTTTACAATTATTTTGAGTTTCAGCTCTAATCTTACTCACTGATTTTGGTGGGAAAAGTAACTGTAGCCTTTGAATATGAAAAAGCAAATAGTGGAAAAAGCTTTTTTTTAAACATGATCTTATTTCCTGCTCCGAGCTTTACTAGATAGATTCTTCCTCTCAATCCAATCTGTAGTATTTCACTTCAGCACTTATTGATTCTTCTGTTCCTGAATAATGATTAAAACACCTCTACTTTGAAGTCTACTGTTTAATATCTGTCCCTGTTAGACCTTGCAGCAAGTAGCTGCAGAAAGCTACAACACACAATGTTTGGGATTCATAAAATGTTAGTCTACAGTTTGAGTAGGTACAGGGGAAGCCAAATGGAATAATGGCCTTTTCAAAGAGAATGGAGTATAAACACAGAGAGGTCTTGCTAAAGCAAATACCAGTCAGATCACAGCTGAAATACTTTAAACAGTTTTGGGCACTTTTTCTAAGGAAAGATAATGCTAGCACTTGAGGCAGTCCAGAGAATGTTCAGTATGTCGATCCTGGATATGGAAGTGGAGAGGTCTTAAGAGGAGCAGTTGAGTAAGTTGGGCATGTACCCATTGGAGTTTAGAAGAATGAGAGGTGACTTTACTGAAACATTCAAGATTCTTCGAGAATTTGACAGGGGGGTAGATGCAGTTGTTTCCCTTTGTGGGAGAGTCTGGCATCAAAGGGCATAATCTCATACTTACGACAGTGATGAGAAGGAATTCTACAGACTCGCTACTTTCTCAGAGAAGAAATTCCTCCCCTTTTTTGTCTTAAAGGGGTGACCCCTTATTCTGAGAGTATGAACACCCTGGTACTAGACTCTCTCACAAGGGGAATTAACTTTGGCTGAACATTTATGTTCTGTCCATAAAAATGACCCTGGACTTTCAGTTGCCTATCAATTCAACATATTGCCATGTTCCCATGCCAACATTTGTCTCAGGCCTTCTGCAGAGCTTCAGCAACACTCAGTGTAAGCTGGAGAAACAACACTTTATCTTCCACTTGGAGCCTTTCTACCTTTAGAATGCAACATTGAATTTAACCCTCTTTCTTGTCTATCACTAATGCCCACATCCCAGGATGTGTCACGAAATGGTTTGCTTTCTTGGGATTAGCCAACCCATTTTCAATTACCCCCATTATTACCTATCTAGATTGTCTTCTTCCCTGTCTTACTATCAACAATCCCTTTGTCTGCCTCCCCTTTTTCCAATGTTATCTCTGGGCTCCCTCTCCACCTATCTGCTCACTCCTTCTCCCTTTAACCCCCATTATTTCTCAGTTGTTATCAATTCTGAAGAAGAGACACTAGGCCAAAACATTAACTGTGTTTGCCCTCCACAGATGCTGCCAAACATGCTGAGTTTTTCCAACAATTGGGTACTTTTGTTTGTTTCGATCTCCAGCATCCACAGCTTCCATTCGTTTCATGAAAGAAGTGATAAAGTGCTAAAGTTACTTTAGTGTTACTTTAAGAGCTGGATATGCAAATGAACCAAGGGCCATGTGGTTGGATTCACTTACAGAAATAAGAATGAAATTTAAATGGGGGAGAGTTAGAGCTCAAATTCTTCACAGTTCATGAAATACAGTTTCAAAAATAAGGTGAGGAACACAATCTTGCAAATTATGCACCTACTAATTTGACAACCTATAGTTCAAAACTGAAGATGACTTCCTTCTACTGTGGAGTTGTGGATTCTGAGCTGACGAACCTGTCCAATGTTGGGTCTGAACACACAGCCACAAGTGCTGAGGGTGGCATTTGAAGAACTGGGTGACAAAGAGCAGGTATTTGCTTGGATTTTTCAATGCTTCTCCCACTGTTTGCTCTTGGCTTCCACCTGAACCTGTTGGAGACACTCAAGATGGTTTGCCATTCTTAGATGTTTCTTATCTGGGTGTGTGCTCTTGGGCAAAATGTTCCCATGTGTTGGTGGAAGCACTGCATTTTTTCAGGGGGCTTTGGGGATTGCTTTGAGGTGTTTTCTCTGCCTTCGTGGTAACCATTTGCTGTGATGGAGCTCAGTTCAGAGACCTTATTTTGGAAGTCTTGTATCAGGCATGAAGACAATGTGGCCCATTTAAAGCTGGTAACAAAGAATAAACAATGCTTCAATACTGGCAATAATAGCCTGAGAAAGGACACATTTTGGAGTATCTATTTTGACATTGGATTTGCATGATTGTAGGAAAGCTGCTGTTAAAGAGTTAATGTAATCTTACATAAAATGTTGCATTATTGCTCAAAAAATAGCACTCACAATGACGATCCTCAAAAGCATTGGCATAATAAGACATAGCAGTAGAAGTTGGCCATTCAGCCCATTGAGTCTCTGTACCATTTAATGAGATCATGGCTAGTCAATGAGATGATGATCATCAATTCCACTTTCCTGCCTGTCTCCTCATACCTTAATTCCCTTCATAATTAAAAATCTGTCTCAATCCTGAATGTACTTAATAACTCAGACTCGACAGCCCTCTCCAGGAAAGGATCCCACTGATTCACTACCATGTGAGAGAAAAAAGTTCCTCACCATCTCTATCTTAGCTGGGCAACCCCATTCTTCCAACTCTGAGACTGTACCCTTTGGTCCTAGGCTCTTCCACAGAGAGAAACAGCCTCTCCGCATCAGAACTAACCATCTGTGTTAGTGGATTGCCTTAGCTGCCAGTGACTTTTGACTTTTAGGGAAGGAAATCAGCCATCCCCACATGGTCTGGCCAACATGTGACTCTAGACCCATAGCAATATGATTGACTCTTAACTACTCTTGGATTCATTAAGGTCAAAGACAATTTGGCAAAATAAAATGGCCTTGATTGTGACACCCACAACCCATGAAACAAAATGTGCAATTATGGTAATTAAATGTAACCAATTAATAAAACATACAGATGCTGATGGCTAGAGGAAATCTGAAACCTGAAAAAAAACTTGATAAATTATCTTCTTGAGTACAAATAAAAACCAAATCAATGCAGGCTCTAGTGGAATATAGAAATTGCATGGGGATATCTTAAGAAAGCAATTAGGAGCATAAAGACAGGGAATGAAAAGGTACTGGTGGGTAAGATTAGGGAGAATCCCAAGATATTCTACAAATATATCAAGGGGAAGAAGGTAGGTAGAGCAAGAGCATTAGTCACCAAAGAAGCAATCCTTCAGGGAGCCAGCGGATATTGGTAGGGTGTTAAATGAGTACTTTACTTCTGTTCTCACTCGGGAGAAAGAGGATGTTGGTACAGAATCTGGGGATGTGATGTTCTTTAGCAGTTTGGCTTAGGAAATGAGGAGGTTTTGGTGGGCTTAGAAGTCACCAAATCAGTATGTAAGTTAGCTCGCTGAGTTGGAGGGTTTGTTTTCAGATGTTTCGTCACCATGACTCGGTAACATTCGTGAGGGTTTCTGGTGAAGCGCTTCACTGGAGACTCTCACTGATGATGTTATCTAGTCATGGCAATGCAACATCTGAAAACAAACCTTCCAGCTCAGTGAGCTAACTGACATAATTTTCATCAACCTGAGCTACAAATCTTCTCAAACATCGCTAGCCCACAAATTCTTAGGTCTGGATGAATTGTAGCCCAGGCTGCTTTGGGAAAATGAGGGAGCAAAGTAAAGTCTCTGTCTCAAATTTTTAATTCCTCTCTGGCCACAGGAGAGATTCCAGAGGACTGCAGAACAGCTAAGTTGTTCCACATTTCAGGAAGTGCAGTAGCGCTGAGCCAGGCAATAATAGAGCAGTAAATCTCACATCAGTGGCAGGGAATCTATTGGATAAAAATTCAAAGAGGAGAATTTTCACTTGAAACATCAAGGTTTAATCAAGGATACTTAGCATGGTTTGTCAAAGGGAGGTCACACCGAAAAAATTTGTTTTGAGTTTTTTGAGATTTGGTCTATAGATGAGGGTAGTGCTGTTGGTGTAGTTTATATAGATTTCAGTAAAGGCTTTGACCGGTTCCCACATGGGATGGTGAAAGACACCAGCAGCATATCAGAACCTCAAGAGAGTTGGGGACAGAGTTGAGTGTAGTGGCCATCACGAAGGAGAAGGTGCTGGGGAAGCTGAAAGGTCTGAAGGTGCATAAATTACCCAGATTAGATGAACTACACCCCAGGGTTCTGAAGGAGATAGCAAAGGAATTTGTGGAGATATTGTTGGTGACCTTTCAGGAATCACTTGAGTCAGAGAGGATTCTGACTCATGCAAAACATTAATGTAACACCACCTTTTTAAGAAGGAAGTGGGGCAGAAGACAGGAAACTATAGGTTGGTTAGCTTGGCCTCCATTATAATGGATAAGATTGCAGTGTACTTGGAAATGTATGGTAATATAGGGCTGAGTCAGCACAGCAGAGATAACTAGTTTTTAATTAGTAAGGGGATCAAGGGTTACAGGCAGAAGGCAGGAGAATGGGGTTGAGAAACATATCATGCTATGATTAAATGGTGGAGCAGACCTAATGGGCTGAATGACCTCTTTCTGCTCCAATACCAAATGGTTTGATGGTCAAAGGAAACTGCTGAAGAAGCTAAAGGCAGATGGAATCTAGGGTGATTTGGCAAGTTGAATCCAACATTGACTTCATGGTAAGAGTCAGAGACTGGTGGTAAAAGGCTGTTTGTGTGACAGGAGGCTGGTGTGCCTTGGTGTACCACAGGAATCAGTGCTGGGTCCCTTACCCTTGTGATATATATGAAGGAAATAGAAGAAACTCTGAGGTGGGATGATTCGGAGATGCCGGTGTTGGACTGGGGTGTACAAAGTTAAAAATCACACAACACCAGGTTATAGTCCAACAGGTTTAATTGGAAGCACACTAAAGCGACGCTCCTTCATCAGGTGATTGCACAATCACCTGATGAAGGAGCGTCGCTCCGAAAGCTAGTATGCTTCCAATTCAACCTGTTGGACTATAACCTGGTGTTGTGTGATTTTTAACTTTGTGGTGGGATGAGTAGGTTTGATACCAGGTAGTTTGCAGAGAGGAAGAAAGTCTTAGGCTACAAGAGAATATGGACAGATTGATCAGATGGGTGGATCAGTGGGAGATGGAATTTAACCCCAATAAGTATGAAGTGATGCACTTTGTAAGAAAAACAAGGCAAGGGAGTATTCAATGAATGGCAGGTAGCGAGGAAGCTCGAGGGACCTTAGGCTTGAGCATGATCCCTGAAGGCAGCAGGCCGTAGATTATAAGACCTTGGAGATTATGTTAGAGCTGTACAGGACTTTGGTTATGCCACAGCTGGACTACTGTGTGCAGGTTTTGACACACCACTTTAGAAAGGATGCAATGGAACTGGAGAGAACATGAAGGGGTTTCACCAGGATATTGCCTGGGATGTCTTATTTGAAGGGAGAATAACAAGGGGGCAGAAGTTTAAGGGGAAAAGCAGGAAGTTTAGAGGGAATTTTAGGAAAAGTGCTGACCCAGATGTGGTGGGTATCTGAAATATGTTGGTGCCTAGATTAGAGTGGTGCTGGAAAAGCACAGCTGGTCAGGCAGCATCCGAGGTGCAGGAAAATCGACGTCTCAGGCAAACGTCGATTTTCCTGCTCCTCGGATGCTGCCTGACCAACTGTGCTTTTCCAGCATCACTCTGATTTAGACTCTGATTTCCAGCATCTGCAGTCCTCACTTTTGCCTGTCTGAAATATTTTGCCTGGGAGAGTATTCAAGGCTGGAAACCTCACAACCCTTAAAAATTATTTGGGTGAGCATTTGAAATGTGATAACATTCAAGGCAATAGACCAAGTGCTGGAAAGTGAAACTAACGTAGATTTAGAATAGTTTTTTCAGTCTCATCTGCACTGTATGATCATCAAGCAGCTGGTAAATTGAATTTAACCAATTAGTTAAAATAAAGAATCTAACATAGTCTTGGATTAGCAAGATTTCCAAGGTACCAGATTGTCACTTTTAAAATTCAAACTACCAGGTTTATTGATTTCTTATGGCATTCAATTATTGTTCCACCTTCTGGCTTATACAAAACTCCAAGCCTACAGCAGTCAGTTTGATTATTCTTAACTGTCCTCTGAAATAACCAATCAAGTCACTTTCTACCCAAGTAGTTGATTCACCATTACCTTCTTGGCTATTAGAAGTGAGCAATAAATTAGGCAATTAGCTCGCGATGCCTACAACCTGTGACTGAGAAATAAAAATTGTGTTCTCCAAAGGATTCTGTAAACGTTTTGCTGTAAGAAGAAATATTTTGTCAAATCTTTTCATCTTACATTAATGTTAGATGCAGGTAAGTCCAACAAAGCATCCATTATTAGATGTGTTCTTTGCAGACAGAAAACATGTACATATACACTGCAACTGTTTAAACACAACAAAATAAACAATAGCCATTCAGTTATTGGTTCATTTCTCAGGTGATGACCTGACCAACCTGCCTGATTTAAAATTAAACAAAACCTGTCTGTCAACTGTCAATCAGCATTAATGGATGCATTCTCCATGAAAACACCTTTACTAATCAGAGTTCACTTGCCAACCAATCAGCACTTCACAGATAATATAAATGTTGAGTTGCCCCTTAAATTGGTATTCTTGTGAATTATCCTGATGAGTGCAAGACATAAAGCTTCAACAAAATCTTTTCGGCAATACTCAAGTTCTGTGCTACTAAGTGACTATTTGATTCTGTAAGAAAGAAAGGACATTTATACATCACGTTTTATACCTCAGGACTTTCCAACACTTAATCAAGCACTAATATATCAAAGCCACTATTCTAATGTAGGGAGTATGTAAGCCATTTCCACAATAAATTTCCAATAAAATGCATCGAGGTAAATGATCAGACAATCACATAAAAGATGTTTATTGGGGAATAAATGATGGCCAGGAGACTATTGTTCATTGATTTAGTGCTATTGGATTTTTTAGCCGAGTCACTAGGATAGATGGGAACTTGGTTTAAAGTCTTATTCAAAAAATGGCAGCTATGACAATAGAGTATTCCCTCAGTACTGCAGAAATACAACAGAATCATGGGAAGAGAATAAAAGATGGGAAAACCAATTGGGCTCTTGGTCTTATCATTTTGTCCATCATTAACACTGTTATGGAACAAACTGTCACTGATCTTGATCATCGAGAGGAATTGGGTAGTGATTAGAGTAGTGATCCTCCATTGACTGAACCCAAGCTGTCAAAGGAGCCCAGTCACAAAGAAAGGAAAATCTAGTAGTTTACTTCTTAAATCTCTATTATTAACACCAGTGGAATTTATTTGAATCCTTAGTTTTTGAATCCATTAGATAACCATCAGTGTGACAAAACATTAAGCATTTATTTAATTTGTTAAGACTATTTTTGAAATACAACTTGCTGAGTTTCCAAGAAGAGACTATTTATTGCAACATGCTATTTTTAAGAGATATGAAAAGTGTGACTAAACCTTGTCACTATTTGCCAATGTAGTTTATCTGGAATGAATCTAATGCAGAATCCCTGCTGTGTTTGCTAAACTTTCATGTTACACCAAATTCATACTTACAGCTGACAGCAGTAACAACTTGACATATCCCTGGGGTCCCTGACAGAGGGAAAGCTGAGCATTAGTCAACACTTTTCAAACACTTTTCTGCATTCTCTGACTTTCCATGTGCTGTCCACTGGTTCAACTGGTATTGGTGATACAACAGAGTTTTTGACACTGAGTTATTTGAATGCACATCATAAATCACAACTGCACACTGGTTTACATATACAGATATGATGTAAATTAAATATAGACACAGTTAGTGTTTGTATTCTGACTGGGAGAAATAGTAACATGACCAGAACCAAATTACCCAATGTTTTGTACAGTAGATGACAAATATTAATTAAGCAGAAGTGATTACTTCAGGTAAAATTCATACAGTACAGGGCTTAGATATTTGATTATCCACTATTCAGAAGCACTGAATGGGCAGCTAAATCTTAAATACAGCAGGCAGGAAATATAAACTGATTAAAGACCAGAAATGTTGGCCTGCATTAAACTAAAAAGTTCAGGGTCAGGCACCTATTGCAGTCTCAGGCTTAAAACGAGGTTGCTATTTGAGAAAGCAATGTCTGCACTTAGCCTAGCATTTGACATCAAGGCCATATTTGACTGGGTGTGACATCAAGGAGCCTTAGCCATATTGCAATTAATAGGAATCAGGGAGATGATGGATCTGTTGCTTGAGGTCAGTCATCTCAGCTCCAGAACATCTCTTCAAATGTTCCTCAGGGTAATGTCCTAGGCCCAACAATCATCAGCTGCTTCATCAATGACCTTCCCGCTATCATAAGGTCAGATCATAAGTTTGCTGATGATTGTGCAATATTCAGCACCCTTCATAATTGCTCAGATATTGAAACAGTCCATGACCAAATGCAACAAGACCTGGACAATATCCAAGTTTGGACTGAAAAGTGACAAGTAACATTTGAGCCACAGAAATGCTAAATAATGACCATCGCCAACAAAAGAGAATTGAGACCATTTCTTGACATTCAGTGCTGTTATCATCCTGGGGTTACCATTCACCAGTAATTGAACTAGACTCACCATACGATTGCTGTGGCTAAAAGAGCAGGTCAACATTTAGGAATTCTGCAATGAGTAACTCAGCTCCTGACTCCCCAAAGCCCATCCACCATCTACAAGGCATGTCAGTAGTGTGGTGGAATACTCCAAACTTTCCTAAATGGGTGCAGCTCCAACAGCACTCAAGAAGCTTGACATCATCAAGGACAAATAGCATGCTTGATTGGCACCAAATTCACAAGCATCCACTCCCTCCATCACTGATACACAGCAATAGCAATGTGCATTATCTATGGGATTTGCTGCAGAAATTCACCAAAGATCCTTAGACAACACCCTTCAAACCCACAACCACTACCATCTTAAAGGACAAAGACAGCAAATATATTGGAATACCACAACCTTGAAACTCCTCTGAGAGCCAACTGTCCTGACTTGGAAATATATTACCATTCCTTCCCTGTTACTGAATCAAAATCATGGAATTTCTTCCTTAACGGTATTGTGTGCTTATCTACATCAAGTGATGTGCAGTGGTTCAAGGAGGCAGCTCAATGATTGGCCATAAGGATGGGCAATAAATGCTAGCGAAGATAGTAATGGCCACATCTCATGAGTTATTTAAAAAAAATGCCTGCATGAAAACAGCAGTGAAAGTGGTTTCAAACACTTGTGATTGAAGTGTTGTGAGGAGCAGGGGTGCGCATCTTTGCTCACCATTCAAATTAGAAGCCATAGTCGCCTAACAATCACATTGCATCATTACTGCTTCCAAACCCCCTCAGTAAGCTTCTTTTTGTCAGTCACTCTGATCACCAGAGATCCATGACAAAGAGTGCAGAACAATCATAGAATTGTTACAGTGTAGAGCAGGCCATACACTCCAGGTGTGCCTGCTCCAGTTCTACAACCTAGTGACAATCTTCTACTTTTTTTGCCCATCCCTGCATACCATTTGAATCCAAGTAATTATCCAATACCCTCTTGAATGCCTGTTGAATAAGGAGAAAGTGAGGACTGCAGATGCTGGAGATCAGAGTCGAGAGTGTGGTGCTGGAAAAGCACAGCCGGTCAGGCATCATCCGAGGAGCAGGAGAATCGATATTTTGGGCATAAGCTCTTCATTGGGAATGAGGCTTGTGCATGGGGGTTGAGAGATAAAAGGATGAGGGGGTGGGGTTGGGAGGATGTAGCTGGGAAAGCGATAAGTGGATGAAGGTAAGGGAGAAGGTGATAGGTCAGAGGGGGCGGTGCTGGACGGGTCCAGAGGGTGGTGAAAATTGGAGGCTTGGGACTGGGATAATGTGGGGAAAGGGGAAATGATGAAGCTAATGAAATCCGCATCTGTCCTGTGTGGTTGTAGGATCACAAGGCAGAATATGAGTCATTCCTCTTCCAGGTGTTGGATGATAATGGTTTGGTGGTGGAGGAGGCCCAGGATCTGCATGTCCTTGATGGAGTGGGAGGGGGAGTTGAAGTGTTCAGTCATGGGGCAATGGAGTTGGTGGATTGAGTGTCCCAAAGATGTTCTCTGAAACAAACTGTAAAAAGGCGCCCTATCTCCCCGATGTAGTAATTAACATTCTCAGACTGACCAATTTGACAATCATGGTCTTACGTTATAATGGGTTTCAATTGATTACGGGTCACTAGTGTGTTCAATTTGTTAATTACTGCAGCAGAGAAGGACACAAATATAAAGCTCTGATTCACAGTTGGTCAGAAGTCTAATGTATCGAGGGCAGATCAATTGACTATAAATTGGCATTTATTATAATTGAAAATTATTGCAACAGCGGAAAGAGAAACATACCAGGAGTAATTGAAGAGACTTCTGCATACTGGGTGCAATGGATGCAGTAGATGACATTGGTAGAGGTACAGGTAAATTGAATAAGAACATGTATTCACTTCAATTGTGCACATTTTGAAGTGAGTTGTTAAATTGTTAAAATACTGGTTTAAATGTAATCCAACATCACTAAAAGAGAGAATATTTATATCTAATGCAGCAAGGATTGAAAGTTACCTCAGCTTTTTGGAAAGATCCAGAAACATCTCTAATAAGTCATGAATAGAAGAACAAAGATCATGTTAGATGTGGACATGAAGTTCCTAATTCATGGCATTTTTAAATGCAAACAGAGATTCCGTATAGATTTGATCCATCTACAACTCTGTTGAATTAAGAATCTGCCCATTTCATATTAGAAATCATTAACTGGAAGTGCTTGTCAGAAATGTATTTTATGCTAATAAATCTAAATTTGAAGAGGTTGCTTCAGTTATTTTTAGTTATAATTATAAGACAGATCAAACACTTCACAGAATCCCAAAGATCAATGCCCATCAGGTCTGATTGTCAAAAGCTTAGTGTTTAACATCAAAGTTCAGTGAGATTATTTAGCAAACTGCTGAACTGATATGAACAGCAAAGTAACGCAGGTAACCAAAGGGATTTAATGTATTTTGAAAAATATAAGTTATTTATAAAATTTGTGAGCACATTAGATAACCATTCAAAGTTAATAGTACATGAAGTGCAAACCAGATTGGTTTCTTGATATATGTCACTCAATACAATTACAGTTACACTTCATATTTATTACAATCATTTGATATCCAGTTACAGTTTGAGAGAGGTCTTATAATTTCCAGATGCTCGATATACTTGGCTGAACTGCCTTAGACAGTGGCCTTTCTTCACTGCACTGTTGCAGCAGCAATCTCAAATTGTGGTTTGTGCCTCAGCACTCAGATCTGGGCCTTAGAACGTGCCAGTCTGAAACATTGGACAGTTCTTTGCACTGAAAGAGTGATAGATTTCAGGGAGACTAAAGAGCATCTCTGATGGTGCTGTACTCCAACTGCAGCTAATGTTTTTGTAGAGTGCATGGGTTGGGCAAAAGCATATCTGGGAAAAAAATGATGCATTACAAATGCTACATAACACGCACAATTATTTTTAAAACTTGTAATCAATGGAAAACTAAATTTTATCTAACATTCCCACAACTTTTATGGACAAGAATCCCACATTTTGGAATATTATGAATGTCAGCACAACCAAAGTGCAAATAGCATTTTGAAAAAAGAGCTTTGTTTTTTCCAAAAAAAATTTACTCTATGTTCTTTTTCATTTTGAACTTACTGATATGGAGTCATTGCACTTTTCACTCACATCATGTTGGAAGAGATTATGTAAAATATGTGCCATTACAGTGAACAAATATCTGGGTTTTGAAATGAAGATCATAAATAAGTTTCCTCATAAACTTATTAGTGTGAACCCAAATATAAAATTAACAATGAATCATTACAATCAATTTCATAATTGAACTTAATGGATCTGGGGCCAGAATAGGGTCTACTTCAACATCACTCACAAATGGATTGCCAGGAATTTAACCATTCTCAGACTGACCAATTTGACAATCATGGTCTTACATTATAATGGGTTTCAATTGATTACGGGTCACTAGTGTGTTCAATTTGTTAATTACTGCAGCAGAGAAGGATGCAACTATAAAGCTCTGATTCACTGTTGGTCAGAAGTATAATGTATTGAGGGCAGATCAATTGACTATAAATTGGCATTTATTATAATTGAAAATTATTGCAACAGCGGAAAGAGAAACATACCAGGAGTAATTGAAGAGACTTCTGCATACTGCAGATCTGCTGATTAATCCATTATTAATGTGATCAAAAGTGCCAGTGTGCCCAAGAATCTGGGCAAAAAATAATGAATCATTTCTGTATTGTTAGGCTGAAAGTAGATGATGATTTTTTAAGGTCTGACCAAAATGTTTACAAGAAGGCATGTGGGCTTTCTGGTAAAGCAAATGTATTGACTTAATTTATACATACTGCTATATCGCATGTTTCTTCAACACAAATTGTCTTTAATGTGATTGAAAATGTTAGACCATTTTTTGTAGGATACAAGCCTTCCTTATCTGTATTGACTATAATGCGATTCTGGTCCCATTACTTTAAATGGTGCAGCGATTGTACGATTTTCTTACAATATTTACAATTATCACACAAGAATGGAACTACCGCGTTATATCAGAACCTACTACATACAAACCTATGAGAAACCCTATTAACTTAAACTACATAATATGATTTATTAAGGATATATGCAGCCGACTGAGTGAATTAAACAATGGCTGGTTTGGAGAACTTGGAGTTCCTGGCTCCGTTCGTGATTCCTGTCTGAGCTGAAGTCCACTGAGTGGGACAAAGTCCCTGGTATTAGTATTATTCTGAATCTAAAATTACATGCTGTATCACCATTTCGTAGTACTTTCCCAGGCATTGCATTATACAGAAAACATCATCTGGGTGGCTCCATGTTGTCCATATAAAAGAATGGTTCCCACACACAAATCAGTGTCACAGGGTAACCTTTCACTCAAAACATGCTGTTAGAGCATTAGATCTGTTTTTCACGTACTTTTCCACTTTATTTCAATTGATCATGGTCATGTCGAATTAACCCTTTATAATTAACCCTGAATGGTCTGGTTTGAAGACAGTTTTTTCCTGTCTACCTGTGACTCCACTCTCCAAACTCTATCTTTTATCTTTTTTCTTAAAACTTTATTAACATTGCCCATACTGTACAATTTATGCCATGGGAAGTTGTTACATAAAAAAAATTGCAAGATTACTCCAGTGTGCTAAAGCGCTTAAAAAAACACATTCATTTTTCATCCGACACCTTTAGAAAATAAAGGACCCTACATTTCCTTTTAATTCACAGATGGAGTTTAATTTAGATAAATGTGAAGTGTTGCATTTTGGTGGGGCAAGTCAGGGCAGGACTTATGCACTTAATGGTAATGTCCTAGGGAGTGGTTCTGAACAAAGAGACCTTGGAGCGCAGATTCATAGTACCTTGAAAGCAATGCCACAGGTAGACAGAATGGTGAGGAAGGCGTTTGGTATGCTTGCCTTAATTGGTCAGTGCATTGACCATAGGAGTTGGGAGATCATGTTATTATGGTACAGGATACTGGTTACTCACCTTTTGAATACTGTATTCAATTCTGGTCTTCCTGCTGTAAGAAAGATGTTGTGAAAGTTGAAAGGGTTCAGGAAAGATCTACGAAGATGTTGCCAGTGTTGGAATGTTTGAGCTATAGGGAGAGGTTGAATAGGCTGGGGTTGTTTTCCCTGGAGCATCAGAGGCTGAGGGGTGACCTTATAGCGGTTTATAACATCATGCAAGGCATGGATAGGGTGAATAACCAAAGTCTTTTTCCCAGGGTAGGTGAATCCAAAACTAGAGGGCATAGGTTTAAGTTGAGAGGAGAAAGATTTAAAGAGGACCTAAAGGGCAACTTTTTCACACAGAGGGTAGTACGTGTATGGAATGAGCTGCCAGAGGAAATGGTGGAGGCTGGTACAATTACAACATTTACATGCATCTGGATGGGTATATGAATAGGAAGGGTTTAGCTAGACATGGGCCAAATGCTGGCAAATGGGAGTAGATTGATTTCGGATATCTGGTTGACATGGACATGTTGGACTGAAGGTTTGATTTCCATGCTGTACAACTCTATGACTCTACAAAAACCTACAGTCCATAACCCTTCCACCAACATTTTGCTGCGACTAGTGCCAGACCAAACCAATGTTGAAGCTGCTGTTCCTCAGGGACCACCTTTCAACTGTGGGCATACCTCACTGAAATTGCCTCTGCTGATGTAGCAGCCAATGCTGGGTCCCATGTTCATCCCTTTGCCAGCTGCCTTCTCACTGCCGAATACCAACGTCTCGCGCTGGGCTCACCAGCCACCACTACGCTCCAGACCTTGACAAAGTTGTTTTCCTGTCACCTTTCTCATCGATGTCATCGCTGTGATGCTGCCACAACTGAGCTCTCTCCAAAAGGTAAGTAGAACAAAAACTAACAAAAAGAGAAAAGAAGAACAGGAAAGAAAAAAAGGAAAAGCAGACAGAGTCTCTCTCCACGAGCAGAAATGCCACCACCTTCTTTCCTATACCTCATACTTACAGAATCATAGAGTCTCAGAGATGTACAGCACAGAAACAGACCCTTCAGTCCCATTAGTTTATGCCAACCAGGCATCCTAAATTAATCTAGTCCCATTAGCCACCACTTGTCCCATATCCCTCAAAACACTTTCTATACATCCATCCAGATGCCTTTTAAATGTTGTAATTGTACCAGCCTCCACCACTTCCTCTGGCAGCTCATTCCATACATGCACCACCGTCTGTATGAAAAAGTTGCCCCTTCGGTCCATTTTAATCTCTTTCTCCTCTCACCCTAAACCTATGCCCTCTAGTTCTGGACTCTTATTCTCACTCTTTCTCTGCTACTGTATCCATGTCCCACAAAGGCACATTCTTTACCAGTCTTACTATTGCCTGCTATATCTTCCCTCAGCTGATATCACCCACCCAAATCCTCGACTACACCAAGTCTGCATTCACACTGCATAGGAAACTCACTTGCTCAGCACACTTGCCCACCTGTACCAAGCAAAATCATCAGTAATACCTGCCTCTCCCACCATGAAGAAAGAAGCATCCAGCAGGAAACACACAGTGAAGACGAATGGTGGCCTACCTGATATTCAGCTCTATACCTCTTACATCCTGTCTCGGAGCACCTGGGTGACTGACTGATTGTGACCTTGAACTAGTATTGGAAACTGACCTTATCTTTCTATGCTGGGACAGTGAAGGCTATCCCTCTTGATTTGACTGAGGCCTGCTGACAACCCTCTGCCTTTGTGTCTGTGGTAAACAGCAAGGTAACACAGAAGTAACTTGATCCTGGTATCTCTGCCAGAGGGAGCAAAGCACTAAAAGTCAAGCAAGTCACCTATGGTGATGGTGTCATTTCACCATCGGAAATTACATCACCACCGGAAATGACATCGCCAATCCAAAGAAACCCAAACATATAAATAGAAAGCAGGAATCATCAGCAATGCTTCGTCCGGAGGCTCACTGAAGATGTTACTTAGTATGGTGATGAAACGTCTGAAAATGAACTTTTCAGCTCAGCGAGCAAACCTACATCCAGAACCTCAACCTGAGCTGCAAATCTTCTCAAAACTCACTAAGAAGTTTCATCACTGGCAAATAAGTCAATGTGTTTCATCTTTTAAAATTCCTCCCTTTACTCAGAAAGACTTTCCTCTCAGTGGGAAACTTTTCAAATCCCATTCTCTCTGCTGAGTGACAACTGGATTCAGATCTAATGGAAAAACTCACATAGGAGTCAACAGTTTTATTAATGATTAAGATTTGTCTCTAATTTATATAATTTCATTATACAGTCATACAGCACTGAAGAGGCTTTTCAGCCCATCAATTCTGCACTAACCTATCAACACCAATCCCACGTTTCAGCATTTGACCCACAGCCTTGAATGTTATGACATTTCATATGCTCATTCACATAAAGACTTCCTGCTGTGACTACCTTTCCAAATAGTGTATTACAGATTCCCACCTCCCCAGAATGAATTTATTTCCTCAAATCTCCTCAAGTTCTTTTGCCTTTTACCTTAAAACTGTGCTCCATAATTATTGATTAAATAATTAGGGACCAGCTAGTTTCTGTCCACCCTGCCCATGCCCCTCATAATGTTATGTATCTCAGTCAGGTTCTCTTTAGCTTTATCAACTCTAAAGGAAACAATCTGATCTTTATTAGATTAGATTCTCTACAGTGTGGAAACAGGCCCTTCGGCCCAACAAGTCCCTACCAACCCTCCGAACAGTAACCCACCCAGTCCCATTTCCCTCTGATGAATGCACCTAACACTATGGGCAATTTCGCATTGCCAATTTACCTGACCTGCACATCTTTGGACTGTGGGAGGAAACCAGAGCACCCGGAGGAAAACCATGCAGGCACAGGGAGAATGCACAAACTCCACACAGGCAGTCGCCCCGAGGCTGGAATCTAACCTGGGACACTGGCACTGTGAGGCAGCAGTGCTAACCACTGAGCCACTGAACTCCTTTACTGAGTTATCGAGTTTCCCTTTATAGTTGAAATGCTCCATTTACAGTAACATCCTGGTGAATCTCCTCTGCACCCCATCTAGTGCAATTTTGTCCTTCCTATAGTGTAGTGACTAGAACTGCATGCAGTAATCCAGCTATCGTGTAGCCAAAGTTTTATACAGCTCCAACATTATCATCCTGTTCTTATAATCTATGCCAAGACTGGTAAACATAAATGTGCTGTATGTCTTCTTAAACATCCTCTTAAATTGTCCAGTTGCTTTCAGGGAAATGTGGACAAGCCCCCCAAGATCTGTCTTCCTCTGCGCTTCCAGTATCCTCCCATTTATTGTCTTGTTATTTCTTCCAAAGTACATCACCTCGCACTATTCCATCTTTCACCGATTTGCTCATCTGACCAATGCAATTATATCCTCCTATAAACTAGGACCTTGTTTTTTTACTATTAAACAACCGTGCAATCTTCATGTCATCCAGAACCCTACTTATCATCCCCCCTCCTCAACATTCTCATCTGTACCATGAACAATCAAGGACCGACACTGGACACTGGTCTCCAATCAAACAAACAACTTTTCACCAGCACATTCTGTTTCCTAGCACTAAACCAATTTTGGATCCATCTTGTGAAGTTACGCTGGATCCCATATGTTTTACCTTCTTTATCAGTCTCCCATGTGGGGCCTTGTGAAAACTTTTGCTGAAATCCACATAAACTATGTCAACAGCACTACCCTCATCTGCACGCCTCATCACCTCATCAAAAACTTAAATCAAATGTGTAAGGCATGACCTTCCTCTGACACAGCCATGTTGCCTATCCCTGATCAAATCTTGCCCCCTCAAATGGAGATTAATTCTTTCCTTCAGACCTTTTCTAATACTTTGCCAACTACTAATGTAAGACTCACTGGTCTCTCATTCCTTGGTTTCTCTCCACTTTCTTGAAAAGTGGAATCACATTTGCCATCCTCCAGTCCTCTGGTACTTCTCCTGTGTCTAGAGAGGAATTAGAAAATTATGACAGAGTCCCTGTAATTTTCTGCCTTGATTTCTACAGTAGCCTGGGATACAACCCATCCAGACCTGGGAATTTGTTGACTTTTAAGCCCACAAAAATCTCCTCACTCCCTAAGCCAATCTGTTCAAGAACATCACATCCAAAGCCTCAAATTCTGTATGTGTATCTTCTTTCTCTCGAGTGAAGATGGGAGTCAAGTACTCATTTAAGGCTCTACCTCCAGCTCCACACTCAGGTTGTCCTTAATAAGCCATACTGTTTCCCTGGTTATCCTCTTGCCCTTGATATACTTATAGAATATCCTTGGATTCGCCCCAATTTTACCCACCAGTGTTTTCTTATACTGTCGTGTTGCTGTCCTGATTGCTTTCTTAAGATCCTCCCTATACTCCACTATACTTTTAATTACCTCCTTTTAAACTTGCCTTTAAACCTTCTTATCCAGTCCTGAATATTTCTGAGGTTTTCTGGGTTTGTTGCTCTGACATTTCTCCCTAAAGAATGAATGTTGGGCCTGTACTCTCACCAATTCCATTTGGAACCACCCCCAACTGTTCTGCTGTCGATCTTCCCCCAAATTACTGTTCCCAGTTGACTTTGGCCAAATCCTGCCTCATTTTAGTAAAAGATTACCTCTTTCCCTAGTGCAAAATCCTTTTTTACACATGCTTTATCCACAAGGCTATGTTTTGATTACATCACACAGAATTACAACTTTAAAGGGCAATCAGGCGACTGTGTGGAGTTTCCACATTCTCCCCGTGTCTGTGTGGGTTTCCTCCGGGTGGCTCCGGTTTCCTCCCACAGTCCAAAAATGTGCAGGTTAGGTGAATTGGCCATGCTAAATTGCCCGTAGTGTTAGGTGAAGGGGTAAATGTAGGGGAATGGGTCTGGGTGGGTTGTGCTTCGGCGGGTCGGTGTGGACTTGTTGGGCTGAAGGGCCTGTTTCCACACTGTAACTAATCTACATCTTAATTCAATAATTGTTGTCAGCAATCTGAGCAACAATGTACATTTGAGAGATATAGGTTAGGGTTGGGCAAAATACAGTAAAACACCAAACCTGTGGATTTGTCTTTTTTGAGTAAATGACAAAGTAAAGTTTTTTCAGTGAGAGAGGTACATATATTGAGAATAATTTCAGCTTCTATAATTGGTTTTTTTTATTAAAACATGTATGGCTCTTCAGCCTAATTTTACTCAGCCCAGTGATTAGGCACTTCACTGGCTCACTTTAATAGCTGTGTCGTGGAGCAATAAGGCATTTGACATAAAACAATATGTTTAAACATCGCTTCATCAGATTGTTTCAGAAATCTTTTCATTTTGTGTTTTTACTGACAATGACTGTGGAAAGGCACCCAGAGAAAAGGCAAATCGTAACACACAGTTCAAGATACAAATTCTTTTGCTAATTTTTTTACAGTAAAGTTTTTTTTCATAGAGCTAGTGCGCAGTATTCTATTTGGTGAATTAAAACTCAGGAATACCACTTTATACCAATGAATACAATTGTCCTAAAATACTTTATGAAGAAAACATTTGTTTACATTGCCATAGCAATTTAGTTTCAATGACTACAATTTGTTACAGCCATCTTTTGAAAGAGAGTCTTTTGGCTGCAGTGCGCATTGAGCATTCAGTAGTGTGAAAACTTTTCTGTTCACAGATATTGCAAGATGTTCATATCAATGGCTATTTAATGGATTTATAATCAGTGTTCTCACAGCTTACATAAGCATTATCCTTTGCTTGTTCTGATACGTACTTAAACATTAAATGTGCGTTTCTGAATAACTAGTTTACTTTTGACAATTTAAAGCAAGTTATGATTATTTTTCCCTCTAGCAGATCTTTTAAGAATTCCGTTCTGACACAAAATTATTGGGATAAAACATTAGCCATTTGCTTCATTACAGGCACTCCTTGAATTGCTGAGTATTCCCAGCAAAATCTCTTCTTTTTGTTACATATTATTCAAAATGTGTGCCTTACAAGATGAAGGTTATCATGAGCAAATGATTGTCAGTAAAACGTGTGTGTAATCTCAGATACAGTTAAGCATGATTAAATGCTGATAATTAGGCTAAGAAGCAAAGCAAAAAAAAATTGTGGATCTGAAATTGCCAACAATTTCAATAAACAAAATGGTTAAGCAAAAATGAACTGGGCTTCAGGGAGTCATGGTCAGAACACAGCCTTGTCGAGTACAGAACTCCTCTTTTTGTTCCCACAGGCTCTGGTAAATATTGTATTTTGTAAAACCTTGGGCTGAATTTTCCAAATCAAGGCCACTTTGGTCCATTTCTCTTTCCTGTCCCAGTGGGCGGCATGGTGGCACAGTGTGGGCGGCATGGTGGCACAGTGTGGGCGGCATGGTGGCACAGTGGTTAGCGCTGCTGCCTCACAGCGCTAGAGACCCGGGTTCAATTCCCGCCTCAGGCGACTGACTGTGTGGAGTTTGCACGTTCTCCCCGTGTCTGCGTGGGTTTCCTCCGGGTGCTCCGGTTTCCTCCCACAGTCCAAAGATGTGCAGGTCAGGTGAAGTGGCCATGCTAAATTGCCCGTAGTGTTAGGTAAGGGGTAAATGTAGGGGTATGGGTGGGTTGCGCTTTGGTGGGGCGGTGTGGGCTTGTTGGGCCGAAGGGCCTGTTTCCACACTGTAAGTAATCTAATCTAATCTAATCTAATCTAATCTAATCTAATCTAAACTCAGCATGTCTGCAATTAAATGCAGGTCTGTCCAATGATGCTGACATTCTAAGAATTAATTGTTTAAAAACTAGGTGACGGTTTTGGGTGAAAGACAAGCAAGAGGAGTAGGTTGGGTGTGTGGTTAGCTGGGTGAGAGACAGATAGTTGGTAAGTAGGCCAGGGGTAGAGTCATGGGATGGGTTAGGGGGATGCAGGGAGGTGGCATTTCCGACGCCCCTCCCCCAAGTCCCTCCTCCCTTCCTTTTATCTTAGCCTGCTGGACAAACTTTCCTCATTCCTGAAGAAGGGCTTATGCCCGAAACGTCGATTCTCCTGTGCCCTGGATGCTGCCTGACCTGCTGCGCTTTTCCAGCAACACATTTTCAGCTCTGATCTCCAGCATCTGCAGACCTCAATTTCTCCTACTCCCATCCAACACTAGCATCTCCACATCACGCCTCAAGAATGTTCAACTTACCATCTTACCAAACAAGCTGACATCAAGAAATCTCAAAATGGAAATCAGAATAGATACCTGGTAGCAGCTGGTTGCTTCATAGAACTTGCTCCAAAGGACCTCCATGTTAGATACCAGGCACCAGCATCTCAGGACATCACCCATGGGCATGTCACACATACCCATGTCTATAGACCTTGGCATTTGATATGTGTCACCCTCTAAGAATCCTCATGACAGATCTCTGATCTACATACAGGATACTTCTGCACTTCAATACTGTGCCTTAGACTACACCAACAACTAGCATTGTAATGCTGCAGCAAGGATAGGCAACAACACCCAGCTCATGAACTGGACCAGGTGACACCTCTGGGTTCTTTGCTCACTGTCATGGAGCTTACTCACTCTGAGCGGGCCTACATGCTTACAGCATCCCTGCCTTGCGTTGCTTTGTCAATTTTTTAATGCTTTGCTCTCTCATCCAGTGCTACCAGGCTCATACCATTTTTGGACTTATCATGCCTTTCCTTGGAGATACAAAACCCTAGAAACTTGTCATGTATGTTAGCAAACCTCAGTTAATTTAAGGGAGACAGTCTTTCCTCAGGGGATCCCAACTCCGTAAGTTAGGGGCAGCCTCTGCTACCAGCCCTGGGCCTGGCATATGGTTAGTCAGCTGTTCAGACAGGCCACAGTCAGGATACTAACATAAAGAGCTGAATGACAGGCAGCCCACAATGTGACTCTTTCTGTGCTATTATGGGTTGTTTTCCTCCTGGAATGAGAGAAGGACAGGTATTAAAGGAGATGCAAGTGCACTGTACAGATGTTATTTTTGATGCAAATGGGGATGAGTTCCAAATGAGTGAGTTAGGAAGCGCTGAGGGCATGGTAAGTTGTCAAGGTTGGGATGGGTGAGCGTGAGTGGGGAAGATGTTGCTGGCAATAGCAAGGGTTATGATGTAGAGGTGCCAATGTTGGACTAGGTGGATAAGGTTCCAAGTTACGAAACACCAGTCCAACAGGCTTATTTGAAACCATAAGCTTTCGGAGCACTGCTCCTTCATCAGGTGGAGTGAAAAGAAGCATTAAGGCACATAATATATAGGCAGAATGCACAAACGGTGAGAGTGGAGTGTCGACAAGCTGATTAATAAATATCTGCAGGTGCTCAAAAGTGTCAGACAGTGGGTAAAGTGTCAATAGTAAAGTAAGTGAAGGGGATGACCTATAATCCAATTAATTGAGATAGAGAGATAATTACAAAAAAAATTAAAAATAATGTGGTGCTGGAAACAAACCAAATGGCTAGTAGAAGAGTTGCATGCCGTGGGTCTAACCAAAGTTACAAGTAGTCTAAAACTGTACAAACTAATTAAGGTACAGAGATCATAACAAGTTATCAAGATGATGGTGTCAAAACAGGACAGTAAGGAAGATTTTCCAGATACAGAACAGTATGATGGAGTTACATGTAGTGCGACATGAACCCAAGATGATGAGTCTGACTACAGAAAGGAGATAGAGGGCTTGGTGATGTGGTGCAATGAGAACAACCTCTCTCTCAACATCGGCAAAATTAAAGTACAAGTGATGGGTGCGGTAGCAGAGATAGAGTAGGTGGGAGGTATTGGAGAACAGTTGGTAGCACTTATCATGGCAGAGTGTAAGACTTTGACCTTCCTCCTACAGTATTGGCCATTCCCCAGATGGCTGAAACTGCATTGATCCTTTTTGTAATATCAAGCCAGACTGACGTGGTCTGGGTTCACAGCCTCCACTGCTGGTCCTGGGGGAAGAGGAAGTCCAGCATGTATATTGTGTAAAGACTGTATCTTTTTATGTTTTTCTGTTTCTTTGATTGTGGACTAAAATGGGAGAAAGGATTGTTTTACTGACCAATCTGTGTGCAAAAGATTCCTCCACTTTTTATAGGCAAGTTATCTGCACTTATTGTAAATATTGTATGCTGTTACTTGTTTAATCAGTGGGGGAGGTTTCGTTGAACTGGCTTCAGGAGTGTGTCCACAATAAGATTTGTTTTGGGAACAAGGAGTGGAGCGGTGATCAGTTGTCAATGACAAAAACCTCAGCCCTGCCAACAACTACAGGATTGAATCCTAAATAGCTGAATAGTTTGTGGGTAAGAATAGTATAGCCAGAAGCCTTTAGCCCTCTGAAATGGATGGTGCTACCTCTCTCTGTAGTGAAAAATATGCCTGAGGTCTGAAGAGAGCCAATTTATTTTCCCTCATCAGTTGCTGTAAGCTGTGTCGATTAACCAGTAGCTAAGAGATTTTGCAATTTGTGAGCTAGTCATCCTGTGCCTTCTGAAAGAAAGTGAAAAGTACATGGAGGAGAGCAAAGCAGGCCAACATCTTCCCCCTGCATGCCATATCTTGGTTAAATATCAGACACCGTATTTGGCAGATTCATATTAACCCTGTCTGTCTGTGCTCACAGAGGACTTTGGCACGGATGGGAGATCTCCTTGTCTTTTGGCAGATACCCATTAAGTGGTGAGTTGTTCTGGGAACAGCACGTGGTAAGATGAAACTTTAATTTGACAAGTGGGACAGCTTAGGAGAAGTGTAAACTTCCCAGACAATTCCCGGGTAGTTGCTGCATAGTACTTTGGAAAAGTCCCAAAAAGCATCTTTTGTACATTGTTTCGACGACTAGCTTCCAAATGGAAGATCTTGGCCCAAATTGTACAAGAGAAGAACTTGCATTTGTTACGGTCATTGAGCATCACGCAGAAACATGCTTTGCATGTTTAGCAGAGTAAGGTAGAAACTACTGTTTAAAGAATAACCGACAGTGATCACAATGCGATTCATTATTTAATTTTATCTCTATCTAATGACCACATAATCACCTTTCAGTCCTACTGGTCAATTCAATTACAGCTTAATGTAGTTATATATTAAAGTCTATGCTCAAACTGGCAAGCGGTTAACTTATATAACAGTCACTTTGAGACTCTGAAATGATCCAGTTTTTCTTTAATTATCCACATGCAAATTTGGTTTAAGTAATAATTGCTTATCCAATTGAATTAAACACAAATGAGGATCACTTCCAATTATAAATTGAAATTATGAAACTTTTTAAAGAGGGTGCTGAAAAAGTCAAGCAGCGCAATGATTGAAGTAACTGTCTCATAAAGGCTTGTATATATCTGGAGCCCTAAAGCCGAATTGATCTGGAGAGAAGAAGTGAAATTCGCTCATACTGATACCTGGAATATGCTGACCCTCTTGATCCAGTGCATATTTCTTATCAAGACAGGTCTTAATCTGACTTATCCATTTTGACTTAGATACTTAAGGTGACTGTGGAGAACAGAGCATCACTTTCAATGTTGCAAAGGACAAAATGAGTTGCTATTGTGTAGCGTTTGGGGAACCTTCTCCAAAAGATAATAGGTAACTTCTGGTATTGTTGTTGCAATTTCCAGTGGCTGGCCTTTGATTCAAAACACCATTAAATGGAGATTTATAGAACTGTTGGAGAAGTTTGAAATGACTTGTACAAAAAGTCCTGTAAAGGGGTATCGCTGGCATTGCTTCTGACCTCCAGCATGTTCTTGGTGTTTTTTTACTTCATTGTCTAAAAAGAAAAGTTTTTCTGAATTATTTTAACATGGATACAATCGCTGATGTGATGGAATTACTGGACAGTATCTATAGTTGAGACAGAACAGTTCTTTTTCGACTATGCATGCCTAATGTGTGGGGTGTCAGGAAGTAAGTTGCAGAAACAATTCACAAGATGAAATTGAAAATCCAAGCACTCATTGATAATAGAACACAGTGGGATCAAATACGGAGCAACCAATGCAATGTGAACTTTTGATCCATCTGTCTGATCTTTTCTGAAACAGTGAGGCAAAATTAGGTTTAATGGTTTGAATAATTATCTGATGCTTAGATTAAGAGCGGAACCTGGACTGTATGCCCGGAGCGGTGTCGGCCGTGGGCCCGGAGCGGTGTCGGCTGTGGGCCCGGGGTGGTGTCGGCTGTGGGCCCGGGGTGGTGTTGGCTGTGGGCCCGGAGCGGTGGTGGCCGTGGGCCCGGAGTGGTGGTGGCCGTGGGCCCGGAGCGGTGGTGGCCGTGGGCCCGGAGTGGTGTCGGCTGTGGGCCCAGGGTGGTGTTGGCTGTGGGCCCGGAGCGGTGGTGGCCGTGGGCCCGGAGTGGTGGTGGCCGTGGGCCCGGAGCGGTGTCGGCTGTGGGCCCGGAGCGGTGTCGGCTGTGGGCCCAGAGTGGTGGTGGCTGTGGGCCCAGAGCGGTGTCGGCTGTGAGCCGGGAGTGGTGTCGTGGGCCCGGAGCGGTGTCGGCTGTGGGCCTGGGGTGGTGTTGGCTGTGTGGGCCCAGAGTGGTGTTGGCTGTGGGCCCAGAGTGGTGGTGGCTGTGGGCCCAGAGCGGTGTCGGCTGTGAGCCGGGAGTGGTGTCAACTGTGGGCCCGGAGCGGTGTCGGCTGTGGGCCTGGGGTGGTGTTGGCTGTGGGCCCAGAGTGGTGGTGGCTGTGGGCCCAGAGCGATGGTGGCTGTGAGCCGGGAGTGGTGTCAACTGTGGGCCAGGAGCGGTGTCAGCCTTGGTCCCGGGGCGGTGTCGGCCGTGGGCCCGGGCCGGTGTCGGCCGTGGGCCCGGAGCAGTGTCGGCTGTGGGCCCGGAGTGGTATCAGCCGTGGGCCCAGAGCGGTATCGGCCGTGGCCCAGGGCTGTGGTGGCCGTGTGCCCAGGGCAGTATTGGCTGTGGGCCCGGAGTGGTTGTGGCCCTGGGCCCAGGGCAGTATCGGCTGTGGGCCCGGAGTGGTTGTGGCCCTGGGCCCAGGGCAGTATCGGCTGTGGGCCCGGAGTGGTTGTGGCCCTGGGCCCAGGGCAGTATTGGCTGTGGGCCCGGAGTGGTTGTGGCCCTGGGCCCAGGGCAGTATCGGCTGTGGGCCCGGAGTGGTTGTGGCCGTGGGCCCAGGGCGGTATCGGCTGTGGGCCCGGAGCGGTACCGGCCGTGGCCCAGGGCTGTGATGGCCGTGGGCCTAGGGCGGTATCGGCTGTGGGCCCAGGACAGTGGTGGCCGTGGGCCCAGGGCGGTATCGGCTGTGGGCCGGGAGTGGTACCGGCTGTGGCCCGGGGCGGTGGTGGCCGTGGGCCCAGGGTGGTATCGGCTGTGGGCCTGTGGCAGTGGTGGCCGTGGGCGCAGGGCGGTATCGGCTGTGGACCCGGAGTGGTTGTGGCCGTGGGCCCTGGGCAGTGGTGGACGTGGGCCCGGAGCAGAGTGTTGGCTGTGGGTCCAGTGCATAGAAGCAGCTATGGTCCTGTGCTCAAGATGTTTAGGGCAAGCACGAAGTGTTGGTGAGGGAAGTCCCCCGACGTCTGAAAAGTCAACAGCAGAAAGCCTGAGGTTTTCCCAGAGAGCAGGTCAAAGCGGAGGAAACCATTCCCTGCCAGGAAGTGCAGTTAATAAAGACTGTTGAACTTTGAACTTTATTCCTTTATTTTTCCATTTAATACTAGGAAGAACTCTCATGTTAACTTTTCACTTTATTTCTTTATTTTTCTACTTATTACTTTTAACTTTACTTCTCTATGTTACTGCTTGTACCTACATTTTGTACCTAGCTATTTTTGTACTCAAGGTGGCAGTATATGTGTGGCGTTATTGTACGCTTTTCAATGTATTCCTGTACTTCTGTACTTGAGTACATGAGACAACAAAGCTTAAATAAATCAAACTAAATTAATACACTATTCTCATTAGGGCAGCAATTTCAGAGGCCAGGGAACAGCAAAGGACTCTCGGTTGCTCACTAAGCCCAGGGAGGATTCCCCAGTATTAGGGACAGGGGGGAACTGTTACAGTTACATGGACGTAAGAATGTCGGTAAGAGGTTTGAGTTGCTGTCATCATTGACCTTGCTGTTTCCTAGATAGATTACTTGGGCTTTAGCAATCTCGCTGTTTATGAGATTGACCACTAGGTCAGTTGACTGTACTTTCTGGACGAAGGCTCCTTTTGCTCTGTGTCCATTTCCCAGGTGTCGCTGTACACTAGGACTGGCCTTTGATCAAAGTTCTGATCTTAATTACCTTGGTGTAGTCTTTTAACTTTTCACATGATAGAACTTTAACTCTTCAAAAATAACTTCCCATAATTCTACTTGGATTGTGCTGGCTTTAAAAACAGCAAACCTAAGAAAGCCCTTCGCAGATTTTTTTTCTCAAATTGCTTTCAAAGCAACAATTTACCCAATTATATTCGTACATTCTGTCGGGGGCTTTAAATTGAGCTCCCAGTTTGATTCAAGCAGTCCCCAGGCTGTGTCCCCCAATTTCATATGAATGCAGGGAGGATGCCTTACAAACCCCTGGGTAAAGAGTGATGAGCTGACATCCCTTTCTTTGATCGCCCACCACTTTGATTGGTTGCAAAAAGGTTAATTTGATAAGTATTCTCCCTTTGTGGTACTTTTTTCCCAGACCTTATAAATTTACTTTAAATAAGAAGCTTTCTTTAGTTGACAAAGCACTGTTTTTATTAGTGACTGAATGTGAGAAGAATCAATAAGACAACGCCCATAGGAGCAGCACGGTGGCTCAGTGGTTAGCACTGTTGCCTCACAGCGCCAGGGACCCGGATTCAATTCCTGCCTCGGTCAACTGTCTGGAGTTTGCACATTCTCTCCGTGTCTGCGTGGGTTTCCTCCTGGTGCTCTGGTTTCCTCCCACAGTCCAAAGATGTGCAGGTTAGGTGAATTGGCCATGCTAAATTGCCCATAGTGTTAGGTGCATTAGTCAGAGGGAAATGTAGGGGAATGGTTCTGGGTGGGTTGCTCTTCAGAGGGTCAGTGTGGACTTGTTGGGCCAAAGGGCCTGTTTCCACACTGTAGGGAATCTAATCTAATAACAAGTGAGACTAAACAAGATAAAAGTTTCAAAAAAAGATATACAGACCAGTCTTTTATGTCAATTGTGCAGAGCAAATAGTACAATGTTGCAAATGTTACAATGTGCAGTATTTGTGGTATTGATGCTGCTGGTTGAACAGTCAATTTAAAGATCCTTGGCTTTACAGATTGCTTCCTTTTCAAAGTAAATAGCTGGAGGGTTCAAAGTGAGTTGAACAGTTTTCCTTTCTTTACTTGCAGTGTGAGAGGTATATAATGGCTGTTTCCAAATCTGTGAGCATCAATGTACGTTTGTCCATACATTAGTACATCAAGCCATTAACACACAGACCAGGAATTGAGTTGCTTTTGAACTCCTTTTTTTTAGATCCCTTGGAAGGAAAAATAATAAACTTGTTTGCAGGAGATGACTACCTGCTGAGAGAGGGTTGAGTTGTCAGCGTCTTGTTGTCTTTTCCCTTGGTAATCTTCTTGCTCGCTATCGCCCTGACTCTGTACAGATGTGAAATTTCATGGGTCCACATAGGATTCTGAAGACAAAATGAATCTAGATCCACAATCATCTTTTTAGCTGTAGCAGTCCTCTTTAAGAAAGAAATATGTGGCATTAAAATTTGGATATGTCAATAAGTCCTCAGAGTTCTGTCCAATCCATTGCCATGATACAGCCGATTTACAAAATCGTCTGAGCAGGATCAGATAATGTTCTTATACAAGTAACATCAAAAGGATATATTGATAGAAGAAAAATAGCTGCCTTTCACATAAGAGCTTTTCAGAATTCTGAAATCGCTGTGTATGAATGGATCAGAAAATTTTCTATCACATGTTTTTCACTCACTCATCATTGGCTAAACCAGCTTCATTCCTCGTCCCTAATTGCTCAGTGTGACCATACTATGGCTTCAAGAGGTGTACTTTGCTCTGGTCTTTTTTTTTATGAAGAGAAGTTGCGACAGAGGTAATGAGTAATCTACTCGAAGCCGATAAAGTAGACAGCTTTTTTTAAAAGTTGGAATAATAGAAGTTCCTAAATGGGTGGGGTCAAGCTCCCACAGATCTATGGTTTTTAGTTAAGCTTTCAGAAGCAGTTACTGGGGTCTTGAAATGGGATGTAGAAACACTTACTCCTCTCTCTGTTACAGCTAAAATCTGCAGTTCTCTTCCTGCTGCTAGAATTGCAAGTGAGTCAATCTATTTTACTGAATTTGCCTTTGCCAAGGGTGTGTTAATGGGATGATACTATGTTGGAATGGTTGATGAGTAGTTTATTATTTTAAGTATTTTAATAGAGTTACAATAAAGCCAATTATTTTCTTTTCTTTTTTATTTTGTCTATATTTTAACGATAGTGTGTGAAAAAGGTCTGTAGCATTCAAGCCTGGCAGTTTGACAAATCAAATTGCATTTGAAACACAACAATCATAGAGTCATAAAGTCACATAGCACAGAAAAAGTCCAACTAGTCCATGCCAACCATAATTCCAAACTAAACTACTGCCACCTGCCTGCTCCTGGCCCATATTCTTCCCAGCCTTTCCTATTCAATGTACCTATCTCCTTTAAATCATTCTGCTCTCACCTTAAAAATGTGATCCCTGGTCTTGAATTCCCCCATCCTCGGGAAAGGACAACTGCCATTAATTCTATCTATGCTCCTCATTATTTTATAAAAATGGGACCTGTATAAGTTTGTCTGTCAACCTCCTGCACTCCAGTGAAAAACATCCCAGCCTACCCAGCCTTTCTTTATAATTCAAACCCTCCATTCCCAGCTACATCCTGGTACATCTCTTCTGAACCTTCTCCAGCTTAATAATATCCTTCCAATAAGTGGGTGAGTAGAACTGGGCACAGTACTCCAGAAGAGGCCTCACCAATGTCCTGTACAATCTCAACGTGACTTCCCAACTCCTATACTCAAATGCCTGAGCAATGAAGGCAATTGTGCCAAATGGTCACCTGGCACTTGCTTTTAAAAGAAGGAAACGATAGGGTCCAGGCTGTCTCCTTGATACGTTTTAAGGGGGATTTCGGCTGGTCCATAAAACTAGAGAGCAATTAAAAGTCAGTCACATTACTGTGTGTCTGGAGTCACATGTAGGCCAGACCCATAGAGTATCTCTACGGTTATATCGATAATAATAAAAGCGCTGCAAATGTAGTTGATTGTATAGGTGCTTTAAACTGCAAATGGTTCTCTGTTGCCCAGACCTGCACTGGATACCAGAACTGCACCAGCAATCCTGTACAAAATAAAAATCAATTGGCATATTCCTAAATTTTTGTGGGCAATTATAATACAGCCTATTCCATATCTCCAACTTGGCTATTGGCTAGATTTTGATTTTTAAATAGCTAGCTTGATTTAGATATTTCCTAAGTTGGAGGGTGTACCTCAATATAAAGTATCCCAAAGCGTGCGATTTTCTCTCTGGTGGGTGAGTGTTGGCTAGAGTTGGGCCTGCCAACCCTGGAAGCAGATCCTAGGCAGGGGTGAGTGAATACCAAAGTGAATAGCTACAAGGCCCACCTCTGTTTGACTCAATCCCATTGGCCCTCACACTTCATTTCCATGGGTGTCCATACCCTTTGTGCCATTTCCCGAGCCACTCTCATGCGTAGGCCTCAGGAGGAACGTAGAGTTGATAACAATCTAACATAGCTCTTGCTTCTACACATTTGATGGTAATAGAAATTCCCACTCTTAAAATACTTTCAGTGAATTTTAAATCTCCTGAACAGGTTAATCACCCATACAAACAAACACACACTTGGATTTTACAGTCCACTGTGTTCATCACACTCCATGACTGAAATGTTGGGTTGGAGCCTGACCATGAGAACATCTGGCTGTCCTGCTGTCATTTTACACTCATGTGAATGGCAGCTTTTTAGCACCAGCAGCTCCAGATTCAAGATGTTGCCTTGGCTGGGATTATGGCTTGTCTCTGAAGAAAGGGAGGCTATGGAGGAGGTACATGTCATATTTACTAAGATTATCTTGGAGTTTCAACTTCAAGTGGTGGAAAATATTGACCAGATTTTGATATTCTATCCCCAAAGCAAATAACCTGCATTTCAATGATCTGAACCCCAGAGTATTTACAGACATGTGTTACCTTTAATTCCAAAATGTATATCTTTAAAAGGCAACTACAGAAAGAAAGCTGCAGCTATAAATTTCAAAAAGGCCATGTGTAAAACAATTGTAAAGCACCATGGAAACTTCAAACAGAAAGGGACTTACCATGAAGAGCCTTCTATTACAAACCATGCCTGTTTACCCCTCAAGGAATATACAAATAAGTGTTAAACACTGACTGCAACATAAGTCTCTGTGTTATTGGCTGTCTTAGCGTGTGAACCAAGATGGTGAGGGCTGCAGTTTTGCGAATAGCTATTTTAAACACTCTGGTGATGCTGGTAAAACAGAAGCTAAAGACTCTCTCACTCTGAAATTCGTTCACTGTCAAAAGGAATCAAAACAATGGAATATTTGTGAACCTTTAAAACAAAACTCTCAAAATTGCTCTTAACTATTCACATCAATGCTAGTGGTTCTACCCAACAATGGCTGCAACATTGTCACTTGTATTTTCCTGAGCAATTCAGAGGCTGATCCATGTATTTCTATTTTTGCTTTTATCTTTTTGGACTATCTTTCATTCTACTGTGTATATGTACGTTGCATTATTATTCTTCCTTGCATTGAATAATTAATAAAAAGAGACAGTTTATTACTTGAAGAAACCTAATCAAATTGGTATCTTTTAAAACATAAGCTAATTTGGAACTGAGAGAAATGTATCAACAAGGAAAGGGCTGCATTTTTAATTAATCTTGTTGCAGCCAACTGAGAAAGTGGATGATTAACCAGTTGGAATCCCTACAGTACAGAAAGACACTATTTAGCTCATCAAGTTGCGCTGACCCTCTGAAGAGCAACCCACCAGCCAAGCCCCCACCCTATCCCCAGAACCCCACATTAACCATGGCTATTCCACCTTGGCTGCACATTCCTGGACACCACAGGACCAATTCACCCAACCTGCATATCTTTGGACGTGGGAGGTAACTGGACCATATGATGGAAACCCATGCAGCCACAGGGAGTAAGTGCAAACTCCATGCAGACAGTCACCCAATTAACCCTAGATTCCTGGCACTGTGAGGCAGAAGTGATAACTACTAAAGCACCATGCCATCCTTGATATGGTGAATTCATATCAAGGATGGCAGGAACTTAACAATGTAGGATATTCCAGCTGGAACAGTAGCACATTTTTGTCTAGAGTCTATTCCTAATACCTAACACAGCCTTTGTTAAATTGATAATATGCCCTTTTTAATAGGAGAATTAAATGGATGGTTGTGCAATGTGAGGTTACCTGTGAGAATCGTGTTCATGCAAGTGATAATAATTGCTATGTCTTCAAGTAGATGAAAATAGTAGGTCCCCAATCACTATTAATGAGGCTAGTTACTGTACTGAAAACTGTTCCGAAATTGTTTCCTGAGAGAAATGGAATAGGAACCATTTGTAATAATGGCAAACCAGTGAGATCATTTTTGTTTTATTGTGCTAACACTTTGGTTCAAATGATAAAAATCAAAAGTAATATTGGCAGGTGCTGTCCAGCTGTACATGGCAGAAAAATGTACCATGAGCTATTGAGTATTTTAATTGGATAATACATCTTAAGGTTCACAGTATTGTCAAGTTGCCCAATGTTTCCTCTCATGGTTTATTATTACGTCTGAATCCTTTAGTATAATATGTTTTTTGTGGACATTTTAAAAACCCTGCTCTCATATTCATTATATGGCTAGGATTTTCCAGGAGAAAGTGAGGACCGCAGATGCTGGAGATCAGAGCTGAAAATGTGTTGCTGGAAAAGCGCAGCAGGTCAGGCAGCATCCAAGGAGCAGGAGAATCGACGTTTCGGGCATGAGCCTGCTCCTTGGATGCTGCCTGACCTGCTGCGCTTTTCCAGCAACACATTTTCAGCTAGGATTTCCCAGGGTTTATTTCAGTAAGGAAGGGCAGCCAACAAATGGGGAAAATTATTATTTTAACAGGTTGATCTTATTTCAAATGCAGGTGCCAGAGATGAAAGGGCAGCGTTTGCATTTGGCAGACCTGAAAATTATCAGAAAGTTTGCTTCCAATGAATTTTCTTTGGGCCAGAAAAATAATAGTGGGAATGACAATAGGTTATGGTTTTTGTTCATGTTATATTGCTTTCATTTTTTGTCACAATACCTTTTACAACCTCGTCACAACAAATATTTAGTCCTCCAGGACTTTCATCAATCATAAATTCTAACAGTTTCTTTCCTCACTGGACCCTGTCATATTTTCGAGATGCTCTGATAGCTTTCTGAGAGACAGAGGCTTTGTCAGGTTTCCAAACCTCTTGTGGCATCTATCATTGGTGACAGACTTCATATGCTTCTTTCACATTCCCTTCTTCCATTATTTGATTATCATTGTTAACTGTTTATTCTCCTTTTCATATTGAGCTCATCAGAAGATGTTGAAATGCCTAAGCAAAGAGAAGAATTGCTTTCACAATTCCAGCATTTTTTTTGCAAATCTCATACAAATTGCCTGAAGTAGAATCTCAGCAATCACAGAAGAAAGTCTGCTTGACTGCAAGGTCACCCTACATGTAACTGTGAATAATGTATTTGTGAATTGCAGGTTGACTGAGCAAAGTTTTCATTTTCTCAGGAAATATTTCAAAGAAAAACATAGGGCTGATGTAAGAATTTGAAATAGCTTAATTACAATTAATGTGATTACTTCAGTCCACATACTCCATACCTTTGGTTGTTGTCATTAAACTTTAAGTTTCCTATTTTAAATCACAGCTGCTTTCATGGTTTTCATCAAGGAAGTAATGACAACTGATTAAAAATTGGAAAATCTCTGACCTTTCATCCCAAGAGGATAACAAGTTGAAGAATGGGCTGAATCAAACATATTCTTTCCTCAAACTTCTCCAGGATATGTGGCATTCTCAACTTCAAAGGAGCAGCCTTAGTGTGTTTCTTACGGTTGTGGTCTTTAATTCAAGTTCTGAATTAGTGCAGAAATGCAAACCAAATTGCATTCTTTCATTTCAGTTTCTTCAGGAATTTAATAGAGAAAGGTTTCATGATGTTATGTTCACTGAGGTGAGGAGGCATATTCTCATGTAACGGAGTGAATGACAGTGATTTTTTTTCTCCTGTGAGAAGCAGGGGATGCTAAATCAATTAAAACGACAAAACTGAGATAGAATTTTTACTGATCAAGAGTATGGAAAGATATAGTATCTAGATGGTATAGAATAAAAGATTAATTATAGCTTTAGTCTCAGAAAAGTTATTGAGCATGTGCGAAGCAATCTATGTGGACAGATACAAGGTGACATGGAAATGGAGATTGACCACATAGGTCCCAGAAAATACTCTCCATTACTATGCCTTGTTGTTAGTTATGTTTAATAAAGTTCGTAAATGTTCACTTACATGAGTATAGACCTCATTTCACTAGATAGCAGCAACAGTGACCAGGCCAACAGAGCTACAGGCAAGTGCTAAGAGCCCTGAAATGAAACTCAGCACAAGTACGTCGCTGGGGTGAAGAATCGCCTGCCCAGTGATTCAATGCTAGAAATGGGGGAAATGCCTGAAGAGAAGCTCATCACTGACAGAAAGAAGTAAGCAACAAACTTCAAGTCCTATGTGCAAAAGATGAAATGCCTCAGCATTATTCGAAAATATTATTCAGCCAAAGTGAGTAAAACAGTATTGTCACTCAAAGAACTCATAGGCATAGGGAAGAAATTGTTTTTAAAAAAAGCAAAGAAACTAGGTGTTGTGGATATCATTAAGGAACCCACAATCAGGGACTCAGCCAGAGGGTCTTGAGTACCAAGAAAATAGCTTCACCAACAGCACAGAAGGTGAAACACAGCCCACAGCAGTCTGCAGGTGTTCCAGCAGTACAGGACATGGTAGAGCAGGATAAATTCTTCCTGTCGCATCTATCAAGCCTAATGAAAGATCTGCAAGGCAAACATTTTCTTTCAATTTTATGCATTCACAGGTTATGGGGGGCATTGCTGGTTAGGCAAGTATTTATTGTCCATTCCTCGTCAACATTGAGGTGGTGAGCTGTCTTCTTGAACCACTGCAGTCAATTTGCTGGAGGTAGACCCACAATGCCATTAGAGAAGGAATTCCAAAGGAGCTCCTTAACCCAAAAAAATATATATTTCCAAACAAGAACAGAATATGCCTTGGAGAGGACTTTACAGATGTTCCCATGGATCAGTTGCCCTTTTTGTTCCTGATCGTAGCAGTTGAGTTCAGAAGGTGTTGCCTAGAGAATCTTGGTGAACTTCTGTAGTACATTGTGTAGATGGTACACACTGCCATTGAGTGTTGGTGGTGGAGGGAGTGGGGGGCTTGTGGTCTCAATCAAGCAGGCTGCTTTGCCATGGGTGCGTAGATGTGTGCTTTTGGAGCTGTGTTCATCCAGGCTAGTGGGGAGTATTACATCACAGCACGTCAGGCAATATCCGGGGAGTAGGAAAATTGACAATTCAGGCTGGAGCCCTTCATCAGGAGTCTTGTGCTTTCCCAGCAACACACTCTCAATGCTGATCTCCAACTCACTGTCTCCTAGTATTACAGAAGAACCTCGATTATCCGAATACCAATTATCCAAAATTTGGATTTTCCGAAGGAGATCTCGAGGTCCTGGTGGAAACATTACATCAAAGACATGTTTCAACAGTGATTGTGTCTTTGTTTACAGTGATTAAACAGGCACCATCTCCAAATGGCTGACCTCCCGCCCTCTCTCTCCCCACACATTTTCCCTGAAGTTTGACAGAGGGGTGTACTCGAACCACTCCATTCCCCAGATGATCTCTCCAACATTGTCCTGCACAGGGCAAACGTGGAACCTGTCAAAACGTTGCAGTAAAAAGGTGTGTGTGTGTGCCTGTGCTCTATATTGAGACATACCCCACAAAGGCAGCAGCAGCAGTTTTGTTGTTGGTGTCCTGTCCGGCTACCCCGGAGAGGGCCTGGGGGGGGGGGGGGCGCAGTGTTGGACGGGTTAGGGGTCAGGCGGGGGCGGTGTTGGATAGGGTTAGGGGGTCGGACAGGCGGGTGGGGGGTCGGGTAGGGGCAGTGTTGGACGGGGTTGGGGGGTCGGGCGGGGGTTGGGGGGTTGGGCAGGGGGCAGTGTTGGACAGGGTTTGCGGGGGTTGGACAGGGGTTGGGGGGTTGGGCAGGGGGCAGTGTTGGACGGGGTTGGGGGGGTCAGATGGTGGTTGGGGGGTTGGGCAGGGGGTAGTGTTGGACGGGTTAGGAATGGGTGGGGAGTGGTGTTGGATATGGTTGGGGGTCAGACGGGGGTGAGGGTCAGGCAGGGGCAGTGTTGGATGGGTTTGGAGGGTCGGACGGGGGTTGGGGGTTGGGCAGGGGACAGTGTTGGACAGGGGGTTGGGGGGTTGGGCAGGGGGCAGTATTGGACGGGGTTGGGGGGTCAGGCAGGGGGCAGTATTGGGCGGGGGGTTGGGGGGTCGGGAAGGAGGCAGTGTTGAACGGGGTTGGGGGGTCAGACGGGGGTTGGGCAGGGGGCCGTGTTGGATGGGGGTTGTGGGGGCGGGCAGGCGGCAGTATTGGACGGGGTTGGGGGGTCGGGCAGGAGGCAGTGTTGGATGGGGGGTTGTGGGGGCGGGCGGGCGGCGGTGTTGGATGGGGGTTGGGCGTGGGCGGGTGACGGTGTTGGACAGGTTTGGTGGGCGGACAGAGGGCGATGTTGGACGGGGTTGAGTGACAAGCGGGGCAGTGCTGGACGGCTTCGGGGGCAGGCGGGGAGCGCGGTGTTAGACTGGATTGGGGGGCTGTGCGTGGAGTAGTGTTGGACAGGTTTGGGGGGCGGTATTGGATGGGGGTTCGGGGGTGAGGGTGGTGGTGTTGGATGGGGGTTGGGCGGGGGTGGTGTTGGACGGGGATTGGGGGCGGGTGGGGGGTGGTGTTGAACGGGGGTTGAGGGGAGGGCAGGGGGTGGTGTTAGATCGGGGTTTGGGGCGGGCGGGAGATGGAGTTGGACGGGGGTTGGGGCAGGCGGGGTGTGGTGTGGGACGGGGGTTGGGGCGGGTGGGGGGTGATGTTGGAGGGGGTTATGGGCGGGCGGGGGGTGTTGGATGGGTGTTTGGGGCCGGGCGGGAGACGGTGTTGGACGGGGTTTGGGGTGGGCGGGGTTTGGTGTAGAATGGGGGATGGGGGCGAGCGGGAGACGGTGTTGGACGGGGGTTAGGGGTTGGGCGGGAGATGGTGTTGGATGGGGGTTGGGGGGACGGCGGGAGACGGTGTTGGATGGGGGTTGGGGGCAGGTGGGGGGTGGTGTTGGATGGGGGTTGGGGCGGACGGGTGACAGCGTTGGACGGGAGTTGGGGACGGGCGGGGGCGTTGTTGGACGGGGGTTAGGGGGTGGGCAGGGGCTGATGTTGTATGGGGGTTGGGGCGTGGGCGGGGGGTGGTGTTGTACGGGGGAGGTGGGAGGGAGGGAGCAGGTGTTGGACGGGGGGTTGGGGGTGGGCGGGAGATGGTGTTGGACGGGGGTTTGGGAATTGGCAGGGGGTGGTGTTGGATGGGGGCTGGAGGGTGGGCGGGGGTGGTGTTGAACAGGGGTTGTGGCGTGGGCAGAGGGGGGTGTTAGACGTGGGTTGGGGCATGGATGGGAGACGGTGTTGAATGGGGGTTTGGGAATGGGCGGGGGGTGGTGTTGGACGGGGGTTGGGGGTTGGGCAGGAGACAGTGTTGTACGGGGGTTGGGAGCGTGCGGGAGACGGTGTTGGATGTGGGTTGGCAGGTGTGCGGGAGACGGTGTTAGACAGGGTTTGGGGGCGGGAGGGAGATGGGGGTTTGGGAGCGGGCGGGTGGTGATGTTGGACGGGGGTTGGGGGCGGGCATTGGTTGTGTTGGATGGGGGTTGGTGTGAGGGCGAGAGACGGTGTTGGACGGGGATTTGGGAGATGGCGGTGATGGTGTTGGACGGCGTTGGGGAGTGGGCGGGAGACCTTGTTGGATGGGGGATTGGGAACAGGCGGAGGTGTTGTTGGATGGGGTTGGGAGGTGGGTGGGAGACGGTGTTGGACGGGGGTTGGGGGTGGGCGGGTGACGATGTTGGACGGGGGTTGGGGGGTGGGTGGGTGACGATGTTGGACCTGGGGTTTGAGGCGGGCGGGGGGTGTTTTTGGATGGGGTTCGGGGGTGGGCAGGAGATGGTGTTGGATGGGGGTTGGGGAGTGGGCGGGAGACGGTGTTGGATGGGGGTTGGGGTGAGCGGGAGACGGTGTTGGACAGGGGTTGGGGGGTGGGTGGGTGGCGATGTTGGACCCGGGGTTTGGGGCTTGCTGGGAGTGTTTTTGGACGGGGTTGAGGGGTGGGCAGGAGATGGTGTTGGACGGGGTTTGGGAATCGGCAGGGGGTGGTGTTGGATGGGGGATGGGGGGTGGGCGGGGGTGGTGTTGGACAGGGGTTGTGGCGTGGGCAGAGGGGGGTGTTGGACATGGGTTGGGGCATGGATGGGAGACGGTGTTGAATGGGGGTTTGGGAATGGGCGGGGGGTGGTGTTGGACGGGGGTTGGGGGGTTGGCAGGAGACAGTGTTGTACGGGGGTTGGGAGCGTGCGGGAGACGGTGTTGGATGTGGGTTAGCAGGTGTGCGGGAGACGGTGTTAGACAGGGTTTGGGGGCGGGAGGGAGATGGGGGTTTGGGAGCGGGCGGGTGGTGATGTTGGACGGGGGTTGGGGGCGGGCATTGGTTGTGTTGGATGGGGGTTGGTGTGAGGGCGAGAGACGGTGTTGGACGGGGATTTGGGAGATGGCGGTGGTGGTGTTGGACGGCGTTGGGGAGTGGGCGGGAGACCGTGTTGGATGGGGGATTGGGAACAGGCGGAGGTTTTGTTGGACGGGGTTGGGAGGTGGGTGGGAGACGGTGTTGGACGGGGGTTGGGGGTGGGCGGGTGACGGTGTTGGACGGGGGTTGGGGGTGGGTGGGTGGCGATGTTGGACCTGGGGTTTGAGGCGGGTGGGGGGTGTTTTTGGATGGGGTTCAGGGGTGGGCAGGAGATGGTGTTGGATGGGGGTTGGGGAGTGGGCGGGAGACGGTGTTGGATGGGGGTTGGGGGCAGGCGGGAGATGGTGTTGGACGGTGGTTTGGGGGCAGACGGGAGACGGTGTTGGACAGGGTTTGGGGTGAGCGGGAGACGGTGTTGGACAGGGGTTGGGGGGTGGGTGGGTGGCGATGTTGGACCTAGGGTTTGGGGCTTGCGGGGGGTGTTTTTGGACGGGGTTGAGGAGTGGGCAGGAGATGGTGTTGGACGGGGGTTGGGGAGTGGGCAGGGGGGTGGTGTTGGAGGGGGTTGTGGGCAGGCGGGGGTGGTGTTGGATGGGGATTGGGGCGGACAGGTGACGGTGTTGGGTGGGGATTGGGGACGGGCAGGGGGCGTTGTTGGACGGGGGTTAGAGGGTGGGCGGGGGCTGATGTTGGACGGGGGTTGGGGAGTGGGCGGGGGGTGGTATTGTACGGGAGAGGGGGGAGGGAAGGAGACATTGTTGGACGGGGGTTGGGGGTGGGCGGGAGATGGTGTTGGACGGTGGTTTGGGAATCGGCAGGGGGTGGTGTTGGACGGGGGCTGGGGGGTGGGCGGGGGTGGTGTTGGACGAGGGTTGGGGCGTGGGCAGGGGGTGGTGTTGGACGTGGGTTGGGGTGTGGATGGGAGACGGTGTTGAATGCGGGTTTGGGAATGGGGGGGTGGTGTTGGACGGAGGTTGGGGGGTGGGCAGGAGACAGTGTTGTACGGGGGTTGGGAGCGGGCGGGAGACAGTGTTGGATGGGGGTTGGCGGGTGTACGGGAGACGGTGTTAGACAGGGTTTGGGGGCGGGAGGGAGATGGTGTTGGACGGGGGTTGGGGGCGGGCGGGAGACGGTTTTGGATGGGGGTTTGGGAGCAGGCGGGTGGTGGTGTTGGATGGGGGTTAGTGTGAGGGCGAGAGACGGTGTTGGACGGGGATTTGGGAGATGGCGGTGGTGGTGTTGGACGGCGTTGGGGAGTGGGCGGGAGACCGTGTTGGATGGGGGATTGGGAACAGGCGGAGGTGTTGTTGGACGGGGTTGGGAGGTGGGTGGGAGATGGTGTTGGATGGGGGTTGGTGGGTGGGTGGGTGGCGATGTTGGACCTGGGGTTTGAGGCGGGCGGGGGGTGTTTTTGGATGGGGTTCGGGGGTGGGCAGGAGACGGTGTTGGACTGGTGTTGGGGAGTGCGCGGGAGACGGTGTTGGATGGGGGTTGGGGGCAGACGGGAGATGGTTTTGGACGGTGGTTTGGGGGCAGACGGGAGACGGTATTGGACGGGGTTTGGGGTGAGCGGGAGACGGTGTTGGACAGGGGTTGGGTGGTGGGTGGGTGGTGATGTTGGACCCGGGGTTTGGGGCTGGCAGGGGGCGTTTTTGGACGGGGTTGTGGGGTGGGCAGGAGATGGTGTTGGACGGGGGTTGGGGAGTGGGCGGGGGGGTGGTGTTGGACGGATTGGGGCGAGCAGGTGGCGGTGATAGGCGAGGGGCGGTTTTGGGGGAGGGGTCTCGCACGCTGTGTGCTGCTGCAGTCTCCTGAACGGGGAGCGGACTTTAAAAACTCCAAGCCCCAGAGAAAAAGCATTTAATCGATTAACCGAATAATTGATTATCCGAATGAAAGAGTGCCCACCCATTTCGTTTGGATAATCGAGGTTCCCCTGTACATCACACTCTTGGTGTGTCTTGTATAGGCTGGAAAGCTTGGGGTAGTCAACGGTTGCTTTACTTGCTACAGTATTCACAGCCTCTGACTTACTCCTGTAAATTCAGTATTTATATAGCTCATCTAATTTATCTTCTGGATTTGAGTGGTGCTGGAAAAGCACATCAGTTTAGGCTGCATCCAAGGAGCAGGAAAATCGACGTTTCGGGCAAATACTCTTCATCAGGAATGAAGTTCAGTCCTGATGAAGGGCTTTTGCCTGAAATGTTGATTTTCCAGCACCACTCTAATCTAGACTCTGATCTCCAGCATCTGCAGTCCTCACTTTTGTCTAATTTAGCTTCTGGTCAATGGTAACCCCAGGATAATGATTTCTGATACACACAACACAATTAATGACAAGAAATTTAATTTTCATTTGACTACAGGAGATTTGTTTCAATACTTTAATGCTATACCAAGGTTGAGGCAAAAATATCTCAGACTATTCACTATTTAACTTTGGGCATAGGTGGCAGTAAAATTGGAAATGTAAGGTAAATGCATGCTAAATTTCACGAAAAAGAAGTTACAGAATGTCTAGATCTCATTCCGAAACACTATAATTCTTCATTAAATGGACTAAATAGGGCATGGAGTAGGTAGGAAATGATTATTTAGTTGGAAATGCCCCATCACACGACCAAATAAAAAAAAGTGCATTGATACTTTGAACATTTTTCATGCTGAAGACTCTGAAGTTGATTTGTTGAGTCCTGAAGCAGGCTGCACTAGAGAACCCCCAACACTAGGAGCATTGGAGGATAGTACAGATCTCACATTTCCCCCAAAGCAGAGACTTCAGGGCAGGATAAAAAAAAGAAGCTGAAAGATGACCATCCACCTGAGGACAATCCAAACCCTATTTTATTCTCCTAGGCCCAACTGACAAAACTGAAGCTGCCAGCCCTGATGTTAATTTACTAGAAGTAGAGGTTTTTGATCTTCCTATATTCTGTATATAGTTCAGAGCTTGCAAGTCCTCTGCTGTCTCTTATGAAGAGAATTATCACTTTGTTGAAGACAGTAACCAAGAAATAAAATTCAATACTTGTCCCAATGTCCCCACTAAGGAACAGTACCAGTACAAGCAACCACTATTCCTCTCTGTAACAAAGGACACAGCAACATAAAAGAACAGAAATGCAATTGTATTCTAAATTCCCAGCTGCTTTCAGTTATACACACATATAGCCAAATAATCCTTGTTACATATAGCCAAAATATTGGCAGAGTCCAGGAATCGTGTAAAGGTAAAATATCTGCCAGTTTTGTAAGTTAAATACACTGAACAACCAGAGGATCTTGGAAGCACTAACACTTAATAGATTAATAGCTCAAGAAGAGTTACAACCACAAATAAAATCGAACATTCAATGATTGTTAATCTACAAAACAGCCAGTTGAAATCTGCAACTGGATCTCATCAGCACACAAAAATCCTTTTGCAAACCAAGCAAAAGCCCAAACTCAGTCTTTTAGAACTGCAGAGCACCTTAGGCAACCTTAAAATTGAGCAGACAAAGGAGTTCAAGCATTTTTTTTAGATTACTTACAGTGTGGAAACAGGCCCTTCGGCCCAACAAGTTCACACCGACCCGCCGAAGCGCAACCCACCCATTCCCCTACACCTATCCCTTCACCTAACACTACGGGCAATTTAGCATGGCCAATTCACCCGGATGAAACCCACGCAGACACGAGGAGAATGTGCGAACTCCACATGTGCATATCCAAATTGAATCAACGTGGCATAATCAATCTCAAAGAGATTGCTGACCTAAAAACTCTTAACAGTGACACGAATAGACACAAACCTTGGAGACTGAAAAAGAAGAGACTATAGAAGATGTCAAAAAACCCTACATAGACAACTAATGTTCTTATGCAGTTGACACATTTATGGCTAAAGAATCTTTTCCACAGAAATAGTCAGAGGTTGAGGATCACTATGAATGATTACCCAAGGAAAGCTTTCTGCTACAATTAATGAGAGGTGATTAACAGGTTTGAAAAATACGCTCTTGCAAAAAAGAACAAAAATCTTTTCTTCAGTTTTCAGAAGACTGTCATGAAGAAAGAAGTCCTTATTAATGATAATGGACACCTGCAGAATCAGGATGGCATTTTAAAAAGCTCTGAATTAAGACAATTTGCCACCCAGCTTGCAGGCAACACTGCTAAACAGGAGCTTCGTAAATATCATGGTCCATGTTACTTCCTCAATGATGATGCATTTCTACTTTCTGATGGAGGTCCAGAAACATTCTTGTTTTCAATAAAGCTTCCATCTCATTCCACATTTATTTTCATCCTCACAGCCACTGCTAAGTGAGCTTGAACCTTTCATCTGTCTTGGAGAACTGAGACCATTGTTGGAAATTAATGCCTCAAACTAAAGTAACTTGCAAGGATGGTAGCGAGTGGGAGCAATGAGTTAAAAGTTCAGAATGTTACTGATTAAAAGGGTGTCTTCAGAGCATTTGATGGGAGACGTAGTGTAAAGAGTTAATTATAACTTCTGTTTAAGAATAGCTACTGACTCTGCATGAAAGGAGCTATGTTATTTGGATGTTAGATCACATTGAAATCGGGCCTATGTCTTTGGGTTCCAGGAAATACCCTTTCTTACATGCCTTGCATATATTTATATTTAAGAAAGTTTATAAATTTGCATGCCCAAGAGTACAGACCTTGTCTTACTACAGATGGGTGGATGGAGTTAGGACACAGATTAGCCATCTCATTGAATAATGAAACAGGTTTGTGGGACTGAATGGTCTACTTTGGTTCCTGCTTTCGTGTGCAACAAACTGCTGACTACAGCAGGGCTAGCAGATTTAATTTAAAAAAATTCAAAATGAAAATGCAGCATCTCTCTACTCAGCCTGAAGTAGAGGATTAGAGATTCTCAGCACTCCTTAAACTTATAAGTTGCTCCAATAAAATGTAATGCATTTCTCTGAATTGATATGGGTACTTTGAAAGGATTGGATTGTAATATACATTGACCTGGCCACTCAAACACAGACGTTTTGGTAAAGCACTGTTTATTTTGAAGGTTTGGTGTGGTCCCTCACAAATGCGCAGCAAAAGAAAACTAGCAGGTGGAAAATCTACTATGTATTCATGTGGTAGAATTGCTTTCAACTTGCTGAAGACATCTGCAAAGCAATGGGGCAGCTTTTCAATTTCCTTACATGTCATGTGCTTGTTGATGTAAACTTTGCAACTAGTGCTGAAATACTATTCCTCTTAAATTGCTACAATTGCCTGACAAAGCAAGTATCCAAGTGATTTGGTGCATGATGTGAACATGCACAACACAATGTGTGCAGAATGTCTATTTGGACATTACTGTTTCAAACCTTCAACATCTGACCTTCAACATCAAACCTTCCCACATCTGATGTGGAACACATTTGTTCATAACAGCCCAGAATAATAGTGGATCAGCAGTGGGCACCACAGTGCTCACTCCAGAATTGCTGTGCTCAAACGTGCAGTTGGCTGGAAACTTTCTTTCTGATGCTTCTTTCTTCATTCAAGAATGGAACTAAAGAAGAATCCACTCGCAAAATGTGTTGATAGTCACATGATCATTTTATGGAGCGACATGACAGTGTAATGAAATGCAAATTAGATTGGGGTTTACATCGCTGGGCTTGTGGGCGGCACGGTGGCACAGTGGTTAGCACTGCTGCCTCACAGCGCCTGAGACCCGGGTTCAATTCCCGCCTCAGGCGACTGACTGTGTGGAGTTTGCACGTTCTCCCCGTGTCTGCGTGGGTTTCCTCCGGGTGCTCCGGTTTCCTCCCACAGTCCAAAAGATGTGCAGGGTCAGGTGAATTGGCCATGCTAAATTGCCCGTAGTGTTAGGTAAGGGATAAATGTAGGGGTATGGGTGGGTTTCGCTTCGGCGGGTCGGTGTGGACTTGTTGGGCCGAAGGGCCTGTTTCTACACTGTAATGTAATCTAATCTAATGACAAATGGATCAAGGTTTCTGCCTGCTGCCATCTACTCCTCGTTGGAACTTACCAAGGAAATTCCTAAAAATCAAACAACACCAGGTTATAGTTCAACTAGCTGGTTCTTCCAAATAAACCTGGTGTTGTGTGATTTTTAATTTTGTCCACGCCAGTCGAACACCCACTCTTTCAAATTAAGGAAATAGTGACTGTCTTCACTCCCACCTCAGGTACTCTGTCTTTAACTCACATCACGCAAAATTATGGAAAATGTTAAGCACCAAAGCAGACCATTGACACAACTATTTTGGTTCAACATACACACTCCCCTCAAGTATCTTCCTGTTCTATCTGCTTCAAGTCAGTTGTGGAGTATTTATTTTGTTACCTTCTTTAGTGAGAAAACGAATTCCTTAATGCATCTACAAATTATTTGCCATTATATGTGAGTTTATTTTGCTTATCTCTTATTGACCACATCCATGCTTTAATTTTCCTTTTGCTGTTCGTGTGTTGATAGAACACTTCATTGTTTCTTTTTATTTTCCTATATTTTGTAATTCCACTTTGCTTTCCTGATAAACTTGTAATTTTTCTCCCGGGTTCCTCACATTCCCTTTATCCTACTCACCTTTACTCCTTGTTATATTTCCTTTCTCTTTAGATTCAATTTTCTCTTTTATTCTTCATTCATCTATGGTGCCTCATAATTAGCTTATTTAATTTTGGTTTTTAGTTCAAAACATTTCTCGAGACCTACTTCTCTAATGTATGTGACCTATCACCGTTTTTCAGTATTTTGTCCAAGCTTCCTTTCATTCAGTCCTTGCTTTCTCTTCACTAGAGCATTTCTAATCAATTACTTTAGACTTTATTTTATTTAGACCATTTCCATTCCTAATGTCGAATATTACTGTATCAAACAACTAATAAGATGCCCAAAGATTCTTCCTTCCAGTATCACTTTTGATTTGTTGCTGTTTGCAAGATCCAACTATGATTCCCTTATTATATTCTATAAACTGATGGCCAAGAATGTTCTATATGCCCAAAAAAAAACCCCTCAATTTCTCTTTCCGGTTTTGTTTTTTCTTCCTGCTGGTTTATAATTGTGTCTTCCCTAATTTTCCATAATTATTATTTCACATTATTGTTGTGATCTTTACTATTACAGGTATTTTAGTCCGAAACTTTCATTCCCTTCAGGCATCCAGTTCCTTGATATGAAACTGGATCCTGTCTGGATCCTAGACAAAGTCTTGAATACTCCATACTGCTGCACTAACAGTTTAAATTGCTTTCACTTATTGATTCACTCTCTTTGTTTTTCAGTCATTCTATTAGTGTTATATTCTATGACTTTATCCAACCTCTGACAATCATTCTTATTCCTTCTTTCAGTTTGGTTTTTACTCATTTTACCAGGTCTTTTTATTAGTGTCATCTTAATTCTCTCATTTCTAACAATTCTCCCAGCCGACCTTTTGTGTCTCGCCATGTCATTAGTTTAATGTCTTCTTTACAGTCCTGGTTATCCTTTCTCATTGAATCTTGTTACCAGCCCAGTTCAGGTATGACCCATCCTAGTGAGACAGATCCTTTCTATCCCAGTGCTGGCATCAGTCATATGAAATAGCAACTCTCTTTCCCATACCAATCTTCCCAACATATGATTCATCTTCACTCCTGGTTCATGATAAGATTCTTCAAATAAGATTTTTCAATATTCTATCTGGGATTAACCAGTGACAGAGAAAACTAAAAGATGAATTACTAAAAGAAAGAAAAAGGAAGGCCTTAAAAAAATGAAGCAACATGGATCCAAAACATGATTTCGAGAAGTATGTCCCAGCTCCAGACAATAATAGAACATTAAAGTGCTTTCTCAGCAGCAACCACTTCGTACAAACTGACAAAGCTGTCATTGTTACTATGTTGGAAAAGCTGGCAGAATGTTGCTGACAGCAATTATTATTAATGGTATAATTTTAGGAGGCTTAAAACAGCATCATATATTCTCTGTGAGAACAGACTCGGCCATTCAAATCCTCCACTGGATTATTGAGCTCATTAGCAAATGGATGTGAAACTTCCTCACTCAATTTCTCAATACCCCTGTGACCGTTCCACATTGACACAATAGATCTGAAAGCTTGGCTTAAATCTTCAAGTGTTAGCAACGTCAGAGACCGAACATTAGTTGGGAGATACATGTCAGGACCTTCAGAAGTCTTGACGCACTGGATTGACATTGTTCAGAAGACTTACACTTGCTATTCCACTAACTGGGACCCTCCCCAAATATCTCCAACCCTGAGCTCAGTATTAGAAACCTGGGATGAATATGTAAGACTTATCTGGATGCAGACCCTAGAAATGTTAGAATCATAGAACTCTACAGTGTGGAAGCAGGTCATTCGGCCCAAGAAGTGTAGACTGACCGTCCAAAGAACATCTCACCCAGATTCACCCCCTTCCCCTGACCCCATAACCCAGCATTTCCCATTGCTAATCCACCTAGCCTGCACATCTTTGCACTGTGGGATGAGATCAGGGCATCTGGAGAAAACCTACACAGACATGGGAGGCACACAATCACCCAAGGTTGGAATCGAACCCAAGTCCCTAATGCTGTGAGGCAACAGTGATCCACTGTACCACCACATTATGATGATTAATCCAACTCGTGATAAACCATAGTAACTGATCTGAGCACCAGAACAGAACATCCCTTTAACTAATACTTTTCTCTGACTTATATATCCTAACCACCTTCCCCACTCTATCATTCCACATCATTACTTCAGTCACTCACCCACCTCAGATACTCACCCACTCATTGAAAAAACATCACTGGCTAAGCCATCATTTACTGCCTTAATTGCTCAGAGGGTAGTTAGGTTTCAGCCACATTGCTTTGATCTGATGTCACAGGTGGTCAGACCAGGTAAGACTGACAGATTTCCTTCCTCAAAAGGCATTAGTGAAGTAATTTTCTTATGACACATGCTTGAAGTTTAGATGTTGCCTTTAGGCTAGCTTTTAATTCCAGATTTTCTTTGAAAGAAAAATTCTAATGTCATCACAGTGGGATTCAAGCCTATGTCACTAGAATATTAGCAAGGCTTTCTGGACCATCATGCCGTTGCCTCCTCTTACTGAAAAGACTTGGGCTTTTAATATTTAACTGAAGGTGACAGCTGCTACCATAATGAGGAAGGGTGGCCTGTATTCATCCATCTTTTCTTGTGCCTCACCGTCTTCCCCACAAATGTTTGCACTAGTCCTTCGATGCTGCAACCAAGATTGTTAATCCCAGTTGAAGAATCGCGAAAGGATCAATTTGAAATCTGGGATTAAGAGTCTAATGATGACAATGAAACTATTGCCAATTGTCAGAAAGATCCATCTGGTTTACTAATGTCATTTAGGAAAGGAAACTGTCATCCTGACCTTGTCTAGCCTACATATGACTCCAGATCCACTGATCTGCTCTGAATGATTAGGGATGAAATAAATGCTGTTTAGGCCAGAGACACTGTCACCCCGTGAATTAAAAGAATTTAAAATTGCAGAAATCCTCATAAGCTGTGTGGATGCATCCAACATCATTTTAGTACTGGAGATCTGGACCAATCACATAGAGTCATAGAGATGTGCAGCACGGAAACAGACCCTTCAGTCCAACTTGTCCATACCGACCAGATATCCTAACCTAATCTAGTCCCATTTGCCAGCACTTGGTCCATAACCCTCTAAACCCTTCCTATTCATATACCCATCCAGATGCCTTTAAATGCTGTAATTGTACCAGCCTCCACCACTTCCTCTGGCAGCTTATTCCATACACACATCACTCTCTTCATGAAAAAGTTATCCCTTAGGTACCTTTTCTATCTTTCCCCTCCCACCCTAAACCTATGCCTTCTAGTTCGGGACACCCCCACCTCCCACTTGTCTATTTATGGTATCCATGCCCCTCATGATTTTAGAAACCTCTATAAGGTCACCCCTCAGCCTCCGATGCTCCAGGGAAAACATCCCCAGCATATTCAGCCTCTTCCTATAGGTCAAATACTCCAACTCTGGCAACATGCTTGTAAATCGTTTCTGAACCCTTTCAAGTTTCACAACATTCTCTCTTTGGGACGGAGACCAGAATTGCATGCAATATACCAAAAGTGGCCTAACCAATGTCATGTACAGCTGCAACATGACCTCCCAACTCCTGTATTTAGTACTCTGACCAATAAAGGAAAGCCTACCAAATGCCTTCTTCACTATTCTATCTACCTACGACTCTACTTTGAAGGAGCTATGAACCTAAAACTCCAAGGTCTCTTTGTTCTGCAACATACCTCAAGACATTCCCATTAAGTGTATAAGTCCTGCCCAGATTTGTCTTTCCAAAATGCAGCATCGTCCATCTGGGTGCTACAGCCCTCTCATTGAAGTCACTTTCTCATTTGAGCACTAACTTTCAATAGCTTTCATACTGAAGCTACTTCATTCATTTCCCCACCAATTATTTCCCTATTCATGTTCTCTTTCACTTCCCCTCATTTTGGAACCATTTCCCTCACAGTTGCCAGTATTTTTGAACTCCCATTATTTAAAAGGCAATTCAATGTGAAAGATAACCACCCTTATCCACCCTGAAGTTTATTTTTAAAACGTTCCATTGAAATCAAGTTGCTTTGTACTAAAATGCCTCATATTACCAAGCATGTGCATTTCTTTCCTTTGGTCAGTCATAATTGACTTCACATTCTAGTCCCGATAAAGGATTTTACCCCAAATACTGAGCTACATCTTTTTCTTTCCAAATCATGATTCAGTCACTGTATGTTTGATTTCCAAATTCAATGCCTAGCTAAGGTTGAAAGGCAATGCAATAAGTTGTACAAGAACAGGAGGTTATATAGAACAAATGAAACAGATTAAGATTCTCTGATTGAATCTTGCTTAAAAGAAAAATATTATTTCCAAGAATGGCAGAATCTTACGGCTTTATTCAGTCCATCATGCCTCTGTTGGTACTGGAGAAGAGCTATGCAATTAACTTCCCTGTTCCTTCCTATGGGTCTATGTTTTCTTTTCTTTTCAAATTAACATCCCCTTTGGAATTGACACTGAACCAGCCTCCATAATCTGTTTTAGTGTGTGCCTACTCAACCTGCTGCAGAGCAATGTTTCCTCAGTTTTTGCCCATTTTTCTGAAATCCATGACCTCTAGTTAACTCTGTTTTCATTTCCTTTTGCTGGTTAAATCTAAGCCAAGTCTCAGAGAACAAACATATTAAAACTTCCATTGTGACCTAACTCACATGATCTACATGGTGTGACTTGCAGTGCTTGCTGCCAATTTGCCATTTTGACATTAAAATTAGGCTTTTGTGTGAATACAGCTAAAGTTGCATTTAGAGCTGTTAATTAAACGCAGTGGGATGCATTGGTATTCAAGTAATAAATCACCATCTAAGTCAGTAATTAAAGGCGGTCGACACTAATATTTTGCACCACCTTTAGAGGGCTTAACATATGTTCCATTAAAGAACAGGTGAAGTAGGTTTGAAGCTTTTCTCCAGGTGAGAAATGGGTCATCAGGATTCTGCAGAACATGCATCTGATTTTAATTTAAACAGTGAGTGGGAAGAAATGGGAGTGGAGCCCATAATGTAGCTAACTTGAGTACTGAACTTCAGTGGTCAAACAGGTACCATCTGTTTATTTCCATTGCTGAAAGTTAAGAAATTGAGTAAAACCAACAGCTGAGATGGAGAGAGAAAAGACTTTCTCTCCTTATAGTACTGCCATTGAGCTTCAGTTAACAATTGTCATCATACTATAGCACTGGGACAATGAAGTACTGGGTTGCTCTCAGCAGAACCAACTGGCAACAGCGGGGATCTTTGAGGGCTGGGCACTTTTGGATGTGACCTTTGCACATTTAAGCATCTACCACAAGAGACAGTTGGCTGTTTGGCTGAGCAGTCTCACCCACTTTGCAGGATATTGTCCATTAGATTAGGAGGAGCAGGAAGATGTTGATAAATTATTCCTGCAACTTTTAGGAAATTATCCCTATGGAAATGTTAAATCTGGCCCAAATTAATGAAGGTACTTTAAGTTTTCCACTTTTACTCCTGACTCCTGCAGGTCAGTCAGCGGCAAGTTGGAGATTGAGGGGGCTCAGATAGAAGAGAAGGAGGGTGGCTTTTGACAGCTACCAAATTCCAATGTCAGGTCGCTTGAAGGGAGCAGGGTGCCAGAGAGATAGGAATTACTCACTGAATGTCCACAGACAAATCTTGGGAACCAGGAAAACCACAGTGACACGAAGGTGGACTCAGCAATAATTGGCTTTGCAAGGCTTGTTTGCGAGCTTAGTTGGCATCCATTGCCAGCAGGCAGTATTTGTGTCGCAGGACATTCATGTACCTATTGTGGCTGGACGGGCTACTCAAAATGATGAAGTTATGATGGATTTGTGAAAAATAGACAATAAACGAGGCATTCTTTGAAATTGAGACAACCCTTGACCAAAGTGACTGTTATTAAACATGCTGCAGAATACAGACAGATTGCAGCTACAGACAGACAGTATGTAATTGACCCAGCAGCTGCAGATCATATAAAACTGAGGAAACTCCATTATCCGGCATTTGATTACCCAAATATCAGGTTATCCAACATGATTACAATGTCCCGATGCTCAGCTAAATTATATCATTTGGCATTCAATTATCCGGAATTCGATTAACCGAACTAAATACTGCCCGCCCATGTCCTTCGGATAATTGAGGTTGCTCTGTATACACTTGAATTTGAACCGAATAGAATCAACCTGAATGCCATCCCCAGGACAATCGGAAGCTCAGGTTGTTTGCCAGACACAAAGGAGCCTCACACCCTTATTTGGAGAGGGCTACCTGACCTATGTGCACCTAACACCTCCAGGAATGGATGCCCAAGGACCTCCCTGCCATTGATACGTCAAAGCCTGCTTGGGTCTGATCAATAGGGGTGATTGAGCCCTGATCGATCTACTGTTGCACACTAAAGACTCTCTCAAAAGGGTTGGAACAACTACTAAGTATAAGAATCGCTGCAACACCATCCTCAGGGCAGTAACTGGAGGTCAACCACTGTGAAGAGAAAACACCCCTGGGACCACCACATGGATCAAGGCCAAGATCTAGTGTGATGGTATACGATCATCCAGAGTTAAGTTAAAGCACAAGATAGTTAATTAGATTTATAGTATAAATCGTTAGTTTATAGTGTATGTTGTTGTTATAGTATTAATGGTGATAAATAAATAAATACTGTTGTTTACTATTATTAAGAGTTGACTGGCACTTTCTTTGCTAGATTTTATTTTGCGTATTTTTCCCCCGCACCCATGTAGTTTCTTTGCTCAATATAAGAGTTAAAACACATTGTGTGGCAGGTGCAAATAATCTACCCACATCAAAGCAGATGCAATTGCTTTGTTGCGAATTAGAAGCAGATATTCCTGCTTGGTTTTCCAAATCACCCGTCACCATGCCCACTCTGAAGGATTCCATTAGTTCCTAGCCCTCTGGTCAATATTTTTAATCCTGTTCTGGAGTAAACTGGGACTTGAACCTTCCTGGCTTAAAGGTGAGGACACTACCACTTGCATCACAAGCACCCAAGTCCTCATCAAGTATTAAGAAAGTGAGCTTTGCATGATTTCGAACTTGAACCTGTTAATGAATTGTCACCCTGTAACTGGATTAGACCAATACAAATTTAATAAATATGTCAGTGACAAATGATCAAAACCTGAATGTAACCAAGCTACAGGAGGAACTGATGATTGCTGTTTATTAAGAGCAACCATAAGTAAAGATTACACCCACTAATTCACTTAATAGTAAATTAATTTCAGTACACTGTAAAGTAATTTGGAAGTTTACAAACAAAATCATTGAGATATATATCAAGGTTTCAAATTCAAATATATGGACCTTGAATTATATTTGAAGATGTGTAGAAAACTAAACCAACATCTATATTTGTTGAGCATTTAAACATTAGATATATTATTTGCTCGATGTGATTTACGCATCCCATTATTCTGATCCACTACTCAGTTTGGAAAAAAAGTCACAATGAATTAAAATTATAACAGGTAACTCAGTATTGAATATTCTAATCCACAAGGAATAACAATCCATGTCAAAACGTTCTCACCAATTAACCTCTTATTTGTACAATGACTCTAACCCATCTTGGATTTATCTCTCTGCAGAGAGCGAGTCAGAATATGGGACAACATTTCCTTGTTCATGATTCTCAGTGAGAAAGAAAACAGTATGAAGGTCACTTATATCTTTGCTATTCTAGTGTTGAACTGAGGGATGGAATGATCACCCCATTTTATGGCTGCCCTCATTGTCATTTCTCGATCAGGTAAGTTGAATAATGGTCCAGTTACCAGCTCTGCCAGTTACTAACCCAAGCAAGGAAGGTGAAATTACCCCGAAAGGAAAGTCAATGCTGAGAATGTGGCATTGAGGAGCCCTGGGGAAATTGAAGCTAATCATTTCATGCTTGGCACTGCTCTGAACATTCATACATCTCATCATACAAGTCAAAAACACGAAAATGATCAGAACAAAAATAAACCCAGTCCTTCCTAACTCCAAAGTCATGCCTGGAATTAATGAGGTTAATACAAACAGGGTTGTGATTGCTGTGAAAACATGAAAGCCAGGCAGCACACCATAATTACTCAACTGCTGATCATGACCTAATCCTCTGGTATTGTTGCCCCATCAAAACTGTGATCTTGGCTTTTTGCTCTAGACCTGTTGTCTGAGCTGCAAACTATTAATTTCTGATGCCTTCTCTGCTCCTGGGCCATATTCTATTCATCTTCCATCATTGTATGTCCAAGAATGTGCAATACATCAAGCGACTGGTCCAAACACCAAGAATACCATTCATTTCACATCATTACATTATGTATGCCAGCATTTACAGCTCCTCTTTCAATTGAAATTCAGCTCGCATTGAGCATCTGACATGGGGTGCAGACTGAAATTATCTCGTTGGCCAGCTGAGTGGAAGTTTTTACAGCGAAGTGCAAGGACAATTTCTGTGAGGTCAGGAGTGCATACTGATTAATTAATCTTCACCAAATAGGATCAATGAAGAGCCTCCACAAACTCATTCTGTGTGGCAAGCTTGCTGTGTCAATGATGAGGCCCAATAATTAAAATGGACATGGCTGTTCATGAGACCTTCCAAACAATTCCATGGATTCTACCAGCTGAACAACAATGTTTCCAACAATTACATTGTCCTGTATAAATGGTATCTATGTAATGGATGAGGCTTTGGTACCACCAGATTTATAACACAGCACTCTTGCACACCCTTAAAAAACTCTTAACCCTTACTTCTCTGGAACAGCAATAAGAGTGGGATGCTAGTGGACTGTATTATTCCCCCCTCCAACTCCATTTTGATTTAATCCCTCCCTTCCCCTTCACTGCTTGATCATGCAGTATTGCCCTTTGAGAAGGGCACTGCTTGCCCCTGGCCACCTGGTGTTTCCTTTCTTCCTGGTGGTGGAACATAAATAATGATTTACACACTTGTTGTTCTTCACCGTGTCTGACACCTGCACACACACAACAAAAAAACAACAAAAAGAAGAGTGGGATGCTAATCAGAATATCTGTTGAGCAGAATGTCATAGGGGCCTGAGAGGCCTGAGCTGTGACGAGATTTGTGATAGGCTTTGAAAAGAACAGGAGCATTGTGTGGCATTTTACATTGTTTTACCAAATAACGATTCAGAATTCTCGCTAGACAGTATGAGTTGCCAAATAACAGGGATTATAGCTTGCTAAGTGCCTTATTAATGGCACAAGTCACCTCAGTAATATTCAGCCTCCCTCCTTATGAAACAAACCAAACAGGCTGGAAATTAAGGGGGGTAGCTGGTGACATCAGCTCACCGCTAGCTGCAGGAAGCCCTGTTGGTGCTCAGGGCATCATCCATGGGCACCAGTTGCACGTGTCCCTCTTATCACTGGCAGCGGCATCTGACATTAGCCAACCTCTTGCAACCCTCATGGCATCTCTCTGATATACGTGTATGACACTTAGGGATCACAGATTTGCATCTCAGAACACACCAGCAATTAGCATTGGGAGGTTACAGAAAGAGCATCTTGTGCCCAGGGATAGGCCCCAAGCTCACTGGCTGGACCAGGATGCTCACTTGTTCTCTGAGAACTCAGTTGTTTAGCACATATCTGCGTGCTCACAGTGTCCATGCCTTTCCTCACCATTCCCATCAGCACAGTTATTCAACCCAGCAGCATACTCTGCTGGTCAGCAGTCCTCAGCGAAGCAGGTGCACATCTTACATGCAACAATATGCTACGTCAATCTCACACCTTTAGGTTAGTTCTAGGCTCATGTCCATGAGTTGACTGAGGACCTGAGAAGGTGTGAAGTCTATGGTTTTCACAGGAAGGGGAGCCAAGAAGGGGCAAATACTGTGAGCACACTGAGCAGATGGTGTGTATGCCTCCACTGGTGAAGGAGGGAGCTGTAAGATTCACTGATATGAGGTCCTTAAAATGGTAAGAACATTACACACAGACCCATGCACTGATCAGACCCTCACTGTTCAGGTGAAAAAGCTGAAGAGTCCTTCATCCTGGAGGTCTTATGCATTGGATCTCTGATTGCCATGTATCTTCTTGCTTTAGGCATTGCTGAGCACCTCATTCACACCAACATTTTAAAACTTAGCTGTCTGCTATTCCTGTTCCTCTCTGTGCTGTGGACACACTCCCTGATTGCTAACAGCACAGGATCCCCTCCTGCTTGAAGTTGAACAGGTTCCTGATCTCCGGCAGTCCTCTGAGTGCCAGTGATGTGAGGAATTCCTTCAGTTCGGCCAGTAATGGAGCTGCCATAATGAGGTATTCACCAGCGTAGGCTCCCTAACATTCATGTTTCCATAGCAACGTCAGTATCTGGGCTGGTGGAGGTGTAAAAGATGGCCTTGCCGATGTTATGTCTAAGTCTCTTGGTACTGTCGGTCCTCAAAGATCGAGTATGTGGCTCCTAGGGGATCCGGGCATTTCACCATGGAGGTGGTGGAGATACTGGCATCACCTGCAAGGCAAAAGAATGAGAATGTGTTGAATCTAGTGGTTAGACATAGTGTGCCATAGATGAGATTGACAGTGGGGTTCCTGTGAGAGCTGCAGTTAAATGGATTGCGATACTGAGTTAATTGGCATGACATGGATGCCATGGGCATTCCCACAGAAGCAGTTCCAATCTCACCATAATAACTGAGGAATCAAACATTGGGTAACCCTCCATCTGGGCGGGCTTTCTTTGTGCTATTGTTGGCTGTCTCCTCCTGGAATGAGAAAAAGGGAGAGATTAAGAATGGTGAAAGTGGGTGGCACAGCTATTAGTGCCAGTGCAGGTGGTCACAAGATGGTGATGTACCCCAGAAATGGGAGTAATGCAGGAGCCATGCAGAATTAGTGGTTTTGGCAGGTATGAGCAAGTGAGGGAAGATGCTTCTGGCAATAGTGAGAACTGATAGAGCACTGAGAGTTTGATGCATTAGCAGAGATGGTGTGAGGTAGCAGAGAGAAGAGTGTGACACATAACTTGCCCAAATGGAGAAGATCATTGACATTCTTCCTATGCTGCTGACATTTTCTCCACAGAGAGAGAGAGAGAGAGAGAGAGAGAGATGGCACTGATATTGTCAGGACCTGGTGAAAACAACAAATGCCGGAGATCACAGAAGATCTTTGTTGTTTTCAGTACAGATTCCAGCACCTGCAGTAACTTGGCCCTCCCAGAACCTTGTGTCATGGATTCCTCTCTTGTCCTCTGGAAGGTGAACTTCTCTCCTATACAACGCCCATTTAACCAGGACTTTCAGGTTCCTGTCAGAGAATCATGGCACCATTTTCTCCTCCTTCAATATATTCAAATTCTGTCTGCGACTAAACAAACTAACTTTGGATTGCCAGTGCTGACCCAGGTGCACAACAGCTTATTAAATGGAACACGGCACAAGGGATGCTGGTGTTTCACCAGGTATCTGATGTATACTGAGTTGTTTTGGAAATGGTGCATGGTTAAGTGGGGATAGAATCAGATGTGAGGGAGCTGTAGAGGTGGTAGAAGTACTTTGTGAGGCAAGTTTGGTAATGTAATGTGAGAAATCTCTCTAGACCTCACAGACAAATCCATCCATTGGGAAGTGATGGTCTAGTGATATTATCGCTAGACTATTAACCCAAAACCCAGGTAATATTCTGGGTTCGACTCCTGTATTGGCAGATGATGGAATTTGAAATCAATAATCAAAAAGGAAATCTGGAATTAGGAGACTGATGATGATGGTGAAACTGCAGCTGATTGTCAGGGAAAAAAAAAGCCTACCAGGTTCACTAATGTCCGTGAGGGCAAGAAAGTGACAACCTCACCTGATCTGGCCTACTTGTCACTCCAGACCCACAGCAATGTGATTGACTTTTAACTGCCTCTGGGCAATTAGGGATGGGCAATGAATGTTGGTCTAGCTGGTGATGCCTGCATTGTTGGAATGAATATAAAATCCGAGATGCAACTTGCACTTAACCAATAAAATGTAAGATTCATCCCATAGGCTGTATTGACAGAATGCACTGTTCATACCTTTGAAGATCTGAATTCCTTTAGTATTGAATTTAAAACACTCAGCTTCCAAGCAGTCAAATCAATGGGTTAAAATATAGCCACTTGGACAATGAGCAAACAATCTCCATTTCAAGAAAAATAACACAATATGATTGAATAAGCTACATAGAAGCATCCATTTTTTTTATGAGGTCTGTATCTGCGGAGCAGCTTAGGTGATGTAAACATATTATGCAGCCATTAGATAATGTTAATGTTTTTGAGGATTCTTAATGAGCCTTGAACACATATTGCTGATGCTCTGAGAGCTTTCACAGTAATTATCACTCAGTGAGAAAAGTGAAATATTTTGTCTAGCTTTGGTGGAGTGGTTGACACTTTAACTCCAGCCAGAATACATAAACCACGTAACACAAAGTGGTGACTATTCCGATTCCTAGACTTGATTGCCTGGTATTTCTGTGGCAAAATTTTACTTATCACTTTCAGATCAAGCTTGAGATGTTGCCCAGGTTGTGCTTCAGTGTCTGATGTTTTCAGAATGGTGCAAATCTTTAGCAGACATCCCTAATTCTGACCTTATGACGAGGAAGGGTCATTGATGAAGCAGCTAAAGATGGTTAGGCCTAGAACACTACCAAGCCCTCCGTTTCCTTGTCTGACACAATCCCAACCAATATCCTTCTACAGACACCCTCATCTGCCTGGATGAACTGATCCTCATCCTCAATAACCTCTCCTTCCAATTCTCCCATTTCCTCCAAATCAAAGGGGTAGCCATGGGCACTCGCATGGGCCCCAGCTACACCTGTCTCTTTGTCGGGTATATGGAACAGTCCATCTTCCGCAGCTACACTGGCACCAACCCCACCTTTTCCTCCGCTACATCGATGACTGTATTATTGCCACCTCATGTTCCCAGTGAGGAAGTCAAACAGTTCATTAACTTCACTAACACCTTTAACCCCAACCTTAAATACACCTGGACCATCTCAGACACCTCCCTCCCCTTCCTGGACCTCTCCATCTCCATCTCTGGTGACCGATTAACCATGGACATCTACTACAAACGCATGGACTCCCACAGCTACCTAGACTATACCTCCTCTCACCCTACCTCCTGTAAAAATGTCATCCCTTATTCCCGATTCCTCTGCCTCTGCTGCATTTGTTCCCAGGAGGATCAAATCCAGCATAGAAAATTCCAGATGGCCTTCTTCTGCAAAAACTGCAATTTCCCTTCCCACGTGGTCGACAATGCCCTCCAGTTCAACTTCTCCACTTTCCGCATCTCCGCCCTTAAACTCACCCCTCCCAATGCAACAAGGACAGAATCCCCCCCCCCCCGGTTCTCACCTTCCACCCCACCAACCTCATATACATCACATCATCGTGCACCACATCCACCACCTACAAACAGACCTCACTCCTTGGAATATATTTCCATCCCAACCCTTGCCACCATTCTGGAGAGACCATTCCCTCCTCGACCTTGTAGAGATTCAAAAAATAATGAGGGGCATGGATAGGATAAATAGACAAAGTCTCTTCCCTGGGGTGGGGGAGTCCAGAACTAGAGGGCATAGGTTTAGGGTGAGAGGGGGAAAATTTAAAAGGGCCGTAAGGGGAAACTTTTTTAAGCGGAGGATATAGTGTGTATAGAATGAACTGCCAGACGTGGTGGCGTAGACTGGTACAATTACAACATTTAAAAGGCATCTGGATGGGTATATGAATAGGAAGGGTTTAGAGGGAAATGGTCCAAATGCTGGCAAATAGGTCTAGATTTATCTAGGATACCTGGTCAGCATGGACGAGTTGGACTGAAGGGTCTGTTTTCATGCTGTATATCTCTATGACTCTATAACGCTGTAACTGAGTGGCTTGGCTAGACCACTTTCGAGGGTGTATGAGTGTCAACCACAACGTTATAGGTCTGGATCGCACAAAGGCAAAACCAGGGAATAATAGCAGGTTTTCTTCCTTAAGTATATCAGTGGACCAGATTTGTTTTCACAACAATTGACAATGGTTTCATGTTCATCAACATACTTTTAATTTCAGATTTGTTTTGTCATTGAAGTAAAATTCTACGATCTAACATGGAGAGATGTGAATGCAGATCACTGGAACATTTCCTGTGTCTCTGATTTACTTGTCAAGTAATAATGTTATTATGCTATTACTTCCCAAAATCTCTGAAGGGATAGGACGCTACATTTACAAACCTCAATTTTTAATGCTAGAGAAATTGCTTGGCAATAATTCTGAAATATTAAATTACTAAAAATTAATTGACTGAAAGCACCATCCCTAAGTTTTTCTGGTGAGTTTTATGGGTAACTAGTGGATGATTGCAGTGAATTCTTGTCCACATGTGGATTTCAAAGTCAAACCTATGTTTGAGTTACTGGTGTGGCATGATGTACAGTGGAGCAGGATTTGTTGAACAGTAGCATCTGGAATTCTGCATTGCTGTGTAACATTTAAACAGTATTTACAAGATCCAACTACACAGAATGTGTGATGTTATTCAATGATTTCTGTTTGGCTTATGATGATCATCAGAGTAGCTCCCAAAGCAGGTACTATCATATTCAAAAACATGCAATCTATTTTAAGCAGGTACCCTGGGTGGTTGCAATAGAGTCAGAGAGATATACAGCATGGAAGCAGACCCTTTGGTCCAACTTGTCCATGCCGACCAGATATCCTAAATTAACCTAGTCCCATTTTCCAGTATTTGGCCCATATCCCTCCAAGCTCTTCCTATTCAAATACCCATATAGATACCTTTTAATTTTATAATTGTACCAGCCTTCACTACTTCCTCTGGCAGTTCATTCCATATACGCACCATCCTCTGAGTGAAAAAGTTGCCCTTTAGTTCCCTTTTAAATCTTTCCCTTCTCACCCTAAACCTATGCCCTCGATTCGCCCACCCCAGGGTAAAGACTGTGTTTATTTACCCTATCTATGCCCGTCATGATTTTATAAACCTCTATAAGGCCACCCCTCAGCCTCTGACACTCCAAGGAAAACAGTCCCAGCCTATTCAGCCTTTCCCTATAGCTCAAATCCTCCAACCCTGGCAACATCCTTGTAAATCTTTTCTGAACCCTTTCAAGTTTCACAACATCTTCCCATAGGAGAGAGAGCAGAATTGTACGCAATATTCCAAAAGCAGCCTGACCAATGTCCTGTAAAGCCGTAACATGACCTCCCAACTCCTATACTCAATGCTCCGTCCAATAAAGGAAAGCATACCTTCTTCCAGATTCTAACTTAGCAAAATATGCATTTTGAGATGGAGACTGAACATGAGACAGTGTGTCTGAAAATTGGTTCAGAAATGTTTTCTCTCTCTGTCCGTCACATCCTTCATAAGGTAAAAATTGACTGATCTTACCAAGCTCTTCAATTATTGTAAATGGACAACATCATCCCATTGTTACCTTTAGGTAAAAAAGAATATTTTTAACAATCCAATAAAAGCCTTGAAATCTCATTGGTGCATTCCATTAAAAAATATATTTCAGGAGCCTCCAGCCCTGGATAAATAATGAGAAATTAGTAGATGCTGTTTTAAATTGTAAGAAATTAAACTGTTCAGTATTCTAAATGCAATAGCATATCATTTGCAGAGGTCAAAATCCATGTTGTACTGGATGCTAATATTAAATAACTAACAGTAATAAGTGGCTTGCATTTTTTTAATGTAAACTGCCACAAAACTGAATCTGAAATGAGAAGCATTTTTGTTTTCAGAGCCAAATGTCAAGAGACATCTTCTGCAGAATTGATATCAGGCTTGAAACATTGCTCTGGCAGCTTCAAACACATTCTTTAATTAAACTGTAACCAGCACCCAATATATACCACCTTTACTAGCTTGCATTTTAACAAACGAAGAACTCTGCTCCATATCTCCCTTAACAAATACACACAGCCAGACCAACCCTGTTAACTGGTGTTGTTTACTTTGCCAAAAGGAACTGGCAAAGATTCAAGCACATCAGTCTTTAGAGCAAGTTTCTGCCACTAAGTTTTCTTTTTCACTATATTCTAATCCTAGCCCTAAATGAAATCATTAGAGAAGGAAGTATTTTACAGACTTGATTGCTCTATTGAACGGTAATTTGACTTAGCTAAGAATAAATAACTTACTGAGCAGTGTTACTACAGCAATCATCAGTTCTGGTTTCATCAGAAAAAAAAACAAGCTGATCATTATGAATAGGTTTCTTATAATCAATCATCTCTCTCTGTGATAAAGAACTCCAAAATGCATGGCGCTTGTCAGAAATTACTGCTAAAGGTCCAAGACTTCTAAATTTCTCAATATAATAATTTTGTTAATAACATGATGTGAAGAAACAGGAGTTTCTTCAGTATGGAATAGAAACTATATTCATTAAGCTTCAGGGGCAATCAAAGCCTGCGAGCTGTTTGCTGCTCAGAGTACTGAATGAAAAAGATGTGTAAAATCGTATCAGGTGATAAGGTTTTCCGAAGACTGTGAATGACATTGTTGAGATTAGAGAGCCAATTATTGGTTATTATTGCATGTTAACATAGAACATTACAGCACAGTACAGGCCCTTCGACCCTCAATGTTGCGCTGACCTGTCATACCAATCTGAAGCCCATCTAACTTACACTATTCCGTGTACGTCCATATGCTTGTCCAATGACAACTTAAATGTACTTAAAGTTGGCGAATCTACTATCGTTGCAGGCAAAGCATTCCATATCATTACTACTCTCTGAGTAAAGAAACTACCTCTGACATCTGTCCTATATCTATCACCCCTCAATTTAAAGCTATGCCCCCTCGTGCTTGCCGTCACCATTCTTGGAAAAGGCTCTCCCTGTCCACCCTATCTAACCCTCTGATTATCTTATATGTCTCTATTACGTCACCTCTCAACCTTCTTCTCTCTAATGAAAACAGCCTCGTCCCTCAGCCTTTCCTCATAAGACCTTCCCTCCATACCAGGCAACAGCCTAGTAAATCTCCTCTGCACCCTTTCCAAAGCTTCCACATCCTTCTTATAATGCGGTGACCAGAACTGTACACAATACTCCAAGTGCGGCCGCAGCATAACCTCATGGTTCCGGAACTCGATCCTCTATTAATAAAAGCTAAAACACTGTATGCCTTCTTAACAACCCTGTCAACCTGGGTGGTAACTTGCAAGGATCTGTGTACCTGGACACTGAGATCTCTCTGCTCATCGACACTACCAAGAATCTTACCATTAGCCCAGTACTTTGCATTCTGGTTACTCCGACCAAAGTGAATCACCTCACACTTGTCCGCATTAAACTCCATTTGCCACCTCTCAGCCCAGCTCTGCAGCTTATCTATGTCTCTCTGTAACCTACAACATCCTTCGTCACTATCCACAACTCCACAGACCTTAGTGTCGTCTGCAAATTTACTAACCCACCCTTCTACACCCTCATCCAGGTTGTTTTTAAAAATGATGAACAGCAGTGGACCCAACACTGACCCTTGTGGTATACCACTGGTAACTGGACTCCAGGATGAACATTTCCCATCAACCACCACCATCTGTCTTCTTTCAGCAAGCCAATTACTGATCCAAACTGCTACATCTCCCACAATCCCATTCCTCCGCATTTTGTACAATAGCCTACTGTGGGGAACCTTATCGAACACTTTTCTGAAATCCATATACACCACATCAACCAGTTTACTTTCATCTACCTGTCTGGTCACCTTCTCAAAGAACTCAATAAGGTTTGTGAGGCATGACCTACCCTTCACAAAACCGTGCTGACTATTCCTAATCAAATTATTCTTTTCTAGATGATTATAAATCCTATCTCTTATAACCTTTTCCAACACTTTACCAACAACTCAAGTAAGGCTCACTGGTCTATAATTACCAGGGTTGTCTCTTCTACCCTTCTTGAACAGGGGAAACCACATTTGCTATCCTCCAGTCTTCTGGCACTATTCCTGTAAACAATGATGATTTAAAGATCAATGCCAAAGGCTCGGCAATCCCTGGCTTCCCAGAGGATCCTACGATAAATCCCATCTGGCCCAGGGGACTTATCTATTTTCACACTCTGCAAGATTTCTAATACCTCTTCCTTGTGAACCTCAATCACACCTAGTCTAGTAGCCTGTATCTCAGTAATCTCCTCGACAACATTGTCGTTTTCTAGAGTGAATACTATTGAAAGATATTCATTAAGTGCTTCCCCTATCTCCTCTGACTCCACACACAACTTCCCACTACTATCCTTGATTGGCCCTAATCTTACTCTTGTCATTCTTTTATTCCTTAAATACCTATAGAAAGCCTTACGGTTTACCCTGATCCTATCCGCCAACAACTTCTCATGTCTCCTCCTGGCTCTTCTGAGCTCTCTCTTTAGGTCTTTCCTGGCTACCTTGTAACCCTCATGTTGGGGTTTATCCTTGCACTACAGCATGTGAGAAAAGGAACAGAGCGAAAGTATTGGAATTTTGATTTTTTGAGACAGGGAGGTGGTGAGACTACCTGGACTCATTCCAGCATCAGACTACGCAACGTCCCCATTCCAGACACCAGCAGCTGTGTTGTTACCTAGACACACTTTCCCATATTCCCCCACCACAGTCAGGTTGAAGCAGTCTTGCTAAAGCATGAGTTTTCTCTGTTTTATTCATTTGAAACTCTCTTCAGTTGGAAAACCACAAAGCCACAACACCAGCTGACAGAGGTGGTGCTGTTGTGTAGTCTGATGCACTGGCCTTGCTGAGGCTCAATGCCAACTCTTGGGTACTTCTTCCCACTACCCATGGACCATGACCCCACATTTGAACATCAATCCATTGATGCCAGGACAGTCACTGACCTCATTTACCTACAGAGATCTTCCCCCCACTGCCTCCAACCTTGTAGTCTCCCAACCTCAGAGAGCCCGCTTCTACCTCTTTCTCAAAATCCACAAACTAGACTACCCCGATAGACCATCATATCAGCCTGTTCCTGCCCCACTGAGGTCATTCCTCCTACCCTGACTCCATTCTCTCTCCACTTGAGCAGACCCTGCCTACCTGTATCCTTTGATGCCCTCCACCATATTGACAGTTTCCAGTTCCCTGGCTCTTACTGCCTCCTGTTCACCATGGATGGCCATTCCCCACCAGGATGGTCAGACTGCTCTCGGCTTCATCCTCAACCAGAGGCCTGAACAATCCCCATCCCCCACCGCTCTCCCCCGCCTGGCTGAACTTGTTCTCTAACTTTCACATCATGCATTTTCGACACTTCCCTTCCCTTCCAGGATCTCTCTGCCTCCATTCCGGGGAATAGCCTGTTCACTGCCATTTACTACAAAGTAACTGACTCCCATAGCTACCATCACTACAGCTCATCAGGCCCCCTATCCCGCAAGGACTCCAACCCATTCTCCCAGTTCTTTCACCTATGACAAATCTGTTTGGATGATGCCAGCTTCGAAAACAGCACTGCTGACATGGTTTGCATCTTCCATGATCGCATGCTCACATGTCTAGCCTCAGCAAGCTGCAGTGTTGCAGTGAATCACAGCACAAACTGGAGGAAAATTGTCTCATCTTCAGATTAGGCACTTTACAGCCTTCAGGACTTGATAATGAGTTCAACACCTTTAAATTGTGCGCCATTTCTTCCCTTTGTTTTAGCTTGTTATCATGACCTCCCCTCCCCCCATTCCACTTACTGTCCTTTCAAATCTGGCAGGAGACAGACCATTGTTCTGCCAAACTCACATTCCAATTACTTAATCTGAACTATCAACATCTTTTCTCTGCCAGCATCTGAAACCCACTACCCTGACACCCCCTCACTCATACCCCACCTAAAACTATAGTGTAAATGGTGCCCCCTTCACACTTCACCTCAGCTCTGATGGAGTTATCTGGACTCAAAATGTTAGCTTGCTTTCTCTCCGTGGATGCTGTCTGACCTGCTGTGATCTCTAGCATTCATTGTTTACATTACAGATTCCAGCATCTGCAATACTGTAGAACCTTGATTATCCGAATGAGATGGGCACGGAGTATTTTGATCGGATAATTGATCATTCGGATAACTGGAAACAAACAGTAATTTATGAGTGTCAGTTATCGAGCATGTCAAACAGTCAGGGCAGGCAGGGACAAGGTAGGACTAATAAATTAAACTGCATTCATTTCAATGCAAGGGGCCTAACAGAGAAGGCAGATGAACTCAGGGCATGGTTAGGAACATGGGACTGGGATATCATAGCAATTACAGAAACATGGCTCAGGGATGGGCAGGACTGGCAGCTGAATGTTCCAGGATACAAATGCTAAAAGGAAGGATAGAAAAGGAGGCAAGAGAGGAGGGGGAGTGGCATTTTTGATAAGGGATAGCACGACAGCTGTGCTAAGGGAGGATATTCCCGGAAATACATCCAGGGAAGTTATTTGGGTGAAACTGAGAAATAAGAAAGGGATAATCACCTTATTGGTATTGTATTATAGACCCCCCAATAGTCAGAGGGAAATTGAGAAACAAACTTGTAAGGAGATCTCAGCTATCTGTAAGAATAATAGGGTGGTTATGGTAGGGGATTTTAACTTTCCAAACATTGACTGGGACTGCCATAGTGTTAAAAGTTTAGATGGAGAGGAATTTCTTAAGTGTGTACAAGACAATTTTCTGATTCAGTATGTGGATGTACCGACTAGAAAAGATGCAAAACCTGACCTACTCTTGGGAAATAAGGCAGGGCAGGTGACTGAGGTGTCAGTGGGGGAGCACTTTGGGACCAGCGACCATAATTCTATTCGTTTTAAAATAGTGATGGAAAAGGATAGACCAGATCTAAAAGTTGACGTTCTAAATTGGAGAAAGGCCAATTTGACGGTATTAGGCAAGAACTTTCAAAAGCTGATTGGAGGCAGATGTTCGCAGGTAAAGGGACGGCTGGAAATTGGGAAGCCTTCAGAAATGAGATAACAAGAATCCAGAGAAAGTATATTCCTGTCAGGGTGAAAGGAAAAGGTGGAGATATAGGGAATGCTGGATGACTAAAGAAATTGAGGGTTTGGTTCAGAAAAAGAAGGAAGCATATGTCAGGTTCAGACAGGATAGATCGAGTGAATCCTTAGAAGAGTATAAAGGCAGTAGGAGTATACTTAAGAGGGAAATCAGGAGGGCAAAACGGGTACATGAGATAGCTTTGGCAAATAGAATTAAGGAGAATCCAAAGGGGTTTTACAAATATATTAAGCACAAAAGGGTAACTAGGGACAGAATAGGGCCCCTCAAAGATCAGCAAGGCAGCCTTTGTGTGGAAAAGGGGGAGATATTAAATGAATATTTTGCATCAGTATTGACTCCGGAAAAGGATATGGAAGATATAGACTGTAGGGAAATAGATGGTGACATCTTGCAAAATGTCCAGATTACAGAGGAGGGAGTGCTAGATGTCTTGAAACGGTTAAAGGTGGATAAATCCCCAGGACCTGATCAGGTGCACCCGAGAACTCTGTGGGAAGCTAGAGAAGTGATTGCTGGGCCTCTTGCTGAGATATTCGTATCATCGATAGTCACAGGTGAGGTCCGGAAGACTGGCAAATGTGGCAAATGTGGTTCCACTGTTTAAGAAGGGTGGTAAGGACAAGCCAGGGAACTATAGACCAGTGAGCCTGACCTCAGTGGTGGGCAAGTTGTTGGAGGGAATCCTGAGGGACAGGATGTACATGTATTTGGAAAGGCAAGGACTGATTCAGGACAGTCAACATGGCTTTGTGCGTGGGAAATCATGTCTCACAAACTTGATTGAGTTTTTTGATGAAATAATAAAAAAGATTGATGAGGGCAGAGCAGTAGATGTGATCTATATGGACTTCAGTAAGGCGTTCGACAAGGTTCCCCATGGTAGACTGATTAGCAAGGTTAGATCTCATGGAATACAGGGAGAACTAGCCATTTGGATACAGAACTGGCTCAAAGGTAGAAGACAGAGGGTGGTGGTGGAGGGTTGTTTTTCAGACTGGAGGCCTGTGACCAGTGGAGTGCCACAAGGATCAGTGCTGGGCCCTCTACTTTTTGTCATTTACATAAATGATTTGGATGCGAGCATAAGAGATACAGTTTGTAAGTTTGCAGATGACACCAAAATTGGAGGTGTAGTGGACAGCAAAGAGGGTTACCTCAGATTACAACAAGATCTGGACCAGATGGGTCAATGGGCTGAGAAGTGGCAGATGGAGTTTAATTCAGATAAATGCGAGGTGCTGCATTTTGGGAAAGCAAATCTTAGAAGGACTTATACACTTAATGGTAAGGTCCTAGGGAGTGTTGCTGAACAAGAGACCTTGGAGTGCAGGTTCATAGCTCCTTGAAAGTGGAGTCACAGGTAGATAGGATAGTGAAGAAGGCATTTGGTATGCTTTCCCTTATTGGTCAGAGTATTGAGTACAGGAGTTGGGAGGTCACGTACAGGACATTGGTTAGGCTACTGTTGAAATATTGCGTGCAATTCTGGTCTCTTGCCTATCAGAAAGATGTTGTGAAACTTGAAAGGGTTCAGAAAAGATTTACAAGGATGTTGCCAGGGTTGGAGGATCTGAGCTACAGGGAGAGGCTGAACAGGCTGGGGCTGTTTTCCCTGGAGCATCGGAGGCCGAGGGGTGACCTTATAGAGGTTTACAAAATTATGAGGGGCATGGATAGGATAAATAGGCAAAGTCTTTTATCTGGAGTCGGGGAGTCCAGAACTAGAGGGTATAGGTTTAGGGTGAGAGGGAAAGATATAAAAGAGACCTAAGGGGCAACTTTTTCATGCAGAGGGTGATATATGTATGGAATGAGCTGCCAGAGGATGTGGTGGAGGCTGGTACAATTGCAACATTTAAGAGGCATTTGGATGGGTATATGAATAGGAAGGGTTTGGAGGGATATGGACCGGGTGCTACAGGTGTGACTAGATTGGGTTGGAATATCTGGTCGGCATGGACGGGTTGGACCGAAGGGTCTGTTTCCATGCTGTACATCTCTATGACTCTAGGAATCTATGTCTCGGTTATCTGGCATTGCACTCCATAATTCCGTTTAACTGAATGCTGAGTTGACTAATGCCATTTTTACGGGACCTTGAGATCTTGTTCAGATACTCTGAAATTCGGATAATTGATGTTTGGATAATCGAGGTTCTACTGTAATTTGTTCCTACAAAATTGTATGCTTGGTCTTGTTGTCAATTGTCCTACAAATATACCCAACATCCTGTTCATTCTAGCTCTCACCTTCCAGCATTGCTAATGAACGTCTAGAGAATTCTGTCACTAAATGCTAACCTTTGCCTCTTGTTTTAATTCTTTACCTGAAAGTTGGATGGATGTCCAGCACTCATCCTGCTCATGTGGAGACTATTACACATGCACGTCATTTGCCAACTTTCAGTCCAATTTCCTGGTTCACCGAGATTTGCCTGAAGTAGTTAACCATCACCTACGTTTCAGACACTTGCACAGAGCTTTGTATCATCTGTGAATATGCGGACAGCACTCTCAATGCTCACCTCTATACAATTAAAATAATAATAAGCAATGGTCATTAAACTGGGTAACACAACTGGTGAATGGCATCCAACCATATTCAAATCTGTTAATAATTATTTCTGTTTATAATATTTTCAGCCAGGTTATGATCCAGTTCATTGTATCATTGCAAGTAGCCAAGATGTTGAGATATAGAGAAGTTTCTTACAAGGTACCTGGCAAAAGTATTTTGGAATTCTAAGTAGACAATTTCTGTTGAGCTTCATCATCTGCCATTGTGAATTCTTTGGAAATAATCAAATTTGTGAAGCTGTAATCAAAAGTTGAAGAAAGGCTGGATGATTGAGACCCTTAAAATATTCAACACTGTGTGGATAATATCAGTGAAATGTCATTTGCTGTTTATCAATTCAAGAAGTGTCTGAGAATTGGAATGGTTGTAACATTCTCCTCCTTTATTAGAAAAAACGTCATCAATCGACAATCCATATTTTTCAGTGATTATTAATGTTACGAAAGGCATTAGCCCAGGACTGATCCTTTACAATTCCATTGCTTAGACCTATCATATTTAAATTATTACCTTCCAGAATTACTCTTGAACATAGTATTAGTCAGATGAAGAATCTAACTTACAATTTCTCTTTTAAGTATCATGGTCTGACATGAAATCGCCGTTAACCATTGACATCACAAGAAGGCTGCTAATAAATGCCTTTTGAAAATCAAGATGTGATACTGACCACCATATTATCAAACAGAAAACTTTATTCAACCTCACAACGTTGCAAGAGATTTCTTAGGGAAGACCTATTTATTTGGTTTACCATCATCTGAACTGGATATATTGTAATAATTCCAGCATTTTAGCAATTGTATTGTTTAGGTAAGACTGCAAATTCCTAAGGATTTTTGACTTTTTGTTGCTATCCCAATTGTGAATCAAGTTAGCTTATCTATGTTGTTCCTGGAACTAATCCCTATTTTGATCAATTTCCACAATTTTGTGACAGCTCCTTTATTTTAGATTTTAATGTTACTTTCATATGATCCACTGCAGTTCTTCAATCAAGAACAATAGTAGTTTCTGAATGACTATTTGATTGTTAAACATAGTTATAAAGTTGGGCATATTCTTCTTTTTATTCGTTGCTAGGGTTTTTTATAGTGGTGTTAGATATCTGCTTTAATTATCATCAGCAGAGTGAAAATCTATTTATATCCCTGTAAAAATTCTAGCCTCACTTTTTTTTTAAAATCTCTTTTTGGTTTATAAAAAGTCTGACTTTATTATTTCATTCCCACCATAGTAGCTCAGTGGTTTGAGAAAACTTGTTTGTAAAAGACACAATTTTAAAGAATGCATTCACATATCTTTGCAGCATGCACTGTACAATAAAGTATTTCAAAATCTTTCATAACATCTCATTGTGTCCTTCATAAAGCAATAAATATTCATAATTATTAATATATGATTGTTAACAGTTGTGTCAATCAATATGACGATGAATGAGATTTCATATGTGCCTGTGGAGCACAGTTTATACCAGAATTAACAGGACAACTGTGACTTTGCATTGTTTTGAATTTTATTGTTCTGTCATACGAATTTATTCCATAAATTTCCCTTATCAGAGGTGTCAGTTTTATAACTGGAACCACACCTTTGCTGTGTTATGCACCTTGCATAAGTGCATAAGAATCGTCCCTGGTGTTGTCAGCTAATTTCATATAATCTTGGCAGACTCAATTATTTTGATCTCAGGATGCCAGAAAGGAATACTGTGCTATGGAGCACATGCAGAGTGGAACTCTATTCATCTTGGTCCATTTCAAATTTCTAAAGCATCTTCAAACTATTATAAAATAGCCCTAGTGTTCTTTACAAAGACAATGCACTGAATTTTCTTATTATTTTTAGCAGAGTGTCTACTCAAGTGAGACTTATTGTGCCCACGTTGCCATTGTCCATGTCAATTTTTCTCATTCATTCTTCAGCTCCTTGATTATACAGCCAGCTTTACGTCACCCACACCATAAAATCATGTGACAGGAGAGGTGGAAATACTTGTTATTGCTGGGACTTTGTTACATTCACTGGAACCATATTTAAACATCAGGTCCAGGCCACTTCACATGCTGCAAGCCAGGAAGTGCCTCTTACACTGCAGTCCTGCAGCAGTATTCCCAAGAAAATAGCCCAGAAAGGGTGGCTCACACCTCATTTGTGTACAGGTTTCTGGAGGTGTGAGTGGACACAGTGGCGAGAAAGAACACTATCCATTTTCCAGCTCATCAGCCAAGGTGGTCACACCACCAGACTCAGCCAACCCAACTGGACCTGAGTCATTGCAATGTCCTGGGAGAAACCTATGGCTCCAGGAAATTGAAAGGAGGGATTAACCTAAGACTTCTTCACAGTGAGTTCTTTATACAGATAAACTGTAGATTGATGAAGTGGGAGAGTTTTTTTAGTTGACAAGCTTTGCAAATTGGTAATGGGTGCTCTCAAAGCAATGTGGGTTCAGCTAGGTGATGGGGTGCCCGCAAAATATGTGGTGCGGCCCAGAGCACCCGGCAAAACCAGCAATGTTGGGAAATCCCATGCCCCGAGCTACCTGAATCCCCTCATTGTGGGAGAAAGATATAAATCGGCATAATCTGGAGAAAACGGAATCAGCGGCAATGCAGAAGCACTTGTCGACTGAGGATTAGAAGATGCAGCACAGGTTCCCACTGTTCCTCCCAACCAGTCACTGACCTAACGACTTAGGCAGATGTCACTGTGGAAAACACTAGGATGGGGTGACCTGAGAAATCTGTAGTTTCTGCCTGCACTGGTTTCTGAGAGCTGTCGGAAATATAACAAGGCCTTTCATCTTTCTTCATGATCTTCAGGTGATGCTTTTCCTTTGATGACTGTGTGGAGCTACTGGAGATTGCTGTTCTTTCTGGGTTTGCTGATGATATTGTAATTGCTCTCGCCTTTGATGCTGTTCCCAAAATTGTATGACGGCCTTGGGAAATCCTAAAACTGTGAGGTCCACCTGAGAAACATGAGCCTATAATCCGTGAGGAATGTCTGAAAATTATATCAGCAGATCAGTAATGGTAAGCCCTCACATGTTATGTTATGCTGTAACAAAATGTGCTTCAGAGGTTTAGCAAGGGACTGATGTCATGCCTTAATATGTAACCTTATACAGATACTTGTTGCAGAACCAAAGTGCTAATGGTGGCACTTATCCATCAAGATAGTGAACCTTCACAAATAAAGCCACCCTTCAATATGACGGCCGATCTACTTGAACATTTACAGTTTGATGTGTGAACCTGACAGCTCTGAAGTATATTTTCTCTCCCCTGACTTGAAGTTTCCACTTTCCCAACAGTCCTTCTGAGAGGTATGTTAACACCCAAATCCTAAGATTAGTTTATGAGGTCAGTTCCAACTGAGAAAGGCACAGATCCTGGACTGATGTCTTCACAGCACCCTATCTGATATAGTTGTAATCTCTTGATTAGTTGTCTTTGACTTGTGGGACTGACTGTGGCCCAATTCCCTGACAATGAGGACGAGAACACTCAACGTCTGGTAGGACCAAATGCCTGACTGACTGTGGCCAGTCCCCTGGACTGAGATTGGTCAAGGCCCTTTACTGAATATGGTAACATTGCCTGACCATCTACCATCCACCTTGATCCCTCTAGGGACTGGTTCCCTTTCACTTTCATATATTGTCACTTGGTTTAGAGACATACAGTGAATTTTCTAAATAAGGTCCTGACACATGTTATTGATGTGACTTTAATGTAGCACGATGCTAGGCAGCGATACATCCACTTCCTGGAACACATTGGTCATCAAAGCAAATGCAAAGTCGGTGAATATTAAGAAAGTAAACTAATAGAGGTAAAATGCATCTTGTGCAAATGCATGAAATGCATGTGTGGCTCTGTGTGCAGAGTGAAGAATGCAAAACATAAAACCCTGAGCTCCAAAGTGAAGTCATGAAGGACTGCAGTGGTGTGTAAGGTGATCTAAAAGTAGCCATGTCTATATGACGAGGCTGATGGTTTCTCTGCTGCCCACATGCGCTGATGAAAGGAGGATGTTGTCCATGTAACATACATGGATGGTGTGGTGAAGACAGAGTTATCTGAAGGCCTAGAGAAGTATGCAGTGAGTTGCAAACAACAGATACCAGCACTGGTTGTCATATTGGCAAATGGTGGTCTCTGATTTCTCCAAGAAGGAAAGAAGTGAGAGCTACCTGGAAATTAGGCCAGATGAACTGATAACGAGATGCAACTGCCTGGAAATAGAAGTGGCTACTGCTCCTTAGTGTGGTTCAGAACTTGCCATTGTAAACCGAAAGGGGAAAATCAAAAATTATTTTCTCCAAGTTGAGAATCTTAATTTTCATTTTCACTGTATTCCCTTGCCGTTGCTCATTGCTTAAAGGCACCAAAAAATTCCACTCATTGACCTGTGTCCTAATTTTAAGAACTTAGTGTACTGGGGTTAGATGAGAAATTTAAAAAGTTAAAAAATCCCAAACCCAATCCGAACCCATGTCTAAACCAACTACTTCTGGGCTTAGTGGAGGTTGGCTGAGGAAGAACCAATAAATACGCTCCTACGAGGTAGTTTGGTGGATTAATTGTTTTAATGAGGCTGACAGACTCTTGATCTGCTCTACAGCTTTAACAATAGGCAACCAGGACTCTGAGCGTTTACACAAACACAACAGATGAATCAAAGCGAGGGCAGTTTTAGGGAGAAGGTAAGCGCTGTTCCCTAGAACCCCAAGCAGTTCACAGACCCACTCTCCCTTAAAACCATCCCTGCCATGAGGCATCCATCAAATATCCATGCCTGTAGGAGTCTCTATCTGTGAATGGGATAAAATACCTCAATCCCATCTTCCTAGTAATAGCGACACATGATGTTTGCAAGCCAAATTACATATACTTCTGATATACAAGATTATTTTCCTTTCAAGTTGCTAGGAAGAAATATTGTGCTCTGTCCTTGCCAAAACCAAATGATATGGGGTAAAAAAAATTCTATAACCAGTGGGGAGACTTGAATTAGAATCTAGATTAGAGTGGTGCTGGAAATGCACAGCAGGTCAGGCAGAATCCGAGAAGCAGGTAAATCGACGTTTCGGGCAAAAGCCCTTCATCGGTCCTGAAACAGACTTGAATTACCCTATTTCCCAACAGAAAGTTATGCTCTGCTGGCTCCATGGCCAAGCTCTGACAGAGTTCAACCTGTGACAGTGCGGTTATTTTAAAAAGGTTATTTTGTTTTGGGGTTTTTCTCAGAGAGGTTGTAAAGGCAGAGGTAATGGACTCTGGATCAGAGGCTACGTAGAGCAGTTGATCTTCCGTAATTACACCGGCACCACTCCCCACCTCTTCCTCCGCTACATTGATGACTGCATTGGCGCCACCTCGTGCTCCCGCGAGGAGGTTGAGCAATTCATCAACTTCACCAACACATTCCACCCTGACCTTAAATTTACCTGGACCATCTCTGACACCCCCCTCCCCTTCCTGGACCTCTTCATCTCCATCAGTGACGACCGACTTGACACTGACATCTTCTACAAACCCACCGACTCCCACAGCTACCTGGATTACACCTCTTCCCACCCTACCTCTTGCAAAAATGCCATCCCGTATTCCCAATTCCTCCGCCTTCGCCGTATCTGCTCCCAGGAGGAGCAGTTCCACCATAGAACACACCAGATGGCCTCCTTCTTTAGAGACCGCAATTTCCCTTCCCACGTGGTTAAAGATGCCCTCCAACGCATCTCATCCACATCCCGCACCTCCGCCCTCAGACCCAACCCCTCCAACCGCAACAAGGACAGAACGCCCCTGGTGCTCACCTTCCACCCTACCAACCTTCGCATAAACCAAATCATCCGCCGACATTTCCGCCACCTCCAAACAGACCCCACCACCAGGGATATATTTCCCTCCCCACCCCTCTCCGCCTTCCGCAAAGACCGTTCCCTCCGTGACTACCTGGTCAGGTCCACGCCCCCATACGACCCACCTTCCCATCCTGGCACTTTCCCCTGCCACCACAGGAACTGTAAAACCTGCGCCCACACCTCCTCCCTCACCTCTATCCAAGGCCCCAAAGGAGCTTTCCACATCCATCAAAGTTTTACCTGCACATCCACTAATATCATCTATTGTATCCGTTGCTCCCGATGCGGTCTCCTCTACATTGGGGAGACTGGGCGCCTCCTAGCAGAGCGCTTTAGGGAACATCTCCGAGACACCCGGACCAATCAACCAAATCGCCCAGTGGCTCAACATTTCAACTCCCCCTCCCACTCTGCCGAGGATATGGAGGTGCTGGGCCTCCTCCACCGCCGCTCCCTCACCACCAGACGCCTGGAGGAAGAACGCCTCATCTTCCGCCTCGGAACACTTCAACCCCAGGGCATCAATGTGGATTTCAACAGTTTCCTCATTTCCCCTTCCCCCACCTTATCCTAGCTTCTAACCTCCAGAAACTCGATCCCCTGACCTGTCCGGACTTGTCCGACCTGCCCAGCTCCTTTTCCACCTATCCACTCCACCCTCTCCTCCCTGACCTATCACCTTCATCTCCTTCCCCACTGACCTATTATACTCTATGCCAGTCTCTCCCCACCCCCACCCTCCTCTAGCTTATCTCTCCACGCTTCAGGCTCTCTGCCTTTATTCCTGATGAAGGGCTTTTGCCCGAAACGTCGATTTTGCCTGTCCTCGGATGCTGCCTGAATTGCTGTGCTCTTCCAGCACCACTAATCCAGAATCTGGTTTCCAGCATCTGCAGTCATTGTTTTTACCTCAGAGGTAATGGACTGCCTACTGTAAAATGGCTTAAGTAGATAACTTAGGAGGCCTTTAGATTTTTTTTTTAACAGTTGCAGCAATGGAAGGGAAGTGGCCAGTGTTCACAGACCATGCTTTGTAGTTTTTTTAGCTGTAGCAGTTAGAAGTTGTTTGGGGCCCCAGACGAGTTGGAGCTTCTGTGAATGACTTCTAGCTGCTACTTTCTCTGGAATCTCTCTTGATGTTGTTTCCTCCTAAGCTGGAGAATGACATGTAAGACTCTGTGCCTGAATTTACCTTTTTGCCAAGGGGTGTATTTGTGGGATGTTATTATACTGGAGCAGTTAATTAGTAATAAGTACTGTATCTGTTGTTCGGCTAAGTTTTCCAATAGCTACGTTATTCCAAATTCCTCTCTATTTTGGTTGTATTTCAATTACGGTGTTTAAATGAATTGTGATTTGCTTAGCATCATAGTTTGAAAAGTCGCATTACATCTAGAACACACACTTCACATCTACCTTTAAAGTAAGAAAATGTCAGGGTCTAGGTTCCCCTCTTAAAATATTTTGTGGGGATCTGGTCCGATCCATAACAATATTTGTTCCTGCTGTTCCCACATTTCCTTAGTTTACAGTAACATATTTCATTCATTATAATGCAAACACATTGTTTCCTCATCAATATCTCATGCTGGCTAGTGTAAGTGAAAGGGCTGAAAGAATTGAAATGCTATTTAGATTTCTCCTGTTGTTTCGTTGGTGAATGTCAATCAACAGAAAACAAACTGAAAAATATGTCACAGTTTTCTTTCCCCCCTGAATTATTATTCCTTTTATATAGAATTTGTCATCTGTGTAAACTGCTACCATGGCAGAATAAAAAATCATCTCTTATAAATTGGTTTCATTCTGCTATGTAGAGCTCAGGGCAATAATGACTAGATAAATTCAGCTGTATACTTTGGATAACATCAAATTTGAAGAGTTTGTTCAATAGAGTCCTTTTTATAAGATGTGTTTTTAAGAGAAGTAAGAAATTGAAATGCAGAGAGTTCAGGTGCTACAATATTTTTAAAGACGTGACTACTTTAGTGATTTATTTTCGCTGCTTGTCAAGGTGAGAGATGCCAGTGCTGGCAAATATAAGGCAGAGGGCCAAATCTTGACAACAGAGGTGGGCAGCTTCTGACTAAACAGGCTAAAATGCATCAAAAACTTGAAATCACCTTGATCTTGGGTGATAAAAATATCTGATCATTACCCACAAACCTTTAATAGCTTATTTAAAGTGTCAATCAAACTGTGAGCTCAGAATTCCCTGCCATGATAACAATAGCTTTAAAAACTCAGCCATGCATTTATAGCCCTCAGGAAAGCTGAAACAAAATGTCTATTGAAATTTCACAGATAGGCTAGCTGGTGTAGCAGTTACGCACAAAACCAGTTCAGGAGAATTTTATTTTTAACAATTACTGACAACCACAGCCAATTTTGATAAAGATGAAAGCTTAAGCGATTTAAATAAAAATCTTTAGTCCATGATATTTAAACAGAATTTGCCACCTTTGAGTGTTTACATTAACTCCACAATGGGGGCTGGGCTTGCTCAGTTGGCTAAGATGGGTCCTCCTCTCCATGCTTGCAGCAATGCGCCGGTACCTAACCTCTCTACAGTCAGCCCTGCCTCAGCTGAGGGCCACACTCTCTCAGAATTGCAAAGGACCCACTCTGTACTACATCATCAGGAGAATTCATACTCTCAACAAACAGTATTTCAACTCCATCTCAAACATCAAAAACTGTAAGTACAACAAACTTTTATCTACCCACCTCCATAACCAGCGCTCCTCAAACATTCCAGAAGATTCCCCTGGCCTCGGAATTTACTCAGACGCCATTAGCCATGCGTCTGATGCAGCTGCCACCCCCACGCTGATTGATGATGTCACTTCTGCCCCCATCATGGCCACTCTCACAACCACTTCCACCCCTCACAATTCCTCATGCATCACACGTGACATCACTTCTGCCCTTCACATCATCGCTATGCCACATGCTCAGTGACTTCCACCACCCCTACTGCCATGGTCACCACCACTTCCGCCCCCACCAGCGCCACTCACCTGCATTCTGCTGACATGCCCCCCACAGACCCCACTGTCACTATCCTCACCCCCCAGAACCCCGAAGGGAACACTACCCCTGCTCATGACTCCACCCCCATTCCCCCCACCATCACACCCACTCCAGTTACAGGTTCCACCCCCACTCCCAGCTCTACACCAACACCAGATCCCAGCTCCCAGCCTGCCAAGTTTTCACCATCCCCCCAGCCCTCTCCCTCACTGAGGACGAACGATCAGTCCTCAGCAAAGGACTCACCTTCATCTCCCTCCGTCCACGCATCAATGAATTTAATACATGCCGTGACGTCGAACAATTCTTCTGCCGCCTCCGCCTCCGAGCTTACTTTCACAATCAGGATTCCCGTCCACCTTCCGAGGACCCCTTCGCCCACCTCCAACACACTGCATCCACCTGGACACCCCGCGCTGGCCTATTACCTGCCCTCGACCTCTTCATTTCCAACTGCCGCCGGGACATTAACCATCTCAATCTGTCTACCCCTCTGCCCCACTCCAACCTCTCACCCTCACAACGCGCAGCCCTCCAATCCCTCTGCTCCAATCCCAACCTCACCATCAAGCCAGCGGATAAAGTGGTAGTCTGGCGCACTGACCTCTACACCGCTGAAGCCAAACGCCAACTCGAGGACAGCTCTTTCTACTGCCCCCTCGACCATGACCCCACTCCCCATCACCAAACCATCATCTCCCAGACCATACAGAACCTCATCACCTCAGGCGATCACCCACCCACAGCTTCCAACCTCATTGTCCGGGAACCCCGCACTTCCCGGTTCTACCTTCTTCCCAAGATCCACAAGCCTGACCACCCTGGCCGACCAATTGTCTCAGCATGCTCCTGCCCCACTGAACTCATCTCTACCTATCTCGACACTGTCCTATCCCCCCCGAGTCCAGGAACTCCCCACACACGTTCGAGACACAACCCATGCCCTCCACCTCCTCCAAGACTTCCGTTTCCCCGGCCCCCAACGCCTCATCTTCACCGTGAATATCCAATCCCTCTACACCTCCATCCGCCATGACCAGGGCCTCCAAGCCCTCCGTTTCTTCCTCTCCAGACGTCCCCAACAGTACTCTTCCACCGACACACTCATTCGTTTGGCCGAACTGGTCCTCACCCTTAACAATTTCTTCTTTGAATCCTCCCACTTCCTCCAGACCAAAGGGGTAGCCATGGGCACACATATGGGCCCCAACTATGCCTGTCTCTTTGTTGGCTACGTAGAGCAGTTGATCTTCCGTAATTAAACCAGCCACCACTCCACACCTCTTCCTCCGCTACATTGATGACTGCATTGGCGCCACCTCGTGCTCCCACGAGGAGGTTGAGCAATTCATCAACTTCACCAACACATTCCATCCTGACCTTAAATTTACCGGGACCATCTCTGACACCTCCCTCCCCTTCCTGGACCTCTCCATCTCCATTAATGACGACCTTCTTGATTGACATTTTTTACAAACCCACCGACTCCCACAGCTACCTGGATTACACCTCTTCCCACCCTACCTCTTGCAAAAATGCCATCCCGTATTCCCAATTCTTCTGCCTCCGCCGTATCTGCTCCCAGGAGGACCAATTCCACCACAGAACACACCAGATGGCCTCCTTCTTTAGAGACCACAATTTCCCTTCCCACGTGGTTAAAGATGCCCTCCAACACATCTCGTCCACATCCCGCACCTCCGCCCTCAGACCCAACCCCTCCAACCGTAACAAGGACAGAACGCCCCTGGTGCTCACCTTCCACCCTACCAACCATAGCATAAACCAAATCATCCGCCGACATTTCCGCCACCTCCAAAAAGACCCCACCACCAAGGATATATTTCCCTCCCCACCCCTTTCCGCCTTCCGCAAAGACCGTTCCCTCCATAACTACCTGGTCAGGTCCATGCCCCCCTACAACCCACTCTCCCATCCTGGCACTTTTCCCTGCCACCGCAGGAACTGTAAAACCTGTGCCCACACCTCCTCCCTCACCTCTATCCAAGGCCCTAAAGGAGCCTTCCACATCCATCAAAGTTTTACTTGCACATCCACTAATATCATGTATTGTATCTGTTCCTCCCGATGCGGTCTCCTCTACATTGGGGAGACTGGGCGCCTCCTAGCAGAGCACTTTAGGGAACATCTCCGAGACACTCGCACCAATCAACCACACCGCCCTGTGGCCCAATATTTCAACTCCCCCTCCCACTCTGCCGAGGACATGGAGGTCCTGGGCCTCCTTCACCGCCGCTCCCTCACCACCAGACGCCTGGAGGAAGAACACCTCATCTTCCGCCTCGGAACACTTCAACCCCAGGGCATCAATGTGGACTTCAACAGTTTCCTCATTTCCCCTTCCCCCACCTCAACCTAGTTCCAAACTTCCAGCTCAGCCCTGTCCCCACCGACTTGTCCGGACTTGTCCTACCTGCCTATCTCCTTTTCCACCTATCCACTCTACCCTCTCCTCCCCGACCTATCACCTTCATCCCCTCCCCCACTCACCCACTATACTCTATGCTACTTTCTCCCCACCCCCACCCTCCTCTAGCTTATCTCTCCATGCTTCAGGCTCACTGCCTTTATTCCTGGTGAAGGGCTTTTGCCCGAAACGTCGATTTTGAAGCTCCTTGGATGCTGCCTGAACTGCTGTGCTCTTCCAGCACCACTAATCCAGAATACGATGGCTGGGATGCAGCGTGACATCAAAGCATTGGCTCAGTTCTTGCACCAGTGGAGGTCTCCTTGAAGGCCTCAATCCTCACTCCTTGCCTGAGGCGAGGTGACTCTCTGGTTAAGCCACCTCCAGTCATCTCTCTCTGAGAGCGCGGGATATGTTTCACCAGTAGAGTCATAGATTCATAGAGATGTACAGCACGGAAACAGACCCTTCGGTCCAACATGTCCGTGCCAACCAGATATCCCAACCCAATCTAGTCTGACCTGCCAGCACCTGCCCCCATATCCCTACAAACCCTTCCTATTCATATCCATACACGTTCCATACATGCAACGTTTTCTCAGTGAAAACGTTGCACCTTAGGTCTCTTTTACATCTTTCCCCTCTCACCGTAAACCTATGTCCTCTAGTTCTGGACTCCCCCACCCCAGGAAAAAGACTTTGTCTATTTATCCTATCCATGCTCCTCATGATTTTATAAGCCTCTATAAGGTCACCCCCCAGCCTCCAACATTCCAGGGAAAATAACCCTAGCCTATTCAACCTCTCCCTATAGCTCAAATTATCCAACCCTGGCAACATCCTTGTAAATCTTTTCTGAACTCTTTCAATTTTCACAACATCTTTCCAATAGAAAGGAGACCAGAATTGCACACAATATTCCAACAGTGGCCTAACCAATGTCTTTTACAGCTGCACATGACCTCCCAATTCCTGTACTCAGTACTCTGACCAATAAAGGAAAGCATGCCAATCGCCTTCTTCACTATCCTATCTACCTGAGACTCCAGTTTCAAGGAGATATGAACCTGCACTTCAAGGTTTCTTTGTTCAGCAATACTCTCTTGGACCTTACCATTAAATGTATAAATCCTGCTAAGATTTGCTTTCACAAAATGCAGCACCTCACTTATCTCAATTAAACTCCATCTGCCATTTCTCAGCCCATTGGCCCATCTGATCAAGATCCCGTTGTAATCCGAGGTAACCTTTTTCACTGTCCACTACACCTCCAATTTTGGTGTCATCAGCAAACTTAGTAACTAGACCTGTTATGTTCACATCCAAAACATTTACCTAAATGACGAAAAGTAGTGGACGTAGCACCGATCCTTGTGGCACTCCAGTGGTCACAGGCTTCCAGTCTGAAAAACAACCCTCCACCACTACCCTCTGTCTTCGATCTTTGAGCCAGTTCTGTATCCAAATGGTGAGCTCTCCCTGTATTCCATGAATTCTAACCTTGCTCACCAGTCTCCCATGGGAATCTTGTCGAATGCCTTACTAAAGTCCATATCGGTCACATCTAGCACTCTGCCCTCATCAATTCTCTTTATTACTGCTTCAAAAAACTCAATCAAATTTGTGAGACATGATTTCCCACACATAAAGCCATGTTGACTATCCCTAATCAGTCCTAGCCTTTCCAGATACATGTATATCTTGTCCCTCAGTATTCCCTCCAACAACTTGCCCACCACTGACATCAAGCTCACTAGTCTATAGTTCCCTGGCTTGTCCTTACCACATTTCTTAAACAGTGGCACCATGTTAGCCAACCTCCAGTCTTCCGGCACCTCACCTGTGACTATCGATGATACAAATATCTCAGCAAGAGGCCCAGCAATCATTTCCCTAGCTTCCCAACTATGGCAAATTTATCTTATCTTTTACTCCATAACTTTGTGACTCCCATGCTATAGGTTTAGGTTCTAGGTCCAACCAATATGCTGTCTGTTTCGCCGCAGTACTGGATTGAATTAGCTTTGCTGAGTTTGTGTTTCCCACTTGTGTAAGTCACGCTCTGCCTCCTTACCCCTACTATATCAGAAATGAAGTAGGGTTCTATATCAACGTCCTGCCCACTATTTTTAAAGCCTGTAGTCTTCTTATTCAATGGACATCCAGCACTGGGATGAATAGTAACTTGAGATGGTAAATGGTGATTAATTTGGATAGATATGAGGTATTGTATATTGGTGAAACAAACAAGGGCCTGATTTATATAATTAATGGTAGGGTCCTGGGTAGTGTTGCAGAGCAAAGAGACCTAGAGGTTCAGGAATGTAATTCTTTGAAACTTGTGTCATAGGTAGATGGGCTGGCTAAGAAGGTGTTTAACGCACTTGCCTTCATTGCTCAAATGATTGAGAATAGGAGTTGGGATGTTGCATAGGATGTTGGTGAGGCATTTTCTGGAGTACTGTGTACAGTTCTAGTTGCCCTGCAATAACAAAGATTTAATAAATTGGAGAGGGTTCAGAAAAGATTTCTCCAGATGTTGCTGGGACTGTAGGTTTGAGTTAGAAAAATAGGCTGGATAGGCTGGGCCTTTTTTCACTGAAGGACAGGATGTTGAGGACTGACCTTATAGAAGTTTATAAAATCATGAGGTGCATAGATAAGGTAAATAGCAAGGGTCTTTTCCCCAGGATTGGGGAGTTCAAAACCAGGGGGCATATTTTAAGGTGAGAGGAGAAAGTTTTAGAAAAGGCATTAGCAGCAACATTTTTGCAGAGAGCATGGTTCATGTGTGGAATGCACTGCCAAAGGAAGTTAAAAATCACACAACACCAGGTTATAGTCCAACAGCTTTAATTGGAAGCACTAGCTTTCGGAGCGACGCTCCTTCATCAGGTGATTGTGAAGGAGTGTCGCTCCGAAAGCTAGTGCTTCCAATTAAACCTGTTGGACTATAATCTGGTGTTGTGCGATTTTTAACTTTGTACACCCCAGTCCAACACCGGCATCTCCAAATCATGACTGCCAAAGGAAGTGGTGGATGCAGGTACAGTTACAGCATATAAAAGACATTTGGATAAGTTCATGAATAGGAAAGATTTGGAGGGATATAGGTCAAATGAAGGCAAGTGGGACAAGTTTAGTTTGGGAACATGATCAACACAGATTATTAGGAGCGAAGGGTCTGTTTCTATGCTTATGATTCCATGACTCTATGAGCAAAGGGCAGCGGATTGTGCCACTTCACTCCAATGAGACCCACACCTCTCCAATGAGACCCATTCCTCTCCAATGAGACCCATTGAGAATGAAGGTACATGTTGATTTACAGCGTCCAGAGGCGTTGACACAATATTGATACCATGAGTAGCTCATTGGTTGTCAGGTTGGAGATTGTTGCACTGGTACACAGAGCTGGCTGGCAGTCAGATGGTATAAAATTGTAAATGTTTCCTGAAATTTTTTTTCAAAATTCAATCGAGTAATTCCTATAGAATCTTTCGAGCATCAAGTAAATTCATATTATGACACCTATACGTGAGTAATCTCATTTTTATCTTGACACAATCTCCCACGATGGTGATGGCAGTATCAGCTCATGCCAGGCAACAAGTTCTCAGCTAATCATAGAAAATGACACAGTCACAGGTGTCAGATGAATAAAACACCAGGACAGCATTGTCAACATTTTATATCTCACTAATCCAGTTCAATAGTTCATTATTTTGAGAGAAATTCATGTTGAGTTACATAATGGCATCCTATATGACATTTGATCCAAATTAAATGTGAATTAAATTCCTGAAATGAAAACCAACTACTCTAAATTGTTGAAGCAAAAAGTGCATAAAGAATTATTCATCTGGGAGAAATACAGTATGGGACAAAGTCAAGCCCTTTAAACCAAGTGTTGCACCAGAATAATTGGTTCATGTCAATTTACTATTTGATTTGATTTATTATTGTCAGATGTACTGGGATGTATATACAATGTAAAGTATTGTATTTTGCGCTAACCAGTCAAATCATACCTTACATAAGTACATCCAGGTAACAGAACAGGCTGCAGAATATTGTGTTCCAGCTACAGAGAAGGTTCAGAGAAAAATCAACTGTGTATGAGAGGTCTGTTCATAAGTCTGCTCACAGCAGGAGGAAGCTAGCCTTGAATTTGTTGATGCAGGTTTTCAAATTTTTGTACCTTCTTCCCAATGGATGAGGGTAGAAGAGAGGATAACCACAGTGAGAGAGATTTTTGATTATGTTGGCTGCTTTCCCGAGGCAGCAGGAAGTGTAGATAGAGTCAATAGAAGGAAGGTGCTTTTCGTGATGGACTGGGCTACGTTCACAACTCTCTGTAATTTCTTGTGGTCTTGGGCAGAATAATTGCCATACCAAACTGTGATTCTGAATTTCCTTCTGAGAAAGTACAAGCTTGATGTGTTTTCTTAACTGTAGTGTCAACGTGAGTGGACTAGGTTAGATTGTTGGTGCTATTTACTCTTAGGAACTTGAAGTTCCTGAACACCTCCACCTCAGCACCATTGAATCAAACAGTGGCATGTCCTCCACTCTGCTTCCTGAAGTCAATGACCAGCTCCTTCATTTTGCTGACATTGATGGAGAGATTGTTGTCTTTACACCATGTCACTAAGCTGTCTATCATTGCTTGAGATCTGACACACTACGGTGGTGTCATCGGCAAATTTGTAAATGGAGTTAGAGCTGAATTTGCCCATGTAATCATGAGTGTATAAAGAATTTAGTAAGGAGCTGAGTGGTTAGCACTGCTGCCTCACAGCGCCAGAGACCCAGTTTCAATTCCACCCTCAGGCGACTGTGTGCTGTTTGCACATTTTTTTCTTGTGTCTTGAGTACATGGGATTAAGCAAAAGTCACCATTATCTAAAATACTGGACAAGATTCTGGCCTTTTCTAATATTGAAAATAACAGACAAAATCCTGGGCTCAGGCTGCACCGAAAACACAATAGAACCAGAATGCTTTCTGTCTGGGACTATTGTTCAGCCTGGATTTCCAATTTACACCTCCACTTTAAGAGAACAATCAACCAAATTGAACACTTGAGACCGAAACTGACTTTTACACCTCAGGCTACCCTGCACAGACAATATGGGGTCTACAGAGATACCAAATATTAAATTTCAATCAAAATCCATTCACACATATTCTTAACTATCGAGAAACCAATTGACTTCAACAGGAACAACTGTACTTCAAAATCATATTTTCCACAGCAGTAAGCTGAAACTCCAGAGATCCCAATGTTCTGACCTCGCTCGCAAGGAGGGGAAGGTGGGTGGTGATTGTGCATTGGGATCCCAGTGTTGGAATTCTGATTAATTTGGTGTTTTCTGGTGGGATGCACGATAGAGCGTCAGTGTGGACTTGATGGGCTGAATGGCCTCTTTCCATACCATAGGGATTCTACGATTCTATGTGTGTTTGCTTCTCACTCCACAGGTTAGGTTAATATCATTGTCAGGAAACTTGCAAATATTGAAAGTTAGAATTGAACCTGAGATTTATTGAAATTAGAGGTAATTTCATTATGACAGGTCAAGGAGACTAATAAAATTAATATGAGAAAATTTTCTCAAAGCACTAGCAATCATAACCTCAGTATTTCAATTTTGGTACTTGCTGATCTCTTGAAATAGTCACTGTGCTATTAAATGCCTTATAAGGATGAACATGCTTTAGGTTAGGTTTCTGTACTTAACAAGAATTACTATTTATTACAAATTAATATATTCTAGCTACAGATAAATAATTATATTCTATCAACATATAACTCATCTAGTTAAAACTCTAACTCACTTATAAAATTCCCTCTGCACACACATAAACAGTTACAATAAAAATGGATGTTATGAGAAGGATCAACTGGGAAAGCAGTTCTATAGTGCCTGGTCACAGGATTCACTGAAATGAATATTTTTCTTGTCATGACTGCTGTTCTGCAATCTTCCTTCTTCAGGTATTTTCACTTATTTGCATAAGGTACAGGGTGACTAGTTTAATATTACAAAGTCTCTAACTTCCTGGTTAAAAGCCACTGATGAGGGGGAATGAATTAGCTTTATTCATGGGTTGAATGTTTTTACTGCAGAGCTCCGAAGGCTTCGAACAAAACATTCACACCTGCAAGGTGATCAACTACCTGGGTGCCAATTGCGTAGTTGGTGGCAGGCAAAAAGCCTTTGCCAACAACAACTGGTGACCAGTCCACAGATCAATCTTCTTGCTGGCTGAATCTCTCTTCATTCCCATTTTCTAGTTTCAGTTCATCTGTAGTCAGTTTCCTCATTGCTTGAACAAACAACACTTACAATGAGAGCCAGGTAACTTACTTTTAAAAAGTGCAGTAATCCTTTCCATAACACTTGGTTTTTAAAACTGTCCATCTCCCATTTCAGTCAATAGTAAAAAACACAGAAAACATAAAGCTTTTACACAATTCTGAAAAGATTATTTTTCCATTTCCCGTTTTCCATGCCAGTTACTTAGTCAATTGATCAAAAACACTCAAACTTATTAAACTGGGGAATTAAACTTATTTTGTTAGTCTTAGTTAAGCTCAAAGTTTATTCTTCAATTTGAAAGCTCTGTGTACTGAACACAGCCTTTCACCTGTAATCTTCTATTCATTTTTCATACATAGTTCTTTAGTAATTTATGAGTTAAAGGTCCTCTCACTTTCTAGGGAAACATTGTACATTATACCATCTTTTGTAAACTCTAACGTCTGATCAGTTTGGTGTACACTTTTGGAAGACAACATAAGGAATGAGTTCACTAATTGAATCGAATGGATAATATCTTAAAACCAAAAGTGAACATATCTGTAATGTAACATACTGCACATATGTAAAAGTGGAATTTTTGGACTATTTTTTAAGGTTAAACTTATGTTGTTGACTATTACATGGCTACCACTTTTGTGAGGCTGAAATTTATACTAGAGGGATCCTGAGCTCTGCTGAACTGCACACAAAGGGAGGTTGTCACCTGACTCTGAGCTGATGTGTCTGAAACTTTTGTGCCAAATTCTTCTATTTTCCTCTGTTTTCTCTCATCTGTGTTATAATAGTTTTTATTTCTAATAAAAAAAAGTTATCAGACATTTGACTCTCATACAGTCTCACGGATCGTTGTAGCTATGAGAAATTGTCAACAGTTGCACAGTAATTATAGTGAAGTAAATGCATATAGGCCTATCCTATACAGGAAATGATGCTGTGATCAACTTTGTATCACACTAATTATACTAATTATAGTGCTCATTCGATAATGAACTTAAGAAATCCGTAGGAGAAAGTGAGGACTGCAGATGCTGGCGATCAGAGCTGAAAATGTGTTGTTGGAAAAGCGCAGCAGGTCAGGCATCATCCAAGGAGCAGGAGAATCGACGTTTCGGGCATGAGCCCTTCTTCAGGAATCCTGAAGAAGGGTTCATGCCTGAAAAGATGATTCTCCTGCTCCTTGGACGCTGCCTGACCGGCTGCGCTTTTCCAGCAACACATTTTCAGTTCAGAAATCCGTAGTCTAACGTTGCTGTGAATTTTAGATCAAAACACATATTAGCATGAAAAATAAATTCATTTTCTCATTGTAACATTTATGTACAGGATAATGCCTTGACTCACAAATGTTGATTTGAAGAACTAGGGTCAAATTTTACATGAGATCCACTTTTACTTGCGTGTATATGGTGTTTGTAACAGAAAAGTTGTTCAATATAATCTTAGGAATAAGGCTTTTTTGCTTAAGAACTCGAGGAACAAAGAATTGTAGAACCATCAGACTAAAACAAAAAGAATGTTTTATGCATTTTAAGCTATGAATATGTTAGATTGCTCTATTATAGCTCATGTGTAAAGGGCAGAGAGCATTGCACATGCATTATGCATCCTACTCAACTGAACAGTAAATCAAACTGTCTCAAAAAGGGAGAAAACATCCCTGTACACTCAATCTTCCTTTTCTAATCAGATTTATTTAATATTGACATTTGTACTTAGGCACAGTGAAATGTGGATAATGTCACCACGTTCTGGCGCCATCTTGCATTACAGAATAAATGACTGAATAAACTGTAAAAATGAGGAAAAAATGGGATAAATTAATATTAAATTACATTTTACATTAGATTCCTACAGTGTGGAAACAGGCCTTTCAGTCCACATTGACCCTCCGAAGAGTAAACCACCCAGACACATTTCCCTTTGACTAATCTATCTAACACTATGGGCAATTTAGCATGGCCAATTCACCTAACCTGCACATCTTTGGACTGTGGGAGGAAACCGGAGCACCCGGAGGAAACCCACACAGACACGAGAAGAATGTCTGTGTGGAGTTTGCACAGTCTCCTGAGGCTGGAATCGAGCCTGGGAACCTTGCATTGTGAGGCAGCAGTGCTTCAAAAGATCATCACTCCCTCTCCATAGACTTCACTCACTCCGCTCCTCCAGTCGCCACCACCCAACATCACCCCCAGGATGCCTGCTACCATCAGTGCCAGCACTTCCATGGCTGCCACCTCCGTGCTGGAGACGGTCTCGCTGCATGGGTCCCACAACTCCTCTGACGCTGGGACATTAAATGATCGGGCCTGTCTTCCAACACCACCAGTCAAGATGAAGTAGGGATGACGATACACAGGGCTTCAGCCTCCTGCTGGAGGACATCAGGAGGCAGCCCCAGGTCAAGACCAAAAAGAAACATTACTGATGTGGAAAGACAATGTTGAACCTGCATAGATGTGGCTGGACCTGCCGTGTGAGCCCAAGAGTGGCCAAGACCCATGCTTAGGAGCCAAACGCTGCCATCCCGACTGCCACCGTCTTAGATGTGCCATGGTGATCTGCTCTGGCATTCACTTACCTTTCATTCGAGGATAGATTACTGAATTGCTGAGAGATCCTTTAAGCTATTTTGCATTCTGGTATCTACGCAATGTTGACAGTAGTTGAGTTTGCATGTCCGCACCCTGGGATTTGACTGCAGCACTCAAACTTTGCAAGGCTGTCCTCCAAAACAATACTGAGATTTTTTGAGGTAAAGCCTTGGGGAACCGGTGGAGCTGCATTTGTCCCCTCTCAGTTTGAAAACACCCATGCTCTGATTGATGCATCAATGCCCTTATCAGCCCCTGTCATCCATAGAATTTGGACTGCGACCCCTTATGCTAAACTTCAGGAACCATCATTATACGACAGTGAATGATGAGAAGTAGAACTTGGGCAATTATTGTCTATTCCATCTTGGAAGGAAGCAAACACATTCCATTTCACAGCGACTTTCAGTCTCTGGCAATGCCATCTGAGGTGGCAGCTTCTTGGTGGAGCAGAGGTATCCAACATGTTGGATAGAATTTGGGTAAGAATGTTGGGTGGAAGTTTCCCAGGCTCTGAATGGCATGGGCAATGGCGAGAAAGTTGGGAAAATATGGTGAGAGTGGAAAAATGAGATTCTAGATGTCAAAAGAAAGTCGGTCTATGGTTTTAATTATGAGATGAGGATCTCACTAGTGAGGGGCTAATTTGCAAACAATAACAGCTCACTGTGATCTAATCTCACTGGTTACTATGCAGGTTGCTTTTCTCTCAGGTAGCCGAGGGAAACTAGACATTAATACATGACATGCAAGTCAGAGGAATTACTTGCCGGTTACCCAACATGTGACTACCTGCACCCTCCTTCCATGGAAGGTGGCATCAGTACACCAGCTTGACACATCTCACACTCACTTAAAATATAGTTCACCACTTCAAATCTGCACTTTAGAGCACACATATATCTTTTATTTCAATCATTGCAAAGCTGCTGCCAGCCTGCTTTGAGTGCAGGAACAAGGTCCGATCTCGTACATGATAAAGTGTGCATTTCAGAGCTATTAGCTTGTCTTCTCAGCACTCACTTAATTGCACTTACTTAGACTCATGCAGCAACTCTGACTTGCCTTTTATCACATTGCCACTTCATTCCGAACTTACAGGCTCCCAGTAGTTCTGTCTTGCCTTTTCAGAGACAGAAAGCTTGGCAGCTTGTCATGTTTGCCACCAGGAAAAGTCAAGGGAATGGGCATGTTGCTGTACTGCACTGTACAATATCAAAGTCACAATTACACCACATCACATCAATCTGCAGTAAACCCAAAGCATCTGCTTCAAACAAAATGCCACATTGGAAGTTTAAGGGGAGTAGTCCTTTGTTCAGTCAAGGGGGACAATTGTCAGTCAGGAGTTTCCATTACAGCCAATCAAAGGCAGCATCCGGCCTTAGTGCAGAGGCTTGGTCACAATCAATTAGCTGCTTGGAATAATCACTGTCCAGGGAATGGGCCACAGACAGTCCTGCATTCTTGATTGCACTCTTAGATTCTAGATTAAAGACAGTTGTGTTGACTAGAACGTTATTACCGAATGAAGATTGCTTGGGGTACCTTCACAGAGTGTGTTATCTGCTGGAGTATATCAGATGGAGAGCAATGTAGGCACATTGAATTCCATGTCAGTGCAGCTGACTTATGTAATAGGAAAGGGTTCCTTCAATCAATGTTCTGGTCATATGTGATAACTCTCACCAACATCTTCAAATTCTGCACCAGATAACCTAGAAGCTGCCATGATACCTATATCTTCGATAATTCTCAGGTTCCTGCATCATTTTGAGGGCTAGATGTCTGACACAGGATGGCTGTTGCAACACACTGGAAAGTCTGGTCAGCACCACATGATGACAGAAATCATAATTTGCCTAGATTGTACAGTCCTGCTGCATGTTCCCTGTACCTACGCTGACACCTTGACCAAAATGGTGCCCAGCTCAGAAAGCTGTATTTGCATATTTCCTTTGGAACCTGTAGGTTTTGAAATCCAGGTGCTACACAATCGACTTGAGACCTGCTTATCCGAGTCACATTAAAGCATGGAGCAATTGGACAAAGAAAGCCTGCTGGAAAATTCTATTGGCTAATGTCTTCTGAAAACAAAAGGGGAGGCACAGTGGTTAGCACTGCTGCCTCACAGCACCAGAGACCTGGGTTCAATTCCCGCCTCAGGTGACTGACTGTGTGGAGTTTGCACATTCTCCCTGTGTCTGCGTGGGTTTCCTCTGGGTGCTGGGGTTTCCTCCCACAGGCCAAAAATATGCAGGTTAGGTGAATTGGCCATGCTAAATTGCCTGTAGTGTTAGGTGAAGGGGTAAATGTAGGGGAATGAGTCTGGGTGGGTTGGTCTTCGGAGGGTCAGTGTGGACTTGTTGCGCCAAAGGGCCTGTTTCCACACTGTGTGTAATCTAATCTAATATTAAACTGCTTTAAGCAGGAGATTAAATTATACTTTACAGAGCTGAAGCACTGGCAAACATCCAAATAGGATTAATAAGATTTTCTGAGCTGAAAAATGTTAAAGTTTTTGAATTGTTCAAAAGAGGCAAGCTGATCAAGTTGATATGGTCTAACTGCACTGTTGGCTTCAGCTCAACTATTCAGATCTGATTTTAAGGTTGTTGGGCTGGGTCAGTTTAGGTTGGACTAACTTTAGTATCTCAAATAAGGCTCATTCATTCATCTGAATAACATAGAGTTCAATGATGAGGCACATCACAGTCATGAGATGACACACAAAGAAATATGGTTTTCTCTCTCTTATAAGTGGAGGAAAGTCATAAATAGACTTAAAAACAACACACCCAACGTGTGAAAAATGCCATGTCCAACAGTAGGATGCTGCTGAGTGGGTAACTTGCTGAATTCGATTGCTTTCTGAATGATCTCAGAGCACAACAAGAGCCACAGGAAATAAAGACTTTGAAAAGACATGGAATAATTGTATTAAAGAACTGTAATAGAAAAATCAATAATACGTATAACAGAATGTAAATAAAAGAATTATGATGCAGCATTCCTAAAGGAATAGGAAAGATCTAGTGACCCTAGCATAGTGAACTACCTTGACTATACCAAGTTTCTCAATGTTGTCCAAGTGGGAGGAAATGACACTAAGGTTCAATTTCACTCATTCCACTGGAGGTGCTGAAGCCTGATTTGCCACATTAGAGCAGCTCAAAATGCACTTATAGTAAATTGACCATCCGTCACTTTGAAACATTATACTGGTCACCTGTTTCACATATCCCTTGAACAGGTCAGTCAATAATAACTGACAGAGGAAGTTCAGGATTGTGGAAGATTAAGAGAAAAAGCTTATCAAGTTGCCAGAAATACAGTAATCTGAGGTTTTTAAAATACTGCAAGCAGGATCAAGAACCTGATGAAGAAAGGGACGATAGAATATAAATGCAATCAAGCAAAAAATATAAAAATGCATTGTAAAAGCTCTGTAGGTTGTAAAACCTAAACATTTAGCTAAACCAAATATGAATCAATTACAGGGAGAGTCAAGACAATTTTTGAGATAATAGAGAAATGGTAGGAAGTCTGTTTACACTGAGGAAAACATAAGAAATCTCACAGACTTAGACATTCAAGGGACTAGGGAGATGAGGAGTTCGAGGAAATTAGTATAAGTAAGAACATTGTATTGGAGAAATTATTGAGCCTGAAAGTTGATAAATCTTCACTTTCTGATAACTTACATCCCAGTGTGTTGATGGAGGTGTCCATAGAGATAACTGATGATCTTTCAGAATTCTACCGATCCTGGAATGATTGCTGTTGGAAGCTAGCAAATGTTACCCCAATATTTAAGAAAGGAAAGGAGAAGGATGAGAAAATATAGACCTGATAGCCTTCCATGAGTAGTAGGGAAATGTTAGTATCAATTATAAAGACCTTAAGACCATGAGACATTGGAGTAGAAATTAGGTCATTCAGCCCATCGCATCTGCTCTGGTATTCAATCATGGCCGATAAGTTTCTCAACTCCATTCTCCTGCTTTCTCTCATTAATCCTCAATCCCCTTGACAATCAAGAACTTGTCTTTCTCTGTCTTAAATATACTCAATGACCTGGCCTCCACAGCTTTCTGTGGCAGTGAATTCCATAGATTCACCACTTGCCAACTGAAGACATTGCTCCTTATCTCTGTTCTAAAAGGTCTTCCCTTTACTCTAAAGCTGTACCCTTGGGTCTTTGCCTCTCCTACCAATGAAAACATCTTCCCAAAATCCACTCTGTCAAGGCTATTCAGTATTCTACATGTTTCAATTAGATCCCACTCATCCTTCTTAACTCCATTGTGAATAGACACAGAGTCCTCAAACGTTGCTCATATGTTCAGCTTTTCATTCCTGGGACCATTCTTGCGAACTTCTTCTGAATACACTCCAGGGCCAGTTTATCCTTCCAGAGATAAAGGGCTCAAAACTGCGCACAATACTCCAAATGTGGTCTGACTAGACCCTTATAGAGCCTCAGAAGTACATCCCTGCTTTATATTCTAGTCCTCTCAAAATAAATGCCAACATTGCATTTGCCTTCCTATCTACTAACTCAACCTACAAGTTTATTTTGAGAAAATCCTGGACTAGAACTCCCAAGTTTCTTTGTACTTCAGACTTCTGCATTTTCTTCCCATTTAGAAAATAGTCAATGCCTCTATTCTTCCTAGCAAAGAGTAATGACGTCACACTTTCCCAAGTTGTACTCTATCTGCCACTTCTTTGCTCACTCTGCTAATCTGTTCAAATTATTCTGCAGCTTTCTCGCCTCCTCAATGCTCCCTGTCTCTCTATCTATCTTTGTATCATCTGCAAACTTAGCCAGAATGCCCTCAGTTCCTTCATCTAGATCATTAATGTATAAGGTGAAAAGTTGTGATCCTGACACTGACCCTTGTGGAACATTACTTGTCACCAGCTGCCATTCTGAGGGGGACCTTTTTATTCCCCACTCTCTGCTTTCTGCCAGACAGCTAATCTTCTATCCATGCTAGCACCTAGCCTCTAGCACTACAGGCCCTTATCTTACTCAGTAGCCTCCTGTGTGGCACTTCATCAAAGGTCTTCTTGACGATCACGTAGATAACATCCATTGGCTGTCCTTGGTCTAACCTGCTCATTACTTCCCCAAAGAACTTCAGCAGATTTCTCAGGCATGACTTCCCCTTGATGAAACCAAGGATGTAAAGGATGGAATAAATAGACACCTGGCTGAAATTGATCAGATTGGGTATGGTTAGTATGGATTTGCAAATGGAAAATTGTATTTGACAACCTTGCTAGAGGCTTTTGAAGATATTGCTAACAAAATTTATAAAGGAGAGGTGATATAAATGTTATATTTATATTTGAGAAGACTTTTAATTAAGTCCTTAAAAAAGGCTGGTTAGAAAAATTAAAGCACATAGGAGAGGAGGGAATGTACAAGAATGGATTAATGATTAATCAACAGACATGAAACAACAATAAAAAGGTCATTTTTCATTGGCAGACTATAACTAGTGGGTACTGCAAGGATCCATTCTTGGGCCCCAATTACTTACAATATATATCAATAAAATGCAAAGTTAAATGACAATCTGTGTTGTGAGAGATATGCAATGTGGCTTCAGATGGATTTGGGCAGGCTTAGTGAATGGGCAAGAATATGGCAAATGGAATATAATGTGAGGTTATCCATTTTGGTAGAAGAAACAGATATGCAAAGCATTTTTAAAAGGTAAGAGGTTAGAACGTGTAGATGAACAAAAAGAACTAGGTGTCCTTATCGATTAGTGACTGAGGCCAACATTCAGGTGCAGAAAAGAATTCAGGAGGATGTTGAAATGCTATCCTTTATTGCAAGAGGATTTGTTTTGCAAAGTGTTGCTCCAGTTGTATAGTAGATTGGTGTGACTCACCTGGTGTACTGTGTGCAGGTTTGGTCTCCTTACTATAGCACAGAGATTAATGTCATCGGAGGAGGGCAGTGCACATTCACTAATGTTTCAAAGAATGAGAAGGGATCTCATTGAAACGTGCAAAGTACTTCAAGAGTTAGGCTGCATAAATTCTTAGGTTTCCCCCAATTATAGCATCCAGAACCAAGGTGACAATTTAAAAATAAGGCATTGGGTTTGAGGTGATGAGAAATCTCTTGACTTAGAAGGTTATAAACTGATGAAATTTGCTACCTCAGGCAGCTTTGGAAGCTTTGACTAAGTTGAATGTAAACATTTTTAGGATTGAGCAAAAATCCCCATCATCTAAATTACTGAAGATGACCCTGGGCTTTTCCACTATCGAAAATACTGGGCAAAATCTTAGCCTCAAGGTGCAGTGAATCCACAACAGAGCCTGCAGACTTCTAAAAGAACAATCAACTAAAATTAACAGATTCTAGCCAGAGACAGCTTTTACACCTCAGGTTATGCAACACTGACAGTATAGGGCTTACAGAGATACTAGACATTCAACTTCAATTGAAATCTATTCATGCATACTTTTAATGATCAGGAAACTAGTTAACTTCAGAAGGAACATCAGAAACACAGTGGAAAGCACAGTTTTACTGCGAAGATAAGGGGCCCACAGTCAATATAATAGCAGTCCCCGATCTCATCTGACAGAGTGATCCCAACAGCAATTCCAAAGCATTCCAAGAGCTAATTCCAGCACTATTTCCAAGAACATTTTCTGAAAGCAGTTCCAAGAATAGTTTTGAGATCAGTTCGAACACTTCAAGAACATTCTGGGATTTTCTGAGCAAGAGCTAGCAGACCAGGGGAACCAACCACAACAAGCACATCCAAGAACTGACAAACTCCGAAAAGCATCCAACTTGATCAACCACCACCAGGCCTCAGATCATCCTAGGTTCCCTTCATGGGGAAACAGGCCATTCGGCCCAACAAGTCCACACCGACCCTCAGGGGAGTAACCCACTCAGACTCATTCCTCTACATTTATCCCTGACACATGCACCTAACTAACACACCCTTGAACACTATGGGCAATTTAGCATGGCCAATTCTCCTAACCCGCACATTTTTAGATTGTGGGAGAAAACCGGAGCATACTTCCTGGGGTGAAAACCGGGCCAGCAAAACCAGCAGAAAGGAAAGAAATACTTACCCAATAGATCCACTACACACCTTACTCCATTAGTGGACTCAACCCAAACTCAAAAGCCGACGCAGTCCGAAGTCTTTGCCCAGGCTCCAGGCATTGTAAGCAGGAACAGTCAGACATATCTCAAAATGACGTTTCCCCCAGTGGTGAGTTGAAACTCCCAAGACCCCAAAGTTGCGAGCGAGCTAACAGGGAGGGGGAGGTAGGTGGTGACAGTGCAGTGGGACCCCAAGAGTAGGAATTCTGATTAAAAGTTCTGTAATTAACCTGTTGTTTTTAGGTTCAGTTGTGTCTAATAGATTATTCATAGTATTACTGTCCTCTGTATAGTTGATTGTGTCAATTTCCCAGTTTATTGCATTTACATATATATCTTGTATTATAGTTAACTTTTGTATTTAAATAAATGCAGAGATTCTTTTGCATTGAAACATCTGCCTACTACCTTCTTCATTTCGCATTCTCTAAATAAGCTCAGTGCCTAGACCCAGTGATGTGGGGGTGGTTTGAACTACTTAAAAATCAGAAAATTACTGATTGCAAACCAGCACCCTACACATTGATAGATTTCTAATTACAAATTGCACAAAGGCTTACACAGATGAGGTAGGTAAAAGGCATTGAAGTGTTCAATATTGAAAAGTGTGTAGACTCAGTGGCCTGAAAGGCCTACTCATGTTCCTATGTTCTTATGTAGCAAGGATGCCATTAGAAAAGAAAAAAACACACAAGCTTTAATGAATTGAAAAGAAACCATGTCAGCACCACATAGAACATACAGTCCCGACCCCTGGAGAAAGTGTGAAGGGTCTTTAAATTTGGCAAAGCAGCAGGACGTAATAAATTGCACAAGAATTTGAAACATCTTGACTCTGGTGTTCGATCCTGGCTGAGCCAGTGTTATATTAGAAGCATCAGCTCAAACTCATTCCCAAACGTATGTGTGGAATAGAGTAAAAATCATAGCTTTTTCAAAACTTAAAGGTGATCTCACATTTTGCAGCCAACTACTGACCAATTTCACTGCTTTCTGTTTGCTTTAAGATTGTTGAATGTCTTATCCTGCAAGGAAGGAGAGGCCACATTTAAAGTGGACCAAACCAGTTTCCTTCCTGATGCAGCTCATGTGATCAGGTTCTGGCATGCACCACCCACAATGAAATAGCTTTTAAAAGAATCTGAAGACAGGCAGAGACCTACTGGACCTCACAGCTGCTGATAATACAGTTAGGCTCATTGGCCTGCTCCTAAAGCGAGGCGGACGTGGGTACTGCAGATGCTGGAGATTAGAGTCAAGGTTAGAGTGGTGCTGGAAAAGCACAGAAGGACAGGCAGCATCCGAGGAGCAGGAAAATTGATATTTCGGGCAAAAGCACTTCATCAGAAACGAGGCTGAGAGCCTTGGGGGTGGACAGATAGATGGGAGGGAGGTGGGGCTGGGGAGAAGGCAGCTGAGAGTGCAATAGGTGTATGGATGTGGGGGCATAGGTGATAGGTCAGAGAAGAGAGTGGAGCGGATAAGTGGGAATTTATCTCTCCACCCCCCCAAGGTTCCCAGCCTCATTCGTGATGAAGGGCCTTTGCCTGAAACGTTGATTTTCCTGCTCCTCAGATGCTGATGGACGTGCTGTGCTTTTCCAGCACCACTCTAATCCTGCTCCTAAAGCTGCCCAGAGTACTTCCACCCCAAGTAGGGACAGGTATTGAAACATTCCTTCACAACAGACAATTTAGTGTACAAATCAACAAGGGAAAAATGAATAAAGAAGTCTGGCTAATGGACCACCTAATTTCATTAATGTCATTGACGTATCACACTCAAACTCCAACATCCTGCATCCTGGACAAAGTTACAAAGTTGATGGATTACTTCAGCATGTGATGTCTCAAACTGAATCCCTCTACAATCACACCCAGTGTATCCCACTACAACGTCAGTGCCACAAAAACATTGCATATCTACATGGATGTTAAATGATTAAAGTACAATCCCAAACCAACAAACTCTAGAGGAACCCTGAATAGAACTTTGTTCCAGGAACAGCTGAAGAAAAAGTAGCTAAGGTCAAAAAGCAAACAACAAACAACCTATCAACCAAATGTGCTTGATCTTCAGGTGTGTTGCTGCTACAATAGGCTGGCTCTCATTATTTGCCCAGTAACACTGCAGCAGACAACTGTCTATCTGTCTGGTGTAGGTTATCACTTATGCACATCGTGCCAGCACTCAATTGAATCTGACAGTGAATTCATTAATTACAAGCCTCCACCAAAACTTCCTGATCCTTGCAAACATCACTTCCCCATACACCTTCTTTTTGACAAAAACTTGCAAGCTGGTTGAAACCATTCTTGCTGTACTTCAATGATGAAACTATGATGATCTGTTTTAATTTGCTTACTTCCTACCTTCCATCTCCGTGCTTCACATGAGCAACCTTTCTGAGCAAGATCCACCAGCAGACATTCTAGGAATGTAAATATCAGAAGTCATCAACAAGTTCCTTGTGGCAAACCTCACCTGTAAAAAAGCAAGCTTTGAACTATCACAGAGAGAGTAGTTCTTGCTGAACAGATTCAGGGAATGCCAGGATCTCTGTACAGCCTCGATACAAATCCATCTGGATCTGTGGAAAGACACAGATAATGCACATAACCAAGATGTATCTCTTCATTAGGCTAAGTGGACTAATCACCTTAAACTTTGTAAATGAGGATTTGATCACATGATTAAATTAGATTCCCTACAGTATGGAAACAGGCCATTTGGTCCAACAAATCCACACTGACCCTTTGAAGATTAACTCACCCAGACACATTTCCCACTGACTAATGTACCTAACACTATGGGCAATTTAGCACGGCCAATTCACCTAACCTGCACAGCTTTTTAGATTGTGGAAGAAAACCGGAGCAAACCCACACAGACATGGGGAGAATGTGCAAACTCCACACAGACAGTCGCCCGAGGCTGGAATTGAACCCGAGGCCCTGGTGCTGTGCCACCGTGCCACATGTCTCCCATGCTTTGCATTCTTTAAATAAAATAACAAACTAGAAGAGTTTATTGGAACCCTAGACTGTCACGTGAAAGTCACTTTAAGGTAAGGCTGAGGCAGAGCTGCTGCAGCTTATAGGGAGAGTATAATATAAGCAAGCTGCCTCCCAACATTGCATGACCAAAGCCCTCCATCTGTGCCATATGGCAGACAGAATGCATGAGCACTGACTGACAAACTGTTGAATCCAAATGGCAGCTCAAACCATGGTGTCAGTTCCATCCACAAATGATTTAAATTTGCTTCCACGCCCATAAATCTTAGTCCCACATGAACATATGAGAAAGAAATGGGAACAGGAGTAGATACAAAGTCCCTCAAACCTATTCTGACACCATTCTGTAGATTTCATCTTAAATACCTAACTTGGATTTCAGTTGTACTTTACCAATTGTCTCAGTTCTCCTACAGTTCAAATGTCTTTTGGTTTCAGCTTTGAAAGATCATTAAAAACTGAGGAAGATGATGTGAAATCCTAGGCTCAGATACATTAGTCAGAGAGAAAGTAAATATGCACCAAGTCAAAAACAACACAAATAAAAAGAACTCAGAAATAAAACATTGGAAGAAGAGAAAACAAAAGACAGACGTAAAAGGGAGACAACTCAAAGACTGGGAAAAGCAATAGTGTGAATGGAATTAAAATTACATATCAAGTAACTGCTAATTAAATAACAAGCAATATTAATGCAATCATGCTGCATTGTGGTGATGCTTACTTCAACACCATGATGAATTGAACATTTATAAGTTCAACCAGCCAAGTGAGAGAGTCATTGCTTTGACCTAGTAACAATCTAATGATACAATTGTCTTGCTGTGGAGCCTTTTAATAGTTTTTTTTTTATTAATCAAATGGCCAATCCATTCCATCTTAAAGATGAGAGATATCATCCATCAAAAAAATCACATCACAATTCTCGGATGCTTTTTCAGACATGCCCACTGTTTGATATGGTGCTAAACTTGACATAATAGAAGGACCTAAGCTGAATTCCCAATTCTGCTAGATTTGATCATAGCAAACTGGGTTATCACAATTCATAATCTAGGTTAGGGAGAAAAGTGCATCTGCCACCCAAGGATGGAGAGAAGGAAAACTGCTAAAAAAGACAGGCGCCGTATAATAAATTCTACTTGATATTAATATTCTGCATTTGCAACAAACCCGTGTAATTTGATATTCTAAATGTTAGAAGCTTTAATTTGTTGATACAGTTGTTTTATACAGCAAAGCCTCCACTGGGAAAGGTTTTTGATGGGCAGTTTGAATGTACATTTATTACCATACAAATTCCATTCAGTGAACAATGTGTGATTTGATTAGAGCATGATCCACCTAGTCTATTCTGATCTAAACTGTCTGTAGAGCAGAAACATTGCGTAGCCATTCCATTTCTGCTGTGTGTGCATGTGTCATTGCACAGAGGTTAATCTGCTGCAGCAGATCCCTGAGTGTGGAACTACAAATAGATAAGAAGGTCAATTATCAACCTTATGTTTACTTTGAAAGCCCACTAAGAGAATTATGGTGGGGGACAGACCTTTAGTAGGAGATGCCATTATTTCAAAATCAACCCTGTTATTAACACAAATTTATCTTTCACGTGAGAAGCAAGCACCCTAGTGTAAGATAGGAAGTCAATTGTAATAATATTGAGGAGAATAATTTTCGATCTACTTTTTTGACTTTTTATATAGTTTACTGTGGACTGATAAATGTGGTATGTCGGAGAGATTAAAAGAATGCAACAAAAATGATCAACATCCTTAACCACTCATTGAAGAATTTGAAAAACATATGGAGAACTCATGTAAGTCATAGTGAAATTTTTAAAAATGTGTGGATTGGTCTGTGACTTCTGTGTGAGAAGGCTGTGGGTTCCTGGTCCATTTCAAAAACTGAAGGAGTGTTAAACTATCAAATAAGACATTAAGCTGAAGCACTGTCTCTCCCTAAATTGTTCGCCTTGCTATTATTATCAATGCAAAATCTGGACCAAAACTGCTGATGTTCCAGCACAAAATTTAGAAATGACTTTTCAGTTGAGGTTTACCCTTTTATCATATTGACTGTTCCATTTGGTAAGTCAATTAATCTTGAGGGAATAAAACAGTTGCTGCATTTTATTTTTGGGCAACAAAGAATAACAATTTTGTAATCTTTAAGTAATAACATGCAGAAAATAAAGCTAAGATTCTGAATTTCATCAAAAAGGTAATGCACCAAATCTGTGCAATTAGTCCCGGAATTGCTGCAAAAACATTTTGTCCAATTAGTGGTAGCTATGATTTACAAGCTGACATTAGCTTTAGTGATTTTTTGCTGGAAGAATTACATTACACACACAGTTTAAAAGGACAGCTAATGATTACTGCAGAGGTTTAATGGGTTGACTACTTTAGCAAGTTTTTTTCCCCTAATCAGGCTAGGGATACAATGCTTTCTGCCTGTTGTCTGTTATCAGCATTTCCAGTCCCAACAACATTGTCACTGAGTCAGCAAGTAATTTAAGCATTTGGATATATCTGATACAACACCTGGTGTAAGTGACATGGCAACAAGTCATTCACTTTCTGCAACAGCAGTGGAGCAAGACTAGCATTTACATAATGTCCTTCACAAACTCACGATGTCTCAAGACACTTTGTGCAAATGATACGTTTTTGAAGTGTTGTCATTGTTATTGCTTGTGCTTAATGACAAAAATGTCACGCAGTTTTTCCTTTCTGAAGCTGTTTACTTTGAAAACCTGTGGACAACTGAGCTGAAGTCATTGCGCTTTTAGTTTTGGAATTCTGAGGCAGTGGGCAGCAAGAGGAGATGGAAACAATATTGAAATTTTGCTCGTGTGCACCTGTTGCAATCATTCAGGGATTAAAACAGTTTAAAATATGTTGGGATAAAGTCAATGGTCTGGTCGGAACTCAACAAACTTGTAAAGGTGGTGTGCAGAAAATCTGGCAATCGCAAGATTACATCAAGTTGACAGTAAAAGGTTGGCTTGGCATAGCACACAGCAACCTGTACCACAGTGCCCACGAACCATAGTAGGTCATGAAAGCAGGGTATGCGTTACGGTTCCTGCTGGCCCCACAGAAATTCCCTCCCCTAAAGTGTCCCAGAACGCTTAGAGAGCAGCCTCCAACTAGTTTCTTTGAGAACTCCTGATGCGATTGCTCACCTTCTGCAAGCTCCACCTACTGTATCTATTGAGTGGCTCAATTCTTCAAGATTTTATGTGGCTCAATTGTTGAAGAGCTAATTTCAATTTTTTCTCTAAAACGCTTAATATTGCTTGCAAATAAAATGCAAAGGGTTCAATATTTAGGGCTGAATCACTTTGTGAACCCTTTAATTAATGTATCCTCACAATGATGACTCCTTTTAAAAGTATAGAGAAATGCACAAACCATATAGGTTGCATAAGTCAAGATTTTTGCCTTCTGTAGCCACAAATGCATCATGGAACCTGGACAGTCAATACTGAGAAAAATCAATATTCCCATTAATTTTCTTTATTTATTTCTCAAGTTGCTGATTCAAGCATTCTTTAATAGCTTGATGTAGGATATAGCTATGACGAACACAACAATTTCAAAACACTAAATATCCAAGCCTGCTATATTCAGGCATGGACTAACCAGTAAGCAACAACTCATGGGAGTGAGTTACCTGGGTATCATTGGATAGATCCAGGCTTAGTCAAGACTTTAGCCTAGATAGGCCTAGTGCAGATTATTTTAGAAACAATAATCCTGAGAAGAAAACTTGACATTGCAGATTGTTTGCAGTTCAGAATTGCTGGCACAGATTCAAACATGTAAAGAAACATTTGCAAAAAACATTACTTTGGTGGTCTGTATCTGACACATAACCTCAACACCAAGGAGAGGGAAGCACTGGAATCACTAAGAAACGATAAGAACATAATCATACTACCAGCAGATAAAGGCAGAATGACGGTCATCCTAGATAAATCTGATTGCATCCAAAAAGCACAACAACTACTTGCAGATACCAACACCTACCAAATGAAGGAATTTGACCCCACCCCACAGCTCACCAACAGGATAAATAACACACTGAGGAACCTACAAAAAAACGGACAGATAACCAGAGCTGACCTACAAAGAATGAAACCGGAAAGCAACAACACCCCCAGATTCTATGGATTACCTAAAGTACACAAACCAGACATCCCACTCAGACCCATATTATCACTACCAGGGACACCATCACACAAACTGGCCAAAGAACTACAACAGAAACTGAAACACCTGGTCAGCGGATCCAAACACTCTATACAATCAACACAGGAATTCTTGGACATCATCAGAAATATACACATAGACAAAGAAGAAACCATGATATCATTCGACGTGATGGCACTGTTCACTTCGATTGACAAAACCCTAGCCAGAGAAACAATAGCCAACCTACTGGACATACAGAACAGAAAACAGGACGCTGAACCTATCAACAAAGATGGCATACTTAAACTACTGGACTTGTGCCTCACAACACACTTCACATTCAACAACCAGATATACGAACAAATCAACGGAACACCCATGGGATCACCAATCTCGGGACTCATAGTAGAGGCAGTTATGCAAAGGTTAGGACAAACAGTCTTACCACAAATTCAACCCAAACTCTGGGTCAGATATGTCGATGACACGTTTGTAATCATTAAAAACATGGAAATAGAAAAAACACACCGGATCATCAACGCCACACTCACAGGAATCCGATTCACGAGAGAAGAAGAAAAGGACAACCAACTCCCATTCCTAGACGTGATGGTACAGAGAACACCAAACGGAGAATTCACCACAAAGGTATACAGGAAAGCCACACACACAGACCAAGTCCTAAACTATGAAAGTAACCACCCCAACACACACAAACGAAGCTGCATCAGGACACTATTCAAAAGGGCCACAATACACTGCAGTACACCAGGACTGCAAAAAGAAGAAGAGGAACACCTATACAAGGTATTCGCCAAAAACGGATACCCGCGCAACTTCATCAACAGATGCCTAAGAGAAAGACCACGGAACGAGGACATACCACAACCAAAAGGACTAGCCACACTACCATACATCAGGAGCATCTCAGAACTGACAGCCAGACTACTGCGACCCCTAGGACTCATAACAGCACACAAACCAACAGCCACGCTCAGACAACAAAGTGTCAGATACATTACTTTGGTGGCTTCAGTACAAATTCAATTGGAACAGCCTGGTTTTACTGAAAGAACTGCTTTATCAGAAGTTAGGTAGAACAGCACCTGCAACAATTTCACCAAATTGACTTTCTACTGTGCAAAAAATCATTGAATGGGATCTGGTTTTAATGCATCACTGCTGGTTCTATTAAAGGCACTGTGAAACAAGTGCAAATGGCTCACGTTATTTCCAACTTTTCCTGCTTTTCAATACTATCATTCTACAGTCAGACAACATCTTCAATTAGTGCACTAGAACTGACAACTGTTATGTTTACTAATGAAACCTGCACAAGTATTTTTACATCGCCATGCCTTCATTTCTTACAGGGGTAACACATTGGAAATCAAGTTCCACTATTACTGGAGATGTCATTAAAGTTAAAGACTTTCAAATAGTTATATTTAATCCCCAATCTACCTGAATTTCAGACAAAGGTTAATAGACATATGGACCAAGTTGATGTACTAAACAGAAATTATTATTTATTGGAAGCAATTAGATTCTAGCTGCAGATAAATAGTTATAAATCATTTGCACACAATGCTACAAAATAAAACTCTAAACACCTTAAAATCTCCCCCATACATGCACATAGACAAACTGCCAGGAAAAATAGCTGTGGGTAAAGGAGAACTGGGAAGGAGTACAATAGTTCCTATTCATGAGTTGCTGAGATGATTCTTTTGATTCTTATGATGATCAGAATGTTGCTTCTCTGTTGCTTTTCTCCAGATGCTTGACCTGCTTTTCAAGAGACAGTAGGTATCTGGTTCATTTACAATGGTATCAGTTAAAAGTCACAGCTTGTAAGAACTGTTGAAGGAAGGATGAACTGGTATTTTTAAAGATTACGTTGATTTTGACTGCAGAAAACAGAGAAACAGCTTTCGTCCATGTGGAGGGCAAAACACTCTCAATTTTCTTTTCCACCCCCAAGTTGTTTGGCTACATGAAAAATAGTCATCCTGCTGTTGACAGGCTCCCATGAACTCTTGTCATCTATAAGTAATCACTAGTCCATAGACCAATGAATATCTTGTTGCCAAATAGTTGCATAACTCTGTACATAACTTTTTGGCCCCAGTTCACCTGCAACCCCAAACTTCAATATTGCTTGTATGAATATCTATTTATATGATGCTTGCCATGAATGAAAGATTGCTTGTTTTTCAAAACATGCAGCAATTCTTTAAAACACAGATTTTAAAACAGTTCTTCCCCATTTCACTCTACAACTTTCAAAAACAGAAAAAAGAAAAGACACAGTCTTTGCAATATATTAGAAAAGCTTTGCTCATAAGCAAACTTGTCATTGGGTTGGGAGTATCGTCCTCCTATTTTCCTATGTCTCTCATAATCTATAAATAATAAATAAATACTTTCTTGCTTCTACTAAAAATTGAATAAAAGAACACTAATGGTAGAGAGAAATAAAACTATGATTGTTGTGCTGAAGATGGTTTGGCTTTTTTCCCCGGAACAGGAACTTCTCAAAGGATGCTCGAGCTTTCATCTAAATATCACCTCGAGATATTTTTAATCAAACTGTTCTGAAATGATATGGCACATATTTGGGGTTGGACCCAGATTTTATGTTTCAGAGGTAAAGACAATGACACTGCACCACAATAATTGTTTCTATATTAATCCTCAATGCAAAGATATTCCAAGCTATTTTAATATGTTTCTATGACTACTTGCTCATTCTTCTTCCCTTTATCATTGCCTTTTGGACTTTGCTCTTCTTCCTGAATTATTAGGACATTTTTGCAGAGTAAAATGATGTGCATGATAACCTTTTTGAAGGTTCTCCAGGGATTTTATTGTTTTGTTACATTTGGATAACTGAAGCACTGCTTCAAGGTATCAAATAATGATCCTCAGAGTTGAACAGGCCAAACAGTACTGCTGCCTAAGGCTAATGTAATGGTATTAATATTTGTAGAAAACAAACAGTGTTGATGAACTTTGTGCAGACCTCGCACATCATTGATTTTACTGCTCAGTAGTGAGTGCTGTGAGAGTCTGAACCTCTGGAATAAGCTATCCATCATCTCCTTGATGTGTGTGGGCAGCAAGCTGTGCCAAGTTATAGATATTCCAGTGCGACTTTTAAGGAGCCAGAAGCTTAAAAATTGAAGGTCCGAGATTACTTTGATGGTAACTGACATTACTGCTTGGATTGTTTGAAGGTCTACCTTGAAGAGAGGGCTAAGATGGCGAACAGTCTTTCTGCATAACTGTGGCTTCCTAAGTCATTGCACCTCACCAAATATAGTAAGCAGTATACCTGATGGGCAGCATAATAATTATCTGGCCAGTAATCCTTTGATGTAAGCTTACATATCCAGCAGCTTATCTCTGTTCGTGTGTCTCAACTAAGTCCAGTGAAAGGGAGGCATCAAACATAATTTTTATAGTATAGCACAAGCTTGTGCCAAAATAAGATGATTCCTCTGGATTCCAGTCTACAATGAACACTGGCTCACCTCCAATCCCCAGACTGTATTGGTGAAAATAATGGCATGCAAGTACATTGCAAAAGCTTGGCAAAATTATTTAATCTTTATCTCTTTACTTATAGCAGCAATTATCTTTGTCTGAAGCCATATTTTGGTTGCAATTATATGCCTTATTACATAAAATAAATATTCTGCTGTTAGAAATATACTTGTGATCAATGAATAAAAATTATATTTGCATAAAAAATGTCAGTGACCCAAAGGTGGCTCCATTTGTGATTGGTTTGGGGTCAGCATAATTTGTAGAACTATGCTGAATTCTTTTATTTCATTTGTTCCTGCGAAGGGAACATACTTAGAAAGTTGGGATTTGTTGTCCATCACCAATTGTCCTTGAGAAGATGGTGGTGAGCTGCTCTTTTGAACCACTGAAGTCCATATGGAGCAGGAACATTCACAGTGCTGTAAGGAAGGACTTCACTCCAGTGGCAATGAAGGCGCAACAATATAGTTCCAAGTCAGCTTGGTGTGTGGCCTGGAGGGGAATTTGCAGGTAGTGGTGTTCCCATGTACCTGGTGCTTTTGTTCTAACAGATTGTGGAGGTTACAGGAGTGAAAGGTGCTGGTGAAGGAAGGTCAGTGAATTGCTACAGTGTTCTGGTGGTGGAGGGAATTAATGTTAGTGGAGGGAGCAAACGTTTAGGTGATAGAGGGTTGAGAATCGAGCAAAATACTTTGTCTTGGCTGTTATTGAAATTCTTGAATTAACGAGCTGCAAATGGTACAGGCAAATGAGGAACGTCCTATTTCAATCCTGATCCAAGTCTTTTAGATAGCACAGAATTCCCATCTTGTATAGCCACTGTATCTTTATGACTCGTGCAAGAGGGGGTGGGGGTGATCGAGTTGCTGTACTGTTAATCCCGAGACCCCGATAATGTTCTGGGGACCTGTGTTTGAATCCTGCTACAGCAGATGGTGGAATTTGAATTCAATTAAAAAAAATTGAAATTATAAGTCTAATTAGGTTCTTAACTAGTCTGGTCTATATATGACTCCAGACCCACAGCAATGTGATTGATTCTTAACTGCCCTCAGGGCAATTAGGGATGGGCAATAAATGCTGACCTAGCCAGTGACACACTCATCCCATGAATGAGTTTTTTTTTAATGTTAATTCCAAGAATATTTATGGTGAGGGATTCTGTTCTGGTGCTTTTGAAAATTTGAATGGAAGATGGTTAAACCCCTCTATACTAGAGATACTCTTCACCAGACATCGGCACTTGCAGTTATGGAATAATTCAGTATCTGAGGGATCATGAATGGTGCTGAACATTATTAGATCAATTCTCACCTTATGTTGGAGAGTAGGTCATTGTTAAAGCAGCTGAAGATGTTAGGCATAAGAAACTATCCTGAGAATCTTCTGTATCCTGAAGCTGAAATGATTGACCTCCAGCAAGAACAGTCATCTTATTTTGTGATTGGAAGGCAATGGATATTCCTCATCTTTGCTCCTTCGAAGCTTAATTTTGTCAAGACTCTGTGATGCCGCATATGGTTTTGATGTTGAAGGAAGTCACCTCCACCTCACGTCTGGAACTCAGTTAGTTTTTCTCGTTTGAATCAAGGCTATAATGAGGTCAAAAGCTGAGTGGCCCTGGTGGAACCCAAACTGAGTGTGAGTGAGTAATTCTTGTTGTGTAAGTGCCACTTGATAGCATTATCAACAACACTTTCCATCATTTTAATGATTGACAGTAGGCTAAAAGCATGGAAATTGGTTACATTGGATTTATCCTACTTTCTGCGGACAAGAAATAAGTGGACAATTTTCTACTTTGTCATGTAGATGATAGTGTTGTAGATGTATTGGAACAGCTTATCTGATAGCTTGGCTAGTTCTGGAATACAAATATTCAGCACAACAGCCTGGACGTTGTCAGAGTCGACAGTCGACAGCACAGTATCCAGTGCTTTCAGCCATTTCTTGATATCACATAGACTGAATGACACAGGCTGAAGACTGGCAACTGTGATGCTGCAGAGTTAAAGAGGAGACCGAGATAACTCAACCGTTTGTCAGTTATCACTGACAATTTTTACAAATGCCTGTAACCTTGACTTTTGCACTGATGAGCTGGGCTCACCCATCATTGAGAATAGGGAATTTGTGGAATTTTCACCTCCTGTTAAATGCTAAATTGCACTTCCGCTCACAATAGAGGAATTTGACAGGACTGCAGAGCTTAGATCTGATGCATTGATTATTTGAAATTAGCTTTGTCTATTGCATGCTGCATTTTTTGTTTAGCACGCGTGTAGGTCTTTGTCATAACTTGAATGCAGTGTGTAGAATTCACACATATAGGTGTTATAAATTCAGGTCTGCTCCAGAAATCTGCGCAAGGTCAATATTGGCAGTGGCTCTCTTCAGCAATCTGCCAGGCAAATACAGACACACACGTGGACCACAGTGGGCAACTTACCTGAACAAAATATATCCCTTGCTGTTGGTTCTCTAGCTTTTCTTCAAACAATTCTGAAAACTTCCAATAGTTTTTCTCAGATAGGAAAAAAAAACATTGTGATAACAGATACTTTTGATGCAATCTTGAAAATGGCGCATGTTGTTATGGACTTCAGGTAAAAACTTTAATCAAAGTTGTATTAAAAGACATGTTAAAACAATTGGAATACATGATGAGGCAATGTCCAGGTCCACCTGGAGATTATAGAAGGTTGGCCGAGAGGCTTAATTGGATGTGAAACAAAACTTTCATTTCCTGACAGAGGGTTTAACCAGTAAGTTCTCGGAAGCTCTCAGGCTGGTTGACTTTCCTGATCTTGATGTTCAGAACCTTTTCTGCTTTAAGTAGCATGCCATGAATACTCATTTATACTTCAAGCTACATTTATACCACAGTTTTGGTAGGTAAAGACAGGCAACACGAGCTTTCTCAAGCCTGATCATTCTAATGAAGTGTGTATGTAATGGGAAAGACATCTTCCTCCAATTTCTTACGAATTCAAACTTATCCAGTGACTAATGCTTCATAATCAAACAGCTCCTTTGTGAAAATGCTTATAATTTCAGAGGTGAAGTCTCACTGTGATAACCAGCTCATGACAATTCTCAGTAATATATAACAATACTTGTAGCTTTTAAATGCTTATAGTGTAAGGGATGAAGATCAATCAGCTCTTGAGAAGTCTTAGTCATAGGCCATTTTACTTGTAGTTCTTATGTATGTACAAGGAGAAAGTGAGGATTGCAGATGCTGGAAATCAGACTGGAGAGTGTGGTGATGGAAAAGCACAGCAGGTCAGGCAGCATCCGAGGAGCAGGAGAATCCATGTTTCGGGCAGAAGCCCTTCATCAGGAATTTACGTACAATCCAAGGACGCAGAAAATAGAACATAGAATATGGAACAATACAGTGCAGAACAGGCCCTTCGGCCCTCGATGTTGCGCCGACCTGTGAACTAATCTAAACCCATTTCCCTACACTATCCCATCATCATCCATGTGCTTATCCAAGGATTGTTTAAATCTCCCTAATGTGGCTGAGTTAACTACATTGGCAGGCAGGGCATTCCAAGCCCTTATCAGTCTTTGAGTAAAGAACCTGCCTCTGACATCTGTCTTAAATCTATCACCCCTCAATTTACAGCTATGTCCCCTCGTACAAGCCGACATCATCATGCTAGGAAAACGAGTCTCACTGTCCACCCTATCTAATTCTCTTGATCATCTTGTATGTCTCTATTATATCCACACTTAGCCTTCTTCTTTCCAATGAGAACAGACCCAAGTCCCTCAGCCTTTCCTCATAAGACCTTCCCTCCAGACCAGGCAACAACCTAGTAAATCTCCTCTGCACCTTTTCCAATGCTTCCACATTGGAAACAGGAGTAGAGCCTCACTGGTTCAACCAGAAGTCTCATTCACATATGGTCTTGCTTGTAGTTCTTCAATATTTACAGTGTAAGAGGTGAAGCCTCATCCCATCAACAAGCTTGTCCAAATAAGGCAGCAGTACTGACTGACACCAGCGAACCATACTCAGGTACACAATTCAAGATGGAGTGTAATACAAAAAAGACAATCATCTTAGAAGGTTCAGGTAAAGCAGGCTGAGAAAAAAAGGAGCAGTAGGGATTGAGAATTAAAGGAGGTGCTTGTGAAGGGCAGTGGTGAATGGAGGGAACAAAATGGGATGAAGAGAAGAGAATTACAGCAAAAGGGGAGGGGGTCAAGGAAGGGTACAAACTTCACATTTAAGGTGGGAACACAATGGGGTAATGAGGTACATTGGGAAGGGTGAAAGAGCAGACAATTTGAATAAGGGCTGCAGTTCGGTGAAAGTTGGGCATGGAGATCCGAATAGAGTGGGACAGGGAAAAAGCAGGAACCAAGGTGACAGTGAAAGATGCAGTAGTTACAGGAAGAGAGTGAAGAAGGTAAGGAGAAGGCGATCTACAGTGATAGAAGGGATGAAGGAGTATAGAGGAGGAGAGAAAGTGAATGAATGAAACGAAAAATACAATCACTATATGGCTCATTAATCATCTTATAAAAGGCTTTGCACAGAATGCAGAGTATACATGAGATGGGCCTGAGATCTGTTCAGGACATGGGAATGAAACTGTCATGTAAACTGGACATTCAAAGGTTGTAGGACTGTATCACAGAAGCTAACAAAACCCAAACCACTAATGGAAAGCAATGTAAAGATCAAGGCTGCAAATATCTGCTTCATGGCAGAGTGAAGATGGGGAAAATCAGTCATGAGAATGCCCCTCACCATGTAGAGGTGGCTGGAGGACAGGCTTTCAGTCAACACATGAATAACCTAGTAAGCATCCAAAGGGTAGGGTATGGCTTAACTATGTGAAGATCTCAAATGGAACACATATATGTCACTTGTGATATATCTTCACAGATCAGTAGTTCCATTCCAGATGTTTGACCAACTATACCCAGCAGCTGTATGAGCATTCCCAAGATTTGGAAGAAGAAGGAGATGGAACAGAATAAGGGACATGAGGTTCAGGGCACTGTAGCTGTGGATGAAAAGGCAGCACCTGACGAGTGAAACCAGGGTCCTCAGCTCTGTCCAGCACTGTACAAAGTCATGATCTACTGAAGGAGTTTGCAGCAAGCTACAGATAAGTGAAAGACAGTATTGGAGAGGTGTTTTAGGGCTAAACATATTGTTTGCCACACCTTTCACCTCCTTCAGGTAAACTTACAGCCAGGCACCTTGACTGGATGGGCCATGCCTCTGGTATTGAGATATGGAGCAGCATTGAACATTCTAGTCATTGGCTGCTATGAAATCTCAATGGTGGACATATGCGGTATCTCCCATTCAGCAACCAAGAAGAGCATTCATTAGCTCACCTGATGTCATTTATACAAAAAGCTATAGATTATCCAGTGGACCTAGAGAATCAAGGTACCTGAGCCATCAGATTTGCCAACATCGTTTGTTTCCCTCAGGTCCAAAGGCCCACCGATTTAACTAAAGTGGAGGAAAGATGGATTTTAGTTTCCGATTTCTGTGAAGACGTGACTTATCTTTGCTTAAAGGACAGAAGTCATTTTGAACATTGAATTCAAATCAGCATTTACAAGGTGTTACCTGATACCAGCTTAAAATGATCATCAAGCCTCCTAGGGAGGTAATTGCTGAGGTGTTTGCTGACTTGAGTTTTACGACCATTGCAGAAAAAAAGAGAGAATGAGCCAGAAACAGGTTCATGCAGGAAGAAGAGACCCATAACAGCAAAGGTGCGCTGTAGCAGCTGCTAAGTGCTCAGCACTAGGAAGTGTCCTGAGGTGTTTAGAGATCAGTGGGAAGAAAACACCAATAAGTGGGAAAGGAGAGGCCTATCAGGGTGTTGGAGAGGAAGGTATTCTACAAGGTTTATGAGAACATGACCTTAGGGAAACCATGTTCAGTAATAGTGAGCCGTGTTTGCAGTTTGCTTTAAAGGTCTCAGTGAGAACCAGGAAAGTAGCACCTAATGAATGCCCAAACATTTGTAGAAAGGAAGTTAAAAACAGCCATGCCAGCTGAGCAAGACATTTTATCCCTGAGGTTTAAGTGCAATGGTATTACTTGGATAAATTAGCTGAACCCTTCTTTTCTAATGTTGGTAATGAAATCAACCTAATAGTCCTTGTCTAGTGTAATAGGTAATAAACATTTTTTTTGTTAAAAATACATTGCCAGCCTATTGTAAGTTGGAGCAGTGCTTGGTGACTCAGCCTGATCTGCTGTGCTGTTCCAGCAATAAAGTTTCAACTTTGCTGCCTGACCTGCTGTGCTGTTCCAGCAATAAAGTTTCAACTTTGATCTCCAGCATCTGCAGACCTCACTTTCTCCTCGAAGATTTCAACCTACTGCGAATCCTCTTACAAGGATGCCTTCCTTGAAGAAGCTCTCTGCCTCTCTCTACAAAGATTTCAGTGAGTCCCTCTCTCACTGCACACCCCAGGTCACACCCTCCTTCGACTGACCGAACTGGTCCTCACCCTGAACAACTTTTCTTTCCAATCCTCCCACTTTCTCCAAACAAAAGGAGTAGCCATGGGCACCCGCATGGGCCCCAGCTATGCCTGCCTCTTCGTAGGGTATGTGGAACAATCCATCTTCCGCAACTACACTGGCCCCACCCCCCATCTTTTCCTTCGCTACATTGATGACTGTATCCACGAGGAGGTTGAACAGTTCATCCACTACACTAACACCTTCCACCCCGACCTCAAATTCACCTGGACAGTCTCGGACTCCTCCCTCCCCTTCCTAGACCTTTCTGTTTCTATCTCAGGCGACCGAATCAACACGGGCATCTACTACAAACCAACCGACTCCCACAGCTACCTGGACTACACCTCCTCCCATCCTGCCCCCTGTAAAAACGCCATCCCATTCTCCCAATTCCTTCGTCTCCGCCGCATCTGCTCCCAGGAGGACCAGTTCAAAATACGTACAACACAGATGGCCTCCTTCTTCAAGGACCGCAATTTCCCCCCCGACATGGTCGACGGTGCCCTCCACCGCATCTCCTCCACTTCCCGCTCCTCCGCCCTTGAGCCCCGCCCCTCCAACCACCACCAGGACAGAACCCCACTGGTCCTCACCTACCACCCCACCAATCTCCATGTACAGCGCATCATCCGCCGTCACTTCCGCCACCTCCAAACAGACCCCAGCACCAAGGATATATTTCCCTCCCCTCCCCTATCAGCTTTCCGTAGAGACCACTCCCTCCGCGACTCCCTTGTCAGATCCACACCCCCCACCGACCCAACCTCCACTCCCGGCACCTTCCCTTGCAACCGCAGGAGGTGCAACACTTGTGCCCACACCTCCCCCCTCACTTCTCTCCAAGGCCCCAAAGGAAACTTCCATATCTGCCACAGATTCACCTGCACCTCCACACACATCATTTACTGCATCCGCTGCAGCCGGTGTGGCCTCCTCTATATTGGGGAGACAGGCCGCCTACTTGCGGAGCGATTCAGAGAGCACCTCTGGGCCACCCGGACGAACCAACCCAACCACCCTGTAGCACAGCATTTCAACTCCCCCTCCCACTCCACCGAGGATATGCAGGTCATTGGACTCATCCACCGCCAAACCACAACAACGCGACGGTCGGAGGAGGAGCGTCTTATCTTCCGACTGGGAACCCTCCAACCACAGGGGATGAACTTGGACTTCACCAGTTTCTTCATCCCCCCTCCCCCCACCTTGTCTCAGCCGAATCCCTCCAGCCCGGCACCGCCTTCCTGACCTGCAGTCTTCTTCTTGACCTCTCCGCCTCCATCCTAATCCGACCTATCACCCTCACCTTGACCTCTTTCCACCTATCACATTTCCAACGCCCCTCCTCCAAGTCCCTCCTCCCTACCTTTTATCTTCTCCTGCTGAACACTCTCTGCTCATTCCTGAAGAAGGGCCTGTGCCCGAAACGTCGACTCTCCTGTTCCCTGGATGCTGCCTGACCTGCTGTGCTGTTCCAGCAATAAAGTTTCAACTTTGATCTCCAGCATCTGCAGACCTCACTTTCTCCTTTTCGACTCAAAGGATATTCATCTCCTTAGAAATGTAAAGGGGCTAAACTATACTGTTTGACCCCTGAAATGCAAACACCCGTCCTATGTTCCCACTTTCCCCGAGATGATGTTCTTCCCTGAGAGCAGCAGCGAATGACAGTCTCAGCAATCTTTGCACTTCCCCTCATGATGCAAATGCGTCTACAAACAGTGATCAGTGTCCTTCAGTCAGAAGCCTTAAAAAATCAAAAGGGACCACAAGACTGTTGTATAATGTGCTACACTTGCTAAATGGGTGGAGCTCCGGAATGGAAAGACACAATCACTTTAATGGGGTTGCACTACACACCTCATAACAGCCAGCAGGAGGAAGAGGAACAGATTCGTGGACAGATTATGGAAAAAAAATGTTAAAACAAAAGGGTTGTTAATTTTAACATCCCTTATATTGCTCTACGCATCTCCCTTAATGTCAGGTGCTTAGATGGGGGAATTTGTTAGGTGCATCGAACAGGGTTGTTTGAAGCAATATGCAAATCGTCCAACTAAGGAACAGGCCAAACTAAACCTGCTATGGAACGAACTCAGCTAGGTGATCACAGTTTTGGTAGGGGAGCATTTCAGTAACATTGACAATAATTCCTTAAGTTTTAATTTACTTATAGATAAGGATAAGATTAGTCCTCAGATGAAAGTACTACATTGAGGGAAGGCTAACTACCACAATATTTGGCAGGAATGGGAATGGGCACATTTGGAAAAATATGGGCTTATTAATGACAAGCAGCATGACTTTGTACAGGGGGAGGTTCTGTCTCACAAACTTGATAAACCTTTTTTAGGAACTAACAAAGGTGATTGATAAGGTCAGGATGGTGGAGGTTATCTACAGGGACTTTAGCAAGGTTTTTGACAAGGTCCCTCATGGCAGGCTGATACAGAAGGTGAAATCACATGGGATTTGCAGTGAGCTGGTAAGATGGTTACAGGTTAGGTGGATTGACCATGCTAAATTGTCCACAGTGTCCAGGGATGTGCAGGCTACAATGAAGGGGTACTGGAAGAGCTTAAGAGGTTGAGTCTGGGTGGGATGCTTGTCGGAGGGTTGGTGTGGACTCAATGGATCAAGTGGCCTGCTTCTACATGATAGGGATTCTATGATCAATTCGCTTGGTCATAGAGAATAGCCAAGGAAGGATGTTTTTCTGACTGGAGTTCTGTGACAAGTAGTGTTCTGCAAGGAACAATGTTGGGACCCCATCCATATACAGCAGGACCCTGCTTTGGGGCAGCGTGGTGGCTCAGAGGTTAGCACTGCTGCCTCACAGTGCCAGGGCCCTATATTTAAATCAAGCCTTGAGTGACCGTCTGCGTGAAGTTTGCTTGTTCTCCCTGTGTCTATGTGGGTTTCATCTGGGTGCTCTAATTTCCTCCCACAGTGCAACGATGTGCAGGTTAAGTGGTTTGGCCATGCTAAATTGCCCTGTAGTGTGCAGGATAGGTATATTGGCCATGCTAAATTGCCCTGTAGTGTGCAGGCTAGGTGTACTGGCCATGCTAAATTGCCCTGTAGTGTGCAGGCTAGGTGGGTTAGTCATGCTAAATTGTCCTGTAGTGTGCAGGCTAGGTGTATTGGCCATGCTAAATTGCCCTGTAGTGTGCAGGCTAGGTGGATTAGTCATGATAAATGTGGAGAGAGGGTGAGACTAGATCGGCTGCTCTTTGGAGAATTGTCATAGACACAAATCCCTTTTTGTTTTGCACTGTAGGGATTACAGGGTATAGATAGACTGAAGAAATGGTAAATGGAATTTAATCTGAACAACTTCATAGTGATGCATTTTGGAAAGTCTAATGCAGGCAGGAAGTAGACATTAAATGGAGGAACCATTAGAAACATTAAAACATAGATGGATCTAGGCATACAGGTTCACAATTCCCTGAAGGTGGAAATGCAAGTGGATAAGGTGGTCAAGAAAGCATATGGTATGCTTGCCTTCATTAGTTGGGGCATAGAATATAAAAATTGGCAAGTCAAGTGGCTGTAGTATTGTACTTTAGTTAGGCCACATTTGGAATATTGTGTGCAGTTCTGGTCACCACATTACCAGAAGGATGTGGATGCTTTGGAGAGAATACAGAAAAGGTTTACCAGGACGTTGCTTGGCTTGGAGAATTTTAGCTCTGAGGAGACATTCCACAAACTTGGTTTGTTTTCACCTGAATGTTGGAGGCTGAAGGTTGACCTGATTGAGGTTTACAACATTATGAGAGACATAGACAGAATGGATAATCAGAGTCTTTTTCACAGAATAGAAATGTAAATTATGAGGGGACTTGGTTTAGAGTAAAAAGGGGAAAGTTTGAAGGAGATGTGAGAGGCATGTTTGTTTACACAGAGGGTGGAAAGTACCTGGAATTTGCTGCCAGAGGGAGTTAGATGCAGATACAGTAGCAAAATTCAAGAGGCATCTTGACAGATACATGAATAGGCGGGAAATAGATGGTTAATGATTGTGTAGAGGCAAAAGTTTAGAAAGGTGATGTGGGGGTGCAATCATGGTGGGTCAAAGGGCCTGTTCCAGTGCTGAACCGTTCTCTGTTATTTATTTGTGACAAGTGTCAGACCGTATAGAAAATTTTCACAATTAGAACCAAAAAGATCTCAATGTTGTTTGATTTTTCTTTCCCCACCATTACATCTTGGTGTCACCTGAGCTTGAGGAAGCCTGTTTTCTGGTTTCGGCAGGTATTCACTGGCTCTCTGGGATGTAGAATGCTCCAGCATAGCTGGAAGCATTACCTGCTGAGCTGAGCTGAGCTGAGCTGATCAAAACATTTTGGGTCTTGGCAGTGGAGAGGTGGTGTGAGAAGGCACGTCTGGAGTGGGAAACCATTAGAAACATGGCTGCCCCTCCTCCTCTGTTTCTCTAATATCCAGTGAAGGGAAGGGGACACCCGGAAGGATGACAGATCTCTCAGTCCTTTCCTGTCTAGCCCATGAATGAATGCTTTGAGTGATGGAATGAGCGTTCCTGCAGATATCCAGCAGGTCCAGATGGTTCTGCTGGTCCTGGTACATGGAGGCAGCCTTGCATTTGTCAGCCAGAATCAGGATATCAGACAGAACATGGACAGACTGCTCGACTCTTCACTTCAGACTCTGGCATCTCTGCCAGACCTTATCCTGATTGCTATACATCTCCAACAGCTCATTAATGATCAAGTCCATACTGTACTGGGTCAGCCAGAGCCTATTCGCTGGCAGTCCCCCGAGTGTCAGAGATCTTGGCCATTTCCTCCTGCTGTACATGATCATTCTTCCAGTGCTGAACTCATCAGACTGTGACCCCATGCCTACTCTAGATAGATGACCAAGAGAGGTGAACATCTCTGCACTGGACAAAACAAGGGAGATAGGCCTTGATGGTAGTACCTTTGAGGCTTACTCTTGCTCCTCCTCAGAAATGTGCTTCAAGAGGCCGATAGAGGTGGACCTGGTGTCAGGTTTGCAAGAGAGAAATAGAGGACCATAGAGAAACATAATGATTTGTTGGCGCTTCATTTGAGGCTGAGATTAGCAGATTGGAGGCAGTCTCACTAGAAGTTTTTTGAATTTAATCCTATGGTCGGCACATTCACAACCCCCTTAATCTCTTGCCAGAATGCCAGCCTATACCTCAGAGAACGTTAGGAGCCTTCTGTCAGCCTTTCCCCATGCGTCCCTCAAAGCCCCCAGTCAGAACATCCTTGTGATTATTGTGCATGTTCTGCTGCAGAACAGGAAAAGCAATAAGAGTCATTCAGACATGAGCACCAATCATGTGCAGATTAAGTTCCTATCCCCAGACTTCCCCTACAGACCTTCTCATCCAGACCTGTTCAGGCACTCACCCATTTAATTCCATCTGTCGTCACTTTTGTGGCTGTCAGATAGTTGAAAATTCTGTCAAATGGTCTGAAAACTATATTAGAACTTTGTGCATTTATGTTGTTTTGATTACTAGAAACCTCAGTTGAGAAGAAAAAAGAGCAAATGAAAATCTTTTGTGCAATTTGATTGCTTTGTAAACAAGATGAGATGGCACCATTTTGTTTTGCATTATAAAATGTCACTTGTTGACATTTTCGATTTTAGAAATCATAATTGTGAGACAAGAAGTAGAGTTAATGAAAACTCTAAGTGCCTGCTAGATACATATAAATTATGCAGCAATGCTGCTTTTATTTTAGCATCTGCCTCTTATACACTGCATGCTCTGTCCTTGCCAGAACTTAACAAATCGAAGTAAAAGAAAACTGTGTGAAAAGAACACGTGCGGTATGTTATCAAGGTGTCTGCTATTTTGTACATTTGACTAAAAACATTTATATTAACTTTGTGTTTATGTTGCTAAAACATAATAAAACAATAGGATGACATCTTGAAAAATTGTCAAGTTATTAACAGGATTCCTGCGGTTACAAGTAAGAATTGCAGCGTTAGTTTAAAATTAACTGCTGATGGAATGGTTTCTGAAATATTGCAAGGCATGATTTTATTTTTATTATGCCATAAATGGCAAATTGTTAATTGCAAAATATTCTGCACTTGAGTATAGTCAATCATATAATAGCGTTTTTGTTCCAGCAAGTAGAACATTTCAGGATTATTTATAATGTTTTGGCAGTACTTACTCTATTCTGTCAACCTCCATAAAATGTTTTTGTTAACAACAGTCCCTGGATTACAACTTGGATTGCAATTCTTTTCATGTGGGGGTCACGATTTCTTAACTGCCCACAGCAGGCCCAATGGGGATAAGCAATGAGCACATTTCTCATTCCCTCTTCATTTATGATTGTGGTGTGCAGCCCATTGTGATCCATGACTGCTGGCTCCCTGCTCACACAAGAGATCTAAGAGCACGTGAACCTTGCATATGCTGTAGCTAGACTCCAGCTCATTAAAGCAGTGTGCTCCTCTTAAAGTTGTACTGGGAAACTAAAGACTGCGAATAACTGACATTGCAATGGTCAAAGGGAAGGAAAATGAAATACTAGGTAATGACTCCAAGATTTTAAGACACTTCCTGGAGGCATTAATGTCGGACATAAGACCATAAGAAATAGAACAGGAGTAGGTTGTTTCAGCCCTGAAGCCTACTCTGTAATTCAATAAGATCATGGCTGTTCTGACCTTCCTCATGTCCACTTTCCTGCATTTTCCCTGTAAACAAGGCAAATGTAAGACCTCAAAAAGAAAGATGACAGCTTTCTAGGAGGCAGGATATTTTGACCTGATGAAGCGCTTATGTTTGAAATGTCAATTCTCCTCCTCCTCAGATGCTGCCTGACCGGCTGTGCTTTTCCAGCACCATGCTCTTCTACTCTGACCCCAGGCTATCCACAGAGAGTAGGAACAGGCAGGGGAGTGCCAGAGCATAGCTCTGAGGCCTGGGCAGCAATGTCAGATGATGTTTAATGACCAGATATGGATTGTCAAATTTGGTTAATGCGTCTAGATATCATATCTGACACCCACCGAATTATCAACCTCTGATGCTGCTCAATGCGTTGAATTGGATCCGACGTATGGGCTTCACCCTTTGTCATACCTGACTGACTGTCCCCACTACATGGTTTTCTCAAAAATGGGGTTAGCTGTAAAACAGCATTGAGACCATACCATTTTTAGCAACAACTTAGATTGATATCGAAACTTCAATATGCCGTTTACGTGATGAATTGGTTTTGGGAAATCAGGAAATGAGTTACCAAAATATTGCTAGCCTCTGATCTGCTCATGTGACCACAGTACTTAGACAACTAGTATAGTTCAGCTTTTGGTCAATGGTAACCCCAGGTTATGATATTTGGAAATTCAATGATTGCCATTGAGATTCAAGGGGAGATGGTTAGGTCCATTCTTGTTGGAGGTGGTCACTGTCTAGTACTTGAGTGGTGTGAATATTAGGAGAAAGTGAGGACTGCAGATGCTGGAGATCAGAGCTGAAAAATGTGTTGCTGGAAAAGCGCAGCAGGTCAGGCAGCATCCAAGGAGCAGGAGAATCGACATTTCGGGCATAAGCCCTTCTTCAGGAATGAGGAAGGTGTGCCAAACAGGCTAAGATAAAAGGTAGGGAGGAGGGACTTGGGGGAGGGGCATTGGGAATGCGATAGGTGGAAGGAGGTTAAGGTGAGGGTGATAGGCCGGAGAGGGAATGGGGGCGGAGAGGTCGGGAAGAAGATTGCAGGTCAAGAAGGTGGTGCTGAGTCCCAGGGTTGGGATTGAGATGAGGTGGGGGGAGGGGAAATGAGGAAGCTGGAGAAATCTGCATTCATCCCTCGTGGTTGGAGGGTTCCTACCCGGAAGATGAGGCGCTCTTCCTCCAGGCGTTGTGTTGCCATGGTCTGGCGATGGAGGACGCCAAGGACCTGCATGTCCTTGGCGGAGTGGGAGGGGGAGTTAAAATGTTCAGCCACGGGCAGTTGGGTTGGTTGGTCCGGGTGTCCCAGAGGTGTTCTCTGAAACGTTCCGCAAGTAGGCGGCCTGTCTCCCCAATGTAAAGGAGGCCACATCGGGTGCAGCGGATGCAGTAAATGATGTGTGTGGAGGTGAATTTGTGACGGATATGGAAGTATCCCTTGGGGCCTTGGAGGGAAGTGAGGGGGGGAAGGTGTGGGCGCAAGTTTTGCATTTCTTGCGTTTGCACGGGAAGGTGCCGGGAGTGGAGGTTGGGGTGGTGGGGGGTGTGGACCTCACGAGGGAGTCGCGGAGGGAGTGGTCTTTCCGGAATGTTGATAGGGGAGGGGAGGGAAATATATCCTTGGTGGTGGGGTCTGTTTGGAGGTGGCGGAAATGACGAAGGATGACAGGATGTATCTGGAGGTTGGTGGGGTGGTAGGTGAGGACCAGTGGGGTTCGGTCCTGGTGGCGGTTGGAGGGGCGTGGTTCAAGGGCGGAGGAGCGGGAAGTGGAGGAGATGCGGTGGAGAACATTGTCAACCACGTCTGAGGGGAAATTGCGGTCTTTGAAGAAGGAGGCCATCTGGGTTGTTCGGTATTGGAATTGGTCCTCCTGGGAGCAGATGCAGCGGAGGCGAAGGAATTGGGAATATGGGATGGTGTCCGGACTACGTTCAGACCAACAAAATTTGGACCCAACCAGGACAACCAGTTCCTACAACAAATCCGAAGCCTCCAGCAACAGACCTCCCTCCAGATCCTCCGCTCCACGCTTGCAGCCATGAGCCGCTACCTACATTCCCTGCAGTCAGCCCTACCCCAGCTCAGGACAACACTCTCACAGACCTGTAAGGGTCCTCTACTGTTCTTCATCCACAGAAGAATCCATACACTAAACAAACAGTTCTTCCTAGCCATATCGGAAATTAAAGACAGTAAGTACCAAAAACTTTCATGTACTTAGCCCCACACTCCGGATTCCTCAACCATTCCAGTATCTTCCATCGGCCTCCGGAACCGCTCGGGCGCCATTAACCACGTGGCCACTGCAGCAACTGCTGCCGCGAACCATGATTTCACTTTTGTCCCCACCGACCATGCAGCCTCCATGATCGCCGTCCAGACAACCGCCTCCACAATCGCCAGGAAGACCATCGCTGACAGATTCGCGGCCTCCGCGGGGTCCACAACTACCGGGAACAACACCGTTTCTGCCGTCGCCGCATCTACTTTCGCCCCCAGTGACGTCACTCACCTGCACAATGACCACGCCACATGCATCCCCGCCCCCATGCCGATCTCTGCCCCAGCGCCGATCCCTGCCGCCACGCCGATCTCCGCCCCACGCCCAACTCCGCCCCCACGCCGATCTCTGCCCCACGCCTAACTCCGCCCCCACGCCTAACCCCGCCCCCACGCCTAACCCCGCCCCCACTCCCCTCTCCAGCCCACACCAGGTCCTAGCTCCCAGCCCTGCCGTGTTTTCACCATCCCTCCAGACCTCCCCCTCTCTGAGGATGAAAGATCAGTCCTCAGCAGAGGCCTCACCTTCATTCCCCTATGCCCCCGGAAGGGTGGCACGGTGGCACAGTGGTTAGCACTGCTGCCTCACAGTGCCAGAGACCTGGGTTCAATTCCCGCCTCAGGCGACTGACTGTGTGGAGTTTGCACGTTCTCCCCGTGTCTGCGTGGGTTTCCTCCGGGTGCTCCGGTTTCCTCCCACAGTCCAAAGATGTGCAGGTTAGGTGAATTGGCCATGCTAAATAGCCCGTAGTGTTAGGTAAGGGGTAAATGTAGGGGTCTGGGTGAGTTGCGCTTCGGCGGGGCGGTGTGGACTTGTTGGGCCAAAGGGCCTGTTTCCACACTGTAAGTAATCTAATCTAATCTAACGAGTTCCACATGCGGCGAGACATTGAACAATTCTTCCGCCGCCTTCGCCTCCGCACCTACTTCTTCAACCAAGACTCTCGCCCACCCTCTGACGACCCCTTCTCCCGCCTCCAACACAACCCATCCACCTGGACACCCCGTGCTGGCCTCTTACCCGCCCTCGATCTCTTCATAGCCAACTGCCGCCGCGACATTAACTGCCTCAACCTCTCCACCCCTCTCACCCACTCCAACCTCTCACCCTCGGAATGTGCAGCCCTCCACTCCCTCCGTTCCAACCCCAACCTCACTATCAAACCGGCAGACAAGGGAGGCGTAGTAGTAGTTTGGCGCATCGATCTTTATACCGCTGAGGCTAAACGCCAGCTCGCGGACACCTCCTCCTACTGCCCCCTTGACCATGACCCCACCTCCCACCACCAAACCATCATCTCCCAGACCATCCATAACCTCATCACCTCAGGGGATCTCCCATCCACCGCCTCCAACCTCATAGTCCCACAACCCCGCACCGCTCATTTCTACCTCCTGCCCAAAATCCACAAACCTGACTGCCCCAGCCGACCCATTGTCTCAGCGTGCTCCTGCCCCACTGAACTCATCTCTGCAAAGCTCGACACGGTCCTGTCCCCCTTAGTCCAAGAGCTCCCCACCTATGTTCGGGACATCACCCACGCCCTCCACCTCCTCCATGATTTTCGCTTCCTGGGCCCCCAACGCCTTATCTTCACCATGGACATCCAGTCCCTATACACCTCCATCTCCCATCATGAAGGCCTCAAAGCCCTCCGCTTCTTCTTTTCCCACCGAACCAACCAGTACCCTTCCACTGACACCCTCCTTCGACTGAACTGGTCCTCACTCTGAACAACTTCTCTTTCCAATCCTCCCACTTCCTCCAAACCAAAGGAGTAGCCATGGGCACCCGCATGGGCCCCAGATATGCCTGCCTCTTCGTCGGATATGTGGAACAGTCCATCTTCCGCAGCTACACTGGCACCACTCCCCACCTTTTCCTCCGCTACATTGATGACTGTATCGGCGCTACCTCGTGCTCCCACGAGGAGGTTGAACAGTTCATCCATTTTACTAGCACCTTCCACCCCGACCTCAAATTTACCTGGACAGTCTCAGACTCCTTCCTCCCCTTCCTAGACCTCTCCATTTCTATCTCGGACAACCGGCTCAACACGGACATTTACTATAAACTGACCGACTCCTACAACTACCTAGATTACACATCCTCCCACCCTGCCCCCTGTAAAAACGCCATCCCATATTCCCAATTCCTTCGCCTCCGCTGCATTTGCTCCCAGGAGGACCAATTCCAATACCAAACAACCCAGATGGCCTCCTTCTTCAAAGACCGCAATTTCCCCTCAGACGTGGTTGACGATGCTCTCCACCGCATCTCCTCCACTTCCCGCTCCTCCGCCCTTGAACCCCGCCCCTCCAATCGCCACCAGGACAGAACCCCACTGGTCCTCACCTACCACCCCACCAACCTCCAGATACATCGTATCATCCTTCATCATTTCCGCCACCTCCAAACAGACCCCACCACCAAGGATATATTTCCCTCCCCTCCCCTATCAGCTTTCCGGAATGCCCACTCCCTCCGCGACTCCCTCGTCAGGTCCACACCCCCCATCAACCCAACCTCCACTCCCGGCACCTTCCCGTGCAACCGCAAGAAATGCAAAACTTGCGCCCACACCTCCCCCCTCACTTCCCACCAAGGCCCCAAGGGATCCTTCCATATCCATCACAAATTCACCTCCACCTCCACACACATCATTTACTGCATCCGCTGCACAAGATGTGGTCTCCTCGAAATCGGGGAGACAGGCCACCTACTTGCGGAACGTTTCAGAGAACACCTCTGGGACACCTGCATCAACCAACCCAACCGCCCCGTGGCTGAACACTTTAACTGCCCCTCCCACTCCGCCAAGGACATGCAGGTCCTTGGCCTCCTCCATCGCCAGACCATGGCAACACGACGCCTGGAGGAAGAGCGCCTCATCTTCCGCGTAGGAACCCTCCAACCATGAGAGATGAATGCAGATTTCTCCAGCTTCCTCATTTCCCTTCCCCCCCACCTTATCTCAGTCCCAACCCTCGGACTCACACCACCTTCTTGACCTGCAATCTTCTTCCCGACCTCTCCGCCCCTACTCCCTCTCCGGCCTATCACCCTCACCTTAACCTCCTTCCACCTATCACATTCCCAATGCCTCTCCCCCAAGTCCCTCCTCCCTACCTTTTATCTTAGCCTGCTTGGCACACCTTCCTCATTGCTGAAGAAGGGCTTATGCCCGAAACATGGATTCTCCTGCTCCTTGGATGCTGCCTGACCTGCTGCGCTTTTCCAGCAACACATTTTTCAGCGCTGGTGTGAATATTAGCCCAAGCCTGAATGCTGTCCAGGTTTTGCTGCAAAATGTAAAGACTGTACATCTGTATTTTTCTGAACTGAAAGGGGAAAAGAGCTGTACTAAAAGCCAAAGATTGTTGAAGGAAAACTGAACATTATAAAAGCAAGTTACCTGATAATTATTGTCAGTGTTGTTTATACAGCTGTTAGTTCAGACAGTGGGGAAAGCCTAGTTGTGGACAAGTTGGAGCCAGGGGATGGTGCACAAATAGAAACTTGGCCAGCAATAGGTAGCTGCTGGGTCTGTGAAGTGGTGACCAGTTACTGCTGGCAAAGGTCTCTTGCCTGGCTAAAACTATGTGCTGGCTGAACAGCCTGGGGACTGAATGTTCAGGTCAGAACCCATTTGACCTCCAAAACAGAAAGATCAATTGTTTCTCCGCAGGAACAGGCAACTCCTGTTTGAAGAGAATCAATTCATTCTCCTCATCAGTTGCTGTAAGCTGTGATTTGTAACTAATCAGTCAGGGATCTTTATAAATGCAATCCAGGTACCCTGTATCTTCTGCAAACAAGTGAAAATATCCGAAGAAGGAAGATTGAGAGGTAGAATTCTGATCAATGAAGATTCACCTCAGCAAAGTCTGTGTACGCAAGCCACTGTACTACCTCCCCAGTCTTTCCATCTGCTCATAATATCCATTTTTGTGTTTGTTTCTGTCTGTAAGTGTGCATAGAGGGGGTGCTTTATAAGTGGGTTGGAGTTTTAACTGGTAGAGTTATCTTTGATGGTCGAATATTGATTAGCCACAGTTACAGTCTATTTGTTTGTAATAAATAGTAATTCTTGTTTAGAATAGAAACCTGGTCTGTGCTGACTGTCAATGTGAATCTAAAATGTAGATAAATTAGAGAATTCTGTACACTCAGTAAAGTGTTTAACTTTATTGATAACTCTGAGAATAGAAGGGCTTGGTTTTCAGTAACAATGAGAACATGGACTGCTTCAGTATCTGAGGTATTGCAGTAGATGCTAAATGTTTTACTATCATTGGGAAACAGTCCCCATTTCTGACCTTATGTTGAAGGGAAAATTGTTGTTGAAGCTACAACAGATGATTGGTTCCAGGACACTATCATAGTGAGCTCCCTCAACAATGTCCAGGGATGATTGCCTTCCAATGACCATATCCATCTTCCTTTGCACACTTCCAAGGTGTGACTCCTGTCAATAGAGTTTCCCCTTGATTTCCATTGAATCCAGTTTTGCTGTAGCTCCTTAATGCCATATTTGATCAAATGCTGCCTGATGTCAATAGGTAATCACTCTAACTCACCTCTTGAGTTCAGGTCTTACTTTAATCTTTGAGTTAGGTTAGGTTAGGTTACATTACAGCGTGGAAACAGGCCCTTCGGCCCAACAAGTCCACACCGACCCGCCGAAGCGCAACCCACCCATGCCCCTACATTTACCCCTTACCTAACACTACAGGCAATTTAGCATGGCCAATTCACCTGACCTGCACATCTTTGGACTGTGGGAGGAAACCGGAGCACCCGGAGGAAACCCACGCAGACACAGGGAGAACGTGCAAACTCCAGACAGTCAGTCGCCTGAGGCGGGAATTGAACCCGGGTCTCAGGCGCTGTGAGGCGACAGTGCTAACCACTGTGCCACTGTGCCGCCCACTAGAGTTAACTAGAGTTAAGGCTAGAATGTAGTGTGGAGCTGAATGGCCCTGGTGGAATGCAAACGGAGCATCAGTGAGCAAGTTGTTACTGAACTGCTGCTGCTTCAAAGCACTGTTGATGATCACTTCCATAACTTTGTTGATGTTTGAGAGGAAGGTGATGGAGCAGTAATTAGCTGGATTGGATTCATCCTGCTTTTTGCACATAGGACATGCCTAGGCCATTTTCCACTGAGTAGATGTTCGTGTCATTGCTGTATTGGAACAGCCTGATGAGAAAATGTGACTAGTTCAGGAACACATCTTCAGTAATATTGCCAGAATGTCATCAGGGACCACAACCTTTGCAGTATCCAGTTACGTCTGCTGTTTCTTATGACAGGTGGAGTGAATTGAATTGATTGAAGACCAATATCCATGATACTAGGTAAGCTCAGGAGGGTTAAAAATGTACCATCTGTTCAGCACTTCTGGCTGAAGATGGCTACAAATGTTTCAGCCTTGTCTTTTACACTGATATGTGGGATTCCTCCTCCTCCTCCAGTGAGTTGCTTAATTGTCCATGATCATTCACAACTAGATGTGGCAGGACTGCAGAATTTATATCTGATGTATTGGTCATAGGATTTCTTCAGCAGGTTTTTTACATGCTGCTTATCCTGTTTAGCATACGAGTCATCCTGTAACTTCACTAGGTTGACATCTCCATTTTGTGTACGCCTGGTGCTGTCCCTGATGTTCTCCTGTCTCTTCAGAGAAGTAGCATTGGTCTCATTAACTTGATGGTAATGGTAGCTTGGGGTATTGCCAGGGCAATGAGTTTATAGTTTGAGTTTTTCCCTAATTCTGCTGCTGATGGCCGATAGCACCTAATGGATGGCCAACGTTGAGTTGGTGGATCTGTTTGAAATCTATCCATTCAGTATACTGGTAGTGCCACCCAACACACTGGAAGTATCTTTGATGTGAAGGCAGAGGTAAGCCTACCATAACTGTCATAGACAGATACGTCCACAACAAGAAGTGAGCCTACCATGACTGTCATAGACAGATACGTCCACAACAAGAAGTGAGCCTACCATAACTGTCATAGACAGATACGTCCAAAATAAGTAGATCTGGAAGGTCAAGGTCAATTAGTCTTTTCTTTCTTGTTGGTTCCCTCAGCATCTGCTGAAAATCCAATCTAGCAGCTTTGTCCTTTTGGACTCAGCCAGCTTGGTCAGTGATAGTGTAACTGGTGATGAACATTGAAGGCCACCCATCCAGTGTACGTTCTGTGCCCTTTCCACCAACAGTGTTTCTTCGAATTGGTTTTCAAGAGACAGCAGCACTGATTGAGTGAGTGGGTTTGAGTGTGGGTAGGAACGGTGTTGGTGGATCAGTGACAGGAGGCAATAATGAGTAAGTTTTTTTGTTCATAACTGACCTCATGGGTTTTGAGGACTTCAAGTACAACATTATAATGATTTTGTACCACTGTGCCACCTGTGACAAAGCTGCTCCTTTAACAAGGTTATGTTGTCCTTGGTTATTTTCTCAGAGAGGTCAGAAAAGACACAGGCTCCAAAAAGTCTCAGTTGAAGGGGTTTTTGAGCCAGTTTGATTATAACGAACAGATATTGCCTCAGGCAAGAGGCTTCCAAGATTTTGAAAAAAAAACTTGTACAATGAAAGGGGACTGGCCAGCTCTCCCAGCTCGGCTTTACTCTGGTTTGGTTTGGATTTTAGTAGGAGTGTGAAAAAGCTACTGGACCCCAAAAAAGCAGCTTCAGGCTGATACTCTCTCTCTCTGACCTCTCTCCTATAAGACCCTGTGTTTGATTTTACCTTTTGTGCCAAGGGGTATTTATGGGGATTGCTGCAAGTATTGGGAACAGCATCATTAAGTTGGGATAGTCTGTTGGGTTTTTGGATCGATTACATTATTCATTACTCTGTTCTCTTTTGTTTGTGTTTCATTCGGTAATCTTTTAAATAAATACCATTTTGTTTCAAACTATGTGGTTTGACCAACTGCATCTTTCCTGGAATATCCGTATTGGGTATCCTGGCAATGTTGGTAAGGCAGCAGCAGAGGAGCCGGGAAGTTCTTAGGCATCGGTTGGACCTGGAATAGGAACAAACTGTGGGCCGGAGACCAGAACATCTTCCAGAAACCCCAGAAACTGCAAGAAAACCTGGAACCGTGCTTGACAGGAAAGACTCAAAGTTTAATATTATTTCTTATGTTTCTGCCTTTGTATTTTTCTGTCAATTAAACAGAAGATGAAGCTCTATTTGAGTAATTTCTTTTTATTCATTTTGTAGTCTAAAATGGTGCCGGATTGTGGCAACAAAGCATTCTTCATCGTATTTTCCCAAATACATGTGACAATAAAAGTCATTCATTCAGAATCATTCAGCTTGCATGGTGGGATTTGAACCTGAAGCATTAGCATAAACCTTTGGATCAATAGTCGAATGACATCATCATTGTGCAACTGCATCGCACTTGCCTCCAGATCTTTGGGATCCAGGCAACTGAAGGCACAGTCATCAATGGTGGAGCAGTTAAAGTAAGGAATGCTGAAGAGGCAAGCATGAGAAGCATAGATATATTGGAAGCTTGTAGGACTGGAAGAGATTATAGAGATAGAGGAAAGATCATGGAAGGATGTGAAAACAAGATGGAAACTTTAAAATCAGTATATTGTTTGATCAGGAGCCAATGTAGGTCAGTGAATGTAGGGGTACCAACAAACATATGAGGAAAGGTCAACAGTACGATGTTCTGCCCCTTGACACTGATCTGCCATTCAATAAGATTATGCCTGATCAGATTGTAATCTCAAACCGCATTCCTGCCTACCCTGGTAACATTTCACCCATCTTGCTGTTCACTATTGACTTCTAGTATTTAAGGAGATAGTCTCATGCTATCACATAGATGCACACAGATTTTGTTTTAACCATACAACAGATTCATTAAGCATAAGGAAGTGAAGATAAAATGGAGGAAAACAATTTATGTGTTACTTAAATTCAAAGAGTTTTAAACAATTAATAAATCATTAACCCCAAAACACTTCTTCCAAATTTAAGATAAAACCTTGAGTAGTGCACAGCTGTGACTTTTGTACAGTACCAACATCTGAATCCTTTTCTCTAACACATCAATAGGTTTAAGGTAATCTGTCTTTAACCTGGAACCTCTAATAAGTTATTCCTTGAGCTTTCTTTAAACAAACTCACCTTCAAGTCCTTTTTTCAGAATTTATCACCACACATCCAGTCTGGATTATCACTAAAACATTGCTCTAAAATAATCTACTTGCCATCCACCTCTTTCTCTCAGACAAATCTCGCCTTTCTAATTTTATATTTTCAGAGAGATTTTCAAATCTTGTTGCCTCCCTCGGTGCAGCACACCCAGGAAGACATTAGCAGTTTCCAATTGATGGGGAATCACCACTTGATCTGATGCTTGCAGCCAGTAGCTGTGATGCTGGCATAGAGTTCGGATCTGCACGCATTGAATCAAATGGAAATAAAAAAAGCAAAGCCAAGGAGGAAAAGATTGGTTGTCTGCCAGTTCAGCAGAGCATAAGGTTGCAGACAGGAAATCCTGCCAAGGACTTAGATGACAGTCATGATGGGACAGCACACTGGAAACTATTGATGAGCATGCACACTAAGATCCTGGGTATATTGACAGGACCCCAGCCCCAAACTGGTAGAGGACATCATGTAGAGCTTGCCCTTGTTGCAGTCCCCCCAATGATCAACTTCCTCTGGCCTTGCGCCATTTGCAACCTGTTTGTGGGCTGGTTTCCTGATCCTCAACTCTCCCCGTCAGATACAGAAATAGTCACTTCAAAGAATCTCCAAGGACCTGATCTAGTGTATCCCAGGACATTGTGGGACATTGGGGATAAAATATTTGCATCATCTATAATTACAGGTGATGTGCTGGAGAACTGGAGAGTGGCTAATGCTGGGATGTAAGGAGAAGCCTGGGAACTATTGACCTGTGAGTCTGACTTTGGTGGTAGGTAAGTCATTGATGGTGGTTTTGAACAAGAGGATTGATGTACATTTGGAGAGGCAAAGACTGATTAGGGATAGTCGGCATGGTTTTGTATGAGGCAAATCATGTCTCACAAACTTGATTGAGTTTTTTGAGGAAGTAACTAAGAAGATTGATGAGGCAGAGCAGTAGATATTGTTTACTTGGAGTTTAGTAAAGTCTTTGACAAGATTGCGCATGTAAACTAATCAGTAAAGTTAGATCACATGGGAGTCAGGAAAAGCTTGCTAATTGGATACAAAATTGGTTTAAAGGCAGGAGATAGAGAGTGATAGTGGAGGGTTGTGTTTTTGGACTGGAGGCCTGTTACCACTGGTGTTCCACAGGAATCGATGCTGGGTCTACTTTTGATTGTCATTCATATAAATGATTTAGATGTGAATATAGAAGATATGGTTAGTAAGTTTGTGGATGATGGCAAAATTGATGGTATAGTGGATGGTAAAGAAAGTTATCTCAGATTACAAAGAGATCCTGACCAATTATATCAAAGGGCTAGGAGAAAGTGAGGACTGCAGATGCTGGATCAGAGTCAAAACGTGTGGTGTTGGAAAGCACAGCAGATCAGGCAGCATCTGCGGAGCAGGAGAGTTGATGTTTCAAACATAAGGCCTTCATCAGGAATGTGGGGGGTGGGGGGAGAGATAAAAAAGAAGGGTGGAGGTTAGGGTAGGGGTGAAGGTAGCTGGGAAGGTGATAGGTAGATGCATGTCAGGGGTGATTGTGATAGGTTGGTGGGGAGGTCAAAGGGCTGAAGAGTGGCAAATCAAGTTTAATTTGGAGAAATGCAAGTCTCGTAATTTCAGGTTAAACATGGGCAAGGAAACCTCCTGCTGGTTACCATGTACTGCTGTTCCTCTGCTGTGATTTGGTACTCCTCCATATTGAAACACATTTGGAGGAAGCACTGAGGGTGCAAAATGTACTCTGTGTGAGCGATTTCAATGACCATTGGCAGCAACATTACTGATCAAGATGGTTGGGTCTTAAAGGACGTAATTGTTAGACTTCGGCTGCGGCAGGTGGTGAGGGAACCAACAAAAAGGAAAAACATACTTGACCTCATCCTTACCAATCTGCCAGCTGTAGACGCATCTGTCCATGACATTAACAGTAAGAGTGATCACTGCACAGTTCTTGTGGAGACAAAGTCCCACTTTCACACTGAGAATACCCTTCATCATTTTGTGTGGCACTATCACCACGGTAAATGGGAATGAATTCAAACACCACAACGGGCGGCACGGTGGCACAGTGGTTAGCACTGCTGCCTCGCAGCGCCAGAGACCTGGGTTCAATTCCCGCCTCAGGCGACTGACTGTGTGGAGTTTGTACGTTCTCCCCGTGTCTGCGTGGGTTTCCTCCGGGTGCTCCGGTTTCCTCCCACAGTCCAAAGATGTGCAGGTCAGGTGAATTGGCCATGCTAAATTGCCCGTAGTGTTAGGTAAGGGGTAAATGTAGGGGCATGGGTGGGTTGCGCTTTGGCGGGGCGGTGTGGACTTGTTGGGCCGAAGGGCCTGTTTCCACACTGTAAGTAATCTAATCTAATCTAAAAAAAACACTGGGTGTCTATGAAGCACAGTCAGTCATCAGCAACAGCAGAACTGTATCCCAGCACAATCTGTAACCTTACAGCCCCCAGCATATCCCCCACTTAATCATTACTATCAAGCCAGGGGAACAACCCTGGTTCATTGGAGAGTGCAGAAGGGCATGCCAAGAACAGCAGTAGGCATATCCAAAAATCAGGTACAAACATGTTGAAGCTACCAATAAGCATAATCAGGAAGTGACAGACAAGGCTTAGTGATCCCACAATCAACAGACCAATTCTAAGCTCTGCCATCTTGCCATATCCAATTGGTGAATGGTGGTGAACAATTAAACAGCTTAGTGGAGGAGTTGAATGGAAATTTTCCAATCCTCAATGATTGAAGAGCCCAGCATATCAGGGCAAAAGATAAGCCTAAAGCTCTTGCAACAATCTTCAGCCAGAAGTGCCATCCTGACCTCCTCCAGTGGTCCTTAGTATTACATAAACCATTCTTCAGCCAATTTGATTCACTCCATGAGATAACAAGACATGATTGGAGGAATTGGATACTGCAAAGTCTATGGGCCCTGACAACATTCCAGCAAAAGTACAGCAGACTTGTGCTCCAGAACTTGCTGCTCCGCTAGTCAAGCTCTTCTAGTAAATTGTAACACTGGCATCTACACTAGCAGCTCCTGACCTAATTACAGCCTTGGTTCAAATACGAATAAAACAATTGAATTCTCGAGGTGAGCTGAAATGACAGCCTTTTATATTATTACTGCATCCGATCGAGTGTGACATCAAGTCAACTTAGCAAAACTGGAATCAATGGCTATTAGGAGTCAAAGTCTCCAGTGGTTGGAGTCATACCTAGCATATACGAAGATGGTTGTCGTTGTTGGAGGTCTGTCATCTCAGTGCAGGATATTCTGCAGGAGTTGCTCAGAATGGTGTCTGTAGGTTAACCATCTCCAACTGTTTCATCAACTACCTTCTTTTCACCAAAGGTCAGAAGTGAGGATGTTTACCAATGGTTCAGTACCACTTGCAACTCTCCAGACACTGCACAAATTCAACAGGATTTGGACAATATCCAGGCTTGGGTTGACAAGTGGCAAGTAACATTTGCACCACACAAATGCCAGGCCTAACCATCTATGAAAAGAGACAATCTAATCATTGTGCCTTGACAGTGAATGGCAGTCCCATCACTGAATCACTCACTACCAACATCCAGGGGGTTACCATTGACCAAAACCTCATCTGGACTCACCACATAAAGACAGTGGCTACAAGAGCAGATCAAAGGCTAGGAATGATATGGTGAGTATGCCACATCCTGACTCCTCAAAGCCTGCCCACCATCTACAAGGCACAAGTCTGTGTAATTGAAGAAGTGCGATGAAATACTCCGCACTTACCTGGATAGCTGCAGTTCTAACAATATTTAAAAAGCTTGACACCATCCAGACAAAGCAGCCCACTTGATTGGCACCACATCCACAAACATCCACTTCCTCCACCACTGATGCTCAGTAGTAGCAATCTGTACTATTTACAAGGTGCACTGCAGAAACTCACCAAAGATCCTTAGCACCTTATAAAACACCAACCACTTCCACCTTGAAGGACAAGGCCAGCAGATATATGAGAACACCATCACCTCCAAGTTTCCCTCCAAACCACTCAGCATCCTGACTTGAAATATATTGCTATTCCTTTACTATTGCTGTGTCAAAATCTTGGATTTCCCTCCCCAAGGGCATTGTGGATCTACCATGAGGACTGCAATGATTCAAGAAAGCAGTTCACCACCACCTTCTCAAGGATAATTAGGGACAGGCAATAAAGGCTGGCCAGCCATTGACACCCATGAGCCATGAATGAACAAAAAAAAATCTATTTGTGTTGTTTACATAAATGCTGGGTTATTTCTGACTTAACATACCTACCATATATTTGGACCAGTGGATAACTATTAAACAATTTTTGATCAATCTAATTTTGAAAACCAATTAGCAATAATTCTAATTAACATTAAAAAGTACACAGTTAAAAGTTTAAGTGTTATTGACTCAAGGAAGATAGCTAAGCTGGAAGTGTCATGAAGTGGAAGTAATATCTGCAGAGGCACAGTTATTACCTTGAGATGTTTCAATTATCTTATTTTAATGATGTATATAAATTCATTTTCAGTGCACTGCACATTGGGGCCAATGACAGTAATATCTTCACATTCTGTTGTTATTTCACTGGATGTTGAGCAGAGATATCTCTTGACCCGTGATACTTGAGGTTACAGCAGCAAATAGGAGAAGCTCCAAGGAATGTTCCAGCAATATCTCTTGCAAGCTTGTTCCTTGAGATTTCATCAAGCTTCATTGCACAATGAGCCTAAAACAAAACAGAGCTGAGCCATGCACTGCATTCACTCACCATCATTTCGTCTTTTGGAATCAGTTTGACTTCAGCTTTGACTAATGAATTGGATCCCAGACTCCTCTACTTCATAGCTTTAAGAGTTTCTTGCCAAATCGGCTTGGGGTCATTCCATCCGATTAGTTGATAGTAAAACATACCCAAAGAACAGAGAGCCTTGCTCTGAGAGGCTGTCATCTGATACAAGAAACTGAAAAGTTCTGTGTGAACTTTTGGCTATAGCCTGTTTGTTAGACAGCAAAGGGAGTGTTATCTTGCTTACAGCCAATGCTATACCTGAACTGAGAGCAGTAGATGTGGAAATTGGGTTTCAAAATCTGAATTATTGCACTTCCTGTCACAGATTTTACTTGTCTTGTAAATTAAGTAGCCATTAAGAAGCATATGGAATGAGCCAGCAGAGAAACAATACTAAAATATATAAAAATAAATTATAATTCTTCGTAACTGCTTAATATTAATTGTGTCAAGTTAGTGAGCTGTTATTTTCTAAATTTACGTGAAGCAAAGGCGATTTTCAAAGGTAATAGAAACTGTTCCATTTATGCTGAAAAAAAGTTTAAATCTACTATCTGTTAATAGTCAATTCATCTTCATGCAAGGATAATAATTATATGACAAATGCTTTTTAATAATATAAATCACAATTGTTCTTCCCTGTTTATGTGATACACATAGCAAAGGAGCTAATTGTGAACTTGTCTACACTCTATTTCTAACACTTCAATGCTGGGCTTCCCAAACTCTAGCTTGCAGCTTCCAGTTCAAAGCCACTTTAAATCCCTTTGTCCCACCTCAATCTCATACCTCCCTAAGTCCCAAGTCCCAGAGCTCTCATTGTGAGGTCCTGGCTATTTTAAAACCTTGGAATGAATTCACAGTGGAAAAATATTTGGGAAGTGCTACTTTTTCAATGTGCCTTTTCCAGTCATCAATTCTATATAATGCAAAATACATTAAATAGAAACAGGTGGTCAGATGTGTGTCTTAATAAATACAGCTATGCACTGGATGTGGTGAATCTTAAGGCAGTGTTAGAAAAAATAAGAATTACCTGCATGACTGATGATGAAAATGACAGCTACTTTACAAATATCCTCTCTCTGAAAGGTGTGCTCTAATCGTGAGTAAAGTTAAACAGATAATTACACAGAAATGTGCAGCTAAGACTGATCATTGGTACATTTGATTATATAAGTAGCCATTCATTTCCAAATGCACTTCAGCAAAGCTGGCTAAAAAAAATGCATGTAACACCATATCACCATTCGTGTGTGAATCCAAATATAGTTACAAATGTTGAAATGAGTTGTTCATAGCTCACAAACATAAAATAGATCCCAGAGCCATTGTATTTACTTCACAGCTGTCTACCTTTAGAGCATATGGATGAGGTTAGCAGTCTGTGCTCTTAGTCACAGCTCACCATTCAGTAAAAGCCACAAGGATTAACAAAATACCACACACTTGCCATTGTTAAAATCTAGGTAATTAAATGAAATTGAAGTGATTACTGTAAAGATTAGGTTTGGAATACCTTGAGACACATTTTGAACTAAATGACACAAGTTATTAGGCTACACATACCTTTACCATGTTATATTTGTTAATGACGCTGAGATAAAATGCTGTTAGATTGTTCTTACACACTAATTCTGAGAGGCAAAAATTGCCACACACTAAAATAAGTAAAAATATATGTTTTTCAGCAGCAATAGTAACTGTTACATTTAGTAGTTCTCACTGTGAAAACAATGAAAGCAGCAGTTATTAACTTTTGGGAGCACTTTCGGTTACAAACGGAGAATGATAATACTTAGAAGCTTTTACAAATATTGAGTATGTTTGTATGAGCTGTAGTGTCTCTTATAACTCTAATGTTATCCCTTTGTATACATCTAAATTCATCTTTGTTGAATTTGTCAACATAGGAAAGAAAGATTCAGTGCAAAATGCTGAAATACATGCCCCATCCTTAATATAATGCAGCAACTTGAGATTTTTCCATCTAAGTTGAGAACTCTGCATTTTTTAATTAGAAATTCACAACAGTTGTGCTTGGGTTTTTCAACGAAGAGATTTAAAAGTCCCACAATATATTGAGGTGTTAGTAAGACTAAATGAAATCTACCAAAAGATAATTTCACTGCAAAAATATTGTTTTTATCTTCAAGTGGTCAAAATGGGCTTTTCCACTTTTATATCTTCTTCCTTAAGCTTATACCTTTAACAACAGTCTTGGGATGACATAAAGATGTGTTTTCTTGATGAACAGCAAGGCTGCAGGGAACAGCAAGCTTTATCACTTTGGGGTTTAACGTAAACACGTTTTGCCGCTCAAACCACTCTGGAAAGATGACGATGACAATGATGAGACAGAGGAGATCCTCACTTGTGGATGGGATCTGGTTCGAAACCTTCAAAAGGTGCAGTGCATTCTGGTCTAATTTTTATAATTGCCCACTCTCATCCTCCACTTTAGAAAACATAGTGCCTGCAACATTGCAGCATCCTTTTCAAGTGGGCACACTTCGAGTTTACATTGATCAATCACAAGTGAATGAGGCTGTTTTCTTTCCTCAATGCAGTTCGCTGGCTTTAAAATTCAAATCAAATTGCTATGACATTGGGAGAAATCATTCAAAAATTCAAACAAGAGACAATACGTTTGTAAAGTTTTACAGTTTTTAATACAGGTGTATAAATGGCCTGAGAAAAGTGATAACTGCAACTTCAATGTTACTACTTGCAGTGGTCCACACCAACTGGAAATCAAATGAAAGACTGTACAAAAAAAAACATGGTATTGTATTTGTATCAGTTGTCATTTTTGTCATCAGCTGCTTCTGCTTGAAATTTGTAAGTCTCTTGTGGCTAATTCTAGATCGAGAACAGAAAAAAGGTTTATTTTTCTATTAGAAAAGCAGACAGAAAAATATTTGAAGTGAGCCAGATCTACAACACAAAGATAACAGGAAATTTTCTTTTCCTAAAATTATTAGCCTATTTAAACAAGGAGGCCAGTGATGATTATTGCAATTGCTCAATAAAAAATACTATTACTTCAGCTCAATTTGTGAATTTGGTAAACTAAACAATGTTTTTAGTCAAAAACAGCAAATGGGAATGATAGACGAGAGTCAAGTGAACAGTTGGATTCAGGGCAATAAGAAACTTGCCATTTCACAATGAATCAGGCTGTGATATAAAGAAAAAAATGAGATTAAATAACACAAGAATAGATTTTGAGAAAGGATTCAGAGAAATCCACATCAAATGCAACATATCAGGGCTGAGGATGGCTGTGGGAATGAGCAAATGAATTCAAGCAGAAAGAATATAACTTTGCAAGTTTAAGGGCGTAGTAGAATCTCATTAGATCTCCCTTTTAATTAAAATCTCCCAGTCGAGCAATCAGACATGCAATAAGTCACACCATACCTGAAAAGAGGTTTATTGAACATGAATGAAAAATCATCTTGGCAGCCATATTGTCTTGAATATGGACACATTTTCTATGGAATTTAAAATAAAAGTTCAAGCCTCATCATCATCTATTACATCTTGTGCTTTTTATATCAATGCTCTGGATCACACAAATTCTCCAATGCAGTTTTGTTTATAATTCTAATCCAAATTCTTGCATATAGTTTTTTTTTGTCAATGCTTGGGATTTCAGAGTGTATAATTATGCAATCTTTAGACTAAAAAGTATTTTTTGAATTAATTTAAAAGATCAAATAATTTAAACAAAAAGGATCACAGAATTTTAAAACCAGCAATTTGAGTGTAGTCAAGAACAATTTGAGACCATGTGGCTAAGGTCTGAAGTGTTTCATGTGACTTGATTGTGACCTTGTCCTTTTCTTCTTGAGTTCCAAAGGCAACATTACATTTTTCACCCCTGTTAAAGTAGGAAAATAAGATGTAACAATCGGCACAGATTTGGATAATGGGGCAGAGGCATGTTGCCTTCTTGTAGTCTTCAGTTAAGACTTCAATCCCAAAGAAAACTCCATGCTTGCAAGCCTAAAAATCACAGGTGATTCAGCACAGTTTGTCTTGTCACTAAAGCGCTTTCACACAGACTGCCTATTTTTCAATCTGAATGGAGATTACTGTAAATAAGTTCAATCCATCATCTGTTTGCTACTTCTGCACTGTGCACATTTCCAGAAACCTTTGCTCTGGTGATCGCATTTGCACTCAATAACTGTACAAAGTGATGCTCCCAATATTCTACAGGATCCCAGGTTGCAAGCCACTTTGATGGCTTTAACTAAATGCCTTGTCCAAGGGCTTTGATTGTAACTCGAGTTTCTCTTGGAGGAACGATACAGTGGTTGTTTGCTTTCCTTGCCTGTTAATTGTAGGAATCAGCTGCGACATATATACAAAAGGTTCCACACACTCCATTGTTAGCAGTGCAAAGTGTTTTGTATTGAAATGATTCAGGCAATTCTTCTATATGTTTTTTTCCAAATTGAAGGCACTTGGTTTTATGGCATGTCGTGAACAGTGGGTGATTTAGGTTCCTCACTTCAGACAGATGACCAGTTGCGTTATCGTGGCCACAAGCAACTCTTATGTAGCCCAGTACTATTTGAGCCCAGTTCACATACAGTGGGCAGAAATGCATGCAGAGACACCAAACATATAATAAAACACAGCAAAGTTAACAGTGAAGAGGTGGGAAAGGAATAAAACGCTTGCTACAGATGGTTGAGAGATCAGGTATTCACAGCATAATAGACAGCCACAGTTATCGAATGCTTTGCTGAAAACTCTGAAGGCAAGTAATTGTCAGCACTTCTGTTACCCTGTTTCCAGTAGGAAATTCCTTTGTTGGCCAACCATTATGTCTCCTGGCGACAAGCATCTCCGTCCAACTGTAATTAAACTAGCTAGATCTTTGTGCTTTGACAAAATTTCTGTAGCTCTTTCAGAGTCCATCTTGATGGAGTTGTACTTTCAAACGCCTCTAAAGCAACTTGGAAAGCTCTTCTCTTTCTTGGGTTCACCACTTTAGACATATACAGTTTTTTGTTTGTTTTTGTTTAAATCTGGCATCCTTTCTGATCCCCCCTTGATGCCTTCCACCATCACACGTACAGTTTGAGTCTGCAATCAGCTGATGAATCTTTGGTAATTATTCTCGAAGGTCCATAGATAAAGATTCATTCTTTGTGCAATGCCTGATGAATCTTTTCACAGCCTCTGCCATAATAAGGTCACCTTCGATGACTTAACATGGCAATAAGAAGAGTGACTGGAAACAGCCATAAATGTATTAATACGGAGGCTTCACCACCAGTTTTTAAATCTATTTTGAGAAAAAGTGGACATTAGTAAATTTCTTTAAAGGTGTTTCTGAAAAATGTTACTTTCATTAATCACATTAATAATAAAGATTTCAATGAAAGAAAAAAAATGTTAAATGGTTATAAACTACAATTGCTGAATGTACAAGCTTCATCTAGCGGTGGAAGATTTTTATCTTGCCCTTTTGGTTAGAGAGGACTATCTGGCTGGAGGTTACTTGTCTGAGAGGAATCCTGATCCTATAACACAGCTCTCCAGTTTTGCTTCTACCCTGTAGCTATTTGTGTTTGTGTTGCAAAAACAAAATTTTACTTCATTTTGTCTCACTAGCGGTTGGCCTTTGCTGATAATAAAAAGGGAAAAAAAAATTGCAACTGGGACCAATCATGATTATTTTATCAGTGATTTCTTTTCTTTACCATTAATCATCCAGACTTACAAAGGTAACATCTATTCTTTCTAGAGAGAAGAGAAGAAAGGAAGGAGGGAAACTGGGAAGTTCAGAAACTAAACTGAGAACCGAGCTCATGTTTGTTCAGTGATTTAAAGCTTGAGAGAGAAGAGTATATTGCCAGGATTTGTGTTTCTGTAACCTGAACAGTTAGTTTTTTTCTGATGTTGCTGAATACAACTATGTTTGCTTCATAGTTTATGTTTGCCTAATTTTCTGCTTCATAAGTTTTCCAAAGGTTATATTCAAGAAACATGCCTCCCGACAAAGAAACAAATTGAGAAAGCTAGCTTTATACAAGGAGCGTAACAAAAGAGTTGAACATTTTGCAGAATATTTCTTGTTTCATTCACAATACTTTTGTCACCATGTGAGAATTGTCCCTTTCTAAGAATAAGAACCATTTTGGTCAGCCTCCTGGGGACAAACGTTCAATTATCAAACTTCACAGAACAGAGGCAACACTGCTGTGTCATGCTCAAAGGCCTGTTTTCAAGCCTTTCACGTGACTTAACCACTCCATAGTGAAACATATACTTATGAAAATGGAAATTGTCCCTTGATTTTAATTGCATTTTTCCTCTTGGTTCACTCAAAATATCTGAGGGGTAGACCAAAATTCAAAACTTTTTCTCACTACAGACATTACCAGAACCTTGAGGGAATAGATTGAAAGATAGTCTAATTCAATTTCTTTTACAGGGATTGCAACTGTCTCTGTAATAGTTTCATCTCATGAAAAGTCAATTTTCCATCTTCATGTATGAGCTAATCGTGTGGAAGAAACCTGAAAATACGGTCTTTTAATTTCTTGATATTTGCGAGGCCTTCTTGTGCAAGGATTGGCTACTGTGTTTCCTAAAGCATAACTGTGAAAAGTAAAAGCTGCTTTGGCAACTCCTGAATGCAAGAATTATGCTTACATATTCCTTTTTCTATTGTTCTTCCTTACCTTCTTCCTTCTCTTATTCTTTCATTCATTATTTTGCTTCTTTCAACTTTCTTTTTTCTTTCTCTACTTCATTCCTCCCGAGCCCTGTACTAACTTCTTTTTCCCATTATAAGATCTTGAGCAGATTGGACGTAGTAGACAGCCAGAGGATGTACCCTCTTGTGGAAGAGACTAGAACTAGAGGAATTGAGTAATAAGGTTTCCTTATTAAGGTACAGGAGGAGAATATTTTTCTCTGTCAAAGGGTCATTACTATAATTAATTGTATTTCACGGAAGGTAGTTAAGGTGATATCTTTATCTAATTTGGCCTTGAATGAATTTAGATTTTTGATAGACAAGGAATTTGAGCATTATGGATTTCTAGCAAGAAAGTGAAGTGAAGACCACACCAGGTTGGTAGGTTGGAAAGTGAGGACCAAGGAGGTTCTGTCCTAGTAACGGTTGGAGGGGTGGGGTTTGAGGGTGGAGGTGTTTGGCCTAGACCATACCAGGTCAACCATAATCATATTGAGTGGTGCAGCAGGTTCAAAGGATCAAATGGTCTTCACTTCCTACCCCCAACGTCCCAGTTTCCCTCCTTCCTTTCTTCTCTCTAGAAAGAATAGATGTTACCTTTGTAAGTCTGGATGATTAATGGCAAAGAAAAGAAATCACTGATAAAATAATCATGATTGGTCCCAAGTTGCAATTTTTTTTTCCCTTTTTATTATCAGCAAAGGCCAACCGCTAGTGAGACAAAATGAAGTTCTGATGCCCTCAGTTGTGTGGCTGGCCTGCAACATCTTATCACTCACTAGTTCCTCTATGTGGAAGGAATATTGTTGAAATGTCATTATCAAGTCTGACATATTCCTTAAAAGAAATTGGCTCACTCCAGTAATCATAGAAACATAGAAGAACATAAGAACATAAAAAAAAGGAGCCTGCTCCACCACTCAAGGAGATCATGGCTCATCTTCTACCTTAGCACCATATGCCCACACTATCCTCATATCCCTTGGTGTCTTTAATATGTGGGAATTTATTGATATCAGTCTTGAACATACTCAATGACTGAGCTTCCACAGTTATCTGGGACTGTTAGTAAAAAATCACTGAGTAAAAAAAAGTCTCCTCTTTCTATTTCTAAATGATTTACACTTGTTCTAGGCATGCCAGCCAGGGGAAACATCTTTCATAAATTAATCCTGTTAATTCCTGTAAGAATTTTGGCTGTTTGAATGCAAGAATCAATGCTGGGTCCACTGGTTTTTGTCACTTATATAAATGATTTGGATGTAAACACAGGAGGTATGGTTAGTAAGTTTGCAGATGACACTAAAATTGGAGATGTTATGGACAGCAAAGACGTTTACCTGAGAGTACAATGGGATCTTGATCAGATGGGCCAATGGGCTGAGGAGTGGCAAGATGGAGTTTAATTTAGATAAATGTGAGGTGCTGCATTTTGGAAAAGTGAATCAGGGCAGGACTTATACACTTCTTGGTAAGGTCATGGGGACTATTGCTGAACAAAGAGACCTTGGAGTGCAGGTTCATAGTTCCTGGACTTGCAGGTAGATAAGATAGTGAAGGAGGTGTTTGGTATGCTTTCCTTTATTGGTCAGAGTATTGAGTATAGGAGTTGGGAGGTGATGTTGTGTCTATACAGGACATTGGTTAGGCCACTGTTGGAATATTGCATGCAATTCTGGTCTCCCTCCAATAGGAAAGGTGTTGTGAAACTTGAAAGGGTTCAGAAAAGATTCACAAGGATGTTGCCGAGATTGGAGGGTTTCAGCGATAGTGAGAGGCTGAATAGGCTGGGGCTGTTTTCCCTATAGTGTCAGAGGCTGAGGGGTGATCTTACAGACTTTTATAAAATCATTTGGGTGTGGATAGAGTAAATGGACAAGGTATTTTTCCTGAGGTAGGGGAGTCCAAAACTAGAGGGCATAGGTTTAAGGTGAGAGGGGAAAGATATAAAAGAGATCAAAAGGGAGCCTTTTCCACGCAAAAATTCTCCTTCAAGGATTTATTAATTTTATAGAGGAATTAAGGATTTATAGAGGAATAGGATTGTGTGTTTTTATATGGAATGAGCTGCCAAAGGAAGTGGTGGAGGCTGGTACAATTATGACATTTATAGAGTCATAGCATCATAGAGATGTACAGTATGGAAACAGACCCTTCGGTCCAACCCGTCCATGCCAATCAGATATCTCAACCCAACCTAGTCCCACCTGCCAGCACCCGGCCCGTATCCCTCCAAACCCTTCCTATTCATATACCCATCCAAATGCCTCTTAAATGTTGCAATTGTACCAGCTTCCACCACTTCCTCTGGCAGCTCATTCCATACATATACCACCCTCTGTGTGAAAATGTTGTCCCATAGGTCTCTTTTATATCTTTCCCCTCTCACCCTAAACCTATGCCCTCTAGTTCTGGACTCCCTGACCCCAGAGAAAAGACTTTGTCTATTTATCCTACCCATTCCCCTCATAATTTTGTAAACCTCTATAAGGTCACCCCTCAGCCTCCGATGCTCCAGGGAAAACAGCCCCAGCCTGTTCAGCCTCTCCCTATAGCTCAAATCCTCCAACCCTGGCAGAACGCTTTCGCTCCGATGGATTGAGAAACTAAGTTAAAAGATGTGGTAGAAAGGCAATTGATACAGTCATAGAATCATCAACGTATACAGTACAAAAAACAGATCCTTCAATCCAACTCATCCGTGCCAAACATCTGGATGACTGTATGAATAGGAAGGGTTTTGAGGGATATGAGCCAAATGCTGGCAAACGGTATTAGATTTATATCGGATATCTGGTTGGCACGGATGAGTTGGACTGAAGGGTCTGTTTTTTGTACTGTACACCTTGATGATCCTATGACTGTATCTATTGCCTTTCTACCACATCTTTTAACTTTATTTCTCAATCCATCGGAGCTAAAGTGTTCTGATCATTTCATAGTTTCTTTGGTTTAGATTTAATCCCCTATTTCAACTACTTCAACTACATCACTTTCAAACTTATTATAAAATTCTATCATATTGTGGTAACACTTTTCAAACAAGATTATTAACTAGTCCATGTTCATCGCACATTCCTGGATTTTAAAAATCTGCTCCTTCACTGGTTCCTCAATGTACTGTTCGAGAACACCACCTCGCAAACTTTCCAAAAAATCATCTTACTCAACATTAGTATTAATTAGGACTACCCAGCCTATATGTAGATTGAAATCTCCAATGATTACTGTACTACCCTTGTTGTAAACACCTATTTATTGATTTATACCATGATTTACATTGTCACTGATATTTAGTACTTCACACCAAAGTTTTGTGTTCTTTGCTCGTTCTTGCTATGACATCTTGAACTTTGAAACTAAGTATTGCACAACAGTATTAATGCCTGCTTTAATTGACAGAGCCACACCACCACCTTTTCTCTCCTTTCTATGGTTCATGAATGTGATACCCTGTGAATTCATGTCCTGGCTTTGGTTTTACTTATTACCACATCTTTGTAATGGTTTTTGAATCAAACATATAAATGTCTATTTGTGCTAACAATTCATCTGTTCTATTGTGAATGCTGAAGGCATTCTGATACAGAAACTGTAATTCAACATTTTTAATGTGTTTGCAAACTTTGGCCTGAGTTGCTGGAACACTCTTAAATGTGTCATCACTGTCCCTTGTCCCTTCATCTCATACTTTGACTATCACTACCGTTATTGCTATTCAGGTGAATCCATCCCAATAGTAGAGCTCTGACTTTCCCCAAAGTGGGTACCAGTGCCCCACACACTGTAACCGACTGCTCCTACAGCAGATTTTTACTTTTATTTACCCTTTTCCTAAAACTTAAGTGGTTAGACCATGATAGGAGGATATTCAGCCAGTCATGTGCTATAATGTGAACAGTACATAGAACTTGGATAATAGAATTATCCACCTAACATCTCAATGGCAGTCAGTAAACTTTCACATTTAACATTTGGCTAGAACTGTCCTCAATGCCATTCCATTAATTTCAGATCCATGAAGTACTCAAAATAATAAAGTCACTTGTATCTGAATATAAGAACCAGGTTAATTAAAAGCATTAATTCCTCTATAAAATTAATAAATCCTTGAAGGAGAATTCATTTTTAATACACCACATGAATATTCTTCACAATCTCCATGAAGTATTTGATGTTACATATTGGCAGCTATGCTGTAAAATAAATCCCAGCGTCTGACTGGGAGACAGGATGTGGAGCAAAGCACAGCATCTTTCCTCTTTACCCAGGCCACTCTAGCTCATAATCCAAAGTGACACCACAGGTCCATGTTGTTTGTTGTTTTCCTTTTGTAGACTTCTAAAAATATATAGCTCACAAAGGAAATGCTGGCATCAAAGTCAGCCTGGTACAGAGTTCACTGAATGCCTCACAGCTAATGACCAGCTGGCTATGAAGTGTTGGCATTCAATAATGATGGCAGTCAGACGTTATAACCTAATTTAACAAGGCAATAAAATTTTAACATTGCTAAATTAACAGTGGCAATTATGTCAATTATTGGGAGATGGATGTAATTAATTTTAACTAGGCTGCAATCCATGAACTTTTTGATTTTTAATTTTTTTTTCCTAAGCATACTGAGTCCAGAGTTAAACATAACATGGTCAGTGCAATGAAAACATTAATATGTGCTTTAAAACAGTGATAGCTCCCTGGAATCAGTGTAGCAGGGTTACTTGTCTCCAATACCCATAGGGGGCTCATTTTACTGGGAAACAAGAGGGTGGCATGGTGGCTCAGTGATTAGCACTGCAGCCTCACAGTGCCAGGGACTTGGGTTTGATTCCAGCCTCAAGCAACCGTCTGTGTGGAGTCTGCACTATTCTCCCTGTGTCTGCATGGGTTTCCTCTGGGTGCTCTGGTTTCCTCCCACAATCCAAAGGATGTACAGGTCAGATGGATTGGCCATGATAAATTGCCCCTAGTGTTAGGTGCATTCGTCAGAGGGAAATGGGACTGGGTGGGTTATTCTTTGGAGGTTCAGTGTGCACTTGCTGGGTCGATGGGCCTGTTTCCACAACTGTAGGGAATCTAATCTAAGAACATGTATGATTATGGAATGTCTCAAGCACTTCTGATCAATTTATGACTTTTGAAGTATAGATTGCCTTTGTCTTGTAACGAAATGTTGAAATCAGTTTATGTAAAGTCCCACGGATTGAAAATTAGGAAAAAATGTGTTTGGGGAATGAATGCTAGCCAGAACCCAAACATCTTTGTTCTTTTTTAAAGATCACAATAAAATGTTTTTAACTTCAAAATGAACAAATAAGCTGCTGTCTGAAATACAACACCATGACACTGCAGGACTTCAGGTGAACTGTACAAAAATCATAACTTTGCTTAGAGGAGACTGCACTGTATCAAAGAGGGAGTACCACCTATCCACTCCATCCTCCTCACCGATCTATCACCTTTATCCCCACCTCCATCCACCTATTGTACTCTTCTCCCCAGCCCCACCCCTTCCCATTTATCTCTCCACCCCAGAGGCTCCCTGCGTCATTCCTGAGGAAGGGCTTTTGCCCGATACGTCGATTTTCCTGCTCCTCGGATGCTGCCTGACTTGCTGTGCTTTTCCAGCACCATTCTAATCTGCACTGTAACAAAGTCAAGGGACCAGACTTAGAAATGTATGGGCTCCATTCACCAGTTGGTGAGACTAGGCAAACCCGCTACGAAAATTCTGTATATCCAATTTGCAATTTATTGACAATCAGGCAATTTTATTGAGCAGTGTAGGGCTCCTTATTATGGTCAGGGCAATATCCTGCCTCCATGAGAGGGAAGCTACTCAGAGGCCATCAACTTCACTGAGCTTTGACAAAGGGTCAGTTAGACTCGAAACGTCAGCTCTTTTCTCTCCTTACAGATGCTGCCGGACTTGCTGAGATTTTCCAGCATCCGCAGTAATTTGCTTTTAACCCCACTGTACTGGCAGCCCTTGGCCTTCTCGATAGCAGGAGGCTGAGGGTGTAGGATCATTGCTGGGCTGAAGGTTGGGAAGATGGGTTTGCCGCAGAATGCCGGTGGGTTCTTGTTTATGGGAGGTGCCTGTCATTACATGGAGGCCAAGTCCCTGATGAATCCTTCTGTTGGGCACAAGCTGCACCAAGAAGAAGGGATGCCCCTCATGAGACCATGGGCAAAGCCAGCTGGCTTGTGCACATGGTGTAGCCCTCACTTACCACACATTATTTACCAACGAAGCTGGCAAAGAAACTTTGAAGAACCTCAGCTTCTGAGTGGGAAAGCTGTCCTCAACTCTTCCCACCCCAAAGTTGGTTGAGGGAGCCAGGAACGCTCCCTGTTTACACCAATTAAATGAGAGCTTCTGCCATTTCCACTACTTACAGTCAGACCCCATCAGGACAGATATATTTCCCTCACCACCCTTACCAGCCTTCCGCAGAGACCATTCCCTCCTCAACTCCCTCCCTCGTTAGGTCCACACCCTCCACTCCCAGCCCCTTTCCTTGCCACCGCAAGAGGTGTAAAACCTGCATCCACACCTCCCCTCTGTCCAAGGCCCCAAATGATCCTTCCATATCCAGCAGAGATTTTCCTGCACATCCAAACATCTCAACTACTGTGTCTGTTGCTCTCAATGTGGTCTCCTCTATATTGGGGAGATAGGACACCAAGTTGCAGAATGTTTCAGGGAACGTCTTTGGGGCACACACACCAAACAACCCCATCGCCCTGTGGCCAACCACTTCAACTTCCACACACACACACACACCACCCCCACCCCACTCCACCAAGGGCTTCTGCCTTGGGACCTTCCAACCACATGACATCAATGTCAATTTCACCAGTTTCCTCATCTCCCCTTCCCCCACCTTATCCCAGATCCTACCATCCAACTTGACACCACCCTCTTGAACTGTTCCACCTGTCCATCTCCCTTCCCATTTATTCACTCGACCCTCTGCTCCGATCTATCACAATCACTCCCCCATCTGCATCCACCTATCGCCTACCCAGCCACCTCTCCCCCCAGCCCCAGCCCCAGCCCCAGCCCCAGCCCCAGCCCCAGCCCCACCCCCACCCTCCTATTTATCTCTCAGCCCCCTCCTCTCCCCTAGTTTCTGATGAAGGGCTCTTGCTCGAAACATCGATTCTCCTGCTCCTCCAATGCTGCCTAACCTGCTGTGCTTTTCCAAGGCCACACTTTTTGATTCTGATCTCCAGCATCTGCAGACCTCACTTTCTTCTCGGGGTTAAAGTATTACCAATTCTCAGAAAAGAGAGGGAATTAATTTCCACACAAGGTTATACAGTCAAATCTCAGAAGAAAATTGTTTCTCAGTTGTATTCTTACTTTGCAGTACATTATGACATTGCATGAGACTGAGAGCATATGAATCACTGAGACTACAGAATCACAGAAATGTTATGGTGTATCAGAAGGCCATTTAGCCTGATGGAGTTACTCTGGCTGTCTGAGCATTTTAACTCTGTGCCACTCTCCTCCTTTTTCCCTTGGTTTCTCCTTTGTTTCAATTTGAACTATCATTTCATGGCCTCTTGAATGCCTTCATTCATCCCAACTTCAGCACACCTACGTGATGTGCATTCCAGATGCACATTTCTCACCATGTGAAATGATTCTTCTCAGATCCCACCTGCTTCTTTGGTGAAACATTTTAAGACTGTACCCTATGGTTCTTGATATGGTTTATGAGTTTTCTTAAAATTTTGAAAACTTCTATCAAATCTCCTGTTAGCATTCTCCTCTCTGAGTAAAACTGTCCCAGCGTATTCATTCCTCCCTCAAGGAATCATTCTCTTCTGCAGTCTTTCCAATGGATTCACATCCTCTCTATAGTGTGTCACCCAGAAATGTACACAATACTCCAGCTGAGGTCTAACCAGTGTCTTACGTATTTTCATCATAACCTCCCTGCTCTGATATTCTACATTCCTTCTTTATGATGCCTAGAAAATTTGCATGCTTTATTAAAAGCTCTCTTTTCCTGCCCATCATTATTAATGATGGTCTCTCTGCTCCTGTGCACCCTGTAGTATAGACCTTCATATTGTCTCACAATGTTCTTTGTATCAAAGTGTATCATCTTACACCTCCTTGCAAGGGCTCTTGTGGTACAATGGTCCCTTCCTCTGGTTCAGAAAGTCCAGGTTTGAGTCTCACCCAATCCAGACACATGTCAAAATATAGGCAAAAGTGAGGACTGCTGCAAATGCTGGAGATTAGAGTTGAGAGTATGGTGCTGGAAAAGTATAGCAGGTCAGGCAGCATCCGAGGAGCAGGAGAATCGACGTTTCAGGCAAAAGCCCTTCTTCAGGACTGTGTCAAAATATGCCTGAGCAGGTTGATTAAAAATATCAACATTTCTCTGCATTGAATTTCTATCTGCGATCTACCTTCTCACTCAACCAATGTAATAAGGACCAGGCCAGACCCCGTCAAAAGATTTCAAGAAGGTAGCCGTGATCTAACTTTTTTTTAATTTTAAAGGCAGGTGTGAGGTGGATATTCCAGGTGTGATGCAGCTGGTCAAACAACTCAGCCTTAAGCAAAACAGATTTTTTTTAAACACTACAGTTGAAACACAAACAAAAAAAACAGAATTTAGAATAACTTAACTACTTGAAAATTCAACCGACTCGACACTGCAACATAACTAAGGAGCTGTTCCAATTCCTGTAACATCCCATAAACGCACCCCTTGGCAAAATGTAAATCCAAACACAGGTTTTTACAGGCAGGAAAGCTTTCAGAGAGAAAAGTCAGCCAGGGATCATCTGATGAAGCATGAAATATTTTCTCTGCTGCAGCTTTTGTGCCTGCTACCAGCAGCTTCTGTGCTGCAACGAAACCAAACTGGGAAAAAAAAATGAACTGGGAGAACTGGCCATTTCCATGCTATTGTTAAACTAGGCTCTTTCTGAGACATTTCAGCACTTCTGCCATTCCAACCTATCTTAAAAAAAACCCAAGGGCAAAATAACTCTGTTAAAGTGATAACACTATCACAATGCGTCAAAGCCTTTTTGAAAGTTCTACACTGTCCTCCTCACAATTTACAATTGCTCAGTTTTGTATCATCTGCAAACTTTGAAATTGACTTCTTCACACTAAGTTGTAGATCAGTTATATTTGTTTGACCTCTGGGAAACTCCATCTCAAACTTTCTTCAAGCCCAGAAAACTACAAACCAACCATTACTCTATTTTGCCTATCCCTCAAACTAATTTTGTATCCATGTCACTAATGTCCCCTTTGCTTCATGACTTATAATCCTCCTTACAAATCTGTTGTGTGACACTCAAGTGCACCACTTCAACAGCCCTACCTTCAGTGTTGACCATTTTTAGTTTAATCTGATTTTGTATCTTTAAAGGAAGTAGAAATTGAGGAATGGTAAATGGTTTAATAATTACTAACTCTAATATTATGCCCCTCTAACATTGAATTCAATTCCCTGTGTGTTACTTGGTGAACCCTGAGAAAAAGAAGAATCAAATATAGACAATTGAAGAAGAAGAAAACGAGTCGGAAGCCCATTCTTTTACTTACTGTTGACAGGCTGGTCAACTTTCCTGCATTCACCTTCTGTTACAGTTACATCATCGATTGCAATATCCCCTTCTATACTGGGCCCCCGAATGCCTTCAAATATCAGCTGCACAATAACAAACAGAAAGTTTAGTATTGCAATGGGTACACATGAAATAATAGAATGCTCTGGTGAACACGTTGTAAGGAAAACTGTCGAACATTCATGGCAATGATTAACAATGTCACATTCAATGTGCAAGGGTTCTTTGAAAATTCAAAGTATCTTCAGAAATCACTGCCCTCTTCTTTCTAATTCCTGGCATTGTGTGTGATCTGCTTTTGGTGTAAAGGATGACTTTGTAATCATGACCAAGTGAGAAGCTGCCTTTAGGTGAGCCGTTCTCTGTAGATAGCAATAAAAGTTTATACTCTAATTCACCGAAATGCAGGGCTGTAAGCATAGTTCTCTGTTGTGAGCTGAGGACTCTTGATGCACATCATGTCGGTCTTCATTAAAGTGAGGAATGATAGCAATAAGGAACAGTACATGATCCCTTCCAAAGTCTGGTAACACCAAAGTTTTCCAAACTGGGTACTTGTTCTGATATATGGTTCATTCTACCTTACCTGAATACCAAAATGTCCACCTCTGTACAACACTCATAAGTAAACCACATTGATTCTTTTATTGACTTGTAATCTTGTCAAATTTCAGAACATTGAAGCTGACTCCTACCTATAGTTAGATAGATTTAAATTACACAAAGTAATTTAGAATAACGAGAATCCAGAGAAAGTATATTCCTGTCAGGGTGAAAGGAAAGGCTGGTAGGTATAGGGAACGCTGGATGACTAAAGAAATTGAGGGTTTGGTTAAGAAAAAGAAGGAAGCATATGTCAGGTATAGACAGGATAGATCGAGTGAATCCTGAGAAGAGTATAAAGGCAGTAGGAGTTTACTTAAGAGGGAAATCAGGAGGCCAAAAAGGGAACATGAGATAGCTTTGGTAAATAGAATTAAGGAGAATCCAAAGAGTTTTTACAAATACATTAAGGACAAAAGGATAACTAATGAGAGAATAGGGCCCCTCAAAGATCAGCAAGGTGGCCTTTGTGTGGAGCCGCAGAAAATGGGGGAGATACTAAATGAGTATTTTGCATCAGTATTTACTGTGGAAAAGGATATGAAAGATATAGACTGTAGGGAAATAGATGGTGACATCTTGCAAAATGTCCATATTACAGAGGAGAAAGTGCAGGGTATCTTGAAACGGGTAAAGATGGATAAATCCCCAGGACCTGATCAGGTGTATCCTAGAACTCTGTGGGAAGCTAGAGAAGTGATTGCTGGGCCTCTTGCTGAGATATTTGTATCATCGATAGTAACAGGTGAGGTGCCGGAAGACTGGAGGTCGGCCAATGTGGTGCCACTGTTTAAGAAGGGTGTTAAGGACAAGCCAGGGAACTATAAACCAGTGAGCCTCACGTCGGTGGTGTGCAAGTTGTTGGAGGGAATCCTGAGGAACAGGATGTACATGTATTTGGAAAGGCAAGGACTGATTCGGGATAGTCAACATGGCTTTGTGCATGGGAAATCATGTCTCACAAACTTGATTGAATTATTTGAAGAAGTAACAAAGAATAAAAAGTAACGCCTTCAGTAAGGCGTTTGACAAGGTTCCCCATAGGAGATTGCTTCGCAAGGTCAGATCTCACGGAATACAAGGAGAACTAGCCATGTGGATACAGAACTGGCTCAAAGATAGAAGACAGAGGGTGGTGGTGGAGGGTTGTTTTTCAGACTGGAGGCTTGTGACCAGTGGAGTGCCACAAAGATCGGTGCTGGGTCCACTACTTTTTGTCATTTACATAAATGATTTAGATGTGAGCATAAGAGGTACAGTTAGTAAGTTTGCAGATGACACCAAAATTGGAGGTGTAGTGGACAGCGAAGAAGGTTACCTCAGATTACAACAGGATCTTGACCAGATGGGCCAATGGGCTGAGAAGTGGCAGATGGAGTTTAATTCAGATAAATGCGAGGTGCTGCATTTTGGGAAAGCAAATCTTAGCAGGACTTATACACTTAATGGTAAGGTCCTCGGGAGTGTTGCTGAACAAAGAGACCTTGGAGTGCACATTCAAAGCTCCTTGAAAGTGGAGTCACAGGTAGATAGGATAGTGAAGAAGGCATTTGGTATGCTTTCCTTTATTGGTCAGAGTATTGAGTACAGGAGTTGGGAGGTCATGTTAATACTGTACAAGACATTGATTAGGCCATTCTTGGAATATTACATGTAATTCTGGTTTCATTCCTATCAGAAAGATGTTGTGAAACTTGAAAGGGTTCAGAAAAGATTTACAAGGATGTTGTCAGAGTTGGAGGATTTGAGCTATAGGGAGAGGCTGAATAGGCTGGGGCTGTTTTCCCTGGAGAGTCAGAGGCTGAAGAGTGACCTTCTCGAGGTTTACAAAATTATGAGAAGCATGGATAGGGTAAATAGACAAAGTCTTTTCCCTGGGATTGGGGAGTCCAGAACTAGAGGGCATAGGTTTAGGGTGAGAGGGGAAAGATATAAAAGAGACCTATGGGACAACGTTTTCACACAGAGGGTGGTACGTGTATGGAATGAGCTGCCAGAGGAAGTGGTGGAAGCTGGTACAATTGCAACATTTAAGAGGCATTTGGATGGGTATATGAATAGGAAGGGTTTGGAGGGATACGGTCCGGGTGCTGGCAGGTGGGACTAGGTTGGGTTGAGATATCTGACTGGCATGGATGGGTTGTTTCCCTGCTGTACATCTCTATGACTATTTGAATCTCTCATTTGTCAGGAACGTAGAGTCATAGAATCCTGACATTGTGAAAGTAGGCGACTTGGCCCATCAAGTCCACACCAACTTTCTGAAGAGTATCCCAATTAAACCCGCCCCCTCCCTATTCTATAGCCCTGCATTTCCCATAGCTAATCCTCCTAAACTACACATCGCTGGACACCATGAGTAATTTAGCATGGCTAATCTGCCTGACATCATTGTGACTGCGGGAGTAAATCAGAGTATACCCCACCCAGACACAGGGAGAACAGGCTAACTCCGAACAGACAGTTGCCTGAGGATGGAATCGAATCCAGGTCCTTGATGTTTTGGGTGAGTACTGCTAACTGTCCTGAGCCACTGTGTGTTTAAACACTGTTTCAGAAATTATTTCCCAAGGAACAGTATACCTCAAAGCAGTTGTGTTTTAATAAACCTTACTGATAAAACCGCTCCAGTTCAGTTTAGAATTAAATGCAAGTCACCTGCCCCAGGTTGGTTTGTATTGTGCAATACACTTGCATTTGACTTTGAAGCTGTGGTTGGCTAAGTAAAGAGAAATGAAGGAACTATATTTATGTAGTCAGAAACAAAAACAGAAATTACTGGGAAACTTGACAGGGTCTCTCAGCGTCTTTGGAGGGAGTGCAGAGCTAATGTTTTGTGTCCGGTGATGCTTCTTCAGAATTGACTATAACAAGGAAAAGATTGTTATCTATGTTAAAAATGGGGTGGGTAAGGGGGGGGGAGTGGTAAGAGGAGAAAACAATAGGTGGAGATGGAGCCCAGAAAGAGAGGACAATAGGTGGGCAGCAAAAGGAATGGGCAAAGGTCAGCCTGGGAGAATCAATAGCTGCTAATGGGGAACATTAGTGGTTGACAATGGATTGTTTATGGTAGCTGCCCAAATGATGATAAGGGCTGGTATGTCGGGTTTGGGGGAAGGACATGGAAGAAAATGCTCAGGCTCCACCTATCATTTACTCACCCTCTCCCCTCCCCCAACCCATCATCAACAAATATACCAACTGTTTTCCTCTCTCCAATCAGTTCCGAAGAAGGCTCACTAGACCTGAAACATTAACTCTGCTTTCTCCGCACAGGATGCTGCCAGACTTGCTGAGTTTTTCCAGCAATTTCTGTTTCTGCTTCTGATTTCTAGCATCTGCAGTTCTCTTTTCTTTTACATTAAGTCGTGCCATTCCCTTTCACAATAAGCCGTGACATGTTTCACATTCAAGTATTTCCTTCTAAGTTTGAATTAGTGCCATGTTCTGAGAAAATACTTCAGCCAGTTTGCACACACAGTCAAACTCACAAAGGTCAAAGAAATGAATGACCCATTTCATGTGCTTTATGGCAATGATTTTTCTCTCAAGAAAAGCTCCCCATTTCTTTGATTGTGCTAACCTGAACAGATAGACAGTCTCTCTGTTTATTGCCTAATGAAAGAGAGCATCTTCGACTGTGCAGTATTCTGTCAGTATTGCACTTGAGTGTCAACATAGCAAAGATGATCTAAGTCCTGCAATTGAGTTTCCACTCTCAATCTGCAATCTTTGGTGGAAATAAAAACGATAGCTTACCGTCACGTTAATTGGTTGGTCGAGAGCCATAATCCTGAGTATTGATTGTCTGGTGGCCATTTTTACAAATGTAGCGACCTGATGATTTCTGTTTGTTAAAAAAAACTCTCTATCCCTGATTCTCTTTCTTTTTCCCTCCTCTAAGAATAGTTTAGAGATCAGAATTTCTGGCCCAAAATCAGCAGACAGGTATTAGCAAAACAGCAAGAGTATGGTGGTCACTGGGGAGAGCCAGATTGGCTATATTAATTGAATAGAATTCTGGAACATAGCCATTGAGAAGAACATATTTATAGTCTTTTGAGAGACCTGGAAACAGGAAGACAGGATTTTTGTTATCCTGTAATTAATGGCATGGTTGTCACAGGCAGTACAAGTTCAGTTTGCTGCATTCTTGCAAATCGGAACTCTTGTGAGAATTGTGTGAAATACACAATATGTGAATGAACCACAACCTCTGAAGTAATTAGCAAATGCTGTTCATCCTGCTTAGGAATGCTGTTAGCACAACAAAAACACAGGTCATGAAACAGGCTAGTATCAGACAAGGAAACCTAACCTCCACTTTTATGTCATCAAGAATTCACTCAGTGTTAAATTAATCTTGCAAAGATTACCCACCAAGACTGATGATTATTCTACATTTATTGGAATGTGTTCAGTCATTCAATATGAACATTACATTAACTGCTCTGGTAAGTATATCAGAAGGAAAAACATAAGAGCAGGAAAAAGCCGTTAAGTGCATTGAACCTACCCTGCCGTTCAACATGACCATGACTGGAAAATGGAATCAATGTAGATAGATTGGTGCAGTCCCAACAGGCTGAAGGGCCTCTTCTGTTCTATATGACGTTGACTCTATGGTAATCTTCTGCCTCAAGTTCACCTTCTCACCCGTATCCCATAATTCCCTGAGAGACTGAAAATCTGACTGTCACAGTTTACATTTATTCAATGAATTCCAAAGATTTACACTCATTGTGTGAAGAAAATTCTCATCATTTTATTCCTAAATAATCAGCTCCTTATTCTGAAAATATCTCTTCTTGTTCTAATTTCTCCATTCAGGGAAATCAACTTCTCAGTATGTACCATAATCTTCATAAGCTTAAATATTTCAATGAGATCACATCTCATTTTTCTAAATTCCAGGGAATATAAACTAAATTTGCTCATTCTCTCATTGGAGGACCATCCTCATATCCCAGGTACCAACCTAATTAACCTTCACTGTACTGTCTCCAAGGTGAGTAAATCTTGTAAATATTGAGTCCAAAACCACTTGCAGTATTCAAGGTGCAAGTTCACCAAAACTCCACGCAATTGTAGCAAGGCTTGCTTCTTCTCGTCCTCCAAGTCCAACAACAAAGCCCAACATGGTATGTGCTTTTCTAATTTCCTGCTATACCTGCATGCTAAACTTTTTCTTCCCTTATGCTAATGTATCTAACTCTCTTTGGACATTAACAAGGTTCATGCCTTTTAACCGATGTTCTGCTGAATAACATTACACTTCTTTACATAATCCTTCCTCTGCCCGTGATTACACAATCATGACTTCTCTAATGCTGCAGGGGGATGGGAACGTGAATTGTAGTTCCAGTGTACAGGAGGTTGAGGGTAGTGAGGTCAGGGATAGATTTACAAAGTCGTGAGAGGGCACCGACAATCAGGGTGTTTGTTTGAAATTTGTGTACTTCAATTCCAGGAGCATCCGGAATAAGGTGGTTGAACTTGCAGCATGGGTTGGTACCTGGGATTACGATGTTGTGGGCATTTCAGAGACATGGTTGGAGGAGGGACAGGAATGGTTGTTGCAGATTCTGGGATTTAGGTATTTCAGTTAGAACAGAGAGGATGGTAAAAAGGGGGGAATGTGGCACTGTTAATCAAGGGTGTATGATAGCAATTGAGATAACATGTGAGGACTCATCCACTGAGGTAATTTGGACTGAGCTTAGAAACAGGAAAGGTGATGTCACCCTGCTGGGAGTTTTCTATAGGCCTCCGAATTGTTCCAGGGATGTAGAGGAAAGGATAGCAAAGATGATTCTCGATAGGAGTGAAAGTAACAGGGTAGTTGTTTTGGAGGTCTATAACTTCCCCAACATTGATTGGGAATACAATAGTTTAAGTTCTTTAGATGGATACATTTTTGTTCAAAGTGTGCAGGAGGGTTTTCTGACACAGTATGTAGACAGCCAGCAAGGGGTGATGCCATATTAGATTTGGTAGTGCGGCCAGGTCTTAGATTTGGAGGTAGATGAGCACTTTAGGGGCAGTGACCTCAATTCAGTTATGTTTACAATGGCAATGGGTAGGGATAGGTATAACGGGGTGATTAGGCAAGATTGAGGATGCATTGGATGGGGAAGGAAACTGCAGGGGATGGATATTCTCGAATGTGGAGCTTATTCAAGGAACAGCTACTGTGGGATAACTATCTTTGCTATCATTTCCTCGACATCCCTGGAACAAGTATCTACCTATCAGGCACGAGCTGAAAATGTTTTGCTGGAAAAGCGCAGCAGGTCAGGCAGCATCCAAGGAACAGGAGAATCGATGTTTCGGGCATAAGCCCTTCTTCAGGAATGAGGAAAGTGTGTCCATCAGGTTAAGATAAAAGGTAGGGAGGAGGGACTTTGGGGAGGGGCTTTGGAAATGTGATAGGTGGAAGGAGGTCAAGGTGAGGGTGATAGGCCAGAATGGGGTGGGGGAGGAGAGGTCAGGAAGAAGATTGCAGGTTAGAAAGGCGGTGCTGAGTTCAAGGGATTTGACTGAGACAAGGTGGGGGGAGGGGAAATGAGGAAACTGGAGAAATCTGAGTTCATCCCTTGTGGTTGGAGGGTTTCTAGGCGGAAGATGAGGCGCTCTTCCTCCAACCATCGTGTTGCTATGGTCTGGCGATGGAGGCGTCCAAGGACCAGCATGTCCTTGGTGGAGTGGGAGGGGGAGTTGAAGTGTTGAGCCACGGGGTAGTTGGGTTGGTTGGTCCGGGTGTCCCAGAGGTGTTCTCTGAAGCGTTCCGCAAGTAGGCGGCCACATCAGGTGCAGCGGATGCAATAGATGATGTGTGTGGAGGTGCAGGTGAATTTGTGGCGGATTTGGAAGTATCCCTTGGAGCCTTGGAGGGAAGTAAGGGGGGAGGTGTGGGTGCAAGTTTTGCATTTCTTGCGGTTGCAGGGGAAGGTGCCGGGAGTGGAGGTTGGGTTGGTAGGGGGTGTGGACCTGACGAGGGAGTCACGGAGGGAGTGGTCTTTTCGGAACGCTGATAGGGGAGGGGAGGGAAATATATCCCCGGTGGTGGGGTCCTTTTGGAGGTGGCGGAAATGACGACAGATGATACGCTGATCAGGCAGGAAGTAGTTGTCGAGAGAGGGACCCATAGTATACTAAAGAAGTTGAAGCTCTTGTCAAGAGGAAGAAGAAGGCTTATGTGAGGATGAGGCATGAAGGCTCAGTTAGGGGGCTTGAGAGTTATAAGTTAGCCAGAAAAGATCTAAAGAGAGGGCTAAGAAGAGCCAGGAGGGGACATGAGAAGTTGTTGGCTGATAGGATCAAGGAAAACCCTAAGGCCTTCTATAGGTATATCAGGAATAAAAGAATGATTAGAGTAAGATTAGGGCCAATAAAAGATAATGGTGGAAAGTTGTGTGTAGAATCTGAGGATATAGGAGAAGTGCTTAATGAATACTTTTCATCAGTATTCATGTTGGAAAAGGGCAATGTTAGTGAGAATACGGAGAATCAGGCTACGAGATTAGGTGGGATTGAAGTTGACAAAGAGGAATTTTCAGAAATTTTGGAAGATCTGAAAATAGGTAAGACCCCTGGGCAGGATAGGATTTATCCTTGGATTCTCTGGGAAACCAGGGAGGAAACTGTAGGGCTTTTGGCTTCAATCTTTATGTTACCAATGTCAACAGGAGTAGTGCCAGAAGACTGGAAGATGGCAAATGTTATTCCCTTGTTTAAGAAGGGGTGTCCCTGGTAATTATAGGCTAGTGAGCCTCACTTCAGTTGTGGGTAAGGTGTTGTTAAAGGTTATAAGAGATAGGATTTATAATCACCTGGAAAGGAACAATATGATTAGAGATAGTGTGAAGAGAGGTCGTGCCTCACTAACCTTATTGAATTCTTTGAGAAGGTAACAAAGGTAAAGTGGTTGATGTGGCGTATTTGGACTTCAGTAGGGCGTTTGATAAGGTTCCACACAGTAGGCTATTGCACAAAATACAGTTTCAAGATTGGAGGTGTTTTAGCTGAAAAAAGACAGAGGGTGGTGATTTATGGGAAATGTTCATCCTGGAGCTCAGTTACCAGTGGAGTGCCGCAAGGATCTGTTTTGGGGCCACTGCTGTTTGTCATTTTTATAAATGATCTGGATGTGGATATAGAAGGATGGGTTAGTAAATTTGCAAATAACAGTAAGGAAGGCAGAGTTGTAGATAGTGCCAAAGGATGTTGTGGGTTACAGATGGACATAGATAAGATGCAGAGCTGGACTGAGAAGTGGCAAATGGAGCTTAATGCAGAAAAGTGTGAGGCAGTTTATATTGGAAGAAATAACAGAAATGCAGAGTAATGGGCTAATGGTAAATTTCATGGCAGTGTAGATGAACAGAGAGATCTCAGTGTCCAGTTGTCACTCCTGGAATGCGTGCACTTCTAGTCACTGTATTACAGGAAGGATGTGAAAGCTTTGGAAAGAGTTTAGAGGATATTTACGAGAATGTTGCTTGGCATGGAAGGAAGGTCTTACAAGGAAAGGATGAGGGAACTGAGGCTGTTTTCGTTGGAGAGAAGAAGTTTGAGAGATGTCTTAATCAAAACGTATAAGATAATCAGGGGTTAGATTTTTTCCATCAGATAGTGAAGGCTAACAGGAGGAGACATAGCTTTAAATTGAGGGGTGATAGATTTAGGACAGATATTCGGGGTAGTTTCTTTACTCAGAGAGTAGTAGGGCCGTGGAACAGCCTGCCTGCAAAACTAGTAGACTGGTTAAGGACATTTAAATGGGCATTGGACATACATATGTATAATAATGGAACGGTGTGAATTAGATGGGCTTCAGATTAATTTCACAGGTTGGCACAAGGGTGTGTACTGCGCTGTAATGTTCGATGTTCTATGTTCTATGTTCCATACTGAGGAACCTCGATTATCCAAAGGACACAGGTGGGGAGTATTTCGTTCAGTTAATCGAATGCCGGATACTCGAGTGCCGGATAACATTGTTGAGCCAAACATCAGGACCTTGTAATCTTGCTAGATAATCTGATATTCAGATAATAGAATGCCGGATAATCTTCTGTCTATCTTTGCTAACCTAAAATGAATCAAAACATAGGAATGCAGATCTGGTCAGAACTTCTGGTGCAAATGAGGTTCCTTTCTGCTCATTCCATGATCATTGTAATCTTGCAATAATGGCTGGAAAGAACTGCTGCTCCAATACCTAATTAAAAGGCATGTGGAGCTTCACTCAATCTCTTCACATCATTCCCACCCATCCCTGGGAATGTCAGAGATCAGGCAAAAAATGGCACTGCATTTTAACAATGCCACCCTCAAAATTCTTCTGAAGGCTATCTGGGAGAGAAGGGAGATTCTTCTCCATATGACGGCAACAAGAGGCCATCCTGATTGATGACCCCAAAGAAAACGAAACAATTGGTAAAATTGGTGACTCAGACATACTGGTCTGACTTGTGTACCTCACAGTGGAGCTACAGCATAGCCGGTGCTTCCATTTTCAATTATTTACAACTGCTAGTGAAAACCTCTCAAATCTGCTTCTCCTTATTTCACAGCAATCAGCAACATGTCTTCATGAAATCTTGGGTAACTAACAAATCTTTGTGTTTTCTCTGCAGGGTCTGGATGCCAGTCTTAAAATAGGACAAACAAAAGCAGAATGCCAGGCCTTAGAGCCCATCTACACCAGCCACTTGAGTTATGCCTCTGAGAAGGAACACTTGCGAGTCTCAAAGGATGGACCTTCAAAGCCTATTAGATGAAAATGAGGACTGCAGTTGTTGGAGATCAGAGTCAAGATTAGAGTGGTGCTGGAAAAGCACAGCAGGTCAGGCAGCATCTGAGGAACAGGAAAATCGACATTTCAGGCAAAAGCCCTTCAACATGAATCACTCCTGAATAAGGGCTTTTGCCTGAAATGTTGATTTTCCTGCTCCTTGGATGCTGCCTGACCTGCTGTGCTTCAAAGCCTATTGTCCACCCTCCATCAGGACAAGTCATTCACCTTGCTGAGTAACCTATCTGGAGTAGATTCAGAGTCACAGTCTGGTGAGCCCTGCACTTGTAGCTAGAGCAGGAAGAAATGGCCGAAGTTTCTGACATGAAGGAATGCTGGGAAACAGGCCTCTGCTAGGGCTAGTATGGGTAATGAGCCTCCAGATGACATAAACAGACGGAGATGAAGAGACAAGCAGAGGAATGTCTGGCAGAGGTGTAAATGATCATGTACAGACTGGAGTGAAGGGCAGAGGGGACAAATTCTGACTGATAGTGTGGTTCAGGTATGCATTCTCAAGGTTGCCTGCATGAAATAGGTGGTGGCCACCAGCAACAGCCAGAGAACTATCAGTTTACATCAGCTCTGTTAAGGGACCTTTACTCCATCAGTTGAGCCAGTTCAGAGAGGACTAAGGCACCGTGACCCCCCTTCAGGTGACTCCATCCCCTCAGCAAGGGAAGGCAGTGTCACTGCACACTGATAGGCAGGAGGAGAATCAGAGAGTCACCAAGGGGGTGTCATCCCAGGACATCCTAGTGGTACTCTACTGCACTAACTCCCTTCTAACAGGGAGCCAAATGCCTCGCCAAATGCTTCCACTAGGTCAGGCCAATGACATTTCGCCTGCATGTGTACTGAAGAACTGAAAATGTGTTGCTGGAAAAGCGAAGCAGGTCAGGCAGCATCCAGGGAACAGGAGAATTGACGTTTCAGGCATAAGCCCTTCTTCAGGAATGATCGTGTTGATTCGGTCGCCTGAGATAGAAATAGAAAGGTCGAGGAAGGGGAGGGAGGAATCTGAGACTGTCCAGGTGAATTTGAGGTCGGGGTGGAAGGTGTTGGTGAAGTGGATGAACTGTTCAACCTCTTCGTGGGAGCACGAGGCGGCGCCGATACAGTCATCGATGTAGCGGAGGAAAAGGTGGGGGGTGGGGCCAGTGTAGTTGCGGAAGATGGATTGTTCCACATATCCGACGAAGAGGCAGGCATAGCTGGGGCCCATGCGGGTGCCCATAGCTACTCCTTTCGTTTGGAGGAAGTGGGAGGATTGGAAAGAGAAGTTGTTCCGTGTGAGGACCAGTTCAGTCAGTCGAAGGAGGGTGTCAGTGGAAGGGTACTGGTCGGTACGGCGGGAAAGAAAGAAGCGGAGGGCTTTGAGTCCTTCGTGATGGGGGATGGAGGTGTACAGGGACTGGATGTCCATGGTGAAAATAAGGCGTTGGGGACCGGGGAAGCGAAAATCATGGAGGAGGTGGAGGGCATTGGTGGTGTCCTGAACGTAGGTGGGGAGTTCTTGGACTAAGGGGGACAGGACGGTGTCAAGGTATGCGGAGATGAGTTCGGTGGGGCAGGAGCAGGCAGAGACAATGGGTCGGCCGGGGCAGTCAGGTTTGTGGATTTTGGGCAGGAGGTAGAAGCGGGCGGTGCGGGGTTGTGGGACTATGAGGTTGGAGGCGGTGGATGGGAGATCCCCCGAGGTGATGAGGTTATGGACGGTCTGGGAGATGATGGTTTGGTGGTGGGGGGTGGGGTCATGGTCAAGGGGGCAGTAGGAGGAGGTATCTGCGAGCTGGCGTTTGGCCTCAGCGGTGTAGAGGTCGGTGCGCCAAACTACTACCGCGCCTCCCTTGTCTGCTGGTTTGATAGTGAGGTTGGGGTTGCAACGGCGGGAGTGGAGGGCTGCGCGTTCCGAGGGTGAGAGGTTGGAGTTGGTGAGAGGGGTGGGGGAGTTCAGGTGGCGGTTAATATCGCGGCGGCAGTTGGCTATGAAGAGGTCGAGGGCAGGTGTTGATTCGGTCGCCTGAGATAGAAATAGAAAGGTCGAGGAAGGGGAGGGAGGAATCTGAGACTGTCCAGGTGAATTTGAGGTCGGGGTGGAAGGTGTTGGTGAAGTGGATGAACTGTTCAACCTCCTCGTGGGAGCACGAGGCGGCACCGATACAGTCATCGATGTTGCAGAGGAAAAGATGTGTACTGAAGAACCTTGGCAGGCCAGAAGCCTCAGGCCTTGGACTTTAGAGACCACACACCAAAGTCATCCAAGACAAGGCCTAAAGTAGTATGTCTTATGGCTTTGTCTGCATAAACTCTTTCTCCCTTTCCTACCCATTCTGGTGGTATCAACATAAACCTCACAATTAATTCATGTTCCTATTCAGGATTGTTGGAAATGTCATTCACATTGACACTGGAATGGCAACATTATGGTGGGTTTTGGACTTCAGCTGCAGAAAACAATATCTATTCCCCTAACTCTTACCACAACTACATTCTACTTCTCCCACTTCAATGGCTCCGTGCACCAATGTGCCACAATCATTTCGCTACTTCAGAAATGTAAACTTCCTTGAAGTGAGTGACATTGACTCATTTCATCTGACAATCTTTAAACCACAGATCCTTATTTTAGCCACTTACAGCAAGTTAGATTCTGCTTCACCCTCACACCACAGCTGAAAATAATACATTTACGCAAAGTACATCTCCACAGATATGTCACTTACTTGACAAACATGTGCTTCCTCATTCAGGAAAGTAAAATATAACCAAGTGTGATCAAATTTGCTTCAGTAAATAGTTTCAAGTTATATTGCACAACTATACAAATAGACTAAATCTTAAAGAACAAGTGAAGCTAATTCCCTCCAGATGGTTCACAAAAAAAAATTAATATTGTGCAGAACCGAGCAGAAGTCCTCTCTCTCTGGAGTTTAACCATTTTGCACCACTTTCACTGGCCAATTGGTTTCTATGTGGTACAGTAGTATTTGGTGCTTGCATCTGCTTTTATTCCCAGAATCTCGCTATACAATACCAGAGTTTATCAAAACTGGCAACTTACCATCCCCGTGTTGAGTATTCAATGTAGCATAACCCTAACTGAATTTAAATTAATTTATTTGGAATTAGACTGAAGTTGCTCAAACATCGAGTTATCGTTCCATGTTGCCAGGATTTCAGACACCCAATCAAAGATGCAACAGATACCTGTTAACATTCATATCCTTCAAATGCAGAGCTGAATCTTAATTTTCTTTGGCAAAGTGCCAGCTGTGTGGAGTTTTTTTGGAGGGCTTTTCAGTGCAAGGCTGATTGAATTTTCTCACTGCAACTTCCCAATCTCACCTTATTAGTTATCTCACCCACCCCCAAGGCATCCCTCACATCAAATACAAGCCCCTTTTAACTAAATGCCATTCCTGGAACAACACAGCACTGCTGGGATATCCCAGGATCCCTAGCATTCTTGCCCTTGTGCCAAAGACCATTGTGCACCTGGACCAGCACTGTCAGTCTGGAATTGCCCTGAATGTTATCTGATATTTGTCCAGACATGGCAGGCAGGGAAAAACTGTTCCCCAGTTTGTGGGCAGGGACCTTATGGTCCTGCTGGATGGGATGGTACCGACGTGGGACTTACTCTTCCCTCAAGAACAGAAGAGGAAGCCACTCAGATCAGTGCAGTGTCAGCCATCTGTTGGAATGCCCAGTCGTGTAGGAAAAACATCAATGACCCTTCTCCTCTCTGTCAGTATTAGTGCCATTATCTTCTCTTCAATACCTCACATGCACTGTACCTCTGTTGCTGCACTCCATCTCTCATCAAGGCTCATGTTCTAACACAGTCACCATTATTTATAACAACTTGCCTCACTTAATTTCACCCATCATAGCCCCCACCATCACTAACCCTGCGCAGCCTCTGTACTCACCCAGGACCAGCACCAACCATCCACTTAAAACTCCCTTCATACTTGCCTGCCCTCTCATTCCAGGAGGAAAAAACAGCCCACAACTGGACAGAAAGAACCAATACTGATAGTGGGCTTTCTGATATTCAGCTCCTCATCCCTCATGAGGGGAGGGTCCTGACTCTGACCACCCAATTGAGACTGACTGTGTCCAAGCTCCTGAACTGGTATCAGAAACTGCCCTTGACTTATTTTGCCCCTAACCCCTGACAGAAGGCTCAATCTCCCTTGACTGAGGCCTGACAAGCTTGTGTTAGTGTTAAATGGCACGGCGCTGGGAAACAAAAACCAAAATTGCGAGTGAAGTGGAAGTCAGAACAGGTACCTGGTGACTGCAGCTTGCCACTTGCTCCAAAGAATGGTAATGTTTGACATTGGGCACCAATGTCATCTCAAGTGCCACGGATAATCCACGTCCACTTCAAGGTATCCAAAATGTGCCAACCTCTAAGGATGCATGTGGTATTTATACATTTACGGATTGCTTCTATACTTATAGAGTCATAGAGTCTTAGAGATGTACAGCTCGCAAACAGACCCTTCGGTCCAACTTGTCCATGCCAACCAGATATCCCAACCCAATCTAATCCCACCTGCCTGCACCTGGCCCATATCCCTCCAAACCCTTCCTATTCATGTACCTATCCAGATGCCTTTTAAATGTTGCAATTGTACCAGTGTCCACCATGTTCTCTGGCAGCTCATTCCATATATGTCCCAACCTCTGCGTGAAAAAAATTGCCCCTTAGATCTCTTTAATATCTTTCCTCTCTCACCCTAAACCTGACTTGTATTACCTTGCCATGACATTTTGCAGTTTGCCTGCTCAGCCAGAGATACCAGGCTCACATTACTGCTGTACTAAAATAAACAACTGTGGATGCTGAAGATTTGAAACAAAAGCAGAAATTGCTTTTGCTTTAAAATTTCTTTTGAAAGACGATACCTCCAACACTGCAGCACTCCCTCAGTCTAGGCTGCCATCTCAATGGAATACTATGTGCTTCAGCCTGTGGAGTGGAATTTCAGCTCAGAGCCATCTGATTTAGTGCTCTGAGAATATTGAGAGGAATAGAGGCAGTGTAAGACCTTGGATGACATGTGGACAGGTCCCCGAAGGTCATACAGATAAGGTGGTAAAACAAATACATGAAATGCTTTCCTTTACTGGAGAAGGTTGCAGCTGGAATTTTACATACAGTTCTTGTCACTGCATTATGAGGGTACAGTTGCTGTAGAGAGAGTACAGATGGGATAGTGCCACAGCTGGAAAGTTGCAACTATAAGGAAAGATTGGATTGCTAAATGGATGTCCATTCAGTTATCAGACTCTCTGGTCCCTAGCTTGGTTCAAGTAAGAGGTGCCTTTAGTTTGTTTGGATAGAGCCAATCTCCAATGTTTGTTTCCTTGTTATGCCACTGCACAGACCCAAACTGCATTGGTGACTATGTTTTTTTATTGAACAAAGTATATTTTGAAATAAATAAAAAAAGATTAGGGTTGTTTCCTTAGTGCATAGGAGGCTGTGGAGTGATTTAATGGAGTTGTACAAAATTATAAGGTGCTTGGATTGAATAGTCAGGAAAAACATATTTTCATAGATTGAAGGTGTTTGGTAAAAAGGAGTAGACAGTACAGGGAAAGAAAAGAACAGCTCCTGCAGAGGAGGGAAGGTGGTGTCTGGAATTCATCATCCAGCATAATTTTGGATGCAGAAACCTTCAACTATTTAAAAATAGTGTAATCTTCAAATCTCGGAACAAGGTGCTGGAAGATGGGATCAGATTCAGATCAGATGGGCTGAATGGCTTCTTTCTGTACTGTATTTTTTCTATGGTGCTATGGAATACAGACCCAGGCTGACAGAAAGTATCAAATGCCATGAAGTTCAATTGCTTCCATCCAGTAACCCATACAAATTGTTTCAAACACTGACTATCACTGAATTAGTCTCATCATTTAAGTGCTTTTCTCTTTTTTGTTAATGGATGTAAGATGTGATTTATGTGACAGAATCTATTTCAATCATATGCTGAATATGTCTCGTATTGTCTGTGATTCTTTGAATATTTATGTGTTTGAGTACTCTTGTTGCACAGCATTGAATTGAATGATTACATTAGGATTGGGGATGAAAGCAGTCACTCCATTCACACTACTCAAAGAGTTACATGGATGATCAGTAAATGAAGATTAAACATTTGGAAATTATTGGACATAGCAGGGCACCTTGAAGACTTATGAATTGAATTGTACCAGTTTAATGTATAGTGCTGCAGTACGTTTCTGTTATTGCCTCGCAATGGCTTTTCTCTTCTGTGGGCATAGGGGATGGTGATGATGGTGCAATGGGCCTGCAGGCTGGGGAATATGGTGGGACATGGATCTGTGATGACCAAGTGTTGGGGTATGGGGGTGGGCAAGGGCAGGAGATTGGTTTGTAGCAGAGTTTGTTGCAGTGACAGGGTAATCCTGAGGTGGGTGGGGGATGTACCTGTGACCAGGCAGGAGGATTAGTCTGTGATGGGGAAAGTGATAGGCCTATATTATGGTCAACCCTAGTGGCAGTGGGAAGATGAGGACATGATGGGCAGGGAGTTGGTTTATGACATGTAGAAATGGGGCAGGCCAGCTTTGCATGTAACATAGATATGCATTAGACAGCTGATGAATAAGACTTGTTACCTCATGGCTTAATTTTGTTTTTTGAAGGTTGGGATAAATGTTTTCATCATTTATGGCAGTCTGCAGCAGTGAGCACTCTGCCCTTGGCTCTGAATTAATCTTTGTTCTTGCGAATCTCAGGGCACTGAAGGCAAGTGTGACTTGCCTGATCTTTGGACCAACTTGGTGCTGCATTAATATTGGTAAGATTATTTGATTTTATCTTTGATAAAGTGGTGCATGCTGCTTTAAGGGTTCTGGCAATCCAACTCTATATTGACAACCAATGTCAGCAGGCTGTTGATCATAGAATCCCTACAGTGCAGAAGCAGTTCATTCAGTTCATTGAGTCCACACCGACCATCCAATTGGCATCCCACTCAGACACAAACCCTTTACATTTCCCATGGCTACTGCACCTAGCCGACACATTCCTAGACATTATGAGAAATTTAACATGCCAGTCCACCACACCAGAGGAAACCCACGCAGATACAGGGAGAATGTGCAAACACCACACAGTCACCTGAGGTTGGAATTGAACCTGGGTCCCTGGTGCTGTGAGGTAGCAGTGCTAACCACTGAGCCACCGTGCTGCCTGGAGGGGTGGAGGGGGCAGGGCGGAGGACGTGACTGACCTTAGTCTAATTCTGCCCTCACTCGTTATCAACAAAATATACTTTCCAAGCAAATTGATCTGGAACATGAGTCATGATTCATTTTCATTTGCATCTTTAGCCAGGACACTGAGACTAACTTGAAATCTTCACTGGTATTCTAACGGAGATCAGCATATAATGCAAAACAGAACAAGGTCTCAGTACCAGATTACAATGTACTTACCCAACAAACTATCAGATGATCCAGAAAGATTATTTTTACTTATGTCAATCCATGTTTGGCCCCAAGGTAAATTCCTGACATATACCATGAAAAAAATACAAACACTCTCAAATAATTTAAGCTATCTGATGTGATATAAGTAGTTAAATAATAAACACTAATTATCGCTTCATCTTAGAAACAGGCACATGAAAATTACTGTGCTTTGAATGATTCCGAGAAACGATTCCACAGAATCTTCTATGAAGTGACTGCCTTGGGTCTGGAACCAGTACAACATAATGGACGAGAATGATGCAAGCAATGCTAAAGGTCACCACTAAATTTTGTTTGAGCAGATTTAGTTGAAACCCAGTAGGCTGTATGGTGAAAACACATGACAGTTTAATTTACTAGTCTAGACTCTAAAAGACCTGAGTTACTCTCGAGAATGAAAACCGGCTTTTAGACAGGAAGCTAATTTTCTAAGGAAACAAATGACAGTGCAAAGCCAGAGTGATGTTAGGATGACAATTAATAATACAAAATTGCAATACAATGGAAAACATTTCATCCTGCCTTGATGAAACAAATCCATCTACTTACATGCAATTGTTTTTCGAGGATATTTTTCATGGCATTAGCAAATTTCAGGTTGAGGTGGCATTGTAACCAGTCTATAATCACTTTACATAACACAGAGACACAAAGAGCCAGTTCTGCCATCAGGAATCCAGTGGAGCGAAACTTTCAGTCACAGATTGTTAAGGATATCAACCTTTTATCAAACTCCAGCATAGGGCCCCTTCTAGTAAACATTGTGGGTGACTGTAGGGTCACCTGGCTGGATGGACTTCCAGGAATACTCAGATTGACACCTTGCAACTCTGATTGAGCAAGCTAAGGGCTCTTTTTAGGCAAATAATAATGAATTTATTTTTCCCTGATTCACATTTTTTTTTACTCTTTACACTTTTGGCGACTGTGTGTATGGGATAAGGCGGGATAAAGTTTGGAGGATCAGTGCAGAACTGATGCGCCAAATGGCCTCTATCTGCTCTGTGGGGATTCTATGATCATTTCCACAAGATTTAGTAAATTAATGAACCCATCATGTGCTTCTATACTTCAATACAAATCAATGCTTTAGACTTACACATACATCTTTCATAAAACTATGTGCAATTTTAACTTAGCATTTTTCTTGCATTACAAAGTGACTGGCATTTAAAAAACTGAATTCTCTATGTAGTTTAATATCCATATGATCTGCAATATTGTAGAAATACCTGTCTCTCTCTGTATTCATCTTATTTTCACATTCTCACCTGGAAAGTTCCACTTGGATTGATGTTGATATTTGCATGCATCCATTGTTCCCCTTGGTTTCCAGACATAGTCCAGATGAGATTTTCAGTCACAGTTGATCCTTTGAATCCTTTGAATCGCAAAAACACATTCAAAGTACCTGGAAAACAACATGTTACAAAACAATTTCAATGTTGAACTGCCCTTAGAAACAGCCCAAGACTTTTCTGACAGGGATAATTTAGTGGAGATTGGTGAGACGCTTTGTTATTGCTCATCAAACTTGAATTCTGAAAAATGGCATGTAACTAAAAATATTGGTATTAGGAAAAGATGACAAGGACAAAAGTAGTTTCAGCTCCCCAGAGAATCAAGGCCCTTTGAATTGCTTCCTGCTACCACAAAATGATTTTGGATCTGATCCAAGATTAGCATTGACTATGTCCAATTTTATATCCAAACTAAGGACACAGCCTCACAGAGTAGCTTAATAACAGGTGTATAGTCTACCTGAAAGGGTAAGGTATCTCAAAAGTTTGAGCAATAGGTGAAGTCAGTTGTTTCACACTGGTAACATGTAACAATGCAAGTGGAGTTTGCCACAAACTAAATGTCATCAAGCCAAAAAAATGTTTTAACTATCACACAAATATTTAATGTGCTGTATGAATTTCCATGCTGGCGTGATGTTAGATATGTAGGCTGTATATCCTAAAGACTGGTGGACTGGTGGATTGTATCAATACCACTTCCCTTCAGTTTTTTCCCACAAGTGACCATACATAACCAGCCCAGGTTGCAAAACACACTGTCCAATGAGGTCAGTATTGGGACCACTGCTTTTCATAATTTGTATTACTGACTTTGGTGTGCAGGTGCTTCTTCAAACTAGCAAACATTGAATTGTGTGAAGGATAGTGATAGAGTTCCAGAGGATACTGGGCAAGCTGGTGGATTAGGCAGAAAGGTGATGAATGTAATGTAGACAAGTGTGAAGTCATGTATTTTGTTAGGGAGGCAATATAAACAAAGGAAACAATTCTAAAATGGATGCAGAAGTCGAGGGGCCTTGGGTTAGATGTACACAAAACACTGAAAGTGACACAATAAGTTAAGAAATTAATGAGCAAAGTTCACAGGCTCCTAGGTTTTTAAGAAGTAATACAATAGTTTGAAGAATTAATGAGCACAATCATAGTTCCCAGGCTTTTTAAGAAGAAGCACACACATAGAACAAAAATAACAAGTTATGGTGAACTTATGTTCAGTTTTGGGCACCACAATTTAGCAGGCATTGGGAAGGGCCCAGAAAAGATTTTTGAGAATGGTTACAGGGAGAAGGGACATATACACATGGGAATAGATTGGAGAATATGGAATTGTTCTTCTTAGAGAATGCATGGTTGAGAGGAGATTTGAAATAAGTGTTCAAAATTATGAGAGGTCCAGACACAGTATACAGAGAGTAACTGCTCCTGTTGGTGGAAGGATCAGGAACCAGACAACTAGACCAAATGACAAAAGAACTAATAACATAAGGCAAAGCATTTTCCATGCAACAAGCATTTAAGATCTGGAATGCAATGCTGAAGTGTATGGTGGAGCCAGGCTCCGCCTGACTTTCAAAAGATAATTGAATAATTATCTGAGTGGAGAAAATGTACAGGACTACAGGAGAGATGTGACAGTCAGAGTAGAGTGGCTGACATGTTCTTTCAGAGAGTCCACATGGGCACTATCAGTCAAATGGGCTCCTCATATCCTGCTGCAATTCTATGATTCTGCAATTAATAGACAATGTGAACTTCACGTAGACAAACCATCAAATCAAACTGTGAAATGATCAAACAGATTGTCAATGATCTGTCACAAAATATTAATGTATTCTAACTATTAAAGAATTTCTGTTTGTTTTTGTTTATTTCTATTCAGCAAGTGATTTTCTGTTGTAAAATCTATCTCAAATACAGCACTTCACTGCCTTCAAATATTTTAACAGATTGTTTTAATCAGACAGCCGATCACAGTACAGTAGTAAATATTCATGCAATAAACAAACAACTCGTGATACTTGCATTGAATGCAGTTCAGATAAGGTTCACTAGCTTTATCCCACAGATGAGGGGTCGATCTCATTCGGAAAAATTGAGTAGTTTGGAACCAGACTCATTGAAGTTTAGATGAATTTATTGAAACATGCTTGAGGGGCTGAATAGCTTATTTCTGCTGCTATCTGTCAAATTCTCATGAACAGGTGGGCTTATAGGTCAGTTCAATACACTTCATTGTAGGTGTTCTTTTCCCATGCTTTAACCTAGGGAAAGACAACCAGGGCAGGAGATCTGGATTTAACAGCTTACTGAGGAAAGCTGCTGGCAATTCCTCTCTCAGAAATCACTTCATACCTTTTTCAAGGAGGTTACTTCACTTGTTCAACAGTAAAAATAAATGAACTAGTAAGTTAAGAAGTTACATTATGATTTGAATACAGGATTGTTAGTATCCTCCTTCTTTTATGCAGACCAGTAAGATAGATGTATTTATCCTTTTTTTCGTGATCATTGTGGCTCCTTCCCCATTGATACATGGCAGACCTTTGATGTCTGCTTGACCAAATTCAGTACAAAATGGTTTGTTTTTGTTCTCAGAGTTAAAAGTTAATATAAAGTGTTTAAACCACTGCATAACTTTTGGAAATACTTGTCTTGAACCAGGTGTGTTTATGTACTTGCTTCAAAAGACTTTTAACCGGAACAGACTGCCTTCAGCAACTTTATTGTACACATGGTCCTAGAAGAATAGGGATGATGGGTCCATCAGCCAGGTTTAGCAGCTTTGTGAGGCAGAAACTTATAACAAAGGGCTTTCAGCAGTAGCCGGGAGTCAGCCTGATCATTTATGGATTGCTAAATGTCCGCTGTTGGACAAAAAGATTCCTGGACCCTGCCTGCTTCCAGCTGAACTCAATTATTTCCTGGAGATAAATGAGCTCAAACAGTCATTGGATATGTTACTCAACAGATGACTTTTGACCTAAAGAAAATCAGAAATCCAAGTCTGATGAGCAGCATTTTTAAGGATTTTCAATCTCAAATATTTCAAACCTTTGCCATAGGTTTAATAGTTGTGAGTGGGACAGACATAAAGCACAATTTGTTGGCAGCTTTTAGTTCAGTTTCATGGATTTTTTAAAAATATAACTTGCTATCCTTCAAAACAATGCCAACAGAAGACTCTTTCATTTTCATGCCCTCCTGAATTTTTCCTTCTCTTCTGGTGTTATTTTAGAGGGATGTCGATCATTACAAAGTTTAGTGCATTGTGGGGGAAGGGTTCAAAGAGGCTATGCATCATTTTGACAGTGTGCCATACACAAATGACAGTGAGGTGATTTTCAGGAAGGTAGTGACCCTTTAAATAGAAACTACTTGAGCGATATCACTTCTCAATAATATAGATTGAAATAAAACCTAATTTGGGCCTGTTCAAAATATTATGCAATAACTCTTCCATTCTAAAGATATTAGCCATGGTTACGGTCATACCATTCCTTGCTCTCTGTAAATTAGTTTTACTGCCAAAAAGCAAAATAAAGAAAAGCCAAATCATTCCCAAATGAGCCAGTTATTGAAAAATAAAACAAGACCGATTATGTTTTATGGACCTAGAGCAGCTCGCCCTATGCCCTCACACTTTATAAAGCCAATCTCTATCTTTATGTACAATCTATGTATTGAATTTTGGTCAGGAAATTGATTGGGTTCAGATGCAGCTAAAGTGGCTCAGAAATAAAAGTTTGAACATACTGATTGTGGGTTATGGCACACAAATCAAACCAGTTGTCGTTGTTGCCTCTGCTCTTAATTCTGATTCAAGACATGGTGGTCCTGAATGTATTAGTGCTCTCAAACTTCAGATGCAGCTTTCCCAAAGTCTCTGGTTAGTCAGTTGCATAGAAACATACAAATCAAGAGCAGGAGTAGGCCATTCACCCCCTCAAGCCTACTCTGTCATTCAATAAGCTCATGGTTCGTCAGAATGTAGTCCTAAATCCACAGTCCTGCCTATCTTGATAACCTTTCAACTTCTTAATAAGAAAAACAAGAGTCGGTGATCTTTGCGTAATAATGTACATCCCTAAATAAATATCAGTTAACTTCCTTTGTGATTGTAACTAGGATCTGTTTACAGTTGACTATGCCACCTTTTCACTCTGCAAATTTCCCATTAACTGATGTCCTCTAGGGAAGGAAACTGTCATCCTTACTTGGTCTGCTCTACATGTGACTCCCAACCCACAGCAAGGTGATTGATTCTTAATTGCCCTCTGGAGAATGGACAATAAATGCTGCCTAGCCAACGATGCCCTCATCCCATGAATGAATAAAGAAAATTTGTTGGATTGGTCTACCAAGGTGCCTGGGTCAGAGGTGCAGGGTGGCTTGGCATGGATTTGTGGGTGAAGAGTCAATCTGCAGGAGGGTTCAGGGCTGCAGAGGGACTGGAGCCATCTTGCTACTTGGGTTCACTAAAGAAAGTACTTGACTCACCTTCGAAGGCATCCATTACTTTCAAGAGATGACATGGATCCCCTCTCAGAAAGGGATAAAGGTGCTACTAGAGTGCTCTCCATTTGGACGCATTCTGATTAGTATTTCAAATTGCTGCTAGAGCAATGTTTTATTAATTAATATTTTTTATTATACAGTAATTTGTACACCACTACACCTATTGTCTTGACATGTCAGTAATTACTGTGCTGACTTGCATGTTTTGCATTTCATATGCACTTTATGCCGCTGTATGATTGTGTGGTTTGTGCTGTCCATGTAGCACCTTGGTCCTGGAGGAACACTGTCTTGTTTTTACTGTATTAGCTGTATATGGTCGAAATGACAAATAAAGCTACTCTTGACTTGGAAGAGCACAGCAGTTCAGGCAGCATCCGAGGAGCAGTAAAATCGACGTTTCAGGCAAAAGCCTCTTGACTTGACCTGACTTGAAAATCTCCTACCTTATTCACCATCCAAAACCAGCATCAATAAACCGTCAGGATCAATGCAGGTCATAGAGTCACTCTAACTAAATATAAACTCTGTTCCTGGGGAAAGAATTAGGGTGTTAACCAAATTAGCCCTTAATCCCAGTAAAGAGGAAGGATCAGTGGAAGCAGTCTAACCAAACCAATATCCAATAGTGGTTGGTTCTGCAGCACATACAACTTGGTCGTCAGTGATGGGCGTTAATCAACTGAACACGTGGAAAAAACAATGAAGCAGAACCAACATCTGAGGATTAAATCTTCATTTCAGACCTGGTAAAGAGCGCAGGAAAAGCAATGGATTCTAGAAGTTTAAAAAATAACAGTCACACTTGGCAAGAACAAGGTGCTTCGAGAAGAGAGATCTGTAAGGGCTGTCCTGATGTGAAGTTCGATTGGAACTAACCATTTCAGAACTACAAGAGTAAAGCAAAAAATCTTGTTTGATAAATGAAAGAATCTAAATTTATGAGAAAAGGGCCAGACTGGGAAAGACTTAAATTATGGAAGGGCTACTTACTATTCACAACAAGTGTCACTGTCACTGCAAACACATATCATTAGGCACAAGTGATAGGACAAAGTCAAGGATCTTGGAGTTAATTTAAACTGCGGCTGCTGTGGAGCAGAATTAATGTAACGAAAGGTCAAATTAAAAGTTAGAGAAGGTAGAGTCTAATAGAGCAAGATAGCTAAAAGACTGTTAAGACTGTGAGAATAGTAGGTGATCAATAACCAAAACCATAATTTTGGTGGGATGATTTTTTAAAGCAATAGCCCATGAAGCTTTCTTGGTAAATCATGGAAGAGAACGTGTATTATGTTTTAGCGTGTGGAAACGTGGGAAAGTGTCCATTTTACCTACTCCAAAGGGAAAACCTTCATCTTGGCTACAGAAGGCAGGAAATCTTACATTTTACCAGCAGAGGGTGGGGAACCACCAATCTTACTGTGAAAATATGTGAAGTCACCCCTCAGTAAACAGTACAGAGCAACAACATTGCCTTTTAATTGAATTTAAAGTTTTAAAAGGAGTAAAATAACAGCATTGCTATGACATAGAATAGCTGGAAATGTGTTGCTGGAAAAGCGCAGCAGGTCAGGCAGCATCCAGGGAACAGGAGAATCGACGTTTCGGGCATACGCCCTTCTTCAGGAATGGGGAAAGTTTGTCCAGCAGGCTAAGATAAAAGGTAGGGAGGAGGGACTTGGGGGAGGGGCGTCGGAAATGTGATAGGTGGAAAGAGGTCAAGGTGAGGGTGATAGGTCAGACTGGGGTGGGGGCGGAGAGGTCGGGAAGAAGATCTCAGGTTAGGAAGGCGGTGCTGAATTTGATGGATTTGACTGAGACAGGGTGGGGGGAGGGGAAATGAGGAAACTGGTGAAATCCGAGTTCATCCCTTGTGGTTGGAGGGTTCCTAGCTGGAAGATGAGGCGTTCTTCCTCCAACCGTCGTTTTGTTGTGGTCTGACGATGGAGGAGTCCAAAGACCTGCATATCCTTGGTGGATTGGGAGGGGGAATTGAAATGTTGAGCTACAGGGTGGTTGGGTTGGTTGGTCCGGGTGTCCCAGAGGTGTTCTCTGAAACGCTCCGCAAGTAGCCGGCCTGTCTCCCCAATATAGAGGAGGCCACATCGGGTGCAGAGGATGCAATAGATGATATGTGTGGAGGTGCAGGTGAATCTGTGGCGGATATGGAAGTTTCCTTTGGGGCCTTGGAGGGAGGTGAGGGGGGAGGTGTGGGCGCAAGTCTTGCACCTCCTGCGGTTGCAGGGGAAGGTGCCGGGAGTGGAGGTTGGGTTGGTGGGGTGTGTGGATCTGACGAGGGAGTCACGGAGGGAGTGGTCTTTATGGAATGCTGATAGGGGAGGGGAGGGAAATATATCCTTGGTGGTGGGGTCCGTTTGGAGGTAGCGGAAATGACGGCGGATGATGCGCTGTACATGGAGATTGGTGGGTTGGTAGGTGAGGACCAGTGGGGTTCTGTCCTGGTGGCAGTTGGAGGGGCGGGGTTCAAGGGCGGAGGAGCGGGAAGTGGAAGAGATGCGGTGGAGGGCATCGTCGACCACGTCGGGGGGGAAATTGCGGTCCTTGAAGAAGGAGGCCATCTGGGTTGTGCGTTTTTGGAACTGGTCCTCCTGGGAGCAGATGCGGCGGAGTCGAAGGAATTGGGAGAATGGGATGGCGTTTTTACAGGGGGCAGGATGGGAGGAGGTGTAGTCCAGGTAGCTGTGGGAGTCGGTCGGTTTGTAGTAGATGTCCGTGTTGATTCGGTCGCCTGAGATAGAAATAGAAAGGTCGAGGAAGGGGAGGGAGGAATCTGAGACTGTCCAGGTGAATTTGAGGTCGGGGTGGAAGGTGTTGGTGAAGTGGATGAACCGTTCAACTTCTTCGTGGGAGCACGAGGCGGCGCCGATACAGTCATCGATGTAGCGGAGGAAAAGGTGGGGGGTGGGGCCAGTGTAGTTGCGGAAGATGGATTGTTCCACATATCCTACGAAGAGGCAGGCATAGCTGGGGCCCATGCGGGTGCCCATGGCTACTCCTTTCGTTTGGAGGAAGTGGGAGGATTGGAAAGAGAAGTTGTTCAGGGTGAGGACCAGTTCAGTCAGTCGAAGGAGGGTGTCAGTGGAAGGGTACTGGTCGGTACGGCGGGAAAGAAAGAAGCGGAGGGCTTTGAGTCCTTCGTGATGGGGGATGGAGGTGTACAGGGACTGGATGTCCATGGTGAAAATAGAATAGGAAACTTTATGACATAGAATAGGAAACTTTATTGGAAGAAAATAAAGCAACCTTGCTATACCAAACATTTTAAAAGCTTGTAGAAGCAAATCATTGCAGATACTGCAATTTGTACTGAAAGCAAAAAAATGCTGGCGATCACAGCAGGTCAGACAGCATCCATGGAGAGAGAGCAAGCTAACATTTCAATTCTGGATGAAAAGTCATCTCGACTCAAAATGTTAGCTTGCTCTTTCTCCACGGACATTGCCTGACCCACCGTGAGTTCCAGCATTTTTTTGTTTTCAATTCAAAAGCTTGTAAGACAAAGAAAATATAAACAACATTGTTATTTATGCAAGCAAAACTCATCCAAGGATTAAACAGCATTTAGATACTGTAGAATTTAAAACAGCATGAAAGGAAGATGAATAAATAATCACAATAAGAAGACATGGAAATAAAAATAACAATACTGCAAAGATTAAAAGAAAGATGAGTCAAAGACAACAAAAAATTGATGATGATGATTTATTTATTGTTGCTTGTATTTTACAGTAATTAATGCAGTAAAATACAGTTAAAGGCTTCAACAATGACATAATCCGGTGCCATTTAAAATTGTTTAAGAATAAAAAGGACAAAAGTTAAAACTGAGAGTCCTAAACCCTGAACTGGCTCACTCGTGACACCTGCACTGCCAGCCCTCATCCTTCTGCCTCACCATCATCTGTGCCAGCCCCACCAATGTAGGAGTCGCCACTCTTTAGGCACCATTTCTTTACCTCTGGGCCCACCTCACCAGTGCTAATGCTGAGTCCCAAGCTGAACCCACACTCGCCCCACAACCAGGAGTCTCAGCTCTGGTCATACAGTGCTGCCAACTGAGCCGACTGGAGTTCCTGGCTCTGCTGCCAGACCAGGGTGCTGCTGCTGCCTCACCAAGAGCCCCACCATCCTCTGAGGTGTCAACTTGCTGGCACTGCCATCTTGTAAGGTCTACTACCATTGCCACTGGAGGGGCTTTGCTGTTGCTGCAGCCGCAGCCGCCATCAGGCCCAAAGACTGGGAGGACGTCCCTGCTGCCACTGCCGCTGCTGCTGCTGCCATCACTGTCTCCAGTCGCCATGAGGAGCCACTACCTCTGACCACTGGGAAAAGCTGCCATCCCAGGCACTACCTGCTCAAGCAGCCATGCCAATTTGACCAACTAACCCCCAGCATAAAATGCTCCAAAGAAAAGAAAAATGAAAGAAAAAAAGAAAGGAAAAAAGAGCAGAAGTATAAAGAGAAAAACAAGAAAGGTACCTGGGCAACTGCCCACACACATGCCTGCTACACTGCCACCATCTTGAATCAGATATTGGACACCTTGGAGAAAATAGTACTTAAAGGACACAATTACTTTAAAATTAAATAAGAAATCTCAAGCTGAATAAGTAAATATACCACTGTAGTCAATAGTAAATATGACAAATGAGTTATAAATCATAAAAATGTGAAATAAGGCATATATAATTTGAAAAACATGTTTAAGCTTTTGGTAATGACTTTAATTTTAGGAAAAGGAAATCAAAGTTCTTGAAAAGCAAGACAGAATAGAAGATTATTGGAGTTGGATAAATCCATTGATAACTTCATGAATGATTTCTCCTGATTAGTAGAAAATTTCGATCATGGAACTTTGCAATTAGAATTTTTAACTGAACTAATTGTTGGTTGATTGACTGATGAAGCACCCTAATATTTACTACAGTCCAAAGAAGATTTGAATTTGAAGAGAGCTATTCAAAGTGCATTAGAAGCAGAAACCTGGAAAACTCTTTGACAAATCCTGAGAGGACAAAGACAACATTATTTCATGAAATAGCAGAATCCATCATTATGTAAGGTACAAGTATTTCACAGACACACATAACAAGCCAACACAAACATAGGCCAGACACCAGATAGTTTGTGTCAATGTTATGGACCAAAACAGCCTTACAGGTACAAGTAATGTCAGCTATGACAAAAGAATGCCACATAGGTAAAACTACAGGACACTTCCAAATGATGTGTAGAAGTAGGATGGAGTGTCAGAGCAGCAAAAATGCTTACTCATATAAAGTTGTTAATGTGATAAAATTGTCACAATTATGATAGACCTACTTATGACAATGGACATCTCAGTAACTTCATGACCTAGTTTTACATTTTTAATTATGGGGCTGTCCTACCAGATCAAATACTGTGGCTAAAGAAACAAATGTTATAGATAACAATATGAAGTTACATAGTCCAGGTGGAATAATTCTTAACATTAAAGATATGTTTGAAGCAACTCTGTAAGGGAGTTGAAAACGTATGCATAATGTCTAATCAGCATTTCTTACTTTTGAGCTTCCACACAAATCTTGACCTCAACATCCTTGAGGGAACAGAAGATGTTCAACCAGTTTCAAGGGAAAGCTAACCCAGCAATAAATTGTTGGTGATCAAACAGGCAAGGCAAAATCAGTAGAAGAATTCAATGGACTTTCTAGAAGCATGGCCAAATTCAAAAAGAACAAAATAATCCATTGACGTTACCTACAATGGCATAAAGAAGTGTTTCACATGGCCAGAAGTGCCAGTGGCTAGCAAGACAAAAGGATCTCAAATAAATTCAATAAGAAGGAAAGAATGATGAAGAGTGTGCTACTATTTTCCAGTAGGTAAAAACAATGACTGCAGATGCTGGAAACCAGATTCTGGATTAGTGGTGCTGGAAGAGCACAGCAATTCAGACAGCATCCGAGGACAGGCAAAATCGACATTTCGGGCAAAAGCCCTTCATCAGGAAACTATTTTCTAGTGTTGCATTGAAGGTCGGCCAGACCAAAAGTTCAATGTGTTGACCGAGATCACACAGTTAGCACTCTCAGTATTTCAAACATATAAAGCATTTACTAGTTTATGACCAAAGACCAGTTATTTCAGCTTCCCCTCATTAAGAAGTCTTGGAAAGGATATATCAGGGTTGAAACTTTATTGCTGGAACAGCACAGCAGGTCAGGCAGCATCCAGGGAACAGGAGATTCGACGTTTCGGGCACAGGCCCTTCTTCGGCCTGTGCCCGAAACGTCGAATCTCCTGTTCCCTGGATGCTGCCTGACCTGCTGTGCTGTTCCAGCAATAAAGTTTCAACTTTGATCTCCAGCATCTGCAGACCTCACTTTCTCCTCAAGGATATATCAGGGAACACTTAGGCATTGCTAGATGATGGCATGAACACATTTCAATCCTTTGCCTTCCAAACATTGTTGTTATTACCAGTGACAAGAATAACACTAAGTCATTAGCAATCCTCCCCCACTATGACTGAGATTGCAAAAATACGTAGTTTGCCAGATGATATCTGCAGAGAGTGAACAAAGATATACAACCAACTTAAAAAGTTGAAGTCAAGTTCTTACATTCTTCAATACAATTGAGAATAAAAATTTGTTTGAACAAAATGAAGTTGAGCTGCATTTGACTCCATGGAAGCTAGATCAACTTCCACATATTCAGAACATAGTTAAGGAAAAAATGATGTGGCTCAGAAATCCAGAATATTACAAAAAAGTATGTTGCATTCGAGCAGCCACCATATATAGTAACAATTCATGAAATTATGTGATCCCCAGATGATGATATGGACAGGTCAGAAGATAAAGGGTCCTTCAGATAATGTAACAGACAAAACATTAGGTTTAGAAGGAACAATATCTACGACAAAGTACGTCCATGAGATAAATGAGCCTCCAGGAGAGAAATGATTTACAGAACAATCAAGGTCAGTGTTCTGAAGCCCATCAGAAAATTCAGCCCTGAAACCAAAGAGCAAGCTTAAAGCAGTGAAAGCTGATAAAGGTGCTCACATACTGCTTATAAATCACTCTTGAGGTTTAATAGACACACATATCCAGCTGCCAAATTAGTTCCACGATTTCCTCACAGAACACACATATAAATTATATACCTCTTTATGACAACATGTGCCCAAGGATTCCTTAGAGAGGAGTACTTAGCTCTGTGCTGAGCTAATTTTCATCTTCATTAATAATTTGGTGGCTATTATTCCAAAAAGCAATATTGTTGATGACACTGCCTTCTGCTGAGTAATTAATCTGTCATGTAAAAGACGAGTCGTAACCAAATTATTGCACACAAATACATGCAAAACTGCACAGTGGGTGGATAAGTTTCATGTTAGCTTCACTTCAGGAGGCCAGTCATTCTGTCAAAAACCTTGACTCACATATCAATTTCTACAATACATAGCATATAATCAATTTCTACAATCAAAAAAACTTTTGCTAAGTCAAAAAATGCCTCCTGAGCTTTGTGCAGATGCTCAATTATGCGAGTATGTGCTAGAGGTGGCTTGAAATCTGGGCATTAAAAGGCAATATTTGTGCACTAAAAAGCACACAAAAGTACAATTTGTTTCCTTGATTTTTGAGTGTGGAGATTGTGATTTGCAGTTTGTGTCTGGTTTTATTGAGGTGACTTTAACAATCCACCAACTGCAACCCATGTTGTTGGCTTGGCTGAACACTTATCAGGAACTGGACAGTGTGCTTGGATAGCATGTGTTGTTTTTGGTTAGCCATGAAACATGGCGATCTAGCACCATGGATGAAGGCCCGGGGGCCATATTGATGTATATGGGTCGGGTGAAGTGGAAAGGAAACACTCAGGGAGCAAGCTTAGCTCATTCTACACTGATTCTTCCTAAGAACCAGTTCAGTCTGAGATTCGGAGCTAAACAGACCCATTATCCTAAAAGATCGGAGAAGTTTAATTACTCAGCCTTTGTCAGAGGAACAGATGGTTTTATGTCAGAGAGATATCACTGGGAGGTGGAGGTGGGGAACAAGACTCAATAGCAACTGGGTGTGGCCTGACAGTCTATGGAGAGGGAGGGAAGAATCAAATTGAAACCTGAATCCGGATACTGAATGATCTGCATGAGAACCAGATGTGACTATGCTGAATGGGAACAGGAAGAATTGGACAATATCAGCCTTGGGATATATTCAACAAGATAAAATGTAACTATAATCCCTTGATTTTAAATGATATTGCCATCACTGAATCCCCCACTATCAATGTCCTCTGGGCTACCAATGAAAGGACACTGAACTGGACTCGCCATTTGAATATTGTGGATACAAGAGAAGGTCAGAGGCTAGGAATACTGAAGTATGTAAGTCACCTCCTGACTCCCAAAATCTGTCCACAGGTCAGGAGTATGATGAAATATTCCCCACTTGTCTGGAGAAGTGCAGCTCCAATAATATTCAAAAAAACTTGACATTATCTAGAACAAAGCAATCAACTCTATTGGGCAGGTGATGTGTTGAAGCTGGAAGCACAGGGTCTTTTTTGCAGACAGAAGTTAGGTGTTCTGCACAGTGGTCACCAATGCAGAGAAGTCCACGTTGTGGGCAGCGAATGCAGTAGACTAGATTGAACGAAGTGCAGGTGAAGCGCTGTTTCATCTGGAAGCTGTGTTTGGGCCTTTGGAAACTGAGAAGGGAGGAAGTAAAGGGCCAGATGTCAACAGTTGCAACGGAACGTGCTGTGTGGCTGAGGGGGGATATTGGGAGTGAAGGAAGAGGAGATCGGAGTGTCAGAGAGGGAGTTGTCCTGCTGAAGGCTGACAAAGGAAAGGAGGGACAAGAAGGGAAGAAGGGACCAGTAAACTGGAATTTGACCTAAGTCAGAATCATGGAATGGTTACAGCATAGAAGGAAGCAATGGAGCTGTTCAGCACCACAACTGCTCTTTGCAAAGCAAAACTAGCCAGACCAACTCTTGCCATTTGCCCGTCACTCTTCATATTTTCTACATCCAATTCCCCTTTGAAAACCACAATCAAATACTCCACATACTCTCAGACAGTGCATTCCAGATCAGAACTACTTACAGCGTAAGAAAGAATCCTTCTTATGTCGCCTTTGGCTCCTTTGCTAAACAACTTATTCTCTGTTCTCAAGCTTTCTACCAATAGCTACAGTTTTGATCTACACTGTCCAGACCTCTCATGATTTTGGATCACCTTGATCGCATCTCCTTTCCATTATGCATTTTCAAAGGAGAACAAACAACGTTTTCTATTGTTCCATAGAACTGAAGTCTGTCATACCTGGAAATATCTTTGTAAGTCTTTTCTATGCACTCTCTAAACTCTTCACATTCTTTTAAAAATATGGTGCCCAAACTTGGAATCAGTTCCACCATTGAGGGTGAAACATGCTTTGGACAAATTCATTATAACCTATATGGCCCTGTATTCTGTACATCTATTTACAGAGCCCAGGAGTCTGTGTGCATTTTGTGCCCATATAAGCTCATGATTCTTTGCCCCTTCACCTCTTTAGAAAACTCTTGATTTTGTATTACTTTTTTGTATTCTTCCTCCTAAAATGTGTGACATTAGATTTCTCTGCAGGAAGTTTCAGCTGTGATGTGTCTGCTCACTCCCCAGCCTCTCAAAGGCTATTGCTTTCCTCCTCATGGCTGTCGATATTTCCAAATTTTGTATCACAGCCTCCAAGTTCCAAGAGTGAGGGCATGTTAGCTGATTCAGCCAAAAAATACCTTGTGAAAAGTGACAGAAAGAAAATCAAGATGACATTTGGCCCTTGCTCTACGATGGGGGCTGTGATGGAAGCAGAAAGGAATAGAAAAATAGATTGGGACAGTTGAGAGACTGCATCTGAGTGGGGTCATCAAAGGCAAAAAGAGATTGGAGAACCAAGAGTCAGTGCAGGAGTTAGAGTCTAGACAGCCCAGACTCAGAAAAAAAGACTTCTTTGCCCAAGGAGTCTGCACCCGCCAACAGCAACCACCTAACATTCTAATCCCACTTTTCAGCTGTTGACCCATAGCCTTGTGTGTCTTGGCATTGCAAATGCACATCCAAAATCTACTTAAATGTTATGAGGTTTTCTGCCTCTACCACTCTTACAGGCAGAAGAGTGTAAGAGTGTAAAACTCTCACCCCTCTGGGTGTAAAGAAATTCCTCATACCTCCTCTAAGTCTCCTGTCCCTTACTTTAAATCTATGCCCTATAGTCACTGATCCTTCCACCAAAGGAAAAAGCTCCTTCCTGTGTATCTCATCTATGTCCCTCATAATTTTATACATTTCAATCATGTCCCCTCCCAGTCTCCCCTACTCTGATGAAAGTTGGAAGGAGAGTCATAAAACCTATGACATAGTCTTTTATTGTGAATGAAATGTGCAACCAGAGAGCAACAAAATAGATTGCATTGTAACCGTTTACATGCAATGTTTCAATGTTAACAACACCAACAATACTAATATGATGAAAATGTTAAGATCGCACATCTGTGTATAAACAATAACTAATGTGTCATAGCACCCAGTCCAAAGGAACTATCAACATTTACAGAGAAACTGGATTCTGAAAGAATGATCCTGTATGACTCCACAGTTTAAACAAATATATAAGAATCAAACAAAACAAATGCTACTAACTAAACATTACCTTAGGTTATCAATTTACAATACAATAAAAAGAAGCAAAATCACTTATATTTTAAAACCAAAATCTTCAAATGAACCTTTCTCTTTTAACTTTATTTTCCTCACACAAAGTCTTTGTCTACTTATCAGACTCTTGAAAGTACCTTCAGTTCCAGTGCAATGCAGCAATATATATTGATTATGCTCAGTGTTCCTGCTAATGTTTGAGTTATGAGCTTTCTTTGTTTCCTTCCATAACCTTTCAGCCAAGTGACTGCCCACCAGTTTTAAAGGACGTCACGTTGTGGAAGCTCCAGCTCAATCATAAGCTTCATTCAACTTCAAGATTTGGTGACTCTACATTTGAAATGCTTTTGATTTCTCATTTCCCCATTGCTTCTGGTCTGAAGTTGCTTTACGTATCTCTCTCTCTACCTGTTGCAAAGCTGAACTGCGTTTTCTCATGATGGAAGTTACTGTGGATTTTTTTTCCCCTGCTCCTTCATGTCTCTTTCATGCATTATACCTCCAAACCGAACTTGAGCTCCCACCTGCATTCTGCATGACGAGTAATAATGTTAATGTTGTATCTGTGTAAGATGTAGATCCAGCTAACATTAATCAATTTTGCTCTCACAACCCGGTGACCTGCAACGTATAGAAATAAACTGTAACTTCCAATGTCTGCTGGCTTTGTTGACAGAAATATATCAATAATTTAAACAAAAAAACCTCCCTAAATCCACAGTCCATCTCCATGGCACTATGGCATCGCTAGAGTGGTCCAAATGGAAATGTAAATAAACTATTACTTTCCTTCTAAACATCTTTTTTGATTTGGAAGCCTAGATGAATAATTTATATATCTGACGGCTGGTTCTACCAAGAAACTCCTTTGGCTCCAAGTTGCTTTTAATTTATTTTTTATCTAGGAACCAGATAATTTAAATCTTTGCTCAGATAATTTTAGACCCTCTGGTTCCACCACACGATGAGAGATGGGTGATCTATTGTTTGGATTTTCTCCATTCTAATGTGAACTTCATTAAATAATTACCCCGATCTGTTGGAATTACTCATGTTGTAGGGTGATTTATCATCTTCTCAATCCGATACTTCTATTTGTCTTATAATTAACACATTAATGTTTAATCTACAGATTATATTCACAAACGTAGAAGTTGTGTCTTCAAAATGCATGAAATGCATCAGATATTCAAAACAAGTTGATGCCCTGCGTCACTGCATTGCACAAAGGACCAAGACTAAGTGTGTTGAAGGTCCATTAGAGAGCAGTTAAGGATGTTCAGATGTAATTCAGTCACCGCAAAGTCATAAATTCTTTTCAGAGAGATACTGTCGAATTAAAGATAATTTGAGACCACCTGTAATGTGACTATTTTTGTTAAACTAACCACACCAACTTTGTGTAAATCTGCTAACTGACAGGAAGCCACATACAAATTAGCAACCTGCTTGTGAATTATTGCCTTTATTCCATGCCAACTGTTAGACATGCAATTCTATAAACTCAAATTAGTCTTCAATTGATTTGAAAATGAAAGACAGCAATGAAATAATGTAAAATAGGATTAAGATATTATAAAGAGCAAGTTAACTCAAATTAATCGTCAATTGATTTGAAAATGAAAGACAGCAATGAAATAATTGCTGGAGTTGGATGAACTTCGGATCATTCGGGAGGCAGAGGGGGTCATAGATCAGAGTTATAGGGAAGTAGTAACTCCAAAGATGGCAGATAGATGGGTTACAGTGAGGGGGACTGGGAGGAAGCAGCCAGTGCAGGGACCTCCTGCGGCCATTCCCCTCAAGAACAAGTATACCGTTTTGGATACTTGTGGGGGGGATGACTTACCAGGGGTAAGTAACGGGGCTCAGGTCTCTGGCACGGAGCCTGTCCCCGTTACTCAGAAGGGAAGGGTGAAGAAGAGCAGAGCAGTAGTAATTGGGGACTCGATAGTTCGTGGCACAGATAGGCGGTTTTGTGGGAACGAGAGAGACTCACGTTTGGTATGTTGCCTCCCAGGTGCAAGGGTACGTGATGTCTCTGATCGTGTTTTCCGGGTCCTGGAGGGGGAGGGGGAGCAACCCAAAGTCGTGGTCCACATTGGCACCAACGACATAGGTAGGAGGAGTGCTGAGGATGTTAGACAGGCTTTCAGGGAGCTAGGTTGGAAGCTTGGAGTTAGAACAAACAGAGTTGTTGTCTCTGGTTTGTTACCCGTGCCACGTGATAGAGATTTGAGGAATAGGGAGAGAGAACAATTAAATGCGTGGCTTCAGGGATGGTGCAGGAGGGAGGGGTTCCAGTTTTTGGATAACTGGGGTTCTTTCTGGGGACGGTGGGACCTCTATAAACAGGATGGTCTACACCTGAACCTGAGGGGAACCAGTATCCTTGGGGGGAGGTTTGCTAGTGCTCTTGGGGGGGGTTTAAACTAACTCGGCAGGGGCATGGGAACCCAGATTGTAGCTTCTGGGTGCAGGGCCTGGAGTGTAGGGAGGTGAGGAACATGGCATCAATTTCCAAGGAGGGTGCCTGTAAACAGGGAAGTGGCTTGAAGTGTGTATACTTCAATGCAAGAAGTATACGAAATAAGGTAGGTGAACTTGCAGCGTTGGTTGGTACCTGGGACTTCGATGTTGTGGCTATTACGGAGACATGGCTAGAACAGGGACAGGATTGGCTGTTGCAGGTTCCGGGATTTAAATGTTTTAGTAGGGTCAGAGGTGGGGGTAAAAGAGGGGGAGGTGTGGCATTGCTTGTCAAAGATAGTATTACAGCGGTGGAAAGGACGATGGATGAGGACTTGCCATCTGAGGTAGTTTGGGCTGAGGTTAGGAATAGGAAAGGTGAGGTCACCCTGTTAGGAGTCTTTTACAGGCCTCCTAATAGTCCTAGAATCATTGAAGAAAGGATTGGGAAGGTGATTCAGGAGATGAGTGACAGTAATAGGGTGGTTGTTATGGGGGACTTTAACTTTCCTGATATTGATTGGGAAAGCTATAGCTCAAGTTCGTTAGATGGGTCAGTGTTTGTTCAATGTGTGCAGGAGAGTTTCCTGACACAATATGTAGACAGGCCAACAAGAGGTGAGGCCATACTGGATTTGGTTCTGGGTAACGAACCAGGCCAGGTGTTAGAATTAGAGGTAGGTGAGCACTTTGGGGATAGTGACCATAATTCGGTGATTTTTACACTCGTGATGGAGAGGGATAAGTGTGTACTACAGGGCAAGAATTATAGCTGGGGTAAGGGAAATTATGATGCGGTGAGGCATGAATTAGGATGTGTGGCTTGGAAAAGTAGACTCCAAGGCAAGAGTGTAACTGATATGTGGAACTTGTTCAAGGGGCAACTATTGAGTGTCCTTGATAATTATGTACCTGTCAGGCAGGAAGGAAAGGGTCGTGCGATGGAGCCGTGGTTTAATAAGGAATTGGAATCCCTTGTTAAATGGAAGAGGGCGGCCTATCTCAAGATGAGACGTGAAGGTTCAATTGGGGCGATTGAGAGTTATAGGGTAGCCAGGAAGGACCTGAAGAGAGAGCTAAAAGCAGCAAGGAGGGGACATGAAAGGTCCTTAGTAGATAGGATTAGGGAAAACCCTAAGGCTTTCTATAGGTATGTTAGGAATAAAAGAATGACTAGGGTAGGAATAGGTCCAGTCAAGGATAGTAAGGGGAAGTTGCGTGTGGAGGCGGAAGAGATTGGGGAGACACTGAATGAATACTTTTCTTCAGTATTCACTCAGGAACAGGGCATTGTTGTCGATGAGAATACTGAGGCACAAATAAGTAGAATGGATGGCTTTGAGGTATGTAGAGAAGAGGTGTTGGAAATCCTGGAAAAGGTGAAAATAGATAAGTCCCCTGGGCCTGATGGCATTTATCCTAGGATTCTCTGGGAAGCAAGGGAGGAGATTGCAGAGCCATTGGCCTTGATTTTTATGTCCTCTTTGTCTACAGGAGTAGTCCCAGAAGACTGGAGGATAGCAAATGTGGTTCCCTTGTTCAAAAAGGGGAGTAGGGATAGCCCTAGTAACTATAGGCCGGTGAGTCTCACTTCTGTTGTGGGCAAAGTCTTAGAGAGAATTGTAAGGGATAGGATTTATGCACATCTCGATAGGAATAATGTGATCAAGGATAGTCAGCATGGTTTTGTGAAGGGCAAGTCGTGCCTCACAAACCTTATTGAATTCTTTGAAAAGGTGACGAAGGAGGTTGATGAGGGGAAAGCGGTAGATGTGGTATATATGGATTTTAGTAAGGCGTTTGATAAGGTTCCCCATGGTAGGCTACTGCAGAAAATACGGAGATATGGCATTGAGGGTGAGTTAGAGGTTTGGATTAGGAATTGGCTGGATGGAAGAAGACAGAGGGTAGTAGTTGATGGCAAAGTTTCTTCATGGAGTGCCGTCACTAGCGGTGTTCCGCAAGGATCTGTTTTGGGACCATTGCTGTTTGTCATTTTTATAAATGACCTGGAAGAGGGGTTAGAAGGTTGGGTGAGCAAGTTTGCGGATGATACGAAAGTCGGAGGAGTTGTTGACAGTGAGGAAGCATGTGGCAGGTTACAGCAGGATATAGAGAAGCTGCAGAGCTGGGCAGAAAGGTGGCAGATGGAATTCAATGTAGCTAAGTGCGAGGTGATTCACTTTGGGAAGAATAACAAAAAGATGGGGTACTGGGCTAATGGTCGGATACTTGGTAGTGTGGATGAGCAGAGGGATCTTGGTGTCCATGTACACAGATCTCTGAAAGTTGCCACCCAGGTAAATAGTGCGGTGAGGAAGGCATATGGCGTACTGGCTTTTATTGGTAGAGGAATTGAGTTCCGGAGTCCTGAGGTCATGATGCAGTTGTATAAGACGCTGGTACGGCCGCATCTGGAATATTGTGTGCAGTTTTGGTCGCCATACTATAGGAAGGATGTGGAGGCATTGGAACGGGTGCAGAGGAGGTTTACCAGGATGTTGCCTGGTATGGAAGGAAAACCGTATGAGGAAAGACTGAGGCACTTGGGGCTGTTTTCACTAGAGAAAAGAAGGTTTAGGGGTGACTTGATTGAGGTGTACAAGATGATTAGGGGGTTAGATAGGGTCGACAGTATGAACCTTTTCCCGCGTATGGAGTCGGGTATTACAAGGGGGCATAGCTTTAAATTAAGGGGGGGTAGATATAGGACTGATGTTAGGGGTAGGTTCTTCACTCAGCGAGTCGTTAGTTCATGGAATGCCCTGCCAGTAACAGTGGTGGACTCTCCCTCTTTATGGGCATTTAAGAGGGCATTGGATAGGTATATGGAGGATAGTGGGTTAGTGTAGTTTAGGTGGGCTTGGATCGGCGCAACATCGAGGGCCCAAGGGCCTGTACTGCGCTGTATTCTTCTATGTTCTATGTTCTAATGTAAAGTACAATTAAGATATTATAAACAGCAAGCTTTACTGTTGTGTATCATGAACAATTCTGAACTGGACTAAAGTTGTGTCTTTTATGGATTGTAAATTCTGTATTTTTAAAATAAAGAATATTAGTTCAATTGTACTAAAGCATTCCTCAAGAGAGTATAATCTTACAGCTCCAGGGTACCATATTCCAATTCATGTGAAGAAATATCAATCTGAAACACTGGACTCAATTGTACTCTGCATGTCAGGAATCCCAAAATCAGGATAATAGGTGTTCAAAGACTGTGCTTGCAAACAGTAGGATTGGTTCACTGACATTCCAAAAAACGGCCTTTAAGTTGGCTGAATCAGAGCACACATCCATTAGGCATAAACTAGGACCTCACGTTATGAGAGGTCTCTAAATATGAATAAAAAGACTAAATTTCATATTTACATATTTGATTAAGAAATAAAAGAAGCAGGGAGATAAGACTCTTTAAAGCGAACATTTGTGTCTTGATGTGACAAAATCATGACACATTTATTACATAAGACAGTCCTGCTTAGATATTGAACACAATCAAAAAGCTTTGATTTACTCCCATCCTCCATTTATAAAGTGTAGTACTCAGACTCTTGGCCTTCTGTGACACACACTGATCATCTGCAGCCACCTCTTTCCTTTGACTAACAGTCACATTTAGATGCTTTGTTCAATAACTAAATGTTCTCTGTGGTGCTTTTTCAAGACAATATCAAATATAAAGTACAAATATTCATTTAAGCTTTAAAACAAAGCATACATTTATTTTCTAGAAAATAATAAACAACAAAAATGCTTCTTCCCTTAACACCACATAAATATAAGTATTGTTGAAATGCACGTATTGCATTTTTACTTCTACTTTACTTGTAAATGCATTTAAAGACGTGTGTAAGAGGCAGCCCGAGGCAGCCCAAGGCTGTGGGATCAGGAGCAAGCTGCAAGGTGAAGAGACCAGGCAGCCCAGATCTCTGGTTCAGGTGAGGTCCACCCCTTGGGAGGATTGCAAGCCCAGAATGGCTTGGTGTTTATGGGACTGTGGTGTTGAACTGTTAACTGAGTTGCATTATTTTTCTATTTTTCAGTAAGTGGGTCTGTAATTTTTAACTTTTTAACTTTGCTTCCTTTATTTTTCGACTTTGCGCCAAGATTCTGTACTGTGGTGACTCTGTGCTGAGGATGGCACATGGCCTGAGTACGTGTGACTACAAACCTAAATCAGTTCAGTTCAGTTCAACATTATTGTGTCAGAAGCCATGCAGAGAAGGTGCACCAGAAGGGACTATCTGGATTGGCAGTGGTGGGGGCATTTTACAGGCTCACCTTACATTTGCTGGAGTTTAGAATAGTCAGAATTAACTTGATGGAAACGTCTAAGTTTCTCTCAGGAATTTACAGGGTGGATGTGGAGATGAAGTACCCTCTTATGGAATAATTTAGAACCAGTGGTCAGAGTTTAAAAATAAAAGATGTCCACTTAGAACAGAGATTAGGTAAATATGCTCTTCTTAATGGGTCATGAGTCATTGGAACTCTCTTATTGAAAATGTTGCAGAAACTACATATGTTTGAATATTTTTAAGACGGACGTGGATAAATTCCTGAGGACTACAGATGCTGGAAGAGCACAGCAGGTTAGGCAGCATCCAAGGAGCAGGAGAGTCGATGCTGATAAAGGGCTTATGCCCGAAACGTTGACTGTCCTGCTTCTTGGATGCTGCCTAACCTGCTGTGGATAGATTCCTGGTGAGCAGGGAAATGAAAGGTCATCAGAGGTAAGCAGAAATGTGGAGCTAATGTTACAATTATTATTGAATGCTGGAGTAGAATTGAGGAGCAAAATGGCCTAATCCTGCTCCTTTCTTGTATGTTAGAAAGCATTGAGTTGAATAAGTATTAATAAGGATTGCTTTCAAAAAAATGTCTAGCGTTGATTTCAGCGATTATTTTCGAGGTGCCTGTTAAAAAACATCGTGAGGATTTTTGGAAAGGGAGAGAAAGAAACAGCAATGTCTGCAAGTTGACAGTTAATGCATTGCAATAAAGGAGGAACATCATACTCAAGAGCCATACAGCTACATGGGAACCACAAGCATTCAGCTCCTTCACTTGGATAAATGATACAGTAGTGAAAGTGACTACTACACCTGAGAATGTCACAGAGCCTGAAATCCATCTGAAGGAAATAGATGCACAAAGTCCAATGATCTTGGTCTCTGTGGTAGCTTGAGTAAGGATGATATCTCATTCTGGATGAAGAAAGATTCCTCATGTTGTCAAGATTTTAATGACACATTTGAGAAATCAATGCAGTCATTCAGAAACCAAGTTAAATTTCATTCAAAAAAATTCCTTTAAGTTCCCCCCAAAACCAATCTCCACCTTGACTTGAAAATATATCACTGTTCCTTCACTGTCGCTGAGCCAAAATCCAGCAATTCCCTCCCTAATGACATTGTGGGTCAACCCACAGCAGGCAGTTCAAGAAGGCAGCTCACCACCACCTTCTCAAGGGCAACTAGGGATGGGCAGTAAATACTGGCCAGCCAGTGATGCCCACATCCTACAAATGAGTTAAAACATTAACAATGAAAAATACAATCAGACTGCCTAATTTGTTATACTCACTGTTTTGTCTGAAAATTCTTTTCAACCTCATTGACTACACTGGCTAATGATGGATTTAATGACTGGTGAAACCCTGTTGTAAGTCACTCATTGAGTAGGCCATCACTATCATAAACAGTAATGATCCCAAGGAGATGGTGCATGGGAATGACTGAGTCTCATCTATAAAGGGGACGGCATGCTGAATAGTATGTGGATGAGTGTGTGTGGTGCTATTAAAAGCATAAAAAAGCTCTTAAGGTATTCTGATCCCTTTTGTTCAGTCGCAGAAGGCAAGTGTATACGCAGTCAAGCGGAGCTCTGTTGAATTATCCTTTGGCTGATAGAGGGTGGGAATGCTATAGACCTTGCAAAGCGCCTGTGGCATCTTGTTGTTGAAGTTGCACCCCTGTTCACCATTAATCTGACATGGAACACCAAATGGTCATATCAATTACACACCATCATATTGGTTACAGTTGAGGCCTTTTTGGTCACAGATGGCAATGGCCACTTCTTAGCTAATTATTTGAGAACATCCTCCAAAGATCATGAAACGCGTGCTTTAAATTTTATGCCTGCTTGTATTGTTGTTTCTTTTGGGTAAATACTGATTTTTGACATTGCTTTTCTGTTGCTCCAGATTAAAAGTTTGGATATAAGCTAATTTAAAAAATCATAAAGTATTTTCATTTGTAAGCACTTCCTATTTTAAATAGGTTTATTGCAAGATAGATGTTTTAAATAGATATTTTCTGTTGTTCATTTGCCTGTGTGCAAATGCAAAGTTTTGATATTTCTATTTTTATTGTTTTTACTGTTAGAATAATACACTTCTTTTGACAACATTATATGGCCTCTCAAGCTTGGCATAGCTTAACCAAATTAACAATAAATGTTTCGAGGTGAGAAGGTCTAAAGAAAATCCCTTTTGAGGAAACTACTGTGGTTGCATAGGCTGCCATTGTTACTTGTATTGGCTCCAATGTCCATGTCGAAAAGTGTGGCGCTGCAAAAGCACAGCAGGTCAGGTAGTATCTGAGGAGCAAGAGAATCAAAGTTTCGGGCATAGGCCCTTGTTTGCTGATGAAGGGCTTATGTCCGAAATATTGATTCTCCTGCTTCTCAGATGCTGCCTGACCTGCTATGCTTTTCCAGTGCAACACATTTTGATTCTGATCTGCTCACTTTCTCCAATGTCCATGTCCTTCTCTGCACATCCTGCCACAAAGAGACTATTTGGGCCTTAACGAAGCAAGACTCCTGCCAGCCCACAGTCAATTCAAACCACAACCTGCTTTCTATTTACTACTGAGTAACTTTGTCTGTGGTCGGGGTGGAGACGGTCAATGATACTATTTCTAGACAATTAACCTAGAGACCCAGGTAATGTTCTGTGGACCCAGGTTTGAATGCTGGCAAATGGTGGAATTTGAATTCAATAAATATCTGGAATGAGGAGTCTAATGATGACCATTTGCAGACCATTTTGCATCAGCAAAGCCCATCTGATTCATTAATGTTCTTTAGGGAAGAAAACTGCCGTCCTTGATTTGGTCTGGCGTACCCATGACTCCAGACCTGCAGCAATGTGGTTGACACTTAACTGCCATCAGGGCAATTAGGGATGAGTAATAAATGCTGTCCTACCCAACATTGCCCACAACATATGAGGGAATAAAAAAAAAGAGTAGCATCAGGGAGCCCCACAAACCCAATCCAACTCGGCTACTTTACCAATTCCTCCTTCTGCTTTTCTGACATTGGTGGCCAGAAACGTTCAGTCCATTTAATCCTAATTCTCTTTCCATACATATTGCCAAGTATTTCCAGCATTTTCTGTTTTGTTTGCAGATTTCCAGCATCTGCAACTTTTGGCACCATGGACCAATAGAGAGGTTGAGTGATTTGTTGGTTGTAAATAGGATCCTAATTCATTTGGAACACTGTGCCGATTATCAACATTCCCATACCAACTTGAGAGTTCCTGCTGACTGTTCTCCAAAAAGTCAGAGCACTTTGCTAAATTGCATCTGATGCAACACAGTTTGTCTTTATGCAAATCAGAGAATGGTGACATTCTATCACAAGTGTCACCACTGCAGAATCAATCTGAAATTTTCAATGGTTCTGCTTGGGGCAACTTACTGTGTATCAAAACTTTGCAGCTTGTCACAACCCCCAGCTAAAAGAATGCTTTGAAAAATAAAATGTTCTTAGAGTATAATGTTGCTTAATCAACAAAAAGGTTGCCCCTCAGATCCCTTTTAAATCTTTCTCCTCTCACTTTAAAAATATGTCCCCCAGATTTGAACTCACCTACCCTTTGCTATTCATCTTATTTATGCCCCTCATGATTTTATAAACGTTTATAAAGTCATCCCTCAACCTCCTACACTCTAGAGAAAAACACCCCAACCTATCCAGCCTCTCCTTGTAACTCAAACCTTCCAGAAATATTTTCTGGTAAATATTTTCTGAATCCTCTCCAACTTAGTAATATCCTTCCTGTAACAGGGCGAGCAGAACTGTACCCAGTACTCCAAAACTGGCCTCACCAATGTTCTTTACAACCTCAATATGACATCCCAACTCCTATACTCAACGGTCTGAGCAATGAAGGCAAGTCTGATCAATGCTTTCTTAACCACTCTGTTTACCTGTTATACAACTTCCAAAGAACTGTGTATCTAAACCCTCAGGTCTCTATGTTCGACAACATTACCCAGGGCCTTACCATTACCTGGATAAGTCCTGATCTTGCTTGTTTTACCAAAATGTAATATCTCGCATTTATACAAATTAAACTCTATCTGCCACTGCTCAGCCCATTGATCCAATTGATCAAGATCCCTTTGTAACCTTAGATAACCTTTTTCACTGTCGACTATAGCACCAATTTTCGTGACATCCACAAACTTACTAACAATGCTCCTAACTTCTCATCAAAATTATTTATATAAATGACAAACAAAAGTAGACCCATCACTGATTCCAGTCCGAAAGCATCTCACTTTCCATTCCGAAAACCAACTCTCCACCAACATCCTGTCTCCTACCGTCAAGCTACTTTTACTATAAATTCTGTGCCCTATGATCCTGCCCTACTAGCTACCTGATGAAGGAGCAGTGCTCTGAAAGCTTGTACGTCCAAATAAACCATTTGGATTATAACCTGGGGCTGTCTGATTTTTAACTTTGCTTACCCTAGTCCAACACTAGCACTTTCAAACCATAATCAATCCTTGCCTCTCCAAATGCATGGAAATCCCATCTCTGAGAATTCCGTCCAACAACTTACTCATCACTGAAGTTTGGTTCACATGTCATTACAGCCTTCTTTAAATAAAAGCACAACATTAGCCACCCTCCATTCCTTCAGCACCTCAACTGGGGCTGTAGATCATATAAGTATCTCTGCTAGGGGCCCCACAAATTCTTCCTTAACTTCCCACAATGTTCTGGGATACATTTGATCAGGTCCCTCTGATTTATGCACCTTCACATTTTTAGGACCTCCAGCACTTCCTCTTCTGACACGTGGACTGTTGTCAAGACATTAATATTTACTTCCCCAAGTTCCCTAGCCTCTATTTCTTTCTCCACATTAAAAACTGGCATGGAGTATGAGTTTAACATGTCTCCCATCACCTGTGGTTCCACCCATAAACAAGCTCATTGATCTTTAAGGAGCCCTATGCCCTTGCTCTTAATCTACTTGTAGAATCTCTTTGGATTATCTTTAACCTTATCCACCAAGGCTATCTCAAATTTACTTTTTGCCCTCCTGATTTCCCTTTTAAGAAAATGCCCCTACCCCTCATACTCTTCAAGAAATTCATTTGATTTGAGTTTTTTTATTCCTTATATATGACTTCGAATTATCCTTGACCAGAGCTTCAATATATTTATTCATCTGTTGTTCCATATTCTTACCAGCCTTACCCTTAACTTTAACTGGAACATAATTCCTCTGAACGCTTGTTATCTCACTTTTGGAAAGCATCTCGCTTGCCAGTCATCCCTTTTACCTGCGAACAGACTACTCAGATCAACTTTTGAAAGTTCCTGTCTCATACTGTCAAAATTTGCCTCAATCCCATTTAGAACTTTAACTTTTATACAAGGTCCATCCTTTTCCATAACCATGGGGTCAATGATCATAATTCTGCTAGTTTTAAGATAGTTTTGGAAAACGATAGACCTGATCTCAAGGTTAAAGTTTAAACTGGAGTGAGGTAAATTTTGACAGTATTAGGCAATAACTTTCAAAAGTTGATTGGGAAAGACTATTCGCAGGTAAAGGGATGGTTGGAAAGTGGGAGGCCTCCAAAAATGAGATAATGAGAGTCCAGAGGAAGTATGCTCCTGTTAGGTTAAAGGGCAAGACTGGTAGGTGTAGGCAATGCTATGACTAGAAATTGAGGCTCTGGTCAAGAAAAGGAATATGGCAGAGATAGCCTTGGTGGATAAGATTAAGGATAATCCAAAGAGATTCTACAAATATATTCAGAGCAAAAGAACAACTAGGGAGAGATATGCTTAAGGAGGAAATCAGGAAGGCAGAAAGGAGACATGAGATAGCTTTGGCAAATAGGGTTAAGGAGAATGCAAAGAGATTCTGCAACGACATTAAGGGCAAAAGAGTAACCAGAGAGAGAACAGGGCCCTTAAAGATTAACAAGGTGATCTCTGTGTGGAACTGCAGGAGATGGAGGAGATACTAAATGAGCATTTCACATCAACATTTACTGTGAAGAAGGATATGGAAGCTAGAGAACTTGAAGAAATAAATAGTGATGTCTGGAAAAAGATCCGTATTACAGAGGAGGAAGTGTTGGACATCTTAAAATGCATAAAAGTGGATAAGTTCCTGAGACCTGATCACGTGTATCCTAGAGCTTTGTGGGAAGCTGGGAAAGTGATTGCTTGGCTCTTTACTAAGATATTTGTTTCATTGGTAGCCGCTGGTAAGGTATCGGAAGACTGGAGGGTGGCTAATATAGACCCATTATTAAAGAGAGACGGTAAGGGTCCTAGGGAACAGAGCAGGGTGCAGGTTCATAGCTCATTGAAGGTGGAGATGCAGGTAGATAGGGTAGTGAAGAAGCATTTGGTACACTTGCCTTTATTGATCAGTGCATTGAGTATTGGAGTTGGGATGTCAAGTTGTGCTGTACAGGATATTAGTTAGGGCACCATAGGAAAACTGCAAGTAATCTTAGTCTCCCTGTTATAGAAAAGATTTTGTTAAACTTGAAAGGGTCCAGAAAAGATTTACCAGGATATTGTCAGGGTTAAAGGGTTTGGGTTATCGGGAGAGGCTGAATAGCCTGGGGCTTTTTCCCCTGGAGTGTCAGAGGCTGAGGAGTGACCTTATAAAGGTCTATAAAATTGCGAGCAGCATGGATAGGTGAATAGCCAAAGTCTTTTTCCCAGGATAGAGGAGTCCAAAACTACAGGACATAGTTTAAGTTGAGATTTAAAAGTGATTTAAGGGTAAAGTTTTTCATGCAGAGAATGGCGCATATATGGAATGAGCTGCCAGAGTAAGTGGTGGAGGCTGATACAACTGCAACATTTAAAAGGCATCTGCATGGGTACATGAATAGCAAGGATTTAGAGGGATATGGGCCAAATGCAGGCAAATGACACAAGCCTTATTTAGGATAACTGGTCAGCTTGGATAAGTTGGACTGAAGTGTTTGTTTCCGTGCTGTACATTTCTATGAGTCTATGGCTCTGTGTTCCTTCTCTAGTGGATACACCTACATATTGATAAAGAAAATTTTCTTGAACATATTTAACAAATTCCTCAACATCCAAGCGCTTAACACCATTGTAGCCCCAGTTTATGTTTGGAAAGTTAAAATCCCCTAATGTTACAACTATATTATTCTGACATACATCTGAGATCTTTCCACACATTTTTTCCTCAATTTCCCTCTTACTATTGGGGGGCCTATAGTACAATCCCTTCAAGGTGATCATCCCCTCCTTATTTCTGACTTCCACCCATATAGCTTCACTGGATGATCCCTTAGAAATATCCCCTCTAAGTACAGCAGTAGTGTTTGCCTTTATCAAAAATGCCACTCCCCCTCCTCTCTTGCCTCACTTTCTGTGCTTCCTAAAGCATCTACACCCCAGAACATTGAACTGCCAGTCCTGTCCATTTCTCAGCCAAGTTTCAATAATAGCTATCGTGTCCCAGCCCCATGATCCTATACATTCCCTGAGTTCATCTTTATTACCTGTAAGATGTCTTGCTTTGAAATAAATGCATTTTAATTCTTCAGAGTTATTTTGTTCACTGACTTGCTTTTGCCTGCTTTTTCTAACCAACATGCTCTTTTTAAATTCAGAACCATCCTCATTGCTATTCTCACAACTAATGAGGGTTCTCCCATCCCTATCTCTACTAGTTTAAAGGCTCCCAAATAGCACTAACAAATCTCCAGGATGTTGGTCCCCTCCAGTTCTGATGAAACCATTTTCCTCTATTCCGTTCATCACTCCCTCCTCTGTCCTGTTTCTTAATCTCTTTCTCCCACTTTCCAAGCCTCTGTCCCTCATTTCATCGCTTTATGCATTCTTTCTCAAATCTCATCTACCTGCCTCGACTCCATCCCTCCACATTTCACCATCTGTGGATCATTCCTTCTGATCCCAAAGACTTCCAATTCTTTTCGTCAAGCCTGTCGATCACTAATTCTCCTCCTTTGGTTCACTATGGTCTTCCCTTCCCTACTCCCTCCCCACTCTCTCTCTGCTTCCTCAATTCACTCTCTCACCAGCCTACCTGTACCATTCCACTCTCACATTACCCTCCATCCTACTCATATCCCAATCCTTGCAGTGCTGCTTCAGCCTTGAATCAATTACTAGCCCTCCTTGAACTGAAGACATCACTTTCCTAACTCTCTCGGCCCAAACCCCAGAGAGACTGACAAATTATACATTATACAATAATATAAAATGTTGCTTTCCAAATGTTGCATACAAAATACTTTAAAAAGACAATTTAGATCAATAAACAGATATATTTAGCAATTGTTCTTTTCATTTACTGATACTACCACACTTCAAGGTAATATTCCTGTGTCCAAAATGTATTGTAAGTGAATACTTCCTATTGGATTCAATGTAAATAGTGCAAGAATACACATTATTATCCTGCTACTTTTAATATTATCTATCCTTTAATTTATGTCAATTGTTTCCTGTTAGCCATATTATTTTGATCACTTTTCTTCTGCATTCTATTGATCCTTTACCAAAGAGGTAAATGTTAAATTGAAGATGCTGTTAAACATGTTTTAGTTCAAACAGATGAACAAATTTCTTTTGCTCACACATACCTATGTGCTTTCCATACATGTTATAGTAGAAGCTGACGCAGTAAGCACTGTTAATGGAACCATATGGATTTTTAGGCAGTGTGCTGAAAATAGGACTTAGGAGTCGAGCCTTTTCACCTTCTGTTCGAGGGCGGGAAGTCTCTATATACATGTAGAAACCTGTAAACATCAAAAAAAGTAATTTAGCTAAATTTGTACAACAAACATTCAAGTGTCTCCAATTCACTTCAAATTATATTTACATAAAACTATATAAAGTGTCAATCAGAACAACACTTGAAATTAAACATGGAACATACAACAGTACAGCAGAAAAACAGGTCCTTTGGCCCTGTATTCCTGATGAAGGGCTTTTGCCCGAAACGTCGATTTTACTTACCTTGGATGCTGCCTGAACTGCTGTGCTTTTCCAGCACCTCTCTAATCTTGACCCCACCATGTCTGTGCCAACCATGAGGCCATTCTAAACTAATCCGAATTGCCTGGATATGGTGCTTATCACTCCAGTCCTTACCTTATTCATGTGTCTGTCTAAATGCTTCTTAAACATTGATATATGTTTCTAACACCTCCTGTTTCTAACACCTCCTCAGGCAGCACATTCCATGCACTTACCACACTATGTGTAAAGACATTGCCTCATGTATCTCTTTTAACCTTTCCCCTTTCACCTTAAACCGAAGCCCCCTACAATTTGCCATTTCCACCCTGGGAAAAAGACTCCAACTATCCACACTATCCATGGTTCTCATCAATTTTATATACTATTATCAGGTCATTCCCTCAGTCTTCAATGCTCAAACAAAAATAATCCAAGTTTATTCAACTTCTCCTTATCATTAGTACACTCCAAAGCAGACAACATCCTGGTAAAACCCTTTTGCACCCTCTTCAAAGTTTCCACATCCTTTCTATAGTGTGTTAACCAGAACTGCACTCTCCAAATATGGTCTAACTAAAGTTTTATATAGCTGCAACATGACTTGCCAACTTTCACACTCAATGCCCTGACTGACGAAGGTAAGCATGCCACACACTTTCTTTACAACCATATCCATTTGTATGATCACTTTTAGGGAGATATGGGCTTGCACCCAAGATCTCTCTGCATACCAAATCTCATGAGAGTACTGCCTTTTACTGTATACTTTTCACTTGCTTTCAACCTCCCAAAATGCAGCATCTAACACTTGCCTGGATTAAACTCCATTTGCCATTTCCCCACCCAACTTTCCAACTGATCTCTGTTATATGGTATTCTTTGACAATCTTCCTCATTATCCACAACTCCACCATTTTTTGTGTCATCTGCAAATTACTAAGAAGACCACCTACATTACAAACAACAAAGGTCCCAGCACTGATCATTGTGGAACACCTCTGGTCACAGACTGCTAGTGAGAAAAACACCTCTCCACAACAACCCACTTGCAGTCACAGAAACACTCATTTGTGAATATAGAGTCCCTTATCATTATCACTGAACTACACTTTGACCCTCCCTACTGTACAACAGTGCCAATTGCGGTACCATCAGCTAATTGATTCCTTCTCAAGGAAGTTGGTCTTTTAGAGCTAATGTCACTGGATTAGTAATCCAGGCTCGTGCTCTGGGGACATAAACTTACATCTCTCCAAAGCAGTTGGTAGAATATAAATTCAATTCATACATCTGAAATTGAAAGCTAGCCTAATGATGACCATGAATCATAAAAGCTCATCTGATAAATTTACATCCTGTAGGAAAGGAAACCCAGCCCACATTTGACTCTAGGCCCACAGCATGGACAAAGAGAAGCATTGCATGTGGCAAGGATTCAGAATATATTCTGGGTGGGGTGGTGAGGACCTTCACTGCTCATCATCAAGAGCACCTTGGTAACAGCACCGCTTGCTATGATTCTGTAATTTTCTACATATGTCAGTCCATATAACATATACTATGATGGCTGGGTTCTGTTGAGTCAGACACCATGAAATTTATTTACAAAATGCACTGATGACAAGACTATAATATCACAGATGTAGATGCAAAGTCAGTTTTAATGTCCATAACTGACTACATGCACAGAGTGATTGAAGGCAAGGCAGTTTTTTTTTAGTATTAGAACATCACACATTGTGATGGCATGTGACTATCTTAAATGTATAGGCCTGTCTGGCCTAGAATCTGTGCCATCGTAAAATATCCTCCGTTTTTCCTTTAAAGAATGGGACCCTTGTTCTGATAAAACAGGTACAAAGATTACACCCAGATATATTGTCTCTGTAAATTCAGATAACACTTTGCGGACATTCAGCACAATCAGATTTAGTTCTTATACAGTTGTTATGACTTGTTAGTGATGCTTCAATACTCTGTGCTTTGCTGTCATCACAGATGGATGTGTGTCATTTATCATAGGTGTATGGTTGTTGTCTGGCATGATATCTTCAGTATCATCCTGTGTGATGGATAGTTAGTGATGTGCAGTCCAGATGTATCATCTATTTCTTTACAGGACCTGACTACTGTCATTGTAGGTGTACTGGACTCAACAATGTTGGACTTTGCCATGGTGATGCTTTGACATGGCTGAAGTTGGGATTGCTGCCTGTTTGCTCATTGATCAAAGATCATTACTGGAATGTTTATTGTTTGTAATATATGTATACGTGATTTGGATGAAAATGTAGGTGGTCAGATTAGTAAGTTTGCAGATGACACAAAAATTAGTGGAGTTGTGGGTCCTGGGGATCTGAAACAAACAAAAACCAAAATTGCTGAAGAAACTCAGCAGGTCTGGCAACTTCTTTCCAACAATTGGGTAGTAAGAATACAAGAGGGATTGAAAAATACCAAAAGAACTGCGGATGCTGGGAATTAGAAACAAAGATAGAAATTGCTGGAAAAGCTCAACAGGTCTGGCAGCATCTGTGCAGACAAATCTTCCATTCTGAAGAAGGGTGACAGGACCTGAAACTTTAATTCTGATCTCTCTCCAAAGATGCTGCCAGACCTGCTGAACTTTTCTAGCAATTTCTGCTTTTGTACTATTGGATCAATCTTCCAACATGCGAGTTGCCAATGAGGGTTTACTATAGCCTAAAGGAGTATCATAGAGATCTAACAAAGCTTTTTAAAAATCTTGGCAAATCACTTTATGTTTAATGATCATGGATTTTTCAGAATGAATGGTGTATTCTGCAAGACTACTTGTTTAGGAAATGAGGTAATGTGTTGAACATCACATTTAGAATCATTGAGTCATAGAGCTGTACAGCACAGAAGCAGAACCTTTAGTCTAACTCATCCGTGGCGATTAGATATCCTATAAATACGTAGTCCCATTTGCCAGCATTTGGCCCATATTCCTCTAAACCCGTTCTACTCATGTACGCATCCAAATGCCTTTTAAATGTTATAATTGTGCCAGTCTCCACCACTTCCTCTGGCAGCTCATTCTATACATGCAGTACCCTCTGCGTGAAAAAGTTACCCCTCAGGTCCCTTTTAAATCTTTTCCCTTTCACCTTTAATCTATGCCCTCTACTTTTGGATGCCCCTACCCTGCAAAAAAGAACTTGACGATTCACCCTATGCATGCCCCTCATAATTTTAGAAACCTCTTTAACGTCATCCCCATAAGGCCTCTGATGTTCTAGGGAAAAAAAAATCCCAGTCTATTCAGCTTCTCTGTCTAATTCAGACCCTCCAATCCTGGCAACATCTTTGTAAATCTTTTCTGAACACTTTCAAGTTCAACAACATCGTTCCTATAGCAGGGAGACCAGAATTGAATGCAATATTCTAAAAGTGGCCTCACCAATGTTTTTTGCAGAAATCTTGGAAGAATGGATTAATGTACAGTTGACCATTGTGAGAAATTATTTGTCAAGGTACCACTGAGCAAACTGAATATGGTGGTCAATGTTCCAATACATGAATGCACTCATGTCTTACATGATCTTATGTGATGTCTTACAATCTTATACTCCACAACCACCTGATAAAGGAGCAGCGCTCCGAAAGCTAGTACTTCCAAATATAAACCTGTTGAACTATAACCTGGTGTTGTGAGATTTTTAACTTGATGCATTTATGGTATTTTTGAAGTATTGCACACAAGAAAACTTGGCGATATAGTCAGCCGCCAGATCTTAATGAAATTCTGGCCATAGATAATACCAGCGCTGAAAATGTGTTGCTGGAAAAGCGCAGCAGGTCAGGCAGCATCCAGGGAACAGGAGAATCGACGTTTCGGGCATAAGCCCTTCTTCAGGAATGAGGAAGGGCTTATGCCCGAAACGTCGATTCTCCTGTTCCCTGGATGCTGCCTGACCTGCTGCGCTTTTCCAGCAACACATTTTCAGCTCTGATCTCCAGCATCTGCAGACCTCACTTTCTCCTCATGGATAATACCAGTCAGGCATAAGTGAGGTCTGCAGATGCTGGAGATCAGAGTCTAGATTAGAATGGCACTGGAAAAGCACAGCAGGTCAGGCAGCATCCGAGGAGCAGGAAAATGATGATTCGGGTAAAAGCCCTTCATCAGGAATGAAGGAACTGGTAGAAAATACCAGTGGCAATCTCCCATCACAAATCAGAAGGAATCTTGTGTGGGAGGGTATATCCCCTCAGTTGTTGAGGTATGGAATTGACATGTTTTCATACGTTTATATAAGTTAAATGTGTCTTTGTCTCCGTCTCTCTCTCTCTCTCGCTCTCCATACATGCTGCCAATAATTCCATCAATTTTGGTTTTTGCTTGTTTCAAATCCCTAGCATCTGTCGTTCTTAGTTTTATTTTTGCTGACTCAGGGGCTTGTTGGATGCTTTCAGGCTTTTGGACCTGTTGTCCCTGGTCATCATTTGATGCAGCTTGCTGAATCTGCTCTGCTTGGCTGTGACTAAACGTACAAGATCAATGCTGCAGTCTGCAGCACCGGTGTTGCAAATACTAAGTTTGTTACCTCATGGATTCTAACACTGTATAGATCTGTGCAAAGATTGCCCAGCAATAGGCGATCCATCTCTTTTAATGATGTAAAACATTTATAGCATCTAGCCCATCGAACTGAATTGGTATTGAAGGTGGTTATTGTCAGAGGCAGGGGAGTCATCTGGACATTTCCTTTTCTTTTGGCTGTTTGTTTTATTTCCGTTTCTGTTTTTAATCCTGTCCCTTGTACACTAAGAGGGTGCTGGAGGTTGGTGACTTGATACACTTTTCACCGTCTTCCGCTATTCCTGAAATTGAGGCTGGCACATATCAGATGCCAATGTATGGAGGCCATTGCCCACTGTGTGTGCCCTGAGAAGTTGCTCAGTGCTGTCCAGTGTGATGTCTGGTGGAACAAGGGGCAGATTGAAGTTGCCAGGCACCTTTTCCATGTCACATTTTCTTGACATATAGCTTACGTGGTGCATTTAGTAAGATGACAAGTGGAATAATAATGAGACAAGCTGTGCTATTAATAAGGCATTTTGCTAACTATAATCCTCCTAATTGGCAACACTCCAACCGAGAAACTTGGTTGAAACCCAGCAAAAGCATACAAGATCCTCTCCAGCTAGATCCTCTCCAGCTAGATCTCACTGGATCTCTCATCTGGTTCTGCTACAAATCCCACCATAGCCCAATATGGACTTACATGTTCTCAGCATCATCTTGCAACAGCTTAGCAAATGGTCAGTAAATGCTATGTATATTGTTGGGATGACCAGTTTCAAGCAAGGAGTTGTGTTTCTGGAATGTCCAGCAGCAGGTGATGATGGTGAGGGAGGATGGCAGGAGCAGTCAAATGGGCCCTGTCAGAAAACAACAAAGTTCCTCCTTTTGTGCTTGCCCTGTTGCACTAACATTGCTATTTCAATGATTAGCAGCTTCATCACTTTGATTCACAGAACTGTCACAGCACCAAAGGAAGCCAGTTTGTTGGTTATAGCTGCAACAACTCTCCAAAGGAGCAATGCACCCAGTGCCACGCTCCTGCCTTGCCCTTGTAGCCGGGCTTTGTTCCTTTCCAGATAACAATCTATTCCCTCTGGAGTGTAATGATTGAACCTGCATCCATCACTCTCTGAGGCAGCACATTTTAAATGTTAACAACTTGCTGAGTGAGAAGTTTCTCCTTATGTCAACATTGATTTTTTTTGAGAACCATTTTAAATCTTTGCCCTCATACTCTCGATTCTTCTAAAAGTAGAAACATGTTTTCTCTCTCTTCTCTGTCCTTGATTTTGAATACCTCTGTCAAATCTCCTCTCCAAAGAAACATTTCTTACTTCTCCAAGCTGGTATGTAACAGAATGGACAATTCTTGTCCATCTTTTCTGCACTCTCCCCAATGCCTTCACATCTTTCTTAAAGGGTGGTGTCCAGACCTGGATGCAATTCTCCAGGTGAAGCTGATCTATTGCTTTATATAAGGTTAAGAGAACCTCCTTGTTCTTTTACTCTCTGGTGCTATTAATAAAGCCTATGGTATTGTTTACTTTATTAACCACTGTGACCTTTAATGATATATGCACACATGCAGCCAGGTCCCTCTGCTCCTGCAACCCCGTTAAATAGGAGTCTTTACTGGGTAGTGTCTCTCCATGTTCTTTCTACTGAATAAATCACTTTATATATTTCAGTCTATTTACTTTTACCTGCACTTATCTGTCCATTCTTTTGAAGTTCTACACTACTGTCTTCACAGATCCAGGTCATGAATATATTGACGCAAAGATCCTAACACTGACTTCTGGCAAACTCTTCCACGGACTTTCTGTTTCACTTTTTTTTAGAAAAAAGTCAATGATTTCTGCTCAAACCTTTCCTCAGCAGTATAATACAATGGAAACGAATGGAAAATTTACATCATCCAGCCACACCTAAATTCCGCCCATAACAAGTTGGCTGGCAGACTGTTGTTTGTTTCTGTTCATTATTTCATTCCTATAGCCATAATAGCACTCACTGTTTCACATAATCTCAGGAAACCTGTTCGATATAGACTAGTGGAAAAAGGACAATATGACCTCCTCACTAATCAACAAAATAGTGGCAAGTGTGGGGCAGTAAAGATGGAGCAGATAGCTTATTGGTCTGCTCAGAAGGACCCAAATGGTGGACATCAGCGTAGTCCATCTTTAAAAATACAATTAGTACAATTCCAGTCCCAATCTGCAAATGTAGCCCAAAACCTGAGTACCTTCCCTGTCAAGAAAAGGGTTTAGGTTGTAAAAAAAACTCAAAGAGATAAACCGGCAAAAGCATTTTTTTTTAAGATTTGGAGATGCTGGTGTTGTACTGGGGTGTACAAAGTTAAAAATCACACAACACCATGTTACAGTCCAACAGGTTTAATTGGAAGTACAAGCTTTCAGTGCGCCAAAGAAGTGGCACTCCGAAAGCTAGTGCTTCCCATTAAACCTGTTGGACTGTAACCTGGTGTTGTGTGATTTTTCGCTTTTCTTTTAGGTTTCCTTGCTTGTCAAATGGAACTGGAGAGTGTCTCTTGGCCCAACAAAGAAACTTTGGGCCTACCCTACCCAGAGTAGCCCATATACACTCCAAACCATGATCCCCAATTGAACCTTGCCCTACCTGCCCAACCACTTCATTTGGTCCAAGGGACCATTATTCCAGGACCAGACTGGAAATAATGTTGATTGGACAGGAGGCCAAGCATTGAGATAGCAACAAAATCAGGGAGTTAAAATCTGTTGAGGTCTCTTGTGGCATGTAATCCGAACACTCTTCATGGCCCAGACATCCACTGAACCCACTCACTTCATAAAAAGAGAGCCAGGATCCCTTAGAAGGTCCAAGTACAGATAAGAGGCTGAGAAGGCCCTCTCAAGCAAATGCTGATATCATCCCAACATTTACCATCTGCCCAGGTAATTGGTGCATGAATGGTATTCTGCCACTAATGTGGACTTACATGTTCTCGGCATCATAGTGCAATTGAACCTGCTAATCTTGCAACAGCTTAGCAAATGGTCAGTAAATGCTATGTATATTGTTGGGATGACCAGTTTCAAGCAAGGAGTTGTGTTTCTGGAATGTCCAGCAGCAGGTGATGATGGTGAGGGAGGATGGCAGGAGCAGTCAAATGGGCCCTGTCTGGAAAAGGGGTGCTTGTAAATGAAGGAGGGTTCATCAGATGAAGCAGACAAGACAAAGGATTTCTGAACCCAATCTAAATCACAGGCTTTATTCTATGTAAGTATTTTCATCTTTAATCTTATTTCCTTTCAATTTGTAATGACCTAATGACAGTGGATTAAAGAATCCCTGCTTCATGATATCTTTGCCTTCTCTGTGTTCAATCACTTGTTACACTCTCTTTGCAGGAGAAAAAAGGCAGATAACCTGGCAGCAAGGAGGTCCATTTGAAGCCCATTGGCCACGTGTGCCCACTTGTTTTCATCAGAATGCAGCATTGAGCCTGAATACTGCAGATATCAGCAATAGGAGCTGCTGAAAATCCCTGTCTCGCTCCCCTCCCCCAAAACACCCAGGATCCTGGTGCTCAGGCTTGCTAAGACTGCTGCTCCTCAGTCTGTAGATCCTGAGTTGGGGAACTCACTTCCTGCAAGCTCGATCTGTGCCATTATTCTTTGTCCTGTGGATCAGCAAGTGCCTGAGGAAATGCTGCTGGTGTTGGTGTTCCTGCTGCTGCCATTTCTGTTGCTCATCAGAAGTCAAGATAGAGCTGCCTCTGTGCTGCAGCAAAAGCTGACAGCAAAAGAAGTGCAGATCTAAGTGAATGAAGACCAAGAACGATTTGGATCCAAACTTAGGAGGCATGGTTAGTAAGTTTGTGGATGACACAAAATTGGTGATATAATCAACAGTGAGGAAGACTTTCTAAAATTATAAAAGGATCTTGATCAATTGGGTCAATGGGCTGAAGAGTGACTGATGGAGTTTAATTTGGATAAGTGCATTTTGGTAAAACAAAATCACCATGGTAAAACAAACAAGGGCAGGACTTCGAGTCATAGAGTTGTACAGCATGGAAACAGACCCTTCGGTCCAACTTGTTCATGCTGACCAGTTATCCTAAATAAATCTAGTCCCATTTGCCAGAATTTGGCGCATATTCTTCTAAACCCTTCCTGTTCATATACCCATTCAGATGCCTTTTAAATGTTGTAATTGTACCAGCTGCCACCTCTTCCTCTGGCAGCTAATGGCAAATTTGCACCAGCTTCTACATGAAAACGTTGCCCCTTAGGTCCCTTTTAAATATTTCCCCTCTCATCTCAAACCTATGCCCTTTACTTTTGGACTCCCCAACCCTGAGAAAAAGACCTTGCAATTCAGCCTATCCATGCCCCTCATGATTTATAAACTTCTATAACATCACCCCTCGGCCTCTGACACTGCAGGATAGCCACAGCCTATTCAGCCTCTCCCTTTAGCTCAAACCCTCCAACCCTGGCAACTTCCTTGTAAATCTTTTCTGAACCCTTCCAAGTTATGGTAGGGCCCTGGGTAATACTATTGTACAAAGAGATCTAGGGGTTCAGATGCATAGGACTTTGGGTCACAGGTAGACAGGATATTTAAGAACGCATTTAGCATGCTTGTCTTCATTGCTCAGACCATTGAGTACAGGAGTTGGAATGTTGTACTGGGTTTGAACAGGACATTGATGAGGCCACTTTTGGAGTACTGGGTACAGTTCTGGATGCCCTGCTATAGGAAGGATATTATTAAATTGGAGAGGGTTCAGAAATGTTTTCCAAGGATGTTACTAGGACTGGAGGGTTTGAGTTATAACGAGAGTCTGGATAGGCTGGGACATTTCTCACTGCAGCGTAGGGGTGATCTTATAAAAGTTTATAAAATCATGAGGTACATAGGTAAGTTGAATAATAAAGGTATCTTCCTTAGAATAGAGGAGTCTAAAGCTAAGGAGCATATTTTTCAGGGAAGAGGAGAAAGATTTAAAAGGGAGTTGAGGGGCAACCTTTTCATACAGAGAGGGTTTGTGGGTGGAATGAACTGCCAGAGGAAGTGGATGATGCAGGTACAGTTACATTTAAAAGACATTTGGACAAGTACATGAATAGGAAAGGCTTAGAGACATATAGGCCAAACACAGGAAAGTGGGACTGGTTTAGGTTGGGAAACTTGGTTGTCATGGATGAGTTGGACCAATGGGCCTGTTTCCATGCTGTATGCTTCTGTGACTCTATTAATAGTCCCTATGAAGTTGGAAAACATCCATGATGCAGTAGAAGAACACTCTCAGAACTGATACTGCCAATACAAGCCTTTCACCTCAAGGAATGGCTGCAGCTATTCAGCTTTATTCTTTGATGGCTTCCCAGCCTGCCACTGTGCTCTCACCTGACTGACCCTGGTGAGTCCTACATAGCTCAGGGAGCTTTTAAAGCCAAAATGCTGAGTCAAATTGTGAGTTGAATCATGGGGGAGGGGAGGGGAGTGTTTATATACTTTGATCACTTATGAGTTCCATGGTGATTTCTTTTTTCACTTGCCTGCAAATCCACACAGGTTAAAATTGGTAAGATATCGGGATTCCTTTGTGATCTAGACCACACAATCAGAAGCATTTGCCATGCTCCTTAATTTTACCAGTTCACCTGACCAAACTTGTTCAAAGGATTTGTCCAGACCGAGATCTAATTTGCATCTTGCTCTCTTATCTGCTCTCATGCCGTCTCCAAGCTTAATTTATCCATGGGATCCACCTCCTAATACCTTAAATCTATTCTGACTGAACTGCTGATTACTCATTTCCTTTCCTGTGTCCATGTTAATCAATATTGTTAATGGTTCTCTCAATTCAAGTGCTGTCCCATTCTCCTTTGAAACTGCCATCATTACGTCTCTCCTGAAAAAAGTCCCTCAGCCTCGCCACCAATACAAATTACCAGTCACTCTTGAACTACCCTTACCCCTCCAAAGTCTTTGGATGTATTGTCTCTTCCCAAATCCATTCCAATTTTCCCAGTAGTTTTCTTCCCCGTCTCAGGACCAAAACAGTTCTTAGCAAAGGCACAGTTGGAGTCCTATACAAATGTAATACATGTCAACGTTTCCTCGTTGTCCATTTTGACCTGTCTTCAGTCTTTGACATGGTTAAGCATACTGTCCTCTTAATGTCTCTCTGCTCCCACCTAATTCATTCACAACCATCCAATCATAGCCAGGGAATCAATTGCAATTTTTCCCTTCCTGCTTTCATACCGTGTTACCTAGTGTCCTTCAAGGATCAGAAGAAAGTGAGGACTGCAGATGCTGGAGATCAGAGCTGAAAAATGTGTTGCTGGAAAAGCGCAGCAGGTCAGGCAGCATCCAAGGAGCAGGAGAATCGACATTTCGGGTATAAGCCCTTCTTCAGGAATGAGGAAGGTGTGCCAAGCAGGCTAAGATAAAAGGTAGGGAGGATGGACTTGGGGGAGGGGCATTGGAAATGCGATAGGTGGAAGGAGGTTAAGGTGAGGGTGATAGGCCGGAGAAGGGGGTGGGGCCGGAGAGGTCAGGAAGAAGACTGCAGGTCAAGAAGGCGGTGCTGAGTCCGAGGGTTGGGACTGAGATAAGGTGGGGGGAGGGGAAATGAGGAAGCTGCATTCATCCCTTGTGGTTGGAGGGTCCCTAGACGGAAGATGAGGCGCTCTTCCTCCAGGCGTCGTGTTGCCATGGTCTGGCAATGGAGGAGTCCAAGGACCTGCATGTCCTTGGCGGAGTGGGAGGGGGAGTTAAAGTGTTTAGCCACGGTAGGGTTGGTTGGTGCGGGTGTCCCAGAGGTGTTCTCTGAAACGTTCCGCAAGTAGGCGGCTTGTCTCCCCAATATAGAGGAGGCCACATCGGGTGCAGCGGATGCAGTAAATGATGTGTGTGGAGGTGCAGGTGAATTTGTGATGGATATGGAAGGATCCCTTGGGGCCTTGGAGGGAAGTGAGGGGGGAGGTGTGGGCGCAAGTTTTGCATTTCTTGCAGTTGCAGGGGAAGGAGCCGGGAGTGGAGGTTGGGTTGGTGAAGGGTGTGGACCTGATGAGGGAGTCTGGAACACTAATAGGGGAGGGGAGGGAAATATATCCTTGGTAGTGGGGTATGTTTGGAGGTGGCGGAAATGATGAAGGATGATACGATGTATCTGGAGGTTGGTGGGGTGGTAGGTGAGGACCAGTGGGGTTCTGTCCTGGTGGTGATTGGAGGGGCGGGGTTCAAGGGTGGAGGAGCAGGAAGTGAAGGAGATGCGGTGGAGAGCATCGTCAACCATGTCTGAGGGGAAATTGCAGTCTTTGAAGAAGGAGGCCATCTGGGTTGTTCGGTATTGGAATTGGTCCTCCTGGGAGCAGATGCGTCGGAGGCGAAGGAATTGGGAATATGGGATGGCGTTTTTACAGGGGGAAGGGTGTGAGGAGGTGTAATCTAGGTAGCTGTGGGAGTCGGTCAGTTTATAGTAAATGTCCGGGTTGAGTCGGTCGCCCGAGATAGAAATGGAGAGGTCGAGGAAGGGGAGGGAGGAGTCTGAGACGGTCCAGGTAAATTTGAGGTTGGGGTGGAAGGTGTTAGTAAAGTGGATGAACTGTTCAACCTCCTCATGGGAGCACCAGGTAGCACCGATAAAGTCATCGATGTAGCGGAGGAAAAGGTGGGGGGTGTTGTCAGTGTAGCTGCGGAAGATGGACTGTTCCACATATCTGACGAAGAGGCAGGCATAGCTGGGGCCCATGCGGGTGTCCATGGCTACTCCTTTGGTTTGGAGGAAGTGGGAGGATTGGAAAGAGTAGTTGTTCACTCCCTCTCCGGCCTATCACCCTCACCTTAACCTCCTTCCACCTATCGCATTCCCAACGCCCCTCCCCCAAGTCCCTCCTCCTTACCTTTTATCTTAGCCTGCTTGGCACACCTTCCTCATTCCTGAAGAAGGGCTTATGCCTGAAACATCAATTCTCCTGCTCCTTGGATGCTGCCTGACCCGCTGCGCTTTTCCAGCAACATGTTTTTCAGCTCCTTCAAGGATCACACAGACACAGATAATACCCGACTCTATCTCATCACCACCTCTGTCCTTGGCTGTTGATTTATCCAGCATCGAGCAAGAGAGGAACAGAGATTTCCTTCATTTAAATATTGGGAAAGCTGAAGCCTCTGTTCCCTACTCCAGTCTCTTTTCTCTAACTACTGATGCTGTCTGTTTCCCTGGAAACTACTTTCGTGACTAAGTAACATCTTTCGATGGCCACATCCCTCCATTTATCTGTAACCTCCTCCAGGCACACAATGCTCTGAAATATTTATGTTCATCGAGTTCTGGCCTCTTGAGCATCCCCAAATTTATTTGCTCCACAATTGGTCACTGTTCATTTAGCTACCCAAACTCTGGAATTCACTCTCTATCTCTCAATTTGTTTGTATATCTATATATGTCACTTTCTACACTGCTCAACCTTACTTCTTGAGTCAAACTTTTAGTCATCCGACTGAATATCTGACCTTGTGATGTTTTAGTATGTAAATAGTACTGCGTAATTGGAAGTTCTGACTGTTGCTGTTTAACTGCCAGCTCACACCTAAACACCCCCCCCCCACTTAGAAGTTAAAATCCTGTCCAATGAATGTCGTTGTTTTACCATTTACTGCTGCATTATTCGATGCTCTGAGAGCAATCTGAAGCTAAAGCGTCTTCTGACTCCACTTGAAAAGAGAAAGAGTGAAGTCTTTTTTCTCTTCAGGCACTGTTAATATGCTTAATTATCTGGTTGCTGTTAGGCTGCAGAAGAAGGTACTGATTATAGTCATTTGGTAGCTGCCTTTTGGTTTTAACATATAAAACGATAAGGCAGATTAAGCTAGTCTCGATTTTAAGACTCATCAACAATTCAAGTCTGAGCTGTCAACTTTGAAAAATTCACTTTCAAACCCAGTCTTCAGTGAGAAAGCACTCGAGAGAAAGAACATGATGAATAGCCATGCAAGTATGTTCTGAGGTACAAAGATTAGCAATGATAAAGTACAAACAGGACAGAGTCAGCGGAAATGAACATGGGAGAGCAGAGAGAGCCGACGTAATGTATTTTCAAGTTTTAGTTTGGATTGAGACTTTACTGATTGTCTATAATAATTTGCTTTTGATAGCAACTACTATTAGTGTTTCAGTGTCCCAATACATAAGGTAAAATCAAAAATTCATGTGATCAGAAAGTGATATATGAAGTACAGTGGTAGCATGCATAAAAAAGATGAAATATTCCCATCAAATATGAATTATTATTGTAGGCTAAAAAGTATTCTTCAACAGAGGAACCATTAACTGTATGACAAAGGATAATTGGACTCAAAATATCTTCTGTCTCCAGACCTACTGAGTTTCTCCACCATTTCCTATTTCTGAGCCAACCATTGTAATCAACACCAATTTATAAAGTATGTTTGGATCAACATACTGGAATCTTCATACAGGTAGTGGGAATATGAAGCATTCCTATTCATTAATGATGTAATTTCAGGAATTCTTGTCATGAAAGCTTTGGTTGTGTGAAGGACTAAAACAGAGATTTCCATGCGATATTACACGTTACCATGTTTCCATTATTCCAGGTAACAGTTCTTTCAAACATAGAAGGAGATGTTGTCTCTCCATTGAAGTAAAAAGCAGTAGCTAAAGCCACAAGGGAAGCAGTGATGTAATAGTAACATCACTAGGCGAGTAATTCAGAGCTTAGTTTAATATTCATATCCCACCATAGCACATGGACACATTTGAATTCAAAAAGAATTAATGTTGAATTAAAATCTAGCCCAATGTAAACACTGTTGTAAAACCCCATATAGTTCGCTGATGCCCTTTAGTGAAGGACCCCAGACCCACAGCCATGTGTTTGACTCTTAATGTCAATTAGGGAAATAAATGCTGGTCTAGCCAGTGATGCTTCACTGAGTTCTGAAAAGGTCTCTACGTCCATACTTTACAATCAATGATTATTCTACAACTGAAGTATACCCAGTTCTTATAAATAAGTTTACTTTACATATTTTGTACGTGCTGAGTGGCATTTTTTCCCCCAGTTGTTCTTGTGAGCTTGGTGGTTGGAGGTTTGGAGACCTGTTTGTCTACATGCACTTTTAACGAGGTTTTACATCCTTGGAAGTGAAGAGAGGTGGTTTTGTAGTTTAGTGCAGTAAAAGAAGTGGTGAAAAAAATTCTGCTGTTGCCTAGACATTGGGATCCAAAGACGCATAGAGACACACACCCAGGAGGGAGGGAGTCCGTCAGTCAGTCACAGTATGGGTATGCCAGATACTATCCAGTAAGAAATCCTACACGTAAGTTGGAAATGGAATTTGGGAAAAATAGTAGCTGAAGAAAAGAGTTATTGAATGAATGAGCAGAAATTCACCAGAAGGAAACCAAATACAGCTGTGCCAGCCAAAGCAAAAGCTTTCTTATGGAGTTAGTCGTAAACCTTTGCTGGATTTTGATGTTTATAAATATACAAGGAGGGGACATGAAAGGTCCTTAGTTGGTAGGATTAGGGAAAACCCTAAGGCTTTCTATAGGTATGTCAGGAATAAAAGAATGACTAGGGTAGGAATAGGTCCAGTCAAGGATAATAGTGGGAAGTTGCGTGTGGAGGCTGAAGAGATTGGGGAGACACTGAATGAATACTTTTCGTCAGTATTCATTCAGGAACAGGACATTATTGTCAATGTGAATACTGTGTCACAATTAAGTAGAATGGATGGCTTTGAGGTATGTAGAGAAGAGGTGTTGGAAATTCTGGAAAGGGTGAAAATAGATAAGTCCCCTGGGCCTGATGGCATTTATCCAAGGATTCTCTGGGAAGCAAGGGAGGAGATTGCAGAGCCATTGGCCTTGATTTTTATGTCCTCGTTGTCTACAGGAGTAGTGCCGGAAGATTGGAGGCTAGCAAATGTGGTTCCCTTGTTCAAGAAGGGGAGTAGGGATAACCCTAGTAACTATAGGCTGGTGAGTCTCACTTCTGTTGTGGGCAAAGTCTTAGAGAGAATTGTAAGGGATAGGATTTATGAACATCTGGATAGGAATAATGTGATCAAGGATAGTCAGCATGGTTTTGTGAAGGGCAGGTCGTGCCTCACAAACCTTATTGAATTCTTTGAGAAGGTGACTAAGGAGGTGGACGAGGGGAAAGCGGTAGATGTGGTGTATATGGATTTTAGTAAGGCGTTTGATAAGGTTCCCCATGGTAGGCTACTTCAAAAAATACGGAGGTATGGCATTGAGGGTGAGTTGGAGGTTTGGATTAGGAGTTGGCTGGCTGGAAGAAGACAGAGGGTAGTAGTTGATGGCAAAGGTTCATCTTGGAGTGCCGTCACTAGCGGTGTTCCGCAGGGATCTGTTTTGGGACCATTGCTGTTTGTCATTTTTATAAATGACCTGGAGGAGGGGTTAGAAGGTTGGGTGAGCAAGTTTGCAGATGATACGAAAGTCGGAGGAGTTGTAGACAGTGAGGAAGGACGTGGCAGGTTACAGCGGGATACAGATAAGCTGCAGAACTGGGCAGAAAGGTGGCAAATGGAGTTCAATGTAGCTAAGTGTGAGGTGATTCACTTTGGTAAGAGTAACAAAAAGATGGGGTACTGGGCTAATGGTCGGATACTTGGTAGTGTGGATGAGCAGAGGGATCTTGGTGTCCATGTACACAGATCTTTGAAAGTTGCCACCCAGGTAAATAGTGCGGTGAAGAAGGCATATGACGTACTAGCTTTTATTGGTAGAGGAATTGAGTTCCGGAGTACTGAGGTCATGTTGCAGTTGTATAAGGCTCTGGTGCGGCCGCATCTGGAGTATTGTGTGCAGTTTTGGTCGCCATACTATAGGAAGGATGTGGAGGCACTGGAACGCGTGCAGAGGAGGTTTACCAGGATGTTGCCTGGTATGGTAGAAAGATCGTATGAGGAAAGGCTGAGGGACTTGGGGTTGTTTTCATTGGAGAAAAGAAGGTTTAGGGGTGACTTGATAGAGGTGTACAAGATGATTAGGGGTTTAGATAGGGTCGACAGTGAGAATCTGTTTCCACGTATGGAGTCAGCTATTACAAGGGGGCATAGCTTTAAATTAAGGGGGGGTAGGTATAGGACAGATGTTAGGGGTAGGTTCTTTACTCAGCGAGTCGTGAGTTCGTGGAATGCCCTGCCAGTAGCAGTGGTGGACTCTCCCTCATTATGGGCATTTAAGTGGGCATTGGATAGGCATATGGAGGATAGTGGGCTAGTGTAGGTAAGGTGGGCTTGGATCGGCGCAACATCGAGGGCCGAAGGGCCTGTACTGCGCTGTATTCTTCTATGTTCTATGTTCTATATTGCTGGGATAAAATAGATAGACTGAATTTGAATTCTTTTCTGCCATTTGTAGTGAAGTTTTTCCGAACTTTCAACTTATGTAACATAAATTATGCTCTTTTTGTTTATGAAACACTTTTTGTTTTAAAAGTATACCGTAAGACTCTCGGAATTTATTCATAATTGGCCTCCATGGTTGAAAAGAAGTCACAAAGTTTATCAAGTCAGGTGTCACTTTGGGAATTGACTTTTCCAGTATTAGCATCAGCTGGGATTATAAAAGATTCAAAAATCAATACAATCAGACTCACATGTTCAACATATTGTACACAACTGATTAAATGCTCGTGATCAGTGAAGCAACCATTCTTCTCTACAATGGCGCTCAACATTGAGTAACGTGACTAACTTCAAAATTGATACACAGGAAATGTAGTGGAGAGCCTCGCCCATGCTCCCTAACTCCCCTCTCAGCCAGATAATGTCTGGAAATATTAGAGACCATGTCTTTCTGACATAATGATTTGTTTATATCTCAAAAGATGATAGTTGCAGCTTTCATTCAGAAGAAAGATACAATGAGGTGAATTTATTACTGCCTCATTTTGACAAAATGAATTGAAATAGGAGTTGTACCTAAGAGATTCAATACTCCCCTGCACTTCTTTTATAGTGGATAGAATATTGCAGTATTGTTTTTTCATAGATAATATGCTGTTATAAAAACACTGCTACACGTTTGAGAAGTAATTGTGTTTCAGGAAGTCTGCACAGGGGCAGATCTGTGATTTGAATCATACAGCATAATTGTTGCTAACTACAAAAAAATTCTATGATATTTAATATTGACTACTAAAACAGTTGAATGCATGTCAGAAGACGTAACCAAACTGTAGAGTGCTCTGTTCTGACCATGTGTTGAGTGTTGTGTCTTGTTCTGCTGGTCGAACAAGGCTGCTTTCATCTATAGAGACAATGCAAAGAATGAGACTGAACTTCAGATCACAGTGTTCACCCAAAATGGTTTGGGTCAGGCAGCAATTTATAATTTAAAAATCTGAAACAGGAGTACAATCTATTCAAACCTGCATCATTTTTGATTTCAATGGAGACGGGAGCAACTAAATGCTCTTCGGCTGCTGGTCAGTTGTTGAACACTGTTATATGGCTGTTTGCCTTTATTCTAACAGAATTTCTGCTTGAGTTTTCTAGTCCTCCAGAGACTAGCAGATAAACAACGCTATAGAAGGACTGGATACATCAGGTAAATGAAATGCTGTCATTTGGAAAGTTATGCCCAAAAATATATAGACTCTATCAGGGCCTTCAAAAGAGAATTAGAAAATTATCTGAAGAGAAAATAATTTGCGAGACTACAGAGAAAAGGTTGTGGATTATGATCATGGGGGCTGTTATTGTAGAAAGACGATACATACATAACAGGCAAAATGGCTGCCTCCAGTTGCTGTAACCCTTCTATATTTCCAAATTATTGCATGGACCTGTCTATAAATCATATCACTACATTAACTGCAATAGATTCCCAATCCAACTTCAATCCACCAGTGATTGCTAACACTGCATCTTTGTTATAAATTCTATGTCTTACGACCTTATATCTGATGAAGGAGCAACGCTCCGAAAGCTAGTCCTTTTGAATAAACCCATTGGACTATAACCTGGTGTTGTGTGATTTTTAATGGCATCTTTGGATCTTGTCAAATTTTGACTTGATGCCTTAATCTCTGGCTCTCCCTTGACCACCCTATCTCTCCCATTCCAGGCTCTCCCTTATGCTCAGGGATCTTTGAGAGCATTCTGCCCACCTCCCTGTCCCCATGAAGTGATAAACCTGAACCCCTCAGCCAAGCTCTACCCTCTTTCCCCCTACCCATTCCCACATTGTCACTACTGCTACCCCTCCCAATGTCACCCCATGAAGATCCCTTTTTGAGGCCTGGCATATCCAACTAATTTGGGTTAAAGTCAGAAATGCTGCTAAAGTGAAAGCAAGTAGCCCAATTAACAGTGTTCAACAACTGACCAACAGCCTAAGAGTAATTGGTCGCTCATGCAGCCTCTGTTAAAATTAGAAATTAATATTATCATAGCCTGAATTGCTTCCTTGTAAATAAGAACATTAGAACATAATACATAGAAGCAGAGTGGACTAGACAGTTCCTCGGGCCTGCTTGTTCAAAGGATATGTCTGTGGCTCAACTTTTAATGATTCTCATTTTCTTGACCCATTTTGGTTGATTCCCTTAGTATCCAAAAGTCAATTCTTATTAGTCTTCAGAATGGTTATTAACTAACATCCACAATCTTCTGGGCTAGCGGATCCCTAAGATTCATAACCTGAATGAAGAAATTTTCCTCAAAATGGCAGACCCCTAATCCTGAGACAAGGATCCTGAGTTTTCACTCTCTCTGTTATTTTATTACATAGATCGCAGGAAGGCAGTGTTATATTTAACAGTGCTGGATGATACCCCTGGATTTCGGGATATTCCTGTATAAAGGTCCTCACTTTACCATCAATAGACACAAAGCATGGAATCAATGTTCTGTGTCATCAATTTGTCAGCCATGTGTTGTATTGCAGCTGTGTGTGAGTTGTTTAGCTCAGTTGGCTGGACAACTGGTTTCTGATGCAGAAATGATGCAGAATTCTCATTACCAGCTGAAGTCATCTTCAAGGTTACACCTTCAAAACCGTTGCCTAAGTGTGGTTACTGCTGAAAATGTGTTGCAGGTCAGGCAGCATCCAAGGAGCAGGAGAATCAACGTTTCGGGCATGAGCCCTTCTTCAGGATTAAGGAAAGTGTGCCAAGCAGGCTAAGATAAAAGATAGGGAGGAGGGATTTGGGGAGGGGTGTTGGAAATGCGATAGGTCAGAGTAGATGACCTGGGGTGTGCAGTGAGAGAGGGACTCACTGAAATCCTTGTAGAGGGAGGAACAGAGCTTCTTCAAAGAAGGCATCCTTGTAAGAGGATTCGCAGTAGGTTAAAATCAACTAGGAGAAAGTGAGGAGTGCAGATGCTGGAGATCAGAGCTGAAAATGTGTGGCTGGAAAAGCGCAGCAGGTCAGGCAGCATCCAAGGAGCAGGAGAATCGACGTTTCGGGCATTGGTTGAGTGGCAGGAAACAGAGAGTTGGAATCATAAATACTCAAATTGGCAGGATGTGACTAACGAGTGTCCAGCACAGATCTGTGTTGGGGGCCCAGTTGTTCATAATATTCCTTACTGACTTAGATAATGGCACAAACTTGGGCAGCATTAGAGACAGTATTGCCAACAACATAAAATTACAATAGTATATTGATAGATTGGGTGAATGGGCAAAGCTGTGACAGATGGATTGTAATATAGGCAAGTGTGAGGTTGTCCATTTCAAACCAAAAAAAGGAGACATCAGGGTGTTTTACAGTGGATGTCCAACAAGATTTGGGGGTTCAGGTACACAGCAATCAGGTGTACTACAATCAGGTGCAGAAAATAGTGAAGAAAGCCAATAGAATGCTGGCTTTCATATCCAAAGGGCTTGAGTAGATGTAGAGATTGTGTTGCAGTTATTCAAAACTCGAGTTAAACCCCACTTAAAGTAATGAGAGCAGATCTGGACACCACACTTTAGGAAGGATGTTTTGACCCTGGAGAGAGTTCAATGCAGGTTTACAAGGATGATACTTGGACTTCAGGTGTTCAGTTATGAGGAGAGATTAGACAAAATAGGCCTATATCGTCTAGAATGTAGAAGGTTAAGGAGTGATCTAATTGAGGTTTTCAGGATGTTACCAGGGAATGACTGGAAGATAAGGATAAACTATTTCCACTGGTTGAAGGTTCTAGAACCGGGGTCACAGTCTAAAAGTTAAGGCCAGGTCAAAGTTTGTAAGAAGATTTGTAGCTCGGGTGCTCGTTGTTGTAGTTCTGTTCGCCAAGCTGGGAATTTGTGTTGCAGATGTTTCGCCCCCTGTCTAGGTGACATCCTCAGTGCTTGGGACCCTCCTGTGAAGCACTTCTGTGATGTTTCCTCCGGCATTTATAGTGGTTTGTACCTGCCGCTTCCGGTTGTCAGTTCCAGCTGACCGCTGCAGTGGTTGGTATATTGGGTCCAGGTCGATGTGTTTGTTGATAGAATCTGTGGATGAGTGCCATGTCTCTAGGAATTCCCTGGCTGTTCTCTGTTTGGGTTGTCCTATAATAGTAGTATTATAGGAGAAGCCAAACAGAGAACAGCCAGGGAATTCCTAGAGGCATGGCACTCATCCACAGATTCTATCAACAAACACATCGACCTGGACCCAATATACCAACCACTGCAGCGGACAGCTGGAACTGACAACCGGAAGCGGCAGGTACAAACCACTATAAATGCCGGAGGAAACATCACAGAAGCGCTTCACAGGAGGCTCCCAAGCACTGAGGATGTCACCTAGACAGGGGGCGAAACATCTGCAACACAAATTCCCAGCTCGGTGAACATAACCACAACAATAAGGCCAGGTCATTTAGGAGAGATGTTCTAAAGCAAAGAGTAGTGGAGGTTTGGAAATCTCTTCCTCAAATGGTGGTCGATGTTAATTCAATTGTTAAATTTAAATCTGAGGTGGACAAATTTTTATTAAGCAAAGAGACCAAGGGATATGAGCCCAAGGCAGGCATATGGAGTTAGGTCACAAATGAGCCCTGATCTTATTGAATGGTAGAACAGGCTCAAAGGGCTGAATGGCCTACTCCTCTTCCTATGTTCGTATTTATCTCTTGAAATGCACGTTAACTTTCTGCATATAAATATTCACTATTATAAAAGTGTTTTGTTTTTCGACTCTCCCCACCAGTTTCAAGCATTACATTCCACTGGCCCTCTTCTTGCCCTATCACTGATTTGGGGTTTGACAGGACAAACACTGTAAGGTTGTTTATCTCTCACTTGGGGGATACTCTTGGCTTAATGCCTGGACCATTTAAAACTGAGTTGAGGAGAAATTCTTCACTCAAGGATTTATAAATACGTGAAATTTTCTGCAGCAAAGAATTGTGGATGATTCATTGGCAAATGTGTTTAAGGCAGGAGCATGCAGATTCTTGATCTCTCAGGGAATGACGGATTCTGGGGAGCAGACAGGAAATTGACGATGACGTCCAAAGTCAGTCCTGATCATGTTGAATGACAGGGTTAATTCAACAGGCCAAATGATCTATTCTTGGTCTGTATCTTTATGCAGCCTCTTTATATTCTTCTTACTTCAAATTTAGCTTTGTATCAGCAAAAAGCTTCAATCCATGACACATCATCCCTTCATCTAAACCATTGACATATCATATAATGTACACAGAATAGATTGTTGAGGGCTCAAGCACTGATCCTTGCAGTTTCTCATGAATTATCGCCTATTATCTCAAAAATGTCTTGTTTACTTCTACCTTCTATCTGTTAATCAATTCTCATACAATGCTAGTATATTAAAAGCCATAATCAGTGCAAAAATCTTTGGTGTGACGCTTTGTTAAATGCCTTCTGAATATATTACATCCATTATTTTTCCCAAATTTGTCCTATCATTTAGACCTCAATACACTTTAAAAGATAGTCAAACACGAACATCCTTTGGTAAAATCACATGGACTCTCAGTATTCATGTGGTGATTTTGCAAATGCATTGATGCCATCTCCTAAGTAATGGATTTCAACAATTTCCGTATAACTGATGCTCTGCTAATTAGCTATTATTTCCCTGCTTTCACTCTCTCTCTTTTCTTTAACAGTGGTGTCCAATTGACTCAGAATTTTCTACAAGCTGGGAAAGTCTGAAAGATCAAGGCCAAACTATTTCAGTCAACCCATTTAAAACTCAAGGGCATAAGTTGTCAGACCCATCAGATTGTTAGCTTTAAATTATATCAACTTCTCTAATAATCAATATTAAGAATATTAATTTCTCACTATCAATACTTCTTAGATCCCCAGTATTTCTAATATATTCTTTGTGGCTTCCAATGTAGAGAAATGAAGCATACTTGGTTAGCATATCTGCTATTTCTTCATTTTTCCTCATTATTAATTCCCTGTCTCATCTCATAAAGGACCAACTGTGTTTTTTTTAAATAATCTCCACCTTTTCACGACAATCATTTCTTAAAAAATCTTCTTTGTTGCTTCCATATTCTATTTTCTCCCATTTTATCAAGTTCTTAGACGTTCTTTATTAGTTTTCAAATCATCTATATCCCGAGGCTTACCATTTATTTTAGCAATCTAGTCAATCTTTTCTTTGAATCTTAATAGTACCCTTAACTTTAGTATGCAGCCATGGCTGTTCTTCTTTTCCAGCAGTTTTTATTCTTCGTGGGCATGTGTATTCATTTAAAATCCTGATTTGTTTAATTTTAGGTATTTCATTGATTAACTGCTATCACTTATTTTAATCCAGGTTCCTAAGCTATGTTGGCCAAGTTGACTTTGCACCTGTAATTGATGTAATTTAAAATCTGAGTTTTAGCTTTAACCTGCTACTCTCAAAGTCAATATAAACTTTTATAATGATCATTGTTTACCATAGGATTCTTTAATACGAGATTACTATTTAACTCTGTCGCGCTATGCAGTATTGGATCAAAAATAGCCTGTTCACTATTTGCTTTTTTGATAAGTTACTTTAGAAAACTGCCTCTAATGGATTCCATGAACCTATCCTACAAGCAACTTTTGTAAATGTGGTTAGACAATAGAGTTTTCTAGAGTTTTCTGCCCTTTCCTGTTTCTTAATTCTGTTAATTCTGATCCTGCATCTATTCTTCTAGGCTGAGACTTGTTCTCACTATTGGTTTTATCTCATCCTTTACTATCAGAGCGACTCTATTTCCTTTTCCATTTTCGCCTTATCTTTTCAGAAAGTCAAGTATCAGGACTTCCTGGATTTCTATCGTCGGGCACCATGCCACCACATTTCAGTAAGGCTGCTTTATCAAGCATATTCATCTACAATTATGTCTAATTTATGTATCTTGTGCAAACATTTCCCATTGTTATAGAAAGTAACATTCATATTATCATCTTACTACCTGTCCTTGAAGTGGCCTTGTGCTAAGCTTTATTACAATGGTCTGACACTTTGCTCTCTTGTCACATGTGCGTGATTTTACCCAAGTTCTTTCTCTGCTTGACAGCTTTGATTTTTCTCTTTAGATATAAAGGACAGTAATTCACTGGTGCTAGATGGTGGAGTAGATAATTAAGTTGGTGGAGAGTCAAGTTGAGACAGACACTATAGATGCCAGCACAACGGTAAGTTTCCCAGCAGTATGGCAGGATGGTTGCCTATCCTAAAGAGAAATTTTAAAGGACCTATGAATAGCCACTTATGGGGGCTGCCAGCATTTTGCCTATAGTGGGGTGACTCCATGCTTCACTGCTGAGGGGAAGTAGTGTCCCTGTAGTAGCCAGCAGAAGGTCATTGGAACTGCAGGTGCCATGGTGAAAACAGGAGACTGCAGGAAGTGGAGGCTTCAAGGATCCGGGGTCCATCCTTCCTCCCCCACCGTTGGAGAGATTTCACCTCAGAGTCTCAGTTGCACTGAATATTTTTCTTATGTGTGAAAGTCCCTGAGATGTCCTATGTGCCTCATCAGTGCTCACCTATCCTGGTCATGCTGCTAACACGACAGAAGTGGCCAATCCTCAGATTGAACTAGTGAGATTAAGAGCCCACATGATATCCCTATCGGAATAGAATGCTCGCAGACTGCCAGCAAAGAAGCTGCCTCTAAGCACAACCAATCCCACTGCTAGCGAGTATAGGATCAGGACTCACTTTCTGCACTGGGGCCCAAGTATGTGGTAAATTTCATCCCATAAATATGCCCTTATCTGAACCTTATTATCTTGATAATTTAAAGCCCTATCCACCCCTCTGGAGTGTACCCACCTAACAGGGAGTCAGCAAAAATGAAAATATGTCAGAAGCAGTAAAACTGAAATAAAAACAGAAAATACTGGAAAAACTCAGCAGTTCAGGCAGCATATGTTTTGAAATAACCTTTCATTTCAATGATCCATTCTGTATCTGATTTCAACTTGTTAACCTGAAAAGTTCACTCTTTCTATTCAAAGGTGCCATCCAACAGGATGTGGGCTTCACTGGCTCAGCCAGCATTTATTGCCTATCCCTAATTGTCCAGAGGGCAGTTAAGAGTCAATCACACCGCTATGGGTCTGGAGTCACATGTTGGCCAGATCAGGTAAGGATGGCAGTTGCTTCCCTAAAAGGACATTAGTAAATCAGATGGGTTTTTCCAACAATGGTTTCATGACCATTATTAGACTCTTAATTCCAGATATTTTCTTGTAATTGAGTTCAAATGTCCCCATCTGTTATGGCAGAATTCAACTCCGGGGCCCTAGAATACTACCTGGGTCTCTGGATTAAGAGTTTATTAGGTGATTGCCTCCCTCGATGAGTGTTTTTAGTTTGAGCAATCAGACTATTTGCTGGATTGGGAATCTGCTCAGAAAAATAAATATTCACGTATTCAACATGAAGATCTATTTCATTTTTCAGTTAAGATTTAAATTCCAACCTTCCCTACTGCAGACTGCCTGAACAATCGCCATCCCACCACTCTGAGATTCCAATATATTGGAGACTCAGTGTCAAAATCCTGATTGATAAATCATTATGAAAGAAATGTAGGTTTTTCTTCCTGGAAAGGAAAGGTGTGAAGTGATCTTTAAAAATTTTGCAAATATACATCAGGACAACCCCTAGAACCAAAATAAGAGAGTCAAGGGCACTTTGCAATTGTTGGATAATGAAGTCATGAAAAGCACTACGTAAGTACAAGTTCATTCTTTATATTATTCATTAATTCAGGATATAAATATCCAGCAAGGCCAGAAATTACCATCCCTAGTTGTCTAACTTTGAAACAACTGAATGGTTTACTAGGCCAGTTCAGAGTCAAGTATATCGATGTGAAATATATAGGTCAGACAATGTATGGCCAAAAGACATTCTTCTGCAATGCACAATAGTGAGCCATTTGGTGTTTTATAATAATATGACAGCTTTTCTTTTAATAAAACCAATATTTTTATTAATTTCTGACATACACATATATATGCATATAAATCTAAGTTTTAAAACTGAATTCAAACTTCTAAACTCTCATTGTGATGAGAATGAGATTATCGGTCCATGTGTATAGTTGCAAACAAATCACCAGTGCGGTAATCTACCCATTTCCCAACACTTGTGAAGGAATAAAAACAATGTAAAGATGTATGATAGAAAAAAAAACAAAAGTCTGTGGTAAGCTGAAGGTTAAATGACAAAAGGAATGATGATAAATTCTGAAGGGGTTGGTAATAAAGCAAGTGCAGACTGGGATGGAAAGCTCCCCACATGCCTGGATGGGTGCACCTCCAACAACACTCAAGAACCTTCATTCCATCCAGAACAAAGCAGCCCGCTTGATTGGCAGCACATCCTCAAATATCCACTCTCTCCACCACTGATGGTCAGTAGCAGCAGTATATACTGTGCAAAAGATGCACTGCAAAAATCCTTAGATGTCATCTTCCAAATCCACAACAACAACCATATAGAAAGACAGAGGCAGCAGATAAATGAAATCAATACCACTGTCCAAACCACTGATCATCCTAACTTGAAAATATTTTACCATTCTTTCAGTGTTATTGAATCAAAATCCTGGAATTCCACCCTTCATAGCATTGGGGGTGTTCTCACACCAAAGGGTTCAAGAGGAATCTCATTACTACCTTCTCAAGGGCAACTTGGAATAGGCAATAAATGTAGATTCAGTCATCAATGCCTTGTTGCGTGATGGAATTGTTTTAAATTTTTTTAAAATTGATATTGAAAAAGTGTCAATCACTTCAAACAAATGGAGGGAAAGATGAAAACTGTGGCCTAGGATAATGGACCAAACACCACATCAGGACAGTGGACAACTTAACCAACTAGTCATGATAAGGGATTCAACCCCAAACACTAATCCATAACTCCCTTACTCCCAAGTGCTGTGAAGCAGCACCCTTCACTGCTAATGCCTGTTATTTGAGATTAAATCTTCTGAATGTATTGTTAAAGCCAGAGAGCTGATCTAGCAGAATGATCAGGTGCTGTTCATGGGCTTCATTGGAAAAGTGAAGGAGCCCAAAAACAGAGCATTTACAATTTCAATTTCATTTTCCCAGAATTTGCAGTCTTTTATCTTTACTTCACCAGGGAAGAAAATTAGGTTGTACTCTGGTTTTACTTACAAATTTCATTTAAGTACTTTTAAGATCATATATTTTCAGCAATGGTTCAAGAGGAACCATTTGAATGCAGGTCTGCAATTAAACCAATTGCATATACAGAGCAGTACCAGACTAAACCATGGTCAGCAGCTTTATATATTGCTCTTTCCCAGCATGTGTTCACCTTGAATACTGGCCTGTAGCAACCAGTAATATTGTTGGTGAAGAAAATTTACATTTTCCCACTGACATTTACCAGCAAAGCTGTAAACAAGAAGTGTATCATCTGAATGGAAGCTGATATTATGAATGAATCTCATAGCTTACAGTATAATATTTTTCCAACAGTTGCACTTCTTCAATATTACATTTTCTGAATCTTGAAGCTTATTCCAGTAGCTAAACTTTAATTCCCAAAGATTAATTCTGTATATTGGAATGCATCAATGGATTAACCAGAAATGATATATATTTACTGCAAAGATGTATACCCACACTGCAATTGCTAGATCAATAAAGATGAGGCATTAAAAACAACAGGGAGCATTTTATTATCTAATAATGTCACATTGAGGGTCTCATGTTGGGTAATTGATAGTGATGAGACTTATACAATAAAACATTGTGATTCAAAAACAATAAATACTGCGTCCGGCAGACAAGATAATGGCAAAGATTATCACTGCATGAACAATTCTATCATAAATTTTTCCCAATAAACTCTTTATACAAAGTTCTTTGCCGCAGTATAATTTATAGAAAAAAGTTGGTCTATTCAATTGTTAATAAATTGATGCACTTCAATACTTGTATCAATCATGCTTACAATCTCATTATGTGACATAACCTGCCAACTTACATGGTCTCTCTACCCCCATAGTATCAAAAAAATTAAGGCCAGAACAATTCCTTATATGAATTCCTCATATCCTGCTCTTCCCTCCAAAACCCAACTTTTGTGCCTGCATTCTCAAATAATCAACTGTCGTACGATGCCTCTTTGTTCACCATGACTTTCTACAGTTACGATTCTTCTCAAGTAAGTTCCCACCTATATCTTCAATGCTTTAGATCCCATTAAAACCATTCCTTTATCTCACTTTGACCATACCCCAAGTGTGGTCCACTTCTATGCTCCCTTAATTCAACGGATGTAAACTTGGAACGATATGGTGGATGTAAAGGTAAAGTCCAAATTCTTTACTTTAAACTATTAGTTAAAATCTCTTTCCACTATATCTTCCACCCTCACCTGGAGCAGCCATGTTTGAATGGTGCAGCAGACTTGATAGGTCGAATGGTCTAGTTCTGCTTCCTCCTCAGAAAAATGATGTTTTACACCTTCCTCCTCAGAAAAACAATGTTTTATATCTTTGGTCCTTTGAAATAGCTTTGATAGTGCTATCACCTTCAAATGCGTGCCCTGTACCCTGAAACTCCATGTTTGAATCACGCCAACAAGGTATTTACTCCTCCTATAGGAATGATATGCTGTGTAATTGGTACAAATATATAAAGCCCTCTTTGTACTTCTTGCCTTTGATACACTTGATCATACTATCCACCTCCAAAGATTCACCATTGTCATCAAGCTGGACAAGAGTACACTAACTTTGTTTCCTTCTTATCTATCTAACTGCAGTTCAAGAACAGATTTTAATGTCTTCTCCTCCCATTCCTATATCTTTGTCACTTCCAAAGATCTATCCTCAGCCCCCTCCCATTCCTCAGCTACATGCTGTACTCAGTGACACTCAAATCAGTTTCCTTCTGTTGGCTGATCACATGCAGCTCTACTTCACCATCACATGACCCGATCTCGTCGCTAGATTGTCAAAACTATTTGACCAATATTCTGCACAGAATAAGCACAAACTTCCTCTTAATAAATATTGGGAAGACCAAAGCATTGTCTTCAGGCCATTCCAGAAACTCCATTAGCTCACCATCAGCTCCAAACTTTTAGATTTTAGATTTCATTGTCACTTGCACTCAAGTACAGACGTATAGTCAAAAGTGCATAATGTTACCAGATATGGTCCCATTTTAGGTTCCAAGGGATCTAGGTACAAAAGTAGCTTAGGTACAAAGTAATAAGAGACATAAGAGAATAGAAAAATAAAGAACTAGGTAATAGTTTACATTAAAATCTTTCATAGTTTAAACTCGGAAAATAAAGGAATAAGTTAAAAGTTCAACAGTCTTTCATGAGTCCTCCGCTAATCTTGCTCAGCTGCCTGTTCTTGATACCACTGTCACAGATATCATCACTGCTGCTGGAACTGCTGCCTCCCGATCACCCCCGTTGCCTCAGCAACATACTCGGACAAGGTCCACTCTCATGTTGAGCTGAGACACTGCCTTGACCACTGAGAGACCAACTGTCACACCGCCCAGAGACCGGGAGCTACCGGGATTGACCGAGAGACTGGGCTGAGAGCCATCGTGATTCACCGAGAGACAGGGCCAAGAGCTGCCGTGATTCACCGAGAGACAGGGCTGAGAGACACCGTGATTCACCAAGAGACTGGGCTGAGAGCCACAGTGATTCACTGAGAGACCGGGCAGAGAGCTGCCGTGATTCACCAAGAGACCGGGCCGAGAGCTGCCATGATTCACCAAGAGACTGGGCTGAGAGCCACTGTGATTCACCGAGAGGCCAGGCAGAGAGCTGCCATGATTCACTGAGAGACTGGGCTGAGAGCCACTGTGATTCACCGAGACTGGGCTGTGAGCTGCCGTGATTCACCGAGAGACCAGGCCCAGAGCCATTGTGATTCACCGAGAGACTGGGCTGAGAGCTGCCGTGATTCACCAAGAGACCGGGCTGAGAGACACCGTGATTCACCGAGACACTGGGCTGAGAGCCACTGTGAATCACCGAGAGACTGGGCTGTGAGCCACCATGATTCACTGAGAGACCGGGCTGAGAGCTGCCGTGATTCACTGAGAGACTGGGCGCTGAGCTGCCGTGATTCACCGAGAAACCGGGCTGAGAGCCACCGTGATTCACTGAGAGACCGGTCAGAGAGCTACCGTGATTCACCGAGAGACCGGGCTGTGAGCCACCGAGATTCACCGAGAGACTGGACTGAGAGCTGCCATGATTCACCGAGAGATGGGATTGTGAGCTGCCGTGATTCACCGAGAGACGGGGTTGAGAGCTGCTATGATTCACCGAGAGACTGGGCTGAGAGCAGCTGTGATTCACCGAGAGACTGGGCTGAGAGCCAACGTTATTAACCGAGAGACCGGGCTGAGAGCTGCCGTGATTCACCGAGAGACTGGGCTGTGAGCTGCCGTGATTCACCAAGAGACCGGGCAGAGAGCTGTCGTGATTCACTGAGAGACCAGGCTCAGAGTGGCCATGCTTCACCGAGAGACCAGGCCGAGACCCACCGTGATTCAGCGAGAGACCAGGCCGAGATCCACCGTGATTCACCGAGAGACCGGGCTAAGAGTCACCGTGATTCAGCGAGAGACCGGGCCGAGATCCACCGTGATTCACCGAGAGACTGGGCTGAGAGCTGCCTTGATTCACCGAGAGACCGGGCAGAGAGCTGCCGTGATTCACCGAGAGACCGGGCTGTGAGCTGCCGTGATTCACTGAGAGACCGGGCTGTGAGCTGCCGTGATTCACTGAGAGACTGGGCTGTGAGCTGCCGTGATTCACCGAGAGACCGGGCAGAGAGTTGCTGTGATTCACCGAGAGACTGGGCTGAGAGCTATCGTGATTCACCGAGAGACCGGGCTGAGAGCTGTCGTGGTTCACCGAGAGACTGGGCTGTGAGCTGCCATGATTCACCGAGAGACTGGGATGAGAGCTGCCGTGATTCACCGAGAGACCTGGCTGAGAGTTGCCATGATTCATCGAGAGACTGGGCAGAGCGCTGCCATGATTCACCAAGAGACTGGGCTGTGAGCCACTGTGATTCACCGAGAGACCGGGCTGAGAGCCACCGTGATTCACCGAGAGACCGGGCAGAGAGCTGCTGTGATTCACTGAGACACCGGGCTGAGAGCTGTCGTGATTCACTGAGAGACCAGGCTCAGAGTGGCCATGCTTCACCGAGAGACCAGGCCGAGACCCACCGTGATTCAGCGAGAGACCAGGCCGAGATCCACCGTGATTCACCGAGAGACCGGGCTAAGAGTCACCGTGATTCAGCGAGAGACCGGGCCGAGATCCACCGTGATTCACCGAGAGACTGGGCTGAGAGCTGCCTTGATTCACCGAGAGACCGGGCAGAGAGCTGCCGTGAATCACCGAGAGACCGGGCTGTGAGCTGCCGTGATTCACTGAGAGACTGGGCTGTGAGCTGCCGTGATTCACCGAGAGACCGGGCAGAGAGTTGCTGTGATTCACCGAGAGACTGGGCTGAGAGCTATCGTGATTCACCGAGAGACCGGGCTGAGAGCGGTCGTGGTTCACCGAGAGACTGGGCTGTGAGTTGCCATGATTCACCGAGAGACTGGGATGAGAGCTGCCGTGATTCACCGAGAGACCTGGCTGAGAGCTGCCATGATTCATCGAGAGACTGGGCAGAGCGCTGCCATGATTCACCAAGAGACTGGGCTGTGAGCCACTGTGATTCACCGAGAGACCGGGCTGAGAGCCACCGTGATTCACCGAGAGACCGGGCAGAGAGCTGCTGTGATTCACTGAGACACCGGGCTGAGAGCTGTCGTGATTCACTGAGAGACCAGGCTCAGAGTGGCCATGCTTCACCGAGAGACCAGGCCGAGACCCACCGTGATTCAGCGAGAGACCAGGCCGAGATCCACCGTGATTCACCGAGAGACCGGGCTAAGAGTCACCGTGATTCAGCGAGAGACCGGGCCGAGATCCACCGTGATTCACCGAGAGACTGGGCTGAGAGCTGCCTTGATTCACCGAGAGACCGGGCTGTGAGCTGCCATGATTCACTGAGAGACCGGGCTGTGAGCTGCCGTGATTCACTGAGAGACTGGGCTGTGAGCTGCCGTGATTCACCGAGAGACCGGGCAGAGAGTTGCTGTGATTCACCGAGAGACTGGGCTGAGAGCTATCGTGATTCACCGAGAGACCGGGCTGAGAGCTGTCGTGGTTCACCGAGAGACTGGGCTGTGAGCTGCCATGATTCACCGAGAGACTGGGATGAGAGCTGCCGTGATTCACCGAGAGACCTGGCTGAGAGTTGCCATGATTCATCGAGAGACTGGGCAGAGCGCTGCCATGATTCACCAAGAGACTGGGCTGTGAGCCACTGTGATTCACCGAGAGACCGGGCTGAGAGCCACCGTGATTCACCGAGAGACCGGGCAGAGAGCTGCTGTGATTCACTGAGACACCGGGCTGAGAGCTGTCGTGTTTTAATGAGAGACCAGGCTCAGAGTGGCCATGCTTCACCGAGAGACCAGGCCGAGACCCACCGTGATTCAGCGAGAGACCAGGCCGAGATCCACCGTGATTCACCGAGAGACCGGGCTAAGAGTCACCGTGATTCAGCGAGAGACCGGGCCGAGATCCACCGTGATTCACCGAGAGACTGGGCTGAGAGCTGCCTTGATTCACCGAGAGACCGGGCAGAGAGCTGCCGTGATTCACCGAGAGACCGGGCTGTGAGCTGCCGTGATTCACTGAGAGACCGGGCTGTGAGCTGCCGTGATTCACTGAGAGACTGGGCTGTGAGCTGCCGTGATTCACCGAGAGACCGGGCAGAGAGTTGCTGTGATTCACCGAGAGACTGGGCTGAGAGCTATCGTGATTCACCGAGAGACCGGGCTGAGAGCTGTCGTGGTTCACCGAGAGACTGGGCTGTGAGTTGCCATGATTCACCGAGAGACTGGGATGAGAGCTGCCGTGATTCACCGAGAGACCTGGCTGAGAGCTGCCATGATTCATCGAGAGACTGGGCAGAGAGCTGCCATGATTCACCAAGAGACTGGGCTGTGAGCCACTGTGATTCACCGAGAGACTGGACTGAGAGCCACCCTGATTCACCGAGAGACCAGGCTGAGAGCTGCCGTGATTCACCGAGAGACCAGGCTCAGAGTTGCCATGCTTCACCGAGACACCGAGCTGAGATCCACCGTGATTCACTGAGAGACTGGGCTGAGAGCTGCTGTGATTCACCGAGAGACTGAGCTGTGAGCCACCGTGATTCAGCCAGCGACCAGGCCGAGATCCACCGTGATTCACCAAGAGACTGGGCTGAGAGCTGCCGTGTTTCATTGAGAGACCGGGCCGAGAGCCACCATGATTCACCGAGAGACTTGGCTGAGAGCTGCCATGTTTCATTGAGAGACCGGGCCGAGAGCCACCGAGAGACCAAGGGGGAACAAAAACAAGAGAAGGAAACAGAAGGATTGGAGGAGCTTCGTTTGGAGAATCCTACTCCATTGCCATCGTGACCACTCCTTGGCAACTATTTGAAGCAGAACCAGACTGTTTGCAACTTCAGTGGCATAGGTGATCCCAAGGTGAACTCCCAATCACATATTCACACCATCACGAGGCCTTCATAACAATTGCCCATCCCCACCCCAATCTCAGAATCTCTGCTGTAAACACATTAACGATTCATTTGTTATACACAGACTTGTCTTTTCTAATGTACTTCCAGCTGCCCTCGGACATAAATCTCTTTAAAGATGTCAGGTCGTCAAAACTCTGCTGGTCCTGTCCCAACTCAGGCTAGATGCCATTCACCTACTATGCCTGTACTCACTGACCTACACTATTTTCACTTTTAAAGTTTTCACCCTGGTTTCAAAACCTTTGCATTTCCTCGACCCAAACTCTCCATCATCTAACTCCTGTCAGTGCTCACCTATTTCTAGATCTAGTGGGTGTGGCTTCAGTGACTGTGCCCTCAGTTCTGGAATACCCACCCTACAGTTCACAAGACTAATTCCTTGGATAGCCAAATGCCTCGTGAGGACGGATTGTGGAGCATGCCCTGTATTCTCTCAAGTTTTGATGACTGAGAAGTGGTTTCATTCAGTGTTTTGATTTTTAATTGTGATGCAGAAAGGATGTTTTGCCTGGCTGGAGGGTCTAGACTCAGAAAACACAATCTCAGAATAAAAGGCAATCTGTTTGGCACCAAGGTGAGGGGTAATTTCTTCACTCAGATGCTAAGAATTGTTGGGAATTCTATGTGGAAGCTTAGCCATTGACTGTTCAGGCCTAGGATCAATAGATTAATGGATATGAATGACACCAAATAGACATAGTGTTTCATAGGAAAATGGCATTGAACAACATCGAGTCAGAGAGTCATAGAGGAAAGCATACCAAACGCCTTCTTCACTATCCTATCTACCTGTGACTCCACTTTCAAGGAGCTAGGAATCTGCACTCCAAGGCCTCTTTGTTCAGCAACACTCCCTAGGACCTTACCATTAAGTGTATAAGTCCTGCTAAGATTTGCTTTCCCAAAATGCAGTACCTCGCATTTATCTGAATTAAACTCCTTCTGCCACTCCTTAGCCCAATGGCCCATCTGATCAAGATCCTGTTGTAATCTAAGGTAACCTTCTTTGTTGTCCACTACACCTCCAATTTTGGTGTCATCTGCAAACTTACTAACTGTACCTCTTAAGCTCACATCCAAATTATATAAGTCCTGCTAAGATTTGCTTTCCCAAAATGCAGTACCTCGCATTTATCTGAATTAAACTCCTTCTGCCACTCCTTAGCCCAATGGCCCATCTGATCAAGATCCTGTTGTAATCTAAGGTAACCTTCTTTGTTGTCCACTACACCTCCAATTTTGGTGTCATCTGCAAACTTACTAACTGTACCTCTTAAGCTCACATCCAAATCATTTATATAAATGGCAAAAAGTAGTGGAGCCAGTATCGATCCTTGTGGCACTCCACTGGTTACAGGCCTCCAGTCTGAAAAACAATCCTCCACCACCACCCTCTGTCTTCTGCCTTCAAGCCAGTTCTGTATCCAAATGGTTAGTTCTTCCTGTATTCTGTGAGATCTAACCTTGCTAATCCATCTCCCATGGGGAACCTTGTCGAATGCCTTACTAAAGTCCATATAGATCACATCTACCGCTCTGCCCTCATCAATCCTCTTTGTTACTTCTTCAAATAACTCAATCAAGTTTGTGAGACATGATTTCCCATGCACAAAGCCATGTTGACTATCCCTAATCAGTCCTTGCCTTTCCAAATACATGTACATCCTGTCCCTCAGGATTCCCTCGAACAACCCACCACTGACGTCAGGCTCACCGGTCTATAGTTCCCTGGCTTGTCCTTACCGCCCTTCTTATACAGTGGCACCACGTTTGCCAACCTCCAGTCTTCTGGCACCTCACCTGTGACTATCGATGATACAAATATCTCAGCAAGAGGCCCAGCAATCACTTCTCTAGCTTCCCACAGAGTTCTAGGGTACACCTGATCAGGTCCTGGGGATTTATCCACCTTTAACCATTTCAAGGCATCTAGCACTTCCTCCTCTGTAATATGGACATTTTGCAAGATGTCACCATCTATTTCCCTACAGTCTACATCTTCCATATCCTTTTCCACAATAATTACTGATGCAAAATCCTCATTTAGTATCTCTCCCATTTTCTGTGGCTCCACACAAAGGCCGCAGATCTTTGAGGGGCCCTATTCTCACCCTAGTTATCCTTTTGTCCTTAATGTATTTGTAAAAACTCTTTGGATCTCCTTAATTCTATTTGCCAAAACTATCTCATGTCCCCTCTTTGCCCTCCTGATCTCCCTCTTCAGTATACTCCTACTTCCTTTATATTCTTGTAAGGATTCACTCGATCTATCCTGTTTGTACCTGACATATGCTTCCTTCTTTTTCTTAACCAAACCCTCAATTTCTTTAGTCATCCAGCATTCCTTATACCTACCAGCCTTTCCCTTCACGCTAACAGGAATATACTTTCTCTGGATTCTCGTTATGTCATTTCTGAAGGCTTCCCATTTTCCAGCTGTCCCTTTACCTGCAAACATCTGCTCCCAATCAGCTTTCGAAAGTTCTTGCCTAACACTGTCAAAATTGGCCTTTCTCCAATTGAGAACTTCAACTTTTAGATCTGGTCTATCCTTTTCCATCACTATTTTAAATTTATTAGAATTATGGTCACTGGCCCCAAAGTGCTCCCCCACTGACACCTGCCATGCCTTATATCTCAAAGGTAGGTCAAGTTTTACACCTTCTCTAGTCGGTACATCCACATACTGACTCAGAAAATTGTCTTGTACACACTTAACAAATTCCACTCCATCTAAACCCTTAAGACTAAGGCAGTCCCAGTCTATGTTTGGAAAGTTAAAATCCCCTACCATAATTACCCTATTATTCTTACAGAGAGCTGAGATCTCCTTACAAGTTTATTTCTCAATTTCCCTCTGACTATTGGGGGGTCTATAATACAATCCCAATAAGGTTGTCATCCCTTTCTTATTTCTCAGTTCCACCCAAATAACTTCCCTGGATGTATTTCCTGGAATATCCTCCCTCAGCACAGCTATAATACTATCCCTTATCAAAAATGCCACCCCCCTCCTCTCTTGCCTCCCTTTCTATCCTTCCTGTACCATTTGTATCCTGGAACATTAAGCTGCAAGTCCTGCCCATCCCTGACCCATGTTTCTGTAATTGCTATGATATCCCAATCCCATGTTCCTAACCATGCCCTGAGTTCATCTGCCTTCCCTGTTAGGCGCCTTGCATTGAAATAACTGCAGTTTGATTTATTAGTCCTATCTTGTCCCTGACTGTTTGACTCGCTTCTGTGCTAAACTGTACCAGTCTCAGATTGATCTCTTTCCTCACTATCTCCCTGGGTCCCACCCCCCCACCTTACTAGTTTAAATCCTCCTGAACAGCTCTAGCAAATTTCCCTGCCAGTATATTAGTCACCTTCCAATTTAGGTGCAATCCATCCTTCTTGTACAGGTCACTTCTACCCCAAAAGAGATTCTAATCATCTAAAAATGTGAATCCTTCTCCCACACACCAGCTCCTCAGCCATGCATTCATCTGCTCTATCCTCCTATTCCTGCCCTCACTAGCTCGTAGCACTGGGAGTAATCCAGTTATTATTACTCTCGAGGACCTCCTTTTACAATTTCTGCCTAACTCCCTGAAATCTCCCTTCAGAATCTCAAACTTTTCCCTTCCTATGTCGTTGGTTCCAATGCAGGCAATGACCTCCTGCTGGCCCCTCTCCCCCTTGAGAACATTCTGCACCCTCTCTGTGAGATCCTTGATCCTGGCACCAGGGAAGCAACACACCATTCTGCTTTTTCACTGCTGGCCACAGAAACGTCTGTCTGTACCTCGGACTAGAGAATCCCCGAACACAATTGATCTCTTGGAACTCGACGTACCCCTCATTGCATTAGGGCCAGTCTCAATACCAGAAATTTGGCTGTTCATGCTATATTCCCTGAGAATCCATCACCCCCTACATTTTCCAAAACAGCATACCTGTTTGAAATGGGTATATCCACAAAAGACTCCTGTACTAGCTGCCTTCCTCCCCTACCTTTCCTGGAGTTAACCCATCTATGTGACTGTATCTGAAACTTTCCCCCCTTCCTGTAACTGCTATCCATCACATACTGTTGCTGTTGCAAATTCCTCATTGCTTCTATCTGTCTCTCCAACCGATCCATTCAATCTGATAAGATTTGCAGCCAACAGCATTTATGGCAGATATAATCCGCAGTAACCCTTAAACTCTCTTCAAACTCCCAAATCTAACAAGAAGTACATATTACTCTATTAAAGGCCATTTTTGCTGATTCACAATCTATAGACCCAGAAAATAACACCGTCTTATTCCTCTACAAACACTGCCCCAGATTAAATTAATAGTTATGGCTTATATTTTAAATTTAATCAAGAGACTTATCTCCAAAAACATATAATCAAGAAAGAACCCACTCTTCTCACTACTGCAGATTCTCTGTAGGCCACACTTAAATATAATACAATACACTTATCTGCTTCTGTGTTGTGAACTTCGCCGAACAGTTCCTCCAAGATCAGTTGTGAATTTCACTGTTTGTTAATTTTCTCAGATGCACTCCGATGTCCAACGATACATGAATTCAAACAGCAAAGGCAGTAACTGTGCAGGTTCTCTCTTTCTCTCTCTCTCTCCTGCAATGACCTCACCATGTGCTTCTTTTGTCTGTTCTTCTTCCTTTTAAAACTGCTGTTGTTTTGACTTTTTTTTTCCAAAGTTCCAAAACAATGCAACAGCATATAAAACTGTAATTGCTGCTCCTGGAATTCGAGGAAATCACCTCCACCTAAAGTACCTCAAAAAAGGAGCAGAAATTTTTCCTGTCCTCCATCTTGAATAACCCAAAATTCTCAGACCTCTTTCAACATTTTATGATAAATGCCATTGGGTCTAGGGTAGTTGTCAGCTTTAAATCCTATTAATTTCTTCAAACCTAATTTTTTCAAATGTCACTTTCTTTCAGGTTAACATTCTCACCAAAGCCTTGGATCTTAATTATTTCAATGAGATTTCTTTTGTCTTCCTCTGAGAAAACATTCATAAAATCTCTGTTCAGTTTTTCAGCTATTTCTCTGTTTCCTCTTATAAATTCTTCTGTCTCTGGCTGTAAAGAACCCACATTTATCTTCATTAATCTTTACCTTTTTACACACCTACTGAATCTTGACATGTTATTTTTATGTCTCTTTCTGTTTTATATTCAGATTCTATTCTCTCTGTTAATAATTCATTGGTTCTTCCTTGCTGAATCCTGAAATTCTCCCTATCATCAGACTTACATTTATTAACCACTTCCTTTGAACTTAGACTTTGCTCAACTTTCCTCATTAGCCATGGTTCTCTCAATTCCTCTGTTGGCTATTTTGCCTTAAAGGAATTTATACCTTTCATTTGAAAAACAACCATTAAATCTTTCAATACGATCCATTTCCTATCTAATGTCAAACCTTCTAATGTGTTTTTCTAATTGGCCACAGGCAAGTTTCTTCCCATAATTTCATAATTGCCCTTATTTAGATTTAATTCAGATTGAACTACATCATTGTTGTCTAAGATGAAATCTAAAATAAGCTATGCTCTGTTTGGTTCCTCAACATATTACTTGACCTGCTATTTCCAGGATTCTGTCTTCTTATTTCATTAAGAACTTTCACCTTCTTCTCAGGACAACAATTAAAGCCATCCTTTGATCTTGAGCAATCAAACCATGTTTGCTTATTCTCAGGCAAACTTCAGAACATGTTACATGACCGCCTCCATTTACCTTAAATTACAGATGCAGTCACAACCTATAACTTGTAATAATTACATAAACAAGCTTTTCGGAACATAATTAAGTAAATTGAAAAATATGTTTTATGCCTCATATCTATACTTACCTACAACTTAGTATCATTCTGAATAAGTCTGAAATTATGACAAAGATAGTCACACCATCTTGTTGTCCTGTAAGTGAATTAGCCACCGAGTCATTAGAGTCAGACAGCACACAAATAGACCCTTCAGTCTAACCAGTCCCTGTCGACCATAATCCAAACATAAACTAGTCCCACCTCTCTGTACTTAGCCTACATCCTTCCAAATATTTCTTATTCAAGAACTTATCCAAACATCTTTAAAACATTGTCACATCCACCGCTTCCTCTAGCAGTTCATTCTACACCTGAACCACTCTCTTTGCAAAAAGGTTGCCCCTCAAGTCTTTTTAAATCTTTCTCCTCTTAGCTTAAAAATATACCCCCAGTCTTGAAATCCCTAACCCTAAGGAAAAGACACCTGCTGTTCACCTTATCTGTATCCCTCAAGATATTATATATCTCTATAAGGTTACCCCTCAACCACCTAAGCTCCAGTGAAAAAAAGTCGTAGTCTATCTAGCTTATTTTTATACCTCAAACCCTTTATTCCTGGCAACATCCTGGTAAATCGGAACCCTCCCTGATTTAATAATATCCTTCCAATAACAGGACGACCAGAACAGCACACTGTATTTCAGAAGAGGCCTCACCAATGTCTTATACAACCTCATGACATCTGGCCCTTGTTGCAGGTCGTACAGGGTCCAAGAATGAGAACACCATCAAAATAATTGTGAATAATTTGACATTCCAACAATGAAAATCCCTCCCTCTTGAAGGTACAGAATATAGGCATATCTTTAATAATAAGAAATTTACCTTTGAATGTTTCCAAGAGATTCTTATTGTATTTTGTACACAATCATGTTGGACTCTTGAATCAGTCAAACTTTGTAATATGTTTTGGAAATAAAAACAGAAAATTCTGGAAAAACCTAACAGGTCATGCAGAAACTGTGAAGTGATGAAAAGGCATCAACTCGAAGTATTTTTCTCTCCATAGATGCTGCCAGATCTGCTGAGCAATTGCAGCAATTTCTTTTTATTTTAATTATCCAGCCTCCACAATCTTTTGTTTTCTGCATTGTTACGGCTCATTTATAAATGAATTAAAATGAATTTAAAAAAAACACTCATTACACAACTACCTACAATTTTTCAGGGTTGTTTTATTTAAGAAAAAAATCTTAGATATACAGTAATCATCGTCTGCAACCATTTTCATGCGTAATGAGGAATTGGCAAGTGACTCAGATGCCAGATTTTGATTTATTAGAATTAGAATTAGACTTAGCTTTATTGTCACATTTACTCAAATTAGAGAAAAGTTTACAACTCACCAGTTACAGTACCATCTTACGTACTTAGATACTTAGATACAGCTTCTTAAGCACAATTTTTTAGGGGAAAAAATTAGAATAATAAAGAAATAAAAGTTCAGAATAACAATCCTTCCAACCCAGCACATCCCAGCACCTAGCCTCCAGTCTGGGGTTCATCTTGAAGCTGCAAGTCCAGGCTAAGGCCACATCACAGCTGGAGACTGCCATGCTGGGCTGAAAGACCAACATGCCAGACTGAGAGACCATCACGCTTGGCCGAGAGGCCACCACACCGGGCTGAGAGACGACCATGCTGGGCCGATAGACCGCTACACCGGGCCAATAGACCACCTTACTGGGTCAAGACACTGCCACACTGGGCTGACAGACCACCATGCCAGGCTGGGAGACAACCACGCTGTGCTGAGAGACCATCAGACTGAGCTGAGAGACCACCACATCGGGCTGAGAGACCACTACGCTGGATTGAAAGACCACCATGTTGGGCCAAGAGACCACCTTGCTGGGTCGATAGATCGTTACACCGGGCCGATAGACCACCACACTGGGCTGACAGACCACCTTGCCAGGCTGAGATACAACCATGCTGGGCTGAGAAACCATCATACTGAGCTGAGAGACCACCACATCTGGCTGTGAAACCACCAGCTAGGCTGAGAGACTACCATGCTGGGTCGAGAGCCCACCATGTTGGACCGAGAGACAGCCATGCCAGGATGAAAGACCACAATGCTGTACTGAGTGATTGCCATGCCAAGAGACCACCATGCTAGGCTGGCAGACCGCCACACTGGGCTGATAGACCACCATGCTGGGCCAGTAGACCACCACACTAGGCTGAGAGACAACCATACCAGGCTGACAAACAACACATCAGGCTGAAAGACCATCCCGCTGGGCTGAGAGACCACCATGCCAGGCTGAGAGGCCACCACGCCTGGCAGAGAGGCCACCACATCAGGCCAAGAGGCTGCCATGCTGTGTCGACAGACTGCCACACGAGGCCAAGAGACCGCCATGCTGGGCCAAGAGATTGCCGTGCTGAGCCGATAGACTGCCACACTGAGCCGAGAGACCACCACACCGGGCCAAGAGACCAACACACCTGACCGAGAGACTATCACAGCGATCCAAGAGTCCATCAAACTGGGAGATTGCCACACCGGCCGAGGGGTCGTCATGCGAGGCCGAGAGACCACCACGCAGTCGAAGAGACTGCCACGCCAAGCTGAGGGACTGCCATGCCGGGCCGAGAGACCACCTCACCAGGCCGAGAAAATGCCATGTCAAGAGACTGCAATGATGTGTCGACAGACAGCCACACTCGGCCAAGAGACCGCCACACTGGGCTGAGAGATCACTATTCTGGGCCTATAGACTGCCATACCAAGCCGAGAGACCACCTCACCAGGCCGAGAGACCACCAGACTGAGCCAAGAGTCCTTCACACTGAGCTGAGTGACCACCATGCTGGGCCGAGGGACCATCATGCCAAGCAGAGAGACCGCCATGTTGGGCCAAGAGACCACCATGCCAAGCTGAGAGAATGCCACACCAGGTCAACAGACCACCACGTTGGGCCAAGACACCACCATACTGGGCCGATAGACTGTCACGATGGTAAGGTAGACTGCCACGCTTTCTGACAGACTGCCATACCGAGCCAAGAGACTGCAACACTGGGCCGAGAGACCGCCACTCTAAGACACCACCACGCTTGGCAGAGAGACCAGCAAGCAGGGGCGATAGACCGCCACGCCGAACCAAGAGACTGCCACGTTGGGCTGAGAGACCACAACGTCAGACTGAGAGACCACCACCCTGGGCAGAGAGACCCATGCCAAGCCAAGAAAATGCCACGCTGGGCCAATAGGCAACTGCACTGGACCAATAGACCGCCATGCCAAGCCGAGAGACTGCTACGCTGAGAGTCTGCCATGGTGGGACGAGAGACAGTTCCGCTGGGCCAAGAGACTGCCACGCTCAGATGAGAGACTGCTACACTGTGCCAAGAGACTGCCATGCCGAGAGACCGCCATGCTGGGCCTAGAGACCGCTACACTGGACTGAGATACTGCCACGTTAGGCTGAGGGACCATCATGCCGAGAGATAGCCATGCTGCACCGGAAAACTGCAATTCCAGTCCAAGAGATTCCCATGCTGGGCCGAGAGACTGCTATACCGGGACTACTCTAAGGCCAGGAGTTCAGCACATTGTCGAGAGGAAGGAAAGGAAATAAAGTCACAAAAGAGAAGAAAGAGAGAAAGAAAGAAAAGAAATGGACAACAGGGGTGTTCCCTGGCTGGAGATTCCTACTTTGATTACAGAGTAGAATCTTTTTTGATGAAGTTATTGAGCAGTAATTATATAATTGTGATACTTGACATGAATCCATGACTTCACCGCATTGGTCTGAAAGGAAAGGAGCTTGCCAGGAGATTTCAGAGGCGTGGGAATTGTGATCATCTTCAAGAAAGGAGACAGGTCTGACTGTGGAAATTACAGAGATATTTCCCAACTATTTACTCGGAAAAAAGCCAGCACGAGAATGTTCCTCAACCACCTCTACACAGTGGCTGAAGCATCTCAATGTGGCTTTCACCCATCAAGAGGCACAATGGACATGGCTTTCAGTGCACAACGAATCCAAGGAAAGTACAGGAACAGCACAAACCTCTGTATGTGGCCTTCTTCAATCTCACAAAGACCTTTGACTCTGCCAGTCATGACACACTGTGGAATATCCTTCCTCAAAGGGCATTCTGTGTTCTATAGGTAGACCCCACAGTGCTGTTAAGGAGGGAATTTCAGGCTTGGAATGGCAATATAATTCCAGGATGGCAACTAGCTTGGACGGAAACTTGCAGCTCGTGGTATATCTTCTGTCCTTCTCTTTCTAGCTAGAAGTGACTCTGTGGGTTTAGAATGTGCTATCAAGGGAATTAGTTTTGGAATTAGGAATTTATTTTGATATACATTGTCAGGAGACTCAATGTCATCAATTCTTGTTACTGCCTTGAACATACATCAGGCATCACTTTGACGTAAAAGGACAAAAATATTTCATTTAATGGTTGAACCAGCCTTTGTATTATGGATCTGAAAAATAAATTGATGTGATATCTCTAATTTGAGTTTTACTTAAATAGAAGAGAAAAGACATCAATTTTCCATCTGCTGTGAGGTTGTAATGATTTTCTTATTGTCAATATTTAATGAATTTCACCACAAAGTCTAACCAGAAATTATTCTGAGATTGCTTCATGGAGCTCGAATACAGGATAGATTATGTTAAGATTTTAAAACCATAAGATATAGGAGCAGAATTAGTCCGTTTGGCCCATCAAGTCCACACCATTCTGCCATTAAAGTTTCTCAATTCCATTCTCCTGATTTCTCACTGTAACCTTGATCCTGTTAATAATCAAGAATCCATCTATCTCTGTCATAAATACACTCAATGACTTTCCACAGCCTTCAGTTTAACCACCCTCTGACTGAAAAATTCCCTCCTTATCTCAGATCTAAAGGGTCATGCTTTCACTCTGAAGCTGTGCCTATTTGTGGAAATATCTTATCCACATCTACTGTATCTTGGCCTCTAAATATTCTGTAAATTTCAATGAGATTCTTCCTAATCCTTCTAAACTCCATTGAATGCAGACCCAGAGCCCTCAATCGCTCCTCATTTGACAAGCCTTTCATTTCCAGGATCATTCTTCTAAATCTCCTATGGAACCCCTCCAAGGTCAGAACATCCTTCCTAGATATGGGGTCCAAAACTGCTTCACAACATTCCAAATGCTGCCTAACCAGAGCTTGTACACCTCAGCAGTGCATAGAACATAGAACATAGAACATAGAAGAATACAGCGCAGTACAGGCCCTTGGGCCCTCGATGTTGCGCCGATCCAAGCCCACCTAAACTACACTAACCCACTATCCTCCATATACCTATCCAATGCCCTCTTAAATGCCCATAAAGAGGGAGAGTCCACCACTGTTACTGGCAGGGCATTCCATGAACTAACGACTCGCTGAGTGAAGAACCTACCCCTAACATCAGTCCTATATCTACCCCCCCTTAATTTAAAGCTATGCCCCCTTGTAATACCCGACTCCATACGCGGGAAAAGGTTCATACTGTCGACCCTATCTAACCCCCTAATCATCTTGTACACCTCAATCAAATCACCCCTAAACCTTCTTTTCTCTAGTGAAAACAGCCCCAAGTGCCTCAGTCTTTCCTCATACGGTTTTCCTTCCATACCAGGCAACATCCTGGTAAACCTCCTCTGCACCCGTTCCAATGCCTCCACATCCTTCCTATAGTATGGCGACCAAAACTGCACACAATATTCCAGATGCGGCCGTACCAGCGTCTTATACAACTGCATCATGACCTCAGGACTCCGGAACTCAATTCCTCTACCAATAAAAGCCAGTACGCCATATGCCTTCCTCACCGCACTATTTACCTGGGTGGCAACTTTCAGAGATCTGTGTACATGGACACCAAGATCCCTCTGCTCATCCACACTACCAAGTATCCGACCATTAGCCCAGTACCCCATCTTTTTGTTATTCTTCCCAAAGTGAATCACCTCGCACTTAGCTACATTGAATTCCATCTGCCACCTTTCTGCCCAGCTCTGCAGCTTCTCTATATCCTGCTGTAACCTGCCACATGCTTCCTCACTGTCAACAACTCCTCCGACTTTCGTATCATCCGCAAACTTGCTCACCCAACCTTCTAACCCCTCTTCCAGGTCATTTATAAAAATGACAAACAGCAATGGTCCCAAAACAGATCCTTGCGGAACACCGCTAGTGACGGCACTCCATGAAGAAACTTTGCCATCAACTACTACCCTCTGTCTTCTTCCATCCAGCCAATTCCTAATCCAAACCTCTAACTCACCCTCAATGCCATATCTCCGTATTTTCTGCAGTAGCCTACCATGGGGAACCTTATCAAACGCCTTACTAAAATCCATATATACCACATCTACCGCTTTCCCCTCATCAACCTCCTTCGTCACCTTTTCAAAGAATTCAATAAGGTTTGTGAGGCACGACTTGCCCTTCACAAAACCATGCTGACCATCTTTCCTCTTGTATTGTAACCTTCTTGGAATGAATGCTAACATTACATTTGCCTTAACTGCCAGCTGAACCTGCACGTCAACCTTAAGAGAATCCTAAACGAGGACTCCCAAGTGCCTTGGTGCTTCAGATTTCTGAAGCCTTTCCCCAATCAGTTCGACAATTGGCTCATTTTCAGGAAGGAATGTTGCTGTTGTACTCCACTCACCTGCTGTTTCACTTAATGTATGAAGCCATGCTAATTGATTGTTTGTGTAATGAAGTAAATTCTCCCTCTGAATTCCAATCTTCATCAGGACACTAGAGTATAATACTGCTTGAATAATCCAGTGGCTCAGACAAATACTCTGGCGACACAGGTACAAACCTCACTAAGCCAGCTGATGAAACTTGAATTCAATGAACAAATAAGGTATTAAAATCTCATCTCAGTATTGGTAACCTTGAAATTATTTACATTAGCTGGGAAGGAAATCTTCTCTTATACAATCTCGCCTTGATATCATTTCAAACTCACCGCACTGAAATTGAATGTTCTCAGAAATGCACTACCAAGTTCTCCATTACATAAAAATGCTCCAAAGGTTAAAATGAATAAAATCAGAAGTTAACCCGGCATTGATCTAACCACTGGAAATGATAGCGGCAAACACTATCTTATGGATATATAGGGGCTGATGTCAAATTTGGAAGAGCTATACCTCAAACTAATTAAGCAACAGTCTGAAATTGTCATGTTTACTGAATTGTAGCTTACAGACACTGTCCCAGACACTACCATCACCATTCCTGCATTTGCTTTGTCCCAGAGCCAAGACAGCTCCAGCAGAGATGGACAAACATTGGTGTACATCGGGATAGATTTGCCCAGGATTTTATGAACGTTGACTCCTGATCCCATGAAGAATTGTTATGGAGCAGAAGGTGGTTGTTTGGCCCATCATGCTTTACCAGCTCATTAAGTGAGCATCATTATGTTGTGCCAATCTGCTGCTGTTTTCCCATACCCTTGCACATTATTTTTATCCAAATATTCATCCAGTGCCCTCTTGACTGCCTTAACTGCATCTGCCTCTACCACACCTACAAGGTAGAAAAGCAGGAGGCTGGAAGAACACAGTAAGGCAGGCAGCATCAGGAGGTGGAGAAGTCAATGTTTCAGATGTAACCCTTGCGGAGTTCTTCCAGCCTCCCGCTTGTCTACCTTGGATTCCAGCATCTTCAAGTTTTTTTTGTCTCTCCCACACCTACAGGCATTGTGTCCTATACCCTAACTACTCTCTGAGTGAAACAAAATTTCCTCACTTCACGATTGCTTCTTTTGCAGGTCACTTTAAATCTATGCGCTCTTGTTTTAATTCCTTTTAGAAGCGTGTCAGTTTAGCCTATCCAGGCTGCTTATGATTTTGAAAACATCTATTAGATCTCCTCTTAGCCAGCTACTCTTCAAGGAGAACATTCTGAACTTCTTCTATCTAACTTTATTATTGAAACTCGTAAACCCTAGAACCATAGCTACAAACTGCTTTGGCGGCATGGTGGCTCAGTGGTTAGCACTGCTGCCTCACAGCGCCAGGGACCCAAGTTCGATTCCCAGCTTGGGCGAGTGTGTGTGTGTGGAGTTTCCACATTCTCTGCGAGTCTCTCGGTGCTCCGGTCCACCCACAATACAAAGATGTGCTGGTCAGGTGATTTAGGTAAAAACAAGGATTGCAGATGCTGGAAACCAGAGTCTAGATTAGAGTGGTGCTGGAAAAGCACAGTAGGTCAGGCAGCATCCGAGGAGCAGGAAAATCGACGTTTTGGGCAAAAGCCCTTCATCAGGAATAGAGGTCAGGTGAATTGCCCATAGTGCTAGATGAATTAGTTAGTGGAATGGGTATGAGTGGATTACTCTGGAAGGTCGGTGTAGACTTGTTGGGCCGAAGGGCCTGTTTTCATACCGTAGGGAATTTAATCTAATCTCTGTCCTGTATTGCCTCCAAGGCTTGTTTGTCCTTCCTAGTCTGGTAGTCCAGGTGGGAATAAACTAATATTTCATAATGGCTTAGCCTAACTTCACCACTTTCTCCAATGTGCTCTCCAGTGCATAAGACCAAAAGACCATAAGACATAGGAGTGGAAGTAAGGCCATTCGGCCCATCGAGTCCACTCTGCCATTCAATCATGGCTGATGGGCATTTCAACTCCACTTACCCGCATTCTCCCCAAAGTCCTTAATTCCTTGTGACATCAAGAAATTTATCAATCTCTGCCTCGAAGACATTTAGCGTCCCAGCCTCCACTGCACTCTGCGGCAATGAATTCCACAGGCCCACCACTCTCTGGCTGAAGAAGTGTCTCCGCATTTCTTATCTGAATTTACCCCCTCTAATTCTAAGGCTGTGTCCACGGGTCCTAGTCTCCTCGCCTAACAGAAACAATTTCCTAGCGTCCACCCTTTCCAAGCCATGTATTATCTTGTAAGTTTCCATTAGATCTCCCTTTAATCTTCTAAACTCCAACGAATACAATCCCAGGATCCTCAGCCGTTCCTCGTATGTTAGACCTACCATTCCAGGGATTATCCTTGTGAATCTCCGCTGGACACGCTCCAGTGCCAGTATGTCCTTCCTGAGGTGTGGGGACCAAAACTGGACACAGTACTCCAAATGGGGCCTAACCGGAGCTTTCCTCCTTCCTATAAAGTGGCAACCAGAAATACACACTGTACTCCAGCTATGACTTGACTAACAATATGTACAGCTCCAACATAACCTCCTTGTTCTTGTATTCAATACCTTGACTAATAAAGGTTAACATTTTTGTGATTCCCAGATGCTCACTGCAAAATTCGCCATTGAAATAATTAATTATTTTTCTTTCCTTCCTGCCAACATGGGCAAGTTCACCTTATTCTACAAAATGTTCCATCTGCCAAATTTTGTCAGTTATTTAACTTCTTTAACTCCCTCCTTTGACACTTTCAAAGAGTACGATATGCTGACCATGATCTCACACCATCTGTACATTGATTGAATGGTAACCTTTATTGTGGTGTCATTCTCTGCAGCTGATGGTGTTCCACACCAATGAGGAAGCCTGGCGTTCTGGCAAAGCTGAGTGTATGCTTCATCTGCTTCATCTCGTTGTTGAGAGAAGACTCAATATGTTCCTTTTTTCTGCTAATGAAGAGTTCATAATTTTTTTTTGCAGTGAACATTGATGTTAGAGATTTCCCTTACTACAAATGGAAGCATCCCGGTGTGAAGAAATTCAGGGCTATGGTCAGCCTCGGTGTATTATGCACAGTATTCTGGCCCTGCTCTGAGAATGCAGCTGTGTGTGCAAGAGATGGAAGATTTCCATGAGCACATTCCTTATAAAATGGATATTATGCACACACTCTTCAAGACTTAGCTTGCCATGCTTCTAAAATATCCAAAACCTTTTCCTTCTGTTCTGAATCTCTTAAAATAACTCAGGTAGGAGGTACTTCCTGAATTCATGTTCAGCTGTGTGTGTTGAAGAAGTAGTATTAACTGTGGAAGCAGGAAGGTTGCTACGCTGAAAAGTGGTGATGCAGACTGATATCCCGATCTCCCTAATCAGCATACCTCCAATTTGTGCCCCAACTGACTCAAAATGGCTTCCAGTGTGGGTTGTGTGTATGGCATTGATGCCATTTTGGAACCAAAATAATATCTATAGCATGAAATCCATGGGAATTTTACTAGTTGCATTTTTTTCATGACATCTAAAAAGCTTTAAGAAATGTTGTTTAAGACTTCTATCATGGTATAGTGTTATTGATCCCTGGCAAAGCTGAGTATATGCGTCACGTGTGAGTTGTCATTTGACTTTGCATCATTGGTTTAGGCGCAACATATATGGCGCTTAGAGCAGGGATAAATTGGATTGGAGAGAATTAATCACAATACAAAAATTCAAAGATGATGTTGGCATCATTTATAACAAACTTGCATTGTTATAACACTGCTGAATCTACTTATTTAGGAGCAATACGTGATGTATAACTTGCACTAGCTTAAAGGCTTAATTGGCAATCGCATTGCACAACGTAGAACATAAGCCTAAAAGATTCACAAAGTTTCATCCTTGGCTCATATCTGTATACTGCAGGTCAATCAGAGTGGCAGCAGGCACACTGTATTTGGTTCCACGTATCAAACACCAAACCAGGTTGCTACTGGTTGAATAACTAACTTTGAAAAAGTGCATGTGTGGAGGTAAGGTCAGAATCAGCTGTGTTGGTTGCCAGTTATCGTGCCCATTCATGACAAACAGCCATAGTAGCAAAGATTTGTAATGAGGTCAGCCAGGTAGACGTCATGGAATATGAGTTCCATGATTGGTCCAGAAAAACAATCCCAATCAGGGAACCCTGACTGACAGATATAAACAGAAATGTCAGAGGTTCTGCTCACTGTGAGATCTGGCTCTGAGGGAGCTGGATCAATGGCAAGGACTCTCCACATGTAAATAATGGATGACATGGTGACAGGATACCAGTCTCTGTAGAGTTATTCCTGTTTGAAAAGACATCTAGGGTGCCAGCCCAGTCAGCCAGCGCTCTCAAGTTAAGAAGGGAGGGAAATTTGAGGAAAAAAATGTAGAAGCTGAAAGTTCCTGACAACAGCTATGACCCAATTCTGACTGGGATTATCAACTAGGACCAGGAATTGTAGGCCTTGTTGTTTTTAATTAGGCATAGTTTTATTATCTAATCCGTAAATAGGTGTGTTATTTATGACAATGTCTATTTAACATCATTGCACTTGTCAATCAGCAGACAGAACCAAATGCTTATCCGTTCACAAAAGACTATTTAGGGAGTTCATAATTTGCCCTTACTTTTACTGTAGAAAGCATTAAACGTACAGAATCATGATTACTTCTACCAAGATGCTTGTAAGTTATTATGTCTCTGGTTATAATGCTACCCATGTCCATTTGCAAACATATCACTTACAACAAGCAATTTCCTTCAAATGAAATTTCTGGTATTCATTAGCTCTGAAAGCTTGCATAACGAATAACGTGTGGGTAATAGGCATAACAGAGGCACCAACCTTTTCTTATTAAACATTCTACATGATCCCTTGTTGTGTTCAATGACTAAAGTGGTTTTAAAGAGTGATTCATGAGACTGGATTAGGTCAGCTCTTGTGCAGACTGACTTATTATTTAAAATTAAAGGTCAGACTAGTGGGAATTTAAACTCCTTCAATCAATCTGTGTTCTTTCCCATCATGGCAACAAATGTATGAGTGTAGCTGTATAACACTGCTATTTTCATTTCTACGATCATAATTGCTACGTACTTGCATTTTTGACAAGTAGTATTTGTAAAGTATACCTTTTTTTCTGATGCCTCAAATACACCAATACACCAGATGTGATGAGATTCACAGCAGACTATTGATGTAACAAATATTTCTTTCCTTCTCTGCTTCAGACATGAACTTAATTCCATATGGCACAGGAAGTCCAGAATAAATATTTATCAATTTCAAAAAACATGGTTCCAATGTAACCTTCAAACAGCATTAAGGAGGCAAACAACGCGACACACTAATTATCCTCAGCAGTATGCGTGCAGGTATGAATTCTATTTCCTTGATTTTATATTAGAAATGGGAGGAACTTTGTTGAGAGTTGCATAAGAAATAATGTGACAGCATGGTTGCCTTTTTTGTACAGATTAAGATGCAAGATTACTTTGCTGCCACTAATCCCTGAGTGACACAGTTTCTATTTCACTCTGAATGCAGCTTTGACAAACCTGCAGCTTCCCAAAAATCTCTGATCACCCCCGCTGTGATCTGACTTGTTACTGCGCTTACCACACACCACTATAACCTTCAAGATTGCACCCCTCCTCCCCACCTATTTGTCATGGGCTTACACAGTCTTGGAGTCTTCACTGACTATCTCCCTGGTCGACTGGAAGCTTGTCAATCAGTTAATTTTGGCTTTTAATCAGTTATCTGATCAGTGTAAGTTAAGTTAAAGTTGTGTTGAGTGAAGTAAACCCCCATTATACTGTGGAAAAGGATATGGAAGATATAGACTGTAGGGAAATAGATGGTGACATCTTGCAAAATGTCCATATTACAGAGGAGGAAGTGCTGGATGTCTTGAAACGGTTAAAGGTGGATAATTCCCCAGGACCTGATCAGGTGTACCCGAGAACTCTGTGGGAAGCTAGAGAAGTGATTGCTGGGCCTCTTGCTGAGATATTTGTATCATCGATAGTCACAGGTGAGGTGCCGGAAGGCTGGACGTTGGCAAACGTGGTGCCACTGTTTAAGAAGGGCAGTAAAGACAAGCCAGGGAACTATAGACCGATGAGCCTGACCTTGGTGGTAGGCAAGTTGTTGGAGGGAATCCGGAAGGACAGGATTTGGAACATGTATTTGGAAAGGCAAGGACTGATTAGGGATAGTCAACATGGTTTTGTGCATGAGAAATCATGTCTCACAAACTTGATTGAGTTTTTTGAAGAAGTAACAAAGAGGATTGATGAGGGCAGAGCAGTAGATGTGGTCTATATGGACTTCAGTAAGGCATTCGACAAGGTTCCCCATGGGAGACTGATTAGCAAGGTTAGATCTCATGGAATACAGGGAGAACTAGCCATTTGGATACAGAACTGGCTCAAAGGTAGAAGACAGAGGGTGGTGGTGGAGGGTTGTTTTTCAGACTGGAGGCCTGTGACCAGTGGAGTGCCACAAGGATCGGTGCTGGGTCCTCTACTTTTTGTCATTTACATAAATGATTTGGATGTGAGCATAAGAGGTACAGTTAGTAAGTTTGCAGATGTCACCAAAATTGGAGGTGTAGTAGACAGCGATAAGGGTTACTTCAGATTACAACAGGATCTGGACCAGATGGGCCAATGGCTGAGAAGTGGCAGATGGAGTTTAATTCAGATAAATGCGAGGTGCTAAATTTTGGGAAAGCAAATCTTAGCAGGACCTATACACTTAATGATAACGTCCTAGGGAGTGTTGCTGAACAAAGAGACCTTGAAGTTAAGGTTCATAGCTCCTTGAAAGTGGAGTCGCAGGTAGATAGGATAGTGAAGAAGGCGTTCATATGATTTGCTTCATTGGTCAGAGTACTGAGTACAGGAGTTGGGAGGTCATGTTGCGGCTGTACAGGACATTGGTTAGGCCACTGTTGGAATATTGCGTGCAATTCTGGTCTCCTTCCTATCGGAAAGATAGAACATAGAACATAGAACATAGAAGAATACAGCGCAGTACAGGCCCTTCGGCCCTCGATGTTGCGCCGATCCAAGCCCACCTAACCTACACTAGCCCACTATCCTCCATATGCCTATCCAATGCCCACTTAAATGCCCATAATGAGGGAGAGTCCACCACTGCTACTGGCAGGGCATTCCATGAACTCACGACTCGCTGAGAAAAGAACCTACCCCTAACATCTGTCCTATACCTACCCCCCCTTAATTTAAAGCTATGCCCCCTTGTAATAGCTGACTCCATACGAGGAAAAAGATTCTCACTGTTGACCCTATCTAAACCCCTAATCATCTTATACACCTCTATCAAGTCACCCCTAAACCTTCTTTTCTCCAATGAAAACAACCCCAAGTGCGTCAGCCTTTCCTCATACGATCTTTCTACCATACCAGGCAACATCCTGGTAAACCTCCTCTGCACCCGTTCCAGTGCCTCCACATCCTTCCTATAGTATGGCGACCAAAACTGCACACAATACTCCAGATGCGGCCGCACCAGAGTCTTATACAACTGCAACATGACCTCAGTACTCCGGAACTCAATTCCTCTACCAATAAAAGCCAGTATGCCAGCCTGGCTTCTTCACCGCACTATTTACCTGGGTGGCAACTTTCAAAGATTTGTGTACATGGACACCAAGATCCCTCTGCTCATCCACACTACCAAGTATCCGACCATTAGCCCAGTACCCCATCTTTTTATTACTCTTACCAAAGTGAATCACCTCACACTTAGCTACATTGAACTCCATTTGCCACCTTTCTGCCCAGTTCTGCAGCTTATCTATATCCCGCTGTAACCTGTCACATCCTTCCTCACTGTCTACAACTCCTCCGACTTTCGTATCATCCGCAAACTTGCTCACCCAACTTTCTAACCCCTCCTCCAGGTCATTTATAAAAATGACAAACAGCAATGGTCCCAAAACAGATCCTTGCGGAACACCGCTAGTGACGGCACTCCAAGATGAACCTTTGCCATCAACTACTACCCTCTGTCTTCTTCCAGCCAGCCAACTCCTAATCCAAACCTCCAACTCACCCTCAATGCCATATCTCCATATTTTTTGCAGTAGTCTACCATGGGGAACCTTATCAAACGCCTTACTAAAATCCATATACAACACATCTACTGCTTTCCCCTCGTCCATCTCCTTCGTCACCTTCTCAAAGAATTCAATAAGGTTTGTGAGGCACGACCTGCCCTTCACAAAACCATGCTGACTATCCTTGATCACATTATTCCTATCCAGATGTTCATAAATCCTATCCCTTACAATTCTCTCTAAGATTTTGCCCACAACAGAAGTGAGACTCACCGGCCTATAGTTACTAGGGTTATCCCTACTCCCCTTCTTGAACAAGGGAACCACATTTGCTAGCCTCCAATCTTCTGGCACTACTCCTGTAGACAACGAGGACATAAAAATCAAGGCCAATGGCTCTGCAATTTCCTCCCTTGCTTCCCAGAGAATCCTAGGATAAATGCCATCAGGCCCAGGGGACTTATCTATTTTCACCCTTTCCAGAATTTCCAACACCTCTTCTCTACATACCTCAAAGCCATCCATTCTACTTAATTGTGACTCAGTACTCACATTGACAACAATGTCCTGTTCCTGATTGAATACTGACGAAAAGTATTCATTCAGTGTCTTCCCAATCTCTTCAGCCTCCACACGCAACTTCCCACTACTATCCTTGACTGGACCTATTCCTACCCTAGTCATTCTTTTATTCCTGACATACCTATAGAAAGCCTTAGGGTTTTCCCTAATTCTACCAACTAAGGACCTTTCATGTCCCTTCCTTGCTGCTCTTAGCTCTCTCTTCAGGTCCTTCCTGGCTACCTTATAACTCTCAATCGCCCCAATTGAACCTTCATGCCTCATCTTTACATAGGCCGCCCTCTTCCATTTAACAAGGGATTCCAATTCCTTATTAAACCACTGCTCCCTCACACGACCCTTTCCTCCCTGCCTGACGGGCACATACTTATCAAGGACACTCAATAGTTGCTCCTTGAACAAGCTCTACATATCAATTACACCCTTGCCTTGAAGCTTACTTTTCCAGGCCACACATCCTAAGTCATGCCTCACAGCATCATAATTTCCCTGCCCCCATCTATAACTCTTGCCCTGTAGTGCACACTTATCCCTCTCCATCACTAGAGTAAAGGTCACCGAATTGTGGTCACTGTCCCCAAAGTGCTCACCTACCTCTAATTCTAACACCTGGCCTGGTTCATTACCCAGAACCAAATCCAGTATGGCCTCACCTCTTGTTGGCCTATCTACATATTGTGTCAGGAAACCCTCCTGCACACATTGGACAAACACTGACCCATCTAACGAACTTGAGCTATAGCTTTCCCAATTAATATCAGGAAAGTTAAAGTCCCCCATAACAACCACCCTATTACTTTCACTCTTCTCTTGAATCATCCTCGCAATCCTTTCTTCTACGTTTCTAGGACTATTAGGAGGCCTGTAAAAAACTCCTAACAGGGTGACCTCACCTTTCCTATTCCTAACCTCAGCCCAAACTACCTCAGATGGCGAGTCTTCATCCATCGTCCTTTCCACAGCTGTAATACTATCTTTGACAAGCAATGCCACACCTCCCCCTCTTTTACCCCCACCTCTGACCCTACTAAAACATTTAAACCCTGGAACCTGCAACAGCCAATCCTGTCCCTGTTCTACCCATGTCTCCGTAATAGCCACAACATCGAAGTCCCAGGTACCAACCCACGCTGCAAGTTCACCTACCTTATTTCGTATACTTCTTGCATTGAAGTATACACACTTCAAACCACTTTCCTGTTTACAGGCACCCTCCTTTGAAATTGATGCCATGTTCCTAACCTCCCTACACTCCAGGTCCTGCACCCTAAAGCTACAGTCTGGGTTCCCATGCCCCTGCAGAGTTAGTTTAAACCCCCCCCAAGAGCACTAGCAAACCTCCCACCAAGGATACTGGTGCCCCTCAGGTTCAGGTGTAGACCATCCTGTTTATAGAGGTCCCACCTTCCCCAGAAAGAACCCCAGCTATCCAAATACCGGAATCCCTCCCTCCTGCACCATCCCTGTAGCCACGCATTTAACTGTTCTCTCTCCCTATTCCTCGACTCTCTATCACGTGGCACGGATAACAAACCAGAGACAACAACTCTGTTCGTTCTAACTCTGAGCTTCCAACCTAGCTCCCTGAAAGCCTGCCTAACATCCTCAGCGCTCCTCCTACCTATGTCATTGGTGCCAATGTGGACCACGACTTCGGGCTGCTCCCCCTCCCCCTTAAGGACCCGGAAAACACGATCAGAGACATCACGTACCCTTGCACCTGGGAGGCAACATACCAAACGTGAGTCTCTCTCGTTCCCACAAAACCTCCTATCTGTGCCCCGAACTATCGAGTCCCCAAGATATTGTGAAACTTGAAAGGGTTCAGAAAAGATTTACAAGGATCTTGCCAGGGTTGGAGGATCTGAGCTACAGGGAGAGGCTGAACAGGCTGGGGCTATTTTCCCTGGAACGTCGGAGGCTGAAGGGTGACCTTATAGAGGTCTACAAAATTATGAGGTGCATGGATAGGATAAATAGACAAAGTCTTTTCCCTGGAGTCAGGGAGTCCAGAACTAGAGGGCATAGGTTTAGGGTAAGAGGGGAAAGATATAAAAGAGACCTAAGGGGCAACGTTTTCACACAGAAAACGTTTTCGTACGTGAATGGAATGAGCTGCCAGAGGATGTGGTGGAGGCTGATACAATTGCAACATTTAAGAGGCATTTGGATGGATAAATGAATAGGAAGGGTTTGGAGGGATATGGGCCGGGTGCTGGCAGGTGGGACTAGATTGGGTTGGGATATCTGGTCGGCATGGACAGGTTGGACTGAAGGGTCTGTTTCCATGCTGTACATTTCCATGACTCTATGACTCTATCTGCTCCAGGAAGGAGTAATGATTCAGTCCAGTGAATTTGCAGCATTAATTCATTAAAGCAAGACACCCATCAGGTGGGAACAAGATGAAGGAGCAAAGCACAGAGTGGAGGGAATACATTAGTCATGTGAACTTGGTCAAAGCAGTTCAGTGAGTTGGAGAGCAGAAAAGGAAAGGCAAAGGAAGATAAAAAGACATTAAATCAGAATTAGGGAAGAGTTAATGTATGTGACCAAAGATTTGTACAAAAGAGCAATTAGCTGTGAGGAGCAGCTGGATAAGCCCAGATTGTTCTTTCCTTTGGAGGAGAAAAGGTTGAGGGGGGACCTGGTTGAAGTATCGGGCGGCACGGTGGCTCAGTGGTTGGCACTGCTGCCTCACAGCACCAGAGACCGGGATTTGATTCCCACCTCGGGCAACTGTCTGTGTGGAGTTTGCACGTTCTCCCCGTGTCAGCATGGGTTTCCTCTGGGTGCTCCGGTTTCCTCTCACAATCTAAAGATGTGCAGGTCAGGCGAATTGACCGTGCTAAATTGCCCACAGTGTCAGGGGTAAATATCAGGTAGGGGAATGGATATGGGTGGGTTACTCTTCAGAGGATTGGAGTGGACTTGTTGGGCCAAAGGACATGTTTCCACACTGTAGGGAATCTGATCTCTAATCTCATAAGTGGAAAGGGTGGTTGGAAAGCAGCTATTCTCCTTAGCTGAAGAGTCAATAATGAGGGGCATAATGTTAAGGTGAAAGGCTGAACATTTAGAGGTGATTGAAGAAAATTCTTTTCATCCAGACAGTGGTGGGGGTGTGGAATGCACTGCTTGGGAGGGTAGTTGCGGCAGGCAATCTCACAACCTTTTAAAAGCACTGAGATAAGTACTTGAAGTGTCACACCTTCCAATGTTGTAGGTCTGGTGCTGGAAGATGGGACTAGTGTACATTTAGTGCAGCTTTGGTTGTACAGACATGATAGGTCAAAGGGCTTCTTCTAGACTCTTGAGTCTTTGGTTCGATGAGCAGTTTTTGAGGAGGATATTAAAAGTAGTTACCACAAAGAGTTCGGGAAAGAATTGTGATGCATCAGGAGTGTAATGCTTTAAAGTTCTAATGCTGATTGCTAACAGTGAAACTTGAGGAGTTATAATGGACCCAAATGCAAAACTGAACTTCAACTCCAACCCAACCCCAATATTGTAAACCTGAAAGAAAAATGGCAAAGAGCTGCATTGTGGTGGCCCAAAGAGACACCTGCCATATTGAACGTCAAACACCAAATAGAAGAATTAAACATCAAATAAGCTAGTGTTTGCATGTTATTATATTTGTGTAGAGTTCTTGTGAAAATTTCTGTAACGTTAAAGCTTCATTTTCTTCTCTCGTGCTGCTCACGAGAAAAATAATGCTCCCCTGTTTGAAATTGGTGTTGATGGATGTTCATTGTTCATATGCAAATTTGCATCCGAACACACAATTTTCTTTTCCGTTGTCATTAATTCAGCAGAACCAGACAAGTTATTCCATTTTTGTTCACCACTTTCCTGAGCCAATGAAATGTGATAGAAACAGTTCATAATTGCCTTGCAAATTTTTTGGAAGCATAATCAAGGTTCATTACACTGTACTAATTCTGTTGTTTTCTTTTTATGCTTTATGTTACCATGTCAACAAGAAAAGTATTATATTTGCTGCTAAAATAACCACAAAGTTCATGGCACTTATAAATTATTGCAAATGCCACAGCATCTTTAGGCTTGTACAAATGCACAGTTAAGTTTGTAAATCCAAAAGTTCCCTTTCGTTAAGGCTGGATTTCACTGCATCATGAAGGCCATGAGGTTACTATATTAGTGTGGTAGGTGTGGGCTAAACTAACAATGTAAAGTAAAGTCTTATCCATTTAAGTATATGTAATGTGAGTTAATTGCTGTCAGACAATAGAAAATTCACTCATGTAAATGTAACCTGATTTTGATGTTGAAAATTCACCCACTTAAATTTATGTTTCCTCCTCAACTTCGGAACTGTTTATTTCACAATCTTTGGGGTGATTCATTAAAAAGTTATACAGTAATTTGGACTGTTCACTCATGCTCCCCAATACCCTGTCTGATTCCCAGCTTGCTTTGTTCACAAATCGTGATGTAAAGCATTTCTAAAATCCAAACATGATAGAAAGTCTAACACACAGCATGGGTCCTGTGATTGGAAATTATAGCTATTCCTATTTTTTAACCAATTAAATTACATCCCAAAATTTTAAAGGACAGTTTATAAGTAAATGTAAAATGCATAGAATTGTTTGAATGGTTCCTGATTTTATTTTATAATGTGTAGGCCATGTGAAAACAAAATGCATTTGTTTTTTTTAAAAAAATCAAGCTATGAAGGATTGGATTTTACTCCAGTGGAGTTCATCGTGTCTGCCAGAAACAGCATGGTTCTCTGGAGGAGCTCTGAGTTCATTTAATTTGAGGTGTAACTACAATAATTCATTTTATCCAAGCAATTAGTTTTACCCCACATTATGTATCCACAGTTAATGATTCTCCCAGCTCCAACTTGATGTTATATCAATCAAATAAAATATCACGAGGTAAAACGGTGACAATGAAAAGAAACAGGATTATATTACACACTTTTCTTTTAGAATTGTGAATATATTTCTGTTTAGACAGGGCCTTTTTGGTAAATGGAAATTGCTGCTTTACCTTGCTTGGATCCACTTCGGTCAGCACTGGGTCCTGTATTTGGAGTGTACTTTGGGTTCCTGGTTGAAGCACTTTGTCTCGTCCAGTCAAAGTTATCAAGTCGATCTTGTGTGAATCCACAGATCTTCTCATTTTCAAATGCACAGTTGAATTCGCCTGTTAACAAATACATGCAACTTCGAATCATTTTATTACAGCTGTATTTATCATTATATATTTTGAATATATGACAGTCCAGTAACAGCTTAAATGTACCAGTAACTGGACCATAAAGGTTTGATGCAATAATGTTTATTACAATCCTGTTATAGCTGCAGATCCAGATTGATTAGCTTGGTAGATCTTATTTTATTTTATTTTGGTTTTAACACTGTGGCATCTTGCTGAAACATAAGAATACAATGCTGTAGATTTTGGCTTGACAATAAATAAGAAGTTTATTAACAGAATAAATGTGGATAAAATAGAATAAATCAAACCATCTTTTAAGCAAACAGTAAAAGTATAATCCCATCATTCCCAAAACACACTGTCATAAATGCAAAGAGAAATGACAGCCTATGCACAGTACACAACAACTCATGCATTATTCAAACAAGAGTCTCTGTCTCTAACAGTCCCTTGCGAGTTTAACTTATGAATTGGAACTGAAGGGCTCTTGTGGTGCAATGGTAGTGTTCCTAGCCCTGAACCAAGATGTCCAAGTTCACGTTCCACCTGCTCCTCAGGTCTGTAATACGATCTCTGAACAGGTTGATTAGAAAACTAGGATACAGTAAATAGGAATTGAAGGGCTCTTGCAGTGCAGTGGTCTGTTTCCACCTGTGAACAAGGAGGGTTGAGTTCAAGTCCCACCCACTCCAGAACTGGGCAATAACTTTTCTGAAGTGGTTGATTAGAAAAGTTGGATAAAAACATATTCAGATTAGATTTCCTACAGTGTGGAAACAGGCCCTTCGACCTAACTAGTTTACCGCGACCCTCCAAAGAGTAACCCACCCAGACCCGTTACCCCAACACTACGGGCAATTTAGCAAGGACAATTCACCTGACCTGCACGTTTTTGGACTGTGGGAGGAAACCCCCACAGACATGCAAAGAATGTGCAAATTCCACACAGACAGCCACCCGAGGCTGGAATTGAACCTGGGACCCTGGTGCTAACCACTGAGCCACTGTGCCACCCCACTATGTATATAAAGAATTTGCACAGAAGAACTCTTGTGATGCAGTGGTAATGTCCCTACCTCAGTACCAGAAGACTTGGGTTCAAATTTTACCTGACCCGAGAGGTGTGTAACAACACCTTTGCAAAGGTTGATTAGGAAAGAAAAACTATCAAGTTGAACTGCATGCAACTTCTTCCTGCACCTACTGTTCATATTGTAATCAATGATATCATAAATTGAACACCATTTCAAGGAAATTAGACACTTTGACATACAGGACTGCATTTGGTAAGTGCATTCAATATACATGAGTACAAAAAGATAATAAAACTGAATTGGTTCCATTAATCTTCCTCTACCATTTCATTATACAACTTCATTTGCTACACTCTCCAAAAGGTAAAATGAGTAACATGGGAGGTAAAAGAAAAGCGGTGATTAATTTGAAAAAAGAATTCAGAAAAATTCCTCCTTGCCTGGATAAGGTCCTCATGGAAACACCAAAAGATCCATTTTTATCTATGACTCATCATTAGACATATTGAAATCACCGAATTTACTCTCACTGTCATTGTCAAACTGTGCTAATATCTTTGAGAATATATGGCTATAGAGAACAAACTATTGATCAAGCTTACTTAATAACAAAACAATTAGTTCTAAACTTCCAAGCTTCCTTATTCTTATCATTTTTACTTTGTAAAGTAACCTGCGTAGCGGCACTGTATCACAGTCTTCATCTACATTGACTTCATATAAACAAATTAAATCCAATTCATCATCAAAATATTCTGCTGGATCCATCAAACAAAACATACTACATGTCAACCCATGCAGACCATTATGTTGCAGTCACAGTTCATACTCTTGGTGACTCTGCGGACTCTGCGGATTCCTAGCATGCACCAAATAGATCAGATTCACAAAACTACCAGAAACTTTGTTATCTCTAAGCACGGCCAGCCTTAATGAATCCTGCAAGTTTGTTTTGGGAATTTCCATTACTTGTCAGAATTTTCCAAGTATTGCGAACCAACAGTATTAGTACGCATGTCAGACAATATAAAAGCAGTTTTCGTAAATGTGGGAGGGATTGCCACTGCTGGGACTTCGAGACACTTGCAAACCTGGGACCAAGTTTAAACCCCAGCTCCACAATACTTCAGATGTTATAAGCCAAGAACTGCCCTTCACTCTGTCATCCCACAGCATTACACCAAATGATTGAGAAGGGAAAGTTAGTTCCTCAGTTCACTTACAGAGACATGAAACTTTTGGTAGAAAGAAGGACAGTGCGGTATCCAGCTGACCAGCAGAAGAGGCCATACCCCCATATTAGACAGCAGCCCACACTGTGCAGAGGCCCTGGTAACAAAGCCATGCCTGGTCTTCTGCATTCCACAAGGATGAGTGTCACCAACATCTCTGCTACCTCACACTCACAGGACCACCACTCACTTTGAGAAGAATGAGATGCAAACTCATTGAAACATATACGATTTGGAGAGAATTTGACAGGGTATATAGGAAAAGTTGTTTCCACTTGTGGGAGAGTTAAGGACCAATGGGCATAATCTCATAAAAAGTGGTTGCACTTTTAAGACAGAGATGACAAGCAATTCTATCTTTCAGATGATTGTAAATCTGTGAATTATTTATGGCTGGGGCAGTAAATACATTGAAAGCTGAGAGAGATAAAGCTATCTTTAAGTGAACCAAGGATTGTGGGAAAAAGACAGGAATGTGGAGTTAAGGATTATCGGATCAGTCATGATCTCATTGAATTTCAGAACAGACTTGATGGGCTGAATAGCCTATTTTTACTTCTCCTACGTCTTATGCCACTCACACTCATGAACCACAACTTTCAGTACTGCAAGTAACATATACATTCAACACTACATCTCATCCTCACAAGCTCCCATACCTTTCTGCCCTCTGCACTTCGTACTCACTCACTGGGGACACTTTATAACATCTCCTGGTCCTATATCAGCGCGAACTGCTCTTCCATACATTGTCATCACAGTCAGTGCCTCCTTATGGCTCATTATAGAAAGGTTAGTGCACCCTCAAGACCCATGTCACCACCCTATCCAGACTGTCAGTCCTGTAATCCTGGAAGAGCACAGCTGTTCAGGCAGCATCCGAGGAGCAGCAAAATCGACGTTTCGGGCAAAAGCCCTTCATCAGGAATAAGGCAAAGAGCCTGAAGCGTGGAGAGATAAGCTAGAGGAGGGTGGGGATGGGGAGAAAATAGCATGGAGTACAATAGGTGAGTGGGGGAGGGGATAAAGGTGATAGGTCAGGGAGGAGGGTGGAGTGGATAGGTGGAAAAGGAGATAGGCAGGTAGGACAAGTCATGGGGACAGTGCTGAGCTGGAAGTTCGGAACTAGGGTGAGGTGGGGGAAGGGGAAATGAGGAAACTGTTGAAGTCCACATTGATGCCCTGGGGTTGAAGTGTTCCAAGGCGGAAGATGAGGCGTTCTTCCTCCAGGCGCCCGGTGGTGAAGGAGGCCCAAGACCTCCATGTCCTCGGCAGAGTGGGAGGGGGAATTGAAATGCTGGGCCACGGGGCGATGTGGTTGATTGGTGCGAGTGTCCCGGAGATGTTCCCTAAAGCGCTCTGCTAGGAGGCGTCCAGTCTCCCCAATATAGAGGCGACCGCATCGGGAGCAACGGATACAATAAATGATATTAGTGGATGTGCAGGTAAAACTTTGATGGATGTGGAAGGCTCCTTTAGGGCCTTGGATGGAGGTGAGGGAGGAGGTGTGGGCGCAGGTTTTACAGTTCCTGCGATGGCAGGGGAAGGTGCCAGGATGGGAGGGTGGGTTGTAGGGGTGCGTGGACCTGACCAGGTAGTCATGGAGGGAACGGTCTTTGCGGAAGGCGGAAAGGGGTGGGGAGGGAAATCTATCCCTGGTGATGGGGTCTTTTTGGAGGTGGCGGAAATGTCGGCGGATGATTTGGTTTATGTGAAGGTTGGTAGGGTGGTAGGTGAGCACCAGGGGCGTCCTGTCCTTGTTACGGTTGGAGGGGTGGGGTCTGAGGGCGGAGGTGCGGGATGTGGACGAGATGCGTTGGAGGGCATCTTTAACCACGTTGGAAGGGAAATTGCGGTCTCTAAAGAAGGAGGCCATTTGGTGTGTTCTGTGGTGGAACTGGTCCTCCTGGGAGCAGATCCGGCGGAGGCGGAGGAATTGGGAATACGGGATGGCATTTTTGCAAGAGGTGGGTTGGGAGGAGGTGTAATCCAGGTAGCTGTGGGTTTGTAAAAAAATGTCAGTGTCAAGTCGGTCATCATTAATGGAGATGGAGAGGTCCAGGAAGGGGAGGGAGATGTCAGAGATGGTCCAGGTAAATTTAAGGTCAGGGTGGAATGTGTTGGTGAAGTTGATGAATTGCTCAACCTTCTCACGGGAGCATGAGGTGGCGCCAATGCAGTCATCAATGTAGCGGAGGTAGAGGTGGGGAGTGGTGCCGGTGTAATTATGGAAGATCAACTGTTCTACGTAGCCAACAAAGAGACAGGCATAGCTGGGGCCCATACGTGTGCCCATGGTTACCCCTTTGGTCTGGAGGAAGTGGGAGGATTCAAAGGAGAAATTGTTAAGGGTGAAGACCAGTTCGACCAAACGAATGAGAGTGTCGGTGGAAGGGTACTGTTTGGGACGTCGGGAGAGGAAAAAACGGAGGGCTTGGAGGCCCTGGTCATGGCGGATGGAGGGGTAGAGGGATTGGATATCCATGGTGAAGGTGAGGCGTTGGGGGCCGGGGAAACGGAAGTCTTGGAGGAGGTGGAGGGCGTGGGTGGTGTCTCGAACGTATGTGGGGAGTTCCTGGACAAGGGGCGATAGGACAGTGTTGAGGTAGGTAGAGATGAGTTCAGTGGGGCAGGAGCATGCTGAGACAATGGGTCGACCAGGGTGGTCAGGCTTGTGGATCTTGGGAAGGAGGTAGAACTGGGCAGTACAGGGTTCCCGAACTATGAGATTGGAAGCTGTGGGTGGGAGATCTCCTGAGGTGATGAGGTTTTGTATGGTCTTGGAGATGATGTTTTGGTGATGGGGTGTGGGGTCATGGTCGAGGGGGCTGTAGGAAGAGGTGTCCTTGAGTTGGCGTTTGGCTTCAGCGGTGTAGAGGTCAGTGCGCCAGACTACCACTGTGTCCCCTTTATCTGCTGGCTTGATGATGAGGTCAGGATTGGATCAGAGGGATTGTGTGTTGTGAGGGTGAGAGGTTGGAGTGGGGCAGGGAGGTAGACAGGTTGAGGCGGCAGTTAATGTCCCGGTGGCAGTTGGAAATGAAGAGGTTGAGGGCAGGTAATAGGCTAGTGCAGGGTGTCCAGGTGGATGCAGTGTGTTGGAGGTGGGCGAAGGGGTCCTCGGAAGATGGGCGGGAATACTGATTGTGAAAGTAAGCTCGGAGGCGGCGGAAGAGATATTCGACATTACGGCGTGTATTAAAATCATTGATGTGTGGATGGAGGGGGATGAAGGTGAGTCCTTTGCTGAGGACTGATCGGTCATCCTCAGTGAGGGGAAGGTCTGGAGGGATGGTGAAAACTTGGCAGGGCTGGGAGTTGGGATCTGGTGTGGGTGTGGAGCTGGGAGTGGGGGCAGAGCCAGTGACTGGAGTGGGTGTGATGGTGGGGGGAATGGGGTTGGACTCATGAGCAGGAATGGTGCTCCCCTCAGGGTTCTGGGGATGGGAATGGTGACAGTGGGATATGCGGGGGGTGTGTCAGCAGAATGCAGGTGAGTGGCGTTGGTGGGGGGCAGAAGTGATGGCAGACACGGCAGTCGGGGTGGCGGAAGTCACTGAGCGTGTGACATCAGCGATGATGTGAGGGGCGGAAGTGATGTCACATGTGATGTATGAGGAATTGTGAGGGGCGGAAATGGTTGTGGGAGTGGCCATGATGGGGGCGGAAGTGACATCATCAATCCGTGTGGGGGTGGCAGTTGCAACAGCCGCATGGTTAATGGAGTCTAAGTAATTACAGAGGCCAGGGTATTTTCAGGAGTGTTTGAGGAGCACTGGTTATGGAGGTGGGTAGAAAAAAGTTTGTTGTACTTACAGTTTTTGATGTTTGAGATGGACTTAAAATACTGTTTGTTGAGAGTATGAATTCTCCTGAGGATGTAGTGCAGAGTGGGTCCTTTGCAATTCTGAGAGAGTACGCCTGGAGGAAGAACGCCTCATCTTCCGCCTCGGAGCACTTCAACCCCAGGGCATCAATGTGGACTTCAACAGTTTCCTCATTTCCCCTTCCCCCACCTCACCCTAGTTCCAAACTTCCAGCTCAGCACTGTCCCCATGACTTGTCCTACCTGCCTATCTCCTTTTCCACCTATCCACTCCACCCTCTCCTCCCTGACCTATCACCTTCATCCCCTCCCCCACTCACCTATTGTACTCTATGCTACTTTCTCCCCACCCCCACCCTCCTCTAGCTTATCTCTCCATGCTTCAGGCTCTCTGTCTTTATTCCTGATGAAGGGCTTTTGCCCGAAACGTCGATTTTGTTGCTCCTCTGATGCTGCCTGAACTGCTGTGCTCTTCCAGCACCATTAATCCAGAATCTGGTTCCCAGCATCTGCAATCATTGTTTTTAACCACCGTCCTGTAATCCTCACAATCTCCAGATTACACAGACATGGATCCTTGAATCAAGCACCTGCCATGCCCTGGGGCAGGAACCTGAGCCAAAAAAGTACACTATTTATTAAGATCTTCCAGCTCACTGAGGATTCAGGCAATCTTATAATCTGCTGTGAAAGCTCTGCTTACATTTTAGCAGTTTTTGAACACCTCAGTTGAACCAATCCACAGCATTCTAAAACAATCACCAATATTGTTTTATTGAATGAAACAATGAAACAACCCATAATATTAAAAACATTAATTTGCCCTCTCTCACAATGTTTCATGGATATTTTATTTACAATGTTCCAATATTCAGGTCCACGTCTTAGTTAAACATTAATCAACTCTTCTTTTGACCATACTTTGGATACCAATTTGCATTGGAATCAGTACATTAGTTTTTGAGATTACTGTTTACAAACAGATAAACAAGGATGAAAACATTATCTCTCTCACCTTCAGTACTGGAGGTAATGAATTATATAAATGCATCTTTAATCGATGCATGCCATGTTTTAAATCAACATCTTTTATTTTTAAAGTTATGTCCTCTTTAGTTTCAAATGAAGTTTCTATTATAATGTGCACTAAGATCCTAAATTTGTGTGGGTTTATAATCCTGCAAATTAGGTTATAATGAAGCTTTGCATACATGATGCAATTTATTTGAGAGTTCAGTTCTACATATCTTTGACTTAAACACATCAGTAGAGCGTCTGTCAAACACAAAATGGGCAAATAAATCAAGGTTATTACCTTGTCTTCTTGATCATTATCGCAAGTAAATTGGTTCCCCACGTTAGTACAAAATAGCATATCGACACCTAATGCTACTTTCATTCTTGTGAAATCTTTGGAATACTATATGGGAAAAGTGCAAAGCTATTCCAGGGCTGGATTTTCAGAGCAGGGTAAAGAATCCAAAACCCAGATAAATTCTGGTTTCAGACTCTACAACATGATTTTGGGACATAAATGTTCTAATTGGGAATCTCATTGACAGCTCCTTTGAAGACGCCAGCAGTATTGACCCAGAACAAAGTGGCCGTGAAGGTAAAATGCAGGTACATCACTTGACATGGCACAAGCTGGCCGATGAAACAAATAAAATAAAATTACAAAAAAAATCTTTTAGATGTTTCATCAGAGGAACCTGACAGCTAGGAACTAGTGTGTAGCAAACTATTTGGGTTTGCTGATTTGCCCTTTGAAAATTCGAATGTCAATATTTGAATGGAGGCCACCAGGCTGAACGGGTTCCTGGCTCCCTTAGTCCACCAGCAGCAGTTTGAATATTGAAGACTATCCTTGAGGTGTCAACATTTAGAGGCAACCTCCAAGACTCTAAACTTACACCCAGCGTGAGTCCCAGCCTTGAAGACATTTGAAACTCAGGTTTTAAGTGCAGGTATACCTATGCAGTTAGTGGGACTCTCTCAGGCTGCCTGGAGGAACACTGGTGCTCTACCTCAACCCTAGTCTGCCACTTGGAGGCAACTTGGAGTTTTTTGAGGAAGTAACAAAGAGGATTGATAAGGGCAGAGCAGTAGATGTGATCTATATGGACTTCAGTATGGCGTTCAACAAGGTTCCCAATGGGAGACTGATTAGCAAGGTTAGATCACACGGAATAGAGGGAAACTAGCCATTTGGATACAGAACTGGCTCAAAGGTAGAAGACAGAGGGTGGTGGTGGAGGGTTGTTTTTCAGACTGGAGGCCTGTGAACAGTGGAGTACCACAAGGACCAGTGCTGGGTCCACTACTTTTTGTCATTTACATAAATGATTTGGATGTGAGCATAAGTGGTACAGTTAGTAAGTTTGCAGATGTCACCAAAATTAGAGGTGTAGTGGACAGCGATGAGGGTTACCTCAGATTACAACAGGATCTGGACCAGATGAGCCAATGGGCTAAGAAGTGGCAGGTGGAGTTTAATTCAGATAAATGCGAGGTGCAGCATTTTGGGAAAGCAAATCTTAGCAGGACTTATACACTTAATGGTAAAGTCCTAGGGACCATTGTTGAACAAAGAGACCTTGGAGTGCAGGTTCATAGCTCCTTGAAAGTGGAGTCACAGGTAGATAGGATAGTGAAGAAGGCATTTGGTATGCTTTCCTTTATTGGTTAGAGTATTGAGTACAGGAGTTGGGAGGTCATGTTGCGGCTGTACAGGACATTGGTTAGGCCACTGTTGGAATATTGCATGCAATTCTGGTTTCCTTCCTATCGGAAAGATGTTGTGAAATTTGAAAGGGTAGAGAAAAGATTTACAAGATTCTTGCCAGGTTTGAAGTATTTGAGCTCTTGGGAGAGGCTAAACAGGCTGGGGCTGTTTTCCCTGGAGCATCGGAGGCTGAGGGGTGACCTTATAGAGGTTTACAAAATTATGAGGGGCACGGTAAATAGGGTAAATAGACAAAGTCTTTTCCCTGGGCTGGCGGTCCAGAACTAAAGGGCATAGGTTTAGGGTGAGAGAGGAAAGATATAAAAGAGACCTACGGGGCAACATTTTCACACAGAGGGTGGTACGTGTATGGAATGAGCTGCCAGAGGAAGTGGTGGAGGCTGGTACAGTTGTAATATTTAAGAGGCATTTGGATGGGTACGTGAATAGGAAGGGTTTGGAGGGATATGGGCCGGGTGCTGACAGGTGGGACTAGATTGGGTTGGGATATCTGGTTGGCATGGACGGGTTGGACTAAAGTGTCTGTTTCCATGTTGTACATCTCTATGACTCTATAACTTCAGACAATGGTGCCCAATGTATCCAAGGACCTGGAGACTGACTGGACAATTCGAGTTGGCTTTCAGCAATAGACCTCATTAGACCATCATTGAGGAGAATTGGCTCATGGCCACTTACTGGAGAAACTGAGGTCTGCAGATGCTGGAGATCAGAGTCTAGAGTGTGTTCCTTGAAAAGCACAGCAGGTCAGGCAGCATCCGAGGAGCAGGAAAATCGACGTTTCAGGCCAGAGCACTTCATCAGGAACTTCCTGATGAAGGACTCTGGCCCGAAACGCCGATTCTCCTGCTCCTCGGATGCTGCCTGACCTGCTGTGCTTTTCCAGCTAGAAAATCTCAACTCATGGCTACTTACAGGTGCGTGACTCTACTGACTCCTCCCACACAATCCTACCTCCAGGACAATGGTTTGGGTTGGTGGGCATTAAGGTTGATAGAGGAAACTGACAGGTCAGCTAGCAGTAAGATACTCTGCATCTACGGACTTCTGCGTTGGCCCTATCAGGGCCAAATCAATTCAACGCGTACATTCAGTTTCCAAAGGTATACTGGTGACATCCAACTCTACCTCTCATCCATCCACCACCTACATGCAGCTGAATTACTTCACTGACATCCAGGCTTGGGGGTTCCAGTTTCCTGTATTTCAACACCTGATGTAAGCATATGTGAGCGTAAGATGTATAGTTAGTGAGCTTGCGGATGACACCAAAATTGGAGGTGTAGTGGACAGCGAAGAAGGTTACCGCAGATTACAACAGGATCTTGACCAGATGGGCCAATGGCCCTCTTGAAAGGATGTTGTGAAACTTGAAAGGGTTCAGAAAAGATTTACAAGGATGTTGCCAGGGTTGGAGGATTCGAGCTATAGGGAGAGGCTGAACAGGCTGGGGCTGTTTTCCCTGGAGCGTTGGAGGTTGAGGTGTGATCTTATAAAATTATGAGGGGCATGCAAATGAAAAATAGACAAAATCTTTTCCCTGGGGTCGGGGAGTCTAGAACTAGAAAGCATAGGTTTAGGGTGAGAGGGGAAAGATATAAAGGAGATCTAAGGTGCAACCTTTTCACACGGAGGGTGGTACATTAATGGAATGAGCTGTCAGAGGATGTGGTGGAGGCTGGTACAATTACAACATTGAAAAGGCATCTGGATAGGTATATGAATAGGAAGGGTTTGGATGCATACTGGCAGGTGGGACTAGATTAAGTTGGGATATCTGGTGGGCATGGATGAGTTGGACAGAAGGGTCTGTTTCCATACTGTACATCTCTATGACTCTATGTAACTGTATTTAGATCCTAACAGAATCTCCATATGTTTTCTGTTATTTCCTTTGATCCATGAACCCATGTTCTTCATTTTCTTACAAAGAGGATATTGATTAATTTCCTTAACATATTTTGTGGGCAGCCCCAGAACAGTCCATTACTGCTAAAGAAAACTCATACAGGTCAGAGGTTAGAAAACCCATGATGAGTAACTCACCTCCTATCTCCTTTAAACCAGTTCTGCTGAACAAAGTAGAGAGTGATGGAATACCCCCATTTGCCTGGATGACTGCAGTTCCAACAGCATAAGAAACTTGACACCATCTGGGATAAAGCAGCCCACTTCATTGGCACCCAATCTGACATCATAGACATTCATGGTCCTTCACCACAGAAGTACACTGGCAGTAGTACATATCATCTAAAAGATACACAGCAGCTACTCATCAAGGCTCTTCGATGAACCTTCTAAACCTGAGACCTCTACCACCTAGAAGTACAAGGGCTGCAGGTATACTGGAGATACACCTCAAAACCACATCCAATCCTGATGCTGAATTACAGTCTTAGCTTGTTTTGAGAAGATTTGTAGCTCAGATTGAGGTTTTGGATGGTGTTATTGTGTTGCGCTTTCGCTGTTGCTAGGACAAAATCTTAGAACTCCCCTTCTCACAACATTGTGTTTGTACCTCCACCATGTGGACTGCACCAGTTCAAGAAAGTGGTCCAAGGCAATTAAGGATGGGCAACAAATGCTGGTAAAACCACATCCCATGAATGAATTAGAAAAATCATACAAGTACTGAAAAGTTAATTGTTATGATGTAAGACATCATTAATGAAGCTCTTTACAGATCCAGTATTCACAAATTATATTGGGCTGGCTAGTGTTAATATTTCAAAACCATTTTTCTCATTGGAATACTACAACACATTATCTTAAGTTGCATTAATAATGCTGTCATTGCGCCGAAATAACTTTGCAGTCACACTGATAACTGTAGAACTCTGCCAATATCTGTTTAATTACATTTTAATTTAAGATGATAGAACAGATTATTACTGCATTTATTTGTTCACTGTGAATATTAGACTTTGTCCGCATTAAATTGTTGATTTATAATATGCTTTGTTATCACACCATGTTTTTAATGCATTAATACACAAAGAAATTAAGTGGATATTTTTAAACAAAAACAAAATACAGCAGACACCGGAAATATGTAATAAAAAGAAAGTACTGGACAAATACTGTAGTTCCAGCAGCATCTGTGGAGAAGGAAGCAAAGTTAATGTCTCAAGCTTCATGTGACCTTTCTTTGGAAGAAGATTTATACAGGTTCAAAATATTAATTCTGTTTCTCTTTCCACAGATGCTGTCAGACCTACGAGTTTCTCTAGCACTTACTGTTCTTATTTGTGCATTTCTAATGCTTTGGAAGCATAGAACTGAACTGCTCCCATGTTTAACAGAGATATATTCAATTACAACAATATCTTAACATACTGATAGATCAGCGATTGAATGTCTTGTGTTCCTAATTACTAATGATTTGGAAATGCCGGTGTTGGACTGGGGTGTACAAAGTTAAAAATCACACAAACCAGGTTAGAGTCCAACAGCTGAAAATGTGTTGATGGAAAAACGCAGCAGGTCAGGCAGCATCCAAGGAGCAGGAGAATCGATGTTTCGGGCTTGAGCCCTTCTTCAGTCTTTTGCAGCGCCGCTCCTTCATCAGGTGGTAGATGAAGGAGCGATGCTCCGAAAGCTAGTGTGCTTCCAATTAAACCTGTTGGACTATAACCTGGTGTTTTGTGATTTTTAACTAATTACTAATAACAGTGTCAGAGAAACAGGAAGCATAAGGACTCAGGCCTTTTACTCTGCCAATCAAAAGAATCATGACTGAACTTCTCTCTTAGCTACACCTTACATTATCAACATAGCTTTAGATTCCTCTCGTATCCAAATAATTTATCAATCTCTTGACTTGAAAATACTCAATTCCTCAAACACTCTGGAGCTCTCAGGAGGTAGAGAATTCTGTAGATGGACAATGCTTTGAGTGAAGAGATTCCTCCTCAATTCAGTGTTAAATGACCAGCTTCAAATTTCTAGATTCCCCACCAGATCAATCTTCCTCTCAGCTTTTATGCTACCAAGCTATCTAAAGATTAAATTATCTCTCATTCTTCCAAGCTGTGTGGAACACAAACCTATCCTGCTCAATTTCTTATGATAAAACAATTACTTTTCCCCAGAAATCAGCGTGTTGAATCTTCATCACACTCGTCTTAAGGCAAGAAATCCCTCCTTTACTTAGGACATAAGATGTGCACATAATACTGAAGGTGTGATCTCATCATGGCACATAATGATTTCATTAAGACTTATTCATTCTATTATTCTCTCATTCCTTTGCATAAAATACAATAAATCATTTGTTTTTAAATGTTTGTTACACCTGCATGTTAACTTTCTGTGACTTATGCACAAGGGCACACAATTTCTCCAGTTTATCATCAATTAAAAAATAATCTGTTTCTCAGTGTTTCCTACAAAAATGCACACATCTCCACATTATATTCCATCTGCTACTTTCCTCAAAATGCACTTCACCTGAAAAAATTCAAGGATAGGTCATTCTTTCTCTGTTCATCATCTTGGAATTTTTGAATTCCAACATTTTATTTCTGCTCAAATAGCAGATGGGTTTCACTCAAGTTAAAATAAATGCTTTGCTGTTAAATTTGCACTATCTTAAATTCCAGTTCACTTAAATTCTGTTTGATTTTCTTTATTGTATCCAAGAAGTGTTCAAACATCCCTTAAAAATGACTTCCCTGATAGAATGCTAAGGATGCCGAGTCCTAGCTCAAACCTACATTTCATTGCACAGATGCTGTACAAAAGCCCTTAGTTGGAATAAAGCTTAATTTCTGTAATAAATCTGTTTAATATCAGACCAAATTTGGCCCTTCTCTGTTATTAATAATGAATTATCATTGGGAGGAACACTAACATTTGAAATTTCCAGTGCTCATTTATTACAGGGGTTAATGTCCATAGCAATTGTTAAACTCATCAATATGTTGAACAATACAGGAATTTGCAGAGTACACAGGACATTAAAAAGATTTTACTTCCTAAATAAATTTATTGTGCCTCTGCTTTCTGTGAACTGTTCTGTTTTTGACAATTAGTGATAAATAACTGAATTTTTCAGACTACCACAAATTTGGTATATTAAAAATAACAGTCGATCATGCTGTTGAATACATATTGCCAATATAAAACCTGCAGCTTTCTCTATACCTGTTAATTATACCTGCATAAATTATATTTGCTAACTTTCAACATTTGCCACTGCTCTTAATTTCACAATTCCCACTTCAAATTTTTCTCAATTAAAGGGCTTCATCCACCATTAAATCCACTTCCTCAAAAACACGGACAGTCTAGACAGTAATGATAAAAATATGTTTGAATTAGCGACAAATGCAGGAGGTGATGTCAGAGAAAGGGGATTTCTTTTGACTTTGTCAATTTATACAGAAGAATCCATTATCTTTCAAACCCAGAACAGAGTCTCTCTGGTCAGAACTCCCAAATATTGTGATGGCAATGTCAGACTTTCCAGCTGCAGCCCCCAGATATTTGTACTTTTAGAGTTAGGCACTTCACATGATTGTTCATTGAGTGTTTAGAGCTAGTTCCTCAGATCTGCTTATTTCACCCCATGTTTCACAACTAAACAGATACACAGAAGCAGCTTTACGTCAGTTCCCCAGCCTTGCTACAACTGTGACTTACCCAAATTTACATGGAGGTCATTGCATTCCTTTCTGAAAGTGTACACCAATACACTCACACACCCTCAGTCAATATGGATCTGGATTTCACATCGAAGTTTGGTAGCAGATTACAGTATAAATCAGGGAGACAGTTGCATGAAACTTTTACATTGAAATGATACTGTCTCAGATGCATATCATGATATGTACAGCTGTAGAATTAATGCTTGGGCTTTGGATGGGCAAAGTGGACACCAGCAGTTTTATTTCATCCAATCTGTTCAGTGTTCCTGAGAGTCTGTTGTGTGCTGCAGGCCCAAATGCACATGAAACTGGCTGGAGATTTTTTGAACTCAATTCACTGAGACACCTTCCAGCCAGGAGACAGAACAAACAAACAAACTTTCAACAAATTAGATCAGACAAGTTTTGATGTCAGGACCTTGAGGCAAAAGCAGAATATACTGAGATACTGTGTCATCCTGTCCTTCCCTGTTGCCTGGTGGAAGTTGTTATAAAACATCTTTTATCGCACTTAAATTTTATGTCAATAGACGGTAAGAAGTACACACTGTGCAAAGGGAAGGTTTGGACAGACTTAGTGATCAACGAGAAATGTTGCAACATTTTTCCTTACTTTCATACCTTCCTCACTCAGCCAACTGCCTAAAAATCTGGTCATGCCTTAGCAGCCATCTCATTGAAATGGCTGAGTGCATTGAACTTTCTTGTTTGATCATTTCCAAATTTTGATGAAATGTCATTTGCTGGAAAGAAAGAACATTGAAATAACCTCATTGTTCTACACACAGAGGTGCACCATGTCCACTATCAGCAGCATAGAACAATGGCGGGAATCTTATTGGGATCTGAACAATGTGGGCTGTGGAGAAATTTGTGGCAGAATTAGACTAGAATTCCATAGAGGCCAATCTTGACATCAGGAGTATCTCGCTGCATCTTTTGGGGTGGATTGCCAATTAAGAGGGATTGCTGCTTGTTAAATGCAGTGTTGATGATCCAACACCCTTCATTAATATTCAGATGTTGTGTCAAATTTGCCAAACAAGCTAGATACTGAGAAAACATGACATGGAAATCGGAACCTGGTGGATTCAGCTCCCCACTTGCACCAAAGGACCTCCATGTTGGACATCGAGCAGCAATATTTTAGGTCACATTCAAAGGATATGGACCGCATGCACTGCACGTCCATGAACATTGGTATCTGAAATGTGCCGGTCTGTAAGACTGCTAATGGCAGATTTCCAATTCATTTACATGTACTCCTTTACTTCAATGCTGCCATGGATAACTATCATTGTAAAGCTGTAACAAGGACAGTGTGTGTCAAGGACTTACATTCATTTCCATGGACTCAACTATGGTGTATCTCTGGGATCTTTACTTACTGTCATAGTTCTCACTCACTCTCAGTTTACCTGAATGTCTTGCCTTGTCTTACCTTTGTGTACTTTGCTCCCTCAGCCAGAAATATCAGGCTCATATTACTGCTGTGTTGCTTTGCCTGGTTTTACGCAGTTAAAATCGCATAACACCAGGTTATGGCTCAACATGTACATTTGGAAGTACGAGCTTTTAGAGCGTTGCTCCTTCATTAGGTAACTAGTTATGATTTTTAACTTTGTCCACTCCAGTCCAACACCGACACCTCCACATCGTGGTATTACACTGTCACAAAGCCAAGAAGCTTTTCATGGTATTGAGCTAGCCTCAGTAAAGCCAAGGGAGATAACCTTTGCTCAGGGACCCCAGCACAATAAGTCAAGACCAGCCTCTGATGCCAGTCCTGGAACTTGGAAATAGTCAGTTAGTCACTTGGGGTGGTGAGAGTCAGGATGGTCTCCACATAATGAATGAGGAGCTGAACATCAGACAGCCCACCACCCAACTTGAGGTTTACTGTCCTGCTGGGGGGAGCTACTTTACTCCTGGAATGAGAAAGAGACGCATATTAAGGGAGATGAAAGTGCATGGTACAGCGGTTATGTTTGTGCAGGTCAAGAGGTGTCCCAAGTGAGTAAGTAGGCAGCACAGGGTTAGTGATTTTGGGGATTGGGCTGCGTGACAGTGAGTGAGGGAAGATGTTACAGCCAATAGTGGAAGTGGTACAGTGGTACAGGAGCAGAGGTGGAATAGGTGGGAGGTATCGGATGGTGGCAATTACAATGGTGGAAAGATGAAGGTCATTGACCATCCTTCATCCTGTACATTTCTTCAAATGGATGTGAATGGTTTAACACAGATGGCAACCTTGGACCAAGCTGCAAGGTCTGGTGACGTGACCTCCATTGGTGGGCCTTAGCGAAGAGGAGCTCCTGCCTCTGCATCACCCATCCCAGCAGGAGCTCTAGGCTCCTTCCTGCACATTGGGTTACTGATTTCCCATTGGCTGCCATGTGCGAGGCAATTGTCAGGAACTATGCAGAGTAGCTCTGGACTAACAGTGCTTACCCAGGTGCATAATACACTTTTACGCATGGTACAGGCAAAGGATGTCAGTGAATTCCAGGATAACTGGTGAATAAAAAATGGCCTGGGTATGACATTGTAAACTCGGGTTGCAACTGGATGTAATGGATGTCGAATAAGTAGTTAATGAAGTGAGTGTGTTAAAATACAGTGAGAAAACTTGCTGTGCTCCGCAACAGAAATTGCTGCAGAAATTTGACCCAGCTCAGACTTAACCAAACAAACATAAGATACAGCCTTATGTTTTAGGTGCCCTATTTTGTGTTGTCTTATTCACAATATATCATCACAGTCTACAAGATGTCAGTAGAACTTAGTCTTTGGAAGCTCGTGGTTGGGTTTGATAAATATTATTTTTTTAAAATGATTATATTTTTAAAAATCTCTGTTGCTTAGGGAGTGAAGACATAGCTGCAGACTCACTATGCACCCAGTGTATTCTGTTGACATTCGTAAAATTAATTGTTGTGACTCCCATTGCTCCTATTATCTACTTGTAGAAATAAATCGGTCAACCTGGATTAACATAATACCATAAAGCATAAGGGCAGAAGTAGCCATTCAGCCCATCAAGCCAGTTCTGCTGTTCAATCAGGTCACAGGTGATCTGATAATCCTCAACTATATTGGCCTGTCTTTTCCCTGTAATCTTTGATTTCCTTACTGATTGGAAGTCTGTCTATCTCAACTTTGAATATAGTTAACAACCCAGTCTCAACAGCCCTCTGAGGTAAAGAATTTCACAGATTCACTATCCTTAGTGAAGGAAGTCCTCCTCATCTCCATTTCAGATGTGCAATTCCTTATTCTGAAATGATGCCCTTGACATTCCCCACAAAGGGAAACAGTCTTCCAACATTTACCCTGTCAAGTCCCCTAAGAATCATGTATGCTTCAATAAGATCATCCTTCATTCTTCTATAATCCAGTGAGTATAGATCAATCTATTCCACCTCTCCACATAAAACATAAAATTTCTCTCTGAACCCTGGAGCTGAAATGAGTTGCTCTTCCCTGTCGATCATGAGACACTGAACTGAGCACCCCAATTACCTTCTGCAAGCAGTGACATCAGCATCAGGTCCAAGCACGTTTGGACATTTGAAGGAAATTTGTGTCAAGATAGGAAGATAGGGATCAGCAAATCCAAATGTCACACTGCACACAGTGAAACCTACAAATAACAGAACCTCCCAGTATTAGAATAAAACAAAGAATTGCAGATGCTGAAAATCCAAAACAAAAACAGACATTGCTGAGAAACTCAGCAGATCTTGCAGCATCTGTGGAGAGAGAAACAGAATTAACATTTTAAGTCCAGTGACCATCCTTCAGAACTGATAGTAACTAAGAAAAGTTGTTTTATATGTAAAGGTGGATCATAAGCCACCATTTCTGCCATCTCTAGCAGAATGCCACTACAAGACACATTTCTCCTGTCTTCCCTTGTCAACATTTCATAGGTTCCCCTCAGGACACCTTGATCTACGCTTCCTCCACTCCCAACACCATCCACATCTCTATGGCACCTACCGATGCAATTGTTAAAGGTATAACAATTGCCCATTTGTCTACTCACTATCTAAGGCTCGAGATCAACCTTCCAGATGAAGCAGCAATTTACCTCGACTGCACTCAAACTAGTTTACTGTGCTTGCTGCTCACAATGTGGTCTCCTCTACACTGGGGAGATAAAACGCACACTGGATGACTACTTTGCTGAACACCTTTTGTCTCGCTACCTGGCGCTGTGGGGCAGCAGTGGTTAGCACTGCTGCCCCACAGCGCCAGAGATCCGGGTTCAATTCCCGACTCAGGCGACTGACTGTGTGGAGTTTGCACGTTCTCCCCGTGTCTGCGTGGGTTTCCTCCGGGTGCTCCGGTTTCCTCCCACAGTTCTAAAGATGTGCAGGGTCAGGTGAATTGGCCATGCTAAATTGCCCGTAGTGTTAGGTAAGGGGTAAATGTCGGGGTATGGGTGGGTTGCGCTTCGGCGGGTCGGTGTGGACTTGTTGGGCTGAAGGGCCTGTTTCCACACTGTAAGTGATCTAATCTGATCTAATCTGAAACCTGTCATTCTTTCTCTCTCTCTGGGCTCCATTTCTGCCCATCTGCACATTCCTTTGCCACCGCACCCCACTCCTGACCTTTAGCTTATATACCATGTTTTCCTGGCTACTTCTGAAGAAAGGTCACTGAACCTGAAACATTAAGTCTGCTTCTTCTCCACAGTTGCCAGACTTGCTGAATTTCTCCAACGATTTCAGTTTTTGTTTTCCCTACACATTAGTATAAATCTTTAAATAATCCACAACATGTGGACTGTTCCCTCAGTTAGTTCACCCAGATCACTAACACAGATATTATTGACTAATAATCCTCACAGAAATTCCTGCAGGACTCTGCATTATCAAGTTCCATGCAAGAGGATGACTATTAATAACAATCTTCTGATTGCTAACATGCAACCAATTTTTTATCTCTCCTGTAGTCTGCTCTTTCAGTCCTAAATTATCAACATGATGTTAATGGTATTCCGTCTAGGTAATGATCATTTGCAAGTGACAAACAAATCGACTGCTTCAGAATAGTTAACTGAGAGAGCTTAAAAAGTTTGAAACCAAAGTCTAATGAAAAAATCAGACATCGTTTGGGGAGTACACATTTTCAAGGTATTTCTTCAAAAGATTTTTTAAAAGTCTTTTTTAATGCTACCTAATATGAAAATTTCCACAGGGTGCTGGAGTTGGCACACATGAAAGTGAAGGCATCTTTGTTTGAAAAATTGTGCTTTGTAAATACATGGTGGCAGACCCCAATTCAAAATTTAACAAATCACATAATTATGGTCACAATCCTCCAACCAGAAAAAGAACCAAATAGTACAAATAGATTGGTGAGTCCATAGAAGAAAAGAAAATGCACTTACCTAAATGTGGATTCGTCATGGGAGCTATAAATAAAACAAAAAGGAATTTTGAGCCCCTTGCACATTATTACACTATTTCCACAACTCTACATATTTCTGTTCATTCCAGTTTGTCATGTGTCACTTAAAACCAAAACAAGCCAAATATATTTTACCATATTAATTCATTCACACTTACCTAGCCTTGAGATCAGTGCTACCATAGTCCCATTAAGCCAATATTTTAATTCAAACATTTCTTTTGAAACGGAGAACCAAAGGTTAGAGATTAGTTTAAGTGATGACAGTTAGCTACAGCACATCATTAAATGCATAACATAAAAGCAGTGTTAATTCTTGAAACACCTTTTCAGTTCCTTTTCTTTAACATTACAATAGTTTTTGCTTCAACCTTTTCAAATACTATCACAAGTCATAGCTCTTTGTGAATTTAAGCTTGTTCTTCATCTGCTGAGATATTCTTCCAATGCGTCCTGGGAATTCAGAGAAAACTGCTCACATTGTTATTATATACTTTTTAATTCTCTCTCATGTTTTCACATAATCATTGTTTCTGGACGGCAGCAGAATAATGATGCACTGGGTTACAAGGCTGATAATTCTTTTTGTACTGTCGCTTCTATCAATGAAGAACATTGTGTGGGCCATGTGTGTACAAGTGGCATCACTATCTGCCCTGGGGAAATTACTGTAAATCTGCACAGCACCAGTAGAAATGAAATGCTGCACAAAACAATTTCTCCCCCCATATATTTAGCAATCAGATGAAACTATTAAACACTAATGAACAGATAGATGATCATGTTTATGCATATTACAAAAGTTTTAAACTTAACAAACTTCCTTGTGAACTGGAAAGCAACTATACGAGAAGTGAGTGGGAAAAAAGGGAAAAGAATTGATTTAATTTGGGTATTTATTGAGAAAATTAGTTGATAATAGGAGTCAAGGTTTAAGGAAACAGGCATTGCTCAGACTGGAGGAAGGTTGGAAGTGATGTGACAGAAAGTACTAATTTCTAACTTTGGTTCTTGATGTTTTTAAGAGATTGGGATTAACAACACAATATGTTTGGTAAAGAAAAGAATGTGATTGTGCTTTGATGTGAAAGATATGAAAAGTGTGACTGAACAGAGGAATATAAAAGTACAAAGATGGAAACATCTGAAAGTATGGAATCAGGTCGATAAATCCAGAAGAAGACCAATAGCATGTTGAATTTTACACCGAGGAACGTTGTGAAACAAGTGTGAAAAAGCAAGTGTATGGTGTGCTGAAACGTCCAATTCCTGCTCCTCGGATGCTGCCTGACCTGCTGTGCTTTTCCAGCCCCACACTCTCGACTCTAATCTCCAGCATTTGCAGTCCTCACTTTTGCCTAGTAAAAAAGCAAGTGACTGTTGAAAAACCATGTTTAGCATACCCAATGACAGAAAAGCCACTTTAGCCAAATATTGTGCTCCACTGATTGACCCAGACGTTGCCAGAGATAGGAACAGTAATTAGGAGAAGAAATACGAGGTACTGGCAATATTTCCATTGGAACAGATGAGGCTAAATGGAGGTTGAATTGAATACATTTATTAAATTACAGCGAACCTTGTGAAGAATTATTTAACTGGCATCTGGAGGAAGCAGCAAGTGACCCTCAGTCTTTTTTTGAATGAGAGATTGTGGAAGTTTGCCTTCTTAAAGGATTGTTAAACTATATTTCGCATTTGACTCCAAGATGAGCTCCTGGCTACATAGCGATAAATTCAGTAAGATCGCCTTTCTACTATGCTATCATTTCTCGACCATATCCTGTTTTCGGCTATTCTATTACTGAATAATCACTCATACTTTTCTTATCTCTGGACTCATTTATGCCAGTATATCACTGGCTGGTTTCCACATCATATCCTTTGTAAGCTTGAACTCACCAAACATTCTGCCTTCCCTGTCCTGAAATGCATCGAATCATATGTAACCCCTGTGCTTGCGAACCGAAAATAGTTACTGGGCAAACATTATCTTGGTTTAAAATTCTATCCTTTTTTTCACATTCTTCCAAGACTCAAGCTTCATTATCGCTGTAATCTCCTCCAGCTCTACATCCCTCCGACATATCTTTGTTTATCTAAATCTAGCCTCTCTAATATACTTGAATTTTAATCCATCATTAGAGGCCACACCTGGTCCTAAGATCTGGAAATCCTTCTTCACATGTCTCTGACTCTTTACCTCTCTTTCTTCCTCAAATATTTCCGTTAAAACCTTCTGCTTTGACAAAGCTTTTGGCCGTCTATTCTCATTATCATCTATGTGGCTTAGTGTCTAATTTGCTATGTAATGCTTCTGCAAAAGCCTAGGAACATTTTCTTATGTTAAAAGTGCTTTATAAATATATGACTTTATTGAAAGAAAGTGTTTGAGGCAAAAATGATTGAATCTTTCCAGAAAGAAATCAATAAGTATTTGAAACAAAGGGCTACAGGATGAGAACACGGCCAAAAGAAATAAAGCAAATAGGTTCTGTTTTAATTGCTCTCATAAGGAATTGTCACACAAGATGAATTGACAGGCCTCTATGTTATCAATTTCTGTAGTACAATTCACAATGTCTCAAAAACATTTTGCAACACTTACTTGAAGTACAGGGAATGTGTTACCGGCAATACAACAGCCAATAATAATCAACCGCTCAATTAATGGACAAATCATGCAGCACAATTCATATTTCTAAATGGAAAGGGATATGCAAGAGTTTACTGGTTGATGTCAAAGTGTAATCCTTCTTGCATGACTTTGCACAACAAGTCAGTGAAATGAATAACAGGAAACAAAAACATTTTTGATTAAATTCTAAAGAAAGACTTTCAACTGAATATGTAATGGAATGAAATTCCTTTTCTCTAAAAAAAAATCAAAGCTTGTTAGGATTCTGCAAAGTATCAAAACCAAACAGTGCTATTAATCAAATAGACATGGTATAGTCAAAATAAAAGATCTGTGCAAAATGATGTTCCACATAGATTCCACACTTTGTTATAAAGCCTCATTAGGAGGTATCTCAGCTAGGCATGTGTGATTTCATTCAACCAGCCATTCAACTGTTAAGGTAGTATTCGAGACCGGAATTTACAGAAAGAAAGTCTGCTGATGTGCAGTGTCATGTGGTTTAACTTTAAGATTGAAACAAAATGTGATCTATCACTGGTTATCTTGATCCAAGGCTGTCATTGATAGGCCAGTGAGGCCTTGGCGATGTAACATCATGTTCAGCATTGAAAGGAACTAGATGTAAAAGAAGCTGGTAACCTTGTGGCTGCAGGCACACTGATTAATCACAGAAGGAGAGCTGCAGCCAAGAGAAGAATAGCAGCCAAAAAAGGAGCGTGACTCATTTGCAGAACAAATCATCTGTTTTCAGCTCAGGACTAGTTATTTAAGGGCGACAGAACCTCATCTTTAGTGGAATATTTAAGAAAGCCTAAAACCCTTGTTGGGTGGACGTTTAAGGGATGGAAAATGTGTTGCTGGAAAAGTGCAGCAGGTCAGACAGCATCAAAGGAGCAGGAGAATCGACGTTTTGGGCATAAGCCCTTCTTCAGGAATCAGGAGGGTGTGCCAAGCAGGCTAAGATAAAAGGTAGGGAGGAGGGACTTGGGGGAGGGGCGTTGTTTACCTATCGCATTCCCAATGCCCCTCCTCCAAGTCCCTCCTCCCTACCTTTTATCTTAGCCTGCTTGGCACACCCTCCTCATTCCTGAAGAAGGGCTTATGCCTGAAATGTCGATTCTCCTGCTCCTTTGATGCTGCCTGACCTGCTGCGCTTTTCCAGTAACACACTTTTCAGTTCTGATCTCCAGCATCTGCAGTTCTCACTTTCTCCTGGATGTTTAAGGGAGTCCAATGCATTGTTGCAAAAATATCTATGGAGTCTGGCGCATCATCAGAAAAATTGTGGGAGCCTGACCCATCATCAAAAAAAAAGTCTGCAATAAAAAGGAGTTTATGACTCATGCAACTATATAACAATTTAATAAGCTGAGTACTGCATTGTTAAATCATCTTTATTCAGAGGCTAAGGAGAGCTAATTTCTGGTTGAAAGATATAATTCTGTGTGCATTTGCTTTGTATGAGCTCTGTGGTTTGTTTTTCTTTATATTCTGTTTTGAGCCTTTATTCTGTGTGCATTGCTTGCCTGAGCGCATAAAGCTTAATATTTAATGTCAGTATGTGCGTGTTGTAGTTGGGTGTGCGCTGCCCCTTTAAGAGAATGGGTCACATGAACAGGAGGTGGGAGTTAGAGTGAGCTCCAGCCCACAAACTGTGCAAATTTCATTTTTTGGTTGGGTGGAAGGATGTAGCCCAGACTTTGAAAAAGATGTAGGATTGTGGAGATAACATTGAGGGAAGTGGTCATGAGAGGACTCGGGTCGTGAGTGATGCCAAGGAAGAGTGGTACACTAGCATAGCTGGTAAGGGAGAGGTTGGCACAGAGAGCATTCACTGAGGGGATTCAGGCTGCAGTGGTGACTAGACTTGAATGGGAGAAAAATTCCTGCCAGCGAGAAAACAAAATGGTGGGTCAATTTGGAATGATGGTACTGTTTACCGAAGAGACAAAAAGTTGGATTCTATACCGAACGTTTTAATGTGTACTTAAAGGCGAATAAGGTGGCTGAAGACATTATGGTACAGGTTTTCTTCAGCACCATTGAGAGAAAGATCTTTGTGATTCTAATGTATCTGGTACAATCAGAGAAACCCAGACATATCATGATCTAAGTAATGTGTTGGGGAGTTATCTTGCACTAAAGCCACTGATGATTGCAGAGCATTTAAGTTTTTATAAACACATACAACGTGAAGGAAAGTCCATCACCCAATTTTTGGCTGCCTTAAAGAGATTAGCAGAACATTGCGAATTCGAAGGGTTCCACCAAGATGTCTTGTGGGATCATGTGATTTGTGGCTTCCAACACAAAGCCATCCAACAGAAGTTACGAACAAGGGGAGATTCCAAATCATTACCTCAACGAAGTTGGCTGCCAACACAGGTGACTGATGATGCCTAGGTGCATAGAGTCGTAGCTGAGTGTAATATCACTCGGAGAATGCTGCCGATGTGGCAAGAGTGGCTGCAAGGAGTCAATATATTGTACTCGAGAAGCTAATGCTGCAGGTGTAACCGAGTGGGACATATTGACTGAAATCATTAGGTACAAGAGAAGGACATCATTCAGAGAGCGTGTCATCAGGTCCATTCTGTCAGCAAGTAGACTGAAAGTCAGCTGGGTCTGCGGGAGAAGAAGAAGGCCCAGAGTCAGCAGAGTTTCAGTTGAACATCCTGTTGGTATGGCGTGAAACTGATTGTTCCTGGGTCCTTCCAGAGCAGAAGACAGTAAAGATTGAAGTGGATATGGCTGCAGCAGTGTCTCTGATTTCTGTTCAAGGGACTGGCCGGGAGAAAGAAATTCTCAAAATGAATTTGCCGCAGGCCTGCTTACATCTGGGGTCATGGAGGAGTGTCAGTTGCTGCTGACAATAGTACCCACAGGGGACTGTCCTGCATGAAGCGACTTCTCTTTGGCATCATGTCAGTGCTGGCTCTATTCCAAAGGGTCAACATCCAATTTGTGAGTGGATTGCCAGGGGTCCAGTGTTATCTGGACAATGTTTTTATTACTGGATCTTCTGAAAAGGGGCATTTGAAAAGCCTAGAAAAAAATCCTAAGGAGTTTGCAGGAACACAGCCTGCGAGTAAAAAGAGAGAAATGTGAGTTTTTGTGAAGAATTCATAAAGTAGTTGGGTCATGTGATCAATGGCAAGGGATTACACAAGGCACCCAAGGAGATGGAGGCTATCATGAAGGTCCCGAGATTAGAGAATGTGCCTCAACTGAGATCGTTCTGCTCAACATCGCTAAGACTCTATGACTGTAAGTTCATATCTGATCTGGCAACTGTGCTGAAACCTCTGCATTGGTGGCTGGGCAAAGGGCAGCTGTGGAAATGGACCTAAGAATGTGAGGAGGCTCACCAGATGAAGCAAGCCTTAAAATGATCGAAAGGTTGACTCATTTCAACCCGCAGTTGACACTGCACTTGGTGTGTGAGGCCTCGCCTTATGCGGTTGGGGCTGTACTGTCACACATCCTGCTGAATGGAGAGAAAAGGCTCATTGTGTTCACATTGAGGTCACTAATAAAGATGGAGGAGAAGTATGCCCAAGTGGAAAGGGAAGGATTGAACATTGGATTCAGTGTTAAGAAGTTCACCCAGTTCCTTGACAGCAGGCACTTTGTGCTGCTGACTGACTACAGGCCATTTTTGGTTACAGAAAGGAATTGAATTGAATGATTTATTGTCACTTGTATTTTACAGTAAATAACACAGTAAAATAGAGTGAAAAATTTAACTGTCACCACAATCCACCATCATTTTGAATAATTTAAGAATAAAAAGATAGAACAGAAAGAAAGTCAATTGCCATCCCACTGCCTCCACCACGAATCCTGAACCCACCAATATAGGAGTCACCACTCTTTAGGCACCATTTCCTTGCCACTGTGCCCACCTCACGGACACCATTGCTGATGCAGGGTCAAGTGCTGGACCCCCACACACCTCGTAACAAGGAGTTCCCTAGCTCTGGGCCTACCACAAAGAGGAGCTGCCACTACCGCCTCATAGATAACCAGAACTCCCCGCTCTGGACCTGCCCTGACCATAAGCAGGAATTTCTACTGCAGCCTCAATAACACCAGGAGTCCCGCCTCAGGGCATACAGTGCTGCAGCCTCTGCCTCGCCAATGCCTGGAGTCCCTCCTCAGGATCTACTGCAACTAGAAGTCCCTGGCTCTGCTGCCAGGCCAGGCCACTGCCTTGCAAAGTGTCCCACTCTGCCTGCACTCCTCTGAGATGTTGCCATGCCAGTGCCCACCATCTTGAAAGGTCTGTTGCAGCCGCCATCTCCAATCACCAGGAGGAGCTGTGTCCACCACCTCCACCTCCTCCAACTTCTGGGAGGCTGCTACTATTCCGCTCTCGCTCCCAGGCCGATGCCACTGATTAACCCCCTGCAAAAGACTTTAAAGAAAAACAAATTAAAAAACAAGAGGCAAAAAAGAAAAAGAGCAGAAGTGAAAAGGAACAAAAAAGGCAAGGAGATGGGAGTTAAAGAGCCCTGGGGTCAAGAACCAGCACGCAGCCCTACTACTCAGCTGTCATCTTGTTCAGTGCCAGTAATATACCCTCAATGGCAGCAGCATGCCTGCTGAGATGGGCATTGGCTCTGTCAGCCTAGTCTAATGAAATCAGATACCAACAGGCAGAGAAACACAGCAATACACACAATGCTTTGTCACCAAATAAGAATGTTCCTGACTGGAACCTGAAAATTATGTACTTTTTCCAGGATGACAAGGTGCCAGTGTGAGTGAGTCAGGCGCAGAGCGCTACCCAGAATGACCCAGTGTTGAGCCGAATGATGGACTTAGTCCTGACAGAAAGGACTTGTCTTAGAAACTGCTCAGAATTATACCCTTACCTATCCAGGAGGTGAGAGTTGTCTGTATCATGAGGGGAGTGAGAGTTGTTATCCCTTCACCGTTAAGAAAGAAGGTGCTGGAACAAATGCACCAAGGGCAGCCTGGCATAGTGCAAGTGAAGGAAATAGCCAGGAGCTACTTTTGATGGCTGAATGGAGATTTCCAGGTTGAGGAGAAAGCGAGATCATGACAATCCTGTCCATTAGTAAGGAAGGTACCACCATTATCAACTAGGAGAAAGTGAGGGCTGCAGATGCTGAAGACCAGAGTTGAAAAGTATGGTGCTAGAAAAGCACAGCAGGCCAGGCAGCATCCGAGGAGCAGGAGAATTGCTCCTCGGATAGTGCTTGGCCTGCTGCGCTTTTCCAGCACCACACTTTTCAACAACTGCTACCATTATCACCCCTTCACCCATGGGAATGGCCGCAATCACCATGGCAGTAGATTCATGTCGATTTCACAGGACCAGTAGAGGGAGAAATGGTACTAGTGGTCATGGATGCCCACTCCAAGTGGCCCAAGGTGGTGGTCATGAAGTTGGTATCAATGGAAGCAACAATAGACTGACTAGATGAAATCCTTACCAGGTTCGGGAACCTCAAACAAAGCATGAGTGACAATGGTCCACAGTTTGTGTCGTGAAAGTTCAAGGGGTATCTGGAAAATCATGGAGTCTGACATGGCTCCATACCACCCTGTGACAAATGTCCAAATGAAGAGATTTGTATAAACCTTGAAGTAGGCCTTAAAGGCCTCACAAGGAGGGTACTCAATAGGACAGTGGCTCAACAAGTCCCTCAGCACGTACAGGAACACACCACACAACAAAGACCCAGCATTTGCCAATGTCCCTAATGTTCAACTGCCGGCTGAGAACCATGTTTGAAGAGAGCAGAGAGGTGATAGAGTGACATCAAGAAGGACAGATAGATGAGCAGGAACCTCAAAGTCAAGGATATTCCAAAGAGGAGAGATCACGTTGGCCTGGAATTACACTTCTGGGGAGAAATGGATCCCAACAGTGGCGGAGGCTTCAGCAGGACCATTGTCATATACAGTGCAGACCAGGGGTGAAGATGATCTGGAGGAGACAGTTGGTTGCTGCACCTCGCCAATGGGGTGATTGTCCCTCAGACCACTGAGACGGTCCAGATGGATCCAATGGTGTCAACCGAGTCATGTATCTCTGAGACAGAGTTGGCCATCCCCAAGGAGATAGCAGCAGCTTTGTCCCTGGACAATGGCAGCCAGAGAGAGATGTACCTGCAGAACAACAGGAGCTTCAGGGAGACCACATCAGATAAGGTTCCTGAGACCGTCTTTAAGGAATCACCATCTCCCTGAGAGAGTGATCTTGTCAATGTAGACTGCCAGACAGTCACTTTCTTTTTCCATGATTTGTTTCTGTTTAGAAAACTTCCTAATTATGTACATATGTTAACTATTACACCATGCCTAAATAATAGTTATAATTGTCGGATATATATACACACATATATATGTAGTTACCATGGTGGCTCAGTGATAAGCACTGCTGCCTCACTGTGCCAGGAACCCAGGTTCAATTCCATCCTAGAGTGACTGTCTGCATGGAGTTTGCACGTTCTCCCCATGTCTGCACGGGTTTCCTCCGGTGCTCCGGTTTCCTCTCACAATCCAAAGATGTGCAGGTTAGGTGAATTGGCTGTGCTAAATTGCCCGTAGTGTTCAGGGATGTGTACATTAGGTGTATTAGTCAAGGGTATGTGTAGTGTAATAGGTTAGGGGAATGAGTCTGGGTGGGTTACTCTTCAGAGGGTCAGTGTGGAGTTATTGGGCCAAGTGGCCTGTCTCCACATTCCGTCTACAAGGATACGGAAATAAAGCAGAGACATATTATGTATGCAGTTAGGTGTGTGCTGCCCCTTTTAGAGAGCATGTCAGGTGATCTGGCACAGGAGCTAGGGAACGCAGTTAAACATTGACTGTGGAGCTAAGAAACCTACAATAAAGTATTCCCTGTTCAAATTTACCTTCCATCTACCTCGTGTTTGATTCATGGTTCTTGTGAAATGCAAACATAACGGGTATGGTCTTATTATTTCTCATAATCCTTGTGTCCCAACTGTGGAGAAACCTATCAACAATTAGAAGGTCCAGTCCCGAGTTAGCCAAATGAATAATCAGTTGTGCATATAGTATTTTCTGAGACAAAGAACATCCATCATTATTTAGATTTTCATTAGGTTTTCTTTAATTTATTTGCACATTTACATCATTATTCGTGATCCAAATTTAAAATCAACAAACATAACAAACCAAAATGAAGTAACAAATATGTCAGCAAACAGAAGATCAACTTTTGGTTTCTTTTACAATTAATAGTCAGGAACTGGAATAGAAATCTCATGTGGATGAAGACTTGAGGATAAGATCAGCATACTGCTCAGCTGAGTAACTTGCTGACATTCATATTTAAGGTTCAGATGTGATGAATTATGTCTTTGGCAACATATTTGGATTTCCAGATGGCCTTTGGTGCCACACAGGAGGCTGCTAAATAAGATAAGAGCTCACGATGTTAGGGTTAAGGTTCTGGCATGGATAGAGGATTGGCTGACTGGCAGACGACAACCATGATGTGGAGGTGCCAGTGTTGGACAGGGGAAGACAAAGTTAAGAATCACACCACATCAGCATTATTTGGAAGTACAAGCTTTCGGAGTGCTCCGTAGCTACCTGATGAAGGAGCAGTGCTCCAAAAACTTGTACTTCCAAATAAACCTATTGGACTATAACCTGGTGTTGTGTGATTTGTAACTTTGGCAGAAGGTAGACTGTGAGGAGAATGGGGTCAATTCAGGATGGCAGCCAATGTCTAGTGGAGTTCCATAGGGCTCTGATTTGAGACCACAGCTATTAATGTTGTACATTAGCGATCTGGATGAAGGAACTGATGGCATTGTTGCTACGTTTGCACATGATACAAAGGTAAGTAAAAGGACAGGCATTGTTGACAAAATGGGAAGGCTGCAGAAGAACTTGTATAGGCTAGGCGAGTGGGCAATGAAGTGGCAGATGGAATGCAGCATTGAAAAGTATGAGGTTACACACATTAGTGGGAAGAATAGAGGCATGGACTATTTTCTAAACAGGAAATGGCGTCAGAAATTTGAAACACAAAGGAACTTAAGAGTACTAGTTCAGGATTCTCTTAAAGTTAGCAGTCAGGTTCAGTTGGACGTTAGGAAGGCAAATGTAATGTTAGTATTCGTTTCAAGTGGGTGAGAATTCAAGACCAGAGCGGTAGTGTTGAGGCTGCAGAAGGCTCTGGTCAGACTGCACTTGGAATATTCTGAGCCGTTTTGGGCCCTGTGTCTCAGAAAATATCAAGTGAGGTGGGCTTGAAGCGCTAAATTGCCTACTCCAGCTCTTGATTCCGATGAAGGATGTGTTGGCCTTGGAAGAGGTCCAGAGAAAGTTTGAAGAATAACTCCAGAGATGAACAGCTTGTCATATGTGGAGTGGTTGAGGACTGTTGGTCTGTACTCGATGGATGTTAAAAGGATGAGGTGGTATTTCATTGAAGCTTCCAGAATACTGATAGGCTGAATCGACTGGAAGTGGAGAAGATGTTTCCACTAGTAGGAGAGACTGGGACCCAGGGGCACAGCCTCAGAGTGAAGGAATTGGCCCTTTAGAACTGAGACGAGGTGGAATTTCTTCAGCCAGAGGGGGTTAATCTGTGGATCTGACTACAGCAGAAGCCTGTGGAGGTCAAGTCTTTGAGTGAATTTATGACAGAGATGGATGGATTCTCGATTAGTAAGAACATCTTGGGTTATGGGGAAAAGGCAGGAGAATGGAGTTGAGAAACTTATCAGTCATAATTGAATGATGCAGTGGATTTGATGGATCAAATTGGCTAATTCTGCCCCGACATCTTACTCTTATGATTTGGCAAGGTATCAGAGAACTAGAACAGAGCATCATAGCCCTGCAAAGAGTGGTCATCTTCAAGACAGACAGTAGGGGTGGGGATGAGACAAACAAAAAAAATGAAGGGATCCCGACGCTCTCAAAACATTCTACAAAGAGGAATTGTTAACTACTGTTTCTCACTGTCTATGTCAAAACTTTAAATTGCACCATAGGCAGCACTTGATGCATGCCACTGGTTTGAAACAGACAATTTTCTCACACCTAATACGATACTGCAATGTGTGTTGAATTTTCTTTGATAAGGCTCCAGTGAAGCACCTCAGGATATTTTGTAATGCTAAAAATGCTACAGAAACACAAATAGTTGTTGTATAATTCCAATACAGCTCACACACCAGGCTGGCGATGCCAGTGGTTCTCAGGCTGTGGGAGATAGCCCTTCTGTAGATAAACAAGAAAACATTGCCTTTAAACCTGAATCACTTATTTGTATAGAATTGATAGGCTACAATGAACTCTTTTGTTTCCACAGTAATGATATAAAATAAGTATAAGTCAGTGCTTGGGTTTAAAAACAAATGATGTGGGGAAACTTGACAATTCCATAGAAACGTTTTGCATAGAAGCAGCTGCATGCCAAGTTCTTAAAAGGTAGGTAGTCAGCTTCCCATTGCTCTGATGCACATTTCATTGTTGCACATATTTACTTCTGAATTATCACTGTGGATCTGACTGGGGATAAAGGGAGACAGATAGAACTCTAGACAAACAGATGAATTGAGAAACCTAAAGAATGAAAAGAAACATAAAAAGAATCAGTAAGAGATGAAAGGGCTAGACAGGCATAGAGGAGAGGGAGTGAGAACACACAGAAATATAAAAACAAAGATTCAAATCAATGGACAATAAAATAGAGAAAACATACACACACACACACTTCTCAGAAAATTCTGTAGGACTGTGATAGCATTTCCTAAGTCCAATTGGGTATTAGCTTTTTGAATAGCTCACTGAAACTTTAAACGCAATTTAATATATATTCTGTTGCCATGCCAACATTCCCCCTATGTTCAAGCCTGCATTTACCATCAGATTGTCATTCCAAAAAGACGTTTACCCTTTAGTAACCAATAGGCTGGTGATCTCAGACATTTCTAAAGACTTTGGATTCTGATTTCACAATAATTAGTACCAAAGACCCACTTAGAGTCACAGAGGTGTACATCTTTTTCATCAAACTCATCTCTGCCAATCAGATATTCTAAATTAATCTAGTCCTATTTACCAGCATTTGGCCGATATCCCTCTAAACCCTTACTGAAGACAATAAATACTGAAGATCAAGTGGGCCAGACAGCATGTTTCAAGTCTAGATGACTCTTCATCAGAGCTGAAGTAAAGTGTGGAGGGGTCAGCATTTATTTGATAGTTTGGGGGGACGGTGGGCACTAGTGGTAGTGGGTGTAGGGTGTCAGAGAATAAAAGATGTTGATCGCGCAGATTAAGTGATCGGAATGTGAGAATGGCAGAACGATGGTGTGTCTCCTGCCACACTTGGAAAGATAGTAAGTGGGATGGGGGGAGGGGAGAGAGAGCATGATGACAAGCTAAAAGAAAGGGAAGAAATAGTTCACAATTTGAAGGTGTGGAACTCAATATGAAGTCCAGAAGGCTGTAAAGTGCCTAGTCTGAAGATGAGATGTTGTTCCTCCAGTTTGCTCCATGATTCACTGGAACACTGCAGCAGGCCGAGGACAGACACACCAGAGTAGGCCATGCTGGAGAAACCAAACGCAGACTGGGTGACCGCTTTGCAGAACATCTCCAGTCTGTGCACAAGTAAGACCCTGACCTTCCTGCAGCTGGTCATTTTAACACAACGTCCTGCTTGCCTGCCCTCATGTCTGTTCTCGGCATCTGCAGTGTTCCAGTGAATCACAGTGCAAACTGGAGGAACAACATCTCATCTTCAGACTAGGCACATTACAACTTTCTGGACTTAATATTGAGTTCAACACCTTCAAATTGTGAATCATTCCTTCCCTTTTTTTAGCTTGTTGTCATGTCCTCCCCTTTCCCATCCCAGTGTCTGCCCTTTCAAGTCTGGCAGTGGACACACCGTTATTCCACCATTCTCATATACTGATCACTTAATCTGAACTGAAAACATATTTTCTCCACCAGCACCCTGCATTCAGTACCTCTGCTTGCCCCCACCCCCCCACCCCCCACACCTCACTTTTGCTCCAATGAAGAGTCATCTGAATTCAAAACATTAGCTTCCTTTTTCTCCATGGAGGCTGTCAGACCTGCTGTGACCTCCAACATTTGTTGTCTTCAGTACAGATTACAGATTCTGTAGTAATTTGTTCCTCCCTTGAAACCCTTCCTATTCTTGTACCTATTAAGATGCCTTTTAAATATTGTAATTGTATCAATTTGGCATAACATTATTTATAACATGGATTATTTACAGTCATAGCAAAGGATTAGTCCTGTAGTCTTTATTTGCGAAGCAACATTTTCTAATTCCAATTATTGTACATGAACATTTATCTAATTTATCCAAGCACTAACAGAATAGTGTCAATACTCTTTTAAGAAGGCCTACAATGTGCTGTCTTTCATTAACAGTGGGATAGAGTTTAAAAGTCGCAAGGCATAGTGCAGCTCTATAAAGTTGTGGTGAGACCACTCTTGGAATATTGTGTTCAGTTCTGGTTGCCTCATTATAGGAAGGATGTGGAAGATTTAGAGAGGGTGCAGAGGTGATTTATCAGGATGCTGCCTGGACTGGAGGGCAGGTCTTATGAAGAAAGGTTGCAGGAGCTAGGGCTTTTCTATTGGAGTGAAGAAAGATGACAGGTGACTTGATAGTGGTGTACAAGAGGATGAGAGGCATGCACATAGTAGATAGCCAGAGACTTTTTCCCATGGCAGAAATGGCTATCATGACGGGGGCATAATTCTAAGGTGATTGAAGGAAGGTTTCGGGGAGATATCAGAGAGAGTTCTTTACACAGAGAGAGATGGATGCGTGGAATGCACTGCCGGCGGTGTAGTAGAGTTAGATACATCCAAACTTGGATACATTAGGATAATTTAAGCAACTCTTGGATAGACACTTGGTTGATAGTAAAATGAAGGTTATATAGGTTAGTTTGATCTCAGAATAGGATAAAAGGTCGGCACAAAATCAAGGGCTGAAGGGCCTGTACTGTTCTGTGTACCAGCTCAAATATTGGCAATTTTAATTACTTTGATATTTCAAAACAAAATCAGAGTACAGAATGTTGCATTCATATAAAGGCAGATAATTGCCTTTATCTTAAAGTTATCTTAATAAAATTTCTTGCGGTTTGATTATTTATAATTTTACAACTAGTATCACGGTTGTCACAAATGCAAATGTTAATCTGCTAATTACTTCGCTACATGCTTTTGATGTAACACCAAATTCTTCAGTTTCATAAAACTATCATAAATACAAATAATAGTTAAGTTTTATCCACAAAGGGTAAAAGAAGCTAATGAGAAACCTGTTATATAAATAAACTGCATAATCATGCTGGAATAGCAACACCAAAATCCAAAATGTATCTTTTTCTTACTGCCAAATGAATGGGACTGGGTCTTTTTGCCCCTCAGACCTCTTCCATCATTCAATGAACTCTTGGTTAATCTGCAACCGAATTTCTTGGGCCAATATCCCTCAGCACCTTTGGATGTAAATAAACCCCAATCTCAGATCTAAAATTAGCATCTATCTATTGCTGGTGCAGAGGAGTTCCTTAATTCTACCACTTTTTTGTGTAGACTTTTCAAATTGTCATTTTGACTCGCTGGCTTTAATTTTTGTACAGTGCATGTGGCCCTATGCACCCCAGTGCTGAACTCTCTAACTCATAAACCAAGGATAAATAGAGAGAAAATGGTTCCCATTAACGCCTTGACAATTTTGATCACATCACACCATACAATCTAAATTCCAGAGAATAAACACAAATTTGTATGGTCTACTTTAATTGAACCTTTGGAGTCCAGGTATCATTTGATAAACTATGCCGTAGTCTCTAAATTCCTACATACCCTTTGTAGGATATAGAGCCCAAAACTGTTCCCATTACTGAGTGTGATCAAATAATGGCTTTGTATAACCTCTACCCCATTGTACCCTTGTCCTTTAGCACTGAAGGTTTGCATTTAATTGGCCTTGTCTGTTAGTTTCAGGAGATTTGTTTATGCCATTTTAAATGATCTCTGTGCTGGCACCCCAAAGACTCTGTGGATTTCTAGTAATTCTGGCTTTTCACCATTTAGATAGCATTCTCATGTATCCTTTTGAGGTCCAATTTGAAGTATCTCTACACTGAAATCCATTTGCCACAGTTTTTCCCATTCATGTAATCTCTCTGTGATTTTATGCTTCCATTTACATGACTTACAATGCTGCCTTTCTTTGTGGCATCAGTAAGTTTGGATATGCGCCTTTCTATCCCACTGTCTAAATGGTTAATAAATAGTGATTAGTTGAGTCCCAGCAAAGAACCATTAACCCTCTGCAAAAGGTGCTTCATTTTCACAAATGGCAAGTTCAATAAAACGACATGAAATAAGGAAGCGTAGAAAAGAAATATTAAACATTTCAAATGAATAAAAAGCCTGAGGAGAATTTGTTAAACAAGTCCCCAGTTTGGAGATTATTTGAAAGACAATGAACTCAGCCTTTGGTATCAGGGCTTCAGCCTGATATAAATTGGTTTGATACAGGAACTATTTTTTGCTGCACAAAACACAAACCCATCTTTGTCTCAAGTAAAGTAACCTTCTGTATGTAATCTTTAAATATTATAAGCTAAGATCATGCCATATTGACTCTAACAATCCATTGTGGCCTTATTGTAATGAAAACTGAATTTCTTTAATATTTGTTTTGCCTATAAATCATATATTCAATAAATCATACATTCAATGAACACACAATATCTTTAAATTATTTCCTTTGTCATGAATGGCATAAAATTAAAACAGAAAAGACTTCAAAATGGTCGAACAAGGTGACCTCTTTCCAATGTTTCTATGACATTAAAAGCACTATTGCAGATAAAGTCAACCACCAAACTTGAAACCTGCAGCTCAAGATGAAACTTATGGCTGAGGCCTGATCACTAGTTAAAAGATTTGAAATAATTATTCAGACATATGGAGCAGTTGCTACAGAGTGTAGTTATGGCTCAATGGTAGCACTTTCACGTCTAGGGCGTAGATGGATGAGAGTCACCCTCATTGAAACACAAAGATGTTTGTCCTGGCTGGTGAGGCTAGAATCAGTGGACACAGTTTCAGAACAAGAGGGATGCAATTTAGGAATGAGATATAGAGTAATGTTTTCCCTCCAAAGACATTTAGGGATGTAACAATAATGCAGGAGTTTGATGCTGAAGTACAGGATCAGTTATGATGTAGATGAGTGGCAACTTCAAAAGAGCAAATGGCTTTTGCTGTTTCTACTTCTTGTGCTCCTGCAACTGAATGCAGAGCATAGATTCACTTATACTGTTCCTCTGGGTGACTAGAGTTTTGTTCCCTTGAAATATCAGAAGGAGATAAGCTGGTGGAATGAAATAGATCTGGATAGTGATAGCAGAGGAGTTAAGCAGCCAATTGTTCCACATACTCGGCTATGGAGCCTTAAGGTGGTCAATGGCCTGATGTGTCCAGGCAAAGTGAATGCAGCATATAATGTTAAGCTGACCTAATATGAAGTTAAATGTGACTCAAAGTAAATATGATTTTGGAGCAGTGAGTGTCCACCTGGTCAAACAGCAGCATTGGCTCTAGGTTACAGCAAGATAAAGATAGATTACCAGAGAAATTAGGAATAACATTAGATTCCAATAGGAGACACAAAAATTGCAAGAAAAAGCACAAAGCCTGAGGATTGGGAAAGGATTAAAACCCTTCAAAAGATGACAAAAAGATTGCCCAAGTGGGGGAAAATAGAGTATGAGAGGAAACTTGCAAGAAACATAAAAACTGACTGTAAAAGCTTCTATAAGTATGCAAACACACAAAAAAAAATGAAGACAATTATCTGTTACAGTCAGAAAAGTTGGAAGTTACAGTGACGGACAAAGAAATGAAGAAAGAATTGAACATGTATTTTTGCTGTGTCTTCACAAAAGAGGGTGCAAGTAATTTCTCTGAAATGTTCGGGAATCAAGTGTCCACTGAGAGGGAGAATTGAAGAAAGTCAGTATTATTAAAAAAAAAGAAGAGCTGCAGAAACTAATGGGGTTAAAGTCTAACAAATTGCCAGTGCCTGACAATCTGTATTGCAGGATACTACAGGAAATGGCCCTGGAAATATTGATGCAATAGCATCATCTTCTAAAATTCTGGAGACTCTGGAACAGCTCCAGAGTGGGGAGTGGCAAACGTAACCCCAATATTGAACAAAGGAGGGAGGGGAAGAACAGACAATTATGGACCAGTTAACATCAGTAGTCGGAAGAATTCTGGAACCTATTATAAAAGATGTGATAACAAAACACTTGAAATGTGTTAATGAGACTAGATAAAGTCAGCATGAGTTTATGATTGCTTAACTAATTCTCTAGAATTTTTTGGCAATGTGGCCAATAGAATAGTTAAGGGAGAACCTGTGGATGTGATATATTTGGATTCTGAAAAAGGCTTTTGATAAGTTCCCACAGAAGAGTTAATGGAAATAATAAATCATGCAAGATTGTGGTAATATTCTGTCATAGATTGAGAACTGGTTGACAGGCTGAAATTAGACAGTGGTAATAAATGGATCTTTTTCTATGTAGCAGGCAAAGAAGTGTACTGTAGGAATCAGTGCTTGGCCCCCAGCTATTCACAATATAGATTTATAACTTGCATAAGGGAATGAAATGCAATATTTCCAAGTTTGTTGATGACACAAAACTGGTCAGGATTGTGGGTTGTGAGTAATAAGGAGGATGCAAAGAGGCTTCAGGATGACTGAGACAAGTTGGGTATATGGGTAAGCACGTGACAGATGCAGTATAAAAGTGGATAAATGTGAAGTCATACACTTCGGTGTCATAGAGTCAAAGAGATGTACAGCATGGCACAGACTCTTCAGTCGAACTTATCCATGCTAATCAGATATCCTAAATTAATCTAGTCCCATTTGCTAGCACTCTATACCCTTCCTATTCATGTACCCATCCAGATGCCTTTTAAATGTTTTAATTGTACCAGCCTCCACCACATCCTCTGGAAGCACATTCCATACATGCACTACTCTTTGTGTTAAAAAGTTATCCATTAGGTCCCTTTTAAATCTGTCCCCTCTCACCCTAAATCCATGTCTTCCCAAACCAGCAAAAAGAACTTGTCTATTTACCCTATTCATGCCGCTCATAGTTTTATAAACCTCTGTCAGGTCACCCTCAGCCTCTGACGCTCCAGGGAGAACATCCCCAGCCTACTCAGCCTCTCCCTGTAGCTCAAACCATCCGGCCCTGGCAACATCCTTGTAGATCTTTTCTGAACCCTTTCAAGTTGCACAACAATCTTTCTCTGGGAGGGAGACCAGGATTGCACACTATATTCCAAATATGATCTAACCAATGTCTTGTACAGCCACAACATGACCTCACAACTCCGATACTCAATGCTCTGACCAATAAAGGAAAGCATACTAAACTATCTTCTTCACTATCCTATTTATTTCAGACTTCACTTTCAAGGGACAATGAACTTGCATTCCAAGAGGTATGGGGAACAAGCAGAAATATTGTAGTGAAATGGAGGATCAGCCATAATCATGTTGAAAGGTGGAGCATGCTCTTAGGCTCACATGTGCTCCTGGTTTCTACAATACAGCTCTGTGTTAGGCAGCATTAACTTCTGCACTATCTGTTTTGAATGGCTGTATGCAGAAGTCACCTCTGTCACATCGCACACAGTTAGGCTCTCACTTCTATAGCTGTAGTCTGTGCTCTTGATGGACAAATAAAATGGAAATTTCTAATTACAAAAGAAAGATCAAGAACTGGAAGGTTGAATCTCCTGAATATCCTCACAGCTGGAGAAAAAAAGGCACTGGAGCTGGGAGGCATAAAGACAGCGCATAAAAAGTTGGTGAGACCCAGACAGAGAGTGCCCAGGTCGATACAAAAACATGTTCCAGGTTATGAGTAGTCAGAGGTCTGGAGTCTCAAGGCCCCAGACAACCAGAAGATGACTGCCAATGCCAGTGTAGAGCATGGAGCAGGAAATTAGCCTTTCACTTTTATGTCAGCTAACACTACATTCACAAGTAGTTGAGAAACTATTTGGATTTCAGAGGGTTAAATTATATGTTTAGATGTCACCTTGCTGCTTAATTGCTTATAATGAATTTTAACACGCTGCATCACAGAGATATTCCTTCAGAAATGGCTGGTTCAGCGTCGGTTAATGGGTGCAGTGAGAAAGAGCACACTCAATGACATCAATGCATTTCCCAAGCCTGAGACTCACATGCTAACAGCTTCTGATCTGTGACATTTTAAGGGTTTTTAAGAAAAGTACAACAGGCTACAGAAGCTGTAAGATTCACACAGGGGTGTGAGGAAAATTTGGGAGAAATCTTTCTATTTAGCATTAGAATTGGCTTTATTGTCACATATACTCAAATAAAAAGTGTATAAGTTGCTTGTGAGCCATAAGCCTATCTCACATGTATCATATTGTCTTTTCTGGTGCTCCTTTGAAGTTCTCACTGTACGATGCCTTGTCACCATTCTCCTCCATATCCTTATCCTTGAGGGAGGTATCATGCTCCTAGTTGTCTTCATTGTTCAACACTTCTCTGTATTTTAACACCAGGTTTTATAGTGAACAGCTGACTACAAAGATATGCAACAACTTTGCTGGGACATATTGAAAGGCTGAGGTATATAAAGGCCCTGTGAGTCATATCTTTGTAAGCAATGTTTTGCATGATGGTCACTTGAGTTGTCCTATGGCAACTATTGCATGTCTCCTCTGCATTTGCACTTCGTTTTCGACAGACATACAGAGCCAAAGAAGCACCTGAAAAAGCCAGGTATGTTGGATTACTGAAATATGACAGCATCGTGACAGTTTCCCAGGAACCTAGCACAAACCTGAAAGGTCCTTTTGCAATGCTCTCACACACACACACACACACACACTTAGAGCAAGAGAATGTTGTTCCAGTTAATAGAGGCTGCTGTCTACTCTCTTCAGGGCCATATGTATGCAGTCGATAATGGTCCTGATTCCTATAGAACTCTCAGTTTAAATATCCAGTGCATATATTGACCCTTCCCCTTCAATAGATCATTAATGACCATCTTGAGGTGGCAATGAGCTATAAAATATGAAGCTCCTTGGATGCTGCCTGAACTGCTGTGCTCTTCCAGCACCACTAATCCAGAATATAGAATATGAGATCCCATAGATATCTATAATGGATCCTGGGAATGATCCTGAGGTGTTGAGATTCAGCACAACAGACGCCTTCACTACAGCAACAGGAGTGTGCCACTTCCCCTTGGTCTCGGATCCTCTTCTGTCACTTTGTACAGTCTCCCTGGAGAGACTCAATCTTTGGTGACACTGCTGCTCTAGCATTTGTGGAAAGCAGGGCCTCAGAGGTCACACCTCTCTGGTGGGTAGTGTGATTTGTGCAAGAGGCTGGTAGTTCACCAGCCTGTGTTTTCCTTGTCCTTCTAGCCTCCTAATCCTGATGCCGGAGTGCTGCTGCACCCTCCCTTTCTGATGCTCCTAAATGAGATCTCAAGATCTGATTGAATGGGGCACATTGAAAATTGTTGCATTCAATTCTCAGGACCTTGAGCCCCAAACTCCATGCATACAACTACCAAGTTTGACAGCACAATCCATTATGTCAGATAGATTTGGATAGACTCCAGATTGGGATTGTCACTGCCTACTCTTTCACACCTTCCCTACTGCCACCACTTACAACGGCTGCTGACTACAGTAACAATGTATCTTCAACTGAACATCTACTTCCTTAGAGTTAGCGAAGATGAATTCTTGCTTTCTCATGCATCAAAATATAAAATCTCTGGTAAATATCTTTTCATGACCTAACTGTTTAGTATATATAATTACCTTCCCATTACCTTCAAGCATGACTTCTACCTACCAGAATGGCTTCCTGTGGGAACTACCCTCCCCAGTAGCATGAACACATTGCGCTTCCCTTCTGAAGCCATTTTGATATCATTCTGCTGCTCTTTATTTCTCTCAAAACCCCAGTCTAAAACACAATATGTCATGGCAACATGAACCACTGAGAGAATGCACAAAATTGATGACAGAACTATGAATCACTCCTTAAAAAAATCAGTGTAATACATTTTCCACTTCATTTTGTTTTATAGGCCATTGGTGTGCTTATGACCTATAGTTGAATGTCTTTTTGACAAGATTCTCAAGTGTCATACACCAATGCATGTCTTAAAATTAGTCAAGGTTAAGGGACTGACTAAACTGTCTGGTAATTTTAGTTAATGGGCCTAATTTGAATAATTATATTGAATCAAAGAGCTTTTTCACCACATAAAAAGCAAGGCATGAAAAGGCTGCATCAGTGTTATATGATTTCCTTTCTAAAAATTGTAAATGATGCTCTGTATGATGAAAGGATGCATTCATATATTACATATTTTAAAATTTTAAACAAGCTGACATATTGCTGGATTTCTCTCAAGCAATTTATCTTCAGAGTTTTTTATATGAATTATCAGAATTTGAAATATCTCTAAGTATAATTCTTACCATCAGTGTACTTAATGACTCGAATGGTGGAATCACCTTCTCCAAATCGTGTAATCGGTGTCAGACGAACTTCATAGGCCTCAGGCTTCAGTAATTCAGTCAGGTTGTGTGTGATTAATTCTCCTGATTGGATCATAGTATTCATTGAAATTTCTTGTTCCCACCAACGCTGTTGGCCAGTCTGAAAATAAAATTAACAATAACACTGATCAAGAAACTGGGAATCACTTCAACAGACTTGTCATTATCCATGTCACTCAGCAAACTGACAAGAGCAGAAAGAAACTCGAATCTGACTGCTGTTTGACAACTTAATGAAGGTTAAAATCTTCCATTTCACTAAGACTCAGAGTCAAGAACAAGACGAAAGTGAGCCAGATTTCTATCTGTGCTGTTGGTTTGAGTTGCAAGATTAATGGCTTAAATTTATCTGAAAGGCTGATTTTTCAAATCTTGATACAGAGCCAGTGGAACATGCATCTGGAAGGTGCTGTAACAGAACAGTTAACAGTGGCAAAGTCACAGGAATACAGATTAAGACGACTATAGAAGCTGGAATAGAAACCTGGAAGCAATTGCACAGGTTGTCCATGCCTGTTTTACTTCCAGACCTGACTACTGAAATGGAAGTACAAAACTGCAGATGCTGGATATCTGAAACCAACACAAAACATGCTTGAGAAATGCAGGTCTGGCAGCATCTAATGGAGAGAGAAAAACAAAGATAATGTTTCTAGTCCAGTACGACTCTTCCTAAGGACTGATCACCAAGACCATTTCTTCTTCTGATTATTGTAATGTACTCCTAGTTTTCATCCTGAGTTCTAAATTTGAAGTCGTTCAAAACTCTGTTTTGGTCCTAACATGCTTGAAATTTTGTTCCCTCATGACTCTATGCTCACTGATCTAGTTACAATGATTAGATTCTCTACAGTATAGAAACACGAACATCGGCCCAACAAGTGCACACCGACCCACATGAGAGTAACCCACTCAGACCTATTCCCCTGCATTTTTACCCCTGACTAATGTACCTAACCTATGGGTAATTTAGCATGGCCAATTCACCTGACATGCACATCTTTTGATTATGGGAAGAAACCGGAACACCCGGAGGAAACCCACACAGACAGGGGGAGAATATGCAAACTCCACACAGACAGCTGCCCGAGGCTGGAATTGAACGTAAGTCCATGGCATTATGAGGCAGCAGTGCTAACCACTGAGCTACTGTGCCACTCAAAATGCATCCCAGTTAGACAATGCCTCAATTATGAAAGTCTCATTGAATCCATCTCCTCCCCTCCAATTCGCTAGTCTTAAGAGTCCCTGGTTTTAATTCCTCCAATGTTGGTGACTGTGCTTTTAGCTACCTGGGCCTAACCTATGGAATTCCTCTCCAGGCCCCTGTGTGTCTCCACTTCACTTTTCTTCTTTCAGACACTGTTTTAAACTCACCCCTTTAATCAAGGCTTTGGTCATTAGTTCTGATATGGTATTAAATTTTGCCTCATTTTGTCTGTGAAGCTCACAGGGATGTTTTGTTCTGTAAAAGGTGCTAGATGTATGCAAAGTGTTGTTGGAGCAAAGAGTGAAAAGACAGAGAATTTTCAAATTAATTTGAATTAATTTACTGAAAGACAGGAAGCTCATGGAAGCCAGCAACACAAGGAGAGAGGATGCAGAATTTTGGTTGAACGGGAGTATGTACTGAAGAACATCAGGAAAACAATGAGAGGACTGTTAATGAATTTGAGTCTTGAGATAAAATAAGGTTTCAACAATGTAAGAGGTGACTGACAATCACCACGTTAAGGGAATGTTGCAGAATTGAAAGTATGTTGTCCTTTTGATGAATGGGATATAGAGTCAATGGGTCAGCTCTGGTCCAAATTGGATGCTGAGACAGTGTCTGGTTTTACCTTGCAGAGCAGAGAAGGAAAGGAAGGAAGAGTTCAGACCTTGGCAGGAATTGAATTACATGACTTTATGCACTTACTGTTAGAGTCAAAGATTCAGACAGTGTGGAAACAGACACTTCGGTCCAAGTGGTCCGGACCAACCATATTCTAAAACAAAACTAGACCCACTTGCCTGCATTTGGACTATATCTCTCCAAAGCTTTCCTTTTCATGTACTTACCTAAATGTCTTTTAAACATTGTAACTGTACTGGTATCTACCACATCCTCTGGAAGGTCATTCCACACACTAACCACTCTCTGTCTAAAAAGATTGCCCTTCATGCCCTTTTTAAAACTTTCTCCTCTCACTTTAAAAATTTGCCCCTTATTTTGAACTCTTCGATCTTGGGGAGAAGACGCCTGCTAGTCACCCTATCCATGCTGCTCATGATTTTATAAACCTCTGTAAGGTTACCCCTCAACCTCCTACATTTAACAGAAGGTATGGACTATATAACAGTGGGGCCAGGAAATTGGGGATGCCCAAGAGGCTAGAATTGGAAGAGCACAACAAATGATGCAGAGACTGGAGACATTTATTCAGATCCCCAAAATGAGTGAGAGAATGAGCTGTAATCAACAAGTGGCCATTCAATCAGGAATTAAACAGTGAGGTGAACCTGCAATATATTTAATAATACAGAGAGAGGTTTAACAAGTCTGACCCTTCCTCAGAAGTTCTGGGGAGGGGTTACTCGACCTGAGATGTTGGCTCTGGTTTCTCTCCACAGTTGCTACTTGACCTGTTGAGCTTTTCCAGCAATTTCTGATTTATAGCATCCACAGTTCTTTCAGTTTTTATTTTCCTAGATACCATCAGTTCTGAGGAAGGGCTACTCGACCTGAAACAATAACTCTCATTTCTCTCTGCAGATGCTGCCAGACTTGCAGAGCTTTTCCAGCAGTTTCTGCTTTTGTTACAAATTTACAGCATCTGCAGTTCTTTTGGTTTAAACAAGTCTGGAGTGTGATGGAATGCTCTTCACATGTCTGGATGGTTATAATTTCAGACTCATTCAAAAGGATCTACACATTCAGGATGAAGGAGCTCAGTTGATTGACATCCTATTTATCATCAGAAAAAAAATCACTCCTTCTCCCAATGGAGTACTATGGCAGCTGTATGTACCACCTAACAGATGCAGTGCAGCAACGTATCGAGGTTTCTGCAGCATGACCTTCTAAACCCATGACCTCTACCAACCAGACACACACAACGCTACCATTTTTAAGTTGCACACCTTTATGACTTGAACATACATCGCTTCATCATTGCTGAATCAAATTCCAGAACTCTATACTTAACAACACAAAGGCAACACATTCAGCACAAGCACTGAAGCAGTTAGTAAAGTTAAAAATCACACAACACCAGGTTATAGTCCAACAGGTTTAATTGGAAGCACTAGCTTTCGGAGTGTAGCTCCTTCATCAGGTGGTTGTCCGCTCCGAAAGCTAATGCTTCCAATTAAACCTGTTGGACTATAACCTGGTGTTGTGTGATTTTTAACTTTGTACACCCCAGTCCAACACCGGCATCTCCAAATCATGGCAGTTAGAAAAGGCAGCATTCCCATCCCCTTCATAACTGTAATGTGGGATGGACAAATGTTGGTCTTGCCAGTGACATTCACATTTTGGAATGAATTATAAAAAAAAAATTAAAACCAATGTCTCAGAATACAGGTTTTAAAGTCACATAAACATTTTAAATTGATTACAATTTGTACTGCAATGATATGTAACTCTAAGACCAGCTCCTTGCCAAGGATACAATGTCACAGTGAAGCTGGTTTTCTCCTCAATCTCCAACCTGTATTTGCTTGAGATCATTTCAATTCTATAGAATTCATACCAAGAATATGAATGTCAAAGCCATTTGGAAATGATAAGGCTGGAATTCCAGTCTTCAAACACACATTGACTTGGAGTTAGAAACAAGATTGTGGTATAATCCTTCACAGATGAAAATATGAGAAAGAAGAGTCATATAGTTCAGTGCGCAAATAATGAAAAGCTAATAATTCACAAATATTGGCATTTACATAGTCATGAAGTCGTACAGCACAGAAACAGACTCTTTGGTCAAACCAGCCCATAATCCCAAACCAAACTAGTCCTACCTGCTTGCACTTTCCTATAATCTCTCATAACATTTCTTATTTGCATACTTATCCAAACGTCTATTTTAAACATTGTAACTGTACTCACTTCCACAACTTCCACTGGAAGTTCATTCGACATACAAACCATTCCGTGTAAAAAAAAATACTCCTCATGCCTTTATAAAACCTTTCTCCTCTCATCTTAAAAATATGCCTTCAGGCTTGAAATCCCCCACCCTAAGGAAAATAAAACACCCACCATTCATCCTATTTATACCCCTAATGAATTTATAAATCTCTATTAGGTCAACTCTCAACCTCCTAAGCTCCAGTGAAAAATGCCCCAGTTTGTCCAGCATCTCCTTATAACACAAACCCTCCTTTCCTGGCAACTTCCTGTCAAATCTCTTCTGAACCCTCTCCAATTTAATAATGTTCCTCCCATAACAGGAAGACCAGAACTGGACACAGCACTCCAGAAAAGGCCTCACCAATGTCCTATACAACCTCAATGTGACATCTCAACTCCTGCATTCATAAGTCTGAGCATTGAAGGCAAGCATGCTATATACCGTCTTAACCACCCAGTCTACCTTGACGCAAATTTTAAACAATTATGCACCTGAACCCCTAGGTCTCTGTATTCTAGGTGATGGCCTAATGATATTATTGCTGGACTGTTAATCCAAAGAGCCAGGTCAAGTTCTGGGGACCTGGGTTTAAATTCCACCATGGTAGATGGTGGAATTTGTATTCAATAAAAAGTCTATAATTAGGAGTCTCATGATGACCATGGAAAGCCTATTTGGTTCACTAATGTCCTATGGGAAAAGAAACTGCTATCATTATCTGGTCCATTCTATCTTTGACTTCAAAGCCACAGCAATGTGGCTGACTATTAACTGCCCTCTGGGCAATTAGGGCTGGGCAAGAAATGCCAGCCTAGCTGGAGATTCCCTCATCCTGTGAATGAATGAAAAAAGCCCAAAGCCCTACTTTTAATTGTATAAGTCTTGCCTTTGTTTGTTTTTACCAAAATGCAAGACTTCGCATTTATCCAAATTAAACTCCATCTGCAACTCTTCAGTCCTTGTCACTACTGATCAAGATTTCTTTGTAATCTTAGATAGCCTTCTTCACTGTCCACTATATGACTGATCTTGGTGTCATCTTCAAAATTACTAACCATGTTTTCTATGTTCTCCTCTAAATTGTTCATATAAATGACAAACCAAAGTGGACCCAGTGCCGATCCCTGTGGAACACTGATGGCCACAGGCCTTCAGTCTGAAAAACAACCCACCATCACTCTCTGACTCCTGCCGTTAAGCTAATCTTGTATCCAATTGGCAAGCTTACCCTGAATCCCACGTGATCTAACTTTACCAATTAGTCTATCATGTGGAACCTTGTCAAATGCTTTACTAAAGTCCATGTAAATAAATTCTACCCCTCTACCCTCATCAATCTTCTTGGTTACTTATTCAAAAGACTCAATCAAGCTTGTGAGACATGATTTCCCTGTGGTTAGGATGCTGCCAAAGCATTCCCACAAGCAATGGTGACAGGATTGCTTCACAAAGTGTACACTGTACAGCCACTTAAAAAGTGTCACAATGTTCATTTTCACATGAAACACGAGAGATTTTACATGTTTGATAACTCTGGAGTAAGATTGAGGGAATGTATAAATGTCAGCTTCCCATTAAAGTCGCTTGCATATCTGACTTCTAAAGAAGCTCAGACTTTCACTTAGGACAAGTAAAACCTGTTTGTGTAAACTAAGTGAGAAAACAGATTCTGTAGACCACTGGGGAATTTGCAATCAACACACTTTGTGTTTAAAGCTCCCCTGCAGTCAGTAAAGCAACTTTCAGCTCAGAATTCAATCATTTGTTTATTGTTTCTTCAAATATTATAATGGGTATGTGCTTCCCTGTCAAGAGACAAAGCAGTCTGTGAATGCAGTAAAACTTCATGCGTCATGGGAATTGAACACAAAAACTTTTATCGACAATTGTTTGATAGAAAAAGAAAACTCAAATCTCAATTAATTTGAATGACCAGACATTATGAATCTGCATAAAAGGTTAGAGTGCAGTTCATCTTTATTAATGCACAAAAATGTGATGAATTAAATAATAAATATTAGAGTTGTATTTTGCTACTTAATTTTGTGTAAGTTCAGCATAAATCATGAAATGCATAACACAATGGCAAACTATGCCAGAGTGCAATGCTGCAATCATAATGCTATGTTATTAATTACAATGAAGCAGATCTGAATGGTAAATAACAAAATTAAAAGAAAAATACAGTCTGTCGCCCGCAGTTAATGATATGGTCATAAGCTACTGTCAAGCACAAAAGAAAATCAATGTCAGTGATTATGAGAGTAAGTGTGAAAGCATAAATCCTGGTTCCTGCAGGATTTATATACAACAAAGTAGCCACGATGTAAAATTCATAAAGCATATTTGGGATAGTTCCTTAAAACGTTTCTTAAAAATGTTGTGGATCAAAATCAAGGATTAACCTGTTTTGGATTCGGTGTTGTCTAATGAGGCATGTTTAATTTTTTAAAAAGTCAGAGTAAAAGATCCCCAGGAAACAGTGACAGCAACATGGTAGAATTTAGCAGTCAGCTTGAGAGAGAGAAATTTGGATTCAAAACAACTGTGCTAAGCTTAAATAAGAATAACTAAGGAATTGAATGTAGAGCTCTCTGGGGTAGACTGGGGAAGGGGTTAGCAGCAAAGATAATTTAAGAACAATGGGAGATGTTGAAGAAAATAGTTCATGGTTCACAACAATTATATATATATATATATATATATATCCCATTGAGAAAGAAGGATTCTAGGAAGGGGATAACCAGCTGGGGAATTTTCAGAAGTTTATGGTAGCATGAAATCAAAAGACAAAAGCATATAATGTATCAAAGAGTAATGGTAAGACAGAGGACTATGAAAGTTTCTAAAAACAAAAATAGATAATCAAATAAAAATAAAGCAAGCAAAAATAAACTATGAAGGCAAATTAGAAAGTAACATAAAAGCAAATAGCTAGACCTTCGTTAAATAAAAAGGAAAAGAGAGGCCAAAGTTAACAATTGGAGCATGAGGCTGGATAAATAATAATTGAGAACCAGGGAATGGCAAACGAGTTGAATAAGTGCTTTTCCTCCATCACTAATAGCATTCTAACAATAATAAATACTCACAGGGCAAAAGAAGGGAATGAAATGAACATATTAACTATCATTGAGAAAAAGTTCAAGATTTGTGTAAAGATTTGTAGCTTGGGTATCGGTTGCTGTGGTTGTGGGTGTGTTCGCCGAGCTGGGAATTTGGTTTGCAGTTGTTTTGTCCCCTGTCTAGATGAGATCTTCAGTGCTGTGGAGCTTTCTGTGAAGTGCTGCTGTACTGTGTTAGTTGGAATTTATTTGCTTTTGTTCCCGCTGCTTCTGGTTGCTTGTTGCGGTTTTCATTATAATGGTCGGTATATTGGTTCGAGGTCAAAGTGTTTATCGATGGAGACTGTGAACGAGTGCCATGCTTCTAGGAATTCTCTAGCTATCCTCTGTTTAGCTTGTCCTGTTATTGTTGTGTTGTCCCGGTTGAACTTATAGTCCTTGTTGTCTGTGTATAGGTACTAGGGCCAGCTGGTCACAGCGTCTAGTGACTAGTTGACGTTCATGAATGCAGATTGCTAGCTGTCTGCCTGTTTGTCCTATACAGCATTTCATGCAGTCTCTGCATGGAGTCTTGTACACCACATTTATCCTGCATATGATGGGCATTGAGTCTTTTGTTCTGGTGAGTTGTTATCTGAGCGTGTCTGTCAGATTATGTACTGTCATAAGTCCGAGTGGTCGGAGGAGTCGGGCTGTCAGTTCCAAGATGTCAGAGGACAACCAGAGAATTCCTAGAAGCTTGGCACTCATCCATGGACTTTTGATAAGGTACACTTTAAGCTATTTAATAAGACAGGACCTCATGGTTTTGAAGATTGCATATTAACATGTACAGAGGATTGGTTAACTAATAGAAAGTTGGGATGGGTGGGATGCTTCCTCAGCATGGCAACTTGTAAGTAATGGAGTTTCTCATGGATTACTGCTGGGGCCAGAATTATTTACAGTATATATTAATTACTGGGATGAGGAAGTCCTGTAACAAAGACAGAGAGACCGATGAGTTCAGGTTCATAACTCTTTGAAATTTGCATCACAGATAGACAGGGTGTTTAAAAGGGCATTTGGAATGCTTGCCTTCATTGTGCAGACCTTTGAGGAAAGGAACTGCAACATTATGTTGAGGTTGTACAAGACATTGGTGAGGCCTCTTCTGGAGTACTGGATGCAGTTCAGGATGCCCCATTATCGGAAGGATATTGTTAAACTGGAGAGGGTTCAGAAAAGATTTACCAGGATGTTGGCGGGAATGGAAGGTTTGAGTTGTAAGGATAGGCTGGGACATTTTTCACTGGAATGTAGGAGGTTGAGGGGTGACCTTATGGATGTTTATAAAAACATAAGGGACATAGATAAGATGAATAGCAGGGGGTATATTTTTACAGTGAGAGGAGAAAGATTTAAAGAGGACATGTTTTTGCACAGAGAGATCTTAGTATGTAGAATGAACTTCCAGAGCATGTGGTGGATGCAGGTATACTTAAACTTAAAAGACATTTAGATAAGTGCATAAATAGGAAAGGTTTGGAGGGATATAGGCCAAATGCAGGCAGATGGGGACTAGTTTAGTTTGTGAAAATGGCCGGCATGGACTCGTTGGACCTGTTTCCATCCTGTACGACTCTATGACACTATGATACAAAAGTAGGTGAGAGATCAAGCGATGCGAATGACACAAGGAGTCTAGAGAGGGTTATGTACAGTTTAAGCGAGTGAGCAAAAATTTGTCAGATGGAATATTATGTGGAAAAGTGTCAGCCTTGGCAGGAATCGAGGGTTTGAATTTTATTTAAATGAAGGGAGACTGCAGAAGCTGCAGCACAGAGGGATTTGGGGATTCATTTGCATAAATTGGCTCAGTGGTTAGCACTGCTGTCTCACAGTGCCAGGGACCCGGGTTCATTTCCAGCCTCGGGTAACTGTCTGTGTGGAGTTTGCACATTCTCCCTGTATCTGCATGGGTGTTCTAGTTTCTTCCCACAATCCAAAGATGTGCAGGTCAGGTGAATTGGCCATGCTAAATTGCCCGTAGTGTTCAGAGGTGTGTAGGTTAGGTGCATGAGTCAGGGGAAATATAGAATAATAGGGTAAGGGAATGTTTCTGGCTGGGATACTCTTCAGAGGATCGGTGCAGACTTGTTGGGCCAAATGGGCTGTTTACACACGATATGGATTTTATGATTCAAAATTACAAATAGCTAGCAAACAAGCTCAGCAGGTAATTGGGAAAGCAAATTGATTGTTGGACTTTATTTTGAAGGAAATAGAGTATAAAAATAGAGAGGTCTTCCTAAGACTATTCTAAAAAAGGTAAAGTCATCGTAGTCCTACAGGACCATAAAGCTGCTCTCTCATTAGAAAGGGGTGATTGGTGTGGTTTAACCTGTGACTCACCATGCCTCAGGTGGGGCAAGGGCTATGAAAGTGTGTTCTTTATGTTAACATCAAGGTGTAGGAATTGAACCCACACTATTTGTATCACTGTGCATTGCAAACCAGCCATCTCGCCAACTGTGCTAATTGACTCTCTAAAAGTGTGCAAGGCATGAGTCAGATCACACTTGGAATACTGTGGACAGTTTTAGATAACTCGGGAAAGATATATTGTCATTGCAGGTAGTCCAAAGAGAGCTCACGAGGTTGATAACTGGTATGAATGGATTGTCTTAAAAGGAGGGATTGAGTAAATTGAGCTTGTACCCATTGGAGCAAAGAAGAATGAGAGGTGACCTTATTGAAACAAACAAATATCTCAGTAGACTCGACAGTCTCGATGCAGGAACATTGCTTTCCTGTGTGGGACAGTCTGGGACCAGAGATCATAATCTCAGAGGAAAGGGTTATCCACTTACAACAGAGATAAGGAGGAATTTCATCTCTCAGACGGTGGTGAATCTATGGAATTCTTTACTGCGGAGGGCTGCAGAGGCTGTGTCATTAAGTATATTCAAGACTGAAATAGACAGATTTTAATCAGGAAGATAATTAAGTGTTATGGAGAAAGAGCAGGAAATTGCAGATGAGGATTATTAGTTCAACCATGATGTCATCTAATGGCAGAGCACATTCAATGAATTCAATGGCCTACTTTGTCTTATGGCTCTCCACTGAACTGAAATCTCATTTTGAACCCATCCTGTACTTAATCTATTCAACTACCTCTCCCCAATCTGACAACTGAGCAGAAATACAGCCATAGCACTCCATCCATTGAGCAGATCCTATTACAAAATTCTCTCCCCAGGAAATGAGAAATAAGTTCCCAGCCTCTCCCAACACTGAAAAGAAATCAGTACACAGTACCCTCCCAAACTGAATAAAAAGCTGCTATGAATACCTTAGTTCTCTCAAATCAGCGTATAATACAAACACTTAAATGCAAATTGAAGTAGCCAATTTTGCAAAGTAATAAGTATTTATGGAATCAGAGAGTCATACAGCACAGACACAGATTATACGGCCTAACTTGTCCAGATATCCTAAATTAATCTAGTCCTATTTGCCAGCATTTGGCCCATATCCCTCTAAACCTTTCCTAGTCATTTACCCATCCAGATGCCTTTTAAATGTTGTAATTGAAATAGTGTCCACCACTCCTCTAGCAGCTCACTTCACATATGCACCACTCTTTGCGTGGAAAAGTTCACCTTCGGTCCCAGTTACATCTTTCTCATCGCATCATAAACCTATGTCCTCTACTTTTGGACTCCCTACCCTGGAAAAAAGACCTTGGCTGTTCATCCTACCCATGCCCCTCATGATTTAATAAACCTCTATCAGGTGACCCCTCAACTTCCGTTGCTCCATGGAAAATAGCCCCAGCTAATTCAGCCTTACCCTACAGTTCAAACCCTCCACCCTGTGCAAAATTCTTGTAAATCTTTTGACTAGAAACAGCTGATAATACCATTAAAATCAAATCACTGGCAGCTATCCATCGTGAGGGGTCATAATAGGGTTAAGCAGTGCATGCTGAAATGAAAATGATAGTGATCCTGACAACATTATCTGCCTTATGACATGTTTCTAGTGGAGTGCTGACAATTTCCAATGACGTTCACCTGGAAATTGGAATGGACAGCCAATCAACAGTAATTTCTTGCTTCTGTTCACTTTTCCAACACTTATGAACATAGGTCTAAATGATTTTCAGAATCTGTGATTTGTCTGTTTAATTTGACATATTCAGCAACTATAAATCAATAAGCCAGATGTGTTACCATGGTATAAGAGTCCTGATGTTACAAGACAGCATATTTCCCTGACTGACTGTGAACTGTGAATGCTCTAAACATTGTACATGTGGTCTACACTTCTTGTCCATCACACTTCAGATTTATCTTATCATCTAATCTGAATTTCCATCATAGACACAATTTACACTTTTATTCCAGTATTTCCTTGGTACAGCAACATAACCCACCCCTGTAAATGAGAAGTGTGCCCCTTAAGGACCAGAGTGACTGATACTTTAGAAAATGTTAACAAGATCCAAGATAACTCAGAGAACTGTAACTTGACAGACCAACTCCTGGAATTACAGGCATCACTTACAAACATGCCTCGATGTAATTCATCTTTCACCAAAATGGATTAAGATGTACTCTTAGTTACTGAGCTTCAGCCTTTTGCTTTGTTTTTCTCTGTAAATGTTTCTAATAAAATTAGTAGCATACTGTATAATACTATCTACTATTGCAATATAGAGTACCTTGTAATATACGAGCAATGTAAAACTTATGTGGCATGCACTTCTTAAAGACATATAAATAAATCTATATTGATACACAATATAATAAATTTGCCCTTTAAACTGAGATGACAAACTGAGCTTTACGGTTTCATCTGGCATAACTCTCTTTCTCGGCTGAATCAACATTTTAAAAACACACAGTTATTAATTTGTTGGCTGCAAATCTGAAACTAACTACAGACTGCCCTCCAGGTAAAACAAGCTTGCCACAGAAATATAAGCCAATCTGGTTTGAAACGAAACAGGAACAAAGGATGTTGACATCTCTTAATAACTCCAGGTTAACTGTTATTCCGAGATAAGGTTGTCAATCCCCTGGTTTGGCCTTGTAGTTCTCTGGAATAAAAGAATGAATTCCAGGATTCTGCTGCGAGCAGAATGGGAGAACATTTGGAGGAACATTACAAAAAAATGTGATTTCAAAAAACAAATTCTAGGAAGACTTTTATTTTTGTGGTTATAATAACAGCTGACATGGGAAAATGTTTGACTGACATCCAAGAATCAATTAATTGCTTTAATGAAGTCCATTTTCTTCTTCATTTAGTGTGAGAAGGTAGTACACTTAGAGAAAAGATGTATCAACAACCGATGGCAAGGGCATGGTTGGGGCAATGGGCAACAAGAAAATAGCCAAGTGATAAAACCAGGAATTGGTCCTGCCAGAGTTGGTAACTTTAAACATTTTTTGAAATATTTGCCCAACCGAATGGAAAGTAAATAAAGAATGGAAACAAATTCCAGCCTGATTGTCTGTTTGACTTAAGCTCTCAAAGTGGATTAACTGAATAGAATGGTTGTAAGCATCTAAGTACCATACAGTGCTCCTGAAGTGAATTGTCTGGTATGCTAATCTGTACAAACAGGACATGGCAAACAATGCAGATATTTAAATTCTACTGCATCAAAGCATCCGAATTGGTGCAGTCCTCATTCGTCTAGTGGTGTCTGTTACACTTGACATGTCACACTTCAAAGTATAAGAGAAAGTATAAGAGAATATTGTGGGAGGCACGGTGGCGCAGTGGTTAGCACTGTTGCCTCACAGCGCCAGAGACCTGGGTTCAATTCCCGCCTCAGGCGACTGACTGTGTGGAGTTTGCACGTTCTCCCCGTGTCTGCGTGGGTTTCCTCCGGGTGCTCCAGTTTCCTCCCACAGTCCAAAGATGTGCAGGTCAGGTGATTTGGCCATGCTAAATTGCCCGTAGTGTTAGTTAAGGGGTAAATGTATGGGTGGGTTGCGCTTCAGCGGGTCGGTGTGGACTTGTTGGGCCGAAGGGCCTGTTTCCACACTGTAATCTAATCTAATCTAAATCTAATCTAATCTAATCTAAATCATGAGAAAGAAAGAACGCTCAGAATTGGAATTATCATGTGCACTTGAGTGAATGCAGTGAAAAGTTTGCAATGTCATCACTTGTGGTGTCGTCTTAGGTACAGATACTTAAGAATTTGGTGCAAAATTGAAAGCATAATAAATAAAAGTCCATAAAAGAATGAAAAGAAAAAGTGCTTGAATTACAGTCCATTCACCCCAGTCTGTGCCAGCATGAGCCTCCAGACTGCAATGGGCCAAGTCTCCATACCACGCTGGGGTTCAAACCTTGCGGCCTTGCCTCCAGTCTAGAAGGGCCTCTCCTTCCCGTGCCAACCTCCTGTCTGGGACTCGTCTCCCCAAGACGGCCTCTGGTCCAGGACTCATGTCCGGGATTCACCTTCAGGACTTGCCTCCTGAGCCGGCCTGGTCTGGAACTCACTTGTGATGGCCTTTGGTCTGGGAGTCACCTCCTCCATTTCCCTCCGAGTAAATTTAAAGTTAAAAGTTTGAAAATAAAAGAGAAAAAGGAAAAGAAAAAGAACGGGTGGAACAGAAAAGCTCTAAATGGAGTGTCCTAATCTGCTGCCATCAGTTATGTCATGATTAACTGTTTGTGTGACATCTTATTGTAAGCCTTTTTAAAATCAAGCTATGTTATTTCTGTTAGTTTCCCACTATCTTTCCTGCAAGTTACATAATTAAAGACACTTGTCAGAAAGATTTCCTTTTTGGAAAATCACGAAGATGTATTCTCACTTACTTAATGACTGATGTTCTGTATCCAAATGGCTAGTTCTCCCTGTATTCTGTGAAATCTAACCTTGCTAATCAGTCTCCCATGGGAAACCTTGTTGAACGCCCTACTGAAATCCATATAGATCACATCTAGCGCTCTGCCCTCATCAATCCTCTTTGTTACTTCCTCAAAATACTCAATCAAGTTTGTGAGACATGATTTCCCATGCACAAAGCCATGTTGACTAATCAGTCCTTGCCTTTCCAAATGCATGTACATCCTGTCCCTCAGGATACCCTAAAAACAACTTGCCCACCACCGACGTCAGGCTCACTGGTCTATAATTCCCTGGCTTGTCTTTACCACCCTTCTTAAACAGTGGCACCACATTAGCAAACCTCCAGTCTTCCGGTACCTCACCTGTGACTATCGATGATACAAATATCTCAGCAACTAATATTTAAGAGGCATTTGGATGGGTGTATGAATGGGAGGGGTTTGGAGAGATATGGGCCAGGTGCTGGCAGGTGGGACTAGATTGGATTGGGATATCTGGTCGGCATGGACAGGTTGGACCAAAGGGTCTATTTCCATGCTGTACATCTCTATGACTCTATGATTTGACATACCCCACTCCCCCTAACAACATTCAATAGCGTTGCCTCTCCCCAGAGTTAAAAGGTGTGGATTTATAAAAAACTGAATTTACTGAAACATTCTACAAAAAGCAGCCTCTAATTGATTTCTTGAGATATCTATTTAAAGTATCCCTCCACAAAGACTATCTGGGTACTCAGGTTAAAGGAGAGGCATGTGTGAAACCTTCCTGCACAAATGACTCTCCACATCCAAAAAAAGACTAGATCTGTGAACAATGAAGTCATTCATTGACTTGCTTAATTGTCTTCTCACTGACTCTAACAGCCCTTGGAAACACATTGGTTTTAGACACTCACTGTCCCATCTGGGTTTGCTGATATCAGGGACTAAGTAACTAGAAGTGGGAAATTAGTCCTTGCACTTCTAGTCCCTCAAACCTCAATGTCATATCAAGTCTGTCTCTTTCAAAGGTTAATGATGTGTACAGAGCAAACCTAATAATGCCTTTACAATTCCTATGGCATTTCAAACCTTCTCAAATATTTAGACTATTAGAAGTCATTTTGATTATCACTGCACCATCATCTGACATCATGCATTTCCATTTTTACATTACCTGCACTAACCCTCAAAAGCAGTTCTAACATTCAGCATGTCAACATCACAGATATCCACGGAGTATTTCTTAAATCATATTTAATGAACGTATTTATTGTCTCAACATACTTTATCTTCGGTAGATTCCTCTATGTGCATGCACATGTTCAATAATGTTTAACAATATTCTATTATTAACTCATTCTGTTGCCAAGCAAACATTGGCAGCCAGAATGTACTAAAAGGTGAATTTGCATCATTAAAACAAAATAAAGATGGCAGTTACATGGGGTCTCAATGTTTCCTTGACGACAACACGTTTCTATTTATTATAAAGAAATGAACAACACTAAATATAATCAAGTTTTTGTATTCAACAACAAACTAGTGACTGCAATTTAAGAAAAAGTACTTCATTGGGCATTGAGCATGTTAGGATATCTTAAGAGATTGAAAAGTGCTATTTAAATGCAAGTCCTTGTTGTATTGTAGCTCTTAAGGCAGTAATGCTCTATGCAAGGCAATAGGTGATAAAATTACACTTAAATATAGATAGATCCAAATGGGCCAAAGAAAAAAGTTATAAATGCAGAGTAAGCGTAAGGTTGGATTTTTGCAGAGTCACAAACCTTTAAAAATGATGGGCAAGACCTGGATTTGGAAGTCTCACTCCTCTTTCTGAGAGATACAACTTTTGCTGGCAGGGGAAGGAGGTGGAGAATAGTTTTCATTGGCAAGAAATTTAAACTCAGCAGGACCATTTGAAATTATTGCTAAGTTCAAACAAACATGTTCTGACTATGGCAAGGACATTACCTGAATGTAGGAGGCACACATTGATGAAATAAATTAAAAATGGTCTCCTAAGGGGCAGGTAAAGGCTTTTTAAATGTCATGATCTGAAGCTTCTTTTTAAATCCTCTGCTGTTTAAACATGAATGAAATAGACAGAAACTGTCAGCAACAGAGAAGAGAAACCCTCTGCAGACTTCTTTGATTGATAAACTAGCTTTAGTAACATATAATGAAAATAATTTGTTTGTACAGTTTCAACAGAGGTTTTAGCCAATGTTTTTTCTCACATCATTATTAAAATCTAGTTGAGTTTCAAATGCTATCATAATGTTAGCATGCGTTTCTGAGTTTACAATGTAATTAACAGTTTAAATAAGCTATTAAAGAATTAGCTTTCTTTGATATTGGGTCTTTTTTTTCTTTTATGAAATTAAACATTTGAGATTTGAAAGTTTTGAATTGGTTTCACGAATTTGTTATCTTTCACTATCGAATGTGCACAAATGATCACTCTTTGACTTCCTAGAATTAGAATCTAATAGGTGCTTCATTCAGGGTCAACTCTGCCAACTTGAGAAATTTCCTGACTTGAACTATTTGTCTCAGTAGTGAAACTCCAGTTCGTAATCTTTCATTTAAGTAACTCAACTGGATTTTCAGAAAACCTGCAATATGATCTTCCGAAAGGATTAGTGCTGGCACCACATTGGGAGTGTGGGTGCCAGGTAGAGACAATGAAGAGGTGTACTGCAAGAAGTTACAGGAGGTCATCAATAAATTTACAGAATGGGCATATAAATGACAAATGATGTTCACCACACATAAATGTGGGTTTGTATATTTTGATAGTAAGAATATGAAGGTGACTTATTATTTGGAAGATGATACGTCTAAGCAGAGTAAAAGGACAAAGACCACAATGTCCATTGTTAAAAATTGTTTAACTTGATAGTAAGGTTATGTAAAATGCAAACAATAGGCATTATTTCTTGAGGGATGTAATTGAAAATTAGAGAAACTATGCTATACCCATATTGAACATTCTTTTGAACACTCTTGGATTACTGTGTGCAGTTCTGGTTGCCATATTATAAAAACCATACTGAGGAACTACAGAGGATGTGAGAAAGTGTGCAAGGATAATAACCGAAATGTGTGGGTATATGAGGAAAGATGAAAGAAAGTTTGAGAGGTACGTAGAGACCAGCATGAATTAGTTGGGTTGAATGGTCTGTCTCTGTAGTATAACCCAATATAAAGATAATTGAAGTTTTCAATGGTAATGTTGCTCATTTTATTTTTAAATGTATGATTAATACTACCAGGTGAAATACTTTAATTACATTTACATTTTAATACAATTACAGAATAGTGCGAAACAGAAATGGAAATTCATTAGTCTGCACAGGCTAAACACTATAATCTAATTATGATTTAAAGTAAGAGCAAGGAGTATAAAATTACAGGTGAAGTGGATAAAAATCATTGACATGTTCTAATTTTATATTTATTACATCAAGATTAAAAGAAAATCAAATTAATATTCAGCCTGGCATTTTGTGTTTCATACTGTTAAACAGTATTAAAAATATATTTAGTTTGAGTGATTATTTTCTTCATCATTCAGGTATGAGTACTTGGGTGATGACTTTCTTCAAAATAGCAAGAGAAATCACATGAGAAGAGTCTTCAAGAGTATATGATAATTGAGACAAAAGTTTGAACATGAAGGAATATGCCCATTCATGGATTTTGCTGTAACATGGATTTTGATTTCACTTGCACACACTAAACAATAAGATCAACTTCCATTAACACTATACTAAATTAACAAAGGGCCTTCATAAATGCATTTTAAATAAAGAAGCTTGACAACATTCAGGACAAAGCTTGATTGGCACTTAATTCACAAACAGCTCTTCTCTGCACCACCAATATTCAGGAGCAGCAGTGTGCATTATCTACAAGGTGCACAGCAGAAATTCACCAAAGATCCTCAGACAGTACCTTCCAAACCTACAACCGCTTCTATCTCGAAGGCCAAAGGCAGCAGCACATGGGAACATGATCACCTGCAAATTCCTCTCCAAGCCCCTCACCATCCTGACTTGGAAATATATCGCCATTGCTTCACTGTCGCTGGGTCAAGAACCTGGAATTGTCTCCCTAAGGACATTGTGGGTCAACTCACAGCAGGTGAAATGCAGCGATTTTAAGAAGGCAGTTCACCATCATCTTTTCAAGGGCAACTAAGGAGGGGCAATAAATGCTGGCCAACCAGCGATACCCACATACCACAATTGAATACAAAAAAATGGAAAGTATTTACCAAAGGTGCCTTATATTATCAAAATTAATCAGAATATCAAAATTTCAACTTTATGCTATTATATTGCAACTGTCAGACTAATAAAGAGGCAGGTAAGCATTTAACTTCACCTACTCACTTGTCCATTACTCACATGCCTGAATTAATTGACTTTATTTAGTAACAACATGGCTATTATAACAAAGAACAGGAACAAAGAACAGTACAGGACAGGAACAGGTTCTTTAGCCCTCCAAACCTGCATCAACACGTTATGCCCTTCCACACCAAAACTGTCTTCACTTACAGGATCTGTAACCCTCTCTGCCTTTCCAGGTGATTCTTGAATGCTGCTATTGTGTCTGCTTCCATCACCCCCTCTGACATGTGTTCCAGGCTCTCACCACAGTTTGTGTGAAAAACCTGCCTTGCACATCTGTTTTAAACATTCCCCCTGCACCTTAAAAAACCCATGTCCCCTAGTAATTGACCCCTCCACCCTGGGAAAATGCCTCACACTTTCCAATACTGTCTATGGCATTCACAATCTTATAAACTTCTACTCAGGTTACCCCCTCAATCTCCTGCATTCCAGTGAAAACAAACCCAGTCTTTCCAAATTTCTTCATAATTAAAATCCTCCTTATCAGGCAAGATCCTGGTCACTCTTTTCTGTATTCTTTCCAAAGCATCCACATCCTTCAGGGTCATGTGGTGACTGGAATTGCACACAATATTCCAAGTGTGGCCTAACTAAGATTCTTTAAGCAGCATTTTAAATATCCTGATGTTTTCAAGATGATGTCTAAAATATTTTCAGTCAGTAACCACAGACTGAAGAAGTCCCTGTGATATGGTCTGGCTCTAAAATTGTTTCCATTTGACTCGATAATTTTGCATCAAATGCTTTAGTGTTTTGTTTAGTTTTCATCATTTTTGTTGGGGTCCTGTTCGCCGAGCTGGGGATTTTGTGTTGCAGACGTTTCGTCCCCTGTCTAGGTGACATCCTCAGGGATTGGGAGCCTCCTGTGAAGTGCTTCTGTGATGTTTCCTCCGGCATTTATAGTGATTTGTATCTGCTGCTTCCAGTTGTCAGTTCCAGCTGTCCGTTGCAGTGGCCGGTGTATTGGGTCCAGGTCGATGTGCATATTGATTGAATCTGTGGATGAGTGCCATGCCTCTAGGAATTCTCTATCAACAAAACCCTAGCCAAAGAAATAATAGCCAACCTGCTGGACATACAGAACAGACAACAAGACGGGGAACCTATCAACAAAGACGGCATACTCAAACTACTAGACCTGTGCCTCACAACACACTTCACATTCAACAACCTAGATGGACAAATCAACAGCACACCCATGGGCTCACCGATCTCTGGACTCATAGCAGAAGCAGTAATGCAAAGGTTAGAACAAACAGTCTTACCACAAATTCAACCCAAACTCTGGGTCAGATATGTAGATGACACCTTTGTAATCATTAAAAACACAGAAATAGAGAACACACACTGGATCATCAACACCACACTCACAGGAATCTGATTCATTAGAGAGGAAGAAAAGGACAACCAACTCCCATTCCTAGATGTGATGGTACAGAGAACACCGAACAGAGAATTCACCACAAAGGTACACAGGAAAGCCACACACACAGAACAAGTCCTAAACTACGAAAGCAACCACCCCAACACACACAAAAGAAGTTGCATCAAGACACTGTTCAAAAGGGCCACAACACACTGCAATACACCAGAACTGCAAAAAGAGGAAGATGAACATCTATACAATGTATTCGCCAAAAACGGATACCCCCGCAATTTCATCAACAGATGCCTAAGGGAAAGACAATGGAATGAGGACATGCCACAACCTAAAGGACTAGCCACACTACCATACATCAAAAACATTTCTGAACTGACAGCCAGACTACTGCGACCACTAGGACTCATAACAGCACACAAACCAACAGCCACTCTCAGACAACAACTCACCAGGACAAAGGACCCGATATCCAGCATGAGCAAAACCAATGTGGTGTACAAAATCCCATGCAAGGACTGCACAAAACATTACATAGGACAAACAGGAAGACAGCTAACGATCCACATCCATGAACACCAACTAGCCACAAAACGACACGACCAGCTATCCTTAGTAGCCACACACTCAGATGACAAGCAACATGAGTTCGACTGGAACAACACTACTATTATAAGACAAGCCAAACAGAGAACAGCCAGGGAATTCCTAGAGGCATGGCACTCATCCACAGATTCAATCAATAAGCACATTGACCTGGACCCAATATACCGGCCACTGCTGCGGACAGCTGGAACTGACAACCGGAAGCGGCAGATACAAATCACTATAAATGCCGGAGGAAACATCACAGAAGCGCTTCACAGGAGGCTCCCAAGCACTGAGGATGTCACCTAGACAGGGGACGAAACGTCTGCAACACAAATTCCCAGCTCAGCGAACAGAACCACAACAACGAGCACCCGAGCTACAAATCTTCTCACAAATTTTCATCTTTTTTGTTGGAATGAAAATATTAGCTCGTATCCATTGTGACATTATAAAATGCAGAACAAGGCATCCAGATTCTTGGAGAACCAAATTTCCCTTGCTGAGGATTTTTCCTGTTTTTTAAAAATCCATTTACAAAATAGGACAGGAGAGAAATAAAAGCAATCTTACAAAATGTTTCTTGTAGAAACCTTGAGCCAAGTTCTCAAATCCATCAAGGTTGATTCTTCGAGTGCATTCTGATTATCTGATTGTTCCTTTTGAATGGGTGACATTACGTACCACTGAAACATAAAGTCTTTGAATCATAGAGTTTAAGCACGGAAGAAGGCCCTGATGCCCATCATGTCTGTGCTGGCTTAAAGCACCTATCTACTCACGTCTAAATTTCCAGCACTTGGCTTGTATTCTTCTATGCATGTCACTTCATCTAAATATTTCTTTAAAATTGTGACAGTTCTCATTTCTCCATCCTTTCAAGCAGTGAATTCCAGATAATCATCACTGAGTGAACAAATTATTTCTTAAATTCACTCTAAATCTACCTTTTAATGCTTGGTTATTGATTCCTTCACTGAGGGGAAAGGTTTACTTCTATCTATCCTATTACAGATTCAAAATGGTGGTGGTGGAGTAGGCAGCATCCAGGTTCCTGAGCGCAGGGTTCAGCCACTATATCTGTTGGCTTATTTTTTTCTTATTTCTTACTTTTTCTCTTATTTTGATTTTGCCTCTACTTGTCTTCTGGGGAAAGCTCGGTTGTGGTGGCATTGGTGGCAACAGCTTTGACAACAAAGACGGAAGGCAGTTTCATTGGGGTCCAGCATGTGGTGGCAGTTGGTGAGCCCGAAGCAGAACTCTGACACACATAGGCGAAGATACGGCTGGTGGAGGGGTGAGCACAGGATCCGGTATCAGCTGTTACATCAGTGGAGGCAATGTTGGCAAGATAGCCCAAATGGTGAAAGATGGGGCCTGAGGATCAGCGACTTCGACATTGTGGATGGTGTTGCTGCCCTTGCTGTGTGCCCTGAGCTGTTGGTGTCTGGTATCCAAGGTGGAAGTCTGCAGGATCAAGCAGTGAGCTGGAGTTGCCACATAACTGCTTTGACTGAAGGGTCTAGCATTGGTGGTAGCGAAGTGTGGTAGAAGGGTCATGGACTCTTTTTAAGCTCTACTTTTCTTTTTGTGATTCTTAAACTATTCAAAATGGCACTGGATCAGAGTGATGGTGCAAGCTTTTCACTGTATTTTATTATATTTTTCACTGGAAAATACATGTGACAATAAAATCATTCAAATCATCCATCCATCCTATATATTCCCCTTAAGTTTGTATAGCTCAATCTGGTCCGACTCAGCCCTCTCTGGTCTAAGGAAAGTGACACCTGTCTATTTTAGCTCTCTCCATCAGTCAAATGTCAGTACATCAGTCTTAGACCACATACTCATAAAAAATACAATTAAACAGAGGTGTGCAATTTACAAGTATTGAACCAAAGGATTAATTGACAGTTCCTATTTTCAGAGTCTACTGAAGAAGAAAACCTTTTCCATTCTTGACTTGAATTTTAAGTACGCTCAAATATTTGGGGGTCAGATATCTGGATAAACAGCAGATTTCCTTTGAGGAAAAGGCTGTTCAGCATGTTACGCAGACTCGCACTTGTAGCTGTTGTATCAGAAGCTCCAATTTCTTTAAAGTAACCTTGCAGTTTGGAATCAGGTTGGGAGGGTTTTTTTAAGAGACATTTACGCCTCTTGGTTTCTTGAATGGCAAATCTGTTGCTGATCTTTTGATGTTATTCCACAGATTGCTCTGGTCTCTTCTCAGATTTGGGATACAATAGAAGTCAGATGGAGGCCTCCATATCAGGGAACCAGTTTCAGTAACATGTTTAACAGCCACTGATATTTAACAGAAGGTAGCCTTTCACCATTAACTTGTGAATAACTGGCCTCGCTAGCTTCCCCTTGATATATTGCAAACCATGAAACAAAGAAACTGAGTGCAGTGTCAATTTTTAAATAAATAAAGACAATTACAGAAACTGAAGTACAAGCACAGTCCATGTTAAAATTGCAACTATGAAATGACATGAAATAAGACTCTTTTGAAACACCTGGGACCTTTACATATTAAAATAACAACTGCAATTGTTGCACATCACTATTTCCAACCCTTTGCCAAGTGATTGTGTGACTTTCAGATTTCAGCTTCTTAATCTATGGAATTTCAACCCTAAACCTCTCTCTCTTTCCATTTCTCTTTCCTCTTTTAGAACTGTCTTTCAAATCTACTTCTCTCGTTATATCTCCTCAAGCGGTTCAACATCAAAGTGCACTAACTAAAAACCGAAAGAACTATAGATGCTGGAAATCAGAAACAACACCTGCTGGAAAAGCTCAGCAGGTCTGGCAGCATCTGAACCAGCCTTCTGAAGGGTCACTGGACCCAAAATGTTAATTCTGATTTCTCTCCACAGATGCAGCCTGGTCTACTCCATGAGATGGGAATCTACCCCTCAGCACTAAGTGTCTTAGCAGCAGCATTACAATGAACTGTACCAGTACACTTTAAGCTTGCAGCATTAAAGTGGGGTACCATACCATAAGTAGTTCAAACATGTGTCATGATGATACAGTGAGGCTGATTTGTGTTGAATGCTAATGTCTATAGATGGGGTTGTTATCCTTGGAGTGTCCCTTGAGCTATTAGTGCCTGGTCTCCAAGGTGGAGGTCTGCAGGATCAAGTGGTAAACTGAAGTTGCCACATAACTGCTTTGAATGAGAATGGGAACTATGAGGCAAGATTAATGAAGAATGAGATAATCATGTGTGGTCATGCTTATAGTCCTCTTGCTGCTCACTAGTGAGAATCCCATTGTGCCACTCAACACTTTATAAGAAAATGGGACTTTTCGCTGTTGACATTGAGAAGTTCCCCACTGGCCATCTCAGGTGATTCTCTGAAATTTCTCATAATGGCTCTCACCATTCAATGCCTGAGAATGTTGTGGCCTATATTTTGAAAACAATTATTTGGTTGAGCATCAATTTGTGGCATCCTGAAATCATAAAAGACAATATATACAGGCTAGTTGCTTTGGTACAATTGTTCATGATTTTGCTGAAAATACTGATAGCAAATTGCCATTTGCATGCATTGAAACGTTTATTATTAATACTGCATAGCAGTACTTCAACAGTATTTTACTTTAACACAGTACAATTCTTACCTCTCTGTTGTTTTACAGCTGCAAGTACATGGCATTCATCCAAAAGTTTCTATTGAAATCATTAGAGAAACAACTCCAGTGTAAATACTGGCAGACATTCTATAATGCCAGAGGCTGTCTTTGTGTTTTAAAAGAGTGCTGTTTGTCTGTCTGCAGTTATAAAATTGGCATATTTTATTAAAAGTTGCGGCGGTAATATTACCATGTATTCTAAAGCGTTCTTTTGTCTTTTGCATAATCTTCCATTGAGTAATGAGTTACACCGAAGAAGGAGCTGGAATTTTAGTCATACTGATCTGGTTGCTTCCTATCCTAAAAGGTGGTTAGATTTCACAACATTCAATTTCAGTTTTCATTTACACAATGCAGCAAAGGCACACCTTGAAGCCAGTGCAGCCATCTACAATGCAACTTAACCAGAATTGAGTCAGGCCGTTATAGAATTTAAAACTGACCAAGTGCTCCACAGCATCCTTGCTCTTTGTAAGTCAGAAAAGGGTCACGGCATGAATAAATTCTGAAAACCAATGTTTCTAAAGCTCCCATCTGGAAAGTTTAAGCTTCCTTTGCTATGAACTTTACCCCATTCTCCATTTGTCCACACACATCTGAATGCCACTGAGCAACCAAGATCTTTTGCAAATCCTGCAGTTACATCCTGTCCATTCCAGGAAGTGGATCAGCAGAACAATAATGAAACCCAGCAGCTTTAATGTCACCATGGCTTTACTCGCCTGTGGGTGTGAAACTGAGAGACTCTTCCCTTCCTTCTTCTTGAAATCTTATACACAGTCAAACCATTTATGCACAAAAGGTGCCCTTCATTAATGTGACTTTTTGCCACAATGAAGAGACCATAAGACCATAAGATACTGGAGCACAGTTAGGCCATTTGCTCCATTGAGTCTGTTCTGCCATTCAATCATGACTGATATGTATCTCAACCCCATTCTCCTATCTTCTTCCTGTAACTTTTCATCCTCTTACTAATCAAAAAACTATGTCTTAAATACACTCAATGACTTGGCCTCCACCCTTTGTGGCACAATGAGTTCTACAAGTTCATCATACATGAGCTGAAGAAATTTCTCCTCATCTCAGATCTGAAGGCTTGCCCCTTTACATTGAGGCTGTGTCTTCAGGTCCTGGTCTCTCCTACAAGTGGAAACATCTTATCCATGTTTACTCTACCCAGGCCTCTCAGTATTCTGTAAGTTTCAAAGAGATCCTTCAAAGCTTCAAATATAGGGGCAGACTCCTCAACTGAAGATCATATGACAAGCCCTTCATCACTGGGATCATACTTGTACACTTCCTCTGGACTGCCTCCAAGGACACAACATCCTTCCTCAAATATGGGGCATAAAATTGCTCACAATATCCAAATGCGATCTGACCAGAGCCTTATACAGCCTCAGCAATATGTCCCTGCTCTAGCCAGCTTGAAATGAATGTCAATTTTGTTTTTGCCTTCCTAACTGCTAACTGAACCTACATGTTAACCTTAAGAGAATCACTGAACTGGAGCTTCTAAGTCAATTTGTGCTTCAGATTTCCAAACTCTTTCCTCTTAGAAAATAGTCTACACCTCGAGCCTTCCTAAAAAAGCGCAGAAGCTCACACTTTCCCACATTATATTCTATCCACCACTCCTTTTTTGCCCCATCTCCTAGCCTGTTCGAGTCCTTCGGCAACCTCCCTGCTACTTCAACACTATCTGTCCTTCCATGATTCTTTGTGTTGTGCTGCAAACTTAGCAACACTACCCTCAGTTCTTTCATCCAGGTAGTTAGTGTATAATGTGAATAGTTGAGGTCCAAAACACAAACTCCTGCAGAATTCCACTTGTAACCACTGCCATCCTAAAAAAGACTTATTTATCCCCATTCTCTGTTATCTGTCAGTCAGCCAACCCTCTATCCATGCCAGTACCTTGCCCCCTAACACATCCATGGACTCTTATCTTATTTAGCAACCTCTAGTGCAGCCCCTTGTCAAAGGACTTTTGGAAATCCAAATAGATCATATCCACTGGTTCTCCTTTGTTTATGAGCCTTTCCTTTGTTTCAAAATTAAAAGAAATAGCCAAAAATCAGAAGTGTCAGTTTTGGGGAGCTAACAGTGTTGTCAGGTCATGTTTCAGACATTTACATTTTGTGCAAGCAACTGTCTCCACTCCTATGTGATATTAGAGCCTGACACACCAGCAAGAAATATTTGGCTTCCAGGAGCAAGTCTGAATCTTTGGATTTCCTTGGATGGCCAGCATATCCTTTTGGAGAGGTAAAGCATTCTTTTGGATATGTTCCCAGGACAATCTTGGAAGAGGTAAACTGCTTTTTGGGAGAGATTTTCGTTAGGAGAAGATGTGAACATGCATTTAAAAATGCATAATCTGATTAACCCATTGGAACTGTCTAACTCATTGGAACGGTCAACAGAACTGTCAAAAGCAACTGTCAAGAGGTCCTGTCAAAAAATGTGAAGTGGATGTGTCAAAATCTACTGCCCTTTAAATGTTTAAAAATAAGTGTCACGAATAGAAAGAAAAATCTTGCTTTTTCACTCTGATGCTTAACATAAGTCATCATGGGGCCACAATAACTTTGCACTAAGTTAGCATATGGTGTATAAAGAACCATGGGAGGTGAGCGTAAGGGTACTGGTAGGTGTGAAAGAAATGAGGGGTGAGTAAAGTGGCTAATTTAGTATGGAGTGTTTAAGAGATTATGGGGGTGGATTCATAGCATAGAGGTGGCATGGAAAGTTTAAGGAATGTAAGGAGCAATGGCTGGAGGGATAGTTTATTGTTTGTTTTTTAAATTCGGACACTGTGCTGGTGCTCTGGGCAGGCCTTGATGCCAGGCCCAGCTCTAACAGTTTCCTATTTTTGGGTCACCCGCTCCAAAATCTAACTTAGCCCAATGCTCCCCATCCCTGATGTTTAAAAGTCAGCCTTGCAAAGCTGAAAATTGCTCTGATTGTACATCCAACTTTGTGAATAGAAGAACTGAGGTCTGAGAGCCACAGTTCTTTATCTGGTGTTCCCATTTAAACAATGATACAAAAACTGCAAATAAACAAGTCAGTCAGAACAATAAATATGATATTTTGTATTTTCTCGTTAAAATACTGTGAAAAATAATGCAACATTAGATTGGAAATGGATCTTAAGGGTATGCCACTTTTATCAACAGAAATATGAAACTGATGAGCAAGGATCCACAGGGAAGTGAATGGCATTTTCTAGATTAATCTTTACATCTACAACCTTAAGCTCAAGCGTTCAGTCTTTAATACTTTGTCAGTGCATAATAATGGATCAGCACACAATTATAGTCCCAAATCGATAAGGTTATGAGGCAAAGTTCCAGAATATTATTCTCTCCACATATCTGAGTCAATTCTGGCTGGAGACCTACAAAAGCAACAATTTTTCATGAGCACTGGGACTAATAAGTCCCAAAGAGTATACATCATGGTAATATGCATTTTTCTAATATCTTCCAACATTAGCCAAAACCAAACATTAATCTACTTCCCTTTCCAAATCTCCACATCCGTTGACTGCTAACTCCCTTTCTATCCAAAATCATATCTGATTGAGAAGTATTGGCAAATTAATCCAATGATCCATGTCATTGCTTCTGCTTCACTTTCATTTCCTTCATTCTATATTCTGAATGTATACCTGCATTCTCCCAATACTGTTGGCTTGAACATATTCGATTTTAATTGCTTCAACACTGATGGTTGTGGCCCCAACGCCTCATCTTCACCATGGACATCCAGTCCCTGTACACCTCCATCCCCCATCACGAAGGACTCAAAGCACTCCGCTTCTTCCTTTCCCGCCGTACCACCCAGTACCCTTCCACCGACACCCTCCTTCGACTGACCGAACTGGTCCTCACCCTGAACAACTTTTCTTTCCAATCCTCCCACTTTCTCCAAACAAAAGGAGTAGCCATGGGCACCCGCATGGGCCCCAGCTATGCCTGCCTCTTCGTAGGGTATGTGGAACAATCCATCTTCCGCAACTACACTGGCCCCACCCCCCATCTTTTTCTTCGCTACATTGATGACTGTATCGGCGCTACCTCGTGCTCCCACGAGGAGGTTGAACAGTTCATCCACTACACCAACACCTTCCACCCCGACCTCAAATTCACCTGGACAGTCTCGGACTCCTCCTTCCCCTTCCTAGACCTTTCTGTTTCTATCTCAGGCGACCGAATCAACACGGACATCTACTACAAACCTACCGACTCCCACAGCTACCTGGACTACACCTCCTCCCATCCTGCCCCCTGTAAAAACGCCATCCCATTCTCCCAATTCCTTCGTCTCCGCCGCATCTGCTCCCAGGAGGACCAGTTCAAAATACGTACAACACAGATGGCCTCCTTCCTCAAGGACCGCAATTTCCCCCCCGACGTGGTCGACGGTGCCCTCCACCGCATCTCCTCCACTTCCCGCTCCTCCGCCCTTGAGCCCCGCCCCTCCAACCGCCACCAGGACAGAACCCCACTGGTCCTCACCTACCACCCCACCAATCTCCATGTACAGCGCATCATCCGCCGTCACTTCCGCCACCTCCAAACAGACCCCAGCACCAAGGATATATTTCCCTCCCCTCCCCTATCAGCTTTCCGGAGAGACCACTCCCTCTGCGACTCCCTTGTCAGATCCACACCCCCCACCGACCCAACCACCACTCCCGGCACCTTCCCTTGCAACCGCAGGAGGTGCAACACTTGCGCCCACACCTCCCCCCTCACTTCTCTCCAAGGCCCCAAGGGAAACTTCCATATCCGCCACAGATTCACCTGCACCTCCACCCACATCATCTACTGCATCCGCTGCAGCCGGTGTGGCCTCCTCTATATTGGGGAGACAGGCCGCCTACTTGCGGAGCGATTCAGGGAGCACCTCTGGGCCACCCGGATGAACCAACCCAACCAACCTGTGGCACAGCATTTCAACTCCCCCTCCCACTCCACCAAGGATATGCAGGTCATTGGACTCATCCACCGCCAAACCACAACAACCCGACGGTCGGAGGAGGAGCGTCTTATCTTCCGACTGGGAACCCTCCAACCGCAGGGGATGAACTTGGACTTCACCAGTTTCTTCATCCCCCCTCCCCCCACCTTGTCTCAGCCGGATCCTTCCAGCCCGGCACCGCCTTCCTGACCTGCAGTCTTCTTCTTGACCTCTCCGCCTCCACCCTACTCCGACCTATCACCCTCACCTTGACCTCTTTCCACCTATCACATTTCCAACTCCCCTCCTCCAAGTCCCTCCTCCCTACCTTTTATCTTCTCCTGCTGAACACTCTCTGCTCATTCCTGAAGAAGGGCCTGTGCCCGAAACGTCGAATCTCCTGTTCCCTGGATGCTGCCTGACCTGCTGTGCTGTTCCAGCAATAAAGTTTCAACTTTGATCTCCAACATCTGCAGACCTCACTTTCGCCTCAGCTATCAGGCCCAGAACTCTGGAATTCCCTCTCTAAATCTCTCTGTTGCTCTACATCTCTTTCCCTTCTTAAAATGCATCTTAAAAACTATACCTTTGGTCAAAATTTGTCTTAAATTCTCAAGCAGCGTTTTGTCAAATTTTGTTCAATAATCTTTCTGTAAAGTAACTTGGGCCAGTTTACGACATTAGAATTCCTATATAATCATAAGCTGGTTTTTGTTATTCTATAAGCTGGCCAGACTGCCTTGAACATGTCTTCAAACCTTGCAGCCTGTTGTCCTTTCATTTATACACACTTCAATTTATTTTGTTTTAAAGCACGAACCATAAAGGATAACTCAGTCCAGAAAACTTGCCTATGAAGGAAAAGAAATGATCAAAACTCTCAAACTGTGGCTTGGTTTGCAGTATCTTGCACTAAAATGTGTGAATCTGTGGATGTTAACTAAGGGCTAAGCTATAATGTCCACCTTGATGTGAATGCAAAATTCATTCAGGCTGATAATTGGGAGCAGGGGTTTCAATTTGCAGTGTACCTGCATCCAGAGGACATGTATGAGCCGGTCCTGTGTAACTTGGAGTTTCCATTTCATTGTAATTGCCCTCTCCACACTCCAGAGGACTGAATCAGATTCTGAACAAACTGTTGGCAGCCTTTCCTTCTTAAAGGGACAACGTGTATAAAAGGGAAAACTGCAACCAGGAACAGTAAGCTGCTGGATAATTTACCTTTTAGTATTCAGGAAGATGTAAAGGCACAAGAGAAAGAAAGGTCTCTCAGATATTGTGACACCAGCCTGGACTCTCTCTGTTGAGAGGTCTTGGCCGGGGAAGATGCCCGGTTTCCAGAGAAGGCAGGAAGCACATCAGACTAATGCTGAAGGGAGTGCAGACAGGGAATATGGATGGTTAATGCCCACAACGTTTTATTGAAGATTTGGCAGATGTGCCACAAAATGCTAACTCATTTCACATAGATCATCTGAGTGGGTGAATCAAATTCAACATGACCTACTTACCCAGCTTTTTCCACAGTTTGAAAGATTATTTTCTTTTCAGCTAATTTTCAATCCCCTTTATCAAACTATTATGGAAATGATCTCCATGTAACATTCTACATCCTATACACTCACTGCAAGAATGCATATATCTTCCCAACACCTTTGGTTTTTATGCCACACAGCACAAATCAGTGTCCTCTGATTTTCCACTCTTCTGCCAATTATGCATCTCCACCCATTTTGGTGTGTCTGGAACCTTGTGATCTTGAACAACACAATTAACTCTCCACTCTCTATGGAGAATGGACCTTCTCCAATTTATCCATGAGGTTTCCTCATCCCCGGAACCTTTCCTGGAATCTTTTCTGCAGCAGCTTAAAGTCTTCATATTCCTCCTGATGAGAGGCCAAACTAATGTTTATAAGTGTTCACCATAACTTCCCTGTTTTGTACTTTATTTATAAATTCCAGAATTCTGCGGCATCTTATTAATTGCTTTCTCAAACTGCCATTTCCAATTATTTGTTCACAAATATACCCAATTCACTGTGCACCTGCACCCCCTTCAGAATTGCATCCTTAATTTTATTTCATCTCTCCTCATCTGCCTTATCAAAATGTATAATTGTGTATTTCCCTAAATTAAATTGCATCTGTCGCATGACTGTAAATTCCACTAGCTGTCAATGTCATCTTGAAATCTATCATTATCCTCCCCATAGTTCAATATATTTCCAAACTTTGTGTCATCAGCAAATATCAAAGCTGTGTTAAAGTTAAGGTCATTAATAAATATCATGAAAATCAGCGGTTTAATATCAATCCTGAAAAGTTTCGCTATATATATCTCTCCAGCCTGAAAAACAACCCTTCACTACTACTCTGTTGCAGTCTCTCAGCCAACTTCATATTCATACCATCACTATCCCTGTTTAATCCATGAGCTGTGAGTTTTCTGACAAGCCTGTAACGTGTCACTTTATTAAATGTCTTTTGGAAGCCCGTATAAAACAACATGGGGCACAGTGGTTAGCACTGCTGCCTCACAGTGCCAGAGCCCCGGGTTCAATTCCCGCCTCAGACAACTGTCTGTGTGAAGTTTGCTCATTCTCCTCGTGTCTGTGTGGGTTTCCTCCGGGTGCTCTGGTTTCCTTCCACAGTCCAAAAATGTGCAGGTTAGGTGAATTGGCCATGCTAAATTGTCGATAGTGTTAGGTGAAGGGCTAAATGTAGGGGAATGGGTCTGGGTGGGTTGCTCTTCGGAGGATCAGTGTGGACTTGTTGGGCCGAACAGCCTGTATCCACACTGTAAGCAATCTAATCTAAAACACGTTCAACTCCATTATCCTCATCAACCCTCTCTGAAATTGCATCAGAAACTCAATCATGTCAGTTTTCCTTCACAAAGCTATACGAGCTTTCCCTAATTAATCCACAATTGTATCCAAGGATGTATAACAAATTAGCACTGGCCCTTTCAAGCGATACTCACAAAAATGCTAATTGGAAGCCAGCCATTATTCATTTCCCCCCAGTTTTCTTTAAATGTCAGCCTGTGTCCTTTGTAAGGTTTTATTCTTGAAATCATATGCTGCATTTGTGCCCATGGTTGTTACTGTTTTGTTCATTTAACAGCTCCCTATCACTGCTCAACTGACGAAAGGGATAGGTCAACAAGAAAGCAGAGGTGCTGGTATTTGAATACAAGTTATTTTCTCAGAAATGAAATGTCAATATTAATGTCAGGCATAGTTTAATTCTTAAACAGGACAAATCTAAAGGATGTTTCCTTGCTGTTAGCTGTAATGACTTTGTACTTTCTGGACATGAACATACATTCCCTTTCAGCAGTTCTTTCAATCCATCTAACAGAAGTGACTTCATATGACTTTTAAGCTCATTTCGGTGAAAAATCAGCAAAGAATGGCACATGCTCCCAAAAAGGTTTCAACTGCAACATTGCGAGAATGTACAAAAGGAACCACTCGGGGAAATTTCAACTGTGCATATTGGAAAAGAAAGGCTGGTTATGACCAGCTGATAACTGAAGGAGTTTGATAAATGGAAGGGCTGAGTGTATATTAAATGTGAAGCTAGTTGGATAATATGCAAGCTACATGAGCTTGGGATTGGAAGGCAATAGTCTAGCCTTTGAAAGGAAAGCAGGGAAGATCCAGAGCGAAATGGCTGGAGAGGGAGAGTCTGGAGGGAGATGGTATTATGGAGGGGGAGTGGTGGGATGGGGACATGCAGGCTAAGGAGACTACAGATGCATTGTCAGAATACAAGACATTTCAGAGATCTCCTTGCAATTGTATTTTGCAAGGAAAATGAATGTCAGCCCCAAAGATATTTATCATGTTGCTTCAGGCTCTAATGATTTACTTTCATTAACTGTATTTTATTTCTAGTTACCTCAATGACATTCTGCTTGAGGGCAATTCTTGAGAAAGTATGACATTGTGCTACAGCCTACATTGTAAGACTTAATGTCTTCAGGGTGCTCATTCACGTACAAAGTGATCGAGACTTTGCCTTGCTTCATATTGCTGTACATGATGGGTGATTCTTCCTTGAACAGCAGTTTAACAAGGGAGAGGTGGTTTTGTTAGGATAGCCTGCCAAGTGCTCTTCAGTGGCAAGATTAGAGTGGTGCTGATATTGCAACTGAAGAGCACCTAGGCGAAAGTGAGGACTGCAAAGTCAAGATTAGAGTGGGGCTAGAAAAACACAGCAGGTCAGCCAGCATCCGAGGAGCAGGAAAATCGACGTTTTGGACAAAAGCCCTTCATCAGGAATGCCCGAAACGTTGACTTTCCTGCTCCTCGGATGCTGGCTGACCTGCTGTGTATCTGCAGTCCTCATTTTTGCCTAGGTGCTCTTCAGTTGCCACATCAGCACTCTGAATTTTCCTGGTAGCTGTCCTATTTGCATTCTCTGTTATTAAAGACATCATACAATCATTCCTTATTAGAGGATGACAGGCTCATGATCATTAAGCAGTCAAGGCAAGAGAACATGGGCAGAATATTCTCACCACATCAATGAGACGGCTGATGGTGAGAAGTTTGGAAAAGGTCAAGCGCAATGTTGGGATGTACAATGTCCCAGTATCAACACCAAAACGTTGCAGTTACCAAATAAGTCTTGGATGCTGACACAAGATTTTCACTGGCGAGTGCCAAGAGGTCTATTAAGTGATCTTCATTCATTATAATGTCATTACGAACTCATTTCACTAAATTAATATGCAGGCTCCTATTCTCCCACCTGTTGATTGAAAACAAAATGACAAGAATGCATGGACATTGGGGTCCTCCATTTCATCATCATAGCACATCTCATATTTACTTGCAGTGCGCTTGACATTTACTTGCAGCAAACCAGGACCTTTCATTACAATTCTGCTGTAAGAACACTTTACACACAGTGAACAGACTGGGACAGGCTGCAGTTCAGGGCTGCTCCCCCCCGCTCCCTCGTCACACACTCGCTTTGCACCTCCTTGAACACTCACAGCATTCTTGCCTTTTTGTTCTTTGCCTGCTCAGCCAGAGCTTAAAGGTTCATAGTACTTCTGTCTTGCATTGCTGTTCAAGACAAGCTGATTGTTACCTTGAAGAATCATCGAGGCTCTCTATCCCTCTCGCTCTCTCTCCATGGTTGTTGCCTGACCCATTGTGATTTCCAGCATTTGTTGTTTTTGGTACAGTTTCTAGCAGAAGCAATAATTTGCTCCTGATTGTCATGGTTGTCAACAGTGATCAATCAAAGGAGGTGGACTGTTTGGAGGTACCCAGATAACACACTGCATATGAATGAACCAAATAGCCAAGTCTCAAAGTCAAAGGGGAGTGGTCCTCAGTGAAGTAAAGTTGGCAGTGTTTGGGGGGGGCGGTTGGAAGCTATAGCTTTGTCTAATATCATTCCAGGTGTGTGGTTACTCACAGCAGCATCTAATAAAGGTCATGCTGGTGGGGAGCATTGTAGATGTGTCCCAAGGAAGTGAGTAAGAGGTGCAGAGGCCATGCAAAATTAGTGAGATGGAGGTGTTGGTGACAGGGGTGAGGCAGTGCAGGTGACAGTGAAAATGGAATTTCATGTGCCTTAGGTCTGAGGTTGATGGAGTGACAGAGATAGAGCTTGTGTAAGGTAGCACAGAGAAGATAGTGGCTCTTATTGCAGCAGCGTGGAATTAATCACTGATTTTTTTTGTAGCATTGCTGCATTGACCCAGGTACAGCCCCAGACCACACTGGCAGGACCTGGAGGCTTGGTCCCCTCTAACAATATCAGGGATTGAAGACAGCTCTCTGTTGCACTGGACTCCACCCAGATCACTGTTAAGATTAGAGGAATCAGGCTTTTGCCTGAAACATTGATTTCTGCTCCTTGGATGTTGCCTGACCTGCTGTGCTTTTCCAGCACCACTCTAATCTTGACTGTGATCTCCAGCATCTGCAGTCCTCACTTTCATCCACCCAGATCACTGTCCACAATTCAGCCAATTTCACCTTACCTGCAATTCCTGAGGTAAATACCACACACCATGCAAGATAGCCAATCCTTGATTGGATATACAACAGTCTTTTAAAGATGGCACTGGCATTAGGAATCCCAGCATGTCCTAGCTGCATTGAGTTGGAGAATCAGGCTAATAACAGATGAGAGGAGTACCAAAACAACTAGTTAAGACTTGTTTAGTCTTGCAGAGAGAAGCCCTCCATGAAACTTGACAAAACTGACACTTTCTGCTAAGATTCAGCCCCCATGTTTCTTCAGATAGAGGTCAATTCTAAAACTGAATCACCTTAGCCTTTCCCCCTTCCCATTGCCAATCTCTAAACCATGAAATTGATGTTTCATTTAGTTTTTTAAGCCACTGAAAATAATTATCAGTTTAGTGGTTTTTAAGAATTAATTCCCAGCTCCACACTATTCTGCCTGAATGCTGTGTTCAGCAAACAGTTCATTTTGGAGATGGCAGCCTCCCCATACAATTGCAACACCATGTCCTGTTGTATCATGAGCCACAGATTAGATTGGCACTTCGTAATGTTGCAAAATTTGCTCATCCTCAATGGTGTGCACACACAGCATGAAATAATGACACCAGGTAAGTCCAGATAGGATACAAGCTGACTAGAATGTCCACTGATTTTAATACTATTTTTGGGAGATCCTTTCTGTTATCACTAATGTTACTGAGAAATAAAGTCACTCAATTTTTGTTTCTGTTTTTGTCAGATTTAGGAAGCATAATCATGTAGCATGTACTTTCTTGTCTGATATTTCCTTTCCACAATCCTTTTTTTGGCTGTCCTTGGGCTGTTAGTATCAGCTGTGAGTGACATTGCCTTTTATAGCTCATTGTGAGCATATGCTATCTGGATATTTAAGCAGGCAAGGTGCAAACACAACAGTCAATGAGTTCCTATTGCATTTACACCTCAACATTTACAACTCGGTTTTCAGGAAGTCGAAACTGAAGGCATGCAAACAAGCTCCTCATTTGCAGAGTATAGTATCAAGGGAATGCCCTGGGCAATAGAAGTCACATCACCAAAGTTAACATAGGTTAAAGGAGATGTCACCAAGATTATGTGGATTTGCTGCTCTGCAGTTTTATTATTGGAATGGAAGGGAGAAGAAAATAAATGACTGCTCTTCAGAATTGTAATTTTTAAAGAACACATTGCTCATGACTTACAGTGAAGTGCAAGTGAAATAACCTCAGAGACCTCATTTCAATTTTACAAATTATAATTAGAAGGCTAATTTGAATATTAGAACTCTGGTGCAAAGTGTATAGTCACCTCTCAGTACATCTGAATCTACAGCATATTCTGCATGCACATGAATGTCAATTAAATTCAGAAGCAAATGCTCTGACTTTTTTCAGAAGCTAATATAAGAGATATGTATTTTAAGATGCTGCAAAATGTAATTGTTCACACAGAAGAATAGGGGAGGAAGAGAGTTCTTAAATTCTGGATTTAACTTTTATTGTTCAAAACAATACTTGCATTCTGGTGATGTTCATCAACCTGAAATCTTAATTGTTTCTGTCTCCCCAGATACTGCCAGATCTTCTCAGTATTTCTATTTTTATTACAGAGGGCTATCTTGATACGTACTATTATGAGTGTAAAGAACCATGTCATCATTTGAGAAATGCATTTATTTTTACAAGTGCCAATTGTTACAGCTTGAGTTCTATTAATTTGTTGGGCACCAAATAAGATTATATCACTCAGATTCTGCAATGTAATGTCTCACAAATGCTGCTCAGCATAAATACAGCACATTTCAATACTGCACTCTGCTAATGTTGGAGCTGTGGAGTGTGAAGAAGGTAAATGTTATCTTTACTCTCAGTGATTATCCAACATGTAATAAAGGAGATACCATAGAATTGGAATTTGTGCCTGTAGGATTCCAGAGATGTTTTTTTCTCGCCAGCCCTTCTGTGCAGTTATCTTCAATAAAGCCAGCTAATATTTACTCACCCTGGACCACCACTAGCTTAACACCAAGCCTGAAGAAAATCAGTTTACCTTTTGCTCAGCAATTGCTATAAGCTGTGATTTTAAATCCATAAATCAGAGATCATTTATAAATGAACCAGCCACCCTGTGCCTCTTGTAAACCAATGGAAGCATCTGGAGAAGGACAACTAAGAAATAGAGTTCTAAACAGTACAAGAGTCATAAGAATGGTCTCAGCAACCCTTGTGAACAGAAACACTGAACTGCTTTCTCAGTTTTTCTATCTGTCCATAACCATGTTAGATTACAAGATCTTGACCAGATGGGCCAATGGGCTGAGAAGTGGCAGGTGAAGTTTAATTCAGATAAATGTGAGATGCTGCATTTTGGGAAAGCAAATCTTAGCAGGACTTATACTCTTAATGGGAAGGTCCTAGGGAAGGTTGCTGAACAAAGAGACCTTGAAGTGCATGCTCAAAGCTCCTTGAAAGTGGAGTCGCAGGTAGATAGGATAGTGAAGAAGGCAGTTGGCATGCTTTCTTTTATCGGTCAGAGTATTGAGTACAGGAGTTGGGAGGTCATGTTGCAGCTGTACAGGACATTGGTTAGGCCACTGTTGGAATATTGCGTGCAGTTCTGGTCTCCTTCCTATCAGAAAGATGTTGTAAAACTTGAAAGGGTTCAGAAAAGATTTACAAGGATGTTGTCAGGTTTGGAGGATTTTAGCTATAGAGAGAGACTGAACAGGCTGGGGCTGTTTTCCCTGGAGCGTCGGAGGCTGAGGGGTGACCTTATAGAGGTTTACAAAAATATGAGGGGCATGGATAGGGTAAATAGGCAAAGTCTTTCCCCTGGGATGGGGGAGTCCAGAACTAGAGGACATAGATTTAGGGTGAGAGGGGAAAGATATAAAAGAGACCTAAGACTTTTTCACACAGAGGGTGGTATGTGTATGGACTGAGCTGCCAGAGGAAGTGGTGGAGTATGAATAGGAAGGGATATGGGCTGGGTGCTGGCAGGTGGGAGTAGATTGGGTTGGGATATCTGGTCAGCATGGACCGCAGGGTCTGTTTCCATGCTGTACATCTCTATGACTCTATGTTTTTTTTTAAATCCCGTCCATGTCATTCTTAGTGTGTATGTGAATGGGAGTTTCTGAGGGTATCAGAGATTTAATTTGTAGAGCAGGAGGCCAATGGTTTGTAACTGTTTATCTGTAGCTAGAGTGCAATTACTTGATTCGTATTACATGCAGAAATCATGTAATAAGAATGTATGCATTCTATCAAACTGGGTGTGAAAGTTTTGTAAATTGGGAAATGGCATACTTTATAAAATCCTTAACTTTTGTGACAAATCTGGGCTTAATTTTCACCATTCTACCCAGTGAAGCTTGACATGTTATAAATAACAAGTAGCAAAACTTGAGTCTTAAACAAGATAAAGGGCAATTTAATTTATTTCAGAACTATTGCTGTTAAATTAATCAAGTAAATGCCTTAAAATGATTGCTAGCAATACAGATACAAGGGACTGAATGTTACATTTTATTGGATAAATGCAAGTTGCATTGAGGGTTTGGGAGGTATTCCCATCACCACCCCCAGTAAGATTTCACACCAAATGAACCTCATTAAATATCTACCCAACACCAGTGGTGTCCCTTGTGCCCAGTCCCATCATCACCTGACCATGCACCATTCCTGGAACAGCTCACTACTCAGCGGATATCCACCACAAGACTGGCTTCCCTGGCATCCATTCCATATTTATGAAGTCATTGTGTACCAGAACAAGCACTGGTATTTAGATGCTGCCCTGCTCAGTCAAGGACAGAACGTGAACACGTCAGAGCAGCGGAAGATGGCAGCCTGATTCTCTGACAGAGACCTTGATGTCCTGATGAAGGACTGTGCAAAGGAGAGGCATCCTCCTCCTAGAGAGCCTGCAGAGGAAGATGCAGCACCAGGTACTAGAAACTTGGTCTGAGGTCACCACCTGGGTCAGTGCCATCTTAACAATGCAGAGAAATGACATTACTGCCATTAGAAGGTCAATGACTTTCACTGCCAGAGTAAGTGTCTCACTCTTCTCTCTTCTACCTCACACTCATTTTGCCTCTGTGACTATACCTACGACCATGACGACTCATGCCCACCACTCTCACTATTGCCTACACCATCTTCCCTCACTTGCTCTTTTTAACTCCCCAACCCCTCACTTCACAAACCTTGTATGGTCTCTATCTGTGCTGCCCACTTATTAAATATGAACACCTCTCTACCTTTCACCTACCTACATCAGGACTAATATCTTTTCTACCCATTCAATTGCACCCCTTGCTCTCATTGCAGGAGAGGGGTAGTCCACAATAAGGTAGAAAGTGCACAGAAAAATGCTCTGCATTTGATTTCTCAGACTCCTTGAGGAGAGAATTTTATCCCTCACAGGAGAAAACTGGGACTGCTCCCACGAGAATGTCAAGACATCCATATCTTACCAATGGAGCACGAACCACTCCTGTTCCGTTGTAACTCTATCAGTAACTCTGCTGGTAATCTCATTCGTGACACCCAATTTCTAGTCACTACCTGAGATGCCATCTCTCTTTTGTTTGGCAGGAACTGCCATCATCTCTGTAAACTCCATCGCGAAATGCTGGAGTTCCCCAGAACCTCTGAGGACAGGAATACTTAGGTCTCATTGGTAAAGCTGCCTCCTGCAACACCCTCCTCCCCCACCCCTAATCATTCACAGAGAGGGAATGGAGCAACTGATTAGAATATGTGATTGATGGTACCTCCCTGCACAGAAGCAGTGCCAAGTCATGTGATCATCGCTGCATCCATGGACAGGTTGGTGTCTGCCATGGAGATCCAGGCCCAGCATCTCATTTGAATGAGTTCTGATGAAGGGCTTTTGCCCGTAGCGTCGATTTTCCTGCTCCTCGGATGCTGCCTGACCTGCTGTGCTTTTCTAGCACCGCTCTAATCTTGACTCTAATCTCCAGCGTCTGTATTACCCACTTCTGCCTAATAAAGGTTGGCCAGCCTGCAACGGCCACATCCCACAAAATGAATAAAATCAAAAATCTGCAATGTAAAATTAGTGTCAATATTTTGCAAGCTCCTGCAAATAATCTACTGGCACAGGCTAGTACCATATTCATAGCAAAATACAAAATTAACAGCTTGATTTGAATTCACCTATTCAACTAGAGCAGACGATACTTGCAATAATTGAATGCAATTTTTTTTCTCAAGGCAAGATAATGTATTAATTAAACAATACAGAAGCCTGAAAGAAATTAGTTATTAAAAAAAACATTAATTACATTTGCAATAATACGCATTTCTCTCATTAACTTATACTGTTATCAAAATAGAATACACAAAAAGTCATTTTTTTAAAACTTAACTACAAATTAAAATTATTTTATTCTTATGTATGATTTTAAGCAAATCTATTTACAGTATTGTGTCTGCTTAGCCTAGACAAGTTGAGTATTATTTAATACACATTGAACTGAGCATGGCTTTCTATGAACTACATCTTTGATAAGATCCATTCACTGCCTTTGAGTGTGGTCCAGATTGTGTTATTATCTCAGGCCCGAGTGACAGCACCATTTGCCTAATTCATTTCATTTGTGAACAATGATGTGTTCAGGCTTCACTAATAAGACACCATCATTATAAAGAGATGTTAACAGGCAGACAGGTCAAAAGTGTCTTTAGAATGAACAATTTTTGATGCCAGAAACTAAGAAGAACTCATCTCCAATGGTGTGAAAGAAATTATTTCTTCACTATATTAATTCTTCAATGGGATTATTTTATTTTTGCTTATTTATCTGATTATTAATGTTATTTGGGGTTTTCATTCCAGTGAGGAATATTAAGCCATGGACTATTTCCCAATTCAGGGACATCATGCAGTCCAAACCAGTTTTAGTGGAGTTCGAGCAAAGAAACATTGAAACAAAAACAGAAATTGCAAGAGAAACTCAACAAGTCTGCTCGCATCTTTGGAGAGAGGACAGAACTAACATTTCAAGTCCAGTGACCACTCTGAAGGGATCACTTTCTCCTCATATCCATTGATGTCTTTAAAATCAAAACATTTATTTATTCCTTCTTTGAATGCATTCAATGACTTGGCCTCCACAGCTGACTTTGGGAGAAAATTCCACTGCTTCGTTACTCTTTGAGTGAAGGACTTTTTCCTCATCTCAGTTCTAAATGGTTCACCCCTGAGAATGTGTGGCAGGCTCGAAACTCCCTAATCATTTAAACATCCATCCTGCATCTACTCTGTTCAGTTTGATAGACTTCCATATGTTTCAATCAGATCCCCTCTCATTCTTCAAAACTCTAGTCAATACACACCCTGTTGAATCAATCTCTCCTGACATGACAATCCTGCCATCCCTGGTATCAGCCTAATGAACTGCTACTTCTCCTTTGTCCCAATGACAAGCCTCAGTTCCAATCTCAAAATTAATCTCCCTAAACTCCATTACTGTGACATTTATGTTTAATTTGCACCAGATACATTATGGGGATTCTGTTTGAATGAAATTGCCAATTTATTTCAACTTGGCAGGTTTGCACACTCAATTTAAAAACAATAGTAAAATAGAGAGGACAATCCTTTGATAAATTCATAGTTTGAAAGTTTTTATTTAACAAGAGCAATATATTTTTATCTTGGAACAGCGGTGAGTTAGAGGGAATGTAAATCAGTAATTTAAAATGATGAAGGCATTGTAGATGTATCGAAGTGGTTAATATTATCCAAGTTAAGCACCAGAAAACCATGGGACCAACCATATGTCATCGATAAAACTAACAGTAGTGTCTAGGTTAGACGTGAAGAGGCAGTAGAGAACTCATGATAGAAGGGACAATGCGTGTGAAGATTTTAAATTCAATGCAACAATTCACCAGCTGGATTTTTCTCCAGGAATGAAAGATATATTAAGTTTCTCATGTGGTATTGCAAGGAGCAATACCTTGAGCCCAGATGTTCATAATATATATCTATGATTTAAAATGTGAGATCAAATGCAATATTTTCAAATTTACAGATGATGCAAAATGGAGTGGGAATGTGTATTGTCAGGAAGATGTGCAAAGCAGCTTCATTAAGATTTGGACAAGCTTACTGATTGGACAAGGGTATGGCAAGTGAAATATAGAGTCATACAGTCATAGAGATGTACAGCATGGAAACAGACCCTTCAGTCCAACCCCTCCACACTGACCAGATATCCCAACCCAATCTAGTCCCACCTGCCAGTACCTGGACCATATCCCACCAAACCCTTCCTATTCATATACCTATCCAAATGTCTTTTAAATGTTACAATTGTACTAGCCTCTACCACTTCCTCTGGCAGCTCATTCCATACACCTACCACCCTCTGTGTGAAAACATTGCCCCTTAGGTCTCTTTTATATCTTTCCTCTGTCACCCTGAACCAATGCCCTCTAGTTCTGGACTCCCCGACCCCAGGGAAAAGACTTTGCTTATTTATCCTATCCATGCTCCTCATGATTTTGTAGACCTCTCTAAGGTCACCCCTCAGCCTCTGATGCTCCAGGGAAAACAGCCCCAGCCTGTTCAGCCTCTCCCTGTAGCTCAGATCCTCCAACCCTGGCAACATCCTTGTAAATCTTTTCTGAACCCTTTCAAGTTTCACAACATCTTTCCAAAAGGAAGGAGACCAGAATTACATGCAATATTCCAACAGTGGCCTAACCAATGTCCTGTACAGCTGCAACATGACCTGTACTCAATGCTCTGACCAATAAAAGAAAACATACCAAACGCCTCCTTCACTATCCTATCTACCTGCGACTCCACTTTCAAGGAGCAATGAGCCTGCACTCCAAGGTCTCTTTGTTCAGCAACCCTCCCTAGGACCTTACCATTAAATGTATAAGTCCTGCTAAGATTTGCTTTCCCAAAATGCAGCACCTCACATTTATCTGAATTAAACTCCATCTGCCACTTCTCAGCCCATTGGCTCATCTGATCAAGATCCTGTTGTAATCTGAGATAACCCTCTTCACTGTCCACTACACCTCCAATTTTGGTGTCATCTACAAATTTACTAACTGTACCTCTTATACTCGCATCCAAATCATTTATGTAAATGACAAAAAGTAGAGGATCCAGCACCGATCCTTGTGACACTCCACTGCTCACAGGCCTCCAGTCTGAAAAACAACCGTCCAGGACTATCCTCTGTCTTCTACCTTTGAGCCAGTTCTGTATCCAAATGGCTAGTTCTCCCTGTATTCCATGAGATCTAACCTTGCTAATCAGTCTCCCATGGGGAACCTTGTCGAACACCTTACTGAAGTCCATACAGATCACATCTACCGCTCTGCCCTCATCAATCCTCTTTGTTACTTCTTCAAAAAACTCAATCAAGTTTGAGAGACATGATTTCCCACACACAAAGCCATGTTGACTATCCCTAGTCAGTCCTTGCCTTTCCAAATATATGTACATCCTGTCCCTCAGGATTCCCTCCAACAACTTGCCCACCACCAAGGTCAGGCTCACCGGTCTATAGTTCCCTGGCTTGTCCTTACCACCCTTCTTAAACAGTGGCACCACATTAGTCAACCTGGAGTCTTCCGGCACCTCACCTGTGACTATCGATGATACAAATATCTCAGCAAGAGGCCCAGCAATCACTTCTCTAGCATCCCACAGAGTTCTCGTGTAAACCTGATCAGGTCCTGGGGATTTATCCACCTTGATGCGTTTCAAGACATCCAGGACTTCTTCCTCTGTAATATGGACAGTTTGCAAAGTGTCACCATCTATTTCCCTGCAGTCTATATCTTCCATATCCTTTTCCACAGAAAATACTGATGCAAAATACTCATTTAGTATCTCCCCGATTTTCTGCGGCTCCACACAAAGGCCACCTTGTTGATTTTTGAGGGGCCCTATTCTCTCCCAAGTTATCCTTTTATCATTAACGTATTTGTAAAAACCCTTTGGATTCTCCTTAATTCTATTTGCCAAATCTTTCTCATGTCCCCTTTTTGCCCTCCTGATTTCCCTCTTAAGTATATTCCTACTGCCTTTATACTCTTCTAAGGATTCACTCGATCTATCCTGTCTATACCTGACATATGCTTCCTTTTTTTTCTTAACCAAACCCTCAATTTCTTTAGTCATCCAGCATTCCCTCTACCTACCAGCCTTTCCTTTCACCCTGACAGGAATATACTTTCTCTGGATTCTCGTTATCTCATTTCTGAAAGGTTCCCATTTTCCAGCCGTCCCTCAATTCTTCCTACCAAAGTTCATGACCTCACATTTTCCCACTTCTTTGCCCACTCCCCAGATCTGCCCAAATCCTTCTACAGCCTCCCTGCCTCCTCAATGTTACCAGTGCCTCTACTTACCTTTGTATCATCTGCAAACGTAGCCTGAATGCCCTCAGTTCCTTCATCTGGATCGTTCATGTATAAAGTGAAACTGAGCCTTATTGAATACCATCTGCCATCTTGAGAAGGAGCCTTTTATCCTCACTCTGTGATTTCTGCCAGACAGCCAAGCTTCTATCCATGCTAGCACCTTGCCTCTGACACCATGGTCCCTTATCTTATTTAGTAGCCTCTTGTGTGGCACTTTGTAAAAGGCCTTCTTGAAGTCTAGGTAGATGACATCCATTAGCCTCCTTGGTCTAACCTGTTTGTTACTTCCTCGAAGAATTCTAGCAGATTTGCCAGGCAGGACCTCCCCTTGACAAAACCATGCTGACTTTGCCCTATTTTACCATACAGTTCCAAATATTCAGACATTTCATCCTTCAAAATGGATTCCAGGATCTTACCCATGACCAAGGTTATGCTAATCAGTCTGTAATTTTCTGTCTTTTGCCTTACTCCCATTTTAAACAGGGGTGTCACGTTAACAATTTTCCTGTCCTTTAGGACCCACCCGGATTCTAGCATTTCCTGAAAGGTCATACTAACGTCTCTGCTATCTCTTCAGCTATCTCCCTTGGAACTCTGGGGTGTAGTCCATCTGGTCCAGGTGATTTATCCACCTTCAAGCCATTCAGTTTTTCTAGCACCGTTTCCTTGGTGATGGCCACCATACTCAGCTCTCCCCCCTCACTCTCTTGAAGTTTTGGAATTTTACTCATGATTTCCTCCGTGAAGACTGAAACTAAGTAATTATACAGTTCCTCAGCCATTTCCTTGTTCCCCACTACTACCTCTCCAGCGTCACTTTCCCAGTAGCCCAAGTCCACTTCTGCTTCTCTTCTGTCCTTTATATATCTAAAGAAACTCTTACAGTTTTCCTTTATATTACTGGCTAGCTTACCCTCATATTTTATCTTCTCTCTCCTTATTTCTTTTTATTGTTATTCTCTGCTGGTCTTTGTAAGCTTTCCAATCCTTTGGTTTACCACTACCTTTTGCCACATTATATGCTTTCTCTTTTGCTTTAATGCTATCCCTGTCTTCCTTCATCAGCAATGGTTCTCTCATCCTCCCTTAGCTCTGCTTCTTTTTCCTCAGGATGAATCTCTGCTGTGTCTCCTGTATCACTCCCAGAAACCCCTGCCATTGTTGTTTCACTATCTTTCCTGCTGGCCTCCTCTCCCAGTCAATTCTGCCCAGCTCCTCCATCATGCCTCTGTAGTTGCCTTCATTCAGCTGTAACACTGTTACCTCAGGTTCTATCTTCTTCCTCTCAAATTTATTTTGGTAGAAGAGAGAAATATTGAGATATTGGGAAGTATAGATGTCCCTTGTCAATAACTCGCTAACATGCAGGAGCAGCAAGCTATTAGGAAAGCCAATGAAATGTTATCCTTTATTGCAAGAGGATTTAAGCACACGAGTAGTGAAGCCTTGTTTCAGTTGTTTAAAAGCTTATTTAGAACATACCTGGAGTACTATGTGCAATTTAGGTCACCCTATCTCAGAAAAGATATCATTGCTACAGATGATGGCAGCATCTTATGAAAAGAGATTCTGAAATGGAGTCTGTATTCACTGGAGTTTCAAAGAATGAGTGATGATCTCACTGAAATGGAGAGCATCGTTAGAAAGATAGACTGGATGGATGTAGGTCAGATGTTTCCACTTGTTTGGAAATTGATAACCAGGGGAGACATTTAAAAATAAGGGAGATAACACTTAGAACCAGGCTAAGGAGAAATTTCTTTATTCAGACAGTCGTGAATCTTTAGAACCCTGAGTTTTGCAAGCTCAGGTTTTGAGTGTATTTGTAGTAGAGGTTAATTCATTTTTGATTATCAATGGCGTAAAAGGTAGTGGAGACAGTGTGGATAAAAGGCGTTGAACTCCATAATCAGTCATAAACAGATTAAATGACAGAGCAGGCTCAATGGGTTAATGGCTTTTTTTTACTTGTGGGAGTGGGCTTTACTGGCCAGCATTTACTGCCTACCCACAGCTGCCTTTGAACAGAATTGAGAGTTAGTGAGCAGTTGAGAATCAACCACATTGCTGTGGATCAGGAGTCAAATGTAGGCCAGATTATGTGAAGATGGCGGACTTCCTTCCCTGAAGGGCATTAGTGAACCAGATGGGTTTTTTCTAACAATCATTTCATGGACATCAGTAGTTACTTAATTCCAGAATTTAATTCAAATTCCACCATCTACTGTGGTGGGACTTGAATCTGATCCAGAGAACATTAGCTGAGTTTTGGATTAATTGTCTCGCGATAATACCTCTAGGCCATAGCCTCCTCTTTCTCATATATCCTGATGCTGTAGTGACACCAATCACCAGGCTTGTTTGATTGAAGAGGAATCAGGCTTGATTCAAAGCTTCCCCTATCCTTTGTAATTATGTAATGTTTTAATGAGGTGAATTCAGAGAGAATGTTTCCTTTTGTGGGGAAGTGCATAACTAAGAGACCATTAATATGAAATCACCACCAAGAAATCCAAAAGGGAATTCAGAAGGAAATCCTGCCCCCGAAGATTGATGAGAATGTAGAACTTGCTAACATAGTGAATAGCTGAAACAACAGTGTAGACATATTCAAGAAGTAAGACTAGCATATGAAGGAGACATAGATGGATATACTGATTGAAGAGGAATCAGGCTTGATTCAAAGCTTCCCCTATCCTTTGTAATTATGTAATGTTTTAATGAGGTGAATGCAGAGAGAATGTTTCCTTTTGTGGGGAAGTGCATAACTAAGAGACCATTAATATGAACTGAAGGAGGATAGGAGAAAGACTCAAATTAAAATCATTATAATCACCTGTATGGCTGTATGTCTTATGTAACTCGAGATCACATACAATATAGATCTAAACTTACATGGAGCTCTGACAGTTATCTGATAGACAAAAAATAAAAATCAAATAAACTCCTTCTACTATACCACGCATTATGATGTGATTGAATGGTGCATGGTAATGGGGTTCTGAGATCATGAAGAAATACAGCGAAAAGGCAATCCAGTTGTTTTCCTTAGATTGCAATGAGACCCTGGTTTTTGCCACATTTTCTTGCCATCCACTAGCCCTTTGGCATAAAATATTTTTACACACGATTTTGGAAGTTTTGGATAGCATTTTTATGACACAGATCAGTCAGAACAGCAGAATTTTTCAAGGGCTATCAAATGGAAGTGTATTTCCATGGAAGCATTATACAATGAAAATTAATTTACCTTAACACATCCATCTGCCCCAACAGCATGTAGAATAATCTATAACATAATAGATTTACAGATTAGCAAAATAAAAAAATATCATGGGATTGTAGGCACGGACAGTTATGGTAAAGAACAAAGTGTTGAAACTATTGATCCATTGGAAACAAAATTGGCTGAAAAATTTAGAATATCTAGTGAGACATAATGAAAAGCAACTAAATTATATGGCTTTGCTATACTAATGTATTTTGTGTGATGGAAGTAAAGATATGGTTTCGATTAGGTCATTAAGATTCTTCAAGCTTTGGTTAAGTGAGCAAGATGTGCTGGTGAATTTAGAAGGATCAAGGGATTTCTGTAAGCATAGATAGCTCATTTGGAGACAATGGCCGAAAGTTTCATCACATGAAAAGTCTCTTAGTTGTTTCAAAAATGGCAAATGTGGTTGAACATCAGAATTCCCACCTCAAACAAGGTACTTCTAAGTTTTGCTGAGGCAGGAATGGGGTTGGATCCAGATTCCTTTGGGTGTGTTTGACAGAAGCGGCCTCCTATCAATATCAGTAGCCACCTTCTTTAACTTTGATTGCCCAGGAATGAGAAACCCAATGTATGCAGACTAGAGCTGCTAAAAGTAGGTTGGATAGCCAATGAACCCCTTTAGAGGATAGTCTACTCCACCGGGGACACTTGAGAAATATACTCTTTGGGAGAGCTTCAGAACTAATAAAAGTCGGCATGCATGTGTATGAAAAGTGCTTAAAATTCATTAACAATGTGCTCATTGGAATTGTCAATGAAACTAGCAAAACTGGCAAAATGGTCAATGGAGTATGTGTGTCACTAAGTGTACAAAGATGTGTTATGTCAAGACTCATAACAAGGTCCAAGCAATAGGAAATGTGTTATTCTCTCTGAATAGTTTTGTTGTAGTAAATCATTGCAGTAAATTCACAGTGAATTTTCAACCGAATTGCCTCCAGTGACCTAATTATTCAGCAACGCTGGTCATTAATTGGGCTAATGTGTTTCTGATAAACTGACAAATGGCAAACTTTAGAGAGTTTATATCATTCAGTCGTGTTTTTGCCTTTTCAGAGGAAATTAATTGTGCCTGACAACTGACCTCAGATTTGTTCACATGATTTTTCAAATCTTGAGTGAGAGTGGTGATTTCTTACTGACAGCAGCTCCTCCACTCAAAACAATATCAGAAAAATAGGTAACAAGTGTATAATGGTGTAAGGCATGGCTACATGGTGTGAAGGGGAAAATATAGACAGATGCAGTTGCAGATCTTAAGATTCCCTTGGGTTGCAAGAAAGAACAGTCTTGAGTTCAACTGTTTAGCTGCTGTCTTAGCTATAGATTTCCTGGAAAATGGGTCTAAAACTGTTCTCAGCCATGAGCTATGAAGGGGTTGTTAAGAAGGGTACAGTTATCCATCTTGCTGCATCATTCCATCTGATCAAGTACCTCCTGTCTGTTAGATCGCTTTCAGGGAGGGAGAGTGAATAAAATGCTACCTGATGCAGTGTCAAGCAAGCTTATTATCCCATTGGAATAGAGTCCCAATCTACAGTTGTCCATTTTCAGGCAAGCACACACAGTGACCTGCAATCACTTTAATAGCTAAAAAGGCAAATGTTGCCCTCTTGCAGTTAACCTAAATTGTACACCATGTTTGAGAACACTCAATCCAAAGCAACCAGCTCTGTTTGCTGATGAGTTTGAAATCCCAACAGTATGAACACACAAAGCACAGTCCAATTTATGAGTCGCACTTTTGGCAAAACATGCATTAAGCAAGAATAAAAAGAAAATAACTCATTAAACTAAATAAAAGAACTAATTAAACTGCAATAAAAAGTTACCAGGGTTGTTACAGAGCAATATTTCTACTTTACTGGGAGAAAAGCAAGAAACTGAAAATTATTAGTCAAATAAAATGCACACATATCAAGGCAATTCCATAATTAGTGTCATAGCTTCAGAATTTGCTCAAGTGTAATTACATGAGGGAAAGAAACAACTATCCTGTGGCAAAAAAAATCTCATCAGACTAGCATTTGAACAGAATATTCTAAAGCTAGAAGAAACATCTTTTCCAACGCTGTAATCAAATTCAACTTCTCTTATGAGCTCAACAAATTTAAACAACTGAAACTGTTTCTCTCGGTATTATACAAATAAACATCCACTGGTTGATTTGACTGAATATAAATGATTAAGTTTTTCCTTTGGCACAGCAAATCTCAACTCCCTGCCCAATAATTATGAAACATGGAATGATTATTTTGTCAGGGTCTGAAGCCTATTTCTCTTCTTGAATGTGTTTGCACCCCCCAAATCCTTGCTTATTTTCCTGAAGCTGTATATCTGAATTAGATTTCTGTCCCTGCTACAGCACTGAAACAGCTCTTACCAAAGCCATAAATGGCATCCTTTGTGATTGTGACCAAGCTCCATCTTTATCATTGTTACAGGGCTGGATTTCTAATGTATATACATCCAGACCCCAGCTCTTCATGACAAGCTTTAGATATATCCACTCTCATTTTCAATACTCCAGATAGCTAAAGGCCTGGGATCTCATTCCCCAACCAATCGGTGACAGCAGCCATAAAGTCTCCTGGTGACAGAAGGCCAATCAGAATGAGCCTAATAAGGTCTGATCCCTACACTGACTGATGTAACGCAGCAATATGGGCAGCTTATGTGCAGGACTTTTCTAAGCTCAGGGTGAAAATGTGTGGCTGATGATGAGGAGGGCAAGTATGGACTGGGATTGGGGTGGTTTACTGTAAGGTAAAATGAGAGAACCCCCTTCAACTGCCTGACCCATAACACAAGCTGGGCCACAGCCACAGACAATAGCTGACTCCTCCATGCCCCCATACAATCCCACCTTGCCAGAGGAGTTAGCTCTCCCACAGTCATGGCTAGGCTGCTATGGCTTTGGTAGGAGCTTTCAATCTGTGCATGGAAACTGAGAAGGAGAGGTCAAGTTCTTTTTAACCTTCTAAGATGCCAAAATAGCCTATTAGCTATCACACCTATTGCTGGCTTACACTGGCTCTTGGACAAGCATTGTCTTGTTTTCAAAATGCTTATTCTGTGTTTTTAATTCCCTCCACAGACAAGATCTCCCTACTTCTGTAATCTCCTCCAGTCCTCAAACTGTCTGAGGTTCATGTGCTCCTCTCATTCTGGCATTTTGTGCCAAACTATAATTATTCTGCCATTGATGCCACTGTCTTTAGTTGTCTGCAGGATAGCCTCCCTCCAGCTCTCTGCCTCTCTACCCCAGTTTCCTCATTTAAAGCACTCCTTAAAAACCTGCTTCTTTAACTGAATCCTTGTCCTCTGAATCAAAATCCCCATGTCATTTGTTTTCATATTTTGATCTTTATGCCCTCTGAAATTTTTTGGGGTATTTCAGTATATTAAATGTTGTGTATAAATATAGCTTGCTGTTGTTACAGTATTGGCAGCTTAAACATTTGAAATGTTGACAACTATTTCTACATTATTTGAATTCCGAATTACCATAATGATTAGATTAGATGAGATTTCCTACAGTGTGGAAACAGACCCTTCAACCCAGCAAGTCCACACTGATCCTCCGAAGAGTAACCCACCCAGACCCATTTCCCTCTCACTAATACACTTAACACTATGGGCAATTTAGCATGGCCAATTCACCTGACCTGCACATCTTTGGACTGTGGGAGGAAACAGGAGCACCCGGAGGAAACCCACGCAGACATGGGGAGAATGTGCAAATGCCACACAGACAGTCGCCCAAGGCTGGAATTGAACCTGGGGCCTGGTGCTGTCAGGCAGCAGTGCTAACCACTGAGCCACCGTGCCACCCATAATCCTGAGGATTCTTTTCTATTCTAACCACAATTCTAGCTATTTTCTGGTTGGCGTGGACTTATACTTCATATCAGTCTTTTGTCAAAAATATATCAGTCTCCGGTTGAATACAGGCTCACATTTGAGGATAGTCTATTTTTTTTCATTTATTCAGTTATGTTCTGTACATCCATTGCCATTGAGAATAAATTATGGACTAGAAAATGATGCACTTATTCTCTATGTCCAGAGACCAGAACATCATGCAGAATCTTCCCAGCATGCTACAACATGAGCCATTGTGGGAAATATGGGAATATCGGGTGAGGTGTCCAGCAAGAACCTTCTCAGAATTGAGAGCAAAATGTCGCATTTTTCAGGAAAGTTTTGAACAGGGAGACCAGCTTCTAACTAAGTTAAAAATCACACAACACCAGGTTATAGTCCAACAGGTTTATTTGGAAGCACTAGCTTTCGGAGCACTGCTCCTTCATCAGGTGGTTGTGGAGAATAAGATTGTAAGACACTGAATTTAGAGCAAAAGTTTACAAAGAGCAAAAGTGTGATGTAACTGAAATTAGATATTGAAAAAGACCTGGATTGTCCATTAAATCTCTTATCTTTTTGAATGACCATGTTGGTTTCAGTTCTTTCATATTTAAATCGCAAAACATTTTTTTAAAAGTTACACTCTCAAGTGGACTTTAAGAATTGGTGTCATGTTTTTGCCCAGATAATGTATTGAAGCTGTGAGCTTCCCTGTGCGAGGCTGTCTGTGCCACAATGGTCAGACTGATTGAAATTTTAAAAACAGATTTACAGATCTTACATGGATTCATGCAGTTTTTGAGCAAAGTAAAATGTAATTCGGCAAGTACAAATTCACCCCACAAACTTATATGTGTGTGGTGGGGTGAGGGGTGGTTATGAGTGTCTGGAAAAAGTGTGTGTGTGTGTGTGAGTGTAAAGAGGTATAAGTCTGTGAGAGGATGCGTGTGGGATTGTTTCTGAGAGTGTTTGAGAAAGGGTCTGCATGAGTGTGTGCATGTATATAGTGCAATGGGGTCACCTGTGGCATGACATGAACCCAAGGTCCTGATTGAGGCCATCCTCATGGGTACCGAACCTGGCTATCAGCCTCTGCTTGGCCACTTTTCGTTGTTGCCTGTCCTGAAGTCCATGTTCGAGAGCGGTCACCAAAGGTCCGAGGTTGAACATCCCAGACTGTTGAAGTGTTCTCCAACTGGGAGGGAACACTCCTGTCTGTTGATTGTTGTGCTGTGTCCATTCATCTGTTGCCGTAGGCTCTGCTTGGTCTTGCCTCAGAGCATCCTTGCCTGCAGCGTAGGAGATAGACAACATTGGCTGAGTCGCATGAACACCTGCCACATACATGGTGGGAAGTGTCCCCATGTGTAATAGTGGTGTCCGTGTTGACACACGGAAACGTCTTGTAGCGTCTACTGTGACAAGGTTGTATGCTATCATAATGAAAGCCGGGCACTTTGCTACGAACAATTATCTGTTTGAGGTTTGGGGTTTGTTTAAAGGTGAGAAATGGAGGCATGGGGAAGGTCTTGGCAAAGTGCTCACTCTCATTGGTAATGTGTTGCAGGCTGGGCAGAACATGGTGCAGTTTTTCGACTCCTGGAAATACTGGACAATGATAGGTACCCGGTCAGTTGTAGCTCATGTCAGTCTCCTGAGAAGGCCATTACGGTTTCTCGCTGTGGCAAGTCGGAACTGGTGGTCAATGAGTTGAGCATTGTACCCCATTCTTATGAGGGCATGCCTGAACATTTCCAAGTGTCATGTTCCTCCTCATCTGAACAGATCCTGTGTATGCATAGGGCTTGTCCACAGGGGATGGATGTTTTAATATGTTTCAGGTGGGAGCTGGAGACGTGTAGCATCGTGAGGTTATCCGTGGATTTGCAGTAGAGTGAGATGCTGAGGTGCCCATCCTTGATGGAGATGCATGTGGCCAAGAATGAGACAGATAGTAGAGAATAGTTCATGGTGAGTTTGATGGTGGGATGGAACTTGTTGAGTCTTCTCCGTGGGTCCAGTGGAAGAAAATGTCATCAATGTACCTGGTGTATAGTGTTAGTTGGAGATCCTGCATAGAGAAGAAGTCTTGTTTATACCTGTGCATGAAAATGTTGACATATTGGGGTGCAAATTTGGTCCCCATGGTTGTTCCATGTATCTGATGAAGAACTGGTTGTCAAAGGTGAAGACGTTGTGATCAAGGATAAAGCGGATGGGTTGTAGGATGGTGTTTGGAGATTGGCAGTTGTTGGTGTTGAGTACTGAGGCTGTTGCTGCGATGCCATCATTGTGGGGGATGCTGGTGGAGAGTGCGGAAACATCCATTGTGACGAGGAATGTTCCCGGTTCGACTGGTCCGCTGAGTTTCTGTAAGAAATCTGTAGTGTCGCGACAGAAGCTGGGGTTCTATGAGTGACCAGAGGCCTAGTAGCATGGATTATTATTTATCATCACCCTTCTTATTACTTAAGCTCACCTCATGAATATGCAGTTTCTCATTTTCCCACTTACTGAATAGAAATGAGGTGTCAAGAGTTTTCAATGTGGAAGTCAGAGCAAGTACCTGGTGACTTCACCTTGTAGCTTGCTTCCCTGGAGCTCCAGCTTGGGTTCCTGCCACCAGAATCTCAGGACACACTCTTTTATCCAGTGACCTGAGACAGCCTCCGTCCACGAACCTTGATATTTGACATGTGCCAGCATTGCTGTATTATCATGCACCATCTCCAATCCACTGGCAGTGCACCTTCTGAAGCTCAGTGTTGCTCTCTGGAGTGCTCCAGCACCTTTCATTCCCATGCTAATGACAGGAAATTTTGGAGACAGACACAAGCACCCGCATCATTGACTGGACCCAGGCTGCATCTCAGGGCTTTTCACTTGTTCTCTCATTTATTTTGAGTCTTTCTGAATACTCACAGTATATCTACTTTACGTTACCATCCTGTTTTGCACTTTGCCCTGTTGGCTTGAGCTTAAAAGACTCACATTGCTTCTGTCTTGTCCTACATTTTAGCACAGCCACAAAGCTAGTCAACCTAGCATTGTTGTCAGCAGTGATCAGTCAATGGAGAGGACATGTTACATTACAGCACAGTTCTATGTCAATCTTAAAACTGCACCATGTGCCTCCAGTGCACACAGTGATCACACTGCATTTCAAATGACTATGTCTCAAAGCCTGTGGGGAATAGCCCTTAGTCAAGTTAAGGGAGACATCCTTCAGACAGGAGGTTGCAATACCATGGTAGCATCCAATACAGGTCAGGAGCTTGGGCATGATTAGTCAGCTGCTCAGGGCAGGCATAGTCAGCAACGTCTCATCGTCTCATAGTAAGTGGGGACCCAAACGTCAGGCATGCCACCATCTGTCTTGGTGCTTTCTGCTTTATTATGAGGCATTTTCTCTTGCAATTAGACACATTTATATGGGTAACCCCTTATTTTCAGCTCATGTCCTCTGGTTCTAAACTTTCCCAAAAGGGGAACAACCATTCCATATCTACCCTGTCAAATCCCTGAAGAATTTTGTATGCTTCAATATGATTACCTCTCATTCTTCTAAACTTTGATGATTGAAACCTAACCTTACTCAATCTCCCTTCAGAAGACAATCTTTCAATGCCACAGATCAACCGACCGAACCTTCTCTGGACTACCTCCAATGCCAGTTTGTCTTTTCTTCAACAAAGGGACAAATTCGGTTCACAGTATTCCAGGTGTGGTTTAACTAGTGCATTGTGTATTTTTTTAACAAACTTTCCCTATTTTTATACTCCATTCTACATATGTTAGCTTCTTGTGATTTAAGCACACTCAAAGCTTACTGTCCTGTAGCTTTCTACAGTTTTTTTCCCATTTAAATAATATTCATCTCCTCTACTCATCCTGCCAAAATGCATAACTCAAACTTTTCCACATTATCATCTATCTGCCCACTCACTTAACCTGATTATATCTCTCTACAGACTCTTTGTGTTATCCATACCTCTTCCCATTTATTTTTGGGTGATCACAAACTTAGTACATTGATTTTCCTCATTTCAGTCATTACACATATTGTAAATAATTGTGGCCCCAGTACTGATCCACAAGTCACAAGTTGTCATCCTAAAAAAAAAGTCCTCATCCCAACTCACTGATTTCCATTAATTAGCTAATCTCTGATCCATGCTGATTTAATATCCCCAAAACCATGGGCTCTTATCTGATTAAGTAGCCTAACATATGGTGCCTTATTACATGCTTTCTGAAAAGCCAAATAAATTACATCCATTGTTTCTCTTTATCTATTCTGCTTATCACTGCCTCCTCTAATAGATTTGTCAGGCATGGTTTCCTCTTCATTAATATCGACTCTACTTGATCATATTGTGTATTTTTCTAAATGTTGTGCTATTATATTCTTTATAATAAACTCTAGCATTTTCCCAATAATTGATGTTAAGCTTACTAGCCTGTAGTTAGCTCTTTTTTTTCTTCTATCCTTTAAAATAAGATGTTAAATTGACAATTTTCCAACCATCTTAAACTACTCCAGAATCTAAGGATTCTTGGAAGATTGCAAACAGCGCAACCATTATCTCCATAGCTATTTCTTTGAATATTGTATGTATCCATCAGGTCCAGGTGACCGATTGGTCTTTAACCCCAATATTTTCTCTTGCACTTTTCTCTACTGATAGTTATTGAATTTATTTTCTCTCGTCCATTTCCTCTTTGATTATTTAGTATTTGTGAATTGCTATTGGCTTCTTCTACTCTGAAGAGTGATGAAAAATATTTATTCAGCTCCGGTGCCATTTCCAGATTTGCTGTTATTATTTTCCCATCCTCATTCTACGTTCACTTTGGGGTCTTTTTTTAAATATATAAAAAAAGTTTTGCTGTCCATCATTGTTACTTGTAAGCTTACCTTAATGTTCTTCCTCCTTTCTATTACTTTTTTGGTGTTCTGTTGTTGTTTTGTAAAACTTTCCCTATCCTCTAACTTTGACAGTTTTTGCTTTGCCACATCATGTGATTTTCTTTCAAGTTGAATGCATCCTTAACTTCCCTGATTGATCATCATTTGCTTATCGCCTGCTTAGCCGCCTTCCTTCTCACTGGGGTACACATTCACTGTAAGATATTAACTATTTTCTTAAACATCTGCCACGGGCAGAATGTGCAAACTCCACATAGACAATTGCTCAAGGCAGGAATCGAACCCAGGTCCCTGGCGCTGTGAGGCAGCAGTGCTAACCACTGAGCCACTGTGCCGCCCCCATATGGTCACTGTTTCCTAGGGGATCATTTATTCTTACATCATTTAGTAAACCTTTCTCATCATAAGTCACAAGATCTAAAATAGCTTGATCCCTGGCTGGATCTGCAACATTTTGTTTTGAGGAAACTGTCTTAAATACACTCTATGAATTCCTACTCTGTCAGTCAGACTATCCCAATTGATGTGAAGATTAAAAATCATCTATGATTAAGATACTGCCATTTTTACATGCCCCCATTCCTCCTGATTTATTCTCTATCACATTGTAGAGCTACTGCTGAGGAGCCTATAGACTATTCCTACCAATGACTTTGCCACTTTTGCAATTCAATGTTCTGTAAGAACATGAATTTATTAGCATACAGAGTATAACTCTGGGTCAAAAACTCTACACTTGCAAATTATTGTTCTGGATACTGGGAAAAGTTTTGTGATTTATTTTGGCAATTTTGATCAGCAGAATTGCCATGGGAATTACAACCTATTGAATTAAGTAGGACAGCCACCTGCCCAAGTTTCAAATTTGCATATAAGACTTTTGGTAAGCCCAGTTAGGTAGTGAAATCTTCTCATTATAAATAGTTTGCTGCAAATCATGACTATTTGTTCTGCTCCAACAGTGCTCCAAAAACAAATGTTATGGTTGCTGGTCTCAAGTTGTTTGATGTCTCATTTTCTCCATCCAGCACCAAATTGCTGCTCAGTGATTTGCTGTGGCTGAAGCATTTATACACATTTGATAACAAAGCATGCAAGAAGTTTGGTTGCTGTATCCATTGATGCATGCAACCAGCCTATTAGCATTTTTTAGGCTATTACTGGAACCATTACTGCATAAATAGTTTGAATTTGTGAGTTAGATTCAGCTTAATTGTACTATTGGAATTGCCAAATAATTTTAATTCTGCATCACATTTCCAGATAGTTATGTACAGAAAATTGTATTTGTGTCAATTGCAAATAAATGGCACAAAGCACAATCGAAAGCCACAGGAAGAAAATGTGCCCGAAAGTGTCTCATCTATTAAGCAAGACTCTTTGTTGAACAGTTTGCAATTAAGAGCACAGGTAAGCAGAAAAACATTAAAATGTAAGACAAGTATTATATTGCTATCACTTTTAGCACTTTCTAATTAACAGCAGTGGCAAATTGCACTTAAATGTAGGATCTTTAGCATAGTAAAACTTCCCAGGAGCATGATTAGGCAAAACCTAACACTGAGTCACACATAGGCATTAAGACAGGTGACCCAAAAGCTTTGTCAGAGATGCAGGTTTAAAGGAATGACTTCAACAATCAGAAAGAAATGTAAAGGTGGAGAGAGAAAATTCCAGGTTTAAATGCTTGGACAACTCATCCAAGCCCTTATCCCCTTGTCATTGTGCCTTTGATGTCAAAGACCTATAGCGACAGCAATAAAGTGCAAGTCCATGCACAAATCTGCAGACTCTGATATCCCGCTGGATGTTCTGTGTCTCTAAGGTGGTCACCAACCAATCATAGAGCCAGCCAGATGCATACAATCCAGAACCAGCATGGTGCAAATATCATTGGTGTGCTCCTCCATCCTTCAATCCAGTTTATCAATGGCCTCTGACAAAATATCCTGATATTCTTGTGCCTGTCTGTACATGTCAGCAAAGTCATTAATGGCCTACAACATGGGATCATCTTCTGCCTGAAGCTTCGTAGGTACGTCACCTCCCGTAGTTCTTGGAGGGTCAGAGAAGTGGGCATTCTTCCTCAACCAGCTGTGGAAACATGGCAGGGATATTCTCAGCAGATTGTGTTCCTGAATCTAGTCTAGAAAACACACCCACCAATGTGAAAGTCTCTGAGCTGGTGGATGGTCTGCGTGAAAGCCTTGACATTGTATCTCTGAGGATTCAGTCGCTTCCTCGGAGGAGGAGGAGGTGGAGCGGAGGGTCTCCGGTGCTGGTCCCTTCTTGCCGGCTCTTCATTAGGTGTCACTCGTGCCAGCATGGGTAAAGCAAGAGAATTAGTTGTCTAAGTGAGATAAACCTTGTGTAGGTTAAGAATGAGTTAACCTGGATGAGAATGGGAGAGTACCACAACTCAACACCATGAAGCTTAACTGGTTGGCTGCCTTTGAGGTCTCCACATCCTCACGTGAGCACCTGCACCCTTCTCCAACCAACTTCCCTCATAGCACATGTGCATCGTGAGGTCTGCTATTCCTCCATTGGTTTCGAACCTGTTGGCCTTGATACTGGCCAAGCTTTTCTGTCAGAAGACAAAGATAGAGTTTGAGCTTTGGAACTCAAAGGAAGAGCAGTTAATAGTGACACAGGAACAGGCAGGTGATAAAATGATAAAGTGAGTGAGTAGCAAGCACAGAGGGCAGGTAGGGTTAGTACTTTGGAAGCATAAGGTGGGGAAGAACTATTGAGTGGATATGCTGTGTGCAATATGAAAGTGTAGTCTGTGAGCCCTGGTGAGAAACATGTACAGTGGCAGAGATAGTGTGAGTGGTACTCCTAGGAGTGTGAGGTTGCAGAAAAAAAGATGGTGGCACTTACTTTTGTGGAGTGCAGAAGATCACTGACCCTTCTCCTGCACTGCTATGTGATCTGTTTAACTGGTGATTTGTCCTCCTTTGCCAGTCAGTAGGATAAAGTGCTGCTCACGTTGTCCACGAGCACTTCCATGTCTCAGTGGGTAAGGTGAGGAAATACCTTGTCTTTCTGGGCAAGGTGATCATTGAGAATGGTGGAGACAGGTCCTGCCTGCCAGTGTGCAGATGGGCTTCAAACATGGTACCAGCACCTTGAGTGAAGCAAGGTCCTTGCAGTGGCCAGTACCTTCTGCCAAGAGAAAGGCGATGTGGCATCCAGACGCATAACTATCAAGGTGACAGGCAGAGACTGCATGAGAAAAGTCACTCCGAGCCACGGTGGATTGGGTACCATGAACCTTATTTGATGAAACATTTTAACATAAGATGGGGGAAATTAACAGTTCCAAGATCATCAAAGCACTTTATAATGAATCAATTCCTCATAAGACACCATTATAATAACATAGCAAACATGGGTGCCAATTTGTGCACAATCAGCTCCTATTCCCAGTTATAATGGAAGTGACCAGATGAGTTGGTTTTAGTAGTTTTGGGTCAGGTATAAACATTAGGCCAAATTCCTTGGGTCTTCTTCAATTAATGCCCTGGGTCTTACAATGACCCTAGAGCCTCAGCTTAAAATCTCAAATAAACCATCTCTGAAAGTGTAACAATTCTTAGGTACTGCAAGTATCAGTCATGATACTCAAGGCTGTAGAATGAGTCTGGAATCAATGATCCTTTGGCTTAGAGGTGAGTATACTGCCATTCAGCACATGATAACATAGCTGAACATCTTGATGCATATGATCACAATGAGAGAAAATGTTTATCCGTCAGTCAACAAGTCTTTAATATGTCTGGCTGGTCTCTGTGAATCTCTGTCTAACTAATATTCTCTCAACTGCAACTCTATTCTCTGTCTGTGCTATCGAGACAAAATAGCATCAAGTCCACCCACAAAAGAGTTGGTTTGTCATACTCAGTCTCGACTTGTTAAAGCAATCTGTTATTATACACCTCTGGAGCAGGTGGGACCCGAAGCTGGCCTCCTACCACAGAGGTAGGGAAAAGTGCCCCTATGCTGCATTCTCTTTCAATATTTCTTCTTCTTCTATTTTTTTTTATATCCAGTATTGTTTTCATGCAAAACTGGAGATCTTTTTTCCAACACCAAATTATCAGTGCTTTTTTTTTTATTTATCCTCCACCATCAAAACACCTCTGCTTTCCAGTTAAAACATCAATTAACGGATACAGCTCATCAGAAGTGTTGCAATAACATCAAAGTTGAGGGACAAAGGAAATAATGTGGGGATCAAATCAAAATGGAATTGGAGGGGGAAAGAAAGGCACTCCATCCCCTGAGGTGCCCTCTCTCTCGAATAACATCGAGAATAATGGACACGCATGTACAAATACAGCCATGACAGAGGAAGGGTAGTTGGGAACTACGACCCCATTGCCTCGACCTGTTGACAGCCATGTCCAGGAGCAGACTCATAAAAACCATTCTCACTCAGATATTTTTAACCAATCTCTTTAGCAATATTATGACACACCTCTGAGGTTGATGGGATTCGAACTTGGGCCTCCTGTCACTAGCAATATACCACACGAGTGGGTTCAAATACATGGCCGAACTCACACTATAAATTGGTATTAAGATATTTTTAGATATTAAGACATTACTAAGATGTTGAACCTGAGTGTTCTAGACCAAAGGTAGGGACAGTACCAGTGTACCACAAGAGCTCCACAATTCTCATACTAGGTATTTTCTAATCAACCTGCTCTGAAATAATACACATCTCTGGAGCAGGCGGGACTTGAGCCAGGTTCTCTTGGTTTAGAGGTAGGACTTTACTACCACTGCATGACCAAAACATTATCCTCCATTCTCACTCTATACTCCTACATTAGCTCATTGTGAAGCACTTTTGTATTGTCAGCTTCTGTTCACAGGGGAACTGGATTAACATCATCTAAATGCATTTCACAGCAAACATTTAACTAGCTGAGAGAAGAACTTGCTCATTTATTGCTTAATATGCATGGTATTGGGACTTGAAGGCAAGCCAAAAGGTTAAAGACAGAACCCAATACACTATGAAATTCTGTGACAAAATTAAACTCACATACCAGTCTACCTTTGAATGAATCTACTAATTTTCTACAAAATTACATTAGCGTAATTTTCATTAGAGTAGGATCCATTCATCTGTGTTTTATTTAATTCTTCATCTTTTTTCAAAGAGCTTGCATTTTGGCTAATATTTCTCAAGATGACGGAAAATCACTGTTAATGACAGCAAATTTCATCCAGTGACTGAATCATGCAAAGCGACAATACAAATGGCTATGGGCAAACATCTTTTGAATGTATTTACATATCTTTATTGCTTGACATAGGCTTCAGAAGCTATTTAAAGAAACTTGCCACAAGCACAATCAAGACAATTATAAGAAGCGCTCACTTGTTTGAACCTATTCTTCGGTGAGTTAAAACAAAGTCAATGTATTATCCTGTGACTAGTTGCTGCCAACATGGTAATTATTTTATAGTGACAATGATTTTATTTACCATTGTATGAATAAAAAGTCATATTCCTTCTTTGACAATGTCTGAAATAATGAATCATGTGGAGACACTGCATCTTTCAACTGACTCATTAAACCACTGTCACAGCACAACTGGTCAAATTAGTGCCTGTTATAACCAAATGACGGTTCATTGTGCCTTCAAGTGATAATCCTTGAGGAACAGCCAAACTATTTCTCTGGGAGGGAGAGATGGAGGTGATTAAATTTCCATACCTGCCTGATCCCCAAACGATATGCAAGGATACGGTCAACAGCATTTGGGTTCATCTGAGTCCACTGCAACATGTAGGAGTACACGCGTGCTCGGTTTTGCCAGAGTGGGTTTGGTGTATCATAATAGAATTCAGGAGGGTAAGCTTTACCTGGAACAAAAAAAAAATATGAGCTACTGAACCACAAAGTGCACAGAGCATTAAAATAGAATGATCTGTTCATAATGTACTTTCCCCATGATAAGCAATGCTGACACTCCATGAACAATAATGGAATACATAAGAGGATACATTGCAAGCAGCTTCAGAAATCAGTAATTCAAATGAGTGCAAGGTGACATTAACAATGCATTGAAATCCATGAGACTCATTATGAATGATACAATTTTTTCCACTAGGAAGGCAGTTTTGTTTCTTGAGGTCACATAATCTCAAGATTATGAGAAACAGAACATTCAGAACATGTAACTGAACTCAAACTTAACAAAGCATGATTTCATTTATAGAAATAGATCATTAAGGACCATTTAAAACAAAAGGGTTTTGTGCAATAATCTTAGGATATCAAAATACTGAATAAACAAATCAAAATTTCACAGAAAATGGATTCTGAAATGATGGTTTCTTTCGAAGTTTATACGGTGGAATTTTGCGCATTGAGCCCTTATTTAAAGTTACCTTGTCTAATGTTGATTTACTTTACCTTTGGTAAATTAATGGAGTTTACAAACTCATTAAGTATTGCTGAGAATTGTTTGAACATAACCTGATTGGTGCCTCTCCTATTCCCTAACCTCTTGCTTTCCTCCAACCTAAAGATGAAGCTTCTTTGGCACTCCAGACCTCCATGTTTTGGTCTCTCCACACTCCTGATGTTCAAATTGCGAACTCACCTTCTCTCTGCCATTTAACTTGATGCCTCTCCCTATTCTCCATCTTCTGAATTCCAGCATTTTACCACTTCCTGACCTCTTTGTTGGGACCTCTGTTTCCTCAGCTCACCCAGAAGCAGCTTTCCTCAAGTGCTCTTGAGTTTCCGCTCGAGATCCAGATTCAGTCTAAAGCTGAAGTTCTGATATTATGGAGATGAGATCCCTGGGGGTTCAGAAGTGCTCAGTCTTTGATAATTCATGTATTTTTAAAATAACTTTCAAAGCTGTTTCTGTCCTCGTTGCCTTTCTCTCAGGCAATCTCTCAGGATTCAGGAGAGGGAGGCCAAGAGTGGGAATATTTAGAAACAGCAAGGATTGGCAAATCCCCAGCAGTTCTGAATCATTACATCAGCACTTCTACATCAGAGTGGATTGAATCTGGGTTTTGAACAGAAATGAAAGACCAGAAGAGGGAAGTGATGAGAGGGTGGACTGGAAGGGAGAGGGAGAGAGACCGCACAGGGAGCAGGAGACTAGAGAAGCAGGATTACTATTGGGAATGAGATATGGTAGGTAGCAAGATACATTTCTCTTTTTAAACATTTTAGTTTAAAGGTTACTTCATTTATGAATAGGTGAATTTAGAATATAAAATATTTCAATAGAGTCATCTGATGTTCTTTTCAATCATCTACACTGAAGAAACATTGGGCAGGCTGTACTATGGGAACATCATCCTCCTGTCTCATTCTCCTCACAGTACTCAATCCAGGATGTTTTAGGTACAGATAGTGAAGACCAAATTTTATTTGTACTAGTTTCAAGGGATTATTCCCACCATTCGTCACTTGGGCAGTGACCTGATTGAGCAGATAGAGCACCCTTTATAAGAACATCTGTAAAAAAACTGGTGATACATTCCACCAAGTGACTGCCCCGATAATTAAATTGAAAATTATCACTACCCATAACACAACAAACTGTAAGGGTAAGAAACAATTATAATAAAACTGGAGCGAGATTGAACATACGCTGACTGTACAAAAAAAAACAATTTCAGTGTTTAGGAAGATTGAAACTATTCATTTCAACATCCAGATGGACTTAAAGAGATGGGTAGAATATGTGTTCTGATGTCCTATATTATCAAATCTCCTGACCTGGACACTCTACTCTTCATATTGCATTTAGTATCTCAAAAAATAACCAGTTAACATCCAAATCAGTTAGGATGGCTGGTTTTATGATTGATTTTAAAAGTTTGCATGAATACAATTTGCAGGTTACTCACCAAAATTCAAAGAATTGATCTAATTCACATAATTAAAGGAATGTCTAGACAAGTGAAATACAGCCACATAGAGAAATATAATTGTTGTGTGTGACATGCTAAACAGAAGAATGATTCCCAAGATGTTAAGTTGCTGCACTGAATGTTGATATGAAGGTGATGAGAATGAAGGTGCGGCATTATTAATAATTTAGTTTAGGATTTGTTTTGACACTTACTAATCCTTGACATTATTTATAAGGGATATTTTTGTTTTAACATTAAGGAATTAAAATTAAATAAGGAAAATGTCATGAAAAGACATTACCAAATTTCATAGAATTAATTAAAATAGCAATTCACTAGAACCGTTAAAGAAGTTTCACTGACTGACAATACAAGTGATCCTTTCTCCACAAGATGCTGTTGGGTAGAGTTTGTGCATGGTTAGTTCCCCACTAGTTCTAAAGCAAGATCTTAAAACCTGCCCTGAAGTGATATGGACATTATATCCATAAAACAGGAAGCAGAACTTGTCTGTCTTAATGATGACTCCTGTTTGTGGATTATAAAGTGGCCAACTCTCAGGGAAGATTAGATTGCTGTTATTCGTGGCTGTTATTGAGACTATCATTTACACCTGATTTGCTAAATTCCTCCACTGTACATCAACATGACAGGACGCATCTCCAGTTGTATTTTGGACAGTCTTGTAATGTGACAAATTCTGGCAACAATACTGACTATCCCCATCTGTTCAACGTTTGGAATATTCTGGCTATTTTCACAACTAAGTCTGTAAAGTTCAAAGACATGTTGACTGCCAAAAGTACCTTACTCCTGATATAGGTCAAATGAATTACAGACAGAAATGAGTAATAAACAGCTTGGTCCATTTCCTATATGATCACTAATTGGCTGAGTTGTCAAGTCAAATCACAATGTTTTAAACCAGAGATGCCACTTGGCTGCAGTCAACATCAAAATGTCATGGTTCCTGTTGTATTACAAGACAGCAGCATAAATCTTGGGATATCACAAGAGAGGTCCCTCCTGTGGGTGCTGATCATTATATTGTTTATAAGATCATTTTGACAACTTCTGTACAAATTGCACTCTATTTGCTAGTTAGAAGAGAATAATTTTCCAGTGGATTGCCACCTCCTATCATCCTAAATGCTGGGATAAGTAATCACTAAACACTCACAGAAGTGTTATCAATGCAGAACAAATCCTCGGCATTAGAGTTTCCTTCACAAATTAGTCACAATTCTGAGGCACGTAAATAAATGCAGCAAGTTACATGCTTCACACAGGCCACAAGAGACAAACTGGTCTTTAATTTGAGTCTGCTACCTTGACACTCTTGCTGTTTTGAACCATTAATGTGCTTTAGACTCAATTCCCTCTTTTCATAGCTGTGGCTGGACCTACTACTGCCCAAATATCAATCCAAAATCAACTGCCAGTCTCAGATAGACAAACATGTGCATTAACTGCTAAAAGAAATAGTTGGTGAATGCAGGGAAATACTGGAGCTCCACTTTGAGCTGTACTAGACAAGTTAGATAGTATGTACAATTCACAAGTGCTATTAATTGCTCCTTCTGGAGCAAGAATTTAAAGTTAAAATCAAATTCTGGTGGATCGAATGCAATTAGTTTTTATTGCTATCCTTCTGCAGCCATTCCTGATAATTTAAAGTCAATTCTGCACTTAAGAAATTAAATCACATCATCATTCAAATTAACCAAAAAACATTGCACAGCGTAACAATAATTTACTAATATATTTATTTCACAACTTAAATGAAGTGATTGAATAACTGGAATCCATATTTATTCATTTGTCCAGCTTAATTTTGCTTTATCATAAACAATAAAATAAGATGGATGTAAGGATTTAAGCACACTTGCAGCTGGTTTGTGTTGATTACAATGTACCCATCTAAAAAGTAAATGCCAATTAGTTCACATTTCAAGACAATCAAAAATATTTATTACACTGTTTTGAGCCATATCCCTCACAAAGCTTTGTCAAAATCCTTTCAGATTTCGTTCTGAGACTCTTAACATTTCCAACCGGGAGAAGTGCCAGAAATGTGTCATTCTAACAGCATGCAAGATACTAAATCATATGAAAAGGTAAATTGGGCAAATTACTTCTAACTAGATTGAAAGTATGACAAGGTGACTAAGATTCATGTTAGCAAAAGGAAAATTAAGGGCAGATATCAGCAAGTCATTTTAACATCCAAACCTAATTTTCTTGTACTCTTTCTTTTATTCATTGATAGGATGAGGGTGTCGCTGACTAGGTCAGCATTTACTGCCCATCCCTAATTGCCTGGTAGGCAGTTAAGATCAACCACATTGCTGTGGGTCTGGAGTCACATGTAGGTCAGATCAGGTAAGAATGGTAGTTCCCTTCCCTAAATGATGTTAGGGAACCAGATGGATTTTTTTCCAATAATTGATAATGAATTTTGGTCATCAGAAGACTCTTCAATCCAGGTTTTCTATTTTTCATGGATTTCAAATTCCACTGTCTACCATGGTTGGATTTAAACCAGGTTCCCAGAACATTACCTGGATTTCTGAATTTAAAAAGTCCAACGATAATACCACTAGGCCAACACCTCCCATGTTCTCATGATTTTCCTTTCCTACTTTCTTCCAAGATTTCTTTTGATTGAGATAGTGGCAACACAATTTGGTGTTGCATCCAATGCCACCCAGTCCTCCATGGAGGGTAAATTTTTGAAAGTCGAGAACATCCAAACCAATTTGATTCCTTCCACCGAACAACCTTATTTAGAACTTGTAATACTAACTGTTCCTATTTCTTTGGATTAATTGTAATTCTAAACTCCAGAGGCTATTTCATAGCGAAAACGAAAACGTGGTCCCTCAATTGTACAGCAGCTGAGTGTGCTAAAATTTATACTAACAAAAAATGTAGGATCACGAGCCAAGTTCACAATGTGGCTCACGTACACGTTAGAAGTCATGTATGTTCATATGCAGGGGCCTGTTCTCTGCATAAACAAGGAGTATATCTCAGCATTGTGCCCTGTTTGAAATAAACAAAAGCACAGAGGACAACTGGAGCGAAAGACTATTAAATATTAAAGACCAGAGAGATTTGTGTGTCCTCCTACACAAACAAGTTGGCAGGCAGGTAGGAAGGCAAATGGCATTTTATTGCAAAGACAAGATTAAATCATCTGTATGTACAACATTAGAAATGATAGCAAAGATGATCACAGCAAGCTGTACAAACTATTGTTACTATATTTTTGTTGGTGCATGAAAGCAACTGGATTCACTTTGAATGGGATATAACAATTATTTTTTCTGCAGTAGTTTTTTTAGGTGATATTAAGTTATTCGATTCAATAGGTTGCTTGCAACATACGTACTGGTTATTTTCAAAAACTGTCCGCCACTATTGTAACATACTTTTACTGTCCTTTAGTGAGGTACCTACTTTCGCAAAGGTCTTTCTGCATGTTCCACCTCGAAGAAGAAGCTGGAACCCTGTAGAAACCTCAGGGGGTCACACAACATTAGAATGCTAATATCCAACTCACTTTATAGCTCTCCAGCTACAATGAAACAAGAGAAGACGGGAATAAACTTCAGACAAGCTTGGCTCTGATTCCGAATTAACTAACTGGATTTATTGAGAAACATTAACCAAGGAAGAGATGTATGACACTGTCCAAAATGGCCCTTACCCTGCTACTGTCAGAAATAAATATAACCAGTCTGTATTTGCCCATTATCAATAGCTTGTTTCAATGCTTCCTTCCAGGTGTTTCCTCAGTCTAGTTCCATTGTTCCTATAGATCATTACTTTGGGCTCAATATTAAATGTTTCAACCTAGTGAGAAGTCTCAGAGAGTTGTTAAAGACAAAAAAACAGGAATTGGTCAAGCCGTTTAATCCCATTTCCATTCTGAGATGTTCCCATTGTAACTTGCTCCTCTGAGCTGGGAATAAAGGAAGAAAGCAGGGATCCAGTTTTATTAGGTCTAACTATGTCATCTAATCTCCAAACTCAACCTGAGGCCTGAACAGTAAAAGTTCTAGGGCAGGAGGGGATGAGAATTCTGCTCCGACCAATATGGAACCTGCCAACAGGTTCATGCTAGGACAGAATTGGCTCAGCAAGGAGGTTTGAAATGTATTTTTTAAGTTTCCTTGCAGGTCAGGAACATCCTTCCAGGTCACACTGAGAATCCTTTAGTTTCCTTTGAACCAAACTATCACACTTGCTGCCAGATATGGGAACCCATGAACACCAGCTGCACTGCCGTTGTTTGCATCATCTAAATAAGGACTTAGTCACATGTTGCACACTGAAAGAAACTTTAATATTAAAGAATATAGGACAGAATCTTAAAGAGTTGGAGTGACATGGGCTAAAACGAGATAAATTGCAGAATTGGCTGAGAAACATTGTGAGGCCCAAAATGACGTTGAGATAATATTGCCCCATCTTTTACACTTTTCACAAGTTGTATGGTGAAATGCTCACCAGGCAGATGCAACGTGCCAATTGACAATGATTAGCATTTATTAAGGTCTTTATTATCAGCACAATTCACATTCTGATTGCAATCTTATCAAATACGCCCAACAAACTAGACGTTGGAAAAGAGTCGATATGGAAACTAGAGCAGGTGTTTGGTTGCTCCTACCCCACCCACTCTCATTGACACCTCATATCCTCCATACCAAACCGTGACACGTCCATGCCTATTCGACAGTTATAAGTCTCCGGAGAATGAATGAATCCTATAATGATAATAGAATATACAATAAAAGACCTTTTTATTATATCTCCTTTGTCTGTTTCTGTGCTGTTTACCTCTATGATTCCAGAATCATCCAGGCTTTTTATATTATCAATAGTAAACATAGTAAGTACTTAAAATGTATTTATTTTGTATAAATAAACATTGTGCAACACACAGCTGAGATCAAAGGGCCAGAGCTGTCAAGCAAAACAAGTTTGCCCTGAGGTTCAGCTGTTTCACCACTCTAATGGGTGTCTGGTGATCTCATCTCACCACTTGCTCCAGAGACTGTTGTGTTGGATATTGGAGGCCAACATTTCAGGGCAGCCTTGAATGGATACTCTCGTGATTGTAACAAGGTGGGCTTCATAGAATATGAGTTCCCTGATTGGGATTGATAATCTGGTTCAGTAAGGGACAACTGGCTGACAGATATAAACAGGAGTGTCAGACATCCCTGTTCTCTCTGACAGCTGGCTCTGCTATACCTGGGTCAGTGTCCAGGACTCTCTAATTTTAAATAAAAGTTAATTGGTGATGGGATACCAGTCTCTGTGGGGGTTTTTTCAGGTACTCGTCACACTCAACCCATGTCCAAATGTATTGACATCAGATGTGTGCCAGCATCTATGAACCCCCATGACACATCACCCTATTTCCACTTACAGGCTGTGTTTCCAATTCAATGTTACACCCTGGGGTGCAACAGCAACTGCCATTTTAAGGCTGCTACAAGGGATAATGCTACGCTCAGGGATACATACCCAGCTCATGGATGGGACCAGACCAGATCTCTAGGCTTTTCACTCACTACCATAATGCTCATGTGCTCATTTTAAGCTGACCTGGATGGTCACAGCATCCCTGCCTTTCATTGCCTTTTTGTGCCTTTTGTCCTCAGCTAGAGATACCAGGTTCACATGACTGCTGCACTGACCATTTGTTAGTGCAGACACAAAGGCAGGATGCATGTCGTGGTTGGCTGCAGTCTTCATTCAAGTCAAGGAACAGCATTTTGGTCAGGGGCTTCCAGTACAGTAACGCAAGGGTCTTTAGCATAATTAATCATGTGTTCAGGGCAGTCACAAAAGGATAATCTACTCATAAAGGGTGAAGAGATGAAAGTTGGCAGCCAACTAGCTGTCTTGCCTCTTTTTGCCCCTATTGTGGGTTGTTTCACTCCTGGAATGAGGGAAGAGCAGGTAAGAGGGAAGATGAAAGTGGACAACACAACTATAATTTTTGGTACAGATGGGGAGTTGTCCCAAGCCAGTGATTTGGCAGTGCAGAGGTATGCAGAGTTAGTGCTATCAATGGTTGGGGTAGTGAGAGCGAATGTGAAAGATGTTCCCAGCAATAGTGAGAGTATTAGCATGAGTCTTGGTGGGACATTGATACAGCAGCAGAGATATCAGAGAGAAGTGTTATGGACCAGACCACTCAAAACATTCTTAAGCAGGCAGCCCAGACCATAACTTTGCAATTTGTTTCGGGAAATATACAGTAAAAATTACCCGGAGTAAGTTAGCAAAGTTGACTACTAGGTTTTAAAACAGACAAAAATTTATTCACAAAATTACACAATGAAACACAAAGAACAGAATAAAGAACCCCTACAGAACTCAGTCTATCCAAACTAGACTTAATTATGCTATTCCAAATATACACAACAATCCCAATAAGCAACCCCTCCAAAAAAAAACAGTAAAAATGGAATAAATGTTTCCAGTTTTAACTTAGAAGGGCAAAAGGAGAGAGAGAGCCTGTTTCTACACAGCTGAACCCCTAACTAGTTCTGGACTGAACTGCTGAGCTAGAGAGCTGACCACTTCCCTTTCATTTACAGGTCACTTCTAAAATGTGACTTCTAAAACTGGAGCATCGGAGGCTGAAGGGTGACCTTATAGAGATTTATAAAATCATGAAGGGCATGGATAGGATAAATAGACAAAGTCTTTTCCCTGGGGTCAGGGAGTCCAGAACTAGCGGGCGTAGGTTTAGGGTGAGAGGGGAAAGATTTAAAGAGACCTAAGGGGCAACGTTTTCACACAGAGGCTGGTACGTGTATGGAATGAGCTGCCAGAGGAAGTGGTGGAGGCTGGTACAATTGCAACATTTAAAAGGCATTTGGATTGCTGTATCAATAGGAAGGGCTTGGAGAGAATCGGCCGGGTGCTGGCAGGTGGGACTGGATTGGGTTGGGATATCTGGTCGGCATGGACAGGTTGGACTGAAGAGTCTGTTTCCATGTTGTACAGCTCTATGATTCTTTGACTCTATGACCACTTTGGCCTGAAGTCTTATCTGTTTACATATAAACAAAAGGCCTCTCAATACCCTTCAATCTCTGTACCAAACCAGTCTAATCAGAACCGGGAGCTGGTTTATGACCTGTTGTGGAAATTAAATCGACTTGACTCAACTGTAAGCAAGAGCAAAGAAAGGAGCTTTATTTAAATTCTGCAGAATTGATCCAGTACATTCAGCTAGATGCCTCAATGTAAAGGGTGCCTGAGCATTGTTCAGATACTTGCGTTATACTGTTTCTTATCACGCTCTCAAGGACAAAGACTGGGAAAACTCAAGTTATTATTCTCTCATCCCCTGGTCTTGGACATAACAGTTCTTCAGCTTTCGCTGAGTTCAACTGTCGCAAGGTTGGGTTGAATGTTTACAAAATTCAAACAGAGACAAGCTGGCTGCAAACCTCGTCAAAGTAATGCTCAACACAGCATTAAAGTTTAGAAACGCATTCTCTTTCAAATTTCACAGTAAATGTAAAATTTGTTATAAATGCAAAATTTTTAAATTTTCCATTACAGATCCCTCTGAAAAAAACCAAGGACACAGTATCCTTCAGAAAAGGATCAGCTTTTAGAAAAAAGGGACCAGTTTTGTGACAGAAGATGTCAGAACTTACACCAATGCTATTAACCTTCCGACATTGTTGTGAATTCTTCCAGATGACTGAGACTGCTTTAACCTGAATGGTAACTGTGGACCAGGCTGGCATGGTCTGAGGTCATGTTATCTACTTCTCATCCTGGACAAAGAGGAAGTCCCACCTGTGCAGCATTCCATCCAGCAAGAGCTCCCTGCTTACATCTCATAACACCAATTCCTCCTTGTCTGCCATGACCAGAGCAAATATCTTGAATTGTGCGGGGCAGCTACAGTAAGACAGCGCTCGCACAGATGCACAATGGGCTTCTAAAGATGACACGGCAGCTCGGGATGGTGGTCTTTTGGCTGATTTCTAACGAGTGATGTGTTTTTTTGGGAAGAGTCCATGGAAAGACAGGGATAGTAGCAAATGTGGGGGGCACCACTGGGTTGGGGATGATAGGTAATGAGGCATGTTTTGTAAGATACAGTGCAAAACCTCACAGCAAGAAACCCGCCAAAAAAAACTGCATGCAACTCGCAGTTTGTCAATAAAGTGGAAGATTCAGGGCCACAACTTGGATGAAGTAGCACTGATTGAAGCAGGAACTTACAAACATGTTATAAACAGATTATAAATGCAAAACTGTTTCAAATGAAGTTCAATGCAGCTAAGGTTGTAGTAATCCACTTTGAGTCTTAGACGAATTTTAGTGTGTTCTAATTGTGAGAAACGCATGTACACATTCTGAAAATTTGGAGAGATGCAAAACCAAATCAAAGAGTTAGTAGAATGTCTTGAGTGCTTCATTCAGATTTGGGTGTTACACTTGAGAAAGGTGACATGACCATTATTGGTGTGGGGTGTGCGGAGAGAAGGATACTGGGGTTAAAATTTGATATTAAAAGGGTAGATTACATGGTGTTGGCTTATTTCACTTGAGTTTAGAAGATGGAAGACAAATATAACAATGAAATGGTTCAACAGGATGGATCCAAATAATCTATTTGCTCTTGTGAAGAAATCTGGAACTGAGGGACTGGGGTTAATGGGATGATATTTAAATTAGAACTAGGATGTTTGGGAGAGAAGTCAGGAACACATCCACAGACAAGGGTAGCAGAAACCTGGAATTCTAGAAAGCTTGTGGATGAAGGAAGAGTTAAAACTTTTGAGAATGAGATAGAAAGATTAACTAATGGCATATGGAGTAATCGTGGTTAGATGAGATTGAAGTAGAATTCAGCCATGATGAAATTGAATTGTGGACCAGGACTCCGGGGCTAAATGGCTGCTGTCTATTTCTTTTATTACGAGACATAGAAGGAGTAGATAAAAAGAAATGAGAGACAAATTTGTACCATTGCTGCAACAATGAGAATCACAGACAAGACCCAAATACACATTTGCGAATCAAACTTGCTCTAAAGTATTTTAAAGCAGTAATGAAGACAAAATAAATAGATTCAGGCAACAAACAATCATAATATTTTTATAGCAACAGAGAATAGATTATTGCTTTCACCAAGTTGGGAGCAGTGCCTTGTCTTTCTCCATTTCCACTATTCCCTGGGTTACAGATTACATGTAATTGTTTTCCCCAGTTCCAATTCCAAAATGACCAATTATGTGCTTATCTTATATTAGACTTAAAATGATTCAACATCAAGTTTCTTTAACAAACACAAAATTAATGATACACGATTAAGAGAGCTTATTCAATGATTATACAAACAAACATGGTCAACGCACTTACAGTTTCTTTGATCGAAATAAAAATATTTCTCCCTCCAAATAAATTGAAATGTACACAAACACAGAAACATGCACAGCAGGTAAAGAAGGAGAAATACCCTCTGCAGAAATTCACTTTGAAAAAGAATCACCTTTGGCCAATATATCTTACTTTTTGAAGGCAAAAAAAGGATAACGTGTGAAATGTTCAGACAGCTGTTGGTCTGAGGTTCTGTCACACAAAGATGGACATCACTAAGAGTGAGCTGATGCATCTGAGATGTTTGCCACAGAGTTTGCCCAGGAAACATAATACTGAGGATTCTTCTGAATACGTTTTAGGAGGGCAATCAGTGTTCAGACTAGACCTAGACTCCAGTTATTCATGTGGACTCATGACAAATGTCTTCTCAGAGATAGGAGAGCTGGGCTGCAACACTATTTTCATTCCCTGAAGGAAAAAATCCAAAGAATCTCCAAAGCAGAATCTGCAACCGGACAGTCATAAATTCAGACAGGGGCTCTAGAGTAAACAGTCAGTTATGACGGGACATGTGACTTTTACACAAAGAATTCTTCTGATGCAGGAGGAGGCCATTTCACCATCTTGTCTGCAGCGACTTACAAGAAATGTTTTGTTTTAAAAATGTCCCTTTGTTCTTTAATTGGCCTCTTAAAAAATCCAGATATCCACAACACTTCAAACTCAAGTCTGCAAAATTTATTAAAATAAAACCACATAATATTATCAGGTTTGTAAATGGAAAATTGCAAGGGATTCCCTGTTGTTCCCATATGGATACATCCAGCTCTTCATTTCTATCATATGATTTTGAGAATTTTAATCTTTGTTTTCATAACAAGCCTCATCAGTAGCTGACACTCAGTCAAATTATTTCTTCTTCTGAGTTTGTTGACTAAATCTCTGTGAAACCTGAGTGACTAATTTCAGATCTCCTTGGATCGATTTATTCATTCAAAAGAAGTTCACTGCCAATGCCATTGATTAGTGCAGCTTCACATCTTGTAGAGTTGATTTGAATAATACTGTCAGTCCAAAATCTCAGCTATCAATTATCTACAACTGAACTCAATTTATCATGCAAGCAACCTTTTTAGAATTATGCAAGTCTGAATGATTTAAATGTGTTGATATTATGAAGTCTGATCTTTGAGTCATTCCTTCAATTCCTTCCCATCTATTTCGCAACATTTTCTCATTCTTTCAGTCTTACTTTTAAACAATATACAGCAGACTCCATATGTGCTATGTGTCAGGATAGTGCACACAGTTTATCAGCTTATACTGCTGAGGGGGAAGAAGGCTGTGAGGCTACTCAGAAATGTGACAGGTGACTTCCACCTAACACCTTCAGAGTTTAAAGAGGGGAATGGATAAAGTTGCAGGGAAAATGTAGAAGCATTCTGACCTCTATAATAAAAACCTCCTTATTCTTGATTTGATTGTGGTAATGCACTTTCAACCATCCAGTTGAAGTTCAAAATAGGCTCAATCAAGTTCAAAGTGGTAAAATGAAGCAAGTCTTAATGTTAAAGCTTTTGCAATTCCAGTAATTACCCACACTCACTTGTTAGCGTTGATCCTACAGCATAATGTGTAGGTACAATATCAGGTCTGAGGATGGTCAAAGCTGTTCTATCTTTACCATAGGACTCTGAACTGTATATTAAAATTAGCACCTGAAGCAGAATGATAAATAGCTGCAAAAATGGCTCTGGACAGAATATTAACATTGACAAGGAGGTGAATCTACAAACCCAACTCTGTTCAATTAATGGTGAGTTCAACAAGTGAAAAATAATGGGCTGTCTATCTGTACCACATTACCTTTCTGAGAGAGCAGCACTAAAACTAACTGCTTCATGTCATGAAATACGCAGTTGCTGAACCTGCATCTATAGAGAGAAAAATAGAATTAATGTTCTTGTCAATGACCAACATCATTACTGTTCATGGATTTGAAAATTCTTTAATTTGAACTCATGCATTTTAACACACTGAGTATTTCCAGGAGTTACTTCGTATTTCCTGCATCTGCAGTACTTTCTTGTGTTGATGGATAGGGAAGGAAACTGTCCTCCTGACCTGCTCTGGCCTACATGTGACTTCAGACCCACAGCAATGTGGTTGACTCTTGACAGCCCTCTGGGTAATTAGGAATGGGCAATAAACGCTGCCTAGTCAGTGATGCTCTCCTCCCGTGAATGAATAAAAAGTAATTTAATAGCAAGCCTTCGGTATTACAATTACAATAGCTTACTTTTATATGAAAGTATTTATGATATAAATGTCATTATTAATGGTTGAGATGAGGAAAATGAATGTATGAGAGCCAAGTATTCAGATGACTTAAAATAACTGGATGGCAAGTGATAAGAATGACCCAAAGAGTTGATACACACTTGGCAGATGCAGTACAATGTGGAAAAATGTGAGGTTATACACTTTGGCAGGAGGAATAGGGGAGCTGAATAGTATTTAAAGAATGAAAGACTGCACAAAGCTATGGGATAGAGGGATTTGGGAGTACTGATCCAGGAATCACAAAAATCTACCATCCGAGTTCAGGGGTAACAGGCAAAGTCAATAGAAAGATGGCCTTCATTTCAAACGGAGTGGAATAAAACCATTGACAGGTTTTGTTCAAACTGTGCAAGGCATTAGTCAGACAACAGCTGGAATACTGTGAACAGTTTTTGGCATCAGAAATAGCTCAATCGAGGCCTGTATCCCATCACCAAGTCACCCTTATTTACAGGTGGAGAGTCCTTAACACTGATCCAACTTCCTCAGAGCAACTCTCAGACTGAACAGATGACACTCCTGTTCATTTTTTTATTTATATATATATTTTGTCTCCTAGTCAAGAAAACCTTTCCCTGCAATACATTGGCTATCTCTGGTTATATATTTTTTCCCTGATCTGAGGCAATTCTAAATCCCCTGTTTATATTTTATTTTTTTTTTATTTTATCCCCAGCACCCATGGTGTGTGTGTGCAGGTGGGAGACACAGTGAAAGACACAAAGTGCACCAATCTTTATTCAATTTCCACCACCAGGAAGATAGGAAAACATCCGGGTGGCCAGTGACAAACACTGCCCTTCACATCAAGGGGCAGTGCTGTGTGTTCAAAACAGTGAAGGGGAGGGTAGGGACTAAATCAAAATAGAGACACTCCTGTTCTTATCTGTCAGCCAGGGCTCCCTGATTGGACCAGATTAACAGCCCCAATCAGGGAACTCATACTCTATGAGAACTACCTGGCTGACCTCTTTACAATCACTACATCCCTCCCACGAGTCTGAGGTCATAAACTGGTTCTCTTATTCTTAGCTCCTATTGGGGCATTTTAGCACAGGGTCTGGTTCCTTCAACTTCACCTCTGATACGGACAGTGTGTAATGCACACCAGCTCGCCTCTTGAGCCCAGAACATCTTAGAAGAAATTCATTCTCTTCGTCAGGTGGCAAAGGTGTCAAGATGGCAAGATCTGCTGTCTCCTTTTCAGATTCCAAGGTATCTTCAACGCTTATGAGTGAGAGAGAACTGACTTGTTCTAGCACAATGGGAAAGGCTATCGGGGCAAGCTTTGCTCCTGCACTGTTTACGAGTTTGCAGTTTTCATATGGTCCACACGCTTGTTCAGCACTAACATACCACACCTGAACTTTATAGGTCACTGGACCTGAACTCACTTCAACCATGCCTCCTACCCATGCAGGACCATTCCCGTGGTTCATTTACCAAATTTCATCCCCTGAAGTAAACTGTCTCTCTCACTTGTGTCTTGTGTCCACATCGGTGGGGTCTTGTGTCCACATTGGTGATCTTGATGTCATTTCACCCTTCACCCAGGTTTGGGAAGATCAGAATTATCCTGGTGCAGATTCTTCTCCCCAGTAGCAACACTGCTGGAGCTATTCCTGTAGTTGCAAGAGGGGTGGTACTATAATTAAATAGGAACTGGGACAGTTTGGTATCTAGTGAAGCTGTAGGCTGCTTATTTAAGGCTCACTTCAAAGTTTGGAGTGCTCGTTTTGTCAGACTATTGGATGATGGATGATAATGGAGCTTCCTTATATATTAAATACCATTCACCTTTAGGAAATATTCAACTTTTCTGCTGGTAAACACTGCCCCGATATCTGTGACTCTTGGGAGTTTATGTATTTTAAAAAATGCACACTGTTTTTCTATTGCCAGCCCTGTGTTTGATGAATGAACTTTATGCATGTCCAACCACTTAAAGTTGGCATACACCATGATTGAGAACATTGAGCCCATGAAAGGATTTGCATTGCTAATGTGTAACCACATCCAGGGTTGACCTAGCTGTTGCCACACATGCATGGGAGCTGCTGGTGGTAATTGTTGTCTTTGTTGGCACTCCGGGTACTGCCCCACCAATAGAACTATTCCTGCATTCAATCCTGGCCACCAGACATAATATTTTGCCAACATCTTCATCTTAGAAACCCTTGAATGACTCTGGTGGAGCTCAGCATGTATCTGGCAGTGACGTTTGCTCGGGACAATCACTCTCATATCCTGTAATAATATGCCACCCTCTACTCTGATCTGGTCTCTCCAGGCCCAAAAAGGTTTTCCTTTTGCTTGTGACAGCCCTTTGGACGTCCCCCATCACCACTAGCTGTTTCAGTTTTGCCAGGAGCAGATCTTTTTGCATCCAAGTTCCAGTATTGCCAGCTGTGAGTGCAAGTGAGTCCAGAAAATTTAAAGGTGTTACAGATGCTTCCAGCGTCAGTACCACTGGCGGTGTATCTGCCAGCAGGAGACAGCTCAATACATCTGCACTTGCTATTTGGCCTGCTGGACAATGTTCCAACTTGTCATTGTACGCACACAGTATTAGATCCCCTTGCTGAGTTTGGCCTGAAGCTATGGGTGGCACAGTCTAGTACTCTTTAAGTCGACCTAGCAAGGGTTTGTGGTCCATTATTATTCCAAATTTAAATCCGTAAAGGTATTGGTGGAACCTCCTAACTCCAAATATGTCCGCCAAACCTTCCTTCTCTATCTGGGTGTATTTACTCTCTGCATTAGCTAAAGTCCTGGATGCTTTTGCACTTGGGCCTTCCTCTCCATTGGGCCAGCTATCAGCTAATAATACCCTGATGCTGTATGGAGAGGCATTGCATGTCAATACCAGATCTCACTTGAGATCATAGTTTCCCAACACTTTCGAGGGCGACAGCTGTTTCACATCCTTGAAGGCTACGGCTTGGCTATGTAAACATTTCCAAGGCTGACCCTTTATTAAGAATTGAAGCATAGGTACCAGGATGAAGGCCAGGCTATGTAAGAACTTTCCAAAATAATTCACCGACCAAGGAAAGACTTAAGCTCTGATACAGATATGGTAGCCGGGTCACTTTTGATTGCCCTCACTTTACCTTCCAGCAAGTGTAACCCAATCTTGTTGACTCTGTAGCCCAAGTAGGTCACATGGGGTGCCTCAAACACACATTGGAGAAACATCTAAGGACTATGCCCAAGTTCTCTCAATGATCCTTATTGGTCTTCCCTGTTTTTTGCCACTCATCTGGATAAATGGTGACCCAGGATAAAGCTTGTAAAATGTTCTCCATCATATGCTGAAAAATTGCACAAGCTGACAATATTCCAAATGGCAATCTTGTGTATTAGTGCAAACCCTCATGGATATTAATTGTAGCATATCTCTGGGAATACCGATGGAAATACAATTGTAAATATGCATGACTCATGTCCAGCTTTGTGAAGGACGATCCCCCCACCAATTTTAGGTGTAAGCCCTTTGTGCGAGGGAGTGAATATTTGTTTAGCTGCAAGAAGTGCATTACTGTTAGTTTAAAATCCCCACAAAGATGAACCTAGTGGTTGGGCTTCACCATCGATACAATGGGTGCTGCCCATTCTGCAAACTGTTCCCATCACTTTCCAGCCTCCTGAATTTTGTCTCTAGTTTTACATGTAAGGGAAATGGCACTGGGCAGGCCTTGCAGAATTGTTTCCTTATCAACATGCAAGGTGGCCTCAGCTCCTTTAATAGTCACTAGATTAATATGAAAAAATCCAGGAATTTAGTCAAGAGTTCACTGAGGGATGAGGAGTAATGAGGAGGGAGAATCTGTGGAATTCTTTAGATGGAGGGTTGCTGTGGCAGGGTTGTTAAGAATATTCAAGGCTAAGCTAGAATTTTAATCAGTAAGGAAATCAAGGTATGTGGGGAAAAAGCAGGAAAGTGGAGTTGACGATATTAGATCAGGACAGGCTCAATCAGCTGAAAGGCTGACATTTACTCCAGTGACTTGTGCCCTCATTCTTCTTTACTCGGTGGAAAAAAAAACAATCGTAACTTTAGGGATTCAAGTACTTTGATACTGTATCTTGCCATTCCATTAATCACCTACAGCTGTTGCAGAATGTATCTCGAAATTGTATTTGCAACTTACTTTACAGATTTTCAGAATTATTAAAATATTCTGGAATGATACATCCCTCAGCCAGTATTATTATCGAATAGATCGGTTGGAGAAACAGACAGAAGCGATGAGGAATTTGCAACAGTATGTGATGGATAGCAGTTATAGGAAGGGGGGTATGTCTCAAATACAGTCACATAGATGGGTTAACTCAAGGAAAGGTAAGAGAGGTAGGCAGCTAGTGCAGGAGTCTTTTGTGGATATACCCATTTCAAACAGGTGTGCTGTTTTGGAAAATGTAGAGGGTGATGGATTCTCAAGGGAACGTAGCACGAACAGCCAAGTTTCTGGTATTGAGACTGGCTCTAATACATTGAGGGGTACGTCAGGGTCCAAGAGGTCAATTGTGTTAGGGGATTCTGTAGTCTGAGGTACAGACAGACGTTTCTGTGGCCAGCAGTGAAAAAGCAGAATGGTGTGTTGCTTCCCTGGTGCCAGGATCAAGGATGACTCAGAGAGGGTGCAGAATGTTCTCACGGGGGAGAGGGGCCAGCAGGAGGTCATTGTTCACATTGGAACCAACGACATAGGAAGGGAAAAGGTTGAGATTCTGAAGGGAGATTACAGAGAGTTAGGCAGAAATTTTAAAAGGAGGTCCTCAAGGCTAGTATTATCTGGATTACTCCCAGTGCTACGAGCTAGTGAGGGCAGGAATAGGAGGATAGAGCAGATGAATGCATGGCTGAGGAGCTGGTATATGGGAGAAGAATTCACATTTTTTGATCATTGGAATCTATTTTGGGGTAGAAGTGACCTGTACAAGAAGGACGGATTGCACCTAAATTGGAAGGGGACTAATATACTGGCAGGGAAATTTGTTAGAGCTGCTCGGGAGGATTTAAACTAGTAAGGTGGGGTAGTGGGACCCAGGGAGATAGTGAGGAAAGAGATCAATCTGAGGCTGGTACAGTTGAGAACAGAAGCGAGTCAAACAGTCAGGGCAGGCAGGGACAAGGTAGGACTAATAAATTAAACTGCTTTTATTTCAATGCAAGGGGCCTAGCAGGGAAGGCAGATGAACTCAGGGCATGGTTAGGAACATGGGACTGTGATATCATAGCAATTACAGAAACATGGCTCAGGGATGGGCAAAACTGGCAGCTTAATGTTCCAGGATACAAATGCTACAGGAAGGATAGAAAGGGAGGCAAGAGAGGAGGGGGGTGACATTTTTGATAAGGGATAGCATTACAGCTGGGCTGAGGGAGGATATTGACAGAAATACATCCAGGGACGTTATTTGGGTGGAACTGAGAAATAGGAAAGGGATGGTCACCTTATTGGGATTGTATTATAGATCCCCTAAGAGTCAGAGGGAAATTGAGAAACAAACTTGTAAGGTGGTCTCAGCTATCTGTAAGAATAATAGGGTGGTTCTGGAAGGGATTTTAACTTTCCAAACATTGACTGGGACTGCTATAGTGTTAAGGGTTTAGATGGAGAGGAATTTGTTAAGTCTGTACAAGACAATTTTCTGATTCAGTATGTGGATGTACCTACCAGAGAAGGTGCAAAACTTGACCTACTCTTCGGAAATAAAGCAGGGCAGGTGACTGAGGTGTCAGTAGGGGAGCACTTTGGAGCCAGCGACCATAATTCTATTAGAATCAAAATAGTGATGGAAAAGGATAGACCAGATCTAAAAGTTGAAGTTTTAAATTGGAGAAAGGTATTAGGCAAGAACTTTCGAAAGCTGATTGGAGGCAGATGTTCGCAGGTAAAGGAATGGCTGGAAAATGGGAAGCTTTCAGAAACGATAGAACGAGAATCCAGAGAAAGAGTATTCAAAGTTTGGGTGAAGATTTGTAGCTCGGGTGCTCGTTGTTGTGGTTGTGTTCGCCGAGCTGGAAATTTTTGTTGCAAACGTTTCGTCCCCTTTCTAGTTGACATCCTCAGTGCTTGGGAGCCTCCTGTGAAGCGCTTCTGTGGTGTTTCCTCGGGCATTTATAGTGGCCTGTCCTTGCCACTTCTGGTTGTCAGTTTCAGCTGTCCGCTGTAGTGGCCGGTATATTGGGTCCAAGTCGATGTGTTTGTTGATGGAGTTTGTGGATGAGTGCCATGCTTCTAGGAATTCCCTGGCTGTTCTTTGTTTGGCTTGCCCTATAATGGTAGTGTTGTCCCAGTCGAATTCATGTTGCTTGTCGTCTGTGTGTGTGGCTACTAAGGATAGCTGGCCGTGGCGTTTCGTGGCTAGTTGGTGTTCATGGATGCGGATCGTTAGCTGTCTTCCTGTTTGTCCTATATAGTGTTTTATGCAATCCTTGCATGGGATTTTGTACACTACATTAGTTTTGCTCATGCTGGGTATCGGGTCCTTCGTTCTGGTGAGTTGTTGTCTGAGCGTGGCTGTTGGTTTGTGTGCTGTTATAAGTCCTAGTGGTCGCAGTAGTCTGGCTGTCAGTTCAGAAATGTTTTTGATGTATGGTAGTGTGGCTAGTCCTTTGGGTTGCGGCATGTCCTCGTTCTGTTGTCTTTCTCTTCGGCATCTGTTGATGAAATTGCATGGGTATCCGTTTTTGGCGAATATCTTGTACATGTGTTCCTCTTCCTCTTTTTGCAGTTCTGTTGTGCTGCAGTGTGTTGTGGCCCTTTTGAATAGTGTCTTGATGCAACTTCTTTTGTGTGTGTTGGGGTGGTTGCTTTCATAGTTCAGGACTTGGTCTGTGTGTGTGGTTTTCCTGTATACCTTTGTGGTGAATTCTCCATTCGGTGTTCTCTGCACCATCACGTCTAGGAATGGGAGTTGGTTGTCCTTTTCTTCTTCTCTCATGAATCGGATTCCTGTTAGTGTGGCGTTGATGATCCGGTGTGTTTTCTCTATTTCTGTGTTTTTAATGATTACAAAGGTGTCATCAACATATCTGACCCAGAGTTTGGGTTGCATTTGTGGTAAGACTGTTTGTTCTAACCTTTGCATTACTGCTTCTGCTATGAGTCCAGAGATCGGTGAGCCCATGGGTGTTCCGTTGATTTGTTCGTATATCTGGTTGTTGAAGTGTGTTGTGAGGCACAAGTTCAGTAGTTTAAGTATGCCGTCTTTGTTGATAGGTTCAACGTCCTGTTGTCTGTTCTGTTTGTCCAGCAGGTTGGCTATTGTTTCTCTGGCTAGGGTTTTGTCGATAGAGGTGAACAGTGCCGTTACATCGAATGAGGCCATAGTTTCTTCCTTGTCTATGTGTATATTTCTGATGATGTCCAAGAATTCCTGTGTTGATTGTATAGATTGTCTGGATCTGCTGATCAGGTGTTTCAGTTTCTGCTGTAGTTCTTTAGCCAGTTTGTGTGATGGTGTCCCTGGTAGTGATACTATGGGTCTGAGTGGGATGTCTGGTTTGTGCACTTTAGGTAGTCCAAAGAATCTGGGGGTGTTGTTGCTTTCAGGTTTCATTCTTTGTAGGTCCGACCTGGTTATCTGTCTATTTTTTTGTAGGTTCCTCAGTGTGTTGTTTATCCTATTGGTGAGCTGTGGGGTGGGGTCAAACTCCCTCTTTTGGTAGGTGTTGGTATCTGCAGTAGTTGTTGTGCTTTTTGGGTGTACTCTGCTTTGTCCAGGATGACCGTCATTCTGCCTTTGTCTGCTGGTAGTATGATTATGTTCTTATCGTTTCTTAGTGATTTTAGTGCTTCCCTCTCCTTGGTGTTGAGGTTATGTGTTTGTCTTTTCCTTGTTATCAGAGGTACGATACTTTGCCTCACTGTTTGTTGTGACTCTTCTGTCAGTCCATTGTTCCTGAGTGTGCATTCTAGTGCTGCTAGGAAGTCTGCTGTCTTGGCGTCCCTGTGGTTGTAGTTGAGTCCCTTGGCCAGTATTGTTCTTTCCGTGTCTGTGAGCTGTCTGTGGGAGAGGTTTTTGACCCAGGTGTGTGTTGTGGTGTCCTCTTTGTTGTGTGTTAGTTTGGCCATTTTTTCTTTTAGTGCCGTTTTTTTGCGGTGTGTGGTCCTGTTCTGTCCTATGGTGACAGCCCGTTCTATGGTCTGGGTCCATTCCTGATTAGTGGTTTTTGAAATTAACGACTTTTGGCACGCAATTTCTTGTCTGTATTTGTGAAGTCTGTTGTGCGCGTCTGTAATCATTACCTGGATCATCCTGAATCCGTTCTGTCTGTCTGTGTCTCTGGCTTGTGGGTTGTTGACTGGCGGCCTGTATCTGACACATCGTGGAAGGATTCGATTCTTTCGACATTCGTGCAGGAACCGGAGTTGTTCGTATGTGGTGCTTAGGCAGTTAGCGCAGGATTCCCATTTCCTGGCTTGTCTTAGTGTCTCTCGCCCGTAGGTGTTCAAAGTTTGGGTGAAGATTTGTAGCTCGGGTGCTCATTGTTGTGGTTCTGTTCGCTGAGCTGGAAATTTTTGTTGCAAACGTTTCGTCCCCTGTCTAGGTGACATCCTCAGTGCTTGGGAGCCTCCTGTGAAGCGCTTCTGTGGTGTTTCCTCCGGCATTTATAGTGGCCTGTCCCTGCCGCTTCCGGTTGTCAGTTTCAGCTGTCCGCTGTAGTGGTTGGTATATTGGGTCCAGGTCGATGTGTTTGTTGATGGAGTTTGTGGATGAGTGCCATGCTTCTACAATTTCATCAACAGATGCCGAAGAGAAAGACAACAGAACGAGGACATGCCGCAACCCAAAGGACTAGCCACACTACCATACATCAGGAGCATTTCAGAACTGACAGCCAGACTACTGCGACCACTAGGACTTATAACAGCACACAAACCAACAGCCACCTTCAGACAACAACTCACCAGAACGAAGGACCCGATACCCAGCATGAGCAAAACTAATGTAGTGTACAAAATCCCATGCAAGGATTGCATAAAACACTATATAGGACAAACAGGAAGACAGCTAACGATCCGCATCCATGAACATCAACTAGCCACGAAACGCCACGACCAGCTATCCTTAATAGCCACACACACAGACGACAAGCAACATGAATTCGACTGGGACAACACTACCATTATAGGGCAAGCCAAACAAAGAACAGCCAGGGAATTCCTAGAAGCATGGCACTCATCCACAAACTCCATCAACAAACACATCGACCTGGACCCAATATACCGGCCACTACAGCGGACAGCTGAAACTGACAACCGGAAGTGGCAGGGACAGGCCACTATAAATGCCAGAGGAAACATCACAGAAGCGCTTCACAGGAGGCTCCCAAGCACTGAGGATGTCACCTAGACAGGGGATGAAACGTTTGCAACAAAAATTTCCAGCTCGGCGAACACAACCACAACAAAGAGTATTCCTGGTAGGGTGAAAGGAAAGGCTGGAGGTATAGGGAATGCTGGATGACTAAAGAAATTGAGAGTTTGGTGAAGAAAAAGAAGGAAGCATAGATAGATCGAGTGAATCCTTAGAAGAGTAAAAAGGAAGTAGGAGTATACTTAAGAGGGAAATCAGGACGGCAAAAAGGGGACATGAGATAGCTTTGGCAAATAGAATTAAGGAGAATCCAAAGCAATTTTACAAATACATTAAGGACAAAAGCATAACAAGTGAGAGAATAGGACCCCTCAAAGATCAGCAAGGCGGCCATTGTGTGGAGCCTCAGAAAATGGAGGAGATACTAAATGAGTATTTTGCATCAGTATTTACTGTGGAAAAAGATATGGAAGATATAGACTGTAGAGAAATAGATGCTGTCACTTTACAAAATGTCCATATTACAAAGGAGGAAGTTCTGAATATCTTGAAATAGGTAAAGGTGGATAAATCCCCAGGACCTGATCAGGTGTACCCTGGAACTCTGTGAGAAGCTACAGAAATGATTGCTGGGCCTCTTGCTGAGATATTTGTATCATCGAAAGTCAGAAGTGAGGTGCCAGAAGACTGGAGGTTGGTTGGCTAATGTGATGCCACTGTTTAAGAAGGGTGGTAAGGACAAGCCAGGGAACTATAGACCGGTGAGCCTGACGTCAGTGCTGGGCAAGTTGTTGGAGGGAATCCTGAGGGACAGGGCGTACAGGTATTTGGAAAGGCAAGGACTGATTCGGGATAGTCAACATGGCTTTGTGCATGGGAAATCATGTCTCACAAATTTGATTGAGTTTTTTGAGGAAGTAACAAAGAGGATTGATGAGGGCAGAGTGGTAGATGTGATCTATATGGACTTCAGTAAGGCGTTCAACAAGGTTCCCCATGGGAGACTGATTAGCAAGGTTAGATCTCACGGAATACAGGAAGAACTAACCATTTGGATAAAAAACTGGCTCAAAGGTAGAATACAGAGGGTTGTGGTGGAGAGTTGTTTTTCAGACTGGAGGCCTGTGACCAGTGGAGTGCCACAATGATCGGTGCTGGGTCCTCTACGTTTTGTCATTTACATAAATGATTTGGATGCCAGCATAAGAGGTACAGTTAGTAAGTTTACAGATGACACCAAAATTGGAGGTGTAGCGGACAGTGAAGAGGGTTACCTCAAATTACAACAGGATTTTGATCAGATGGGCCAATGGGCTGAGAAATGGCAGATGGAGTTTAATTCAGATAAATGTGAGGTGCTGCATTTTGGGAAAGCAAACCTTAGCAGGACTTATACACTTAATGGTAAGGTCCTCGGGAGTGTTGCTGAACAAAGAGACCTTGGTTTGCAGGTTCATAGCTCCTTGAAAGTGGAGTTGCAGGTAGGTAGGATAGTGAAGAAGGCGTTTGGTATGCTTTCCTTTATTGGTCAGAGTATTGAGTACAGGGGTTGGGAGGCCGTGTTGTGGCTGTACAGGACATTGGTTAGGCCACTGTTGGAATATTGCATGCAATTCTGGTCTCCTTCCTATCAGAAATATGTTGTGAAACTTGAAAGGGTTGAGAAAATATTTACAAGGATGTTGCCAGGGTTAGAGGATTAGACCTATATGGAGAGACTGAACAGACTGGGGCTGTTTTCCCTGGAGCGTCAGAGGCTGAGGGGTGACCTTATATAGGGCATGGATAGGGTAAATAGGCAAAGTCTTTTCCCTGGGGTCAGGGAGTCCAGAAATAGAGGGCATAGGTTTAGAGTGAGAGGGGAAAGATATAAAAGAGACCTAAGGGGCAACTTTTTTACACAGAGGCTGGTACGTGTATGGAATGAGCTGCCAGAGGAAGTGGTGGAGGCTGGTACAATTGCAACATTTAAAAGGCATTTGGATGGGTACATGAATAGGAAGGGTTTGGAGGGATATGGGCCGGGTGCTGGCAGGTGGAACTAGATTGGGTTGGGATATCTGGTCGGCATGGACGGATTGGACTGAAGGGTCTGTTTCCATGCTGTACATCTCGATGACTCTACGACTCTATGATTCTAAATTACACGGGAGTGGCACATCACTCAGCCAGCGTTTTTAAATTACACTGGAGTAATACATCCCTTCGCCTGCATTATTAAATTTCATTGGAGTGACACATTCCTCAGCCGCCATTATTAAATTAAACTGGAGTGATATATCCCGCAGCCAACATTACTAAATTTCACTGGAGTGATACATTCCTCAGACAACATTATTAAAGTACACTGGAGTGATACATACCACAGCCAGCATTGTTAAATTACACTGGAGTGATGCATACCCCAGACAGCATTATTAAATTACATTGAAGTGATAAATCCTTCAGCCAGCATAATCAAGTTACACTGCAGTGACACATCTCTGAGCCAGCATTATTAAATTACACTGGAGAAATACATCTCTCAGCAAGCTTTACTAAATTACCGTGGAGTGACATATCCCTCAGCCAGCATTATTCAATTACACTGGAGTGATGCATCCCCTCGACAGCATTATTGAATAAACACGAGGGAGACATCCCTTAGACAGCATTACTACATTATACTGGAGTGATATATTCGTCAGACAACGTTGCTAAATTACACTGGAGTGATACATCCCTCAGCCAGCGTTATTAAATTACAAATGAGTGATGCATCCCTCAGTCAGCAATATAAAATTACACCAGAGTGACACATCCATCAGCCAGCATTATTAAATTACACTGGAAAGACACATCCCTCAGTCAGCGATATTAATTTACACTGGACTGATGCATCCCACAACCAGAGTTAATAAATTACACTGGTTTGACACATACCTCAGCCAACATTATTAAATTATACTCAAGTGTACAACCCTCAGCCAGCATTATTAAATTACACTGGAGTGATACGTCCCTCAGCCAGCATTATTAAATTACACTGGAGTGATATATCCCTCAGCCAGCATTATTAAATTACACATGAGTGATACATCCCTTAGCCACCATTATAAAATTACAGTGGAGTGACTCATTCCTCAGCAAGCATTATTAACTTACAGTGGAGTGTCACATCTTTTGGCCAGCGTTATTAAATTACACTGGAGTAATACATCCCACAGCCAGCATTATTGAATTATAGTGGCGTGATACATCCCTCAGCCAGCATTATGGAATTACACTGGAGTGATACATCCCTCAGCCAGCGTTATTAAATTACACTGGAGTGATACATCCCTCAGCCAGCGTTATTAAATTACAATGGAGTGACACGTCCCTTAGCAAGCACTATCAAATTACAATGGATTAATACATCCCTCAGCCAGCATTAATAAATTACATTGGAGTGAATCATCCCTCAGCCAGCATTATTAAATATGACTGGAACATCGGAGGCTGAGGTGTGACCTTATAGAGGTTTATAAAATCATGAGGGGCATTGGTAGAATAAATAGACAAAGTCTTTTCACTGGGGTTGGGGAGTCCAGAACTAGAGGGCATAGGTTTATGGTGAGAAGGGAAAGATATAAAGGAATCCCAAGGGGCAACTTTTTCACTCAGAGGGTGGTACATGTATGGAATGAGCAGCCAGAGGAAGTAGTGGAGGTGAGTAACATTTAAAAGGCATCTGGGTGGGTACATGAATAGGAAGGGTTTGGAGGGATATGGGCAAGCTGCTGGTCAGGTGGGTCTAGATTGGGTTGAGATATCTGGTCAGCATGAATGAGTTGGACTGAAGGATCTGTTTTTGTGCTGTACATTTCTATGACTCTTTGACTCAATGACTGGAGTGATAAATCCCTCAGCCAGCATTATTAAATTACACTGGAGTAATACATCCCTCACGCAGCAATATTAAATTACACTGGAGGGATACATCGCTCAGACAACATTATTAATTTACACTTCAGTGATACATCATTGAGCCAGTATTAATAAATGACAGTGGGGTGACACATTGCTCAGCCAGCGTCATTAAATGACACTGGGGTACTCCATCCCTCAGCGAGCATTATTTAAATTACAGTGGAGTGAAACATACCTCAGCCCGCATTATTAAATTACACTGGAGTGATACATCCCCCAGCCAGGATTATTAAATTACACTGTTGTGATACATCCTTTAGCCAGCGCTATTAAATTAAACTGCAGAGTTACATCCCTCAGCCAGCATTATTAACTTACGCTGGAGTGACACATCACTCAGCCAGCAAGGTTAAATTACACTGCAGAGATACATCTCTCAGCCAGCAGTTGTAAATTACTCTGGAGTGACACATTCTGCAGCCAGAATTATTAACTTGCACTGGAGTGACACATCGCTCACCCAGATTTATTAAATTACACTGGAGTGATAAATACTTCAGCCAGCATTATTAAATTACACTGGAGTGACACATCCCGCAGCTAGCATTATTAAATTACACTGGAGTACCACAATCCCTCATCCGGGGTTATTAAATTACACTGGAGAGATACATCCCTAAGACATCATTATTAAATTACATTGGAGTGATACATCCTTCAGCCAGCATTATTAAATTACACTGGAGGGATACATCGCTCAGACAATATTACTAAATTACACAGGAGGGATACATCCCTGAAACAGCGTTATTAAATTAAACTGGAGAGAAACATCCCTCAGTCACCATTATTAAACTACACTGTTGCAATAATGTGGAGTGGACTCGATGGGCCGAATGGCCTTACTTCTGCTCCTATGTCTTATGGTCTACACTGGAGTGAAACATCTGCTGGCCAGCATTATTAATTTGCACTGGAGTGATACGTTCCTCAGGCAGCATTTATAAATTACGCTACACTGACACATCTCTCAGCCAGCATTATTAAATTACACTGGAGTGATTCATCCCTCAGCCACCATTATTAAACTATACTGGAGTGAAACATCCGCTGGCCAGCATCATTAATTTGCACTGGATTGATACGTTCCTCAGGCAGCATTTATTAAGTACGCTACACTAGCACATCCCTCAGCCAGCATTATTAAATTACGCTGGAGTGATACATCCCTCAGCCAGCATTATCACATTACACTGGAGTGATATATCCCTAAGCCAGCATTATTAAATTACAATGGAGTGATTCATCCCTCAGCCAGCATTATTACATTACAGTGGAGTGATACATCCACCACCCAGTGTCATTATTGTACAAAGGAGTCTTACATTCCTCAGCCAACATTATTAAATTACACTGAAGTGATACAAACTTCAGCCAGCAAAATCAAATTACACTGGAGTGACACATCCCTGAGTCAGCATTATTAAATTACACTGAAGTGATACATCCTTCAGCCAGCACTATTATATTACATTGGAGCAACTCACCCCTCAGCCTGCAATATTAAATTACACTGGTGTGATATATCCCTCAGCCATGCTTATTAAATTACACTGGAGCAACACACCCCTTAGCCAGCATTATTAACTTACTCTAGAGAGATACATCCCTCAGCTAGCATTATTACATTACACTGGAGAGATACATCCCTCAGCCAGCATTATTACGTTACACTGGAGTGACCCATCCCACAGCCAGCATTATTAAATTGCACTGGAGTGAACATCCCTCAAGATTAGAGAGGTGCTATAAAGGCACAGCACGTCAGGCAGAATCAGAGGAGCAGTAAAATCGACGTGTCAGGCAGGAGCCTGGACACATCCCTCAGCCAGTATTAAGAAATTACACTGCAGTGACCCATCCCTCAGCCAAAATGATTAAATTACACTAGAGTGATACATTCCTCAGCCACCATTATTAAACTACGCTGGACTGACCCATTCGCTGACCAGTATTATTAATTTGCACTGGAGTGATACATTCCTCAGGCAACATTTAAAAAGTATGCTGCACTGACACATCTCTCAGCCAGCATTATTAAATTACACTGGAGTGATTCATCGCTAAGCCAGCATTATTAAATTACACTGGAGAGATACATCCCAAAGCCAGCATTATTAAGTTACACTGGACTGACACATCCCTCACAACCATTATTAAACTACACTGGAGTGACACATCCGCTAGCCAGCATTATTAATTTGCACTGGTGTGATACGTTCCTCAGGCAGCATTTATAAATTACGCTACACTGACACATCTCTCAGCCAGCATTATTAAATTACACTGGAGTGATACATCCCTGAGACAGCATTATTAAATTACACTGGAGTGATACATCCCTGAGGCAGCATTATTAAATTACACTATTGTGATACATCCTTTAGCCAGCGCTATTCAATTAAACTGCAGAGTGACATCCCTCAGCCAGCAGTTGTAAATTACTCTGGAGTGACACATCCTGCAGCCAGAATTATTAACTTGCACTGGAGTGACACTTCGCTCACCCAGATTTATTAAATCACACTGGAGTGATAAATACCTCAGCCAGCATTATTAAATTACACTGGAGTGACACATCCCGCAGCCAGCATTATTAAATTACACTGGAGAGATGCATCCTACAGGCAGTATTACTAAAATACACTGGAGTGAAATATCCCTCAACCAGTGTTGTTAAAATACACTGGAGTGAGTGATACATCCCTCAGCCAGCAGTTTTAAATTATTCTGGCGTGACACATCCTGCAGCCAGAATTATTAACTTGCACTGGAGTGACACATCGCTCACCCAGATTTATTAAATTACACTGGAGTGATAAATACCTCAGCCAGTGTTATTAAATTACACTGATTAATCCCGCAGCCAGTGTTATTAAATTACACTGGAGTACCACAATCCCTCATCCGGGATTATTAAATTACACTGGAGAGATACAACCCTAAGGAAAGGGTGGACGCTAGGAAATTGTTTCCGTTAGGCATGGTGACTAGGACCCGTGGACACAGCCTTAGAATTAGAGGGGGTAAATTCAGAACAGAAATCCAGTGACATTTCTTCAGCCAGAGAGTGGTGGGCCTGTGGAATTCATTGCCGCGGAGTGCAGTGGAGGCCGGGACGCTAAATGTCTTCAAGGTAGATATTGATAAATTCTTGATGTCACAAGGAATTAAGGGCTACGGGGAGAATGCGGGTAAGTGGAGTTGAAACGCCCATCAGCCATGATTGAATGGCGGAGTGGACTTGATGGGCCGAATGGCCTTACTTCCACTCTTATGTCTTATGGTCTTATGGACATAATTATTAAATTACACTGGAGTGATACATCTCTCAGCCAACATTATTTAATTACAGTGGAGTGATACATCCCTGAGACAGCGTTATTAAGTAACACTGGAGAGACACATCCCTTAGCCAGCATTATTAAATTACACAGGAGGGATACATTCCTGAGACAGCGTTATTAAATTACACTGGAGTGATTCATCCCTCAGCCACCATTATTAAACTATACTGGAGTGAAACATCCGCTGGCCAGCATCATTAATTTGCACTGGATTGATACGTTCCTCAGGCAGCATTTATTAATTACGCTACACTACCACATCCCTCAGCCAGCATTATTAAATTACACTGGAGTGATTCATCCCTCAGCCAGCATTATCACATTACACTGGAGTGATATATCCCTCAGCTAGCATTATTAAATTACAGTGGAGTGACACATCCACCACCCAGCGTCATTATTGTACAGTGGAGTCTTTCGTTCCTCAGCCAACATTACGAAATTACACTGGAGTGATACAAACTTCAGCCAGCAAAATCAAATTACACTGGAGTGACACATCGCTGAGCCAGCATTATTAAATTACACTGAAGTGATACATCCTTCAGCTAGCATTATTATATTACCCTGGAGTGACACACCTCTCAGCCTGTAATATTAAATTACACTGGAGTGATACATCCCTCAGCCAGCATTATTAAATTACACTGAAGTGATACATCCTTCAGCCAGCATTATTATATTACACTGGAGTGACACACCCCTCAGCCTGCAATATTAAATTACACTGGAGTCATACATCCCTCAGCCATGCTTATTAAATTACATTGGAATGACTCATCCCTCAGCCAGCACAATTAACTTACACTGGAGAGATACATCCCTCAGCTAGCATTATTACATTAAACTGGAGAGATACATCCTTCAGCCAGCTTTATTACATTACACTGGAGTGACCCATCCCACAGCCAGCATTATTAAATTGCACTGGAGTGATACATTCCCAGCCAGCGTTATTAATTTACACTGGAGTGAACGTCCCTCAAGATTAAAGAGGTGCTATAAAGGCACAGCAGGTCAGGCAGAATCAGAGGAGCAGTAAAATCGACGTGTCAGGCAGGAGTCTGGACACATCCCTCAGCCAGTATTAAAAAATTACACTGGAGTGACCCATCCCTCAGCCAAAATGATTAAATTACACTGGAGTGATACATTCCTCAGCCAGTATTACTAAATTACACTGGACTGACACATCCCTCAGCCACCATTATTAAACTACGCTGGACTGACACATTCGCTGGCCAATATTATTAATTTGCACTGAAGTGATACATTCCTCGGGCAACATTTAAAAAGTACGCTGCACTGACACATTTCTCAGCCAGCATTATTAAATTACACTGGAGTGATTCATCGCTAAGCCAGCATTACTAAATTACACTGGAGAGATACAAGCCAAAGCCAGCATTATTAAGTTACACTGGACTGACACATCCCTCAGCCACCATTATTAAACTATACTGGAGTGAAACATCCGCTGGCCAGCATCATTAATTTGCACTGGATTGATACGTTCCTCAGGCAGCATTTATTAATTACGCTACACTAGCACATCCCTCAGCCAGCATTATTAAATTACACTGGAGTGATTCATCCCTCAGCCAGCATTATCACATTACACTGGAGTGATATATCCCTCAGCCAGCATTATTAAATTACAGTGGAGTGACACATCCACCACCCAGCGTCATTATTGTACAGTGGAGTCTTTCGTTCCTCAGCCAACATTACGAAATTACACTGGAGTGATACAAACTTCAGCCAGCAAAATCAAATTACACTGGAGTCACACATCGCTGAGCCAGCATTATTAAATTACACTGAAGTGATACATCCTTCAGCCAGCATTATTATATTACACTGGAGCAACACACCTCTCAGCCTGTAATATTTAATTACACTGGAGTGATACATCCCTCAGCCAGCATTATTAAATTACACTGAAGTGATACATCCTTCAGCCAGCATTATTATATTACCCTGGAGTGACACACCCCTCAGCCTGCAATATTAAATTACACTGGAGTCATACATCCCTCAGCCATGTTTATTAAATTACATTGGAATGACTCATCCCTCATCAGCACTATTAACTTACACTGGAGAGATACATCCCTCAGCTAGCATTATTACATTACACTGGAGAGATACATCCTTCAGCCAGCTTTATTACATTACATTGGAGTGACCCATCCCACAGCCAGCATTATTAAATTGCACTGGAGTGATACATTCCCAGCTAGCATTATTAATTTACACTGGAGTGAACGTCCCTCAAGATTAAAGAGGTGCTATAAAGGCACAGCAGGTCAGGCAGAATCAGAGGAGCAGTAAAATCGACGTGTCAGGCAGGAGTCTGGACACATCCCTCAGCCAGTATTAAAGAATTACACTGGAGTGATACATTCCTCAGCCAGTATTACTAAATTACACTGGACTGACACATCCCTCAGCCACCATTATTAAACTACGCTGGACTGACACATTCGCTGCCCAATATTATTAATTTGCACTGAAGTGATACATTCCTCGGGCAACATTTAAAAAGTACGCTGCACTGACACATTTCTCAGCCAGCATTATTAAATTACACTGGAGTGATTCATCGCTAAGCCAGCATTACTAAATTACACTGGAGAGATACATCCCAAAGCCAGCATTATTAAGTTACACTGGACTGACACATCCCTCAGCCACCATTATTAAACTATACTGGAGTGAAACATCCGCTGGCCAGCATCATTAATTTGCACTGGATTGATACGTTCCTCAGGCAGCATTTATTAATTACGCTACACTAGCACATCTCTCAGCCAGCATTATTAAATTACACTGGAGTGATTCATCCCTCAGCCAGCATTATCACATTACACTGGAGTGATATATCCCTCAGCCAGCATTATTAAATTACAGTGGAGTGACACATCCACCACCCAGCGTCATTATTGTACAGTGGAGTCTTTCGTTCCTCAGCCAACATTACGAAATTACACTGGAGTGATACAAACTTCAGCCAGCAAAATCAAATTACACTGGAGTGACACATCGCCGAGCCAGCATTATTAAATTACACTGAAGTGATACATCCTTCAGCCAGCATTATTATATTACACTGGAGTGACACACCTCTCAGCCTGTAATATTAAATTACACTGGAGTGATACATCCCTCAGCCAGCATTATTAAATTACACTGGAGTGACACACCCCTCAGCCTGCAATATTAAATTACACTGGAGTCATACATCCCTCAGCCATGCTTATTAAATTACATTGGAATGACTCATCCCTCAGCCAGCACTATTAACTTACACTGGAGAGATACATCCTTCAGCCAGCTTTATTACATTACACTGGAGTGACCCATCCCACAGCCAGCATTATTAAATTGCACTGGAGTGATACATTCCCAGCCAGCATTATTAATTTACACTGGAGTGAACGTCCCTCAAGATTAAAGAGGTGCTATAAAGGCACAGCAGGTCAGGCAGAATCAGAGGAGCAGTAAAATCGACGTGTCAGGCAGGAGTCTGGACACATCCCTCAGCCAGTATTAAAAAAATTACACTGCAGTGACCCATCCCTCAGCCAAAATGATTAAATTACACTGGAGTGATACATTCCTCAGCCAGTATTACTAAATTACACTGGACTGACATATCCCTCAGCCACCATTATTAAACTACGCTGGACTGACACATTCGCTGGCCAATATTATTAATTTGCACTGAAGTGATACATTCCTCGGGCAACATTTAAAAAAGTACACTGCACTGACACATTTCTCAGCCAGCATTATTAAATTACACTGGAGTGATTCATCGCTAAGCCAGCATTACTAAATTACACTGGAGAGATACAAGCCAAAGCCAGCATTATTAAGTTACACTGGACTGACACATCCCTCAGCCACCATTATTAAACTATACTGGAGTGACACATCTGCTGGCCAGCATTATTAATTTGCACTGGAGTGATATGTTCCTCAGGCAGCGTTATTAAATTACACTGGAGTAATACATCCCACAGCCAGCATTATTAAATTACAGTGGAGTGATACATCCCTCAGCCAGCATTATTAATTTACACTGGAGTAATACATCACTCAGCCAGCAGTATGAATCTACACAGGAGTGCCTCATGCATCAGCCAGCATTATTCATTTATACTGGAGTGACACATCCCACAGCCAGCATTATCACATTACACTGGAGTGACATATCTCTCAGCCAAAATTATTAAATTACACTGAAGTGATATATCCGTCAGGCAGTGTTATTCAATAATGACGGAGTGATACATCCCTCAGCCAGTGTTATTAAAATACCCTGGAGTGATACATCCCTCACCTGGTGGTTTTAACTTACAGTGAAGTGAGACATCTGTCAGACAGCATTATTAAATTACACTGGAGTGATACATCGCACAGCCAGGGTTATTAAGTTACAGTGGAACGATACATCTCACAGTCAGCATTACTAATTTACACTGGAGTAATTCATCCCTCAGCCAGCGCTATTAATTTATACTGGAGTGATACATCCCTCAGCTAGGATTATTAAATTACACTGGACTGATACATCCCTCAGCCAGCATTATTAAACTACATTGGAATCACTCATCCATCAGCCAGCATTATTAATTTATACTGGAGCAACACAACCTTCAGCCAGAATTATCACATTACACTGGAGTGATATATCTCTCAGCCAACATTATAAAAATTACACTGGAGGGATACATCCCTCAGCCAGCGTCATTATTGTACAATGGAGTCATACATTCCTCAGCCATCATTATGAAATTACACTGGAGTGATACAATCTTCAGCCAGCAAAATCAAATTATACTGGAGTGATACATCCCTCAGCAAGCATTATTAAATTACACTGGAGTGACACATCCCCCAGCCACACTTATTAAATTACATTGGAATGACTCATCCCTCAGCCGCCATTATTAATTTACACTGGAGTGATATATCCCTCAGCCTGCATTATTAAATTACATGGATATAATACATCCCTCGGCCAGCATTATTAAATTACACTGGGAGTGATACATACCACAGCCAGCATTATTAAATCACAATGGAGTGATACGTCCCTCAGCCAGTCCTATTAAATTACACTAGAGAGGTGCATCCTGCTGCCAACATTATTAAAATACACTGGAGTGATATAACCCTCAGCCAGCATTATTACATTACACTGGAGTGAAACATCACCCAACCAGAGTTATCACATTACACTGGAGGGACACATCCTTCACCCGGCATTATTAAATTACACTGGAGTTATAGATCCCTCAGCCAGTATTATTCAATTACAGTGGAATGAAACATCCCTCAGCCAGCATTATTACATTACACTGGAGTGAACATCCCTCAAGATTAGAGAGGTGCTATAAAGGCACAGCACGTCAGGCAGAATCAGAGGAGCAGTAAAATCGACGTGTCAGGCAGGAGTCTGGACACATCCCTCAGCCAGTATTAAACAATTACACTGCAGTGACCCATCCCTCAGCCAAAATGATTAAATTACACTGGACTGACACATCCCTCAGCCACCATTATTAAACTACGCTGGACTGACACATTCGCTGGCCAATATTATTAATTTTCACTGAAGTGATACATTCCTTGGGCAACATTTAAAAAGTACGCTGCACTGACACATTTCTCAGTCAGCATTATTAAATTACACTGGAGTGATTCATCGCTAAGCCAGCATTACTAAATTACACTGGAGAGATACATCCCAAAGCCAGCATTATTAAGTTACACTGGACTGACACATCCCTCAGCCACCAATATTAAACTACACTGGAATGAAACATCCGCTGGCCAACATTATTAATTTGCACTGGAGTGAGATGTTCCTCAGGCAGCGTTATTAAATTATAGTGGAGTGATACATCCCTCAGCCAGCATTATTAAATTACACTGGGCTGACATATCTCTCAGACTATTATTAATTTACTCTGGAGCGACACATCCCGCAGCCAGCATTATTAAATTACACTGGAGTGATATATCTCTCAGCCAGTATTATTAATTTACACTGGAGTGACACATCCTTCAGCCAGTCCTATTAAATTACACTGGAGTGGTGCATCCTGCTGCCGGCAATATTGAAATACACTGGAGTGATATAACCCTCAGCCAGTATTCTCCAATTACAGTGGAATGAAACATCTCTCAGCCAGCATTATTAAATTACACTGGAGTGATAAATCATCCAATCAGAGTTATTAAATTACGCTGGAGGGACACATCCTTCACCCGGCGTTATTAAATTACACTGGAGTGATATATCCCTCAGCCAATATTAATCAATTACTGTGTAATGAGACATCTCTCAACCAGCATTATTAAATTACACTGGAGTGATACATCGCTAAGCCAGCATTACTAAATTACACTGGAGAGATACATCCCAAAGCCAGCATTATTAAGTTACACTGGACTGACACATCCCTCAGCCACGCTTATTAAATTACATTGGAATGACTCATCCCTCAGCCACCATTATTAATTTACACTGGAGTGATATATCCCTCAGCCTGCATTATTAAATTACATGGATATAATACATCCCTCGGCCAGCATTATTAAATTACACTGGGAGTGATACATACCACAGCCAGCATTATTAAATCACAATGGAGTGATACATCCCTCAGCCAGTCCTATTAAATTACACTAGAGAGGTGCATCCTGCTGCCAACATTATTAAAATACACTGGAGTGATATAACCCTCAGCCAGCATTATTACATTACACTGGAGTGAAACATCACTCAACCAGAGTTATTAAATTACACTGGAGGGACACATCCTTCACCCGGCATTATTAAATTACACTGGAGTTATAGATCCCTCAGCCAGTATTATTCAATTACAGTGGAATGAAACATCCCTCAGCTAGCATTATTACATTACATTGGAGTGACCCATCCCACAGTCAGCATTATTAAATTGCACTGGAGTGATACATTCCCAGCCAGCGTTATTAATTTACACTGGAGTGAACATCCCTCAAGATTAGAGAAGTGCTATAAAGGCACAGCACATCAGGCAGAATTAGAGGAGCAGTAAAATCGACGTGTCAGGCAGGAGCCTGGACACATCCCTCAGCCAGTATTAAAAAAATTACACTGCAGTGATCCATCCCTCAGCCAAAATGATCAAATTACACTGAAGTGATACATTCCTCAGCCAGCATTACTAAATTACACTGGACTGACACATCCCTCAGCCACCATTATTAAACTACGCTGGACTGACACATTCGCTGCCCAATATTATTAATTTGCACTGAAGTGATACATTCCTCGGGCAACATTTAAAAAGTACGCTGCACTGACACATCTCTCAGCCAGCATTATTAAATTACACTGGAGTGATTCATCGCTAAGCCAGCATTACTAAATTACACTGGAGAGATACATCCCAAAGTCAGCATTATTAAGTTACACTGGACTGACACATCCCTCAGCCACCATTATTAAACTACACTGGAATGACACATCCCCTGGCCAACATTATTGATTTGCACTGGAGCGAGATGTTCCTCAGGCGGCGTTATTAAATTATAGTGGAATGATACATCCCTCAGCCAGCATTATTAAATTACACTGGACCGACACATCTCTCAGACTATTATTAAATTACTCTGGAGTGACACATCCCTCAGCCAGCATTACTAAATTACACTGGAGTGATATATCTCTCGGCCAGCATTATTAAATTACACTGGAGTGACACATCCCTCAATCAGCATTATTAATTTACACTGGAGTAATACATCACTCAGCCATCATTATTAAATTACACTGGAGTGATATATCTCTTAGCCAGTATTATTAATTTACACTGGAGTGACACATCCCTCACCCGGTGTTATTAAATTATACTGGAGTGACACATCCTTCAGCCAGTCCTATTAAATTACACTGGAGTGGTGCATCCTGCTGCCGGCAATATTAAAATACACTGGAGTGATATAACCCTCAGCCAGTATTCTCCAATTACAGTGGAATGAAACATCTCTCAGCCAGCATTATTAAATTAAACTGGAGTGATACATTCCTCACCCAGCATTATTAAATTACACTGGAGTGATACATCCCTCAGCCAGTATTGGAGTGATGTGTTCCTCAGGCAGCGTTATTAAATTACACTGGAGTAATACGTCCCACAGCCAGCATTATTAAATTACACTGGACTGACATCTCTCAGACTATTATGAAATTACTCTGGAGCGACACATCCCTCAGCCAGCATTTTTAAATTACACTGGAGTGATATATCTCTCGGCCAGCATTATTAAATTACAGTGGAATGACACATCCCTCAGTCAGCATTATTAATTTACACTGGAGTAATACATCACTCAGCCATCATTATTAAATTACACTGGAGTCATATATCTCTCAGCCAGTATTATTAATTTACACTGGAGTGACACATTCCTCACCCGGTGTTACTAAATTACACTGGAGTGACACATCCTTCAGCCAGTCCTATTAAATTACACATTATTTTAATGCGTGGTGCATTAAAATACACTGGAGTGATATAACCCTCAGCCAGTATTCTCCAATTACAGTGGAATGAAACATCTCTCAGCCAGCATTATTAAATTACACTGGAGTGATAAATCATCCAATCAGAGTTATTAAATTACGCTGGAGGGACACATCCTTCACCCGGCGTTATTAAATTACACTGGAGTGATATATCCCTCAGCCAGTACTATTCAATTACTGTGGAATGAGACATCTCTCAACCAGCATTATTAAATTACACTGGAGTGATACATCCCTCAGCCAGCTCTATTAAATTACACTGGAGTGATACATCCCTCAGCCAGCATTATTAAATTACACTGGAGTGATACATCCCTCGGCTGGCATTAATAAATTATACTGGAGTAATATATCCCTCAGCCAGTATTATTCAATTACTCTGGAATGATACATCTCTCAGCCTGCATTATTAATTACACTGGAGGGACATATCGCTCCATCAGTATAATTAAATTACACCGGAGTGATACATCCCTCAGCCAGCATTATTAAATGACACTAGAGAGATGCAACTTGCAGCCAGCATTATTAAAATACTCTGGAGTGATATATCCCTCAGCAAGGATTAATAAGTTACACATGATGTGACAAAACCCTCAGCCAGCATTATTAAAGTACAGTGGAGTGATACATCCCTCAGCCAGCGTTATTAAATTATGGTGGAGTGAAACAACTCTCAGCCAGTATTATTCAATGAACTGGAGTGATATGTCTCTCAACAAGCGTGATTAAATTGCACTGGAGAGACAAATCTCACAACCAGCATTACTAACAACACTCGAGTGACACATACCTCAGCCAGCATGATTAAATTACTTTTGAATGATACATCCCACAGCCAGAATTATTAACTTACACTGGAGTGACACATCCCTCACCCAGATTTATTAAATTACACTGGAGTGACACATCCCTCAGCCAGAATTACTAAGTTACACTGGAGTGATACAACCAACAATCAGCATTATTAAATTACACAGGAGTGAAACATCCCACAGCCAGAATTATTAACTTACACAGGAGTGAAACATCCCTCAGCCAGTGTTATTAAATTACACCGGAGTGAAGCATCCCTCAACCAGTGTTATTAAATTACACCGGAGTGATACTTTGCTCAGCCAACGTTCTAAATTAGACTGGAGTGAAACATCCCTCAGACAGCATTGTTACATTGCACTGGAGCGACACACCCCATCTGCCAACACTATTAAATTACACTGGAGTGATACATTTCTCAGGCAGAATTATTAAATTACACAGAGTGGTGTATCCCTCAGACAGGCATATTAAATTGCAGTGGAGTGATTAATCCCACAGCCAGCATTATTAAATTACTCTGGAGTGATACATCCTGCAGCCAGAATTATTAACTTGCACTGGAGTGACACATTGCTCACCCAGATTTATTAAATTTCACGGAGTGATACATCCCTCAGCCAGCATTATTAAATTACACTTGAGGGATACATCCCTCAACTAGCGTTATTAAATTACATGGGAGTGATATATCCCTCAGCCAGCATTATTAAATTACACTTGAGGGATACATCCCTCAACTAGCGTTATTAAATTACACGGGAGTGATATATCCCTCAGCCAGCATTATTAAATTACACTGGAGTGATATATCTCTCAGTCTGCATTATTAAATTGCACAGGAGTGACACATTCCTCAGCCAGTTTATTAAATTATATTGGAGTGAAGCATCCTTCAGCCAGCATTACTAAATTACACTGGAATGATACATTCCTCACGTGGCATTATTAAATTACACTGGAGGGATACATCCCTCAGCCAGCATTATTAAATGACACAGGAGTGATACATCCCTCATGTAGCATTAAATTACACTGGAGGGATACATCCCTCAGTCAATAGGATTAAATTACATTGGACTGACACATCCCTCAGCCAGCATTTTTAAATTACACTGGAGTGATACATCCCTCAGCTAGCATCATTAAATGACACTGGAGGGATTCATCCCCCAGCCAATGTTATTAAATTACAGAGAAGAGATACATCTCTGAGACAGTGTTATTAAATTACACTGGAGTGATACAACACTCAGCCAGCATTATTAATGTACACTGCAGTAATAAATCACTCAGCCAGCAGTATTAAACTACACTGGAGTGACTCATCCCTCAGCCAGCATTATTAAACTACACTGGCTTGATTCACCACTCAGCCTGCATTACTAAATTACACTGGAGTGATACATCCCTCAGCCAGCAGTATTAAATAACACTGGAATGATATATCTCTCAACCAGCAGTACTAAATTACACTGGAGTGATATATCCCTCAGCCAGCATTATTAAATTCCACTGGAGTGACACATCTCCCAGCCAGCATTATTAAATTTCAGTTGAGTGATGCATCCCCCAGTCAGCATTATTAATTAACACTTGAGTAATATATCGCTCAGCCAGCAGAATGAATCTACACTGGAGCGACACATCCCTCAAATAGCATTATCACATTATACTGGAGTGATATATCTCTCAGCAAACATTATTAATTTACACTGGAATGAACATCCCTCAGCCAGCATTATTAATTTACACTGGAGTGATACATCCCTCAAGATTAGAGAGGTGCTGTAAATGCACAGCAGGTCACGCAGAATTGGAGGAGCAGTAAAATCGACACACCCCTCAGCCAGTATTAAAAAATGACACTGGAGTGATAAATTCCTCAGCCAGAATTACTAACTTACACTGGCTTGATACATTCCTCAGCTGGCATTATTAAATTACACTGAAGTGATGCATCCCTCAGCCAGTATTATTAAATTACACTGGAGTGATACATCCCTCAGCCAGTATTATTAAATTACACTGGAGTGACACATTTCTCAGCCAGAATTATTAAATTACACTGGAGTGATACATCCTTCAGCCAGCATTATTAAATTACACTGGAGGGATACATCGCTCAGACAATATTACTAAATTACACAGGAGGGATACATCCCTGAGACAGCGTTATTAAATTAAACTGGAGAGAAACATCCCTCAGTCACCATTATTAAACTACACTGTTGCAATAATGCGGAGTGGACTCGATGGGCCGAAAGGCCTTACTTCCGCTCCTATGTCTTATGGTCTACACTGGAGTGAAACATCCGCTGGCCAGCATTATTAATTTGCACTGGAGTGATACGTTCCTCAGGCAGCATTTATAAATTACGCTACACTGACACATCTCTCAGCCAGCATTATTAAATTACACTGGAGTGATTCATCCCTCAGCCAGCATTGTTAAGTTATACTGGAGTGATACATCCTTCAGCCAGCATAATTAAATTACACTGGAGTGATACATCCCTCAGACAGTATTATTAAATTACACTGGAGTGATATATCCCTCAGACAGCATTATTAGACTGGAGTGATACATCCCTCAGCTAGTTTTTCAACATGAAAACATTTTTAAGTAATGCATTCCTCTTGTTTGCAGATACAGTGTGAAGTTCATGTAACATTGTAAAGGAAGCACTGGAGCTTTACACGAAAAACTTGTCAATAAAACAAAGCCCGTACAATCAACATCTCCCTCTCATTTTTAAACTGTTGCGTGTATTTTAAGGAATGGTGCACGCTTCCTCTGGGAGTTTGTAGCTTTTCTTTCGATAAACAGCTTGCTCTGCTGGGAGCTGCAGGGACCATGATGGATAGATTATGCCTTTACTCAGCTTTGCAAAATCTTATACTAGTCCATCCCTGAGGGAATGCACTCATGTACGGATTCTTTACATCAGATTTTGATCAGATTTGAGCTAAATGCATATCACGTTAACATTTAGCACGGGCTAAAATCAGAGTTGCTAAACAGTTCATCCCTGCAGTTCAATGACAAAATGAAAACTCCATTATCATCAAGTCTCTTGTTGGCCTCACATTCAGAAATAGAACCAGGATAGTAACCAAAAGAAACTCCATCAGCTTGTGTCAAATCTGATATTTGGCTCTGATTTAAGCGTTTCAGCCAAGTTAGCATTGAAGCTTAGTGTAATTTGTTTTTGTATGTTTCACCATGTTCATTTTAAAACCTATTTTTACATACTTTTTTATTTTTATTTGAATGTGTGAGATGGGCATCGCTGGATGGCCAGCGTTTATTGCCCATTCCTAGTTGCCCTTGAGGGTACGGTGGTGAGCTGCACTCTTGAACTGCTGCAGTCCACCTGCTGCAGGTTGACCCACAATGCTATTAGGGAAGGAATCCCAGGATTCTGACCCAGTGACAGTGAAGGAATGTCAATATAGTTCCAAGTCAGGATGATGAGTGGCTTGGAGGAAAATTTAAAGTGGTTGTGTTCCCACAGTTCTGCTCCCCTTATCCTTCCAAATGGAAGTGGTAATGGCTATGGAGGATGCTGTCTGAGGATCTTTGGTGAATTTCTACAGTGCATCTTGTAAATAGTACAGACTGCAGCTACTGAGCATCAATGGTGGAGAGAGTGGGTACTCCTGGATGTGGTGCAATCAAGCGGGCTGCTTTGTCCTGGATGGTGTCAAGCTTCTTGAGTCAAGCTGCACTCATTCAGGAAAGTGAGGATTATCCCATCACACCCCTGACTTGTGTCTTGTCAATGATAGACAGACTTTAGGGAGGCAGGAGGTGAGTTACTCGCCACAGCATTTCTAACCTGAGTCCTGTCTTTGTAGCCACTGCATTTATGTGGTGAATCCAGTTGAGTTTCTGGTCAACGATAGTCAGGATTTTGGTGATGATAAGGCCATTGAATATCAAGGGGCAGTGGTTGGTTTGTATATTATTGGTGATGGTCATAGCCTGGCATCTGTGTGGCACAATTGTTACTTACCAGTTGTCAGTCCATGCCTGGATATTGTCCAGATCTTGTTGAATTTGAACATGGACTGCTTCATTGTCTGTGGAGTCACGAATGGTGCGTAACATTTTGCAATTATTGGTGGAAATCCTCGCTTCTGACCTTATGATGGCAGGGTGGGGGGTGGAAGGTCATTGATGAAACAGCTGATGATGTTTGGGCCAAGGACACTACCCTGAGGAACTCCTGCAGAGATGTCCTGGAGCTGAGGTGACTGATCTCCAACAATCACTACCGTCTTCCAATGTTCCAATGGAGAATCTGTCCCCGATACACATTGATTCAAATTTTGCTGGGGCTCATTGATACCACAATCAGTTGACTGGGACCTTAATATCAAGGACTGTCAATCTCTCTTCATCTTTGGAATTCAGCTCTTTCATCTAGATTTGAAACAGGGCTGTAGTGATGTCAGGAGCTGAGTGGCCCTGGTGGATCCCAAACTGGACGTAACTGAGCAGGTTATTGCTGAGCAGGTGCTGCTCAATAGCACTGTTGATGACACCTTCCATCACTTTACTGATGAGCTGGAATAGACTAAAGGGATGGTAATTGCCCGAGTTGGATTTGTCCTGCTTTTAATGTAGAGGACACACCTGGGCAATTTTCTATATTGTTGTGTAAATGGCAATGTTTTAACTCTACTGGAACAGCTTGGCTAGGGGAACGGCAAGGTCTGGAGCACAAGTCTTCAGTACTATTGTTGGAATGTTGTTAGGGCCCATAGCCTCTGCGGCCCTCCATTGCCTCCAGCTGTTTCTTAATATCACAGAGTGAATTAAATTGGCTGAAGTCTGGTATTTGCAATGCTGGGGAGACTTTATTTTATTCCAGTCTATTACTATGCATGCTTGCCTTTCATTTTGAAATTCAGAAAGATTTTCCCCAAATACATTTTATCTCCACTGATGCCAATAGCCTGATTGTCCATCTTTCTATCCATTTATAATGATCTTCCCATTAGAAATTACAGTAAATGAACTGGATGCATTGTTAATGATGTTGCTAAACTCACTGTCACATAATAAGAGATGACCAAGGGTCATGAATACTGCATGCATTTCAATTGCATACTGCTAACCAATTTAGTTTGCAAAGGAATTAAAACTAATGGGTAAAAATTATTTTTAATGTTCATTAGGTATGAATTCTATTTATAGTTAATGTTAGCTTGTTATCATATAATTTGGAACAAGAATTTTTCATATACCTTATTCAAAAATCTAGAAACTCATTAATTTTTGAATCTAATACAATACATTATTTCACTTTAGAGTTCATTTGACGTATTCTAGAAATTCATTTTTCTCTATTTCCTTAAACGATAATAGGAGTAAAGAAATCTTTCTGCAGTTATTCATGTCCTTGGTGAGGCCACAACCTGAGTATTGTATGCAGTTTTGGTCTTCTAGTCTGAGGAAGGACATCCTTACTATCGAGAGAATCCAGCGAAGGTTCACCAGACTGATTCTCAGGATGACAGGACTGACATCTGAGTAATGATTGGATCAACTGGGCACATACTTGCTGGAATTTAGAAGAATGAGGGGGAATCTCATAGGAACATATAAAATCCTGATGAGACTGGAGAGCTAGATTCGGGAAGCATGTTCCCAATGTTAGGGAAGTCCAGAACTAGGGATTACAGTCTAAGAATAAGGGGACTGCGATGAGGAAGGATTTATTTACTCAGAGAATTGAGAACCTGTGGAACTCTCGCCCACAGGAAGCTATTGGGACCAGTTCATTAGATATATTCAAGAGGAAGCTGGACATGGGGAGAGTGCGGGAATGGCATACTGAAACTGTATGATCAGCCATGATCATATGAATGGTGGTGCATTCTTATTTCCTATGTTTCTATGTTTCTATATCAATAATCTTATGAAATTGTGGATTATTTTAATTTTATTGTCAATAGCACATGAAGTATTAAATATTTTTTTCTTTTGTAATTACATCCTAAACTTGAATAGCATCATCAAAGAACACAAGTGATCTCCATTGTTATGCAATTTACTTAAATAAATGTATTAACATTATCATCACTGGATAAATTAATGAATTTCACTTTGTAATGTCAAGTACTGACAATGGATATTTGGCTGTTGGGCATGCAACCCGTGATTTGTTTTCCCCCCATCGCCTATGAATAAGCTTTATTACATGATATCTGGCCTCAGATTAATTTGTTGTCCAGCATGTGACCAGGTGTGACTCCCAGGTTTTACTGTCCATTAAATATTGCGATAAGGTACCAAACAAACATTCCAGTGGAACTACCATTTGAAAACTCTTAACTCAAGTCCAGAAATGTCTCTTCTCCAGCAAAAACAAATAAATTATTTACTGAAGAAAAATGCTATCTAAAAAACACTTTGACCGTTTCGGTTGGTTCATCAACATTAATCATTTTTACATACAGTCTTTCCATTACAAAATGCTTCCTTATGAAGGCAGGAGTCTATATTTTGAGGTAATTGTTTTCTAGGAAGAGGAGTGTCATGATACAGGGATTGAATTTTCCTTGTGCTGATTAATTTAGTTAACCAGGAGTCTGGTTAAGGGGAATGGCCTATTCTTTATTTATAAAGCAAATGGAGAGGAAACACATGGCTGAAGAAATAAGCAGAGTGATTGAATGAGCTACAAGTATGAAGTGGCTTGACAGGTTGGTCTTGAAAACAACTAATGTATGGAACCAATAGCCCTGGAATGAACTAAGAAGACCAATTTCCCATCAGGTCCTATTGAATTTAGCAGCAGGGCTTCACTGGAACTTTCTGCCTCTATTTCCCAACCACAGCCAAGCAAAGTGAGGGACCAACTGGCTATCAAACAAACAAGCCTGGTGCTTTGGGCCACAGCTGAGGAGTAGAAGGCAGGGAGGGAGAGATCAAGCACTGGGGAAGACATCAGTGGCGTATCCAGTTAGATCAGTGACTGGGACAATGATGATGGAGAAGATTACATGATGATGTTGGGAAGGAAAACGTGTGGTGGTTGAGATGGAGAGGAGCAAGTGTTAAGGAGTCTAGTCATTCAGGAGGTTAAGAAGTGAGCGTGTTAGAAGGCTTTTTATAGGTTGTGCTGCAGAGGCACTTTGTTGTTCCAAACAGCTTTCCTCACCACCTCAAGGAAAAACCTTAAAGTGGAAGTAGGAAGAATAAACGCAGGCACATAGCTTCATTTTAATATTTAAATGAGATATGTGCCTGAGAGATGGTTGATCTCTCATGCTTGTATTCCTCCTCTGTTAAAAGCAGAAGTGCATTGGTTCAAGGTATGTAGTGTCTGGCTTCGATACTGTTTCCCTTCTTATCTTCCTGCCAAACGCAAATCCACAAATTGCCAATAATATTTCCGTGAGCAAGTGAACAACCTGGTGATCACACTCAAAGTGAAAAGCAATTAGTACTAATTCATTTAAATTAAAATGAGATTTTATTCAATTCAGTAAATTCTTTTGAAATGTGGTCCATGGGTGATTTGAGATCTGGTATTTGGGAACTGGCTTGGGAGGAACAGGTAACCTTGGCTTTTTGTGCCCTAAAGCACTCAATCACTGGTGTTTACATCATGTCATGTACAGCAGGTGAAGTGATGGTGAGTGTTTGCTGGAATTAGTGAACAATTCCAGAGACATTGCTTCATGAAACAGCCAGGTTTTAAAGTCAAACAAAATGGCTCTCAGCCTTTCTTCAGTTAGTAATTCTTAAGTAAATGCTCTCACCAGGTGGGAGCTTTCTGTCAAGATTAGAGTGGTGCTGGAAAAGCACAGCAGGTCAGGCAGCATCCGAGGAGATGGAAAGTCGACGTTTCGGGCAAAAGCCCTTCATCAGGAATCTTGACTCTAATCTTGACTCTAATCTCCAGCATCTGCAGTACCCACTTCCGCCTAGGTGGGAGTTTTCTGTCCATTCCATGAAAGTACATGTCAAGAACAAAACAGGTGGAAACCCAGTGTTCCAGATTTTGCTCCTGTTTTTATTTATCTTATTGTCGCTAAACCTGATACATAACGGACATTGGGAGGAGAAACACTGACTACATCAAACAGATCACCACTTTGTCACAATTGTGCCTCCAATCACTTGACAATTGATTATGCCGAAGCTGTTATTGAGAAGGAGGAATGAAAAACACAACCAGTCAGTTATTTTTGGAATCATGTCCTTTCATGTTCAGTGCAGTTGACTTTGCTGGAAAATATGTGCAGAATAATGCAGAGAAATGAGTTAACTAGTGAGATGATCGCATTCATACAATTTTGTTTCACGGGTTTTGAAACTGATGTATTAATGCCTTTACAGTAGGTGAGGAATATTTTATGTTTGATCAGTGCTGCAATGCAGAAATACAATGTGTGTATCATACTGGGGGAAAACAGAGATGCTGCTTTAATGTCACAATAGTAAACTCAATGACTTATCACAAAAGACAACCCCTGTCATCCTCCAGTGATTTTTTTTTAAAAATAACAGACGTACATGCAGTGATTCATCAATAAGTATCAGCTTCCCACTTAATTTTGCACCCACTCAGGAGCACTTTCATAGCACTGATGTAATAATATATATGCTGCTTCAAGACTGTAGGGAATTCTTTTGCTACAATAGTTCCTGCATGGAGCAGTCAGATTGCTGTCATAAATCCCATCAAGCAAAGTGAGTGGATCTGTATTCTCTTTTAGAGACGCAAAATGCCATTAGCCTCAACTACACATTATTTTTCTCTCGTAAAAATAGGACAAACATACATTATAAATTGGCATTTTTTTGACTCATTATTGTAGTCAAGGGATCACTTGAGGTTTAGCAGCACCTAATAAAACTAGGTCAGTGTTGGCTGAGAAAAAGCAAATTTTTCTGTCTATGATGTATCATCTTTCTGTGATGGACTCAGATGAATAGCTCAATTGGAAAAAAAGACAATCTCCAATGTACTGTTCAAAACTTGAACATGACCAAATAAATTGAAATATGAACTTCTTAAACTTGGATAAAGCTGCCAATTATGTATGTGTTCAAACAGGATCTTTTTTCTCTGAAATGAATGTCTAAGACGAGAATTAGAACAAGAATTAAAATTAGGCTTTATTGTCACGTGTACTCAAGTATGGGGTGCAGGAGTAGAGTGAAAAGCATACAAAAATGCTATTCCCAGCACCATTATAGGTGCAAAATCTTAGATACAAAAGTAGAAAAATAAAGAAATAAGTTAGAAAGTATTTACTGATACCTGATTTGGGTCTAATATCAGATCTGGGCTATTTCAAAACAAATTAAGCAGTTCTCAATGGCTGATTGAGGCCTATCACTCCTACGATGGTAGGAATAGCAGTTTTGTATGCTTTTCATTCTACTCCTGTACCCCATATTTGAGTACATGTGACAATAAAGCCTAATTTTAATTCCTGTTCTAATTCTAGTCTTAGACATTCATTTCAGAGAAAAAAGATCCTGTTTGAACACATACATAATTGGCAGCTTTATCCAAGTTTAAGAAGTTCATATTTCAATTTATTTGGTCATGTTCAAGTTTTGAACAGTGCATTGGAGATTGTCTTTTTTCTAATTGAGCTATTCATCTGAGTCCATCACAGAAAAATAACAGGCTAGCAAGAATCAGCCGGTGGTCAGAAACTAACCTGTAAACCATGTAAAGGTTAATATTCAGGGATTGTGTGTCTGGTTCAGTGCACAATGCAGAACATCAAAGTGAGCAGCTATGACGTATCTATAGTGTATCATTATGACTGTTCAATTATCCGTTAATTCAATAATAACTACTCATCAAAGAAGGGAACGCAAAGTTGATGTTTTAAATCCCTCCAGCTCAGAGTCATTGAACTGGAACATGAAATAGAGTCACTTTGACAAATGAGGAGGAATATCCAGATAATTTACTGGAAAACACGGTCATACCACACTGACATATACAAGTACAACAAGAGTATGATTGACAGAAATGAACCTAGTGGAGGCAACAGAGGAGAAGCTGGAGAAAACAGTCTCTGTTCAATTTTATACTCACTATACAGAAGCAGAGGTAAAGAGAAGATGTATAGCAGGAGGCAATTCAAGGCATAATTCAAGAGGGTGAAGTAGAAATTTGGCAGTTAAGTGGAAAGATACCATCTTTTACAAGTGTGATGGAGATTTTAGAAGAATGCATTGTGTAACTGCTCCCAAGGAAAGCATTCATGAACCTGAGAAGAAACTTGTTAGAGGAAGATGTATATTCATACAAGATGGAGAAAACTGCAGACTAATAGGAAATAGAACAAGAAATGATATCTCATGACTAACGCTGCCCGATGAGAAAAGTAATGGTAAATGGTTCAGATGACTGACATTAATAGGACTTATCACTTTGATCTTCCTTGATGATTATTGGCATAAAAGAAGTTTCTTTTCTGGGCTTAGTAACAATATAATAAAGGAGTTTTGATTTGTTCTGGATTCTTTCCCCTTTTAAATCCAAAAATCAATAACAAATGGAGAGTGATGGCTGAATCTGATCAATATTGTCTGTAACAAGTGCAGCTTTTTATTTCGCGCCCATCCACCAATTTGATGAGAAAATAATGGTATGAGACACAGCGAAAACAAAAATGCATCAGGAAATGCCAATTATACTGTAGCAAAAAGACTGCAAAATACTATTAGAACCCAGAGAATAAAAGAAAACCTATTCACCAGCCAACCAGATATGAATAGATAAAAAAAGAACAAGTGAAATCAAATACAATGCATTGATTATAAAAAGGATTAGTTGCAGGTCAAAGTTAATGGATTCATGGGAACAGTTCATGGGAGCAATTACACTAATGACCACTTTTTCAGACTTAATTATAGCTGTGAGGAAGCAAGTTGGTACTTATATGATGGTGCCAATAAATATCAATTCATTGCTGTAACCTGGAGAAGGAAACCTCAAGATGTTTGTATTGGGGCCAGCTTGGCAGGGTTCTGTTCCAGGACAAGTTATAACAATAAAAAATGGCAATATAATGACTGCATATTGTCCAGATTATAGGTCAAAACTGTTTAGGAGTTTTCAAGTTCTCTGTTAAATTAATTAGGCAATTAGATAGCGTAAGAGCCCTGACTGGATTTGCACAATTCTTTTCTTTTCTGGCAGAGTTATATACATTTAATTTATACAGCTGAAATAAAGTTAATTACCTTCTGGGCAACTTGACTTGATAATTAATTAACAAACCACTACAAAGGGAAAGCAATGCTATATTATCCCACAGAACAAATCAATTGTGTACCTTATCCTGTAGATGGTGTGCCAGTCTACCCAACCTGCCAGTATTGAAGGATATTTCATGCATACTGCCCTTGAGGGGAACATATACACTCTGACAAATGGCTACTGGAATCCCACTATCATACATTCAATTGTAAATGCAAGTGAGCAGGTACACTATCACTCGATTCCTAGGAAAATCAGATACCACTCACAAAAAAGAACAAACCTGCATACTCCAGCACTACCACATGTATTTGTATAGCATCTGTATTTAAAGTCACTTCAAAGAATTGTATGGAAAAATAAAATGATGCCAAGCCAAATAGAAATATTTTCAGGAATATCTACAAGTCGATGAAAGATGTTCATCATGGTTTTAAAGGAGTGGCTGATGGACTAAAGTTGACATATTGTTTCAGAACATGAGGCCATTTAGTTGAAGATTAGATTAGATTACTTACAGTGTGGAAACAGGCCCTTCGGCCCAACAAGTCCACACCACCCCGCCAAAGCGCAACCCACCCATTCCCCTACATTTACCCCTTACCTAACACTATGGGCAATTTAGCATGGCCAATTCACCTGACCTGCACATCTTTGGACTGTGGGAGGAAACCGGAGCACCCGGAGGAAACCCACACAGACACGGGGAGAATGTGCAAACTCCATACAGTCAGTCGCCTGAGGCGGGAATTGAACCCGGGTCTCTAGCGCTATGAGGCAGCAGTGCTAGCCACTGTGCCACCGTGCCACCCACAAATGGCTACTGTAGTTGCTAACACTGGTGTGAAGGCAAGAAGCCCTATAAAAAGAAACAAGCCCAGGGGAATATAGAGTCATCGAGGCTGAGATGCTGGTGGAGTCGGAATGTAGTAAGAAATTGGAGATAGGAAGGATACACAACCTTGATATGATTTAAAGAGAAAGATGAAGTGCCAGTTTGTGCAGAGCTTCCTGTGAAATAAGATATAGAAATCAGAGCTTTTAATTAGTTGAAAGAAATGGATGATGGAGGATTGGAGGCTGTCCAGGAGGACATTGAATTGATTGAGTCTGACACAGCCATGGCTGAAGATTGCAACAACAACCTTGGTAGGAAGAGTGTATGGACAGTTATCGCTGGAGGCAGATAGTCATGGAAACAGAAGCTGAACCCAGAGCTAAACAAAGCATTGAATTTGCAAGTGTTAAGTTTGCTGCAAGGAACTGAGTCTTTGGGAAGGGGCTGAGCTTGAGTTTGGGGAAGAAGATGATGGCTTTAATCTTCACAGCACAGCTTCATCACAGTTTGATGCCAGGCAAGCAGTCTAATATTACAGACACAATAGAGGTGTCGAGAAAGTTAATATTAAGGTCACATTAGGCGTGGAAGTTGACCACTTGAGTGTTGATAATGGCATAATGGCATAAGTTAAACAAGGAAGAGAAAATAACCAAGGATCAATCTACCTGTGGCCTGTAAGCTCACGGTGGAGAAGCTAATGCTAGAGAGATTCTGCCTGCAATTGGATAGATAAGAGTGGGACTGTGTGAGGTTCTTATTTAAAGGCTGAATGGCCAGTTCTGCTCCTGTATCTTATGGGCTTATTAGTAAGGTGTGCAAGGATTATGGAGAGAAGGCAGGAGAATGGGGTTGAGGAACATATCAGCCATGATTGAATGGCATAACAGACTCGATGGGCTGAATGGCCTAATTCTAATCCTATATCTACTAGTCTCCACACAACTCCAGTTCAATGATGTGGGAGGGGTGAAAATGTAATTTAAGGGAAACAAACTTGGATTTCTGTGGAAGATTGGAAAGGAAAGATGAATGGGAACACCACTATCTGCAAGTTCCCCTTTAAGCCACTCACCATCCTGACTTGGAAATCCATTGCCATTTCATCAGAGTCATTGGGTCAAAATCCTGGAATTACCTTGCTAACAACATTATGAATCCACCTACAGTACATGAACTGCCGTGGTTCAAGATGGCATGGTGAAGGGTTCAAGAAGAAAATATCACAGTTCATGGAATAATTATTGGGTTTACTATTAAAATGTCTAAGGACACAATGGCATAATTACCTGAACACATCAGAGAATATTAGATGATTGGAAGATATGGAAACAGTAAGATTTCCCAGGATCATAGGCATTTACTTCATCCTTAAAATGGAAATGACTTATTAAATATGGAAAACAGGTAATCTTTTTCTTTCCTGCATAACATACTGAATGATAACTTTCAACCAACAAGTGCTAGTTCCTTGCTATTTCAAATCTGCATCTCACTCTGATCGTTCTGTCCTCGACCACTAACATGTTCCAAACCTTGGTTTGGCTTTAGCTGGAATATTTTCTCCAGTTCCATACACAGCACTTTCAGTGTGAAAGCTTTACAAACAATGCACAAAAGATTTATGAGGATGAATCCAACTGATGGTGGATGGACTGGAGAAGCTGACATTGATCTTCTTAAAGAAGAGAAGGTTGACATAAGATTTAATGGGCATGTTCAAGGTCATGAGGGATTTGAGCAGTGTAGATAGAGAGAAACCAATCCCAGTAGCAGATGGGCTGAGAGCCATTGCACAGAAATTTAAAGCAATTAGCAAAAGAGGGAAAGGCAGCATGAGGAAAGTATTTTTTAATGCAGTGAGTGGCTACAATCTGAAATGCACTGCTTGAAAGGGTGATAGATCACTGGCATTGGTTCGAGCAGAATTTCAAACCCAGCCAAACTGTTTGTGGCCAGCCGAAAAGGAAATTCAGGACCAGGGTTTGTAAAAGGGTTTTCTTTGGGACCTGATCTATTTTCAGCTGCTACAGTTTTGCATTAATGTTTTTTTATGATGGCCACGGAGTTTTCCTTTGCTTCAAAGGGCAGAATGAGCAGTGTCCATCTTAGTCAACACCATTTTGTGATACTGATTGGTGAGGTGCGATCATTTTTCTCTTGCATTATTTGTCAGTTCCTCACTGTTGTGTCTGCTGTCCCTGATGCACTTTGAATTTCCCGTTCTGGGATGTTTAATTTATATCTTTCATTTCCATCCACCTGAAGCATGTTGGCATCTTAAAAACTGTCAGAATCTCCTTCCAGCTGGAATATGTGCTCTGTTTGTATCTGTTTTAGCCAGTCGTTCCTTGAAGATTTCAGATCCAAAATTCGTAAATTCTCCATGTATATTCATAATCCAAACGTAATGCTGCCCAACAAATGCTTTCAAATATATTCTAATGAAGGTGAGTTGCTTCTCACCACCTAGATTTTTATAAAATTCAAATCTAGTCCCCACTTCCAAGCTATTAACAGTTTCTTGTTTGACATTGTCTTTTCATTCAAATTAAGAATGAGAAACAAAAATTCCTGCAGAGGGTGAATTTAACATTAGTATCAAGAACATTCTAGAATATTTCATTAGAGACATAGGAAACAAGCACATGGAAAAGTATAAGCTGTTTAGGGAGAATTGATTTAGTTTTTGAAAGGAAAACCATGTCCAAGTATTCTAATTGAATATTTTACATAGTCGCATTTTATTAGCTGATCATGAAATGCGTCACTGATGGTTGCACTGGAGCGAGAGGCCCCAGTTTTTTAAATACACTGCGCTTAGAAACAGAGGGAACTGTATTCAAATTTTCAGTTGATAATTAACTAGGAGGCCTCTTAAACTTGAGTGAAGCTGGTTATAAGTGAGTTCAGGAGAAAGTTCCTGATGTAAGAACTTGTGAAATTATGTATCACAAGCCATAGAGGGCCATCAAAGGGGAGGCAATGAAACGCTTTAAAAGATATGGAAAAGGGCAGCGAATTGAAACTGAATGGGGTATCAAAGTCATGGCTTACTTGTACGAACAGGCATGATGAGCTGAACGACTCAATGATGGTCTCATGAAATTAACTGACATAAATTGCTACTCTGACAAGCAAATAATTATTCACCTGGAACAGTAACTCTGTTTCTTTCACTTCAGTTTCTGCATTTTCTGTACATATTCAATGTTTCTCACCGAAAGTGAGAAGGAAGGTCATCAGTCTTGCTGAGTAACTGCGACAACTTTGAATAAGATTATCAGCTATGCATTTCATGATCATCTAACAAAATATTGTTGGTTCTTTCTATTTCTCTTACCATATTTTATAAGGTAACAATGAAAAAATATTTATCACCAAAGAATAAATGTTTCACAATTGAATTACATGTATAATATTTAGCTTCTTAAATGAAAGCTCATGTCTTATTGGAATTTCTTATCAGCTTGTCCGCAGAATTCACTGGATCAGACATTAGAATAGATTTGCTGTCAATGGAGAATAAATGGTGGGGACCACTTGTTGCACTTTCTCGAACCTTTGTACTGTAACCTGTGGTAACGAGACAGTCAAACAGAATGGTGCCTACCACAAACAGTCTTGGGTTTATGTGAAATAACAATAAAAGTGTATCTCTTCAAGCTAAACCTAAATACAGCCTCAACTCGAAATGCAAGCTGGAAAATTTAATTCAATGCCAAAACTTGTACAGAACAAAGAACATAGAACACAGAACAGTACAGCATAGTACAGGCCCTTCGGCCCATGATGTTGGGTCGAGCATTTATCTTAAACTAAGATCAACCTAACCTACATAGCCCTCAATTTACTGCTGTCCATGTGCTTGTTCAGCAGTCGCTTACATGTCCCTAATGTCTCTGACTCTACTACCAGCACTGGCAGTGCATTCTACACACTCACCACTCTCTGTGTAAAGAACCTACCTCTAACTTCTCCTATATATCTTCCTCCAATCATCTTAAAATTACAACCTTTTATGACAGCCATTTCTGCCCTGGGGAAAAGTCTCTGGCTATCTACTCTATCTATGCCTCTCATTACATTGTCCACCTCGATCAAGTCACCTCTCTTCCTTCTTCTCTCCACTGTGAACATCCCAAGGTCACTCAACCTCTCTTCATAAGACAAGCCCTCTAATCCAGGCAGCATGCTGGTAAATCTTCTCTGCACCCTCTCGAAAGCATCTACAACCTTCCTATTATGAGATGACCAGAACTGGACACAATATTTCAAGTGTGGTCTAACCAGGGTTTTATAGAACTGCAGCAAAATCTCGCAGCTCTTAAATGTAATCCTCCTATTAATTAAAGCTAAAAAAACATACATCTTCACTTTGAGGGGTCTATGTATATGGACACCAAGATCCCACTCTTCCTCCACCCTACCGAGAATTCTGTCTTTAACCCTGTACTCAGCATTCAAATTCAACCTTTTAAAATGAATCACTTTGCATTTATCCAGGTTGAACTCAATCTGCCACTTCTCAGCCCAGCTCTGCATCCTGTCAATGTCTTGTTGTAGCCTGCAACAGCCCTCAACACCATCTACACCGCCACCAACATTTGTGTCATCAGCAAACTTACTAGCCCACCTTTCCACTTTTTCATCCAAGTCATTAATAATAACTACAAAGAGCAGAGGCCCAAGAACAGATCCCTACGGGACACCACTGGTCACCGACATCCAGGCTGAATACTTTCCATCCACTACCACTCTGTCTTCTTTCTGCCAGCCAATTCTGTGTCCAGACAGCCATGTTTCTCTGTGTTCCATACCACCTAACTTTCTGAATGAGCTTACCATGGGGAAGCTTATCAAATGCCTTACTGAAATCCATAGCCATCCCATTCACTGCTTCACTTTTGTCAACTTGTCTTGTCACATCCTCAAATAACTCAATAAGGCTTGTGAGCCATGACCTGCCTCTCACAAAGCCATGCGGACTATCTTTAATCAAACAATGTTTTTCCAAATAGTCATAAATCTTATCTCTCAGAATTCTTTCCAGTATCTTGCTTACCACAGATGTAAGACTGACTGGTCTTACTTCCCAGGGGTTTCCCTATTCCCTTTCTTGAACAGAGGAACAACATTCACCTCCCTCTAATCATCCACTATTACTCTCATGGCGAGTGAGGATGCAAGGATCATCTCCAGAGGCTCAGCAACCTCATTCCTCAGTTCCCATAGTAGCCTTGGACATATCTGGTCTGGCCCTGATGACTTATCTATCTTGATGCTTCCCAGAAATTCCAGCACATCCACTTCCTTAATATCAATCTGTTCAAGCCGATTAACCTGGTCGATGGTGTTCTCACTATTAACAAGGTCCCCCTCTCTAGTGAATACTGAAGCAAAAAACTCATTTACGGCTTCCCCCTACCTCTTCAAACTCCAGGCACAAGTTCTCTCCACTATCCCTGATCAGTCCTACCCTCTCTCTGATCATTCCCTTATTCCTCATGTAAGTGCAGAATGCCTTTGGGTTTTCCCTAATCCTTTCCGCCAAGGCTTTTTTGTGACCCCTCCTTGCTCTTCTCAGTCCATTTTTGAGTTCTTTCCTGTAAGCTTCTAAAGCTGTGCCAGATCCTTGCTTCCTCAACCTTAAGTAAGCTTCCTTCTTCCTCTTGATGAGAAGCTCCTCTGTTCTTGTCATCCAAGGCTCCTTCACCTTATCATTCCTTGCCTGTCTCAGTGGGACAAAAGTTATCCAAAACTCGCAACAAACGCTCCTTAAACAGCTTCCACATTTCTGTTGTAATAAGTGAAATAAAGTGAATGAAAGACAGATTGGGTAAAATGATAAAGAGAAAACAAAAACAAAATTAATGAAACTTTTAAAATATCCAAATAGCAGTGAGTGTGATAGTTCAGCAATTCTTTGTTTAAAATCCAAGCTATCATGTTGGAATAATTTTTATACAGTTTTGCAATACCTACAAAAAACCAGAAGGTGGAGATTGACAATAACATCCACCATCATGGAAAGATTTGCTTCTTGACAAATCCCAGTAGTATTTTTCACACTTCCATGTAACAAAGCTACGCAGTTCTGGCCCATATTTTTTATAAACTTCTTTCCTGGTGTCTTGATTGTAACTTTATTCTCTAGGGATTCAGAAAAGCATCTACGCCTTCTCTGCCCTCTGGGATCTTTTCAGTATTCTGGCACTTTCTTAACTTACATTTTCAAACATCACTGAATACATAGATTTTTCAGAATACAAATGAAACAGAGACAGATTTATTTCCATTAGCCCTGGGACATGAGCAACAATTCACAATTCTGATCTTATGATAACAGCACAATACCTCTGTCTCTCAACAGTATGCTAGGAAGTAAGTAAGTCCTGTAACATCATTGCACCAAGTTACTTGATTTTCAATAAAATTGGCAGCATGGGTTGCCAAAGGTCATTCTTAGCTACAGGGCACATTGGTCACTGAAAGTTTTGTAGTCACTTGTCATGAATTAAAATGTTTATTGGCCAAATTTCCTAACCACATTGGTGGAAGTCTTCCAAGATGTGCAGCAACCAGAGTCTACAAAAGCTGGACAGATGCCAGGCTGAAGTATGTCATCACCCTATTAATGTCGCTAGTGTAAGGAGGATTTTACTTTAAAACACAAGGCTTCTTGGGATCGGGTGGTTTCCAATTCCAAGTTCAATCAGAGTTCAAACTGCAGCAACATTTCTTTCCCAATTTGTAACTGAAAAGTGACATCTATAAACATGTAGTAATATAAATTAAGTTTGATTTATATGAGGCAAAGGAATCTGCTGATAAATGGCCAAAGGCAGTTGTTGGGAAGTCAGTGAAGGAACACAAAGAGCAAAATCTGACACAGGATCGCACATCACCTCTTACTTCAGCTGTAAAATATATTTGCTCTGTGGCACAAAGTCATCAAGGTAAAGAAACTCCATCACAGATTAAAGGAGGTTGGAGTATCTAGATGGTTTACCCCAGACTAGAGTTTTACCACATCAAGGTATTTAATAACTGAAATGTGTGATTGACAATCTGCAGAGGTCGGAGAACCTCAAAGAGGTAGAGAATGAAGGCAGTAAAATATGAACTTGTCCACCTGGGACAATATGTGTGCTATTTGTGTGGGTAAAGAAATAGGTTCCAGGAGTGATAGACAAAGATCTGAATGTTGGAAATCCAAAATGAAAGCAGCAAATGGTGTAAACGTAAACTTGATCAATTAACATCTGTGAAAGAAACAGAAACGTTGATGCTTCAAAATGTGACCTTATATCACCAACAAGGAGGAATGGTAAGGATATAGCCTTTTATAGAACTAGCCAAATTAAAATAAGGTCAATAAACATCACTGCAAAAGCTTTAATAACACAAGAAGATTGTTAATTCCTGTTTCCACGATTTATGACGACTCGATTGGCGCACTACAGTATCACAAGAGTGTAAAACCTTGAGAATCACAGATCTAGAATAGCTTAATGACAGAGAAGTCATGGTTATACTGTACTTAAAGGCAAAATGAAATTGTCTTTTAAATACGGCGGGGCATAGCATTTTACACTGGTCCATTCTCTTCCTTCTTTACATTTTCTAAAATCAACCTTTATTCAATCTTCATTTACTCATCACATCTACCATCAGCTAATCTTCCTCAGATGCTGCTCTCTTCAACTGCAAGAGATACATTACCTGGTCATTTGCTTCCTTCTACACCATTGTTAGGACTCTGGAAAATATTGGTCATTCTCTCAATTTACACTCACTAATGCTCACTAATGTATTTTCCTGTACAACCTATGCTGACATGCAACAAAGCCTACACAACATGAGAACTGCCAAGTAACATTGATACCACTTGGATCAAGCAACAACCACCTCCAACAAGAGAAATCTAACCATCTGCCCTTGGCATTCAATGACGTTAGAACAATTAGAGCTTACAGCAACAAGGTTCTGTGGTTTACTATTGACTACAGAAAGTGAACTGGACCAAGTAAAATCTATGGCAACCAGGGCAGGTCGGTGGCTGGGAACTCTGCAGTGAGTAACTTAGTTCCCATCTCCCCAAAGACTGTCCACGATTTACAGAATACAAGTTAGGTATGTGATGCATTGTCTCCACTTGTATGAAGTGAAGTCTTGATAATTATTAGAATCTCAATATCATCCAAGACAGAGCAGCACACTTGCTCGACTACCTTGGATTCTATCATTCACAGTATAACGCCTTGTATTACTAACCCTCTTCAAGTGCATTACCTCACACTTTTCTAAGTTGAAATCTATTTGCCACTGCTCTGCACAGCTGACCGATTCATTGGCAAATCCTACTATTTACAGCCATCACCCTCACTTTTCACCACCCTATCAATCCGTCATGTCATTTGCAAGTGGTGTTGATGATGCCCCCAAGATTTAATATAGACCACACACTGTAAGAGCTCTGACACCAAAGTGTGCAAAACCCCATGGAAACAGATTTCCAGGCACTGAATGTCCTTCGACCATCTGCCTCTCAGCCAATGTTAGATTCAATGTGTCACATTGCTTTGCGTCCCAGGCTTCTTACTTTCTTGATAGTCCACTATGCAGGACCTTATCAAAAGCTTTGTAAAAGGCTATGTAAACCAGATCAAATGCCTTAGCTTCATCAATATTTATGGTTACCACCCCAAGTATTTGTTCAGGTCTGTGAAACACGACCTTGTCTTAATAAGCTCAGTCTGAACATCCCTGAGTAATCAATGTCTCTCCAGGTTCTGTCACTAAAATTCTGTCTTACAAAATTTCCCATCACCAAGGTTAGACAAATTGGCTTGTAATTTCCTGGCCTATCCTTTCTTCCCATTTTTACATACTGCAACAATGTTACCAATCATTCAGCCCTCTGGAGGCCATCACACCTGTGGCCAGAGTACATTTGTAAATTACTGATATCTCCTTCTTTATCTCCTTCAACATTTGGGGGATTCCTGATGAAGGGCTTGTGCCCGAAACATCAGCTCTCTTACTCATCGGATGCTGCCTGACCAGCTGTGCTTTTCCAGCAGCACACCTTTTGACTCTGATTCACATCTGAGCCAGCAAATCTATCCACAAATAACTCCTTTCTCTCTAAATTAATGTCTCCTAATATTTCACAGTTCTCTGCCCTGATGTCCATGCCAGAGATGTCCTTTCCCATTGTGAACAGCAATACAACACGTTAATTGAGGAATATGCTTAAGTCTTCCAGGTCGACACACACAGATTACCTGTATGGTCACTAATAGGCCCTAATTGTTCCCTGGCTTTTTCCCTTGCTGTTTACATAATTAACAAAATTGTATGCAGTTCTGGTCACTGCACTATAGGAAAGATGTGAAGGGGATGCATTGGAGGGGATGCAGAGGAAATTCCTCAAGATGTGACCTGGGATAGAGCACTTTAGTGATGAAGAAAGGCTGGATAAGTTCTGGTTGTTTTCTTTTAAGCAGAGAAAGCTGAGAGGGAACTTGATTGAGGTTTATGAGATACTGAGAGGTGTGGACAGGATGAACAGGTTATCCTTAGTTAGAAGGTCAATACAAGGGGGCATAATTTTTAAGTGAAAGGCGGAACATTTCGAGGGGCTTTGAGGAAAGTTTTTTTTCATCCAGTGAGTGGTGGGACTCTGGAATGCACTGCCTGGGAAGGTAGTTGAGGTTGGAAAGCTCACAACCTTTAAAAAAGTACTTGGATCAATTAGCAAACTGTTATAATATTCAAGACTATAGACCTAGTGCAGGAAAGTAGGACCAAATTTAGAATGGTTTTTTTAACAGTGCAAATTTGATGGGCTGATAGGCCTTTTCTGTACTATGTGCTTATTTGATTCCCTAATATTTGTCTACTTAAAATCCCAGACTATTCATGTCTTATTATTGTTACACTTGTCCAAAGTTTGATTTCATACTTGCCCCTCTATCTCTCTCTGATCATTTGGAGGCTTAAATACACACTCAGTCTGTGTGCCTCTTTTGTCTTTTCTTACTTTTACCCGCATGGCCCAATTTGATGGCTCTTCCAAGATATCATCCCTCCTCACTGCTATAATTGGTCAATATTGCAACACCCATCCTCCTTCTTTTCCTCTCTCTACATTATCTAAAAACCCTATAACCAGGAATGTTGAGTTGCCAATCTTGCCCATCTTTCACCCAAGTCTCAGTTATTGGTATGATGTCATACTCCCATGGACCTATCTGTGCTCTCAATTAATCTGTCATCTTCTTCAGGATTATTGCATTAAAATCTATTCCAGAAAGCCTTGCTTTATTACATGGCTTATATTTTCTCTGCCTTCCAGGCTTGCTCACTCATGTTGTAAATTCCAAATCCATCTCTGCTTCTTTCCCCTCTAAGTCACTTAACAGGACCCCATCTTTCCGTCAATCTAATTTTAATCCCTCCGACAACATTCACCCACTCTATATTTCTATTCCACACTCAATACTGTCTGGAACTGAGAGCAATCCAAAAACTCCTACCTTTGAAATCTGTTTATCAAATATCTGCTTAAGTGTCTAAATTCTGTTGCAGGACTTCCTTTCTCTTTCTTCCTAAGATGTGTAGATATCCATGTTGGACGGTGTGGACAAAGTCAGAATTCACATGGCTCTTGGTTATAGTTCAAAAGGTTTATTAAAAATCACAAGCTTTCAGAACACTGCTCCTTCTTCAAGTGATGGGGAGAGACATGTACAGGCACAGAACATATAGGTGAAGGGATAATGGTAAGATAATTTCAGGTAATTAGATGTTCAGGTAAGTACAAACAGTGTGAGTAGAATGTTGACAGGCTGAATAACCAGTCTTTCCAGGCAATCAAGAGTTTTAACAGCTTAATGCAAACAGTGTGAATAAAGTGTCAATAGCCAAATACCAAAGTTAAAAATGACACTACCTGACGAAGGAGCAGCACTCCGAAAGCTTGTACTTTCAAATAAACCTGTTGTACTATAACCTGGTGTCATGTGATTTTTTAACTTTGTCCACCCAATCCAACACCAGCACCTCCTCATCATAGCTGAATAACAAATGAAGAGATGACCAATGAACTGTGTTTTCTGTGCTTACCTGTTGATACTCTTTATTAACTGGAATTACCTTGCCATTATCTCTGTCTGTATATTCTGTGTCTGTATATCTCCCTCCACTTTACCTGATGAAGTAGCAGCACTCCTAAAGCTTGTGATTCTAAATAAACCTGTTGGACTATAGCTTGGCGCCGTGTGACTTCTGATTTTCTTTCTACGCTATTGGGCCCAGCATATACCATGACCTCTGGCTGTTCACCCTCCCCTTTTGGAATGTCCTTCAGCTATTCCCTTTGACCCTGACATCTGGGAGGAAATCTATCATCCTCAACTCACTCCTACAGCTGAAATACCTGTCTACTCTCCTCATTAATGTTTCCCCTATCAATCTTGCCTTCCATCCTTCTTTCTCCTACACTGAGCAACTGGACCATCCATTGTACCTTGGCCTTGACTTTGGCTGGCCTCCACAGAGAAACCATCATCCTCACCAAAGATGTGAAAGGATTTGCAAGCAAGATGTTCTCAGGGAATCCTTCACTACCTGCCTGGTTTCCTTCTTCTGTCTGGTGGTCAGCAATTCTCACTGCCTGCACTTTTCTCAGCTGTGGGATGTCTCAATATCCCTCAAGCTCCAAAAGCCCAGGGCTTGAGTTGCTGCAGGTGGGGGTACCTCCTGGATGTAGGGTCATGCAGACTGCCAGGAGCAACTGGGAATTCTCACATTGTACACGGTGTGCACATCACAGGCCTGAGCTCCCCAGATTTACCACAGCTAAATAGCATATAGCTCCTTGCTCTTACTTTACCATTACTCTGCTTAAGTATAGATCACAAGTATCTTTTTCTCATGTGTCTCCTGATTCAGATCCAAAAGGGATCTTTCTACTTCTTTACAAGGATCTTCTGTTCCTCTCAGTGAAACTGACTGCCTACCACAAGGTCTTCACTTTACTCAGTCCTCTCAGTGATGCTGACTTTATGTTACAGGGTCCTCACTTTACCTGCTTCTGTCATCATTTACATCCACACTGCGCTGGAACCAAAAGTAATAATCTTGTTGCAAATGGCAAGTACTACGCCTTTTATTTCTGCCTTCTTCTTTGCTGTTCCATTTTCTGCCCCGTCACCACTGGTTGAACCCTGGCTGCTCTCTTGTCATTGGCTCCCTGCTCCTTAACCCCTCGCTGCTCCTCTCACTGTCCTGCTGGCCACTCCTCTCGCTACTCCTCTCACCGTGCTGTCCAGATCGGCATTTCCCTCAGAGAGCAGGGTAAAGTGCGGTGATGAGTGGCACACTGAGTGCTCTTCCTGGGTACTCTTCTGGGTCAACAGTTTTATTTCAAGGGCACTGGGCTGCTGTACAAAATAGATGTTAAGTATGAAGCCATGATACAATTTCTATGGCATCACTGGCAGCAACGTCATAGGGGTTGTGTTGGAGGAGCTGTGAGAGTGCCCCAAAGAATAAAAGCAGCAAACTCAAGCTAACAAAAAAAAATGTTTCTTTCTGAACTTGTCAGTTCTGAAGTCAAGTCATAATCAGACTCAAAACATTAACTCTGTTTCCTTCTCCAAAGATACTGCCAGACCTACCGAGTGTATTCAACATTCTCTATGTTTGCTTCAGATTTCCAGCATCTGCCTTTTTCACCTTTTTAAATCCAGTTCAATTTTTTTCTTTAATCATTTCCAAACTTCATTTGTTTCCTTCATGTTAGTTCCTGTTTTGATCAATTCTACAAGAATTCAACTGCCATTTCTTTCTAATAGTGCCAAAGTTAGAAGTCAAGAACATTATCCTGACTTTTCTCAGTACAGATATAGACGGGTACATTGTGTTGTTCCAGCTGTCTGTGTTTTTATTTCCATGACTGTACAGCTGCTATACTCAGCCAAGGTCCCAGAGTACTAGCACATAATTGAGTTTGAACTCTGTTGCAAGAATGATGTGCATGAGGTAAGTGGTAATGTACCAGAAGAACTGGTCTTTGAGAATCTAACAAACCATGTTATTGATGAAAGAATGATGGTAAATAGATTTTGGAAAAACAACACAACTCTTCCTTGTGGTATGTTTCCAGACAGGATAGAGTTGCCATGTAATAAATGCTCAAAACAGAACTTTCACAGAATGTACTGTGCACTTAATAGATGCATAAGCTATATAGGAGCAAATCTTAAATAATTGTGAACTTTTGCAGTGCCTAACGTACATGTCCAGGAATTGGCCAAATCACATCAATACCTGTCCTAAACAGTTGTTACCCTTCATCCAACAATGATAAAAACAGACTGATTGGTCATTGTCTGATTGCTGTTTATGGGACCTCACTCTGTCCAATTTGGTTGTTAAGATGCCTACAAAGGGTTGCAGTTAATGCAGAGCTGAATGATATTGAAATACAGTAATTACATTCATTAAGGTCATAAATAAAGGCAAATAAACTTAAGCATAGGCATGTGTGAGATAGTACATTTTAATAGGAAGAGTTGGGAGGGAACATTCCATTTGGAAAATCCCACCTAACAAAGGCAAAGGAAATGTTACGTCTGGGGATACATAGACACACATTACTAAAAGTAATATTTTTTCTGAGGAGAGGTGACTGGACCCAAAACATTCACTCTGATTTCTCTCCATAGATACTGCCAGACCTGCTGAACTCTTCCTGCAATTTCTGTTTCTGTTACTAAAAGTGGTGAGACAGTTTAATAACGACGATAAAAGCAAAGCACTGGGTTTCTTTGTGTTAAATAAAATTGAAAGGCAGAGATGTTGGGCCAGATTGTCTGCTGTCTGGATGGTTAGAGATCAGACATATCCGAGACGATGTCTCAAAAGTCCCAACATACGTAGGCACTAGGAATTGACTGGGAAGTTTGAATTTCAGATGACCAATTTCCTACCTGCAAGATACTCTGCAAAAGTATCCAATGACAATTCTCCAGACATCCCTATAATTATACAGGAAATGCTACTCTGCCCATTCACACTAATCTCTTATTAATCTTGACACAACTCCCCTTCAAGCCAACCATCCAGCTCCCATATCTGACCAATCAACGCATTTGCACCCTATCCTCTTATCCATTAATATTAATCCATCCCATCTTATTATTCAACTTAGCCACTTACCTCACTTACTCCACTTACCCATGCCAAGCTATTATTTTACCCACGGTATTGATTGTAACAAGGTCAGCCAAATGGACGTCATAGAATGTGAGTTCCCTGATTGGGGCTGTTAACCTGCTCCAATCAGGGAGCCCTGGCTGACAGATCAGAACAGAAGTGTCAGTGGTTTTGTTCATTCTGACAGCTAGCTTTGAGAGAGCTGGATCAGTGTCAAAGACTCTCCACATGTAAATAAAGTGTGACCTGGTGATAGGATACTGGCTTCTATGGAGTTATTTCACTCAGCCTACCCTCTGCACACTTACTTTCTGTCAGTAGTCTTTCAAAGAAGCCTTGGGACATTTAAACTGTTCACTTACTGAAGGAGGCATGTCCTGTGTATGAAGTCCCAGCACTGACTTCTGTGGGATGTGCTGCACTGAGTCGGTTCTGGTGGATGCTTCATCAGAAAAGCACATTGAACAGAAAAGTAAAAGCAAGGGAATTGTGAACTTTTGTGTTGCCTGGTAAGGGTTAGAAATATGGTTCCTGATCTTAATCAGAAGATCTGCACCATTATAGTTAATGTACATAGAATCTTGGTTGGATCATATTTGGGATAGTGTGAACAGTGTCCATATTATGAAAATGGTATAGAACCACACAGAAGGTGCAGTAAAGCTTTCCTAGAATAAGGCCATTTTGTAGCCTAGGTGTGTGAGCAGGCATGTTGTGTGGTGACTGACTCTCTGGCCCTCCAATCAGCTTGTTAAAAGCTGACTGACAAGCTGCTCAGCAAATCACAGGCCCAAACATTGACAACCCACATTGCCAGTGCTGCCAATCAGAGAACTTTGGATTTGAAACACAAGGGATCATGTTTGGAAGTTCAGTCTCCAGAAAATCCAATGACATGAAAGTCAATCATTTTCTGTTGACTCTCACAGGGAGTTGGGGATCCAGGTATTGGAGCCAATGTTGGGAGTGACCTGACAGACCCCAGATTCATGATATATTGAAATCATGAAAAGCATTTTTCAAAAATTTCTAGCTCATCAATCTATTAATAAATGCAAATAAATTGAAGAACATTTTTTCAGCATGTTTTGCATTACTCCTATGCTCTTGGGGTTACCATTTTACAGTCACCTCAATCTGAGTTACTTTGGATAATTTTACTGTAATTTACTGTCATTCAGACTGAACCAAGATATCAAGATGCGCTCTTTAACACAGTCAATACTGAAAGCCAAAATGTCTAGTCTTAACATCTTCAGAAAAATTGTGTTGGTGTCATATCTGTGTGCAAATTCAAAAAATCTGGAACTGAAACCAAACGTACCTCATCAAAGTTTGGTGAAGATAAGTTGAGGGCAAGTTATGAATGTCAATGTTATAACAAGATTGCCTGCCTTTATTTTAGCAGTCATTCTATTTTTAACCATAAATTGCCAGGTTTCTCAGGCCTTGGGATACTCAGCAAATTAAAAAAGTCAAGAATGATGGACACTATGGGGCAGGTGCCTTTAACAGCAAAACATATGCACCTGGAAGAGCAGGAGTGTTCCTTCTACCTCTAACAAGTCATTTGGTCCACAAGTGCTCAAGGATCTGTCTAAACTCCCAAAACACCACCAGACACTCATTCTTTTGATGGGGATCTCTTGAATGACTACGAGACACATGCCTTCTAACCCAGCCCCCAGATGAACACTACACTCCACACTCCAGCTCTCCTGCGACCTCCCATAATCCAGAACTCAACTGCAACTTCACACTATCCTCTCCCCATCTACCATCCACAGATCCACTACAGTGTCTGACCCTCACATTCTCATAATCCCCCATACACCTCCAGCTGCTGAAGGGTTATAGGGTTGAGAACCAGGTCCTGACAGAGGTCCCATGTGTCAGTCAGGTTGCATGTCAACGAAACCCTGTTGAAAAAGAAGTGTAAAACAGCCCTGCAGTTAGATTCTGCAGGGCATTTGGAAAACCTGAATCTCCCAGTTTTCCCAACCTCACAACAGCCTCTCCTACAATCCACTCATCACAATCCAGATCCAAATATATCATCTAGCCTCAACTGGCTACAGTTTGGGTAAATAGAACAGAAAGTAAGCAAAATTGATATATTACCTCAGCGTCATGAAAAAGGCAACTGTAGTAATACCTGCACAAACATGACCATATTGTGGAATAAAAATAAAGCCAATTGGGATATTACTAAAGCTGACTGAGACAAGTTATCAAACCAATCTTAAGACTCTCAAAAAATTCCCTAAACAGCTAAAATGTTGATGCTCAGCAAAGTTTGCTCCATGCATTATTCATGTTCCATCTGTGACAGAGAATCTGATTTGACTGTGAGAAATAGTGCACAAATCTAAAATAATTTCTTGGCCATTAGTGAAAGCAGAATACTACATTTAAATTCAAACTTTGTCTTAACAACTTACAGAATCATAAAATATTGGAACATAGGACAGGGCATTTAATTCATTTAATCTGAAATGGTATTTTTCTTCATTTGAGATATCAAATCTCATGGAACACTTTGTGTATGATTTTTTAAGGAACTAATTCACTATTAAAACAACTTAAGGGCCTCACTGTATGACAGATGCCCAGTTAATTTATCAATTTCCCTCCTATTACTTTCTAAGACTAGTTATAAGACAGGCAGAGACCCAGTATATGCTTATAACTGTGAACTGTATCACTTTTATTATAATTTAAATGGAATATTAAACTGAGTAGATATGCATCTGCATTACCTCTGGTTTTATGGAATTTACAGCAAGGACGGCTGTTCAATTCAGTGAGATACTAGCTCTTCCACTCAGGTGACTAATTCCGTTCACTTCTACTTCAAGTGCTTATCGAACTGCCTTTTTACTGCTGGAATCTTTGTCTCAGTATCGATTTGTGATCATAATTCCATATTCTCATGACCTTGAGGTGAAAATAGCTTCAAACTTTCCCCTTCATTTGTCTCTTGATAATTCTCTGGTGACAGATTCACTAATCAATGGAGATGATCTATTATAGTTTATCTTTTCAAACCCTTAATAATTTTGGAGCCAACATTTGGATAATTGTTTGATCGAAAGGGCCACAGTTAGTTTCCTAAGATATCTTTCTTTATAACTATCAGCTGTAATCTACTTGTGACCTATAAATATAATTTCAAATTTAACAAGAGTTGCTTGTTTATATATGTGATCCCACTGTATTTTCTGATACAAAATCCACTTTAAGGCCTTTCACTACTTATGCTCCTATCTTTAAAGTTCTACATAGGTCTCTCAGCAACTCCACACTTAAACTTGTCATTAGGAAAGTACTTTGTTATTATTTCTTCCTGCAGCATTAGCTCCATTTTTTCCATACCCATTTCCTGACTCAATTTCTTCACATAATAACCAAATATATTATTACTCACTGTTTAGAATAGCAACTAAACTGATACTACCAATAACTTTTCCACCAATCCTGTTGTACTTTATGCCAAATTATTGATGCAAATGGAACCTAAAAATAGCTCAGATTCCTGGGATCCATCACTAACCACATAAAATAAAAAAAATCTATTTCCCTATTTTCTTTACTTGTACCACATCTTCTTACTAGTTGTGTGGCTCTATTTTTCTTAAAAAGTGTCCTGTGTAATATTGGCGATTTACCCTAAGGGAAGCTCTCTGCTCATTTCTACATGCTTCATGATCTTGTGTTTTCCTCTGATAATGCTCATAAGAGTTGACCATTTTTAATCTCAGCTGAAAATGTGTTGCTGGAAAAGTGCAGCAGGTCAGGCAGAATCCAGGGAACAGGAGAATCGACGTTTCGGGCATACGCCCTTCTTCAGGAATGAGGAAAGTTTGTCCAGCAGGCTAAGATAAAAGGTAGGGAGGAGGGACTTGGGGGAGGGGCGTCGGAAATGTGATAGGTGGAAAGAGGTCAAGGTGAGGGTGATAGGTCAGACTGGGGTGGGGGCGGAGAGGTCGGGAAGAAGATTGCAGGTTAGGAAGGCGGTGCTGAATTCGATGGATTTGACTGAGACAGGGTGGGGGGAGGGGAAATGAGGAAACTGGTGAAATCCGAGTTCATCCCTTGTGGTTGGAGGGTTCCTAGGCGGAAGATGAGGCGTTCTTCCTCCAACCGTCGTTTTGTTGTGGTCTGACGATGGAGGAGTCCAAAGACCTGCGTCTGACGATGGAGGAGTCCAAAGACCTGCGTCTGACGATGGAGGAGTCCAAAGACCTGCATCTGCATTTTTAATCTCAATTTGACTAACGTTACCATTCTCTTCCATTCACTTGGTCCAGATCTCTCTTTTCTTCCTTCAATCACTTCCTTCATGTCTGATAATATGGGCAATCCAACGTTGTTGACTTTTCTTGATATTCACTAATGATGTGTCTTCCTTTGCCATTCTAAGAACCTTATGTTGCTCTTATGTCCTTTCCAAGTGACTTGTTTCATTCTGCTCCACAATCACATTTCATAACTTTCTATTCTTTAGATATCTCAAGGTACATGTTTCAGCCCAGATGAGGAAATACTCCAATCATAGCCTTGATTTTTTTTTGTAAAATCTCTATGCATTCCAATACCTAAGAATGCATTGTTTGCCTCTTGTCTCTTGCATAGCAGCTTGTTAAAAATCTCAAGAAAATCCACATCTACAACAATTATTCTATTATCTACACACTCTTTCATTTCTCTAAAAGATTTCAATTAAATCAGACAAATTCTCCTCTGGCATTCATGTTGACAATCTCCATCTAGCCCAGACCTTCACTAGTTTCAATCCATATTATGAACTGCAGGACTCTGAACTAGAAGATATAATGCGGCAGAAGGGGAATGAAGGGTGCTGGACAAGCAGTCAGGAGAGGGGGGACGAGAGATGTAGAGGGATTAAAGGGGGAGGGGCCAGACTGCAATCAGGAGGAAGGAAGAATAAATTCACATCCACACACCAAGCTTGAGAAACCCAACCTGCAGACATTAAATTTAAATCAGACTCTCTTCAATACTGTGATTCTCTGACTTAAATATTATGATGATGCTCTTGGTTTGTTAAGGGGAATGTCAGGTGTGGAATAAAGCTGAAAATGTGTTGCTGGAAAAGCGCAGCAGGTCAGGCAGCATCCAGGGAACAGGAGAATTGATGTTTCGGGCATAAACCCTTCTTCAGGAATGAGCCTCATTCCTGAAGAAGGGCTTATGCCCGAAACATCAATTCTCCTGTTCCCTGGATGCTGCCTGACCTGCTGCGCTTTTCCAGCAACACATTTTCAGCTCTGATCTCCAGCATCTGCAGACCTCACTTTCTCCTCAAAGGTGTGGAATAAAGTCTGTTAAGATAAAAATGTGTGCAAGTAGATTAGCAATTGTTTGAGATCTGGAGGAAGAACACAACATTTTTAACATTCTTTCTCCACACACTCTCCTGTCCATTGTGAGGTCTATGTTCTATGTACTATGTACTATGTTCTATGCATGGAGCAAACTTTGCTGAGCATCAACATTTTAGCTGTTTAGGGAATTTTTTGAGAGTCTTAAGATTGGTTTGATAACTTGTCTCAGTCAGCTTTAGTAATATCCCAATTGGCTTTATTTTTATTCCACAATATGGTCATGTTTGTGCAGGTATTACTACAGTTGCCTTTTGCATGACGCTGAGGTAATATATCAATTTTGCTTACTTTCTGTTCTATTTACCCAAACTGTAGCCAGTTGAGGCTACATTTTAGCGTTCATTAGCAGAGGAATTGAATTCAAGAGTCGTGAGGTGATGTTGCAGCTGTACAGGACCTTGGTAAGGCCACACTATGTGCAGTTCTGGTCGCCTCACTTTAGGAAAGATGTGGAAGCTTTGGAGAGGGTGCAGAGGAGATTTACCAGGATGTTGCCTGGAATGGAGAATAGGTCGTACAAAGATAGGCTGAGAGTGCTAGGCCTTTTCTCATTGGAACGGTGAAGGATGAGGGGTGACTTGATAGAGGTGTATAAGATGATCAGGGGAATAGATAGAGTAGACAGAGACTTTTTCCCCGGGTACAACAGAGTGTTACAAGGGGACATAAATTTAAGGTGAAGGGTGGAAGGTATAGGGGGATATCAGGGGTAGGTTCTTTACCCAGAGAGTGATGGGGGCATGGAATGTGCTGACTGTGGGAGTGGCAGAGTCAGAATCATTGGTGACCTTTAAGCGGCAATTGGATAGGTACATGGATAGGTGCTTAAGCTAGGACAAATGTTCGGCACAACATCGTGGGCCGAAGGGCCTGTTCTGTGCTGTATTGTTCTATGTTCTATCTATGTTCTATAAATGTCTATGCACAAACGTGGTAAGAACAATTAATCAATGATTTACTGTTCTTCCCCTCTATGTAAAGGCTGGAACATTCATTAGTGTATTTTGAGATAACTTAATCTTAGCTAAATCTTTGGAATGTGCTTCTCCATATTAACACCTCATCCAGAGCAGACTGAACAACCAATCAATCCTCCAGTGCTATAAATAGCTGGTCCTCTTGAAATTTGGTATTCTTGCACCTGACCTGAGCAAGGTAATACAAAGCTTTTTTTTTCCCACCAGTACTCAAAGCCTAATATTGTTACTGTCCCTTCCACCTTTCTGTTCTGAATTCATGAATCTGTGCTTCATTCGTCTTCTGAATTTTAATTCAATTTCTTAAAAATACAATTGTGATTGAATGTTTCTCCTAGATTCTCTGTAGATCTCATTGTTAAAGTGTCCATCCTTCCCTCAGTCCTAAGTATGGGATGCATCCGCTTATCTCTGACAGGTTCCAACTCTTCTTTCACTGTATTCTACTTCAGTGCTAATAAAAAAAGTATTCTTGTCCTGATTCAATCACCTAGAACCAGATTCAATGTGACGTCTATCCTTGATGGATCTGTGCTCATCAGGAAACTAATTTTGGACGCATTGTAAGAATCCTTCTCCATTTTTCAAACTTTTGCCTTATTGCAATATTTAGATGTTGAAGTGTTCAGGCAGGGAATGGACGGATATGGGCCACGTGCAGGCAGATGGGATTAGTTTAAAATGGCATTGTGGTTAGTGCAGACATGGTGAGCTGAAGGGCCTGTTGCTGTACTGTACTGTTCTCTGTTCTATGTTTGAATTGCAACAATTCATATTTGTACAGTGCCTTTAACATAATAAAACAATCAAAAAGACTTTATGGAAGCACCCAAAGCAAGAAAGACTGACACTGAGACACATAAGGAAATGTGAGGTCAATCACCAAATGTTTGGTCAAAGCTTTAGATTCTAATGAGGAAAACACAGTAGAGAGAAAAGAGCACCAATACCTCTGAGGTTTCTGGGGCTGAAGGACTGTGCATATATAGGGAGGGATATGGTAACAAAGGGATTTGAAAACAATTTTGAAAATGTTAAATCCCAGATGCTGTTTGACTGGGAGCCAATGTTGGTCAGTCATGTTGGATGAACAGAACCTGATGGAAATTGCGACATAGACAGCAGAGTTTTGGAAGGCCTCACATTTAAGGAAGGTACAATATGGGAGTCCAGCCAAATGTGTGCTAGAGTGGTCAAGTCTAAAGATAGCAAACATTTATATGAAGGTTCCAGGAGTTGATGAGCTCAGGGAGACTGAAGCCAGGTAATGTTTGATGTGCAGAATCCCAGCTCATCCTGGGATCAAATGTTATATCAAGGTTACAAACAGACTGGTGAAGTCTCAGTCCAATTGTCCACACTGACACCAATGAACAGTTTGAAGCTGAGACAATTTCTTCATTCCTGTAATTGAAGGAAATCTTTGCACACCTGGGTATTGGAAAAACAATCTGATTATTTATTGACAGTAGAAGTGATGTGAAGCTGGTGGTGAAGGAGAACTGGGTGTCATGAGAATACAAGTGAAAACTGATGCTGTGCTTTCAGATGTTGTCACCGAGTGGCAGCATGTACATGAGGAATAGAAGATCCTGGATACATTGTTGGAAGATTAGTTACTGGAAGTGAAACTTTGGATAAAATTATGTAGATAGGAGTGAAACCAAGTGAGAGCAGTGGCACTCAGTTGGATAATAGTGGAAAGACATTGGAGAAAGATTGTGTGGCTAACCGTATCAAAGGCTGCAGACAGATTGAGGAAGATGAGGAAGGAAAATTTACTCTTGTCACCGACACAAAGGATGTGATTTGCAACTCCCTTCCCTGTGCAAACCTCTCTGAATCACCAATCAATATTATCCTTGAAAATGCTCTTCATAATTTCCTCATAGGGCAGCTGTTTTTTAGATATTGGATTTGTTGTCCTGTTCTGCACTGTCTTTATTTGCTGCACAATCATTTCCTTTTCTTCACTCGTGGGACATATATGTCACTGGCTGGATCATCAATTGGTCGAGATGTCCTTGAGAAGGTAGTGGTGAGCTGCCTTCTTGAACCACTGCATGAGGGAGTGCAATAATCAAGGCAATATACATTACTTTAGCTGTGGCCACTTTAGTATCTTGCAGAGTCACATCTCACCTGAGATGGTAACATATGTGTCACCGAGTCAGAAGATTATAGTTTCAAGCCCATTTCAGAGAATTGAACACAAGGTCAAGATTTACAATGCATCAATGACAGTGTTGCAAAGTTATCTGTGTTGCTTTTTGGATCACATATTAAACCAAGTCCTCATAACAATGTAAAAGATTCCACCGTACTCTTTTAAAATAAAAAACAGCCAGGTTTTCTTCAGTATGTTAGCCAATATAATATCCCTCAGCTAAATGTATGGTCATTATTATTTTGTTTTTTTGTAGGAGCAAATTGCACATAAATTGGCTGCTGTGTTTCATATTAACCACACTTCACAAAGTTTGTAGCTGACAGTACAGCAGTTTGGGCCATCCTTAGGTTGGGAAAAGTGGTTTTAAATGCAATGTCTTTTTTAAAAAACATATGAATTCTATGCACTTGGCTAGACATCACACAATCCGGGTTGTTTTATTTGTTTATTAGTTTTAACCAAACGTACTTAGCACTGAGAGTGTGGCACTGGAAAAGCACAGCAGGTCAGGCAGCTTCCGAGGAAAGGGAGAATTGACATTTTGGACATAAGCCATTCATCAGGAATGACTCCTTAGATGCTGCCTGACCTGCTGTGCTTTTCCAACATCACACTCTCGACTCTGATCCCCAGCATCTGCAGTCCTCACTTTCTCCAGGTACTTAGCACCACAAGGGAATTAAAAAAGAAAACTGCTCTGAATGTTTAAGTCTTTTGATTAAACAGCTTGCTCCTCAAATTTTCTTTTAAGCCTTCTGGAAAGGTTATAGACAAGAATACACAATTTTGATTCTTGCCCTGCCTGAACTGAACTTGCTATTAAGGCTATCATATCATGATCTTCCATTTAAATTTGCAGCATTAGTTCCCTAACTTTACTTCTAATGCTTCGCACATTTATACAAAGTCAAGCATATTAATATCAGGCAGTATCTTTTCCTTTTTAATGTTTTCCAATTATTTCTTCTTTGTCTTCCTTCTCCTACATCCAAAAAGTCACTGTATTCGGAACACTTAACCATAAGATCTTGAGAGACATGACATAAATGCAAACCTTCCTTTTTGGGACCTTTTTGAAGTTGGGAAATGTGCTGTGAAAATATAGATTACTAAGTAAATTGTCAACGTCAGCCAAAATCTATCAGTTAAATCATTTGGGGGTGGCATGGTGGCTCACTGGGGCAGCACGGTGGCTCAGTGGGGCGGCATGGTGGCTCAGTGGGGCAGCACGGTGGCTCAGTTGGGGCGGCATGGTGGATTAGTGATTAGCACTGCTGCCTCACAGTGCTAGGGACTCAGGTTCAATTCCAGCCTCGGGCAACTGTCGGTGTGGAATTTGCACATTCTCTACATGTCTGCGTGGGTTTTTTCTGTGTGCTCCGGTTTCCTTCCACAGTCCAAAGATGTGCAGGCCAGGTGAATTGGCCAAGCTAAATTACCAGTGTTAGGTGAATTAGTCAGAGGCAAATGGGTCTGGGTGGGTTACTTTTCGAAGGATCAGTGTGGACTTGCTGGGCTGTTTCCACACTGTAGGGAATCTAATCTAAATCAACAGCCACACAAACTCATTCTGTTATAAGTAAAAATAGCCAAATTCATAACCTATCCACTATCTAAAATAGTCTCCATGATTTTGTCACAGTTTAATAATGTTCTCTTTACAGGCTTCACTATGGAACACTCAAATTTCAATCTACCTATCATTAACATTTTCAGTCTGTTTTTATGTTGTACCCTTCCCTGTTCCACTGATGTCGCTAATACTGCTCCATGGAAGTGGAAAGCTGAATCATTTCTAATCCCGCTCTGAGACACTTGTAACGAGCTATTAGGAAGGCTGACCCAATGATAACTCTTCACATTAGATTAGATTACTTACAGTACGGAAACAGGCCCTTCGGCCCAACAAGTCTGCACCGACCCTCCGAATAGCAACCCACCCAGACACATTCCCCTACCTTTACCCCTTCACCTAACACTTACGGGCAATTTAGTATGGTCAATTCACCTAACCTGCATATTTTTGGACTGTGGGAGGAAACCGGAGCACCCGGAGGAAACAGGGAGAATGTGCAAACTCCACACAGACAGTTGCCTGAGGCGGGAATTGAACCCGGGTCTCTGGCATTGTGAGGCAGCAGTGCTAACCACTGTGCCACCGTGCCACCCTCTTTGCTTCACCTCCCTGCACCAGTTACCATGGCACCTACTCAGTCCTTTCCTCAGGTGCTGCAGCAGCGAATAGGAACTGCATCAAGTGCAGGGGGGAGGTGGATTACAAGCCTAAGTCTCATCACTTCACAATGTTTGTGTTCTAGCCTGCTGCTGCTGCAACTCAATGAAGTTGTTCAGCAGACATCTGAAGGACAAGCCACACAGACAAGATTATAATTCTGTCCATGGTCCACAATTTTGAATGCTGTGAGGAGTTTGAGAATTCTAGGGTTCAGTACAATTATAATCAGAACTGTCCAGTTACAACAATGGTTTAGTCTGCTGATCACACACAAACTGCCATTTGTGAAGGACCCCTTGTCAGAAGTGACTGATTAAAGAGCCCATTCTTCATTACAATCAGCTCAGTGAATAAAGTCCAGTTTACCTACTAGCTAATTTAAAGTACAGAACAAGTGACCTCTTAGTCAAGCACACTGAATTACTGAGTGTCAGCACAGTAGCCAATGTGCACAGTGTTAACATTCAATACATGGTATTGAACTAAGAACAGATAAGCATTGTGTCCTGTGAGGAAAAGCAGCACCACAGCCAAAGGAAAGCGGCTTTAGTAGAATCTGACGTATATTATAATTTGACGTTGCTTTCATACTGCACTTTTGGCATCATTGCAGCATGCTCTTGGGCACTGCATAAATGACAAAAACACAGCTCAAATCACACAAACATACATTGCAGCAATGTTACTGGGACCATCTGGGAAAGGTGTAAGCAGGTGGGGGGAGGTGGACACAGCAGATTACTTTAACTTTAATATAGAACCATCTCTCGGTCTGTATTATAGTGAATTAATAATGATTCAACAGATTCTGGTCATGCACACTTGTGCAGAGCCGTTAAAGGATTAAAAGAGCAGTTACACTGTAAATCTTGGAATTTCCTCTTCAACACTCCTGAATACACTGAAACAGCGTGCCAAGAAATTTCACAATGTAGCCCCTTTTCAGTGGTTGAAAAATCACAACTGAGAATGGGAAATCACTTGGTATTCACGTTGTGGGATATTGAGGCAAAACATCCAGACCAGATTTTTTTTTAAAAATCACTGTCACATCAGCCTTTCACCGTTAGCCAAACCATTTCTCCCTTTTTGCTGTTGCACTCGTAGTCTACGTCTACATCATACAGATGCTCTTCACTAACAGCCTTTTGGGTGTTCTCTCCTCCTCAACCCTTCAATGTCACCAGTTATTCCCTCAAACAACACGATGCCAGCTGGAGAACCAAGTAAGAGCCTTGCATTATTTCAGAAAGCACAGCCAAAGTAAATGCCAATTAAATTCCGAACTGGGCACAGACAGACAGCTGAGGAAAAAGGAACTCAGATGGGGGCGGGGAGGGGGTGTTAAATCCCAATGTCTGAAACCTCACAAACATTGGAGGGAAGTGGTGGTAATGCGCCCATCAGTCATGGGAGGGTTTGTGAATGAGGTGTGGTACAAGGGTTGGAAAAGCATAGTCGGTTAGGTATCATCCAAGGGTCAGGAGAGTCAAAGTTTCTGGCATAAGCCCTTCATCAGAAATGACTCCTCAGATGCTGCCTGACCTGCTGTGCTTTTCCAGCACCACACTCCTGACTCTCATCTCCAGCATCTGCAGTCCTCACTTTCTTCTAGTGGTACAAGGGTAGTCCTCAAGGAGAGGTCACTTTCAGCTGGATCCCTTTCCTGATGTTGGACTCATCAATCAGTCACTGAGTGTCTCTGAACTGGGGAACCCTCAATTGGGAACCTGCAAATGGTCCTGACAAAGTAAGTTCCACAGGCTTTCACCTGGCCAATTTTGCACTGCCACGCGGCTCCTGGGTGGACCTTCATGGCTCATTTACAGGCTTTTATTGTAGGTAGGCTGGCAGTGAACCATATCACCATTGACTTAACCTGGGCAGAGGCTGGAAGGGGTCCCACCACTCCCACCCCCCTACCCCCCAGCATTAAACTCACCACAGGAAGGCATTAAGTTCCGCCCTAAGTCCTATACTTCCAGAACACTCTTCTTTTAAACTGCACAGACTCTCTTTGCTCTAATATGTTGATTTCAAAATTCTCACAATTAATCGTGATTTTTTCAATGATTTCAGCTCTACCCTAACGACATAAACATTTCCTAATTTAGACTTCCAATAAGTCATCAGATTTTTGGATTCTTTTTAACCCTCTATTCCAACATCCCCAGCAACTCATTCACCGGGATCCTGCTCTTTGAAAGTCTATTTCCCATCTCCCTGACTTTTGAAGCCTCTTCCTTGCTTGTACTTTAGCTTCTAGATACATTCAGTATCCATGCTCCAGACAGTATCCTGTGAAATGCACTGAAATATCAATGTATAGATGAGGAGCAATATAAAAATATTTAATATGAAGTTTGCAAGACTGATTGCAGTTTCACAGTGTCACATTTTGGTGATTACTAAAGTCCTGATTTTTTTTTTAGGTATTCAGTCACGGGATGTGAGCATTACTTGCTGGGCCAGAATTTATTGCCTTGTTGCGCTTGAGAAGGGGGCGGTGAGCTGGCTTCTTGAACTGCTGCAGTCTATTTGATGTAGATAGACCTACAATGCCATTCTGGGGGGTGTCCCTGGATTTTGACCCAGCAACACTGAAGGAATAATAATATATTTTAATGTCAGAATGGTGAATGGCTCGAAAGAGAAATTGCAGTCGATGATTTTCCCTTGTATCTGCTGCCCTTGCCTTTCTAGATGGTAGTGGTTTTGAAGATGCAGCCTTGATGAATTTCTGCAGTGCATCTTGTAGATGGTGCACACTGCTTCTGCTGCTGCTGAGGGTCAATGGAGGAGGAATAGAATGCTTGCAGATGTGGTGCCCTTCACACAGTACTGAGCTGGAAGGTTGGAACTGGGGTTAGGCAGGGAGAGGAGAATTGAAGAAACTGGTGAAATCCACATTGATGCCCTGCGGTTGGAGGGTCCCAAGATGGAAGATTAGGCATTCTTCCTCCAGGTGTCGGGTGGTAAGGGAGTGGCAGTGGAGGAGTGCCAGGACCTGCAAGGCCTCAGCAGAGTGGGAGGAGGAGTTGAAGTGTTCAGCCACGGGATGGTGGAGTTGATTTGTGCGTGTGTTCCGGCGGTGTTCTCTGTAGTGCTCTGCAAGTGGGCGTCCTGTCTCCCCAGTGTAGAGGAGACCACATTGTTAAGACTGCCTGCATTCAGTTTTTTCATACCCACCACCTCAGTCCCTCGGCTTATCTTTATCCATGTTTTTGTTATCTCTAGACTCAACTCTCATGGTTGGCATTTTATAACCATCTCAAACTTGAACACAACTAAAACTCAACTGCCCTAATATCCTAAGTTTCATCAAGTCTTGTTCAATCATCAACTCTGTACTTGTTGATACAATTTAACTTGCTCCAGCAGCACCCGAACTTTAAGATTATCATCTTTCTGCTGGAATCACTTTGTGTTTTCACCCATCCTATCTCCAAGTCCACCTTTCACCCTATTGCTCTTCAATTCCTGTAACTACTCTCTTGCTCATTTATACTTCCATTGCACCACCACTGGCGACCATGCCTTCAGCTGCCTCGTGCCTCCCTGTTTTCCTTTATGTCATTCCTTAAAAGCTACTGTCAGAGTATCTCAAATGATTTGGCATCAGATTTTGTCTGTTAACACTTGGGTGACAGAACTTGGGACATCTCACTATTTTAAGAGTGTTATGTACAAATGCAACACTTACAGATGATATTTCTGACAGATGCTGTTTGAACTTTCTGCTTAGGGAAAGCAGCACAATCAGCACCATTTTCATACAGTTGGGAATCTTTGACAATTACTGAAAGAAGAGGTAAGGGAAAATTTGAGATATTATGTAAATCAGCAATTTGCATATGTTAAGAATTTGCACATTGCAAGTTGGATTTTGGTTTCATCAAGATGTGGCTGGTTAGTAGCATGGAAAATGACTTAGTATTATTTTCTGTAGCCTTAATCAGCATCACCTATTTATAAATTGCATTTAGCTTATGCTCCATTCTCTTTGCATTTTCCAAAGAACATGTTTCACACTCCGACTTAGAATATTCCTTACTGCAACACAGTTACATTTCCCTTGCAGCTTTTCTGAGTGCCTGGGTAAATATACAGATTCACCACTTCACAGGTGGCATGACATTGATGATACTCAGATTAATGTAAGCCATTCTAACATTTTATGCAAATCTTTCGCGTACCAGCTGATGTCGAAGACAAGCTCTGAATGTGAAAGAAGGGTATGTTAATATAATTCACCATCCAAATCCTGTGCCACCACAAGAATAAACTTAATTTTACAACTAAGCCCTAGATTACATTCACAAGAAGAAAATCACAAGTTCAACAAGTTCACTCTGGTTCCGAGTGCACTGCGAAATGATTCAAGTGACTCCTCACTTGGATGTATCAAATGAATCATGTTTGGTTCCAGAGTTACTGATTTTACAATGAGACTCAGATTTCAGCAAGGCAGCTATGCTGTGTGCAATGTGACAGCACAGAACAGAGTTGGTGAGCTACGGGTATTGTTTTTTGTTACACTTACTTTCATAATCTTAAGAAAGAAAGGAAATATCAGTGAGACTCAGGGTGACCATAAGACCATGAGACATAGGAGTGCAAGTAAGGCCATTTGGCCCATCAATTCCACTCCGCCATTCAATCATGGCTGACGGGCATTTCAACTCCACTTACCCACATTCTCCCCGTAGCCCTTAATTCCTTGTGACGTCAAGAATTTATCGATCTCTGCCTTGAAGACATTTAGCGTCCCGGCCTCCACTTCACTCCGCGGCAATGAATTCCACAGGCCCACCACTCTCTGGCTGAAGAAATGTCTCTGCATTTCTGTTCTGAATTTACCCCCTCTAATTCTAAGGCTGTGTCCACGGGTCCTAGTCTCCTCGCCTAACGGAAACAATTTCTTAGCGTCCACCCTTTCCAAGCCATGTATTATCTTGTAAGTTTCTATTAGATCTCCCCTTAACCTTCTAAACTCCAATGAGTACAATCCCAGGATCCTCAGCCGTTCCTCGTATGTCAGACCTACCATTCCAGGGATCATCCGTGTGAATCTCCGCTGGACACGCTCCAGTACCAGTATGTCCATCCTGAAGTGTGAGGCCCAAAACTGGACACAGTACTCCAAATGGGGCCTAACCAGAGCTTTATAAAGTCTCAGTAGCACATCGCTGCTTTTATATTCCAACCCTCTTGAGATAAATGACAACATTGCATTCGCTTTCTTAATCATGGATTCAACCTGCATGTTTACCTTTAGAGAATCCTCAACTAGCACTCCCAGATCCCTTTGTACTTTGGCTTTATGAATTTTCTCACCGTTTAGAAAGTAGTCCATGCTTGTATTCTTTTTTCCCAAAGTGCAAGACCTCGCATTTGCTCACATTGAACTTCATCAGCCATTTCCTGGACCATTCTCCCAAACTGTTTAGATCTTCTGCAGCCTCCCCACTTCCTCAGTACTACCTGCCTGTCCACCTATCTTCGTATCATCGGCAAACTTCGCTAGAATGCCCCAGTCCCTTCACCCAGATCATTAATATATAATGTGATCAGCTGCGGCCCCAACACTGAACCCTGTGGGACACCGCTTGTCACCGGCTGCCATTCCGAAAAAGAACCCTTATTCCAACTCTCTGCCTTCTGTCAGACTGCCAATCCTCAATCCATGCTAGTAGCTCACCTCGAACACCATGGGCCCTCACCTTACTCAGCAGCCTCCTGTGTGGCACCTTATCAAAAGCATTTTGGAAGTCTAGATAGACCACAAACACTGGGTTTCCCTGGTCTAACCTACTTGTCACCTCTTCAAAGAATTCTAACAGGTTTGTCAGGCACGACCTCCCCTTACTAAATCTATGTTGACTTGTTCGAATCCGACCCTGCTCTTCCAAGAATTTAGAAACCTCATCCTTAACGATGGATTCTAGAATTTTACCAACAACCGAGGTTAGGCTAATTGGCCTATAATTTTCCATCTTTTGTCTTGATCCTTTCTTCAACAAGGGGGTTACAACAGTGATCTTCCAATCATCCGGGACTTTCCCTGACTCCAGTGATTTTTGAAAGATCTCAACCAACGCTTCCGCTATTTCCTCAGCCACCTCCCTCAGAACTCTAGGATGTAGCCCATCGGGGCCAGGAGATTTATCAATTTTAAGACCTTTTAGCTTTTCTAGCACTTTCTCTTTTGTAATGGCAACCATACTCAACTCAGCCCCCTGACTCCCTTTAATTGTTGGGATATTACTCATCTCTTCCACTGTGAAGACTGACGCAAAGTACCTATAAAGTTCTCCAGCTATTTCCTTATCTCCCATCACTAGCCTTCCAGCATCAGTTTGAAGTGGCCCAATGTCTACTTTTGCCTGTCATTTGTTTCTTATGTATTGAAAGAAACTTTTACTATAATTTCTAATATTACTGGCTAGCCTACCTTCATTTTTGATCCTCTCCTTCCTTATGTCTCTCTTTGTTATCCTCTGTTTGTTTTTGTAGCCTTCCCAATCTTCTGATTTTTTTGTAGCCTACCCAATCTTCTGATTACGAATGCAGTGCAATGAAACTTGGCCTGGAGTCTACAGTGGGCATCAGTGATTTCTCACAATATACAACAAAACATGTGAATTATCCAGACAGTGAGGGATCACCTTAGATTTCTGTGACCAGCTGTAATAAGTAGAAATGGTTACAGGATTCAGAATCTTGATGTGTTGTGTGAAGCTGGCCAGTGTTAAAGAGGCACACTCGGAATGGAAAAGTTAGATGTAAGCACAGACTTTGGTTCCAGATCCAAGCTGAATGTGCAAGGCTGCTGACTGTAAATTGTGCAAGGTGATTAAAATAAGCTGATCAGACAGCTGGTAAGGGCACAGTCAGTGTTGCTTAATGCTACTTGAACTGCTAATTTATTGGAAGAGGGTGCAGACGTTAGACTGTATGCCAGTTTGTTAGATGACATCACTAACACAGACATCTGACCAAAAAAGAAAACATCACTAAAAAGGGATGCCAAGAAGATCTGTCAGCATGAAGGGTTTGCCAAAAAAATTGCCAGGCCTTTGAGTGGACAGCACATTTGACATATATTTGCCAAACAACATTGTGTGACCTAGGAATAATGCTGGTAATATCATAATACAGGGTCTAATGAGACCTTTAGAACCAAGAGGTATACAGTTACAAAGTTAACTGTTTCATATTGAACAATGTGTGTGTACTGTACCAACAGAATGATTCATCTCACAAAATAATGAAACAGGTCTTATTTCCAATCCTACACACAATTCTCCCTGGTGCATTTCTTTGAGCTATTTCCTCCATCTCACTGATCCTCAGTTGTAATTCCTCATCTGTCAGTACTGTGAGACCTTAACCAGTCACCGTTTTTTTATGCTGCATTGTAATTCTAGTATGTGAGAAGAAAGATAATAAAGAAATTTACTTTGATGCTAGCAATTTGCTGAGGGCAGGGAGTCACTGAATCAGAAATCAATCCACAAGCCAAGTTTGGAAAGTATTTAAAAATGTTCTTCAGGAAACTGCTGAGTATGGAAGATTTTGGAGATATTGCAGATGAAATAATTAAATAAACAGGTGCAATATTGAGAATGTGCTATGGATAAGAATTCATTTAAAACAAATGTGCTGAATATAGGATTCCTTCTCCACAGAAAAAAAAAGACTAAATGAAGAGGTCTCTTTTCTTTGTGCACAGTAATAGGGCAAACATTCTCAAAGACACTTACAGCTTCTTTCCCACAAACAATCTGCAGAGATGGTGTCAACTACAAACTAAATATACAGGATTTTTGAAAGGTTGACTGCTCAAAAGCACAAGTATACAAAAATGACAGTTCTAAAAGACTGTTATACTGGACTCAGAACATTAGCTGTTTCTGTCTCCACAGATGCTGCCAGACCTGTTAAGTTTGTCCAGCACTTTTATATGCCAAATAAGACAGTGAGGGACACTAGCTGGCCCACTAAGTGTGCCCCATGGAGTTATGATGATTTATAAATCATGGGACAGACTCTACCTGAGCTGGAACCTTATAATCTCCTGAGAGAAGTGGGAAAAAAACAGATAAAAGCCTAAACTTTCAATAACGGAGGAAAAATATGGATAATTCCACCTTTGGGCAATCAAAACTCACGTTAGATAGCACAGAAACTAGATTGACATTACAATTTAGCAATATTTTGTTCAGTTAAAGCCACAGCTAGAGAGAGATCCAACTCATTCTTGAAGAAACATAATGAAGTAGGATTCATAGTGCAGGCACCTTTGAGGAAAATAACCACCTAACATTCAATCTAGTTTTATGCTTATATAACTTGTAAATGTGACCTCTGGTGCTACTTAACCTATCGAGTTGAATTAATTGAATCTTGTAAACACAATCTTGGTCCCATCATTGTTTTATGAACCGAGATCAAATCACCTTTGAGGTTTTTTTTGAAATATAGTTTATTCTTTAATATTGAAGTATGGGTTTATTTGCTAAGGTGGCACAGTGTCGCTTACTTATGAACAGATCACAAATCAACAGATGCCTAATTAAGTTCTTCTACAAAAACATGAAGGTTTATTTGTTTTATCATGTATTGCCCTGTGAATACAATGTAAATCCATGCTTGCTTTAGTTAAACCTCATGTCTCTGGCCATGAACTTTTTGAGTGTGATGCTCTATAATTCTTTTGCGACAAACATTAGCACTGTTCCCTGTAGGCTGTGTACATACTTAGTATTCAACTAGCCTCCATGCACGACTCAAGTTTACAAAAATGACCAAATCTATCCTTCCAAAATAAGTTATATGCACTTAGCAGTTGAGCATCCTCTACAGTGCTAACTCTCACATTTATTTCTGTATCAACCTCCATCCCATAGATCATTTCCACAGTCGCTACATCTAGGTCATTAATGAAAATAATAAAGAGTAAAGACCATAGGATGAAACACTGAAGGTTACCATGGTAACTGGTCTCCACGTAGATCTAAATCTATTTAAAACATTCTGTTTACAGCATTCAGCCAGTTCTCAATTCACTAGAACCGCTATTGGATTCCTCAAACTTCTGGAGACTTGCCACTTGAGAGGACCCTTATTAAAATCTTTTTGAAGCTTCAGGTTGAAAATGTTCATAGTGTTACCCCCATTTACTTAACCTATTGAGTTTACAGAACACTTCATAAGAAGTGACTTTGTTTTCAGGTATTTGAATGGATGCTCCTGGAAATAATTTCCTTATCAGAGTAGTCGTATTGAGCATCAATACGATTAACTTTGAGTCACTCACTACTGAAGACAGCTAATGAGCCTATAGTTACATGGTTAAGTCTCATCACTTGAGTTAAAATGTGGAATGATGTGAGCATCCATCCATCTAAGTGCATAGTCCCCAGCTCCAGTGTGCAATTCAAGGTTTGAGCAAGGAGGCCACCTAATACCTGTCCCATTTTATTGATATTATCACAGCATTTGACTAAGTGAGCAGAAAAGGTCTACTGGAGAAAATTGGCAACTTGCTGATGCTTCTCAATAAAGTCTTTGCATGATGACCTGACGGCTAGGGTCAGCTATAACAGAACAGTGCCAAACACTTCAAGATTCACAGCATGGTCATTGTGCCCTGGCACTGACACTCTTTGGTACATTCTTCTCTTTGCTGTTGTTACATGTATTGAGGCCATCCAAAGAGGATGTCTATTTATTAACCAGAACGGACAGAAAACTATTTAGCCTTGCTTTCCTGACATTTGTAACATGGGTTTGCTGTATCTTCATCCAAGAAATACTCCAGCTGGTAATGTTTCAGTCAAATTCCTCAAAGAACACCTTCAGTGGAAAAAGACAGATTATCTCCAACCTGTAAAATGTTAGTTTTGACCATTAGCATTTGGAAGATAAAGCTAATGGTCCTGGATATTGTTGTATCACTAGATCTCACTGTTGAATATGTGATGCTGATGATTGTTGATAGCTGCACATATCTTAGCTCCACAATCACCAGAAATTAGTCACTTGATGCTAAAATTTACATGTGCATCACAAAAGCTGAATCTGTTCTGACCAAGATGATGAAGAGAAAGTGGAACAATAATAACCTGAATGATAGTGTCAATCTGTGATTCTACCAAGTCTGAACCCTCAGTGCATTCCTATAAACTGGCGAGATTGGGACACCATATGCTAGTCAGGAGAAAAGGTTGAACAGTTTTAACATTTACCATCACCAACTTATCGAATTTGCAGGAGACATATAGGTATTGTCATTGGAATAATGCAATAATAATCTGGGCACCTGACTTTGAATGCCATCATTGCAGATGGTTGGAATTAGACATTTTAAGAATCTGGAAGTCAAAGTCCAATGACAACCATGAAACTATTGTCGCAATACTTCATCTGGCTGACTAATTTCCTTTGGCAAAGGAAATCTGGCTGACATGTGACTCTAGACCCACATGTTTGATTGTTAACTGCCCTAAAAATTGCAAAAATTACTCCAAGTATCTGTTCATCTATATTTAGGCTTAGAGAGCGGTAGAACCTCTTGTGTATGATAAGGTTGAGAAATCCTCTGAATAGACTTTGACACAATTTGCATTCACAGATGGGGTCTACCCTTTCAGAAATATATGTTCCAGTTGTGTGGTTCCTGTCTGAAAACACTCAAGATTTGCTGAATTCCTGATTTCGAAGTTGAAAGCTGTTGTCGCAACGGAGGAAGGTCTCTTGGCTCCTTCACAGCAGCCATAGTGGTGGTGGCCTGCAGTGGCTCAGTGGTTAGCACTGCTGCCTCAAAGTGCCAGGAGCCACAGGTTTGATTCCATCCCGGGTGACAACCTGTGTGGAGTTTGCATATCCTTGACGTGTCTGTGTGGGTTCCCAACGGGTGCTCCAGTTTCCTCCCACAGTCTAAAGATGTATAGGTTGGGTGGATTGACCATGCTAAATTGCCCATAGCATCCAGAGGTGTATAGTTTAGGTGGATTAGCCATGGGAAATGCAAGGTTATGGGTCTGGGTGGGGTGACCTTCAAAGGGTTTTTGTGGACTCAATGAGGCAACTGGCCTGCTTCCACACTGTAGGTATTCTATAAAATAGTCTAGCAATATTAAACCAAAAGAAATAAAACCATGTATGCCAGTGACATTTACTTGGGTAGTGGAAATGGCAATGACAAACTCAGCTCTGTTGACACTGCGAAATCCTCCTTACTGGGGTTACCGCCAAAAATTGGGAAAACTGTCTCACAGATTAGTCAAGCAGCAACCTGAAATAGTCAAAGTCATGAAATTGTACCATACAATGCCTCAAGAACCATTATCAGCATCCCTGAGTGTGTTCAGGAAGACAAAACCAGCTGAAGTGGCAGCATGGTGGTATACAGGTCAAGAGGGATTTGCCCCAAGACTCCTCAACATTGACTCCAGACCCTGTAAACTGCGGCATAAGGTCAAATTAGCAAGAAGTCTTTTTGCTGTTTGTAGCTACCATTTCCCAACTTTCCTCAGGATATGAATCAGCACTACTCCATGTTGAAGAAATAATTTTTGATGACAGAGTGTATATGGATGAAGGACTTCAATATCCAACACAAAGAGTAGCTCAGCAGCATCACTACTGACTGATCTAGTTGACCAATAAAGCATACAGATGCCTGACTGGCTCAAGTTACATCAAGTTACCCTCCATCATATTCTGTGGCACTGCCATTACGCTAAATAAGATAGATTTCAAAGCCTAGCAAATCATAAGGTGTTTAGGATAAGTAGCACGGTATAATTGTATTCAAACACAATTTGCAACCTCATAGCCCATCATCTCCCTCACTCTACCATTACCATCAAGCCAGCAGATCAACCCTGGTTCAATGAAACGTGAAAAAGGGCATGCTAGGAGCTGCATCAGACACACCAAAAAGAAAATGTGGTGCCAACCAGGTGCAGCTAAAACACAGGGATACTTACATGTCAAACAGCATAAGTAGTAACTGATAAATAGAGCTAAGCCATGACCAATGGCTTCCATCTGTTTTAATTTGCACTTAAAACAAGCCATTTTAAAATAATTCCACAGTGGATGATTTCCAGTTGCCAAGTCACTCTTTATTTACACATGAACAGTCCTTGACTACAGTATTGCTTCTTACAGAGTCAAACACCAGAGTGACAGTATCTTTGACATTCAACCTTTTTATGTCAGCCAGAGCTCCCTCATTGGACCAGGTTAACAGCCCAATCAGGGAACTCATATTCTCTGAGATCCATCTGACTGACTTCATGACAATCACTATATCCCTCCCCCTCTGAGTCTGAGGACATTGGCTGCTCGTTCCTCTTGGAGATCCTCCTGGGGTGTTTTAGCACTTGGTAAAATTCCTCTGATGTGGCATCCAATATGGGCAGTGTGTATTGCTTGGGAACTTGCCTCTTGCACCAGGATTTCTTTGGTAGAATTTCACTCTATCCTTCCGGTGGCAAAGCCATCATGTCCGTCTCCGATTCTGAGGACACGTTAACACTTGGAGAGGGTGAAGCCATGGGTTCTGACAGCTTTCTGACAGTTTTGACAGGACTTGGTTTTGTTCCTGCACCATTCATGAATTTATGTCTCTCTTATGGTCCACATGCTTGTTCAGGACCATCGCACCAACCCAAATATTCTAGGCTCAAATTACTGCAGATGCTGGAATCTGTACTGAAAACAACAAATACTGGAGATTACAGCAGGTCAGGCAGCATCCATGGAGAGAGAACAAGCTAATATTGAGTCTTTCTGCCTCACCGGTCCTGACCTTGTGCCAACCATGTCTCTTACCCATGCAGAGTCATTTCCATGATTTTTACACTAAATTTCATCCCCTGTATCAAGCTCTCTCTCTCTCTCTCTCTCTCTCTCTCTCTCTCCTCTCTCTCTCTCTCTCTCTCTCTCTCAGTTGGCAAAGTCTTGAGTCCAGCACTGGAGTTCCTGGTACCATTCCAGCCTCCCCTCCCCCGCCTGGTCTGGGAAGATCAGACTTAACCTGGTGCGGAGTCTTCTACCCATTAGCAACTCTGCTGGAGCTATCCCTGTAGTTGCATGTGGAGCTTTCCTTTAATCAATTAAGATATGTTGCAGCTTGTTATCTCGCAAGGATGTAGGCTGCCTTTATAATCCAGCCTTCAAAATTTAGATCACTTTCTGCCAGGCCATTGGATGATGGAGGGTGTGGAGCTGACTTATGTATTGAATACCATTTGACTTTAAGAAATAATCAAACTCTCTGCTGGTAAACGGTGGCCTGTCAGCTGTGACCAATACTTCTGGGACTCCATGTATTGCAAAACATGCGCACAATTTTTCTATCTTCATCCCAGTGTTTGACAAATGGACCTATGCACGTCCAACCACTTTGAGTGGCTGCATAGAATAACTAAGAACATTGAGCCGATGAAAGGACCCTGACAGTCGATTTGCAACTGAGTCCAACATTTACCCAAGTATTCCGATGTTGATACTCTGGGCAATGCCCCACCAATTTTCCAGACCTGGCCACCAGGCATAACTCCTCACCAACATCTTCATTTCAGAGAGTTCTGGATAGCCAGGGTGGAGTTCAGCTAGTATTTGTCAGTGACCTTTGCTTGGGACAGTCACCCTTGATCCTCATAACAATATGTTGTCCTCTACCATGAGTTAGCCTCTCTGGGCCCCAAAAGGTTTCAATCCTCAACCTTTAGTTTCCCACATTAATACCAGCAGTTTCAGTTCAGAAATGACTGGATCTTTCTGTGTCCAAAGTCTGATATTGTCAGCCGTGACTGGAAACGTGTCTAGAAAATTCAATATCATTGGAGACTCTTCCATTTTGTTATATACCCTTTGCCCCACCATGTCGATGCTGACCAACAAACAATCAAACTACAATTATAGTACTGACACTTGGTCCATTGCCTACTACATCCTGGCATTTTAAGTGTTCAATCAGATGTTTCTTAAATGTTGCTGGAGTAGTGACCTCTGCCACCCTGTCAAGCAGCATGTTCCATCTATCATTCCCATTTAGACAGGAAACCAAATTTGCTTGAATGAGAAGTACAGAGGAGAATATTAGGAACAGTTCTGAAGAAGAATCACATTCAGCTCATAATATTAACTCTGTTTCTCTTCCCATAGGTGTTGTCAGACCTGCTGAGATATGAAGACCAACACCAGACATAGCTCAAAAATGAGTTGCCAATTTGATGAAGCCAACACAGGACTACATCATGAAGAAACAGCTGAAGCATTTGAAATCGCCTTCAGCTTGGGATTAAATTTAAGACTACGGTCCACATCATTACAAATGCTAATCATCAGCCATTCGAATTCATCCCACATGATATTAATATACAACTGAACTCACTGGATACAGCAAAGGCTACAAACTCCAACAACATCCCAGCCGTACTACTGAAGACTTGAGCTGGGGAACAAGCTGTGCCTCTAGCCAAGCTGCTCCAGTACAGTCACAACACTGGCATCTACCCGTAATGTGGAAAATTGGAAAGTGGAAAATTATGTCTTGTCAGGTCAAATCCAATCTGGCTAATTACAACCCTCTGAGCACACTCTCAATCATCAGCAAACTGATGGAAGTTGCTGTTGATACTATTAGAAAGCAGCACTTATTTACCAAGAACTCTCTCACTGATGTTTACTTTGGGTTCTACTAGGACGAGCTGGCTCCACATACCATTGTAGTGTTGGTCCAAACATGGAAAAACAAATTGAATCCAAGCGGTGAGATGAAAATGACTGCCATTAATATCAGGGCAGAATTTAATCAAATGTGATCCCAACAGCCTTAGTAAAACTGAAGCCAGTGTCAATCAGGAGGAAATCTCCTTAGCCAGCTTGAGTTGTACTGAACACAAAGGACAGTATTTATTTTTGTTAGAGGTCCAACACCCCAGCTCAAGTTATTGTCATGGGATATCCTCGGGGAAATGTACACATCTAACCACTTTAATTGCTACATCAATGACTTTATTAGGCCAGAAGTGGTGATATTCACTACCATGGTACAGTATTGAGTTAGGGCTGAAAATGTGTTGCTGGAACAGCGCAGCAGGTCAGGCAGCATCCAGGGAACTGGAGAATCGACGTTTCAGGCAAAAGCCCTTCTTCAGGGCTTCAGTATTGAGTTACACAAGTAACTCCTTGGAAATGAAGCCAGTCTTCCCTGCATGCAGCAAGACCCGAGCAATATTCAAGCAGGTGTTGATTAAGTGGTCAATAATATTCATACCATCTGAGTGCCAGGCAACTACTGACCACAAGTGCCAGGTAATCAAAATGATTTCTTTTGATATCCAACAGAATTAACTGAGTTGAATCTCCCACCATAAACATCTTAGGGTTTACCCACTGTCACAAAGATAAATGGATTCGCTGTAATTTATTGTTCATTCCTAAATGCCCTTGTGGTGGTGGTAGTTGTACTGGGTTACAACAGCAGGTCAGTGGACAGTAACTCCACAGTGAATAATCTGTCTTCTGACTCCCCAATGTCCACCATCTACAAGGCACAAACTAGGAGTCTGAATAAATACGCTCAATTTGCGTAGGATAATGGAGCTCAAAAAACCCTCAAGAAACTGAACACCATTCAAAACTTGGTAGGTACTCCAACCATTGCTTTAATATTTCTCTTCCCACCACCAGCAGTAGTGTATAACAATAACAAGCTGCACTGCAGCAATTCACAACGGATCCTTCAACAGCACCTTGTGAACCCAGGGGTTCCACTATCTAGATAAACAAGGGCAGTAGGTGCATTGCAACATCCACACATGCAAGTTCCCCTCAAATCAGAAAGCATCCTGACTTGAAATTGTATTATTGTTCCTTCATCATTGCTGGGTCAAAATCTGGAACACTTTTCCAAGAACATAAAACTAGGAGCAGAAGTAAACAATTCAGCCCCCAGTGCCCGATCTGTTATTGGATATGATCATAGCTGATCTCGACTCCATTTTCCTGCCTGCTCTCCTTAAGCCTTCAAACCATTAGTACTGAAAAATATGTCTATCTCATTCTTAAATTTACTTAACTTCCCATACTCTGGAGTAGTGAATTCCATAGATTCACAACACTTTAGAGAAGTAATTTCTCCTCGTCTCTGTTTTAAATCTGCTACCCCTTATCCTAAAAATATGGTTTCACAATCTAGATTGTTCCATATGCGGAAATGTCACTTCTATGTCTGCTTTGTCAATCCTGTTTAGCATCTGATATACCTTAGCAGGATATCCTCTGATCCTTCTAAATGCCAGAGAGGCCAAAACTGTTCAATCTCTCTTCATAACATAAACCCTTTTTTGGGTACCAATCTAGAGAACTTCCTCTGAATTGCCTCCAATACAACTACATCCCTCCTCAAGTAAGGGCTCCCCTAAATTGCGCACAAGTCTCATTGCAGTATTATGCATACACTTACATTAAGTGGCCTGCAGCCGTTCAAAATGGTAGCTCAGCATCACTGTCTCACATCAATGCTCACATCCCACTACAGATGAAATAAAATACTTAATTAATTTATCTGAAACCCTGACTGTAGAACACAAGCAGTTTAAAGACAACTATATGTATTGATGCTGTTTGTAGATTTTTCAAAATGGATAGGCTATCATAGACCAGATGGTCTGCCTCATGCATATTAAATGGTTAGTGCATAAACTTTCCTTGATGTTTGGTGGAGCAGCACATGCAACATTTTTGTGCATGAGAAAAAAATGTTCAAATGAAAAGCTATTTTGTTCAATGCGCAACAGAATGACAGCATGGTCTGTCCACCAAAGACTGAACTGTGCTCTTAAAAGATGAAGGAATGGTTAGAAAGGACTCTTTCATTTTACACCCATGGTATTGACCACATAATGATCTATGGAATCATTAACAAGTTCCACTGCAGATGTTCCAGAGCCACTCTACAGCAGGAAACACCTGCTCATAAGAATAAGCTGGCACTATTTCAGTGGGAGGTCAAATTTAAGCAGCTTTAAATTGAAATCCCAGGATGTATTCTTCTGTAACCTCACTGATTGCCATGATGACAGGAAAGAAATCATTAACAAAGCCAGCGTCAAGCTGCTAATAAAGTTTTATGAACTGAGACAGCTTGTGGACTATAGCACCATACTGCTTTCAACTATGCTGGGAGTTCAATATATCCTTCTGTCTTTATTGTCCAATATTTCAAACATTTGTATTCTCGGAATGGAGGAAGTGTAAATTCTTCATTGGAGTAATGCTGACTCAACTGGAATCTTTTCTTGTGAGCTGAATTTTATGATCACATTCAGATTCTCACTCCGCCCCTTCCTTTTCCACAAAACCAGACAGCTCCGCATTTCAGACAGGAGATTGTGATCAGGGCTCCTTCAGATATACAAAACCATAACTGCATTCTAATAGCTACCTCAACTGCGGAACTGTCAGGGGAAAGCAAACCATCTCCCTTTTTCACGGCAGTGAGCTGCTGTATTCTGAAATTCGAAAATCCAGAATTGCAGGGAGCCACTGACAATTGTTGTCAAACAGTGAGTATGTAAGGTAGGTGGAATGTTGGAATAGGGTCATCGGGTCAGGCTTGGGGGGAATGATGGAAGTGGTTTAGAGGAGGTTTAGTTAAGGGTCTGTGAGTTTAGTATCAGTGTCAGTTAAATAGTTAGTTGTGAGTAGCCTAACTTCTCCTGAGTAGTTATTTACTTAATTTGGAATTTTAGAATAGAATTAGATTATGTTTCAAAATGAGACAATTCAATTTGAGACAGGGATAATAAGTTTGAATAAGGGAAACTATGAAGGTGTCAAGGCACAAATTGACAGAGGTGGACTGGAAAGTTAGATTAAAAGTTATGACTGTACATAGGCATTAGATGGTCTTTAGAGAACTATTACATACCTTACATTAACTGTACATTCTTTCAAAGTGCAAAAACTCCCTGGACGTTCAGTCAATTTTGGCTAACAAAAGAAGTTCAGAATTATACAAGATTTAAAGAAAAAGCCTATGAAATTGTCAGAATTGGCAATAATTCTAAGGATTGGGAGGTTTATGAGATACAATAAAAGAAGGACCAAGAAATTGATATGCAAAGAGAAAATCACAAATGAATGCAACCTCGCAAAAAAAAAAGACACAAAAATGGATGATAGAAGCTTCTTTGTATTCGTAAAAAGGACCAGTTGGATACAAGATTGGCTTGAAGGTAGGAGACAGAAGGTGATGGTGAAGGGTTGCTTTTCAGATTGGAGGCCTTTGAACAGCAATATGCCACAAGGAGCAGTGCTGGGTCCACTGCTTTTACATAAATGATTTGCATGTGAAAATAGGAGGGATGGTTAATAAGTTTATAGATGAGTCCAAAATGGGTGGTGTAGTGGACAGAGAAGAAGGTGATCTCAGAGTACAACGGTACCTTGATCAAATAGACCAGTGGGCTGAGGAGTGGCAGGTGGGAGTTTAATTTACATAAATGTGAGATATTACATTTTGGTAAGGCAAATCAGGCAGGACTTATACAGTTAATTGTAGCACCCTGGGGATATTGCCGAACAAAGAGATCTAGAAGTGCAGGTGCAAAGTTCCTTGAAAGTGGAATCGCAGGTAGATAGGGTGATGAAGAAGGTGTTTGGCATGTTTGCCTTCATTGGGCAGTGCTTTGAGTACAGAAGTTGGGAGGTCATGTCATGGTTGTTGATTAGTCCACTTTTGGAATACTGCATTCAAAATTAGTCTCCCTGCTACAGGAAGGATGTTGTTAAACTTGAAAGATTGACAAAGATGTTGCTGGCATGGGAGGATTTGAGCTATAGGGAAAGGCTGAATAGGCAGGGGCTGTTTTCCCTGGAGTGTCAGAGGCTGAGGGGTGACCTTGTAGAGGTTCATAAAATCATGAGGGGCATGGATAGGGTGAACAGTGAAGGTCTTTTTCCCAGGGTAAGGGAGTCCAAATTTAGATGGCATAGGTTTAAGGTGAGAGCAAAGTGATTTAAAAGAGATCTAAGGGGAAACCTTTTTCAAGCAGAGAATGGTTCATGTTTGGAATGAACTACCAGAGGCAGTGGTGGAGGCGAGTATCATTAAAAAGTTTAAAAATCATCTGGATGGGTATATGAATTGGAAAGGTTTAGAGGGAAATGGGCCAAATTCTGGCAAATTGGACGATGTTAGATTGGGATGTCTGGTCGGAATGGTTGAGTTGGACCTAATAGTCTGTTTCTATGCTGTACAACTCTATGACTCCATAATGACTGTGAGTCGATTACAGGCAAGTCAGGTGAATTTATAACAGTGAATAGTGAAATGGCAGGGACCCTAAATTATTACTTCCTGTCCGTTTTCACTGACAAAAATACAGGAAATCTTTCAGAATCAGAGATCATAGTGACGAGAGAGAGTGTGGTATTGATGGAAATTAGTACCATTAATAAGATTGGCCCGGAGGAATTAATAGCCTTAAAGCTAATAAATCCCCAACACCTGATGGTTTACATCCCAGAGTGAAGGAGATGGTGATAGCGATAGTCAATGCACTGGTGATTATCTTCCAAAATTCTATACATTCTGGAATGATGCCTTTGGATTGGATGCATGATGTGGAGGAGCTGGTGTTGGACTGGGGTGGTCAAAGTTAAAAATCACACAACACCAGGTTATCATCCAACAGGTTTATTTGGAAGCACTAGCTTTCAAAGTGCTGCTCCTTTTTCAGGTGGTTGTGGAGCAGAATCATAGGACACAGACTTTACTGCCCCAGGATTGCAATGTCATGGAATGAAATATTAAACAAATTTAGCTTAAGTCTTTCATCTTTTAGAATGACCATGTTAGCTTTGATTCCTTTATATGTAAATCCCAGAACCTTTTTAAAGTTACATTATCAAGATAGCTTTTGACAATGGGTGTCACCTTAGCTCAGATAATGCATTGGAGGTGTGAAGTTAAAGTCTGTCTGTGTTCCAGTGTTAGGTCAGATTGATTCTATTTCTAAAGTGGGAGTTACAGAATCTTACATGGATTTATGCAGTTTTGAGTAAAAACAAAATGTAATTATGCAAGTACAAATTCACCCCACAAACTGATAGGTGTGTGTGTGTGAGTGTGTACATGTGGGTGTGTGTGGGGTGGGTGTGAGTGTCTGTGAGAGATTGTGTGTCTGTGTATGAGTGTAAAGGGGTATAAGTCTGTGAGAGAGTGCGTGTGTGTGAGCATACGAGAGAGAGCTTGTGTCTGAGAGAGGGTCTCTGTGTTGTGTGTGTGTGTGTGCGCATGTATAGTGTAGTGGGGTCACCTGTAATGTGACACGAACCCAAGGTCCAGTTGCGGCCATCCCCATGGGTACTGAACTTGGCTATCAGCCTCTGCTTGACCACTTTATGTTGTTGCCTGCCCCAAAGTCCGCCTTGGAGGATGGTCACCCAAAGGTCCAATGCTGAATATCCTGGACCGCTGAAGTGTTCTCCGACTGGGAGGGACCACTCCTCTCTGTTGATTGTTGTGCAGTGTCTATTCATTTGTTGCCGTAGTCTCTGCTCGGGCTCACCAATGTATCATGCCTCAGGGCACCCTTGCCTGCAGCATATAAGATAGACATCATTGGCTGAGTCACATGAGTACCTGACACATACATGGTTGGTGGTATCCCCACGTGTAATTGTGGTATCTGAGTCAACACTCTGACAGGTCTTGCAGCGTCTGCCATGACAGGGTTGTATGGTGATGATCTGTTTAAGGTTTGACAGTTGTTTAAAAGCAAGAGGTGGAGGCATGGGAAAGGTCTTGGCGAGGTGCTCATCCTCATCGATAATGTGTTGTAGGCCATGAAGAACATGGCGTAGTTTTTTGGCTCCTGGGAAGTACTGGACAACGAAGGGTACCTTATTGGTTGCAGCTAGTGACTGTCTCCTGAGGAGGTCATTACGCTTTCTTGCTGTGGCATGTCAGAACTGGCGGTCGATGAATTGAGCATCGTATCCCGTTCTTATGAGAGCATGTATGAGTGCTTCTAACTGTCCATCACTCCTCCTCATCTGAACAGATCCTTTGTATGCATAGGGCTTGTCCGTAGTCAATGGATATTTTAATATTTTTCAGGGGGCAGCTAGAGAAGTGTAGCATGGGGAGGTTATCCATGGGTTTGTGGTAGAGTGAGGTGCTGAGGTGTCCATTCTTGATGGAGATGCATGTGTCCAAGAATGAGACAGATACTAAAGAGTAGTCCATGGTGAGTTTGATGGTGGGATGAAACTCGTTGATATCACTGTGTAGTTGTTTCAGTGACTCCTTGCCATGAGGAAGAAAATATCATCAATGTACCTGGTGTATAGTGTTGGTTGGCGGTCCTGTGCATTGACTGCCAGTTCCGACATGTCACAGCAAAAAACCGTAATGACCTCCACAGGAGACAGACACGAGCTGCAACTCATTGTTCAGTACTTCCCGGGAGCCGAAAAACTACGCCATGTTCTTCTTGGCCGCCAACACATTATCGATGAGGATGAGCACCTTGCCAAAACCTACCCAACACCTCCCCTTCTCACCTTTAAACAACCGTCAAACCTGAAACAGATCATTGTTCACAGCAAACCGCCTGGCCTTCAGGCCAACACCATACAACCCTGTCGCGGCAGATGCTGCAAGACAGATACCACCATTACACGTGGGGACACCACCCACCATGTATGCAGCAGGTACTCATGTGACTCAGCCAATGTTGTCTATCTCATATGCTGAAGGCAAGGATGTCCTGAGGCATGTTACATTGGTGAGACCAAGCAGAAGCTATGGCAACGGATGAATGGACACTGCACAACAATCACCAGACAGGATTTATACCCCTTTACACTCTCACAGACACACACTCTCTCACAGACACTAACACCACCACGTCCCTCCATCCCCACCCCCACCTCACATACACCCACATGCACACACTCATTTGGTCTCCTCTGCACACACCCACACCAACACATATACATATAAGTTTGTGGGGTGAATTTGTATTTGCAGAATTACATTTTGTTTTACTCAAAAACTGCATAAATCTTTGTAAGATTCTATTACTCCCATTTTAGAAATAAAATCAGTGTGACCTAACATTGGGACATGGACAGACTTTAACTTCACACCTTAAATGCATTATCTGAGCAGACGTGACACCCATTGTCAAAAACTATCTTGGAAATTAAAAATCACACAACACCAGGTTATAGTCCAACAGGTTTAATTGGAACCACTAGCTTCATCAGTTGGTTGGACTATAACCTGGTGTTGTGTGATTTTTAATTTTGTATACTCCAGTCCAACACCGGCACCTCCCAATTATATCTTGAAAATTTAACTTTAAAAACTTGTGGGATTTACATATGAAGGAACCGAAGCTAACATGGTCATTCCAAAAGATAAAGACATAAGCTTAATTTGTTTAATATTACATTCCATGACAATGCAACCCTGTTGCTATATAGTCTGTGTCTTTTGATTCTGCTCCATAACTACCTGATGAAGAAGCAGTCCTCCGAAAGCTAGTGCTTCCAAATAAACCTGTTGGACTATAAACAGGGGATGTGTGATTTTTAACTTTGTGGATTTGATGCCAGCAAATGTCAGCCCGCTATTTAAGAAGGAACTAAGAGGGAAAAATGCAAACCTGCTAGCCTTACATCAATAGTGGAGAAAGTGGTATAATCTCTTAGAAAGGATTGGATAAATAGAATGATAAAGATCTGATTGGCCATAGCATGGATTTCTGAATGGGAAAGAGTGTTTGCCAAACTTGGCACATCAAATAAGAGAAAAGATAATGGCATGGATTAATGTTGGCTAACAGACAGAAAATAGAGAATAGATATAACTGGATCATTCTCATCTTGGCAGGTTGTGACTGACAGCTAGAACTCTGATTGGTTGAATCCACATTGCCCCACCCCTAGTATTTTGGCCCTGAGCCCCAGACTTTTATTGGATAAATATTCATGGATAAGAAAAGTTTGGAGGGATATGGGCCAGCGCAGGCATGTGAGACAAACTTTGTTTGGGATTATGGTCAGCATGGACTAGTTAGACGAAAGGTCTATTTCTGTGCTGCATGAATCTGATCTATGACAAGCATTTTTGGAGCTATGGAACTTAGTGTGACCCACTCCATGGATTATAGAGTCACTGACTCCTGAGCAAGAATATGCCAACCAGTGCTTGACCATGGCCAAACTCTGGACTGGAATCAAAGGCTGGCTTTCAGTGTCGTGATCCCATGACTGACAAATGCCTCTTTTGACTTCAGTGTAGACTACTCCCTGAATACCTTGAAACATGATAGGTTCTTGTTGCAAATGTAATGTGTTTTCTGAATAAGATGTAGGCAGATGGGTCAGGTGTGAGATTGATGTAGTTCATGAGCATACAACAAGTTGTGCAACCCCTTCAATGAAGACTGCTGACTAGCAAGGCAAGATTCTTGGTTGTCTGACCAGCCTTGTTGGGTGTCTTGAAAAACACTAAGTAGGTAAGTTCCCATGCTGAGATTTATCCCAGGATACTGAAGAGAGGAGATTGTTGGAGCCTTGGCAGAAATCTTTGTTTCTGCTTCATCCACAGGCGAGATCCCAGAAGCCTGGAAAATAACCAATGCTGTGCCTTTGTTTAAGAAAGGAAACATGTATAATCTAGGAAATTATTGGCTGGTGAGCCTCACATCAGTTGTAGGAAAATTACTGGATAAGATTCTTCGGGAGAAGATTTACTTGCATTGTAAAGTACTAGACTTATTTGGGACAGTCAGCATGGCTTCATCAGGAGAGGTGTTGTTTCACAATTTTCAATTATTGTTTTAAGCAACAGCCAAGTTTCTGGTATTGAGACTGGCTCGAATGAAATGAGGGGTACGTCGGGTTCCAAGGGATCAATTGTGTTAGGGGATTCTCTAGTCCGAGGTACAGACAGACGTTTCTGTGGCCAGCAGCGAAAAAGCAGAATGGTGTGTTGTTTCCCTAGTGCCAGGATCAAGGCTGTCTCAGAGAGGGTGTAGAATTTTCTCAAGGGGGAGAGGGGCCAGCAAGAGGTCATTGTTCACATTGGAACCAACGACATAGGAAGGGAAAAGGTTGAGATTCCGAAAGGAGATTACAGAGAGTTAGGCAGAAATTTAAAAAGGAGGTCCTTGAACTGTAATATCCAGATTACTCCCAGTGCTACGAGCTAGTGAGGGCAGGAATAAGAGGATAGAGCAGATGAATGCATGGCTGAGGAGCTGCTGTATGGGAGAAGGATTCACATTTTTTGATCTTTGGAATCTCTTTTGGGGTAGAAGTGACCTGTACAAGAAGGACGATTTGCCCCTATATTGGAAGGGGACTAATATACTGGCAGGGAGATTTACTACAGCTGCTCAGGAGGATTTAAACTAGTAAGGTGGGGTAGTGGGACCCAGGGAGATAGTGAGGAAAGAGATCAATCTGAGACTGGTACAGTTGAGAACAGAAGCGAGTCAAACAGTCAGGGCAGGCAAGGACAAGGTAGGACTAATAAATTAAACTGCATTTATTTCAATACAAGGGGCCTAACAGGGAAGGCAGATGAACTCAGGGCATGGTTAGGAACATGGGACTGGGATATCATAGCAATTACAGAAACATGGCTTAGGGATGGGCAAGACTGGCAGCTTAATGTTCCGGGATACAAATGTTACAGGAAGGATAGAAAGGGAGGCAAGAGAGGAGGGGGAGTGGCATTTTTGATACAGGATAGCATTACAGCTAGGCTGAGGGAGGATATTCCCAGAAAAACATCCAGGGAAGTTTTTGGGTAGAACTGAGAAATAAGAAAGGGATGATCACCTTATTGGGATTGTATTATAGACCCCCTAACAGTCAGAGGGAAATTGAGAAACAAACTTGTAAGGAGATCTCAGCTATCTGTAAGAATAATAGGGTGGTTTTGGCAGGGGATTTTAACTTTCCAAACATGGACTGGGACTGCCATAGTGTTAAAGGTTTAGATGGAGAGGAATTTGATAAGTGTATACAAGAAAAAATTCTCATTCAGTATATGGATGTACTACTACAGAAGGTGCAAAACTTGACCTACTCTTGGGAGATAAGGCAGGGCAGGTGACTGAGGTGTCACTGGGGGAGCACTTTGGGGCCAGCGACTGTAATACTATTAGATTTAAAATAGTGATGGAAAGTAATAGATCAGATCTAAAAGTTGAAGTTCTAAGTTGGAGAAAAGCCAATTTTGATGGTATTAGGCAAGAACTTTCAAAAGCTGACTGGGGACAGATGTTGGCAGGTAAAGGGACAGCTGGAAAATGGGAAACTTTCAGAAATGAGATACTGGGAATCCAGGGTGAATGAAAGGAAAGGCAAGTGGATTTAGTGAATGCTAGATGACTAAAGAAATTGAGGGTTTGGTGAAGAAAAAGAAGGAGGAATATGTAAGATAAAGACAGGATAGATCGAGTGAATCCTTAAAAGATGGCAGTAGGAGTATACTTAAGAGGGAGATCAGGAGGGCAAAAAGGGGGCATGAGATAGCTTTGGCAAATAGAATTAAGGAGGATTACAAATACATTAAGGACAAAAGGGTAACGAGGGAGACAATAGGGCCTCTCAAAGATCAGCAAGGCGGCCTTTGTGTGGAGCCGCAGAAAATGGGGGAGATACTAAACGAGTATTTTGCATCAGCATTTACTGTGGAAAAGGATATGGAAGATAAAGACTGCAGGGAAATAGATGGTGACACCTTGCAAATGTCCATATTACAGAGGAGGAAGTGCTGGATGTCTTGAAACGCATAAAGGTGAATAAATCCACAGGACCTGATCAGCTGTACCTAGAACTCTGTGGGAAGCTACAGAAGTGATTTCTGGGCCTCTTGCTGAGATATTTGTATCATTGATAGTCACAGGTGAGGTACCGGAAGACTAGAGGTTGGCAAGTGTAGTGCCATGATTTAAGAAGGGTGGTAAGGACAAGCCAGGGAACTATAAACCAGTGAGCCTGACCTCGGTGGTGGGCAAGTTGTTGGAGGGAATCCTGAGGGACAGGATGTACATGTATTTGGAAAGGCAAGGACTGACTAGCGATAGTCAACATGGCTTTGTGGGTGGGAAATCTTGTCTCACAAACTTAATTGAGTTTTTTGAAGAACTAACAAAGAGGATTGATGAGGGCAGAGCGGTAGATGTGATCTATATGGACTTCAGTAAGGCGTTCTACAAGGTTCCCCATGGGAGACTGGTGAGCAAGATTAGATCTCATGGAATACAGGGATAACTAACCATTTGGATATGGAACTGGCTCAAAGGTAGAAGACAGAGGGTGGTGGTGGAGGGTTGTTTTTCAGACTGGAGGCCTGTGAGCAGTGGAGTGCCACAAGGATCGGTGCTGGGTCCTCTACTTTTTGTCATTTACAAAAATGATTTGGATGTGAACATAAGAGGTATAGTTAGTAAATTTGCAGATGACACCAAGAAGGATACCTCAGACTACAACAGGATCTTGACCAAATGGGCCAATGGGCTGAGAAGTGGCAGATGGAGATTAATTCAGATAAATGCGAGGTGCTGCATTTTGGGAAAGCAAATCTTAGCAGGACTTATATGCTTAATGGTAAGGTCCTAGGGAGTGCTGCTGAACAAGAGACCTTGGAGTGCAGGTTCATAGCTCCTTGAAAGTGGAGTTGCAGGTAGATAGGATAGTGAAGAAGGCATTTGGTATGCTTTCTTTTATTGGTCAGAGTATTGAGTACAGGGGTTGGGAGGTCATGTTGCGGCTGTACAGGACATTGATTATGCCACTGTTGGAATATTGAGTGCAATTCTGGTCTCCTTCCTATCGGAAAGATGTTTTGAAACTTGAAAGGGTTCAGAAAAGATTTATAAGGATGTTGCCAGGGTTAGAGGATTTGAGCTATAGGGAGAGGCTGAGCAGGCTGGGGCTGTTTTCCCTGGAGCGTTGGAGGCTGAGGGGTGACCTTATAGAGGTTAACAAAATTATGAGGGGCATGGATAGGATAAATGGACAGTCTTTTCCCTGGGGTCAAGGAGTCCAGAACAAGAGGGCATAGGTTTAGGGTGAGAGGGGAGAGACATCAGGGGCAACGTTTTCCACAGAGGGTGGTACGCGTATGGAATGAGCTGCAGAGGAAGTGGTGAAGGCTGGTACAATTACAACATTTAAGAGGATGGGTATATGAATAGAAAGGGTTTGGAGAGATATGGGCCAGGTTCTTGCAGGTGGGACTAGATTGGGTTGGGATATCTGGTCGGCATGGACGATTGGACCGAAAGGTCTGTTTCCATGCTGTACATCTCTATGACTCTATGACTAAGTTACAAACATAATTGATGAGGGTAGGGCAGAGATTATTGTCTACCCAGGCTTTATTAAAGAATTTGACAAATTCCTTCATGATCGTCTGGTCTCGGAGATTAAGTCGCTTGGTATCCATGGTGAGTTGTTATGTTAGATACAAAATTTGCTTGGTCATAGAATACTGTGGATAATTGTGCAGGGGTTTTATTCTGACAGAGGGTCTGTGACCAGTGGTGTTTTGCAGGGATCAGTTTGGGACTTTTGAGTTTGTAATATATATTAATAATCTGGATAAACATTAACTCGTCTGATTAATAAGTTTGCGGATGACATGAAAATTAGATTACTTACAGTGTGGAAACAGGCCCTTCGGCCCAACAAGTCCACACCGACCCTCCAAAACGCAACCCACCCAGACCCATTCCCCTACACCTAACACTATGGACAATTTAGCATGGCCAATTCACCTAACCTGCACATTTTTGGACTATGGGAGGAAACCGGAGCACCCGGAGAAAACCTACGCAGACGTGGGGAGAATGTGCAAACTCAGTCAGTCGCCTGAGGCAGGAATTGAACCCAGGTCTCTAGTGCTGTGAAGCAGCAGTGCTAACCACTGTGCCACCGTGCCACCCATTAGTAGACCTGTGGCTCATAAGGAAAGTTATCAAAGCATACAGCACAATATAGATCCGTTGGAAAGCTGGATTGAGAAATAGTGTTTAATCCAGACAAGTGTGGTGATGTATGTTATGAGATCAATTGCGAGAGGAGTATTGGCATACAGGGGACACAGTGGTGCATGTCCAACTCTTCCTGGAAGTTGGAGGCTGAGGGGTGACCTGATAGAGATACATAAAATTATGAGAGACATGGATAGTCAGAGTCTTTTTCCCGGGGCGTAAATGTCAAATATTCGGGGGCATAGATTTAAGGTATGAGGTAAATAGTTTAAAGGAGATGTGTGAGATAACTTTTTTTAAATAAAGGGCGATAGGTGCATGGAATGCACCTCCAGGGGAGATGGTAAAAGCACATGATAGCAACATTCAAGAGGTATTTAGAAAGATGCATAAAAAGGCAGGGAATGGAGTGATATGGACTGGGATTACAGAAGTCACTGTTTGTGGACCCCTATCTGTACTTTGTGCCCTAGCTACCAACACTGTCTCTCTTCCTCCCACCTATCTGAGAGTGAAACAGACTGTTGGCAACCACGGTCTCTTATATAACTCTGGGACAAGTTCACAACCATATGCTCATTCAACAATTAGGTTAGCATATTTCCATCTACATAATATTGCTCAACTTGGCCCCTGTCTCAACTCATCGACTGCCAAAACCCTCTTTCATGCCGTCATTAACTCTAAAATTGACCACTCCAACTCACTCCTAGGTGGCCTTTCATATTCTACCCATGGTAAACGCAGTTATCTGAAACTCTGCTGCCTGTGTCCTGACTGACACCACATTCCTTTTCCCCATAATCTCTATACTCGCTGAGTTATGTTGACTCCCACTCAGCAGCATCATGATTTTAAAATTTTCATCTTTTTTTTTTAAAATCATCAATGCCTCACTCTTTAGCTTCCAACCACGCAACTCTTCATAACATCTGCAATGCCTATTTCTGGCCACTTAAGCAACTTTGATTGTAATTGTTCCACTCTTGGTGGCATTTCTCCACTTGCCTAGATCTCAAACAAAAGCAAATTGCTGGAAGGACTCAGCAGGTCTGGCAGCATCTGTGGAGAGAAATCAGAGTTAATGTTTCGGGTCCAGTGACCATTCTTCAGATTTAGGCCTCGATCTCAAACTTTGGAACTCCCTCCCTAATCTTCTCCACCTCACTTCTTTCTATAAGGCATTTGTTAAAATCAAAAACCTGAGTCACCTGACCCTCCTTACAGGGCTCAGTGAGGTAATTTTGAGATGAGAGTGCGATGTGTTTGACACTATTCCTTGAGTCCACCTGCGGTGAATTATTATGTTATGGTGCTTTCGAAATATAAGTTTTTGTTGACGTTGAACTCCCTCATTTAGCCAGGAAGTAGAGTCTATAATGGGTTCAACAGTAATGATTTCAAAATATGAGACATTTAAATATTTTTTTATCTGGACACAATGACAAGCACTTCAACGTCATCTTTGGCACAGATGTTAATGACACAAAAATCTTTAGCAAAAGCTAAAACTCAGTTACAGCCAATAACCTTCACCCTACTGCTTGACATTTACACAATAATGCTTGAGTATGTGGAGACTCTGTTGCCAAATTAAGGTTATGTTGAATAATTAAAATCACAGATAGAAATCGATGATTGTTTGTCTCCTTAATCTGGTCTCTCACCAATGCAAAACTGCACACTACACTATTAATGTTGTCTAAGATGATTGCACCAATGCCACAGACATCTGTTCTTCTGTAAATGATGTCTTGACATCAATATCTCACTACACAACATGCTATTTGTTGATGCTTGATGTTGAGACACCCTGAAGGATAACATCAGTGTATTTTACTGGGTTCCTAGATTACTACAGATAGAACCTGGATCTTTCTTAGATCTGATGATCCAGTAACGTGCTCTCCAGCATTTTATAACAGACTGTGAACTCTGATATTACACAAGTTGGCTCACCTCACCTCAATACTGTCTTCAATGTCAGCAGTCTTTAACATTTTTGCTTTTCTACAGCTCGTGAAGTCATTTTGGTTTCATAAGTGATGCTCAAAAATAACTCATTCCCAAATCATATATGTGAAGGAAAAAACAGACCAACGTCTTCACACATTATAACCATCAACCTTGAAAAGGTTTATAAATGCTATGTCCACCGCGAGATTAAAATCTTTCTCTTTCACTTGCTACTATCTGTTCCTTCTAGCTGCTAAGTAGTTCCAATAATTCATTTTAACAATGGTAATTAATGCAATTTGTTTTAATTCTGGATATATACTTCAGTCTTCAGACATATACCTTTACTCTGCTGAAGCTATGTATTATAATGGCAATAAGGTGAAAATTATGCTAATGGTAATCAGAAAGGGAACTGAAACTATGGGCTGGATTTTATGAAACAGACAATCCTGGCCCACAAGACCTTAAAGGTTAGGGACAATCTACACTCACTCTCAATGGCTTCCCTGCAGCAATTTAACACTGGGAGCAGCATTAACTGTTTAAAAGCAAGACATCGTGTTCTACCTCTGCAGGACACTCCAATTTAGAAAGTGACTCGCGATTTGATAGCTTTGTAGTCCCACCAGCACCAATGGGTCTCACCATGCGAGGGATTTCAAAGAAGTCTGGAGTTGGGTGTCTCACAGAAGATGACAGGGGGGAAAAATAGGCCACTCAACTCCTCAAATCTGTTCCTCTACTGAGCTCAATATTCTCACCCCAATCCTCCCCCTTTTAGCACCATGACAGCAATATCTACCTCCTTGTTGGAAACACAAAATGCTTTGACCTCAACTGCTTTCTGTGGTCATGAATTCTACAGGCGTACCAGCTACAGGGTTAAGAAGTTTCTCTTCAACTCAGTCCTAAAAGGTTTACCCCTTATCCTTAAACTATGACCCCTTGACGAGGGGTTTGAAATGTGATTCAAGAGGCCAGGTGGGGGACTGATGATCCTGAGGTAATACATAGGGCATGGTGCCCTGTAAAAGAAGCTCCTTGCAGCAATCAGGCAGACCACTTGGGGAGTCAAAAGCTTCTCATGGGATGTTCCCCCCAGTCCATCCTCATCCCACCACCACCACTGACATGGGTGAAATATCAGTGGCGGCAGATGAAGCCCACAAGTGGCCATGAATTGACCATTTCAGGTTCTCAATAGGTCCAAGGGAAATGTAAAATCCAGCCCTTTACTTGCTGGATACTAAAGTCTTGGCAGCAAACTCTCTGCAAAATGATTCTGCCAGGTGAATCGGACAAATGCAGGAAAACAAACATTTTTACCATGCTAAATTAAGACAACAGGGGAATAAAATACAACCTGTAATATAAATATATCGCATTAATGACATTTCAAATGAGTACCTGTCACAAGGAAACTACACGTGCCAGCACCAGCCTCATTGATTATGCTGCAGTTGTAAACTCCATAGCTGTCTTTGGAAAGATTGTCCACTCTGATCTGTGTATAATCCTGTGATTCAAATCGCCCTGTTAATAAAATCTTATTGCCCAGCTTCCATTCAAAGGTCAGCACACGAGTTGGGTAGGCTTTCAGTACTCTGCAGGTCATGGTAATGCTCCTGCCTTGACCCTGTCGAATCTCCAGAAATGTAGGCTCCACACTTGGTGGGTCTGCAAAATGGAAAGACATGCTTGAGTCAATGTGTTCATTTTGTGATCAGGTTTCTTAATGGCAAACAGAAAATTTGGACAAAATTTTTTTAAAATCAAAGCAGTATCTTGTGAAGTAATTGATGGAGATGATTATGAACAATTAGCAACACATCCAATTAAGACTTGTATAGGTAATGATACCCTTTAAATAATAAAACTGATTGAAAAGGAAGAAAACTTGCATTTTAGTAGCACCTTATCAGAATGGTTTACAAATATTTTAGAAACACTGGCCAGAATTTGTTGAAAAAAATGCCTTTAATCAATACACACTGTCATAAAACTGGATGTTGACCAGGACATAATGTTGAGGAAGAGATACCATATCAAGTTTTAGCAAATTAAGCTGGACACATAGAGGGAGTCACAACAGGAAAACATTTTTGTCACAATGATCATAATTCAGTTAGCTTTAAGGAAGTTACAGAACAGAACAAAACTGAACAGGAGTTAGAATTCTCCAACAACAAAAACAGAAATTACTGGAAAAGCTCAGCAGGTCAGACAGCATCTGTGAAGAGAAATCAGAGTTAATGTTTCAGGTCCAGTGACCCTTCCTCAGAACTGATGGTAGCTAGGAAAATGTCAGTTTAAACAGAAGATAGGGTGGGGGAATGGGGTAAGAAGTAAATGACTGGTGGGGATAGAGCCCAAAGAGAGAGAAGAACAATTGGACAGACAAAAAAGTGGATAACGATCTGGCTGGGAGGGTGAATAGCTGTTCATGGAGACTGTTAGTGGCTCAAAATAGGTTGTAATGGCAGACAAGGCCTGGTGTGTGGGGTTTGGGGCTAGGACCGGGGAGAGTTCAGGCCCTAAAATTATTGAACTCAATATTGAGTCTGGAAGGCTGCAGGGTCCCCAAGCGGAAAATAAGGTATTATTCTTCCAGCTTGTGCTGTGCTTCACTGGAACACTGCAGCAAGCCTGAGACAGAGATTTTGGCCAGGGAACAGGGTGGTGTGTTAAAGTGACATGCAACAGAAAACTCAAGGTCTTTTTGCGGGCAGAACATAAATGCTCTGTGAAGCAGTCACCCAGTCTCTGCTTCAATTCCCAATGTAAAGAAGACCACATTGTGAGCAGTGATTGCAGGAGACCAGATTGTCTGAAGTATAGGAAAAGTATTGCTTCACCTGGAACGTGTGTTTGGGCCCTTGGATACCAAGGAGGGAGAAGATAAATGGGCAGGTGTCTTACCTTCAGCAGTTGCAGGGGAAGGTGCATTGGGGGTGTGGTGGGCTGCTGAGAGTGAAGGAAGAGTAGACCAGGGTGCCCCAGAGGGAACAGTCTTGCAGTTTTTAGAATTCTACGTTGGGTCAAGGCCAATTTTCTAAGCATAGATTTAAGAAAAGTGGACTGGAAACAGCTACTTGTAGGTGAATCAGAGGGGTGGGAGGCAGTCAAAAGGGAAATTCAAAGGATTCAGAATAACTAGGCTGTCACAATAAAACAGCATGAGACATACAAACTTAGGGCCCTCTGGGATGTAAAGCAGTGTACAGGATAAGTCAGAAAAAGGAAGCTTATATGTGACATCAAGAACTAAATACAAGAGAAAGCAGGAATGAGTATAGATAATTTAGGGCTGAAACCAATAAGAAAATCAGGAAAGCAACAAGGGAGCAAGAAAGAATATTGACAATCAAAATCAATATGTATGCAAAGATGTTTTATTAATACTTTAAAAGTGAGAATATAATTGAGGAAAGAGTTAGGCTAGCAAAAGACTAATATGAAATCCATGTAGAGGCAGGGAATGTAGAAATAAAAACAAAGAATTGTGCTTTATGTGTTTTTGTGTTTTTATTGTCATTGATGTGGGTTTAAGGCTTAAGGATATTTTGTGTCTGTCTTCACAAATAACATGGATGATGCAGATAATGTTTTTAAGAAGGAAGAGAGAGAATGAGTGGATGTGATTAATATTGGGCAAGAACACGTATTAATTGGATTAGCATAATCTGGTGCTGGATTAAATGTACACCCATCAATTAAAAGAAGTTAGGGAGGAACTCACAGAAAGTCTGACCATCATTTTCTCTTTTGTTTTGTTTTAAATCACCTGTGTTTAATTCCATTCTTTTTCTCAGTAAGACAGCAAATGAAAACAGCTTTGTGAACAGATTTTATTATTATTTTAATTTCCACCACCAGGAAAACACGCCTGTGGCCAATTGATATTTGCAAGCAAAGCCTGTAAGAGCTATGATTCAGACAGTATGGAAATAGACCCTTTGGTCCAACTAGTGCACACCAATCATGTTCCCAACCAAACTGGCCCCACTTGTCTGCATTCGGTTCATTTCCTTCCAAGCCTTTCATATTCACGTATTTATCCAAAAATCTTTTATATGTTATAACTGCACCTGCATCCATCACCTCCTCTGGCAATTCATTCCATATACTAACCACTCTCTGTGTAAAAAAAGTTGCCCCTCATGAGTTTTTAAAATTTTTGTCCTCTCACTTTAAAATTATTCCCCCTAGTTTTAAAGTCCCTCACCTGAGGGAAAAGATACTTGCTATTCACCTTATCCATGCTTCTCCTGATTTTATAAACCTCAAGAGTACCCCTCAACCTCCTACATTCCAGTGAAAAACTTCCCAGCCTATAAAGCTTATATCTATAACTCAAAACTTCCATTTTCAGAAACATCCAAATAACTCTTTTCTGAACCCTTTGCAATTTATAATAATCTTCCTATAGCAGGATGATCAGAACTGTAAACAGTACTCCAGATGAGACCTGATCAACATCCTGTACAACTCAACATATAATCTATAGTTAAAAGTCTGTGCAAAGAAGGCAAATATGCTAAATGCCTTCTTAACCACCCTGTCTATCTGTGACACAAATTACAAACAATTATGTACCTGAACCCCTATGCTCTATAATAACACCCAGGGCCTGATCATTAATTGTATTAGTCCTGCCCTGTTTGTTTTACCAAAATGAAATACCTTACATTTATCCAAATTGAACGCCAACTGCCACTCTTTAGTCCATTGACTTAGATGATCAAGATCTCTGTAATTTTTGATAGCCCTCTTCACTGCCCAGCTTTAGACTAGTGCAGACACAATGTTCTAGTGGGCTTTGTCAACTTTCTATGATTCTATGAATTGCAAATTATCATAAGTCACCAGATCTAGAAACATAGAAAACTTTCTTTTTCAGAATCCCTACAGTGGAGAAACAAGCTGTTCGACCCAACAAGTCTACACTGATTCTCCGAAGACCAAGCCCCTCAGACTCACCTCCTACTCTGTATTTCCCACGGCTAATCCACCTAGCCTACACCTCCCTGGACACTATGCGCAATTTAGCATGGCCAATCCACTTTACCTGCACATTGTTGGACTGTGGGATGAAACTGGAGCACCCGAAGAAAACCCATGCAGACACAGGGAGAATGTGCAAACTCCACGCAGCAAGGTTGGAATTGAACCCAGGTCCCTGGCGCTGTGAGGCAGCAGTGCTAACTACTGAGCCACTGTGCCACCATTGGCATGAACAAATATAGGCCATTGGTCCTTTGAGACTGCTTCAATATTTAATATGATCATGGCTGATCATCCAACTCAGTAACCTTTTTTCACTTTCAACCCAGACCTTTTGATCCCTGAGAACGATATCTAATTCCTTCATGAAAACATAGATGTTTTGGTCACAACCATTTTCTGTGGCTGAAAATTCCACAGGCTCACCACTCTTCTGGTGAAGAAATTTCTCATATCTCAATCCTAAGTGACTTACCTCCTACACTCAGACTGTGACCCGGGTACTGGACTTCCCAATCATCAGGAACATCCTTCTTGCATTGACCCTCTATTCCTGTTAGAATCTTTCGGGTTTTCTATAAGATTCTTCTCAACTCCAGTGAATATTAGTCCTAACCGATCCAATCTCCCTTCATCTGTCCATTCTTTGCTCACAAGAATCAGTCTGATGAAACTTTGTGGCACTCCTTCTCGAGGCAAGATCCCATTCCTGAGATAAGGAGACCAAACTGCACACAGATGTGGTTGCATCAAGACCCTGTACAATTGCATTCCTGCTCCAGTACACGAATCCTCTCGCCATGTGCCCAACATACTATTTGCCTTCCTCACTACCTGCTGCATCTGCATACATACTTTCATAGCGACAAGGACATCAAAATCTTTTTCAAATCTCTCTTTTCCCAATCAATGGCCATTCGGATAATACTCTGCCTCCTTATTTTTGCTACCAAAGTGGATAACCTTACACTTATCTTACAGATTTGATTTGATTTGATTTACCGAAGAACAGTGAAAAGCTTTATTTATGAGCTGTACAGGCAGATCATAGTAAGAGGGTACAGGTCAAAGGTTGTAAAAAAAATCGAGACAGAGGCATACAGACTATGTTGTGTGTGCTAGGTGAGATCAACGTGAACAGATTAGCATTCTTTGAGGTTAGAGAGTCTATTCTTGAACATCTACTGAGCATTTGCTCACTCACTCAACTTGTCCAAATCACACTAAAGCATCTCAATATCCTCATCATAGCTCACCCTCTCCCCCCACTTTGTGTCACCTGGAAACTTGGAAAGACACATGCACCATTTCAATGTTAATGTTACAAAAATGGCATGCCATGCCAACTTCTCTGTATTTCACACAAATGTTGTAATTTCACATTAATGACCCATTCAAGAGTTAGGTCTAATGGTTAACAGAATGAATACTCTTTTTAAAATGTATTAAATGTTTCTGATTTTCATTCATGTTTGGGCTTAGAAAGCAAATAATGTAACGTTTGGTGTCTCAGCTTTTTCAGCAGCAAATCATTGGAAATTTTTAAAACGTCAAAGCTCAAATTGGATATTTTTTCCTACTTTTCTTTCAATCTCTTGTTTTTTTTTCTTGTCTAAAACAATCTCTTTTCTTAACTTTTACTTGTCTTTTTGAACCTAATTTCACAACAAATACATTTCCTTTAATTCATCCTCCTCCCCTTTTATTTCTCAACGTTTACATTTCATTGATTACAGTGATATGTCATTGGTTCCATTGCACACCAACTGTTCCAGATTCTCTGCTTCCTACATTCACCATCATCAGCTCACAGTGCAAGCAAGATAAATGGCAAATAAAATTGAGATTGAAAGGTGCAGGGAAGTCTACCTAACTCAGCATATCCCAAGATGACGCACTCTATCAAATTCCAGCCAGTAAGGTAGTCAGTTACTGTGCTGTAAGTAAATAAATACAACAATTTTAGACAAAACAAAATCTTCAAAACCGAAATGAAGCTGGGTGAGAATTGATGACCAGAATGCTGACAGTTTAATTTTTGTAATATTTAAAATGCAGTCAAGTCCCAGATCAGACTTGCATCAACATCCATTTGAAGGACAGTACTTTTGACATACACTGGACTGCTCAAAAATTAGATCATGCCTTCAGATCTTGGTATGAGGTTTGAATTCAATCCTCAAACTCAAAGGGGTGTGTCTAATGATGGTTCCAAACTTTTGCATCGGCACACTTCAATGGGACAAGTAATTCCACAGCTCACCCACATTTTTCAGCTGATTGCTCATAAACATTACATTTTCTTGCATTTATTATGGTTACACCCACTTGTTTCAGTACTGAGCAATTTACACAATGGTCCATAGACGACTGCCTGGAAGATCTGGGATGAGGAGGGATAAAAACACACACTGAGAAGCCAGACCCTCAGTGAAGATTTGCAGCAAAACTCATAACAGAAGACCATGCTGTATGTCAATGAGATCCAGAGAAAATCCACCCTGACCTGAGAGACATATCTTTGTCGAAGAGAGCTAGCTTTCCATCAGAAAGGAAATGATTCCAGATTAAACACATGGATAATTGTGGGTAATATCCTTTCTCGAATAGATAGGGCTAGATAAAAGGGAAATGCTGTGAGAGTTAGGGAAATGCTCATTTGGTATTCAATTAATGAATATTTTGTTCATAAAATACAAGTTGAACCACAAGCTGAATTTTGTACCCTATGGTCCATCCCGCCAACAAAAGCACTCATAGAGTCATGGAGATGTACAGCATGGAAACAGATCCTTTAGTCCAACCTGTCCATGCTGACCAGATATCCCAACCCAATCTAGTCCCACCTTCCAGCACCCGATCCGTATCCCTCCAAACCCTTCCTATTCATATACCCATCCAGATGCCTTTTAAATGTTGTAATTGTACTAGCTTCTACCAGTTCCTCTGGCAGCTCATTTTACACATGCACCACCCTGTGTATGAAAAAGTTGCCTCTTAGGTCTCTTTTATATCTTTCCCGTCTCACCCTAAACCTCCGCCCTCTAGTTCTGGACTCCCCGACCCCACGAAAAGAGCTTGTCTATTTACCCTGTCCATGCCCCACATGATTTTATAAACCTCTATAAGGTCACCCCTCAGCCTCTGATGCTCCAGGGAAAACAGCCCCAGCCTGTTCAGCCTTTCCCTTTTGCTCAGATCCTCCTACCCTGGCAACATCCTTGTAAATCTTTTCTGAACCCTTTCAAGTGTCACAACTTCCTTCCAATAGGAAGGAGACCAGAATTGCACGCAATATTCCAACAGTGGCCTAACCAATGTCCTGTAGAGCCGCAACATGACATCCCAACTCTTGTACTCAATACTCCGCCCGATAAAGGAAAGCATACCAAACGCCTTCTTCATTATCCTATCTACCTGCAACTCCACTTTCAAGGAGCTATGAACCTGCACTCCAAGGCCTCTTTGTTCAGCAATATTCCCTAGGACCGTACCATTAAGTGTATAAGTCCTGCTAAGAATTGCTGACCCAAAATGCAGCACCTCGCATTTATCTGAATTAAACTCCATCTGCCACTTCTCAGCCCATTGACCCATCTGATCAAGATCCCATTGTAATCTGAGGTAACGTTCTTCACTGTCCACTACACCTCCAATTTTGGTGTCATCTGCAAACTTACTAACTATACCTCTGAAGCTCACATCCAAAATGATGAAAAGTAGAGGACCCAGCACCGATTCTTGTGGTACTCCACTGGTCACAGGCCTCCAAGCTGAAAAGCAATCCTCCACCACCACCCTCTGTCTTCTACGTTCAAGCCAGTTCTGTAACCAAATGGCGAGTTCTCCCTGTATTCCATGAGATCTAACCTTGCTAAACAATCTCCCATGGGGAACCTTGTCAAATGCCTTACTGTAGTCCATGTAGATCACGTCTACTGCTCTGCCCTCAACAATCCTCTTTGTTAAAAAAACTCAATCAAGTTTGTGAGACATGATTTCCCTCACACAAAGCCATGTTGACTATTCCTAATCCTTGCCTTTCCAAATACATGTACATCCTGTCCCTCAGGGTTCCCTCCAACAACTTGCCCACCACTGACATCAGGCTCACTGGTCTATAGTTCCCACCACTGTGTCTTAACAAAAACAATTTCAATTGTGTTTCAGGAAAGAGGCATGTCATGCATGATATTTAAACAAAACTTTGTGCTGAGTTTACAATACAGCATTGCTCTTTTCCGTTATATCTCATTTTCATATGTCAACCTGTCAGTAATAAGAATGGTTAAATCTTCCACAATGACTCACTTCCATGATCAAGAATATTTTTATAGAATGGAGTAGAATCATAGAATTGTGACGATGCTGTGGCTTTAAGAGGTTACATTGTCAGTTTTTTTTTAAGAGAGGTTGGAAGGCTGAAGAGAAAAGCAGTCTACCGACACCACTGGAGCAAACAGCTCGTGAGGCAAATGTGAGGACTGTAGATGCTATAAATCAGAGTTTAGATTAGAGTGGTGCTGGAAAAACACAGAAGGTCAGACAGCATCCGAGGAGCAGGAAAATCGACGTTTCGGGCAAAAGCCCTTCATCAGGAATGAGGCTGGGAGCCTCTGGGGTGGAGTGATTTTTATCTCTTCACCCTGGAGGCTCCCTGCCTCATTCCTGATGAAGGGCTTTTGCCCGAAATGCCAATTTTCCTGCTCCTTGGAGGCTGCCTGACCTGCTGTGCTTTTCCAGCACCACTCTAATCGAAACAGCTCGTGAGGCCTTGGGTTTGTTTTAAAGGTGGAACAATGGAGGCAGCCTAGCTGGGCGTGGCCATCTCTCACAGACCAGGCTTTCTAGGCTTTTTGTAGATTTTAGATTTAACTTTAAGTAGTTGCTGTTGTGGATTTGAAAAGTAGAAGCTATCTTTTTCCTCTCTCGGTTACAGCTAGGACCTGTGGTTTCTATCTGCTGCAAGTTACCTGTGAGACAGATCTATTTTGTTGAATTTTCCTTTTTGCTAAGGAGTGGTTTATGGGATCTAACTATATTGGAACAGTTAATTAGTAATAGTTACTATATCTATTATTCTGTTAAATTTTCCAATAGAGTTGTTATTCTAAGTTCCTCTTTCTTTGATTGCATTTTAACTAGAATGTTTAAATAAATTATTTTGCTTCATGTTAGTAGTTTGACAAGTTGCATTGCATCTGGAACATGACATTTCACATTTGACTTTAACCTAAGTAATAGTTACGGTCCAGGCTACCTTCTTAAAATATTCTGATGGGGTCTTGTTTGGTCAATAACAGAATCCCTACATTGTAGGTACAGGCCGTTCAGCCCAACGAGTCTGCACTGACTCTTCGAAGTGCATCTAACCCAGACACATCCCTATCCTTGTAACCCCATATTTACCGTGGCTAACCCACCTAGCCTGCACTTTCCTGGATACTAAGCTAACGTGCACATCTTTGGACTGTGGGAGGAAACCAGAATACAGCAATGCTAACCGATTCTACAGTCTGCAGACGCTTTACATCTGCTGTGATTTTAAATTAAATCTGTTATGTAACTGCTTGCCATGGTCTAGACTTTTCAATGGCTAGACAGTCATTTCTAAAGTGTAGATGCAGTTGTCACTGTAGACCCTGCAGAATCACCATCATAGCAGGCTCCGAAGGAATTGCATGGGAAATTGAAGATTCCACTGGGCAATTCTTCCGCAACTAGAATCCTCTGCAGGTATCCATTGGAGAATTTGGGGGCCTCTGCTACAGTAAAATGAATAGTTATAATGGTTAAAAGATTAAATAATTGGTCTAACTCCTGAGTAATGATTAAATTGACATCCCAAACTTCTGACACACCTCTCCTAGACCCTAACATGACACAGACCTCCTGTACGCCCAGGACCTGATACTGGAAGTCAACATGATGACTTAGTGACTGACTGTGCGTGTGCAGACTTGATATGGTAAAATAATTTCAAATTCAGCACACATGCATGTGTGCATGCAGAGATGTGAGTGGTGTCAGCAAATCTTGGCCTATTCCCCTGGATCTTCTGCCCATTATTTTAGATCTATACCTTCTCGGAATCAACTCTCCCACCAGTGCAAACAACTACTTTCCATGTGGAAAAGAAGAGACAGATAATAATTTCAAAAGTAGATTGGATGGTCACTTAAGAGAAATAAACTTGCACAATTATAGGGATAGAGCCCAGGAAGGGGACTGACTGCCTCCCTGAGAGTCACCATGGATTCAATGGCTGAATGGTCTCCTTTTGTTCCATAGTTGACACCATCACATACCTTCATCAGATCAAATGCCTCTTTTAAATCTTTGCTTCAATTTAATCTGCTCTGACAACAATCTGGCCATTCCACTTTCTGCATGATACATTAATACAAGGACTTGTTTTTCTTTGTCAGAGTGCTAAATTTGAAGTTAGTCATGTTAATTAGCTTTACAATTTTATTCTGTCAGGTACATGAAAAAATGACAATAAAACAATTTCCATTTATATGACTTTTAATGTATTAAAATAGTCCAAAGCAATTACAAAGATGAAAAAGGAAAGATTTGCATCTATATAATGCCTTTCACTAACTTAAAACATCTCAAAGTACTTTACAACTAATTAAGTATTTTCAAAGTGTTGTCACTGCTGTAAGGTAGGGAATATGGCAGCCAAATTGCACATGGCTAGCTCCCGCAAGAGCAATGCGATAATGACCAAATAATTTGTTTTACTGATGTTGTTTAACGGATAAACATTAGCCACAATATCAATGTTAACTCCCTTACAATAAAAACAAAAGTTGTTGAAGAAACTCAGCAGGTTTGGCAGCATCTGTGAAGGGAGAAACAGAGTTAACATTTCAAGTCCAATATTTCCTCTTCAGAACCACAGATGCCACTAGACCTACAGAGTATCTCCAGCACTTTCTGTTTTTATTTCAGATCTCTGGCAACTGTAGTATTTGCTTTTACTTGAAGGACAACTCCCTTGTTCTTTTTCAAAACATGTAACTTGTAGGTGCTTACACTCGCCAGACAGAGCAGACAAGTTTACAATTTAATTTCGCATCAAAAGACATCATCTCTGACAATGCACCAACCCCTCTGTACTGCACAGGAAAGATGAAGCTAATGAGAAATTGAAAATCACAAAATTATTACAACGCATGCCATTCAATATATCATGTCTGTGCCTGACCTCCGAATGAGCAATGAATCTTGTATCATTCTGTTGCCTTCTTCCCGTAACCCAGCACATGCTTTCTTTTGAGATAAAAATCCAATATCCTGTCGAATACCCCAATTGAATGTGACTCTATCAACTCTCAGGCAACTCATTCTCAACCTTAACAGTCTGATGAATGTAAAAGTTTCTCATGCTTTTTCCATTCCTTTTTATCGACTTATCTCAAGTCTGTGCCCTGTCATTCCCAAATCCTTCCACCAATTGGAACACTTATTCCTTATCTACTTGTTAATACCTATTCGGATTGATAATATTGTTTTTAGTTGATAAGCTATTTAGTCCAACACCACATATTTATGAACTATGTTGTGGTTTGAAATAAAAGGATTGTAACAGTATGGATATAAAATTGGCTGGGAGATAGAGAGCTGAGAGTATGGTTAATGTATGTTTCAAACTGGAAGAAGGTTTGTATTGGAGTTCTCTGTGTAATTGGGATCCTCAATCTCCTGATTTACATTAATGAGATAGAGACCTCTGTATACACAGGAAAGTTTCAAAATTTGTGGATCATGCTAAATTTGGAAGCATTGTGAATCATCAGAAAGACACTAGAGAACTTCAAAATAAAGACAACTTGGTGGAATGGGTGGAAAGGTGATAAATAAAGTTCAATGAAAAAAGATTGTACAAAATGATGAATATTGGTAGGGAGATAAACCTCTATAAAATTCACATGAATTCCAAAGATTCCCCACCTCTAAGTGAAGGTACTCCTCCATATCTCATTCGTAAATCACCTAACTCTTATTCAGAGACTATTACCCATTGGACGTCCGTTGAATTTTGACTTTCTATGCTTCAATGAAATCATTTGTCATTTTTCTAAACTTGAGATTAAAAAAAAGACCAGCCTCCTCATTGTTTTTCTCACAAGGCAATTCTGCCATCCCAGTGATCAGTCTGGCAAAACTTCATTGCACTCTCACTGGCAAAGAGGAATTAAAACGCTGCAAAATACTGCAGACATAGTCTTACCAAGTTTCTAAATAATTGCAGCAAAATTTCTTTACTCCATAACACAATCTCTTTGTAATAAAGGCTGGTGTACCACTTGCCTTCCTAATTGCTTGCCACAGCATGTTTAGTGGCTCATAAGCAAGGAAATCAAGGTTCCTTTGTGTATCAATACTTTTCAATACCTCACTGTTACATAACCTGTATTTCTACTATTTGACAAATTTCCTGTTCATAAATCAATGTTGGATCTGCACAATCTGATCATTATTTTCTAAAAGTCCAGTTATCACTATATTAGGCTAGCAGATGTTTCATGTTTTCTCTCTTGCTCTTTCTATAATATTGGGATTAAAATTACTGGAGTAGATTTTGAAACTATAGACATTTGGAAAATGATCACCAATAAATCCAATATCCCTGCAGCCACTTTCAACATTCTGGCATGTCAATCAGCTGGTACATAGGAACTATTACCTTTAAGTCACATTAACTTCTCCAGTACTACTTTCCTTTCGCTAATACTAATTTCTTTTGGTTCCTTATTCTTGCTAGTCTCTTGGTTCCCTAATATTCCACTTTTGTTGTTCCATTTTCCTTCATGTCGACAAGCATAGATGACGAGTTTACTTTTTCTGCCATTTCCTGATTCACTGTTATAAACTCTCTTGTCACTACAAATATTCAAATATTTCTTTGCTAATCTTTTCCTTTTTACACACCCATTAAAAATTTTACAATCTATTTTAAGTGTCTCATTAGTTTACTTTCATATTTTTTTTAAATCTCAGTTTCTTATTTATCTTTTCCTGAATTCTAAATTGCCCTACCCCTCAAGCTTACTAACTTTTTTGTGAAACTTTGTAAGCTTTGAATACAATCTTCAGCTTTAGTGAGGATTGGATGAAGAGCCATTGGACCTGAAACATTAACTCTGCTTTCTGCTTTCTGTCCACAGATACCCTGCTGAATTTCTCCAGCAATTTTTGTTTTTATTGGCAGTTGCTCGTTTATAATTGTAAAATGACATTTTGAAAACTAACTTCTCCACTGGAAATACCATGGAATTTCTGATCATTCTTTCAAGAATTTTTTTTTTCAAATTATAATTAAAATTGTTTTAGCCATTGTGCTATGAATACAAATCATATTATTGCTTGTTTCAGTGTTGAGTAATTTGCATATTGTTCAAATTTGTACTGATTTGGAATTGATCATTGAAGGTGAGTAATGATTACTTACTTTTTCTACTCAAAGGAATATTAATTTGTTGCAAACCACGTATTTACTATTTAAATGCTAGCCATTGCCTGTCGACCATCTTATCTTTCAAAGCAGTTTTGTGGTCTACTACAGCTAACCTGTCCCCCTCCTGCCTTCATGGTTTTCTTTGTTCAGATTTAAGACCTTGGTCTCAGGTTCAACTACATGTTCAAACTTGATGTACCATTCTATCATATCATGGTCACTCTTCCCAAGACACTCCTTTACATTTAGATTATTAATTAGCCCATTCTCATGACAAATATGGATCTCAAGACAGTCACTTTCTATTTGGTTCCTTAACATACTTTCCTAGAAAACCATCTTGTTTACATACCAGGAATTCATTCTCCATAGCATGTCCTAATTTAGGCCATGCCCAACAATTCCATGACTATTTCGGACCGATAAATAACTATTGCCAATGTTTTCTGTCTTTTACTCTTCCTTAGCAGCACCCAAACTGATTCTACATCTTATCTGTCTTATTAATCTATTGCTCTAATCCTTCATTAACAGCAATACAGAACTCCATTTTTCTTTTTGTCTATCCTTCTGAAACGATTAATATCCTTAAACATTCAGTTCCCAGCCTTGGTCACTGGGTGTCTTTTGAAAACCAGTGAAGCATGTGGAGAAAACCAACTGAGAAGCAACATTCTGACCAGGATAAGGATAATTTCATCAAATTGTGAATAGGAAGCATTGAACTGCCTCCCAGTCTTGCTCTGCCAATAGCCCATTGTTTCTGTATTTTTGTTTGTGCATGTGCAATTGAGGGAGTGAGAGAGAGTGAGTGATATGGGAGAGTTTATAAGAGTTTACATTTTTAACTTACAATGTTAAATGCCAATGGTATACAACACAATGGTTTAGTTAAACTCTAATTACAATAAATTGTAATTCTTGTTAAGTGCAGAAACCTGGCTCATACTTTTGATCACATTTGCTCTGAACATCAGGTAAATTGGGGAATTTTGTGTACTTATTTTCTTTGTGTATTTTTATCTTTAATATTTTTGATGACACCAACAAAGCAAAGCTTGCTTTCCAGTCCATTGCCTCAGTGAGATGTGACAACGTAGTCCATACAATCCGTTGTTCCATTAAATTGGTCATTGGTTCATTCATTATTGACTGCAAATGTCTGCCTGTGCAGCAATTTCAAACACCAAACTGCAGATTATCAGTGCACTCCTGCTCAGTGCATTAGTCAAATACTAATCCTTCATTGAGGACATTCGCTGACATCAGCTACAGAAGCCTTGATCAATGACTACACAGTAATACTGCGATATCAATTTTAAAATAAAAACATGGAAATTATTGCATTATTTTGGAGGCTATAAACCCATTATACAAAACATTTATAGGCTGCAAACTCATTTGGGATTGATTGGGACCTATTATGCTTAGCTCCAAGTTTAAATGTTCAGTGTTTCTGCTTTGTCTCCCTGATTGTCATTCATCATTTCCTTTGATGGGTTTGCAATACTTTTATTTGTTTATTAGTTTTTGCATTTATGCCCATTTCAAATTTATCCTAATATCTGTAAAAAGTGGATACTGGGTGAATACCTATCAAGGATGTCTGGGGAGAGTGGAGGAGGCATTGGGAGTCTGAAGCAGCCTGAAGGATATTATGCACAATGTTATGAAAGAGCACTTGGGGCTGGTGACAGAGTCAGGTGTGAGAGTTTGAGGGGCTGATGTTCACAATTAGAATGGGACTGATATCCCAGTAAATAGAGGCAGTTGATCCAGATTATGGGCCTACCCCATCCACCACAGCCCATTAACACTTCAGCCCTACCTCCAGAGGCAGTGAGCCTCACTCCACCCAATCCATGAGCCCTCAAAAGAAAACAAAAATGGTGGGCAACAGCCTTTTTAAAGGAAATAGGTATGTCAAGTCAGGAAGTTGACTAACTTGACTTTCCCATCTCCTTCACTTTAAGGATATGGAGTATGTTAGTTTAGACTGAGATGAGGAGAAATTTCTTCACCCAGAGAGTGGTAAATCTGTGGAACTCTCTGCCATAGAAAGAGATTGGGAACAAAACATCGAACGTTTTCAAGAGGGAGTTAGATATACTTCTTCGGGCTAAAGGAATCTAAGTGTATGAAGCGAAAGCAGGAACAGGATACAGAGTTGGATGATCAGTCGTAATCATATTGAATAGCGTAGCAGGTTCAAAAGGCCAAATAGCCTACTCCTGTTCCTGTTCTCCATATTTCTATGTTAAGAGAATCAGCTTGACATAAGAATAAGCTTTTGCTACACATTGTTTGTGGTTCTTCTCCTTAAATAAATATGTTTAAAGTTATAAACTTAATTCTTTGATTTGCTTTGGGAAAGCTGCAGTCGCTGATTTTTATTTGCCTCAGTGAGGAGAAAATGATTTTGTGAGGTGGCAAAATAAAGAGCAGCTCTCCAGTTCTTGTAAATTATAGCAGAACTTTCAATCGTGCAAATGTGACATCAGTCAAAGCTGCTGCAGGCCTGGATAAGTTATGAAGCTCTTCCACACAAGTGGAAGAAGGCCTTGACCTTATCATCAAGGTTAGATATTCTGTTTATTCTATGGTTGAGGGATTCTTAGCAAAAACATGAACACAGGTTTAAATGATTTGTGGAATGCTGCCCATCTCCACCAAGACTTGATTGTAATTTCACAGAGATAAATAGCTCTTTTTCATTTCCCATGCTTTAAATTAGATATTGATCGAGTGAACAGTAAATTATGGTATGTTTATAGAATAAACATAAACTTCACATGGGTCAGCTCAAAGGGTATCTACCAATGGAGTCAGTTTTAAATATGATATAATAGAGAATATGTCTGTCTCTGGGAGTTAGACAGTTCATCCATAGAACGTAGAACATAGAACAATACAGCACAGAACAGGCCCTTCGGCCCACGATGTTGTGCCGAACATTTGTCCTAGCTTAAGCACCCATCCATGTACCTATCTAATTGCCGCTTAAAGGTCGCCAATGATTCTGACTCTGCCACTCCCACAGGCAGCGCATTCCATGCCCCACCACTCTCTGGGTAAAGAACCTACCCCTGACATCCCCCCTATACCTTCCACCCTTCACCTTAAATTTATGTCCCCTTGTAACACTCTGTTGTACCCGGGGAAAAAGTTTCTGACTGTCTACTCTATCTATTCCTCTGATCATCTTATAAACCTCTATCAAGTCACCCCTCATCCTTCGCCGTTCATAAGAACGCTAATACACCATTGGCCTTCTTACAAGCTCTATCCACCTGAGTGGCAACTTTCAAAGATCTATGAATATAGACCCCAAGATCCCTCTGCTCCTCCACCTTACTAAGAACCTTACCGTTAACCCTGTATTCCGCATTCTTATTTGTCCTTCCAAAATGGACAACCTCACACTTGACAGGGTTGAACTCCATCTGCCACTCCTCAGCCCAGCTCTGCATCATATCTAAGTCCCTTTGCAGCCGACAACAGCCCTCCTCACTATCCACAACTCCACCAATCTTTGTATCATCTGCAAATTTACTGACCCACCCTTCAACTCGTTCTTCCAAGTCATTAATAAAAATTAAAAACAGCAGAGGACCCAGAACTGATCCCTGCGGAACTCCACTTGTAACTGGGCTCCAGGCTGAATATTTACCATCTACCACCACTCTCTGACTTCGACCGGTTGGCCAGTTTTCTATCCAACTGGCCTAATTTCCCTCTATCCCATGTCTCCTGACTTTCCGCATAAGCCTACCATGGGGAACCTTATCAAATGCCTTACTAAAATCCATGTACACTACATCCACTGCTCTACCCTCATCCACATGCTTGGTCACCTCCTCAAAGAATTCAATAAGACTTGTAAGGCAAGACCTACTCCTCACAAATCCGTGCTGGCTGTCCCTAATCAAGCAGAGTCTTTCCAGATACTCATAAATCCTATCCCTCAGTACCCTTTCCATTACTTTGCCTACCACCGAAGTAAGACTAACTAGCCTGTAATTCCCGGGGTTATCCCTATTCCCTTTTTTGAACAGGGGCATAACATTCGCCACTCTCCAGTCCCCTGGTACCACCCCAGTTGACAGTGAAGACAAAAAGATCATTGCCAACGGTTCTGCAATTTCCTCTCTTGCTTCCCACATAATCCTAGGATATATCCCGTCAGGCCTGGGGGACTTGTCTATCCTCAAGTTGTTCAAAATGTTCAACACATCTTCCTTCCTAACAAGTATCTCTTCTAGCTTACCAGTCCGTTTCACACTCTCCTCTTCAACAATACAATAATATTGTATTGTCACATCCAATGACTGACTGTGTGATAGTCATGTAGCTAAAAATAGAAAGCTCCTGTAGTCCCTGATGCGCATGGACATCTTCCTGTAGTGGCTTTAAAAAAAATAATTTCTAGGATGCAGGCGTTGCTGGCTAGCCCAGTATTTATTGGCCATCGCTGACTGTCCTGGATAAGATGGTGTTGAACTGCCATTTGGAATCACTGTGGATCTTAGGAAGCAGAGGAGCTGTTAGGAGGGGAGTTCCAGGACTCTGATCCAGGGGCAGTGAGGGCATAAAGATACAGTTCCAAGTCAGGATAATGTGTGGCTTGTAGAAAACTAACACATTCCCAAACATCTGCTGCCCTTGCCTTTCTAGTGGTTGAGGTTATGCATTTTAAAGGTGCTGTCGAAAAGCCTTGTGAGTTACTATAATGCATTTTCTAGATGGTACAAGGGGGTCACTGTGCATCAGTGGTAAAATGTATGAATGTTGAATGTATTAGTTGGGGTGTCAATCAAGTGGGATACTTTGATTTGGATGGTGTCAAGATTCTTGACTTGTTGGATCTGCGCTTGTTCAGTAGGTTTCAGTAATCTGATTCCTGATACCCTTTCAATAAAGAAGTGACCCCACAGTTATGACAAATCCAGTCAAAATATTAGAAGACAACCTTGAATAAGGGATATGTTTGTTTGGTTCCTGGTGTGCATTTTTAAAAATAATAGCAAATCCACACAGTGATCTTTATTGTGGATGAACCTTTTCACAGATTGCATACTGACACCATATTCAAACAATGAACGTTGTTACAGTCACTGAACATTATTACCCAGGACTAATGGATTCTAGGCATTTGGTTGCTCACTATCTTTGTTTTATATGCAAATTGCACCAAGTAAAGACATCATTCATCACAACATGTCCCATGATTTTTTCTCCTTTGTATGAACAGTAATCCTGTGTCCAATATTTTTACTTTTGCCAATAGAAATTGATCATTTTATTCCCATTCCTTATTAACTGCTCGATCCTGAATCCATACTGTTATAGCAACCCCAATCCCTAAATCTTATTTTATGTTGTGCCCTTGTGAGTAGAGAAATAACTCCATAGAGGCCAGTATCCTGTCACCAAGTCACCATTTATTTACACATGCATAGTACTTGTCAGTGGTCTAGTTTCTTCAGAGCCAGCTCTCAGAGTGAACAGAGCCTCTAAACTCCTATTTATATCTATCAGCCAGGGCTCCCTAATTGAACCAGATTAACAGTCCCAATCAGGGAACTCAGATTCTATGAAGTCCATCTGGCTGATCTCATTATAATCACTATATCCCTTCCCCTCTAAGTCCAGGGACCTTAGCCTATTCTGTTTGTTGTAACATCTCCTGGGCAGTTTTCACACTGGGTCCAATTCCTCCGACTTAGCCTTAGATACGGATGGTGTATTACAAGCTGTAGCCTGTTTTGTGCCCAGAACATCTCAGAAGAAATTCATCCTCTCCTTTGGGTAGTAAAAGCATTGAGGCTGCGATATCTGCCATGTCCATCTCAGATTCCAAGGTTTCTTCGATGCTAGGTGGAGGGGGAGGACCCAAGGGTTCTGACAGCCTTTCCTGCTATTCTAAGGGCTGCATATATTTTGTTTCTACCCCACTTGCAAGTTTGCCACTTTCATGTGGTTTAGGTGCTTGTTCCTGACCACCTCACCTACCTGAACTTTATACGTCACTGGATCTGACTTCACATCGACCAAGCCTCTTACCTATGCAAGGCCCTTCCCATGGTTCCTCCATCAAATCTTGTCCCCTGAAGTAAACTGTCCCTCTTGTTTAGAAGAGTCTAGTGTCTGGCATTGGCATTCTAGATGCTGTTTTGAATCTACCTTCCAGATCCGGGAAGGTCAGTTTTAACCTGATATGGAGCCTTCTCCCCATCAGCAGTACCCCTGTAGTTGCGATCGTGGGGGGCGGCGGGGGGGGGGGGTTGTGGATGGGTGTAACGTCAAATAATCAATTAAGAACCAGGATTGCTTGGTATCGAGTGAAGCTTTTGGCTGTTTCCTTAAGCGTGCCTTCAAAGTTTGGACTGCAGTTTCTGCCAGACCATCGGATGAAAGAGGATATAGAGCTGTCCTTATAAACAGACGGCAATTTGAGTTTAGGAGGTATTCGAATTCCCTGCTGATGAACGGTAGCATGTTATCTGTGACCAACACTTTTGCAAGTCTGAGTATTTAAAACAATATGCACCGTTTTTCTATCATTCCCTGTGTTTGATGAATGAACTCTATGCACAGCCAGCGACTTTGAGTGGGCATCCACAGTGACTAAGATTGTTGAAGCATAACCAAGTCCAGGGTTTACTTGGCCATTCCCATGAACATGGGTGAGCTGCTGGTGGTAATTTTTGTCCTGGTTGGCATTCTGGCCAATGCCCCACCAATGTAACTATGCCTGCATCGAATCCTGGCCACCAGACATAACTGCTTACTAGCATCTTCATTTTGGACACCCCTGGATGACTCCAGTGGAGTTCAGCCAGTATCTAGTAGCAACCTTTGCTTGGATCATAAAATGCCATCCTCTACCGTGATCTGGTCTTGCCAGTCCAGAAAGGTTTCAATTTTGGTTGTGATGGCCCCTTTCTTTCCCCCATCACTACTGTGTTAGTTTTGCCAGGACTGGACCTTTTGGCATCCACAGTCTGATATTGTGACTGGAAAAGTGTCGAGAAAATTTAAAACCATTATGGACTCCTCCATTAATGGAACAAATGGTCAAGTTTCTGGCAGCAGGAGGTAGCTCAAGGCATCTGCATTTTCTGTTTAGCCTCCCTTCCCACATGGTGTTCCAACTTATAATTATACACTCTGAGAATAAGGGGCCATGGCTAAATTTGACCTGAGGTTATAGGCAGCACAGTCTTCTTTGAGTAGATGTAGTAGGAGGTTTTGGGCTGTTACTTTTACAAATTTGCATCCAAGATATTATTGGTGGAACTTTCTCACCTCAAAGATGACCGCCAAATCTTTCTTCTCTATTGGGGCATATTTTCACTCTGCATCAGCCAAAGTCCACGAAGTAAACACTATTGAGTGTTCCCCTCTATTGGGCCATCTGTAAGCGAACACCATCCCAAAACCATATGGACAGCATGTTAGCACCAGATCTTGCTTAGGACCATGGTATGCCAACACCTTAGATGATAATACCTGCTTCTTCATTTATCTAAAGGCTATGTCTTGGCAATTAGACCATTTCCAAAGACCGACCCTTTTTCAATAATAGATTTAAGGGTGCCAGGATGGATGCCACGTATAATAATCAGTACAACCAGTGCTGCCTATTCCTCAAAGTGTACTAGTTTGATGATTACTTCACTTCCCGGCCTCTTGATTTCTGCCTCTACCTTTTGCCCATAAGGCAAATGGCACTGGGCGGGCCTTGCAGAATCATGGAATTGCTTCCTGGTCAACATGCAAGGTGGCATTGTCTGCTTTGATAGTCCAGAGACTTTCCTGAAAAACTTCCATGTGTTTAATTAGGACTTCACTCAGGCAGCTATTTTCTAATCGAAAAATGTTGAGCCAAACAAGTCAAATTATTCTCAACCAATTTCGCCCCATCAGGCTTTAGCATGAGCTTTTTACGAAATTGGTAACTGAACCAGCTCCTTCTCATAAGAGACCAGAAGCCAAATTGTACCATTAATCTGTAAATTTACCCTGGTATTGGTTCTCAGGCTAACTGAAATCTTACACAAACTTAAGGGTTGGAGTCCAGAGTGAATTTTGCAAAAGACAGGTTTTGCAATCACTGAAACAGCTACACTGGTATTGACCTCCATTAGAACTGGGTGACCATTTAACCAGATTTTTTTTTTATTCTTTCTGAGGTGGGTGTTACTAAGCAGTTTATCTGTTCCAAATCAGTTGGAGGTGGACCTTCCAGGGTGTGGACTCTCCTGGATACTGGCCTATATGTTCCCTTACTCGATTCAGGACTGGTGGAACACTTCTGCTATCTTGAGTCCAAATGCTGGCAGCAGTTATAATGGCTTGCTATCCAGGACTCTGACAAAAATGCTTGGCTGAGGCTTGGCTTTGTTTTGGAGTTTTGCTGTGGGCTGACCTAGAGTCCCTCTGTTCAGAATATGTCCTGAGTGATGCTATGCAATTGCCTTCACTCAAGTGGTGTTCCCCGAGCTCATTCGGACTGGCAAGGGTGGCCACTTCTATTGGCATACCGTGCAACTCATATGCTCCACTTGTCATATTTTTGAACACCAAAGCCAGGTGTAGAGCCTGATTGAAGTCTGGGTTTCAGCTAGAAGGTGCTTCTGCATGGTTACATCATTAATCCCACATACCACAGTCTGTCAGCATCTCATTAAGATTTAAACCAAAGTCACATTCCCCTGCCAGTCATCTTGGCCTTGGTCAAAGATCCCAACGCAGATTCTCCTGGTCTCGAACTGCTGAGTAAAAGCAAGAGCATCTTAGAATTAGAGGCAGCTTCGGGTCGTAATATTGCTTAACCAAATATGTCAGCCAGGGCTTCCTGATTGGACCACGTTAACGGTTCTAATCAGGAACTCAAATCCTATGAGATCCACATGGTTGACTATAAGCAGCACTACCCAAATGTTTTTCAAAAATTAAAGTACATTTGGATGTATCTCTACAAGTTGCGCAACATCAAGGGCCATTACTGCGCTGTTATGTTTTACATTCTATGTTCTATGTTGGTTTGTTTGCTGAGCTGGAAGGTTAGTTTTCAGATGTTTCATCACCATACTAAGTAACATCATCAGTCAGCCTCCGATGAAGTACTGGTGTTATGTCCTACTTTCTATTTATGTGTTTAGGTTTCCTTGTGTTGGTAATGACATTTCCTGTGTTGGTTATGTCATTCCTTGTGCTGGTGATGTCATTTCCTGTTCTTTTCCTCAGAGGGTGGTAGATGAGGTCCAAATTGATGTGTTTGTTGATAGAGTTCCAGTTGGAATGCTATGCTTCTAGGAATTCTTGTGCATGTCTTTGTTTGACTTGTTCTAGGATGGATGTGTTGTCCCAGGCAAAGTGGTGTCCTTCCTCATCTGTATGTAAGGATTCTTATGAATACATGAGTGGATCATGTCATTTTGTGGCTAGTTGATGTTCATGTATCCCGGTGGCTAGTTTGTTTTGCCTGTTTGTCCAATGTAGTGTTTGTTACAGTTCTTGCAAGGTATTTTCTATGTGACATTTGTTTCGCTTGTTGTCTGTATAGGGTCTTTCAAGTTCATTAGCTCCTGTTTTGGTGTGTTGGGTTTGTGGGCTACTATGGTGCCAAGAGGTCTGAGTAGTCTGGCAGTCATTTCTGAGGTGTCTTTGATGTAGGGGAGAGTGGCTAGGGTTTCTGGGTGCATTTTGTATGCTTGTTTAGGCTTGTTGCTGAGAAATTGATGGACTGTGTTCAGTGGATACATGTTCTTTATGAATAACTGTATCGGTGATTTTTCTCTGCTCTTTGTAGTTCCTCTGTGCTACACTGTGTGGAGGCTCATTGAAATAATGTTCTAATGTAGCTTTATTTGTGGGTGTTGAGATGATTGCTTCTGTAGTTCAGTATTTGGTCAGTATGTGTTGGTTTCCTGGTTTGAAGTTCCCCATTGACTGTTCGCTCTACTGTGACATCGAGGAATGGCAGTTTGTTGTTGCTTTCCTCCTCTTTTGTGAACTTTATGCCAATAAGGATATTATTGATGGTCTTGAAGGTTTCCTCTAACTTGTATTATTTAGTGATGACAAAGGTGTTATCCACATTGTGGACCCAAAGTTTGGGTTGGATGGTCGGCAGAGCTGTTTGCTCAAGCTCTGCATAGACTGCAGCAAATGATATCGCCAACCCAAGGAAACCTAAACACACAAATAGAAAGTGGGACATAACACCACTGTTTCACTGGAGGCTCACTGATGATGTTAACTAATATAGTGATGAAACGTCTAAAACTGAACCTTCCAGCTCAGCGAGCAAAGCTACATCCAGAATCTCAATCTGAACTGCAAATATTCTCAAAACTCAGTAAAATACATTTACATTTCCTGGTTCCCCCTTATCTATTATGAATATTCTTCAAAAACTCAAACAAAGTTTTCACTTCCCTTTCAACGTTTTAGTTCTATTTCGTCTGTTCCCTACCATAGATAAACACTTGTTTCTACCTCCTCAGCACAATCTTAGTTTTGAATACCACATCACATCACTACAATACTTTCCTGTTCTAACTGAAAGAATCCAACTTTTGCAAAGCTTTCTTTGTTGTCTGGCGTTCCCATATTTGGCAGCATTGTCCTGAAACTGCATTGTAACATCTTTATTACTTCAACATTTCTGGTTTTCAAAACTGCACAACTGCATACAGTTCTGTTCAGGTTTATATAAATTTAACAGTCCATCTAAACTTTTATTTTTTACACTACTTTCCAGAGAATCAAGTGTTGATTGAGATTTTCTTGATAGTCTGTTGTCACAGTAGTTTTGGGATTAAGTACATACATGTCTGAACATATGTTGGAATTACTGTTAAATCTGAAGCAGCTGCACAATGGAACGGTATTTGACAGGGTTTGGAAACAATGGTGTAAGATCATTAATATCTGGGTCTAATATGGAGGAGGATGAGTAAAACTGAATTGCTAGTTTTCCCATTCCACACATTGTGAAAACATTCAAAAATTGTATCATGGGCCTCAACGTGCTGAAGTGCAAAGGCAAAACATTCAGGATCCAAACAGTTCAAAATATTTTGTCCAAACAGGGTCCATCTCTATTCAACAGTAAATGCTAAAAATAATTCCACAGCTACCCTTTTACATTTAACAGTTTCTCCAAATCTGATCAAGTGACTAATTGTGTTTTAGAAAAGAAGATAAATGCAGGCACCGAAGCAAACTCCCATCACGACGGGTTCTATTCCAAACCATTAGCAATCAATTGCATGCACTTGTCACTTGGCTCATTTACCAATAACTGTAAATCAGTTACAAAGTTGCAGAAGGAGGAGAAAAATACAAAGGAAAGTTCTCATGTATAAAGTCTTCAGAAGAATAACGATTACTACCTGTGCAATATCCTAAACTCTGAATGGCAGTAAAAGCAACAGATTTGCCCCATTTTGATTCATTGCACTGTTGCCAAATCACTGATTAAGACACTGACAGTTCAGGAAGATGAGGACGTGCAAGGAGTAATATATTGTCTGATGTTGACTACTGGAAAAACATGAGCTTGTACACAGAATTGATCTCCTCAGAGATCCAATCCAGTATGATCCACTATACCATGTTCAAGAAATAACAACACCTGTGTTTTGTGTACGAGAACCTGCTGTTAATACATTTTTCAGCCAGCTTCTCTCACTATGACATTAGCCCAATGGTGCGCATCATGCGACCTGTGGAGCCAATGTCAATCATCAAGGCCTCTGGAGGTGTTGGGACTCAGTAGGTATCACTGCTGTCAGGAATCTCTAAGTTCAAATCTCACTCCAGGATACTTTTGCAAGTGTTCATGTTGCAGTTCAACAGTTGATAAACAACCCACTAAGAACTCCAACATATCCATATTAACAACTAAAGGGGAAAAGTGGTGTAAAAAAGTAAAACAAATAAATAATTAATTAGCTTTCCTAAGTCTCACTGCAGGAAACGATAGAATTTTACAGCATATTCATCCCATTTGTCTGTGTCAGCCCTTTGAAACAGACATCCAGCTTGTCCCATGCCCCTATTCTTTACGTCTAGCCCCACAAATTCACTTCCACTTTGAGTGTTTACCCAAACCCCTTTTGAAAGTTATATTTCAATTTCCTTCACCATACATCAAATTAGGTGGTATAGTGGACAGTGAAGAAGTTTAGAGCAGAAAATATGTTGCTGGAAAAACGCAGCAGGTCAGGCAGCATCCAAGGAGCAGGAGAATTCTGACCTGCTGCGCTTTTCCAGCAACACATTTTCAGCTCTGATCTCCAGCATCTGCAGTCCTCACTTTCTCCCAGTGAAGAAGTTTATCTAAGATTACAAAGGGATCTTGATCAACTGGATCAATGGGTTGAGGAGTGGCAGATGGAATCTAATTTGGATAAATGCAATGAATTGCATTTTGATAAAACAAACAAGAGGCAGGACTTATACAACTAATGTCAGGCCTCTGGGAGTGTTGTAGAACAGAAAGACATAGGGGTTCAGGTACATAATTCTTTAAAATTTGCATCACAGGTAGATCGAGTAGTTAAGAAGGTGTTAAGCATGCTTGCCTTTATTGCTCAGACCTTTGAGTATAGGCGCTGGGAAGTCACGTTGAGATTATACAGGACATTGGTGAGGCCACTTCTGAGGTGCTATGTGCAGTTCTGGTCGCCCTTTATAGGAAGGATATTATGAAACTGGAAGACGTCCAGAAATGATTTACCAGGTTGTTGCCAGGAATGGAAGGCTTGAGTTAATCAGATAGGCGGGATAGACTGGGACCTTTTTCACTGGAGGGTAGGAGATTCAGGGTGACATTATAGAGGTTAATTAAATAATGAGGGGCATGTATAAGGTCAGTAGCAAAGATATTTTCCCTAGGGTGGGGGAGTTCAAAACTAGGGCCATATTTTTAAGGTGAGAGGAGAAAGATTTAAAAAGGACATGAGGGGTAACTTTTACACAGGGAGTGGTTAGTCTGTGGAATGAACTGCCAGAGGGAGTAGTGGATCCACGTACAAGTTATGACGTTTATAAGACATTTGGACAGGTACATGAATAGCAAAGGTTTACGGGGATATGGGCCAAATGCAGGCAGGTGGGATTAGTTTAGTTTGGGAACATGGTCAACATGGACAACTTGGCCCAAAGGGTCTGTTTCCATGCTGTACGACTCTACGGCTCTATGACTCTATGAGATCCAGTCAGCAAGATCCAAATTTAATTCAAACTTGTTCCATAAATAGAACTGCTTATCGCACCTGTAACTGACTTCTTGCCCTCTTTCTTAATATCAACAGCTGTTGCTGTTTTAACATCAGGATTCTTTTTAAGTATCAGTTTTATTTTAGCAAAGCATTTTAATGGAGAGTCAAGAAACCCATTTACTTAAATTCAGAGAGAAACAAAGCTGCAGGGTGATCATCATTTAAATGGGAAAAAAACAATTATCATTTCAGCTCTGACTTGTCATTGTCATTGTCAGAGCTTTGGCAAAGAGCTACAAAAACATCATTCAGCTCACTTTCAGTCGCTGATTAATCCAGCGAGGATTTTCAGCTATTCATGTTTTTATTTTGGATATTTAATATTCACCATTTTTTTTATTGCTACATACATTAGAGAGATCGCAAGTATTTTTATTATATATGTATGTTAGCATATACTTGTGGGAATATTGAACAAGAGAGTGAAGAATAATGTTTGAATAATATATTGCTTCAAAGTAAGGCTGTGGTCCTTTTCATGCAAGGTATTCTGATTATCTCTCCAAAGGATTCTGGAGAAAGCAATAAAAGTTCAAACATAGGTTGTGTCAATTTCTGAAATGTTACTGCCACCCCATTACATTCAGATATGGCCTTTTTGACAATATCTTACTTTTAAAACACATTCCTCTGTTCTTGTGTTGTCAAGGTGTCTGGGAGTTGAGCAAGTGCTGCTGATGTCAAATTTCCTGCTCAACAGCACGGGTTCATTTCTGTATTCTTTCACAGTGCTGAAAAATTTTATTATATACCTGGTGCATCCTGAAAGTGCCTTCCTTGTATTTTATGCTCAACTCATCCATCAATCAGTCGATATTGGAGTTCAAATCACTAAATCTCGAAAAATGCTTATCCACAAAAGTTTTCTTTGTATTTTGGGCTTCTTTCATTTCAAACCTTCCAAACTCACCAGGCTGTTAGAACTGTCTCTTTAATGGACATTCCTGTCACTGTTCAAGTTCTGAGGTGGAGCTGTGCAATGTGAAGCTAATTACTTCTCACACCTTTATCAAGGTCACACAGCCAGAAACTCTCCTTCATTTATCAAAATGTTTATTTCTGCATCACCGCAGATTACAATCATACATTATTGTACAATGTCACTCACATAGACAAAGGATAAAACATGACTTGTTAGCTAAATCTGTCTGGACAACAATCAGTGGGTGGAATTGAGGCACTGAATAATACACTCAATGTTTAACCACGTACATAAAACCAATTTGTAACAGTTGAGTGTAAACATTGAATAAGGTGAGGAATTTTAATCCCACAAGCCTAGTAGGTTTCAGGGTGCATGCAACGTACTACATCTTGAACATTAAAATTGAAATTATTCTGTCAGCTGCTCTCACCTTCATCTACTTTCCGTCTGGCAAGTCAATCTCTTCCATCGTTTCCACCCTGCTTGGCCCTGGAAATTGTACCATTTCCTCTAATCTCCCCAACACCTCACACCTGATATGTTCTAATCAACCTGTTTAGAATTATCATTTCACACCTCTGGAGCAAGTGAGGCTTCAACCCAGGCCTCCTGGGTTCAAAGGTATGGCTATTACCACCCCACCACAAGAACCCTCAAATAGCCCACTCCATCCTGTTTATTTTCTAATTAACTTGTTCTGAGACTTTTTTTGGAAAAACTGGGACTTGAACCCAGAACATCTGACTCATTATTAGTTTATGACACAAGCTAATAGCTCACACTGAGTTTATCTCCTGTATTAGAATAACTTGTTTCGTAGATCCAATTAAAATGTTAGTCCTGGCTCCCTTATCAGCTATCATCATAATCAGCTTTCTTTCATTAAGCACTGTTCCTGCCTGTTTAATGATCGATCTACTTTGGAGATCAGGGGAAACAAATATGTAGAAAATAGACAGAGAAGCATAGCGATGAGTAGGAAGTATATCATAGTGAAAGGAGACACAGTCCTCTCAAGCTCATAACCAGCCAGGGTCAGAGAACTAACCAGGAATAACTAACTAAGCTCATAAAAGCAGTATGATGTATTTAACTTATCTTTGTTCGCAACAAATGGGCAGCATGGTGGCTCAGTGGGTAGCACTGCTGCCTCACAGCGCCAGGGACCCCGGCTTCAATTCCTGCTTCGGGTAACTGTCAGTGCAGAGTTTGCACGTTCTCCCCATGTCTGCTCGGGTTTCCTCCGGGTGCTCCGGTTTTCTTCCACAGTCCAAAGATGTGCAGGTCAGGTGAATTAGCTTTGCTAAATTGCCTATAGTTTTAGGTGCATTAGTTAAGGGTAAATATAGGGTAGGGGTGTGGGTGGGTTACTCTTCGGAGGGTCGGTGTGGACTTGTTGGGCTGAAGGGTCTGTTTCTATACTGTAGGGGATCTAATCTAATCCACAAAAAAAAGAGGGACATAAAGTTATTTGGATTATGTTACACCTTGATTGCAACTTAATCTGCATGAGTGTCTCTCTGAAGTACTTCAGTCCACTGATTAAAGAAGGGAGATACAGGCCTGAGGTGTTGTCATTGGGTTTGGGGGACTTAGCCAATAATGTAACCAAGTTGCTGGTGCCCGTCAGGCCTGAATGGACAACTCATTTAGTTCAGTCAGCTGATTTTGGACAGTGTGCCTCCTAGATAAGTGTAAGAGGTTCAAGTGAGCAGCGTGGTGGGAAATGAGTCAAAACTAGGAAATTAAACAGTCATGGCTTCAGCTAACAGAAATGATGAGATGTTGGAAGGGCATTTCTGCTGCTCCCAGATTCACATGACTTTTAAACAAAAGTGGCACTAAGGATTTGAAAGCTAAAACTGTTCCATTGTGGGTATCCCAATTTCATGAAGGTGATCTTAAATAAACATTAAGCCCTTCATGAAATTATAAAAGGAGCCCAATGCCTGAGAACCATTCAGGACCAAAAGAGTAGCCAATGATTTTTTTTGGAAATATTAGGGGAGCTTGAGGGGCTGGGACAGAAAAGAAGGGCCTGTGCTACTCCTAGCCTGGACTCCTGGCTGTATCTTGGGCAGAGTAGGCTGTGACCCTGACCAGCTGCGTTTAAACTAAATAGCCGGGGGGAGAGGACAAACTGGAAGTTTAAGAAGGAAGTTAAAGGGAAAGTAAGAACAAGAGAAGTCAAGAAAGACAATGGAATCAATGGAGCAGAAAACTCAAAAAAGGATCATGTCGTAAGGTCAAGTGAAATAAGAATTGATAGGAAGGGTGAGGGGAGTAACAAATTAAAAATATTATATATGAATGCACAAAACATTAGAAATAAGGTGGATGGGCTTGAGGCTCATTTGGAAATTGGTGGTTACGATGTTGTGGAGATAACTGAGACGTGGCTTTAAGTAGACAGGGCCTGGGAAATGAATATTCAAGGCTATACGTGCTATCGTAAGGACAGGCTGACTGGCAGAGGGGGTGGGGTGGCCCTGTTGGTAAGGAATGATATTCAGTCCCTAGCACGGGGGGATCTAGAATCAGGAGATGTAGAATCAGTATGGATAGAGCTGAGAAATTCTAAGGGTAAAAAGACCCTCTTGGGAGTTATCCACAGGCCCCCAAACAGTAGCCTAGATGTAGTGTGTAAGTAGAATAAGGAGCTGAAATTGGCCTGTCGCAAAGATATTACGACACTTGTTATGGAGGATTTCAACATGCAGGTAGACTGGGAGAACCAGGATGGTACTGGACCCCAAGAAAGGGAGTTTGTGGAGTGTCTCCGAGATAGATTCTTAGAACAGCTTGTGCTGGAGCCTACCAGGGAGAAAGCAATTCTGGATCTGGTGTTGTGCAATGAACCAGATTTGATCAGGGACCTTGAAGTGAAGGAGCCATTAGGAGGTAGTGATCACAATACAATAAGCTTTAATCTGCAGTTTGAAAGGGAGAGGGTAGAATCGGAAGTGACAATATTTCAGTTGAATAAGGGGAACTATGGAGCTATGAGGGAGGAGCTGGCCAAAGTTCAATGGTGCAGTACCTTAGCAGGGATGGCAGTGGAACAACAATGGCAGGTATTTCTGGGTATAATGCAGAAGGTGCAGGATCAGTTCATTCCAAAAAGGAAGAAAGTTCCTAAAGGGAAGCAGGGTGGTTGTGGCTGATGAGGAAAGTTAAGGACCATATAAAGACAAAAGGGAAAAAGTATAACATAGCAAAGATGAGGACTGGGAAGCTTTAAAAGAACAACAGAGGATAACTAAAAAGGAAATACACAAAGAAAAAATAAGGTGCGAAGGTAAACTGGCCAAAAATATAAAGGAGGATAGTAAAGGTTTTTTTAGGTATGTGAAAAGAAAAAAACGGTTAAGACTAAAATTGGGCCCTTGAAGACAGAAACGGGTGAATTTATTATGGGGAACAAAGAACTGGCTGAAGAGTTGAATTGGTACTTTAGATCTGTCTTCACTGGGGAAGACACAAGCAATCTCCCAGATGTAATAGTGGCTGAAGGACCTGAACTGAAGGGAATTTATATTAGGTAGGACATGGTGTTGGAGAGACTGTTAGGTCTGAAGGCTGATAAGTCCCCGGGGCCTGATGGTCTACATCCCAGGGTACTGAAGGAGGTGGCTCTAGAAATCGTGGATGCGTTGGTGATCATTTTCCAATGTTCTATAGATCAGGATCAGTTCCTGTGGATTGGAGGGTGGCTAATGTTGTCCCACTTTTTAAGAGAGGAGGGAGAGAGAAAACAGAGAATTATAGACCAGTTAGTCTGACCCCAGTGGTGGCAAAAATGCTGGAGTGAATTATAAAGGACAAAATTACAACACATCTGGATAGCAGTAACAGGATAGGTCAGAGTCAGTATGGATTTATGAAGGGGAAATCATGCTTGACTAATCTTCTGGAATTTTTTTGAGGATGTAACTCTGAAGATGGACAAGGGAGATCCAGTGGATGTCGTATACCTGGACTTTCAGAAAGCCTTTGATAAAGTCCCACATAGGAGGTTAGTGACCAAATTAGGGCACATGGTATTAGGGACAAAATACTGATATGGATTGAAAATTGGTTGGCTGACAGGAAACAAAAAATAGTGATAAACAGCTCCCTTTCGGAATGGCAGGCGGTGACTAGTGGTGTGCTGCAGGGATCAGTGCTGGGACCGCAACTTTTTACAATGTATATTAATGATATAGATAAAGGTATTAAAAGTAATATTAGCAAATTTGCTGATGACATAAAGCTGGGTGGCAGGGTAAAATGTGAGGAGGATGTTAGGAGAATACAGGGTGACCTGGACAGGCTCGGAGAGTGGACGGATGCATGGCAGATGTAGTTTAATGTGGATAAATGTGTGGTTATCCACTTTGGTGGCAAGAACAGGAAGGCAGATTACTACCTAAATGGAGTCAAGTTAGGTAAAGGGGCAGTACAACGAGATCTAGGTGTTCTTGTACATCAGTCAATGAAAGCAAGCATGCAGGTACTGCAGGCAGTGAAGAAAGCTAATAGCATGCTGGCCTTCATAACAAGAGGAATTGAGTATGGAAGCAAAAAGGTCCTTCTGCAGCTGTACAGGGCTCTGGTGAGACCGCACCTGGAATATTGTGCGCAGTTTTGGTCTCCAAATTTGAGGAAAGACATTCTGGCTATTGAGGGCGTGCAGCATAGGTTCACTAGGTCAATTCCCGGAATGGTGGGACTATCTTACGCTGAAAGATTGGAGCGACTGGGCTTGTATACGCTTGAGTTTAGAAGGCTGAGAGGGGATCTCATTGAGACGTATAAGATTATTAAAGGATTGGACACTCTGGAAGCAGGAAGCATGTTTCCGCTGATGGGTGAGTCCCAAACCAGAGGACACAGTTTAAAAATGAGGGGTAGGCCACTTAGAACAGAATTGAGGAGAAACTTCTTCGCCCAGAGAGTGGTGGGTGTATGGAATGCTCTGCCCCAGAAAGCTGTGGAGGCGAAGTCTCTGGATACTTTCAAGAAAGAGTTGGATAGAGCTCTTAAGGATAGTGGAATCCTTATGGGAATAAGGTAGGAACACGATACTGATTGAGGATGACCTGCCATGATCATAATGAATGGTGGTGCTGGCTCAAAGGGCAGAATGGCCTACTCCTGCACCTATTGTTTATTGTCTATTGTCTATTGTCAAACCTCCTGGAGCCTTGGGAACCACTACTGGGCCATAAAATCAGAATATCTCCACTGCTCCTCACCCCAACCACCACCATTATTCCAGGGCCTGGGTGCAGTTGACACTTGAAGATAAAGTTCCCTATTTCACTCGAGGCAAAATGAGGACAACATCAATCCCATAATACCCTACTGAGATTATAAATGGCTCATTTTGTGACAATATACACATTGGTATTCCTTTTGGCCAAAGAGCAAAGAAATTTATAATCATAATCATTCAAACTATCAGAGGCTTAGCTGAGAGAGGGTGTTGTGTGAAACAGACCTCAACAGAAGAAAGATTCAAACCTAAGGAAATGTTGGACTTGAGTTTAAATTACAATTTTTGAGAGTGTCAATTAGGAGGGTTCTGTGGATACTGAAAGCCTGAAATTAAAAAAAAACAGAAAATGCTGGAGAAACTCAACAGGTCTGGCAGCATATATGGAGAGAAAAACAAAGTTTCGAGTGCGACTTTTCAGAACTGGAGAGCTCTAAAGGAGAATTTCATTAAGGATTCATAGAAGACTGTTAAGTTTAAATAGTATCCATATCACAAAGTAACAATGCCTAATAGTACTTATAACCAGTCGACCTTGTGTGACTTGTATTTGGGAATTGAATTCAAATGTTACCTTTTAGTGAAGCAAGGGCAGGTGCTGATGTAATTAACTCCATGTTTAAGACTTGTATTTTTTGGTTTAACTCATTATAAACTTGGTAACAGAATAGCGTGTACACACAGAATAAAGAGAAGATTTGGATCGGCTTTTTGGATGAGATGTGAACTGAGAGTGCAAGTGCGATCTTAGTTTAAATATAAAAGCTCCACCTACACGATGCAAAGAGGGCAATATGGCATTCTTTCCAATGTTATGGCCAATAATTATCTAGTCCCTAACAAGTGTCTGCAAATGGTACCCTGTTTCATGAAACTGACTGTGACACTTTCAACCGTACAGTTGTGACTACACTAGAAAAGGTATCTAATTGATTGCAAAATGCTTTGAGTTATTCTATGATCAAAGAAGACAATCTATAAATGCCAGTCTTTCTCTCTTACAATGTGATCAGTTTGCTCAGGTAACATCTAATATAAATGAGGATAATAGAAAAAGTCTCTTTTATGATCAGATATTTGTCAACCTCCTGAAGCATGGTGGATCGCAACTTAACACCTACAAATGTAGACAGGGAGTGAAATCAGATTAAAGACAAGGGAATAATTAGGCCAAAATGTTCACATCAGGTTCCCATCTTCAAGTTCTAAATTCTGTTTTGATTTTTACACTTCTATTGTAAATTCTTCCACAAATATTTATAATGGAAACCCCTCATCAAATTACATCATCGTCTGTCTCCCAATGCTTTCTTCATCATGCCTTCTCCAGCTTTCCATCTTCTCTCTTTATTTCTCTCAAGTCCCCTTTCTATCTTATTCAAACTTGCAATCTCCTTTCCACCTTTCTCTCAGATTATTTGATTGTTCTCAAAATTCAGATTTTTTTTATAAGGCAAATTATCAAATTTCAATGTAGGAAACAAAAGAAGAAACAATTTGTAGGGTATTCTTCCTAGGTGGCTTTTACACTGGCTGACCTCATCTCTCTAAGAAATGCTTTCAATAAGAATCACTTTTACAAAGGTGGATGTTTTTGTTGATGTTTCTTGAATTTTTTAAAGGATACTCTAAATCCAAGTGTAGTCATTAGGTGTTCCATGTAGTTAAACTTCAGCATGAATAAAAATATTCCTATTTATTTCTCAGCCTTTCAATCCATTACTTCTTTTCCATTTTTGAAGTTAATGCAACACAAAAGATTTCAAGTGTGAAGGCAGAAGCCTCTCCATTATTCTTAAAAGAAAATCAGTGTGAAATTCACCATTCTAAAATTCATTGACTAGCTTTTCTTTGAATAAACTTAATAGAACTTTTGAGTTGAAACCATAGTAGAAGTTAAAGAATACTATCAATAAATATAGCTGACACATCCTGAAAAATGTATTACTCTGCAACTGCCTGAACTGTATGATCCTGAGAGAAAAGATCAAGAGATCCTGGGCTGGCTTTTGTACTGGGAAATATGGCTACAGTGTTTCTGCTGTCAATATAAACATCAGTGATGCACCGACATAGCACTCAGTGACCCTCAGGCCTTTGAATGGTCAGCACCTTATCAAAGAGGAAGTCTGGCCTTTGAATATGGTCCATGTAGGTATCATCGACATAAGTAGAAAGCAGGATAGAAATGTAAGGCAGGATTTCAGGGAGTTCGGGTGGAAGCTGAGAGCTAGAACAAACAGAGTTGTTATCTCTGGTTTGTTACCTGCGCCATGTGATAGCGAGGCAAGAAATAGGCAGAAATATCAACTGAACACATGGCTGAAGGGATGGTTCAGGAGGGAGGGTTTCAGGTACATGGATAATTGGGGCTCATTCTGGGGAAGGTGGGACCTCTACAAACTTAACGGTCTTCACTTGAACCAGAAGGGTACCAATATCCTGGGTGGGAAATTTGCTGGTGCTATTCGGGTGGTTTTAAATGAGCTCAATAGGGGGATAGTTCCAGTGCACAGGAGGATGAGAGTAGGGAGGGCATGGACAGGATTTCACAGCCACAGGAATGTTCTGGCAGACAGAAAGCTGGTTTGAAGTCTGTCTGCTTCAACAGCAGAAGTATCTGAAATAAGGAAGGTGAGCTTGCAGCATGCATAGGTACCTGGGATTTCAATGTTGTGGCCATTTCAGAGACATGGATAAAGCAGGGTCAGAAACAGATGTTGTAGGATCCAAGGTTGAGATCTTGCGTTAAGAACAGGGAAGTTAGTAAAAGAGGGAGAGGTGTAGTTTTGTTAGTCAAGGACAATATAACGGTGGCTGAAAGAACTTTTGACAAGGACTTGTCTACTGAGGTCGTATGGGTTGAGGTTAGAAACAGGAGAGGAGAGGTCACATTGTTGGGAGTTTTTTATTGGCCTCCGCAGAGTTCCAGGGATGTGGAGGAGAGGATCAGCAAAACGATTCTGGGTAGGAATGAAAGAAACAGGGTGGTCATTATGGGGACTTTAACTTACCCAACATTGACTGGAAATGCTATAAATTTAATATGTCGGATGGATCAGTTTTTGTCCAATGTGTTGTAGGAGGGTTTCCTGACACAGTATGTCAAAGGGCCAACAAGAGGGAAGGCCGCACTGGATCTGATGCTTGGTAATGAACCGAGCCAGGTGTTTGATTTAGTGGTGGGTGAGTACTTTGGAAAGAATGATCATAATTCAGTTATGTTTATATTAGCGATGGAAAGGAATAGGTACATACCCCAGGGCAAGAGTTATAGATGGAGGAAGAGCAATTATAATGCAGTTAGGCAAGACTTAGGATGCATAGAATGGGGTAGCAAAATGCAGGGGATGGGGAAAATTTAAATATGGAGCTAGTTTAAGGAACAGATATTGCGTGTCCTTGATAGGTATGTCCCTGTTAGGCAGGGAGGATGTGATAAGGTAAGGGAATCGTGATTTATGAAAGAAATTGCATCTCTTGTTAAGCAGAAGGAGGCTTATGTGATGATGAGACAAGATGGTTCAGATGAGACAATGGAGAGATACAGATTAGCTCGGAAGGATTTAAAGAGATAGTTAAGAAGAGCAAAGAGAGGACATGAGCAGTCTTTAGCAAATAGAATAAAGGAGAACACTAAAGCTTTCTATATGTGAGGAATAAAAGGATGACTAGGGTAGGAATAGGGACAGTCAACGACAGATGTGGGAAGTTGGGTGTGGATCCTGTGGAGATTAGAGAGGTGCTAAACGAACATTTCTCATCAGTTTTCACTCAGGAAAAGGAGAATATTGTAGAGGAGAAGAATGAGATACGGGATCTTAGACTAGAAAGGATTGAGGTTAGTTACGAAGAAGAGTTATCAATTCTGGAAGGAGTGAAAGTAGACAAATCCCTGGGCCAGATGGGATTTATCTGAGGATTCTCTGGGAAGTTAGATAGGAGATATTGGAGCCTTTGGCCTTGATATTTGAGTCATCATTGTCTACGGGTTTAGTACCAGAGGACTGGAGGATTGCAAATGTGTGCCTTTGTTCAAGAAGGGCAGTAGAGACGACCCAGGAAATTATAGACCAGTGGGCCTTACATCTGTTGTAGGAAATGTTTTGGAAAGGATTATAAGAGATAGGATTTATAATCATCTAGGAAACAACAAGTTGATTGCAGATAGTCAATATGGTTTTGTTACGTGCAGGTCATGTCTCACAAACCTCTTTGAGTTTTTTGAGGTGACCAAGTATGTAGATGAGGGTAGGGCAGTTGACATGGTATACATAGACTTCGGTAAAGCCTTTGATAAGGTTCCACATAGAAGGCTGTTGGACAAAATGCAGAGGCATGGGATTTAGGGTGATTTAGCAGTTTGGATTAGGAACTGGCTTTCTGTAAGAAGGCAGCGAGTGGTGGTTAATGGAAAATATTCAGCCTGGAGTCCAGTTACTAGTGGTGTGCCATAAGGATCTGTTTTGGGACCACTGCTGTTTGTCATATTTATAAATGACTTAGATGCAGGCCTTGGTGGATGGATTAGTAAGTTTGCAGATGACACTAAAGTCGATGGAGCAGTGGACAGTGTGGAAGAATGTTGCAGGTTGCAGGGAGACTTGGATAAACTGCAGGATTGGGCTGAGAGGTGGCAAATGGAGTTTAATGCAGATAAATATGAGGTGCCCAGGTTGATAGTGCTGTTAAGAAGGCATTAGATGTGTTAGGTTTTATTGGAAGGATGTGGGAGCATTGGAAAAGTTGCAGAGGAGATTTACCAGGATGTTGCCTGGTCTGGAGGGAAGGTCTTATGAGGAAAGGCTGAGAGATTTGGGTCAGTTATCATTGGAAGGAAGAAGGCTAAGAGAGGATTTGATAGAGACATAAAAGATGATCAGGTGATTAGATAGGATAGAAAGTGAAAGGATGATGAAATCAGCTTGTACGAGGGGGCATCACTACAAATTAAGGGGTGATAGATGTAAGACAGATTTCAGAGGCAGATTCTTTACTCAGAGAGTGGTAAGGGTGTGGAATGCCCTGCCTGCCAATGTAGTTAACTCAGCCACATTAGGGAGGTTTAAACAATCCTTGGATAAGCACATGGGTGATGATGGGATAGTGTAGGGGGATGAGCTTAGGTTAACTCACAGGTTGATGTAATGTCGAGGACCGAAGGGCCTGTTCTGTGCTATTCTGTTCTATGTTCTAATATCTCCACCAACTAGTCCCACCAATGCTATTAGGAATTATGGCCACTTCTGAAATTGCACCTCGTTACGAAAAGACATTGATGACAGAGCCTCGATTCTCTGTCCATCTGGGGTCTTGCCAGGGTCATGTTGGCAAGTCTCAGAAACAGATTTTTTTTTTAAATGGGGATGCTGAGGCTACACTTGACAAGTCTCGGAGGAAAGGAAATCTCGTAGCATGGGAGAGGAAATCTGGTGGGAATACCTTGAAAGTGTCCTCTATTGTGTATTTGGGAACACAAAGCTCTGCTCCCATCAGAATCATCTGGCATCCTAAATACTTAATGTGGACCTCCCAATTATGGGAAAATCCCAAAGGTGGTAGGAGGAGTGCCTTATATGACCACATACCTAAGAGCCTCAACTGAACCATAGGTGAGCATCTGATGCCTGTTCGTCATGGATAAAAGACCTATGAAGGCGATGAAGTGACAGTGCAATAGCAGTTTTACAATCCTTCCTCTCTGTCATCCCAGCCTCAGGGAAAGTGTAAAGCTTAGAAAATCATCTCGGCTGAGAATTAACACTAACTGAAGCCCATACCTTCAGTAAAGACTGAGCATTTCAGGTATAAGCAATCTTAATTTTAATCAAAAAAAATGAAATTACATAAAAGCAGTTCAATGAACAAATCTAATTCCTGCTTTTGTGAATAAAATGCCGTTTTTAAAAAATGTTAAATTTATTTAAAGCCTTAATTATTGAAATCACTAGTGCTTAAAAGGGGAGAAGCTCTTAAAAATTAAAAAAGAAAACATTTAAGGGTGTGGAAAATTTATGAATGTACAACAGAATCAGAATTATGATTTTATCCAAGTGTTTTCTGATATATGTGCAAAATATTGGAAATGATAATGACAAAAGCTGATGTGAAATGTCTGTCAGAAACATAACAATGGTAAGACAAGTGAGAAAAACAGAAAGGCATGTCTGCACAGACATTATGAATTTAAAGTTATTATGGACAGACTGTTCATTACACTAATAGATTAGCATAACAACAAATGAATTAATCAATACTATTTTAAAAAATGGTTTGTGCTAATTCATCAAAATACAGGATGACTCCAAATTTCCAAAGGCATTAGAATGAATATCGAGGGATTTTCACTCAAGTCAGGAGCACGAACGTCAAGAAAATTCCTGACTCCACAAACCCAACCAGGGAGAAAATGGTTGGAACATCTATCAAATGTTCTTAAAAGAAGTAGATGCAAAAAAAAGGGGCATTGGTCAAAATGTTCCAGAAAATACTGGATTCTGGGAGCATTACAGCAGACTGGAAAATTATTTGCCCATAGTGTTAGATGAAGGGATAAATGTAGGGGAATGGGTCTGGGTGGGTTGCGCTTCAGCGGGTCAGTGTGGACTTGTTGGGCCGAAGGGCCTGTTTCCACACTGTAAGTAATCTAATCATTAATGTGGTGTCCCTGTTCAAGAAGAGAGGGAGATAGAAAGCAGGAAACTTTTGTCTTCCACTCTCCCAAAGGAGTCCCTGCACCTAGTCAAAGGACATCCTATATATCCAACTAGGCCCCAGACCTATCCTTTGCCTCTCCAAGAAACTTCAATACATTTAAATACATTGAAAAGTATAAAGGAGAATGGAAGAATTAAGTGCCCTTTGGGATTATTAAGAGCAGACATGGATAAACTCATTGAAACTGTAATGTTCATTATAACTGTCAAAGGTTTCAATCTCCTGCTCTTTAATTTAAAAAAAAAGTCATGTCTTAGAATATCATTAATGCAAATTGTATCTACTGGAAGGCAGCTGTCTCTGTATAAAACACATGTCCAAAATATGACCTGCCTTCAATCTCCTCAATGTCATGGTAGATGCTGGATACAGGAGCACTATTTTGGCCATATCAGAAGTCTCCTCCCTGTGAAAATTCAGGTTTATATTTTATACCCACTTTTTGTATTTGTGAAAATGTTTGTTGCTTCATTAATTTTCTGGTTAGAGACAGATAATGAGGAGAGTCTAGATTAGACCTGCACATCCCCCAATGTAATTGATTGTATCCATTGCTCCCAATGTGGTATCCTTTACATTGAGAAGGCTAGACGCCTTCTCACTGAGTTCGTTAGGGATCATCTCCAGGACACCAGCACCAATCAACCCAACTGCCCAACATTTCAACTCCCTCTCCCAATCTGCCAAGGACATGCAGGTCTTGGGCCTCCTCCACCGCCACTCCCTCACCACACGATGCCTGGAGGAAGAAAGCCTCATCTTCTGCCTCGGAACCCTTCAGCCACAGGGCATCAATGTGGACTTCACCAGTTTCCTCATTTCCCCTCCCCCCACCTTACCCCAGCTCCAACCTTCCAGCTCAGCACCATCCTCATGACCTGTCCTACCTGCCAATCTTCCTTCCCACCTTTCCACTCCAACCTCCTCTCTGACCTATTACCTTCATCCCCACCTCAATCCACCTATTGTACTCTTGGCTACCTTCTGCCCAGCCCCACCCCACTCCCGTTTATCTCTCCACCCGGGAGGCTCCCTGCCTTCATTCCTGATGAAGGGCTTTTGCCCAAAACGTCGATTTTCCTGTTCGTCGGATGCTGCCTGACCTGCTGTGCTTTTCCAGCACCACTGTAATCTAGACTCTGATCTCCAGCATCTGCAGTCCTCACTTTTGCCACAGATAATGAGGATACCATAGTTTCTATTTTTATTATAAAATAAACTTATGTTAGATCTTCAACATGGTAAAATTATGTTAAGTATATGTCTTGTATCAACACAGAAGCCTAGCATCAAGAGCCTGCAGAATGAAGACTGTAGTCACATATATTAAAAATGCAGCAAATAGTTTTTTTCAATCTGAGGCAATGTCTCAGCAAATTATCAAGACACACTCTTCTACCACTATAGGATGTGGTGTGTAGCTTCCATGCCAATTACACAATTGGCAGGAGGGTAAAAAGCATGAGTGTGGAATTTTACAAATGCTGAATTGTAGATTGGAATCCCTGCAAATTATATGTGATGATTCAGCCTCTTTGCAGTTGATGAAGTGCCTGCCACCAAACAATGCCTGACAAGGCAATACGGAGAAATCAAAGTTTGCCTTCATCTGGTCCTGGTACTACTTTGCGAAAAAATCAGTAATCTAAAGAAGATTTGCACAGCTCATTCAGTCATTTCCACGCTGTAATGTAGAGGAATATGTGCAGAGCGAATAATGTTTCTGAGTTACAATAGTCATTAACTACTGTTCAAAATGTTCTATTTAATGGAATCTATTGAACACCATACAAAATAGACTTTCAGCCACAATGCTAAAAGGTTTTATCATAAAATTGGGAAGTAAAAATAACAGGGGTTGATTCAGGCAAGTCAGCTAACACAACGGAGTGTATCCTTCTGAGAACGAGCTCCAACTGGTATCTCAATGTCATGTTGCAACTTTCATTGCAACTGAGCCCGTGACATCTGATGCAGGAGCACCAGCACAGCATGAAAGAAAATGTTTTATTTTCCCGCTCAGTCTTCATCACCATCAAAAATACACAGAAGCGTCACATATTAATTGCACAACCTACATCAATATGCCACAGAAAGACTGCAAATTCTATTGAGCGAAGGGAAACCCAAAGTAAAAATAGTTCTGGATGTTGATAACTGATGATCAGCCTGATATATTGCAAGCTGATTAATTAAACTGACAAAAACTTTATCAAGATCACACCAGTAGGCTTAGGACAATCTAAATTCATAGCAATCACTTGCATTACATTAACTGCTGTGCTTGCAGCTCATTGGTATATACATTTTAGATTAAGATTAAAACATTGGGTATAAATTGCAAGACAAAAATGCAAGAAATCTCACAGCACTTCAAGCAAATTTGTGAAAAATATAATTTCCCTTTGTGTTTCTTCTGATGTGTTACTTTAAAATTATCAAAGGGCACAAACTATCCACAGAAAAATGCTTAATTTGACAAATAGTTCCTGACAGTGTTTAGCAAACTGCTATATCATGAACACTGAATTCAAATTTTCAAATTATCGACTGGGATTTGAACTCATGGTCTCTGTCTTATTAGTCCATACTTCATACAGCTGATAACATAAACAGAATACTACCGTGCCTAGAAGTTTGGGTATTTTGTTGCTGCCCAGGAAGGTGGGGGGCCTACAGGAATATGACGAGGTTGAGGAGCAGGAGGCAGTGGGGTGGGAGATCAGTCTAGAATGGACCTCAGGATAAAGGCATCAGTAAGAGTGGAGAGATGACAAGTGCAGAGGTGGCAGCAGAAAAGGAAGTAAGTGTAGGGACAGCAAACGAGGTAGGGAAATGATTTAGAGAAAGAGACTAAGGCATCCATGCTAGCTCATTTTTAACCAAGGACACATTTTTCAACTTTCACTGTAGTGACCATCAGCAGAGGTAACCACAACAAAGAAGATTTTAAAATATTTATAAAGTCTACATTGAATTAACATTTTCTGCATTTTAAACTGTATTAAAGTAATTCATTGCAGGTAGCCTTGTTTATTAACTAATGTGCTATTTTTACATTTTACAGTAAAAACCAGATATAGCAATATCTGAACTAGTAAGGTTCTGAACTTGTAATCTAAAGGCCTGGAATAAGCATCTCAAGATGTTGAAATCTATATTCTCCTAGTACAGGTTCACAATCCTTTATCCGAAATTCTGAAATCCAAAAAACAACTGGTCTCAAGAATTTCGGATAAAGGATTGTGTACGTGTATCTGCTTTTGATATGCTCTGTGTTGGCTTTCACATGCGTCTTTATAATGTTTGAATGTTACAAAGTAACTGGATCTGTTGCTCTCTTGGGATAGGGTTATTTTTCTTCTCTCAGAATCTGAGTATCTTTCTGGTTTTTGTTTCGGGCACAATTTGAATGGATTTCTCCAAAATTAAATCTTGCTTGTATATTAAATAAAACTGACAAAAACTCATAAATAATCTCCATTGTGACAGTTTTCCGGTTACCTTTTTGAGAAGAGAACTGAGCCCCGGTGTAGCGCAACTTATCTTGGTGCAGCTGAATGCTAGTGCAGAATGGACGAAAGGCTTGGAGCGGAGTGTAACAATTGTTGGACTGGGGCCTGGCCCAGGCGGTCAGACTATGTGCTGAGATGTTACTATTTGAAATTCTTTACTGGACTTTAATATCAATCCTTTTACTACGTTATAACTATTTTGTTTCTAACTTCTTTTTTAAACACTACAAGGTACTTTTTCTTTTATTCCTCTTTTGTATCCAAGATTTGAATCTAAAATGGTGCCTTAAAGGCAGCCATTGTAAAAACCTTTCAATGTACAGCTGTACTTCTATACTGGAGTCCATGTGACAATAAAGGATATTCTATTCTATCTATAGTGAGAATTAATGAAATTGAAATTCCTCTGTAAGGCAAAATCTTCTGGTAAATTTGATTTGATTTATTATTGTCACATGTACCTAGGTACAGTGAAAAGTTTTGTTTTGTGGGCAGTACAGGCAGCTCATACCACACAAAGATCACAGGGTGATTCTACAGAGTGAGAAATAAAATGTTACTCCTACAAAAAAGGTGCACAAAAAGCAAAATTAACATTTGGTTTGAAAATTGAAACACTCTTGACCATCTCCACCTCAGCACCATTGATGTTGCTCATTGAAGAATTATATATGGTCTCAGACTGAAGTAATTATCAAATATTTTAAAAACTTTATCACAAAACTTTATCTTAAATATATATTTATTTTTATATTCTGGCGTCACCTAAGGACCTGTCTAACTAAAAATGATAGAGGATAAGCCACTATAGAGTTTTAAGAAGAGACACTTGTCTTACATAACAAGGTGCAGTTAATTTCATAAAGCTATAGGTAGAATTAACATCAACTAGTTATGCATTATACAATTATCAGGAGTTAAATATGTTATATATGTTTTATTCAAGACATAGTACAAAATGAACTGTTCCTCTACGAAACATAATCAGATCAGATGGTGTTCATTATAGCTTAGCACTAATTCTCTCACATCCATTAACTTAAACAACAAAGAAGAAAGATAAATAGTAGGATATGTTGATAGGGTTAGAGAGGAATTATCTATTTCTGAACTGTGACTTCTACATATTTATATGCAGCCGTATAAGGTATACTTGTTTTATGACAAATTCCAAGATTTAACACTGAATTTAATTCCGTGGGTAAAAACAATGACTGCAGATGCTAAAAACCAGAGTCTAGATTAGAGTAGTGCTGGAAAAGCACAGCAGTTCAGGCAGCATTCGAGGAGCAGTAAAATCGACATTTCGAGCAAAAGCCCTTCATCAGGAATACAGGTAGAGAGCTTGAAGGGTGCAGAGATAATTATGGGGAGGGTGGGGGTGGGAGAAAGTAGCATAGAGTACAATAGGTGAGTGGGGGAGGGGATTAAGGTGATGGGTTAAGGGGGAGGGTGGACAGGATAGGTGGAAAAGAAGATAGGCAGGCAGGACAAGTCATGGGGACAGTGCTGAGCTGGAAGTTTGGAACTGGGGTGAGGTGGGAGAAGGGGAAATGAAGTCCACATTGATGCCCTGGGGTTGAAGTGTTCCGAGGCGGAAGATGAGGCGTTCTTCCTCCAGGTGTCAGGTGGTGAGGGAGCAGTGGTGAAGGAGGCCCAGGAACTCCATGTCCTCGGCAGAGTGGGAGGGGGAGTTGAAATGTTGGGCCACAGGGCGGTGTGGTTGATTGATGCGGGTGTCCCAGAGATGTTCCCTAAAGCGCTCTGCTAGGAGGAGTCCAGTCTCCCCAATGTAGAGGAGACCGCATCGGGAGCAACGGATACAACAAATGATATTGGTGGATGTGCAGATAAAATTTTGAGGGATGTGGAAGGCTCCTTTAGGGCCTTGGATGGAGGTGAGGGAGGAGGTGTGGGCGCAGGCTTTGCAATTCCTGCAGTGGCAGGGGAAGGTGCCAGGATGGGAGGGTGGGTTGTAGGGAGGCGTGGGCCTGACCAGGTAGTCATGGAGGGAACGGACTTTGCGGAAGGTGGAAAGGGGTGGGGAGGGAAATATATCCCTGGTGGTGGGGTCTGTTTGGAGGTGGCGGAAATGTCGGCGGATGATTTGGTTTATGCGAAGGTTGGTAGGGTGGAAGGTGAGCACCAGGGGCGTTCTGTCCTTATTACGGTGGGAGGGGTAGGATCTGAGGGCGGAGGTGCAGGATATGGACGAAATGCGTTGGAGGGCATTTTTAATCACGGGGGAAGGGTAATTGCGGTCTCTAAAGAAGGAGGCCATCTGATGTGTTCTGTGGAGGAACTGGTCCTCCTGGGAGCAGATACAGCGGAGGCGGAGGAATTTGGAATATGGGATGGCATTTTTGCAGGAGGTAGGGTGGGAAGAGGTGTAATCCAGGTAGCTGTGGGAGTCGGTGGGTTTGTAAAAAATGTCAGTGTCAAGTCGGTCGTCATTAATGGAGATGGAGAGGTCCAGGAAGGGGAGGGAAGTGTCAGAGATGGTCCAGGTAAATTTAAGGTCAGGGTGGAATGTGTTGGTGAAGTTGATGAATTGGTCAACCTCCTCGCGGGAGCGCGAGGTGCCACCAACGCAGTCATCAATGTAGCGGAGGAAGAGGTGGGGAGTGGTGCCTGTGTAATTACGGAAGATGGACTGTTCCAATTATCTATTTTTCTATCAGTCAGGGCATCTGACTCAGGAAATATATTGCTAGCTGTAAGCTTTGAACATGAACGCGATTGAAGATGAATTAACAAGGTGTGCAAAGAATAAACTTAAATTGTTTTAGATCTTAAACACTGAGGCAAAATGAATATTCAAAAACTCAACTGATAATTGAACGTCGATTTTACTGCTCCTCAGACGCTGCCTGAACCACTGAATTTAATTCCAACAATTCTTCCCAGCTCATCCTTGGCTCCTCCAGTTCAGAAGTGAGGAAATATGGTCCCTCAAGGTAATCCAGTTAATTCCACACAATTATATCTGGCTACTGTCAGAATTGCAGGTCAGATGTAGTTGAAAGCTTACATGATCCATGCTCAGCTTTTCCAAAACAAAAAACACTTTCATATTTTGCCCTTTTCTCTACCTTAAAATTAGCAGGAGACACACATAATCAAATAATTATTCATATAATCAATCATTTATCTCCTTTGATCTTGGTATTGAAGGGGGCAACATTGCTTATTATTCAATATATATTAATATCTTGCTTTTCTGTTCAGTCAAATCCACGTGGAGCAATCAGAGTGTTCCAAATGCCTGAAGATGGTGTCATTTGGAGAAAACTTCTGTACTAAAACTTATGTCCCATTTTGTTTTTTTACTCCAGTTGTATTAAAGCATATTCCTTCAGTGTCTTTTTGTTTGCTTCTACCAAACTTCCAGTTTCTGCAGAGCATTGAGTTTTTGAATATTCATTTTGCCTCAGTGTTTAAGTTCTAAAACAATTGAAGTTTTTTCTTTGCGCACCTTGTTAATTCATCTTCGATCGCGTTCATGTTCAAAGCTTACAGCTAGCAATATATTTCCTGAGTCACATGCCCTGACTGATAGAAAAATAGATAATTGGAACCAATTAAATTACCATTTTAGAACTATAACGAAGTTGAATGATCGCTAAAAGTGCAGTTATCTCTGCCCTGTTACTTTGCTTCTTAATGTAAATTTTGATCTATTTTATCTTTGTTTTCAAAAATTCCAAAAAGATACTAGATCACAAATATTTCCAAGCATTTGCTTCCTCAACACTATTGCTACTATAGAGAGAAAATGAGGTCTGCAGATGCTGGAGATCAGAGATGGAAATGTGTTGCTGGAAAAGCGCAGCAGGTCAGGCAGCATCTAGGGAACAGGAGAATCGACGTTTCGGGCATTTCCTGAAGAAGGGCTAATGCCCGAAACGTCGATTCTCCTGTTCCCTAGATGCTGCCTGACCTGCTGCGCTTTTCCAGCAACACATTTCCACTATTGCTACTATAGACAAGGTTGTAGTGTTGCCAAGGCTCTCCAACCAAAAGCAAAGGGAACCTATTCTCCTGGCAGTTTAAAGTTGAAAGTGCCCTTGCACTATACCCCTGACTACAGATCCAAGTGATTAGTTTGAATTATATACCTAATAATTGCTACAAATGCTGGCATGATGCTGCCAAAATACTCTTAAAGGCATTTCGATTGGCAGACAATCTGTGTTAGTTTGCTGCAGGAACTGTAGTAGAGGGAATGGAAGCTAGGGTGGTTGTATGCTCTTCATGCAGGATATAGGAGGTAAAGGTCACCACTCGTGTCCCTGCTGACATCACCAGCGATAAGTGCACCCAACTCCAACTCCTCACATACTATGTTAGGGAACTGGAGGTAGATGAACTTCGGATCATTCAGGAGGCTGAGGGGGTGGTAGAGAGGAGTTATAGGGAGGTAGCCACACCTAAGTTATAGGAAAAAGTTACAGCATAAACGCTACTTGCGGAGCGTTTCAGGGAACACCTCTGGGACACCCGAACCAACCAACCCAACTACCCAGTGGCTCAACACTTCAACTCCCCCTCCCACTCCACCAAGGATATACAGGTCTTTGGACTCCTCCATCGCCAGACCACAACAACACGACGGTTGGAAGAGGAGCGCCTCATCTTCCACCTAGGAACCCTCCAACCACAAGGGATGAACTCGGATTTCACCAGTTTCCTCATTTCCCCTCCCCTCACCCTGTCTCAGTCAAATCCATCGAACTCAGCACCGCCTTCCTAACCTGCAATCTTCTTCCTGACCTCTCCGCCCCCACCCCAGTCTGACCTATCACCCTCACCTTGACCTCTTTCCACCTATCGCATTTCCAACGCCCCTCCCCCAAGTCCCTCCTCCCTACCTTTTATCTTAGCCTGCTGGACACACTTTCGTCATTCCTGAAGAAGGGCTTATGCCCGAAACGTCGATTCTCCTGTTGCCTGGATGCTGCCTGACCTGCTGCGCTGTTCCAGCAACACATTTTCAGCTCTGATCTCCAGCATCTGCAGACCTCACTTTCTCCTACAGTATAAAGATGGCTGGGTGACCATCAGGGGAATGAAAGGGAATCAACAGACAGTGCAGAGAACTCCTGTGGCTGTTCCCCTCAAGAATAAGTATATTGTTTTGGATACTTGTAGGGTGAGGGGTGAGGGTACCTATCAGAGGAAAGCCAGAGTGGCCATGTCTCTTGCACTGAGCCTGGCTCTGTGGCTCAGAAGGGAAGAGGGGAGAATAGGAGAACAATACTGATAGTAGTTTCAATGGTGAAAGGAGCAGATAGAGGATTGTGTGGTCGCGAACAAGACTCCTGGATGGTATGTTGCCTCCTGGATGCCAGGGTCAGGGGTGTCATGGATTGAGTCTAAGGATTCATAAGGGGGAGGGGGAGCAACCAAAAGTTGTGGTACACATCAGTACCAATGACATAGCTAGAAAAAGGGATGAGGACCTGAAAAGTGAATATAGGGAGTTAGATTGGAAGCTAAACAGCAGGACAAGCAGAGTAGTAATCTTAGGATTGCTACTGGTGCCACAGGCTAGTGAGGCAAGGAACAGAGAGCGAGTGCAGCTGAATGCATGGCTGCAGAAATGGTGTATTGGGGAAACCAGCAGATATGTGGATATTTGGGATACTTTTGGGAAAGGTGAGACCTGTACAAGAAGGATGGATTTCACCTTAAGTAGAGGTTTGCAGGTGCTATTTGGGAGGGTTTAAACTAGATTGTCAGGGGATGGGAACGGGAGCTGTGGATTAGATGATTGAGTAGGTAATGAACAGCTAGATACAGTGTACAGAGAGTCTGTGAGGAGAAATAGACAGTTGATATGGTAAAGGTGCACTCAGTATGATGGGTTGTTCCTAATTTAATGCAAAGTTAAAAATCACATAAGCACTAGTCTTTGGAGCGCTGTTCCTTCACCATGTAGTTCTGACATCAGGTAGCTCCTCTGACTCCAGGCACAAGTTCCCTCCACTATCCCAGATTGGCCCTAGCCTCACTCTGGCCATCCTCTTGTTCCTATACAAGTGTAGAATTAGATTACCTACAGTGTGGAAACAGGCCCCTCGGCCCAACAAGTCCACACCGATCCTCCAAAGAGTAACCCACCCAGACTCATTCCCCTACATTTACCCCCGACTAATGTACCTAACACTATGGGCAATTTAGCATGGCCAAGTCACCTAACCTGCACATTTTTGGACTGTGGGAGGAAACCCACGCAGACACAGGGAGAATGTGCAAACTCCACACAGACAGTTGCCTGAGGCAAGAATTGAACCCGGGTCTCTGGTGCTGTGGTGCAGTGCTAACCACTGTGCCACCGTGCCACCCGAATGTCTTAGTGTTTTTGAATCTTACCTGTTCAAGCTTTCTCATGCCCCGTTCCAGCTCTCCTAAAACCATTCTTCAGTTTCCTTCTTCCTCTTGACTAGATGTTCCACACCCCTTGTCACCCAAGTTTCTTTCAACTTACTATCCCTTCCTTGCTTCAGTGGGACAACCTATCCAGCACTCTCAACAAGTGCTCCCTAAACAACTTCACATTTCTGTTGTGCATTCCCTGAGAATATCTGTTCCCAATTTAGGTGCCCCAGTTCCTGCCTAATAGCATTGTAATTCCCCACCCCCCCATTTAAATGCTTTCCCATACTCTAGATTTGAGTGGTGCTGGAAAAGCACAGCAGGTCAGGCAGCATCCGAGGAGCAGGAATTCCTGATGAAGGGATTTTGCCTGAAACATTGATTTTCCTGCTTCTAAGATAGACTTTAGTTTCCAGCATCTGCAGTCCTCATTTTTGCCTACTTTCCCATACTGTCTGCACTTATCCTTCTCCATGAGTACAATAAAGGTCAGGGAGTTGTGATCACTATCATCAAAATACTCTCCCACCAAGCAATCTGACACCTGGTATGGTTCGTTGTCAAACACCAAATCCAATATGGCCTTCCCTCTAGTTGGCCTATCTATATATTGCCTGGACACACCTGACAAAAACTTCTCCAGACAAACTATTTGAACAAAGGAGGTTTCAATCAAGATTAGGGAAGTTAAAGTCACCCTGATAACAACCCTGTTACTTCTGCATATCTCCAAAATCTGCCTCCCAATCTGCTCCTCCATGTCTCTGTTGCTATAGAGGGGGCCTGTAGAAAACTCAAAATAAAGTGTCTGCTTCTTTCCTGTTTCTGACTTCCACCCATACTGACTCTGTAGGCAAACCCTTCTCGATGACCTCCCTGTTCTATTATCCTTGATTAGCAATGCCACTCCTTCACCTCTTTTACCTCCCTCCTTATTCCTTTTGAAACGTCTAAACCTTGGAACATCCAGCAACCATTCTTGCTCATGTGATATCCAAGTCTCTGTAATGGCCACAACATCATATTTCCAAGAACTGATCCTTGCTCTGCGTCTGTCATCTTTTTTTCCTGATACTTCTTACATTAAAATAGACAACTCAACTTATCATATTGACTGCCCCATCAAGTACCTATCCCTCCTCACAGACTCTCACAGACTTAGGCCGGTTGATTTTTTTTTGGCTCTTAGTGGGGTGTTTTAGCACCAGATCAGGTGCCTCTAACTCTGCCTGTGATGCGGGTGAAGTGTCAGACACATTAGCTCTCCTCTTGTGCCAAGAGCATCTCGTAAGAAATTCATTTTCCTCTTCAAGCATCAAGACAGCCACATCCATCATATCTATCCCAGATTCCAAAGTATCTTCAATGATTGATGGAGAGAGAGAGAACCCATGGGTTCCAGAAAGACTCTTGAGGAACTCGGCACATTTTGACTGGACTGTTTGTGAAATTGTGGCTATCGTATGGTCCATGTGTTTGTTCAGGACCAATAGACCCACTCAAACTTTATAGTTCACTAGACCTGATCTTCAATTGACCTTGCCTCTTACCCATGCTGGGCCGTTCTTATGGTTCCTACAAAACGTCATCCACTTCAGGAAATTACTCTGTCAATCAGCAGTATTGTGTCCTTGGCATTCCTGATGCTGCTTCATCACCATACCCACCCATCAAGTCTGGGAAGATCAGCTTTAACACAGATCAAAGTCTCCTCCCTCATAAGCAACTCTGCTGGAGCTATGCATGTCACTGTAGGACGGGTGGTCCTATAATCAAATAGTAACTGGGACAGTTTCGTATCTCGTGAAGCTGTAGACTGTTTCTTTAAGCCTGCCTTTAAAGTTTGGACTGCTCTTTCTGCCAGACCATTGGATGATGAATGGTATGGAGCTGTCCTTATGGATCACAAACTATTTGATTTCAGGAAATACTCAACTTCCCTGCTAGTAAATGATGGCCCATTATCTGTGACCAATTCTTCTGGAGTCTGAGTACTATAAAAGATGCACATAGTTTTTTCCATTGTTTGACGAATGAACTCCATGCACATCCAGTCACATTGAGCAGGCACCCACAATGACTGAGAACTTTATGCCCATGAACTGACCTACAGAATCAACATGTAATGGAGTCCAAGATTTACCTGGCCATTCCTATGGATATGGGAGAGCTGCTGGCAGGAGTTTTTGTCCTTGTTGGCTCTCTGAGCATGCCCCACCAATTCAACTATGTCTGCATCCAATCTTGACCAAAGATATTAATTCATTTTGGAAACTCCTGAATGACCCAGATAAAATTCAGTCAGTAACTGGAGGTGGCCTTTCCTGTGGACAATTACTCTTGCGCCCCATGGTAATATATGCCATCCTGCAATGAAATCTGGTCTCTCCAGATCCAAAAAACATTTGTTTCAGTTTGATTAGGACCAGATCCTTTTGCATCCAAAGTCTGATATTGGAAGCTCTGACTAGAAGCATGTCCAGAAAATATAAAACTATTATGGACTTGTGCAGTGGCGGTACCACCGGTGATGTCTCTGCCAGTGGGGGAATGGCTCAATGATTCGGCATTTGCTGCTTGGCCTCCCGGACAGTGTTCCAACTTGTAATTAGACACATATAGCATGAGACTCCATGGCTGAATTCAGTTTGAAGCTATGCGCAACACTGCCGTCTTCTCTTTAAGTAGACCTGGCAGGGCCCTTTGGTCCATTATTATTACAAATTGATTTCTGTAAAAGTACATGTGGAACTTCCTGGGTCCAAATATGACCGCCAAACCATCCTTCGCTATCTGGACATATTTACACACAGCATTAGCCAAAATCTAGCATGCATTCGCTATTGTACATTCCTCTCCATTGGACCACCTATAAGATAATACTACCCTGGCACCATATGGGGAGGCATTACATATCAATACCAGATCTCACATAGGATCATAACATGCCAACACCTTAGAGGATGATAGCTGTTTCTTCACGTCCTTATGAACTATGTCTGCAACCATTTCCAAGGTTTATCCTTCTTTAAGAGTTGATACAGAGGAGCCAGGATGGAGGCCAGGTTATGGATGAACTTTCAATAATAATTCACCAATCCAAGGGAAGACCTAAGCTCCGGTACAGACTTGGGAGTTGGAATGAGGCGTCCGGGCAGGGGCTTGAGAGATAAATGGGAGGGGGGTGGGCAAGGGGAAGGTCTCTCTGGGACACCTGCACCAACCAACCCCACCGACCCATGACTGAACACTTCAACTCACCCTCCCATTCCACCAAGGACATGTAGGTCCTGAGCTTCTTCCATTGCCAACCTTAACCACCCGATGTCGGGAGGAAGAACATCTCATCTTCCACCTTGGAATCCTGCAACCACATGGGATTTCACCAGTTTCCTCATTTCCCCTCCCCCACCTTCTCCCAGTCCCAAGCCTCCAACTTGGCACTGGCCTCTTGACCTGTCCATCGTCATTCCCACCTATCTGCCCCCCCTCCTCTCCGACCTATCATCTGCCCACCCCACCTTCATCTCCCTCTTGTATTCTCAGCTATCCTTCCCCTAGCTCCACCTCCCTCCCCTTTATTGGGCGGCACAGCGGCACAGTGGTTAGCACTGCTGCCTCACAGCGCGAGAGACCCGGGTTCAATCCCTGCCTCAGGCGACTGACTGTGTGGAGTTTGCACGCTCTCCCCGTGTCTCCGTGGGTTTCCTCCGGGTGCTCCGGTTTCCTCCCACAGTCCAAAGATGTGCAGGTCATGTGAATTGGCCATGCTAAATTGCCCGTAGTGTTAGGTAAGGGGTAAATGTAGGGGTAGGGGTATGGGTGGGTTGCGCTTCGGCGGGGCGGTGTGGACTTGTTGGGCCGAAGGGCCTGTTTCCACACTGTAAGTAATCTGATCTAATCTCTCAGAGCCCCGGCCCACAAGCCTCATTCCTAATGAAGGGCTTATGCCTGAAACGTCGATTCTGCTGCTCCTCGGATGCTGCCTCACTAGCTGTGCTTTTCCAGCACCACACTCTTGACAACAGATGTAACCTAGTCTTGTTGACTCTGTAGCCCAAGTAGGTCACTGGGGGTACCTGGAGCACATGTTTTTCCCTTTTAAAGAATATGCCAACCTGGGAGAAATAACTAAGGACTATGTCCAAGGCCCTCTAAGTGCTCCTTTTTGGTCTTCCCAGTTATTCACATATCATCTAGATAAATGGCAAAATGGATTTTATAAAATATTTTCTACTGTCTGCTGAAAGATTGCACAGGCTAATGATACACTAAACGGCAATCTCATATATTAGTACAAATCCTTATGGGTATTAATCATAATGTATTTTTGGGCACCCTCATCTAACCACAATTGTCAAGGTTACATGGCTGATGTCCAGCTTTGTGAAGGACAGCCTCCCAAGACGCCTAAAACTCTGCTTATATCTGTCAGTCAGGATTGGACCAGATTAACAGCCCCAGTTAGGGAACTCATAATCATGAGGTCCAGCTGAGTGGCCTCATTACAATCACTACAGTCCCAGAATCCACTGCACTGTGGGATAGTGAATTTACATGCTCTTCTTTAAAATACTGTTGTAGGATCATTTACACTCATTTGAAAAGCCAGAAAGGACCTTGGTTTAGCACCTCATCTAAAAGATTGCACTTCTAGCATTGCTGTACTCCTTAATATTATGCTGGAATGCTAACCGTGGTTTTTTTAAATGCACTGCAGGCCAGATCACAGGAGCAACAGTCTGTACCCTGAAGTGTGTGTGTGTGTGTGCACTGTTGAAATATTTGAGAAGAAAGTGAGGTCTGCAGATGCTGGAGATCAGAGCTGGAAATGTGTTGCTGGAAAAGCGCAGCAGGTCAGGCAGCATCCAGGGAACAGGAGAATCGACGTTTCGGGCATAAGCCCTTCTTCAGGAATGACGAAAGTTTGTCCAGCCGGCTAAGATAAAAGGTAGGGAGGAGGGACTTGGGGGAGGGGTGTCGGAAATGCGATAGGTGGAAAGAGGTCAAGGTGAGGGTGATAGGTCAGACTGGGGTGGAGGCGGAGAGGTCGGGAAGAAGATTGCAGGTTAGGAAGGCGGTGCTGAATTCGATGGATTTGACTGAGACAGGGTGGGGGGAGGGGAAATGAGGAAACTGGTGAAATCCGAGTTCATCCCTTGTGGTTGGAGGGTTCCTAGGCGGAAGATGAGGCGTTCTTCCTCCAACCGTCGTTTTGTTGTGGTCTGACGATGGAGGAGTCCAAAGACCTGCATATCCTTGGTGGAGTGGGAGGGGGAATTGAAATGTTGAGCTACAGGGTGGTTGGGTTGGTTGGTCCGGGTGTCCCAGAGGTGTTCTCTGAAACGCTCCGCAAGTAGGCGGCCTGTCTCCCCAATATAGAGGAGGCCACATCGGGTGCAGAGGATGCAATAGATGATGTGTGTGGAGGTGCAGGTGAATCTGTGGCGGATATGGAAGTTTCCTTTGGGGCCTTGGAGAGAGGTGAGGGGGGAGGTGTGGGCGCAAGTCTTGCACCTCCTGCGGTTGCAGGGGAAGGTGCCGGGAGTGGAGGTTGGGTTGGTGGGGGGTGTGGATCTGACGAGGGAATCACGGAGGGAGTGGTCTTTACGGAATGCTGATAGGGGAGGGGAGGGAAATATATCCTTGGTGGTGGGGTCCGTTTGGAGGTAGCGGAAATGACGGCGGATGATGCGCTGTACATGGAGATTGGTGGGATGGTAGGTGAGGACCAGTGGGGTTCTGTCCTGGTGGCGGTTGGAGGGGCGGGTTCAAGGGCGGAGGAGCGGGAAGTGGAAGAGATGCGGTGGAGGGCATCGTCGACCACGTCGGGGGGGAAATTGCGGTCCTTGAAGAAGGGGGCCATCTGGGATGTGCGTTTTTGGAACTGGTCCTCCTGGGAGCAGATGCAGCGGAGTCGAAGGAATTGGGAGAATGGGATGGCGTTTTTACAGGGGGCAGGATGGGAGGAGGTGTAGTCCAGGTAGCTGTGGGAGTCGGTCGGTTTGTAGTAGATGTCCGTGTTGATTCTGTCGCCTGAGATAGAAATAGAAAGGTCGAGGAAGGGGAGGGAGGAATCTGAGACTGTCCAGGTGAATTTGAGGTCGGGGTGGAAGGTGTTGGTGAAGTGGATGAACTGTTCAACCTCCTCGTGGGAGCACGAGGCGGTGCTGATACAGTCATCGATGTAGCGGAGGAAAAGGTGAGGGGTGAGGCCAGTGTAGTTGCGGAAGATGGATTGTTCCACATATCCTATGAAGAGGCAGGCATAGCTGGGGCCCATGCGGGTGCCCATAGCTACTCCTTTCGTTTGGAGGAAGTGGGAGGATTGGAAAGAGAAGTTGTTCAGGGTGAGGACCAGTTCAGTCAGTCGAAGGAGGGTTTCAGTGGAAGGGTACTGGTCGGTACGGCGGGAAAGAAAGAAGCGGAGAGCTTTGAGTCCTTCGTAATGGGGGATGGAGGTGTACAGGGACTGGATGTCCATGGTGAAAATAAGGCGTTGGGGACCGGGGAAGCGAAAATCATGGAGCAGGTGGAGGGCATGGGTGGTGTCCCGAACGTAGGTGGGGAGTTCTTGGACTAAGGGGGACAGGACGGTGTCAAGGTATGCAGAGATGAGTTCGGTGGGGCAGGAGCAGGTGGAGACAATGGGTCGGCCGGGGCAGTCAGGTTTGTGGATTTTGGGCAGGAGGTAGAAGCAGGAGGTGCGGGGTTGTGGGACTATGAGGTTGGAGGCGGTGGATGGGAGATCCCCCGAGGTGATGAGGTTATGGATGGTCTGGGAGATGATGGTTTGGTGGTGGGGGGTGTGGTCATGGTCAAGGGGGCAGTAGGAGGAGGTATCTGCGAGCTGGCGTTTGGCCTCAGCGGTGTAGAGGTCGGTGCGCCAAACTACTACCGCGCCTCCCTTGTCTGCTGGTTTGATAGTGAGGTTGGGGTTGCAACTGAGTGAGTGGAGGGCTGCGCGTTCCGAGGGTGAGAGGTTGGAGTGGGTGAGAGGGGTGGGGGAGTTCAGGTGGCGGTTAATATCGCGGCGGCAGTTGGCTATGAAGAGGCCGAGGGCAGGTAGGCTATGAAGAGGTCGAGGGCAGGTAGGCTATGAAGAGGTCGAGGGCACTGTTGAAATAGGCTGTCATGGCTCATTCTTTGACCCATGTAGACTTGAGTGAGATTTCTGTCATTAAGCTGAGCTTACAGATATTTATATCAAATGTTGAGCTTCAAATCATGAGCTTTGAATTCATGAGCCATCTTCATATGCTGTCAATCGCGTAAACATTTCTCGGTCAAAGGAAATGTAGTTTCTTGGACAAAATATAACATAAGCATCATTTTAAAGAGGAAGCTTAAATCTTCCATATTTATCATCTGCATGATGGACAAATAAACACTGAGATGAAGATAAGCATCATTTTTATCTTTTGTGTGGACTTCTGAAAAATACTTATTTAGACAACACATAATGTAATATCAGTTATTGTATTAATGTGGACATTTTGACATAATAATATAACCAAAAATGTCATAGTTTTAGAGTGGCAGGTCAGGGTCCATCTGATTATCATTGAGGTCCATAGTGCCCCATTCCTCAGACAATAAACACTAGATAGCGTAAATAGAAAGTGAGGGACCAGTGCAATGTGTGCTAGAGTTATCAAGGCAGCATCCTGTGCAACGTAGGAACCTTCTGCAATTTTGCTAAAAGCCTCAACAGCACACCATTCACTCAGCAGTCATTAGGAACAAATAGCAATAGTGAGGTTTCATAGGTTCTTGTCATTCTTTTTCAAGATGGTCCATTTCTGTCAAATGGTCTACATCTATTTGAACTTCAAAGGCCAATGCTATGAGTCATAAAAGGTTGGTAGTAAGCAGGGAACCAACAGTCCTTCTTTCATGCATTTTACGCCTGTTGTGCATCAAGTGGGATAAACAAGAAATGACACTAAAATATTTAAAAGTGAACTTTACTGTACAATTCTCATGATAGACAAGCACAGTTATCAAAAAAAGTCAACAGCAGGGAAATAGTAACATTGAACAGAGAACAATGCAGCACAAAACACTTCAGCTCACCATGTCTGTGTCAACATATTGCCATTCTAAACTAATCCCATCTGCCTGTATGTGGTCCATATCCCTTATTTCCCTGCCTGTTCATGTGTATATATAAGTGCTTTTAAAACATTGCTATCATACCTTGCTTCTTCCACATCTCCCGGCAGCATGTTTCAGGCATCTACCATACCTGTGTAAAAAGCTTGCCTCGCAAATCTCTTTCAAACTTCTCCCTCTCCTCTTATATCTAAGCCCCTTACTATTTGACATTTCCGCTTTGGGAAAAAGACTCCAATTATCCACATTTCCATGCCTTTTTTACATGCTTCTCTTGGGTTGCAACTCAGACTCCAACACTCTAGCACAGGTTTGTCCACCTCTCTTTATAACAAATACACTCCAAACCAGGCAACATCCTGGTAAACCTCTTCCATACCTTCTCCAAAGTCTTCCTATAGTGTGGCGATCGGAACTGCACACAATACTCCAATGTGGTCTAACTGAAGACTTATATAGCTGCAATATGACTTGCTAACTTTTATACTTAATGTCCCGACTGATAACGAAGGCAAGCATTCCATATGCCTTCTTTATCACCTTGTCCACTTGTGCTATCACTTTGAGGGTCAGAAGTCACACAACACCAGATTGTACTCCAACAGGTTTATTTGCAATCACAAGCTTTCAGCTGACAAAGGAGCAGTGCTCCCAAAGTTTGTGATTTCAAATTAAATCTATTGGACTATAGTCTGGGGTCATGTGACTTCTGATTTTGTCCACCGCAGTCCAACACTGTCATTTCCACTTCCATGGAGCTATGGGCTTGCGCCCCAAGGTCCACCTGCATATCAGTGCTCCTAAGGATCCCACCATTTACTATACTTCCTTCTTGCATTTGACCAGCTAAGATGTATCACCTCACACTTATCTGGATTAAACTTGATCTGCCATTTCTCCACCCATCTAGTCTATACCTTGCTGTATCCTTTAACATCCTTCCTCACTATCAACAATTCCACCAATATTTATGTCAGCTGCAAACTTACTAATCAGGCCACTGACACTTTCATCCAAGTCATTTATATATATTACAAGCAACAGAGGTCCCACCAGTGGTCACAGATATTCAGTCAGAAAAACACCTATCCATAACGATCCTCATTCTTCTATAACCAAGCCAGTTTTGTATTTAACTTGCTAACTCACCATGAATTCCAAACGACTTAATCATCTGGATTAGTCCATCATCATGGACCTTGACAAATGCTTTAGTAAAGTCCCTATAGACAACATCCACTGCACTGCCCTCATTAATCATCTTTGTTTCTTGCTCAACAAACTCAAATTTGTGATAGAAGACTTCTCCCACATAAAGCCACGTTAACTATCTCTAATAAGCCCATTATTTTCCAAATGCAAATAAATCCTGATCTTAAGAATCTTCTCCAATAATTTCCATACTACTGATGTCACGCTCACTGGCCTATAATTTCTGGATTAAACCTTTCTGTGTGGCTCTCGCAAACCTCCCTGCCACGATATTAGTGCCCCTCCAATTTAGATACAACCCATCCTCCTTCTATACGTCCTTCCTGCCCTAGAAGAGAGTCTAATGATGCACATATCTGAATCCCTCCATCCTATACCAGCTCTTAAGCCATACATTCAATTGTATTAGCTTCCTATTTCTATCCTCACAGGCACATGTGTACAGGGAGTAATCCTAAGATTATAAGGTGAGAGGTCCTGTTTTTCAATATCCTACCAACTCCCTAAATGACCTTATCTCTTTTTCTTCCTTTGTTGTTAGTACCAATAGGGACCACAATTTCTGGCTATTCACCTTTCACTTTCAGAGTATCCTGTGCCCGTTCAGAGACATCCTTGCCCCTGGCACCAGGGAGACAGCACATCATCCTATAACATCATGGCTACCTCTTTTGACTGATAAATCAGAGACCTGGACTAATTCTCTTCAAAGTCTGTTGATCCTTTATCTCATACCTGACCACTCAGAAAACAAAAGAAGAAAAACAAATCTCCCTCAAAAATTCCTGGAGGCAATGATGTGTAAATAACAAGCAGCAATTTGCAAGTGTCTTTCATGAACCAGTGGAAGTCTTATATCTGTCGGAGAAACATTTAGTGAAAGGAGAACCATAGTGAGAAAATGTTCCCATTTGTGAAAGGATTGAGAATGAGAGGGCACAGATCTAAAGGAATCAAAGAATCAAAAGTGATACAAAGACAAAAGTTTTCAGATAATGGTTAGGGTCTGTAATGCACTGCCTGACAGTATGTTGGAATCAGGATCTATCAACGTATTTATAATGGAATCAGATGGTTATTTGATAAGGAAGGAAGCACAGAGTTATGGAGGAAGGCAGGAGAATGAGACTACATGTGAAGCACATTGAAAAAGCTGGCACAGATGTGATGAGGCATTGCAACTTCGATGACCCAGTGAAAAAGTTTTCTCACTTTCAATTCCCTATCAGGTGCTCTATTATATTGTGAGTGTGATTCAATAGAGGGACCTATCTTTTTAATGGTAAGTTGACCTGACATTAACCAGCCTTCTGTGATTGCAGCACACATTACTCTGCTTTTCCAATGGTTAGCACTGCTGCCTCACAGTGTCAAGGACCTGGGTTCAATTCCAGCCTCGGGTGACTGTCTAGTTGGAGTTTACACATTCTCCCTGTGTCTGCGTGGGTTTCCTCCTGGTGCTCCGGTTTCCTCCCACAGTCCAAAGATGTGCAGGTCAGGTGAATTGGCCATGCTAAATTACCCATAGTGTTAGGTGCATTAATCAGCGGGAATGGTTCTGTGTGGGTTACTCTTCGGAGGGTCGGTGTGGACTTGTTGGGCCGAAAGGCCTGTTTTCACACTGTATGGAATCTAATCTAATCAAAGCATCATGATGCAATGAACATGGTAAAAAGTACGCTATCTGCTGCCATGTTTTTGTGCCCATATTTGAATTGACCACTATATCTGGTAGTAAGAAAATAATCTGCTTCTGAAGCTGGAAAAATGGGTTGCAGCTGTCCTGCCATCAACTGACTGACAGACACTCCACTTTAAAATGGAAATAGATACCCTGTTCTACAGTGGAACTGAAAGGCTTTATCATGATTTTTGCTGCATTATGAGTGCTTGGCTGAGTTTCAAAAGATCCAGTTCTACAAGTGGTTTTCACAGAACAGAATTTTTATGATGTGCAAAGAAAAAGTGAGGACTGCAGAAGCTGGAGATCAGAGTTGAGAGTGTGGTGCTGGAAAAGCACAGCAGGTCAGGCAGCATCCGAGGAGCAGGAGAATCGACATTTCAAGCATTCTCCTGCTCCTCGGATGCTGCCTGACCTGCTATGCTTTTCCAGCACCACTCTCTTGATTGTGCATAAAGAGTCTATTTGTCTGAACTGTCATTCTCAGTACAGAATAACCTCAAGTATCTGAACGAGATGGGCGGGTGTATTTTGTTCCAATAACTGATCTGATCGTAAACAAAGGAAGTCATACTGAACACAATTACATTAAAAAAGCATGCTTCCACAGTTCTTATTTCATTTTATTGATAAAATGTGCACATACACTGGACATTGCTTAAAGATTCATGATATTTCACAAATAAAATCACTTTTTGGCTAGAATTTGACTAAATTCTGTGAAAGTTTTCATTGACATTTTCCTCGGTTTTAACCCGTCCTTGACAGCAGCTGGCATCTTTCTGTTCGGTGTCGTCCCGCCATCCAAAAAGCAACGGAAATGAAAATTGCAAGTGCATTTTTTGGCTTAAATCTCTGGAGAATGAGCGGAGGACAAAAATTGTTGAGTTTGCAAAACGGAGTGAGTCAATGTTGAGAGGGAACCTTGCCGTTCGGGTGCACAGCTCAGGCTTGTACATATGTTGTTCTTGTATGTTCACAGTCATAAACCTTTGTCCTTGGGGGGGGGGGTAAGTATCGGAGAGCCTTTTTATAAAAAGTGTAAGACTTCACTCTAAAGTCATGTCTTGAGTATATATTTGAAATTAATTATTTATTAAAGCATACTTGCATCTATATTCCTGTTCAAATTTACAAAATGATGTATTAAATGGATGAGGAATAGAATTTTCCTACTTCAGTTGAAATGAATTTACAGGGACCTTGAGATCTTGTTCGGATCATCTGAAATTCAGATAATTGATGTTCGAATAACTGAGGTTGTTCTGTATTATAATTTAGTGCCAATATCCTGTATTTTCATCATAATCCTGCACATTCAAATAATCATCACACAGTCTTGCATGTTCTGATTGAACCTGCCTCCTCCACACTCAGCAGTATACACCCAGGCAATACTTTCCAAACCCTCACTACTCACTGTGTGAAAAAAGTCTTCTCACCTTCTTTACTTCTTTTGCAAAATACTTCATAATTGCGGCCTTTGTTTCAGAGTCCTTTCATGAGCATGAACATTTTCTCCCTACTAACTCTGTCCAGATCTCTGATCTGGAAAACTTTATCAAATCTCCTCTCAGCCTTCTCCTCTCCAGAGGAAATAGGTTCCAACTCCTCCAATCCAACCTCATCACTGAAGTTTCTCATCTTTGGAACAATTCTCATAAATTTCTATTGTGCTGTTACTCATTCAATAACATCCTTCTTAAAGTTTGGTATGCAGAATTGGACACAATATTCCAGCTGAGGTCTAACCAATGTCCTGCACAAAATGATCAAACTTACCTGCTCTTGTATTCTATGTCCCTATTAATGAAGTTTCAAAAACTATAAGCGTTATAAACAATTCTCGCTTCCTGTCCTGCCAATTTCACTGACTCATGCATCAATACTGTCATGTCTCTGACCTCTATCTTGTATAGTTTCAGCAGAATCTCCCTATTTTTATATTCCATTTCTTTTAAAACAAAGGTCAACATTGCATTTTGCTTCAATATTAACCCAGGTGAAAATGGATGCTAGCTTTTTGAAATTCATGGCCAAGGACCCCAAATCCCAATATTCTGTAGCTTTCTGTCATCTTTTTCTATTAAACAATACTTAGCTCCTCTATTTTTCCTGCCATAGCCTCACATTTCCGCACATGGTAAATACTATTCAGTGTTCTATCTGCCAACCTTTTGCCTGCTCACTTAATATGTCTGAGGTCTTCTGCACACTCGTTGTGCTATCCTCTGTGTCTGTCTGACTTTGTGTCAGAGTAAGGGTTAGAATCAAGGAAGATTGGATTTAAATCATAAACATTAATTTTAGCTGTAGGTAGAGGCTGGACAAACTTGGATTGATCTTGCTTGATATTTGGAAGCTGAGGAAGGATATAAAATACCTGACAGAAGTATATTAAATTATGAAAGGCATGGATAGGGTGGACATCAGAGTCTCTTTTCCAGGTTGGAAGTGTCAAATATAAGGGGACACAGGTTTAAGGTGAGATAGGGTGTGTTTAAAAGAGATGTGTGAGAAAACAATTTTATACAGCTGGTGGCCCATGCCTGGAATGCATTGCCAGGGAGGTGATTGAAACAAATATGAACATTTATGAAACATTTAGACAGATACACAAACAGGCAGGGAATAAAGGGATATGGACCATGTGCAGACTGATGGGATTAGTTTAGAATGGCATCATGGTGTTGCAGACATGGTGGGCTAAAGGGACTGTTCCTGTGCTGTACTGCTCGATATTCTATCTGCCAACTTTTTGCCTGCCTACTTAACATATCTATATTCTTCTGCAGACTCGTTGTGCAATCCTCACCACTTGCCTTTCCCCATATTTTGGTGTTATTCACAAACTTGGTGACAGTACATTTACTTTCCTTATCCAGGCTATTAATACACATTTATGGCCCCAGCATTTATCCCTGGGGCACATCGCTAGTTACAGGGTTCTATCCAGAAAATGCTCCCCAACCCTACCTCTCCCCCTATCCAGACTCTGTCTGCTGTTAGTTAGTTAATCATCTAAACATGCTAATATACCACCTCCAATACAATGGGCTTTTAAATACCATATGCGTAGGACCTGATCAACAACTTGTGCTGAATTACTCTATTTTAGTCAATGTATCCTTTAAATTCATTTTTAGTAGGGGTATTTAGGTTATTTGTTGAACTATTCAATCCCTTTACATTACATGGAATAACAAAGGGCTGACTTGTGTCAGAGTCAAAGAGTCATAGAGATGTACAGCATGGAAACAGACCCTTCGGTCCAACTCGTGCATGCTAACCAGATATCCTAACCCAATCTAGTCCCACCTGCCAGCACCTGGCCCATATCTCTCCAAACCCTTCCTATTCATATACCCATCCAGATGCCTTTTAAATGTTGCAATTGTACCAGCCTCCACCACTTCCTCTGGCAGCTCATTCCATACACTTACCACCCTCTGAGTGAAAAAGTTGCCCCGTAGGTCTCTTTTATATCTTTCCTCTCTCACCCTAAACCTATATACTCTAGTTCTGGACTCCCCCACACCAGAGAAAAGACGTCTATTTATCCTATCCATGCCCTTTTTGATTTTATAAACCTCTACAAGGTCACCCCTCAGCCTCCGATGCTCCAGGGAAAACAGCCCTAACCTATTCAACCTCTTCCTATAGCTCAAATCCTCCGACCCTGGCAACATCCTTGCAAATCTTTTCTGAACCCTTTCAAGTTTCACAACATCTTTCCAATAGGAAGGAGATCAGATTTGCACGCAATATTCCAAAGGTGGCCTAACCAATGTCCTGTACAGCTGCAACATGGCCTCCCAACTCCTGTACTCAATACTTTGATCAATAAAGAAAAGCAGGAAAGCATACCAAATGCCTTCTTCACTATCCCATCTACCTTCAACAAGCTATGAACCTGCACTTCAAGGTCTCTTTGTTCCACAACACGCCCCAGAACCTTACCATAAATTGTATAAGTTCTGCTAAGATTTGCTTTCTCAAAATGCAGCACCTTGCATTTATCAAAATTAAACTCCATCGGACACTCCTCAGCCATGGCCCATCTGATCAAGATCCTATTGTAATCTGAGGTAACCTTCACTGTCCACCACACCTCCAAATTTGGTGTGAGATGAACTTTGAGTTTTTGCAAAGCTGAGTCATTTAGTTGGAGAATTGGTTGCGTTGAGGCTCTTAGGAAACAACCTGTGGAATCACATCATTCAGGTTTGTTAGAAAAGGAGACATTCAACATCCAGAACCTGCAGAAGGAATATTCTGAGTAAGATTTTGGGTAGTCTTGCAACAAGTGTTGGAGGTTTACACCTTCATGTTGAATACACTGGCATCTTCAGCAAAGATATCAAACTAGTCAATCATACATCATTATATGTTTGACAGGCTCATCACTTCCAAAGTCTGGTTTCCATACGTCCTACGCATTAGGTTAATTAGAAAATATTCAAAGAGGATCAAATGCATGAAGTTTTACATTACATTACACATTTTGTTGAGCCCAAATATCATTTTGGTGCAGCTCAATCTGCTGTTTATCATATAACAATCAAGGCTTTCCCTGTCTCAGTGCAACATCTGGAGCTTATTTGCTAAGTCATTTTGGACTAGCAACATCCTCGCCACCTTTATAAGTATCTTCAAAACTTCAATTTTCAACAGATCTATTTTTCTTTATTTGATGATTGCTCAATCTATTTTCTCCAACAAATTTTGTTACGTTAACAACGCTACATTTGCTATTTGCAGAATACTGAAACTACAGATGGTGACACTAAGAGACGAGCTCCTTGAGATTTCCACCTTTCTTATAAGCCTTGAAAATATTTTCACCAGTTGCTTCCCTCAATGTATGTCAAATATTATTACTGAGCTAATAAGCTGACTTCTTCCAATAGATGAGATTTTACAACTTATCCTAAGCTGCTATAACATATCTCACAAGCAGTGGAGTTAGTCATCGAGATTAAATGAAAAGGAAGAATGAAAATGTTAAAACTCTGAAATGAAAAGAGACTGGATAGAAATAGATGATCACCAATTGTGAAGTGAAAAAGCATGTTAAAATTCTGAGGAAAGAAGATTCTAGGAAAGGGTTAAATGAGTGAGGGTTATTCAGGGAATCTTCGAGGAGAAAGTGAGGTCTGCAGATGCTGGAGATCAAAGTTGAAACTTTATTGCTGGAACAGCACAGCAGGTCAGGCAGCATCCAGGGAACAGGAGATTCAACGTTTCGGGAACAGGCCCTTCTTCAGGAATGAGCAGAGAGTGTTCAGCAGGAGAAGATAAAAGGTAGGGAGGAGGGACTTGGAGGAGGGGCGTTGGAAATGTGATAGGTGGAAAGAGGTCAAGGTGAGGGTGATAGGTCGGAGTAGGATGGAGGCGGAGAGGTCAAGAAGAAGACTGCAGGTCAGGAAGGCGGTGCCGGGCTGGAGGGATTCGGCTGAGACAAGGTGGGGGGAGGGGGAATGAAGAAACTGGTGAAGTCCAAGTTCATCCCCTGTGGTTGGAGGGTTCCCAGTCGGAAGATAAGACGCTCCTCCTCCGACCGTCGCGTTGTTGTGGTTTGGCGGTGGATGAGTCCAATGACCTGCATATCCTCAGTGGAGTGGGAGGGGGAGTTGAAATGCTGTGCTACAGGGTGGTTGGGTTGGTTCGTCCGGGTGGCCCAGAGGTGCTCTCTGAATCGCTCCGCAAGTAGGCGGCCTGTCTCCCCAATATAGAGGAGGCCACACCGGCTGCAGCGGATGCAGTAGATGATGTGGGTGGAGGTGCAGGTGAATCTGTGGCGGATATGGAAGTTTCCTTTGGGGCCTTGGAGAGAAGTGAGGGGGGAGGTGTGGGCGCAAGTGTTGCACCTCCTGCGGTTGCAAGGGAAGGTGCCGGGAGTGGAGGTTGGGTCGGTGGGGGGTGTGGATCTGACAAGGGAGTCGCGGAGGGAGTGGTCTCTACGGAAAGCTGATAGGGGAGGGGAGGGAAATATATCCTTGGTGCTGGGGTCTGTTTGGAGGTGGCGGAAGTGACGGCGGATGATGCGCTGTACATGGAGATTGGTGGGGTGGTAGGTGAGGACCAGTGGGGTTCTGTCCTGGTGGCGGTTGGAGGGGCGGGGCTCAAGGGCGGAGGAGCGGGAAGTGGAGGAGATGCGGTGGAGGGCACCGTCGACCACGTCGGCGGGGAAATTGCGGTCCTTGAAGAAGGAGGCCATCTGGGTTGTACGTATTTTATTCAGGGAATCATTGGTCATAGAATTCCTAGAGCACATGAAGAGGTCAATCAGCCCTTCGGGTCTATACTGACTTTCTAAAAAGCATCCCACCCTATCCCCATAACCTTGCATTTACTGTAACTAACCCACCTAGCCTGCATCCCTGGATACCATAGGCAATTTAGAGTGGTTAACCCAACTGAAAGTCACATCTTTGGACCATTGGCAGAAACCAGAGCATGTAGTGGAACCCCACGCAAACACAGGGAGAACATGCAAACCTCACACAGTCACCAGAGGCTGCAATCAAATCCAAGTCCCTGGCGCTGTGAGGCAGCCGTGCTAACCACTGAGCCACCATGCCACCCCTGAAATCGAGGATATTACCAAATTGAAAGAAATGAAACACATACAAAATGGCAAAAATTGTGTTGAGAGTGATAATAAAGGTGGAGTTAAGGGTGGAAATTATCTTGTTAAGATTAGTAGTAAGATCGGGAAAGTCTGAAAAAGCAACAAAAGATGACTAAACAAAAGAACATAAACTTTAAAAGGTAAACTGGCATGTTATATGAGAAAGGAAAGCAAGAATAAAAGCAAAATGTTCACTTGTTTGATCCAAGGCATGGAGGGATTTTCTGATAAGGTTTGCGTAGGTTAGAAGAATGAGAGGTGATCTTATTAAAATGTGTAAGATGCATAGAAAATGTGACAAGTTGGTTTCTATGAGGTTATATCCCCTTTTGGGACTATCTTGGACTAGAGAATGTAATCTCAGAGCAAGGGGTACCCATACAAACCAGAGATGATGAAGGAATTTCTTTTCTCAAAGGGGGCTAATCTAAAAAGAATTATTCCAGATTGCTGTCAAAACTGGGCTGTTTAGTATATTCTAGGCTGAGATAAACAGATTTTTAATCAGTAAGGGAATCGAGGGGAAAAGGCAGGAAAGTGGAACTGAAGATGATAAAATCACCCATAATCTCGGTGAACAGTAAATTCTCCAATCCCTACAGTATGGAAAGAGTCCATGCAGCCCATTGAGTCCACACTGACCCACCATAGAGCATCTCATTTGTTGAAACTTTATTGCTGGAACAGCACAGCAGGTCAGGCAGCATCCAGGGAACAGGAGATTCGACGTTTCGGGCACAGGCCCCTCTTCCTGAAGAGGGGCCTGTGCCCGAAACGTCGAATCTCCTGTTCCCTGGATGCTGCCTGACCTGCTGTGCTGTTCCAGCAATAAAGTTTCAACTTTGATCTCCAGCATCTGCAGACCTCACTTTCTCCTCATAGAGCATCTCATGCAAACCCTCCACCATCATTGTAATCCCACGCTTTTTTAGCATGGCCAAACTTTCTAACATGCATATCTTTGGACTGAGAGCAAACTGGAGCACACAGAAATGAGAAGAATGTATAAACTCCACACAGATAGTCACCCAAGACTGGATTTGAACCTAGGTCACTGGTGCTAAGCAAGCAGGGTTAATCACTGAGCTACTATGCCACCATCATTGTCCATGGTGGAGCAGACTTGATTGGCTGAATGGCCTACTTCAGCTCCAATGTCTTATGGTCTTAGTGTTTGAGGTGTAACCATTCAACGGAAACCCTGCTGACAAAGATTTCTGACTGACGCCAACACTGATTAATTTGGCATATTCAGTGTTCAAGAAATCTTACCTTGGGGTACCCGTATAATTCTACCAATGATTGGTTATTGCTCATCAATCAAATAGAGAATTTGTGACTCCATAGTAAAGTGAATCCCCAGTGAAACCTGCATTTGCTGACAGTTGGAGATGGGGAATAGAGCATCAATTCTGGTGTACATTTCTGGTCGCCCCATTACAGGAAGGATGTGGAGGCATTGGAAAAGGTGCAGAGGAGATTTACCAAGATGTTGTCTAGTCTGGAGGGAAGGTCTTATGAGGAAAATTGAGAGACTTGTGCATGTTCTCATTGGAAAGAAGAAGGCTAAAAGGGGATTTGATAGAGACATACAAGATGATCAGAGGGTTAGATAGGGTAGACAGTGGAAGTCTTTTTCCTGGAATGATAATGTCAGCTTGTACGAGGGGGCATAGATTTAAGACAGATGTCAGAGGCAGGTTCTTTACTCAGAGAGCAGTAAGGGCATGGAATGCCCTACCTGCTAATGTAGTTAACTCAGCCACATTAGGGAGATTTAAACAATCCTTGGATAAACACATGGATGATGATGGGGTAGTGTAGGGGGATTGGCTCAGATTAGTTCATAGATCAGGGCAACATCAAGGGCCAAAGGGCCTGTTCTACACTGTATTGTTCTATGTTTAATGAAAAGCAAAAAGTCTTCTCCAAGAATTCCACATTAGTGGAGCAGACTGCTGGTGAGTGAGAGACACATTTGTAAGGAGATGAAATTTAGCATTACCATGAAACTTGAACAACTATCCCCACAGTGGTATCTTCAATCTTTTGGAGATTACAGTGCTGAGAGACTATAATGCATTGTTATATTTCCTCTGTCTCTGTGCCTTTGTGTTTCTCTATTGCACTATTTTGTAATTTAATGTTACAGGAGTTTCTGGAACAGCATAACAAGCATCAGCAGCTGGAGTGCAGCAAAGCACATCTGAGTTGCTGGTGCATCCCACAACCGCATCAGCTTCCATGCTTTGTAAATGGGTCTGGTCACCAGTTTGGAGTGAAGAGGTAACAATCAGTGCTCACCCGGAAAAGAACACTGGATATGGGGGAACTGGATGTGAGAGGACTGTGACAAAGGGCACTGTTTGCATGACCTGTATCTGTGAATCTTGGCTTGAATTCCTTAGAGACAATGTCCCAGACACCACCATCACCATCCCTAAATATATCCTGTCTCACTTCCATCTCAAAGGCAGCAGGTATATGGGAACACCACCAGCTGCATGTTCCTTCCAAGTCAGTCACCATCCTGACTAGGAAATATGTCACCATTCCTTCACTGTTGCTGGGTCAAAATCCTGGAATTCCCTCCCTCAGGTCATTGTGGGCTAACCTATAGGATGTGGACTGCAGCAGTTCAAGAAGGCAGCTCACCACCACCTTCTCAAGGACAACCAGCGATGAGCAATAAACACTGGCCAGCCAGCGATGCCCACATCCAACATATGAATAAACAAATGAAAAAAGCTGCTGTGAAAAGGAGCTGGAATTTTATTGGAGGAAGCTCAGAGATTTGAGGGAATTTGTGGCTGAAATTACTACCAAATATAATCCTACTTAAATTATCCAAGAGCTCCATTGGGTCTATATTTGGTGTTTCTCCTATTCAATGCATATTTTCTATTTCCTATTAACCACTATTTGACTTTCAATTCATGTTTGTCAATGAAGCCAAAATCAACATAAATTCAAATGAAGCTGAAATCTTGCCCATTGATTTCCTAGTCTGGTCTGTTCTTTTGGTTTATTGGTCTCCAGACAGTTATGACAATATTAAAATGCACAGATACTGCTAGGACTGTGTCCTGATCCCTATTTTGATAGCTACTTTCTTCTCCATGAACCTGAGCTTTATGTTCCTATTGAATAATAAATTTTTTTACTACCTCAATGAAATTCTTGTAAGTCATTCTGTGGTGATTATTATTGAAGATTATTGTTCTATTTGTACTTTTGGATCGATGTCAAAGATCTATATAAAAACATAGCAGGCATTACATTGGGCCTTTTCCATTGCTTCTATGTCAGTTATGAAGTTCGTAATAATTGTGTTAAATGTCAAAACTTGGGCAGAACCTGAGATGGTGCAAGAATGTATTTTTCAATGTAGGAAAATTGAACTAATTTGGGAATATTTAATCTCTCAAATCATAATGTTTGATACTTCTGATGTCCAATGTAACATTGTAAAAACAGCAATATCCTCTGAAAAGTTACATATACATTTTGAAGACTCATCGGTAAATCATTCGTAATTGTTTCACACTGGCGATCTGATTGTTTCATATTACCCAACACAAGGAACATCAATTGTTGTTTTTACAACTTTACATTGGACATCAGGAGAATCAAACATTTTGCTACCAAAAACTGTTTGCAGGTACATGATGGATTTTTGTCTTTTGTTTAAACACCCTCATCAATTTCCCAATTGTGCCCTTTTATTACATTTACCTGTATGAATAAAAGGTGACTGTTGGCTATGATGTGCCTTGGAGGGTCATGAAGGATGTGAAATACACCATATAAGTGCACAGTTTATTTTTAGTTAATGTTTTATTACCTTGAACAGAGAAATAGCACTCCTATACCATAAAGTAACATAGAGAAAAGTTAAAATTCAAATTTGTCCCCAGTGTGCAATGAATAAGGGACATATGTTAATTTTATCCTAATCTCTCACATTTATCATCAGAATTCAAGGAAAACCATTCTTATATGTTTCTGTTTTAACCACATGAGCTGCAAATTTAGAATGCAAGGGGAAGTTTGGTTTTTTCAGTCCTGTTTAGAAGACCATTTCATTCTGTTTATCATGTGTCACTTTGATAGTGTAACTTGAAGTAAGACTGTGAAGAATTCACTACATAAAGGTTACTGCTCCTTTTCTGCTGTGATTGCATAATGAAGAAAAGCGTTTGCCTTAAAGCTATTGTCTCAGTGCCAGTTATGCTTGCATTCAGGTTTGTCTTTGTCAGAGTAAGATGGTCCTGTTGCTTCCTCAAGAGATGTCACAACAGGCCTTAATTGGAAACAGTTGCAAAAGGGCAACAGGCACATCAAAGTTGTGATCTGTTCGAGCACTACTCTTCTGAGATCTTTAACTCAAAGATGTAAATGGCTTCTGGCATTTCAGAAGTGAGAGCAATTAACATAGACAGCAAACCACCACAGTGCTGACAAAATAGATCACACAGTGAAGACTGCAAACTTCAGGGTAGATAATGGACCATAGAATATTGGTGAAAAATGCAGAGTAGGGAGAAAGGAGCAGAGTTTGAAAACTGTACCAAATATCCAGAGACATGAATAACCTTTTAATTCCATTGATTAAAAAGCACAGAAATAAAATACTTACATTATGCTATTTGTCTGACTTGCAACTTTGCCTGTGCCAACCACGGGAGCATCACAAGAGCAAAGCATTAGCTGTTTGTACTGTCCTTTGCATCTGAATGGAATTTGAGTTTCAGATCACTCTCTGGTAGGGATGAGTACTAACACAGTGGTTCTGCATTCAGAAGGTTACTAACATTGCACCGAGAACATCAGTGAATATAATGCTTCAATTTCATAGGACACCCAAGTATGAAGAATGAGTCATTGTCTGAATTTCAGCAGATCCCGAAAAGTGGAAAGTAAAGCAATCTTGGCACCCAGAAGTTTTCAGCGAAGAGGTTAAATAAAATCAACATGATAAACACCCAAAAATGAACTATATAAAGTTTTTCACACAAGTGCTTTAGCAAATCTCACATTATTTATTGGTCTCCAACCAGAGCACTGAATAATAATTTATGTAAAAACAGTCATGTGAAAACTGTTGCCATAGGGATAAAACAGCTCTGCTAACCTGCACATGTTGGCATTTAGAACACTCTTAAAATAGATAAGTTTGAAGCACTGGCAGAAGAGCCAGTTCTCTGGTGCATTGCTTGGAATACAGATCGCTCATTTTGGAAGTGACTTACTCATGTAATCTCTCCTCTTAATCCTGCACACAGGTGAAAACAATGTTAATTAGGGGCTCTCAAGCAGTAATTCGTCATGAACTGTTCAACCTGAAAGTAATAGTCATCCTGTCATTCCACACAAAGGAGAAGTTTATCATTTGAATTGCAAAGCAGTGAAGTGCAGTGAGAGTGCAAGAATCATCTGCAGTTGAACACAAGTCAAGTTGTCAAACACAGAAATGCTTTGAGAGGCAAATTTTACAGTGCTAGCCTGGCTGCTTTTACCTACTACCCTCTATTACCTTAAACAAGCAAATATTCTCATTTGAGAGGGAGCGTGCTGCTTCAGTATTCAAAGGCTGACCTTCAGTTTGACCTGACCTATACGGAAATTACATCCAACTTTACTCATTGCATGGCTTTGCCTATCTTGCTGTAATCCTAGGGAAATGAAAGGGAATATTATGTTTTTGGACACAATTGCCATTTAGAAAGTTAACACAATGTTCCATAATCCATAGTATATAAGGGTTTCATGGCATGCATTCACATTTTCCTCACTTTGCTGGAACCACAGGAATCTATTTGCATCACTTCAATCTGTTGTTTTAGTGACAATTCTTCAATTAAGTGGATCTCACTCCCTTAATCCCTTTCAATGGCCCCTGTATTAGCATTTAGCCAAATTTCTCTTAAAAAATCTCTGCCTGAACCATTTATGTGTAAAAACATTGCACATTGCAATTATCTCTATTCTCAGTCCCTATTCTCAGTCTTTGGCTGATCATTTTAAATTGATTCCTCATGTAAACATAATCAGTTTTCTCCATGGAAACCTTTCATGAATTGAAAAGCTGCATTCACTTTCTTTTTAGCTTTCTTTGTTCAGTGAAGGTAGTTTCAGCATCCTGGGTCTTTCTTTCTAACTATTATGTCACATGCTTGGCATTATCATCCTCTACAGTTTTAATATTGTTATAATTGATGTTAAAGCACCTCAAGTACTCTTCTTTGTGACGTAACCAGCACTTTATATAAATACAACAATATTGCTTTAGGTTTGAGCTCTATACGATATCTATTAAACTAAAAATGTTTTGCCTCTCCACTTTCAAAGGATTTTATATTTAAGCCTTAAGTCTATTTGTTTATTCATACCATTTAGTAACTTTTCACTTAGTGCATTCACATAATCGTTGTGTTTTTCCAAAAATATGTTGCCTAAAATTTATCCAAGTGAAATGGAATTTGATTCCAATCTTCGATTTCCATGAATCCGCCTTTTTTTTTTTTGTAGTGTCATTGTTTGCCAAATTTTCTACTTTCTTGTCAATAGCAGATGTTGAGATAGTGGTCTGTATGTTACTCCAGATAGGTTTGGGTATTTAATGGCTTTTTGGCAGAAATCCAATTTCCCTCTCCATTTTCAACTCTGCATTTTTCCTCAGCCCTTTTGCAAATCAGTTGTTCCAATATGTAAAATACAGACACACACACACACACCCTCTACTGAGGCTGCGATCACTGTTTTCAATCAAGGAGGAAAAGTGAGGCGGCACAGTGGCTCAGTGGTTAGTGCTGCTGCCTCACAGCACCAGGGACTTGGGTTTGATTCCTGCCTCAGGCGATTGTCTGTGTGGAGTTTGCACATTCTCTGAGTGTCTGTGTGGGTTTTCTCCAGGTGCTCCGGTTTCCTCCCACAATCTGAAGAGGAGCAGGTCAGGTGAATTGGCCGTGCTAAATTGCCCATAGTGTTAGGTGCATTAGTCAGAGGGGTTACTCTTCGGAGGGTTGGTGTGGACTTCTTGGGCTAAAGGACCTGTTTCCACATTGTAGGGAATCTAATCTAAAAAAAATCAAATCTCCACTAGTGTACCAATTTTGTTTCATTGCTTAAGGTTTTGGAAACCTATTGAAACATTCCATTTTTTGAGAGTCAGTGAAGAAAATGGAAAGCCTGCTGAGCAGTCAGGAGCATTTTGGAAGGTAAATGTGAAGTGCTTTCAAATCTTCAAATATCATTATTTGCTGCAAAATCACAAAGTAAATGTGCTTTTCATGCTGAGGTTCATCACGGACATTTGACCTTTGAAGACAAGTGCATCCTTCCATTGAGCAACTCTGTGTATTTGTTCTCATGCATCACATTATAATTCTGATGGAGAAAACACCATAATGTGTGAAAAGTATTACTTGTGAACATATGAATTAGAAGCATGGGACCACTCAGCCTTCTAAGCATGTTCTGCCACTCAAAGGCTTCATGGCTAATTGTATCAAATCTCAATTTTGCCTACCCCTCACAACCTTTCACGATCTACCTTGTAAAAATAACTTATTGACCTATGCCTTAAAAATATTGAAAAACTTTATTTCCACTGGCTTTTGAGGAAGAAAGTTCCAACCCTCTGCAAGGAAAATTCTCCCCATCTCTGTCATAATTAGGCAACTCCTTAATTTAAAACAGTGGCCACTAGTTCTAGAGATTCTCGTGAGAGGGAACATCCTTTCCACATCCTCTCTGTCAAGACCCTTCAGAATCTTATATGTTTCAATCAAATCACCTCCAAAACTTAGTGAATGAGAACCTTGCTCATCATTCCACATAAGACAATACACCCATTCTTGGTCTAGTAAACTTTTTCTGAACATTTATATCATTCTAGTGCATTTATATTATTCCATACCTAAGAGAACACTACTGTACACAATATCCAAAGGTGATCTCACCGATGTCTTGTTTAATTGAAGCACAACCTTTTCACCTTTGTATTCCATTCCCCTCACAATAAACAATAACATTCTATTCATTTTCCTAATTACTCAATGTACTTGTAGACTAAGCTTTCGTTATTCATGCACTGGGACACCCAGATCATTCTGTAACGCAGAGCTTTGTACTTCTCACCATGTCGCTAAAATGTTTTTTTTCTTTTATTCCTATTGAAATTGGCATTTGTACCATATGTCATGTTATACTCCATGTGCCAAATTGTTGTCCATTCATTTAACCTTCACTTCTTTGAATCCTTGTGAAGCATCCTTTCATCCCCTCTTCAATTTACATTGCTGTTTATTTTTGTGTCATCAGCAAACTTAGCCACCATATCTGCAGTCCTTTCATCAAAGCCATTTGTAAAAATTATAAAATGTTGAGGTCCCAGCACTGATTCTTGTGGCATCATTATATTTTGCCTACCAGAACATGACTCATTATTGCCAATCTTTTCCTGTTAACCAGCCAGTCTTCTATCCATGCTAGTATATTACCTTCCTGAAGAAGGGCTTATGCCCGAAACGTCGATTCTCCTGTTCCCTGGATGCTGCCTGACCTGCTACGCTTTTCCAGCAATACATTTTCAGCTCTGATCTCCAGCATCTGCAGACCTCACTTTCTCCCCAGTATATTACCTCAAACTTGTAGTCACTGCAACAACTTTTTGATATGGAACCTCATCAAAAGTTTTCTGAAGATCGAAGTACTGCACTTCCACTAGTTCTCCTTTATCCACAACACACATTACTTCCTCAAAGAACTCTAATAAATGCTTAAATGTGATATCCTTTTTGAAAAAACCATACTGACCACTGACTGATTACTTTAGGCCTTTCTGAGGCCCCTGCTGTAACTTCTGTCATCACAATGTCTACCATCTGCCATACAACATTTAAGCTAACTGACCTGTGGTTTCCTGCTCTGTTTCCCTTTTAAAATAAAGGACTAACACTCACTATATTCCAATCTAATGGAGCTTTCCAGAATCTAAGATATTTTGGAAATTTAAAACCAACATCTCAATTTTCTCAATAGCCACTTGCTTTAAGACCCGAGGCTGAAGTCTAACATGACCTCAAGAGACTTGTCAGCCTGCAACTCCAATCATTTGCTTAGAAATACTTCCCTGAAAATTGTAATGTTGAGGTCCTGCCCTCTTTCCATTTCCTGATTCAAACTATTGCTGAGATATTTCCTGTATCACCTGCAGTGAAAACTGATGCAAAATGCTGATTCAATCCATCTGCTATCTGCTTATTTTCCATTATTAATTCTCCAAATATACTTGCTATAGGAATAGCAAGCTCTTTGTAAACTCTTTTCAGTTTCAAATATATACTACCTGTTTTTCATTTTTCCAGATAGTGTTCTCACATATCAACTTTTTTCCTCCTTTTAGTCAATTTTGCTGTTTTTATGTTGTATCCAAACTTCTGACTTGCCACACATCTTTGCGTAATTATTTTCTTTTTAATTATGCTTGAGATTATCTTTAATTCTTTTAGTTAACACAGAGTCCACCTTTGGAATTTTTCTTTCTCTTTGGAATTATCTATCATGTGTATTCTGTACGGTCTCCTGAGATGTCAGACATTGCTGGTGATATATCCCTTAAGCTAAAAAAAAGAAAGAATTGCAGTTGCTGCAAATTGGAAATAAAAACAGAAATTGCTGTAGAAACTCAACAGGTCTGGCAGCATCTGTGCAAAGAAAACAGGGTTGATGTTTTGGATCCAGTGACCCTTCTTCCTAACTGATTGTAGCTAGGAAAAGGAAAAGATAGATGTTGAAGATGAAGTGGGATATGCGGGACTGACTGAACGAGAGGTGGACATGGAGCCCAGAGAGAGAAAACAGAAATTGGGCAGTCAAAGGCATTGTTAAAGGTCGATCTGGGAGAATCAATAGCTGCTATTGGCTGACCTTTACCCATTCCTTGTCTCTCCCATCTATCATAATTTATACTTGGCCATTCTGTATTTGCTACCAAATTGGATAACCTCACAATTCACTGTTATCCTGAATTTGGCATGTATTTGCCAATTCATTCAACTTGTATGAATTACTTTGAACTCTTTTTACATCCTCTTGAAACCTTTTTACTCTCAATTCTTCCTGGGTTTGTGTTGTCAGTAAACTTTAAAATAGTACGTTTGATTGCCTCATTCAAATCATTGATATAAATTGTAAATTGCTGTGAATGTAAAATTCTACCAAATTATGATCACTGTTACCTAGCTAATCTTGTAAGCACTGTAACCTTTGCTTTGAGATAATTAGTTAATACCAAATGAAGTGCAGTCTGTTCTCTGGTTAGCTCCAGAACATGCTGTTCTCGGGAAGTAACCCAGAAATAGTATATGAGCTCCTCATTTAGGCTGCCGTTGACAATCTAATTTTTCCAGGTTATATACAAATTAAAATCTTCCATGATTCTCACCATGTTTATCCGGGAAACTCACATTGTTTCTTATTTATGCTCCAACATACCATGTGGTTACCATGGAATGGGTGGGGGTATTGGGAGAGGGGTTTGGGTGTTGGTTATAAACACGTTTCACAAGTTAGCTCATATTTTTATTATTTCTCATCTCTGTCCAAACCACTTGTATACCATCACTTAGTTCACTCCTTGTTATTCTGCTGGTATCATGATTAGTTAACAGAATCATTCCTCCATTTTCCCTAGCTTCCTGACTTTCCAAATTATCAAGTACACTTCAATGTTCAGATCTCAATCTACATCATTCCATAGCCACATCTCATAGTGGTTAGTTGATTATACTTATTCATGTTTATTTTCATTACCAGTTCAATGTTTTGTATCAAATGTTGCATTTGTTCAGAGACACAGCCTTTGGTTTGGTCAATTTATTATTTTTGTAATCTCCAAGGTGTAACTGTTGATTTACACTTACACATATTCTCTCTCTATTTCTTCCAGCCACAATTTGTTTATCATTTCCCAGATTTATTGCATTCTCCTTTAATTTGTCTCTACTCTTTGATTTACCACATCTTTCCAAATTTGATTCCTTACCCCATGACTTGGTTTAAAATCTTTTCTACTTCCCTCATTGTGTGACTAGCTAGAACATGGTACGGTTCAGGACTCGATTAACCCAATGATATAGCCCCCACCTTGCCCAGTACTGACACCAGTGCTTCAGGAATTGAAATAATTTTGACCACATCAGTCTTTGAGTCTAAACCTATTGTCCAGAGACAAAATGTCCTGAAAGTCTCTGCTGTTAGTTTTCTCTACAGTTTATGTAAATGGTTTTGATACTTGACGCAATCTTACTGCCTGTTTTCTTATAATGGTTTGCAAGCACTCTGCTTTGAAGTTGAAATAAACACCTTCTGTCCTCCCTTCCCAGGGAGCAGACTATTGTTTGAACAGCTATGGCTATTCTGAGTGCTGTTGAGTTTCAAGTGCATGTGGGTTTCGGCACAGTAGGTGCTCCATTCATCCGAGAATAGATAACTATTTCACAAAGTTCTTGTCCATCTGTTGCCTTTATTCATCTAGACAGGAAAGGTTATAGATTTTAAAATGTGGTTGAAGAAGCCTTCATGAATTGGAATCACTAACATTTACAGTACAGAAGGAAGCCAATTGATCCATCATGCCTGTACTGGCTCCCAAAAGAGCTACCCAGCTAGTCCCTCCATGCATCCCTACCTCCATAGTCCTCTAATTTTATCAATTTAAAATGCAGATATAGCTCCCTTTTGAAACCTCTGATGAAATCTGCCTCCAAGCGTTCTCTTAGGCAATACATTCGGAATCCTAACAACTCTCTGAGTAAAGACGTTCTCCTCATCTCAATCCTAGCTCTCTTGCTGACTATTTTGAAACTGTGACTCCTAGTTACTGACACATCAACTAGTGGAAACAGAATATCCTTCTTTATCCTGTCAAAATTGTTCTTAATTTTTAACATCTCAATAAGATCACCCTCCCTGATCCAAGGAGAATACATCCAATTTCTCTAAACTTTCCTGGTATCTAAAATCCTTCATTCCTGGTGTCATTTTAGTAAATCTTGTCTGAACTCTCTCCAGTTGTTACAATGCATTTGGTAGATGGTACACACAATAAGCTACTAGAGAAGGAAGTGAGTGTTGAACGTGGGTGGAGCACTAATGAAGTGGGCTGTTTCATCCTAATTGTTTTGAGCTTCCTGAGTGTTGCTGTAGTGGAGAGCATCCCATCACACTTTTGACTTGGACCCTGTAGTTGGTGAATAGGCTTTGGAGAGCCTGGAGATAAGTTCCTCATTGCCAAATATCTAGGCTCTGGCCTCCTCTTATAGTTATATTCTATGTGGGTTGTCTAGTAAAGTTAGCTTTGCAATCAATGAAGTACTTTTTATAGTCAAAGTCATAATGTAGAAAACAGCACCTATTTTGCACACAACTGGATCTCATGAACAGCAACATCTGTTTTCCTGAGTTGATGCTCAATTGGCTTCACCGCGTTAGTTGGACATAATTTCAAACAATGTTGAGAGATGGATAACTGTTAACAAAACGTTTTTTTTATTATAACATCACTTTTAACTTGATCTGCTTTTACCTTGACAGCCTGAATGTCAGGACAGCCAACTAAATGTCCCACTTTACCACATCTACTTAACTCTATTTTTCTATAAATGAAGTGCACTATAGGGGTCTAACAAACTTTGCATGAGTTAGGCTGGCCAAGACATTTAGGTCAGCGTGCCTGAGCAGAATATTGAAGCCACGTTGGCATAATACAACATTACTATTAGGAATACTATGTGATAACCTCACGCTGTCACCACAGGAACAGACTCTGCAAGCAGAGCCAATCAATGAAAGTCGATAAAATAAAATGTATTTTTTTGTTGTCCATTTAAAATAAAATATCCACCGGCTTTACATCAATGTCAAAAGCAAAATGGCCAAAGAGAAAGACAAAATCAACTGTAAAACAGAGCAGCCACAAGACATACCATTAGTCTTTAAGTGATTTGAATAATACATTATGGTTTATTCCAACTGAATGAAATCCAGTAGCTAAAAATATGTTTTTAGAAAATCTTGAAGGACACTTCCCTTCAGTAGATTTGACTCACGTTAGAAAGTGTGCAATGAAATCTGCAGGGGTTTAAGTAGTTTATTATTTTTTTAATTCCATAAATTTTTAAAATTCCTACATTTCCTTTAGTGAGAGAGAGAAGGGGAGGTATTGACCTAGGGATATTATCACTGGACAGTTAATCCAGAGACTCAGGTAATGTCCTGGGAATCTGGGTTTGAGTGCTGCCATGGCAGATGGTAGAATTTGAATCCAATAGAAGTCTGAAATTAAGAGTCTAATGTTGACCATGAATCGATTGTCAGGAAAAACCCATCTGGTTCACTAATGTCTTTTAGGGAAGGAAATTACCATCCTTGCCTGGTCTGACCTACATGTGACTCCAGACCCACAGCAATGTGGTTGACTCTTAACTGCCCTCTGGGCAATTCAATATGGGCAATAAATGCTGGCCTAACCAGCGACACTCTCATATAGTGAATGAACAAAGTTATACAAGAGCAGAGGTAAAAACAATGACTGCAGATGCTGGAAACCAGATTCTGGATCAGTGGTGCTGGAAGAGCACAGCAATTCAGGCAGCATCCGAGGACAGGCAAAATCGACGTTTCGGGCAAAAGCCCTTCATCAGGAATAAAGGCAGAGAGCCTGAAGCGTGGAGAGATAAGCTAGAGGAGGGTGGGGGTCGGGATAGAGTAGCATAGAGTACAATAGGTCAGTGGGGGAGGAGATGAAGGTGATAGGTCAGGGAGGAGAGGGTGGAGTGGATAGGTGGAAAAGGAGCTGGGCAGGTCGGACAAGTCCGGAGAAACTAGGATGAGGTGGGGGAAGGGGAAATGAGGAAACTGTTGAAATCCACATTGATGCCCTGGGGTTGAAGTGTTCCGAGGCGGAAGATGAGGCGCTCTTCTTCCATGCGTCTGGTGGTGAGGGAGCGGCGGTGGAGGAGGCCCAGCACCTCCATATCCTCGGCAGAGTGGGAGGGGGAGTTGAAATGCTGGGCCACGGGACGGTGTGGTTGATTGGTGCGGGTGTCCCGGAGATGTTCCCTAAAGCTCTCTGCTAGGAGGCGCCCAGTCTCCCCAATGTAGAGGAGACCGCATCGGGAGCAACGGATACAATAAATGATATTAGTGGATGTGCAGGTAAAACTTTGATGGATGTGGAAGGCTCCTTTAGGGCCTTGGATGGAGGTGAGGGAGGAGGTGTGCGCACAGGTTTTACAGTTCCTGCGGTGGCAGGGGAAAGTGCCAGGATGGGAGGATGGGTCGTAGGGGGGCGTGGACCTGACCAGGTAGTCACGGAGGGAACGGTCTTTGCGGAAGGCGGAGAGGGGTGGGGAGGGAAATATATCCCTGGTGGTGGGGTCTGTTTGGAGGTGGCGGAAATGTCGGCGGATGATTTGGTTTATGCGGAGGTTGGTAGGGTGGAAGGTGAGCACCAGGGGTGTTCTGTCCTTGTTGCGGTTGGAGGGGTTGGGTCTGAGGGCAGAGGTGCGGGATGTGGACGAGATGCGTTGGAGGGCATCTTTAACCACGTGGGAAGGGAAATCGCGGTCTCTAAAGAAGGAGGCCATCTGGTGTGTTCTATGGTGGAACTGGTCCTCCTGGGAGCAGATACGGCGGAGGCGGAGGAATTGGGAATACGGGATGGCATTTTTGCAAGATGTAGGGTGGGAAGAGGTGTAATCCAGGTAGCTGTGGGAGTCGGTGGGTTTGTAGAAAATGTCAGTGTCAAGTCGGTCGTCACTGATGGAGATGGAGAGGTCCAGGAAGGGGAGGGAGATGTCAGAGATGGTCCAGGTAAATTTGGCAAACTAGACAAAACTACCCAGACCTACCTTTGCAACAGCCTTGGTTCCAAAGAGCTTTCTCATCAGTGAGTCAAGAGGATGTGAACTGAATCAGATTCCGTAAATGAGCACAGGATCTGGGCTTATCATTCGACACAGCAGTAAAGGTGGACTGTGTTATCAGAAATGTTAAACTGGGGCACAAAACTGGCCTCTCAGGTAGATTAAAAAATGGATTCTAACAGCTCTATTCTAAGAAGACCTAAAGAGTTCTCCTAAAATGTCCTGGCCAACATTTATTCCCCAATCAAGTTGATCACTGCAGGTTATTGGTGGTTGACCTCCATGCCGTTTGTGGGTCAATGCTATAAAAGCTGGCTGCTGAATTTGCCTACATTTCAATACTGATGACATCTCAAAAGTGTTAAATTAGCTGGAAAGTGTTAGTTGGGAAATCATGACTCTGTGAAAAGCATTAAATAATTACATGTTCTTTCTTGGTCTGACGTTTTTAACAGTCACCCATATATATGAGGTGTTCTGCACTGAAAGTATGTTTCTAGCTGAATGCAGCAAGCTGTAACAATCATATTATTTACCATCAACTGGGAACCATTTTCTTCATTTTTTTAACTTTTGCTATCACTTTTTCTTTCTTTCCTTTGCCTACAACAGAAGCCACATAATAAATGCATTTTTAAAAAATTAATTCTTTTTGGCAGTGAGAGCAACACTGGCAAAGCCAGCAATTGTTACCCACCCCAAACCACCTTTAACTGAATGGTTTGTTAGACCCATTGCAGAGTGCAGTTAAGAGTCAGCATCATCAATGTAGTTCTGGAATCATATATAAAGCAGACTGGAATAAGGACAGCAGATCCACTTCCCTAAAGTACAGTAGTAAATATTTACAACAAGTGATGACTGATCACCATCACTTATAATTCCAGATTTATTAACTAAATTCAAATTTTATCATTTGTCACGTTGGGATTTGAAGCCATGGGTGAAATCTTCCCATCTCCTGAAAACTATGGGCTGCAATGAGGAAGTTGGGAAAATCACTAGCGGTCGATGAGGAGCTTTCATGATGTCATGAGCAAAATGTTCAAATTTCCAACCAAGATTTGAACAGTGAGATGAGATTCTTACTACTGAGCTATTTGGATGCAATTGCAGGTATTCACATATCCTTATAATTTAATGTTACCTCATTAATATGCAGTTTCCCATTCTCCTCCTGTAGGATAGGAACTGGACGCTGACAATTCCTGATGTGAAAGTCAGAATAGGTCCCTGGTAACTCTAACATGCCACATCCTTCAGCTTGGACAGCAAAATCTCAGGGCATGCTCCAAGGACAGCAACCACATGCTGACAGCAACCTCCATCCATGGATGATGTCATCTGACATGTACCGGCCTCACTGCATCATGGCAAACTCTGATCCACTTACAGTATAGATATGCCCTTTAATACTGCACTTGAAAGCACACTGTCACATTTCATTGGAATGCTGCTACCAGAAGAACAGTTTGCAATGAGGGATAGACACTCAAATCATGGATTGCATCATGCTGCATCTCAAAGCTGCTCACTCACTCTCTCTGCACTTGGTGTTTACTTCAATACTCACAGCAACTTTGCCATGACTTTTGACATTTTGCCCCTTTATCTGGAAGTTAAAGCTATATGACCCTTCAGTCTTGCCTTTCTGATCTGTGCAGATAAAAAGTCAGGCTACCAGCCCCCAAGAGGACATATTGTGATACAACACCATGCTATGTTAATCTCTCACCTACAGCATGTGATAGTAGCTTAAGCAACAAATACATTGCAGGTGCATCAACTAAATGGTCACGTCTCAAAGTCTAAGAGGAGTAATCCTCAACCAATTGTACTTTTATTCATTCATGGGATGTGGGCATCACTAGTCAGACCAACATTCATTACCCATACCTAATTGTTCGGGGTAGTAAGAAATGCTATGAGGCTGGAGGGTCACATGTAAACTAGACAGAGTTAATTTCTTTCCTTAAAGGATATTAATGAACCAGATGAGTTTTAATGACAATTGACAGTGATTACATGGACACCTTTAGGCTTGCCTTTTGCTCCAGAGTCTTATTGAATTCACCGTCTGCCATGATAGGATTGAAACTCATGCCCCAGAACATTAACTTGTGTTTCTGGATTACGAATCTAGCAACAATAACACCAGCCACCGCCACCCCTTATTCAAACAGGGCTTCCATCATTCACGGGGTCTTGATACAATAAGTCATGGGCATTATCCAACTTTAGTCAGGGGCTTGGAGATGATCAGTTGACCACTTCAGGTAAACATGATCAGGCAGTGAATATCACTTTGGTCCAGAGATTTGGCTTCAGTCAGCCTTCAGGATCCATTGCAATCAATCAGAAGATTTTTAATAGGTCAGTGAGGGTGCAACACCAAGATCAGTTGGAGTCTGGTCAGTTATCAAAGTCTTGTAACAAGTCATGTTGAACAATATAGACAATCTGGAAATTGTTGAACACTGGAAAGTGTTTTGGATATTGGTTTGCTCGCTGAGCTGGACAGTTCATTTCCAGATGTTTTGTTACCCTACTAGGTAACATCTTCAGTGTGCCTCAGGCAAAGCAATGCTGAAAATTCCTGCTTTCTATTTATATGTTTGGGTTTCTTTGGGTTGGTGATGTTATTTCCTGTGGTGAAGTCACTTCCTGTTCCTTTTCTCAGGGGGTGGTAGATGGGGTCTAACTTGATTTGTGACATCACCAACCCAAAGAAACCCAAACATAGAAATAGAAAGCAGGAATTTTCAGCATTGCTTCACTTGAGGCCCACTGAAGACATTACCTAGTAGATCAACAAAATGTCTAGAAATGAAGCTTCCTGCTCAGCGAGCAAACCTACATCCAAAACCTCAACCTGAGCTACAAATCTTCTCAAAACTCACATGAAAGAGTACCAATAACTTGGGGAGGGCTGTATAGTGGGATGAGGCTCAGGACAAATACGTTGTGGTGGCTTGAATCCTAAACAGCAATAGATGTGAAACTGCATTTTTATATAATGAAGTGTCAGCCCTGCCTCCTATGTGTACTAAGAAGCATTGGTTTGTGGCTGTTCTTTCACTGAAGAGCAGCTCTGGACTGCCAACACTTGGCTGGGTTCATGGCTGGGCTTCAAATATATTTCTGCTTCCAAGTCTTATAGTTTTATGGTCTGCTCCTACAGCCATAGTATTTTTATGTCTGGCCCAATTCCTTTTTTCATCAATGATAGCATCCCTTGATGTTGACAGTGAAAGATTGAGAGATAGCAATGCTATTGAATGCCAAGGGGGAAGGTTGAATTTATTCTGTTGGAGCTTGTCAATGCTTCACAAATGTTGTGTGAATGCTACTTGTTACTTAACTGCCTAAGCTTGGATATTGTCCAAATCTTGCATGTAGACATGGACTGCTTCAATGTCTTAGGAGTTGATAATAGTGCTGAACATTGTGCAATCAGGCCTAGGACATCTTGTACATGACAGTCCCATTAAATAGAGCTGTGCTGTTGATCTAGATAGATAGAGTGAAGTTTGTTATGATTAAGAATTCAAGTACATACAGAGCATGGATCAGCAATATTCAACTGTTTTATGGCTCTGAATCAGTCTTATAGTTAGTCCCATAGATTGAAGAAGTGAAGGCAGATATTTTACTTTTGTAAAAACAAGAATCAGTCAAGCAACAGATCGGATTTGCTGTCTTTATACATTTAAGTCATTCACCAGCTATAAATCTCATGCATTAAAGTATTTTGAAAGGGCTTGGCTTCTGAGAGTTTGGATCTTACAATCAAGTATATGAATTTTTGGATGGTAATTGGTAGTGCCTTCTCTAGAGGTTCTCAGAGCATGACAAAATATTATGGGGGAGGGATCTATTCAGCTCATTCTAATTTATTTATCCCGAAAGCTCTTAATTATGAAATCCAATTTGTTTTTCAAATTATTTCAAGGATTTAGCCTTAGTTGTCTATGGAGAAAGCTGTTCCACCTTCAGTCATTGTATGAAGAAGAATTTCTTGATATTCATCACAAAATTACTAGTTTAAAATTGCACTGGCTGGTCCTTCTTCTTTAAAGTTAATTTAAAGACATATTCCATGTTTACTTTCTCCATGCACTAAACAATTTGTAAAATGTATAAGGTCAACTTTCAAACATTTTGTACTGGGTTTGAAAGGTAAAGGGAGAAGTATTGACTTTGGCTGCTTCGTATAAACAAAGCCATCATTCCAATTAAAATAGAAAGAAATTTATAATGAGAAGATAAAGAAAGAGTTGGTAGGAGAAAGGGTGGAATAAAGTAGAGAAGGGAATAGAAGATTAAATCAGAGTTTGGGATTACCCTCAAGATTTATTTGGACATTATCAACACCACTTCCAGCTTTGTTTGACAAGAATTAGTTTAAAGAGTTCAAACTTCCAAAATTATAATGTGGGAATAATCATCAAATGAATTCATAAAAGCTGGGACGATGGCAATGTTAGGACTGTGTCTTTTTGTTTTGTTTTAATACTGTGGACTGAAATGAGAAAGCTGTTTTAAAGCCAGCATTTAAAAGGGTGGCTATATGTTTTGAAAGGAAGTAACCTGACGCGGGGTCCATTATAGTGTTGATTCAGAATAAGTACTTTTCACATTAGCTGCAGGTATGCTTAAATGTAATTTTATGCTCACATTTCTTACAGCAAGGAAAGATATACCCAGAAGCATGCCACAACATTCTAACACTCCATAATATCTATGGACAAATTGGTGACAAATTGCAAAGTAAAAAAATAAAATATTTTGTCAGATAATTCTATAGTATGTAGTATTTAAGGCTTTAAGTTGACCAAACACCTCATGCTGAGAGTACAATCTGCCCTCAGTTCCACAATACAATAATATTATCAAATATCAATAGCCTTTGAGTGGAAAACAACATTTTCAGAGAAGTTGTAGTCTCCACAAAGTAAAATCTATCCTTGAGAAATAGAAGTGAATATTCTGCAATATTGTCAGCTTTTTAATTAAAGCAAGTGGAAATCCATGGAGAATTAATTAGAAAGTATGCCAAATCTCATTCTACTGCTTACATAATTTGAATTTCATCTTTTGACCTCTCGTTCTCTGCTGACACACAAAGATGAGAATGAATTTTGCATTGTGGAAAGAGGCTAAAGAGAATGCAAAACCTATATTGTGTTTTCCTCATGTCATCAGCAGGGGTCAACAACTGAGCACACTCCAGTAATATTGGAGAAAATTGAAACATGTATTTAGGATTTAGATAGTTAACACCAGAAATGGTCTTCTGAGAAGAGTGCAAAAATTAAAGAGTTGAATAGCCTGATGGTGTGTTTCACAGTATCCACAGAATGACACTTTTGGCAAAATGACTCAATGATTTGTATTTTCGTTTTTTTTAAAAGATACATGACTTTGAATCTATTATAAACATTTGCCTTTACAAAGCATTGTACCCCATTTTTTGTGTCATCCTATCAATACCCATTGGAACAAATGGATAAATAATGGATAAATGAATTTTACCAGTCTCAGCCTATAACTTGGAACACATTTGTCTCAGATACATTCAAGTCATTCAGATGCCCATACTGTTCTCAGTGCACTATAGTATACTACAGTCACCTATTTCTCCAAATATTTCCTTCTCTCAATGTGAGGGAAATTACATGAGAGCTGAAAATGTGTTGCTGGAAAAGCACAGCAGGTCAGGCAGCATCCAAGGAGCAGGAGAATCGACGTTTCAGGCATGAGCCCTTCTTCAGGAATCAATTACATGAGAGCCAGTTTCTCATAGCAGAACCAATCAAAATGGTTGCTGTGAAATGAATTGCTTTCACATTGGCATGATTTTGAGTTGGGCACTCAGTTCCTTGTAATAATATTGCTATGTCAACCTGATATTTTCAAAGTAATTAAAGGTTTGAAGGTACACCATGAAGAATGGCTTCTACCAGTTAGCAAATTAATGAAAAGAGGGCATTGATTACCACTCTAAAGACAAAGAGAGAATTAGAAGAATCTATTCATGGAGAGACATGACAAAATGAAACTTTTTTTGTACAGATGTCTATTTAGGCTGAGAGCGTAAAATAAGCTGTTGGTGAAAAGGAAATTGCATATGTATTTGGAAGGGAGAAAAGAAGAAAAAGAAGGTAATACAATATAAGGAAAAATCACAGAAATAAGATTAAAACAGCAAAATCTAATTTCAAGAACAATCACAATCACTTGGATCAATGTAAGAAATTCTGGAAAATGTCAGCAGGTATGACAGCATCCATGGAGATAAAACAGAGTTAACGTTTTGGGTCCAGTGACCCTTCTTCAGGAAAAAGGTGTTTTTTATGTAGAAGATAGAGTGGGGGATGGGGGTGGGGGGTGAGGTGGAAATGATTGGTAGAGATACAACCCAAAGAGAGAGAAGGACAGTTGGACAGACAAAGGAGTGGATAATGATCAGCCTTGGAGAATGAATAGCTACTAACAGGGACTATTTATGGCGAACATTAGGTTGTGTGTTTTAGCAGACCACATTATAACAAGGCCTGGCATATGGGGGTTGGGGAAAGGACATGAGGGAAGGTGCCTCAAGATCTAAAATTGTTGAACTCAATATTGGGTCCTAAAGGCTGTAGAGTTCCCAAGTGGTAAATGAGATGCTGTTCTTCCAGCTTGTTCTTCCTTGAACATTGCTGCAAGACAGATGGAGATGTTGGCCAGGGAACACAGTAGTGTTTGAAGTGGCAGGAAATTGGATGCTCAGGATCTTTTTATGCGGGCAGAACGTAGGTGGTGCAAAGTGGTAACCCAGTCTATGCTTCATTTCCCCAATGTAGAGGAGACCACGGTGCAGTAGACTAGAATGAGTGAAGTGCAGGTAGAATGCTGCTTCACCTGGAAGGTGCATTTGGGCCCTTGGATACTGAGGGGGGAAGAAGTAAACAGGGCAGGTAATACACCTCCTGCAGTTGCAAGGTATGGTGCCATTGGGCTGCAGGAGGGAGAGTGTTGGGAGTGAGGGAGGAGTAGACGGATAGTCTAGCGAAAGAACGGTCCAAAAATTGAAAGCAGGCTTAAAGAAGCAGTCTACTGTATCAATTGAGACCAAACTGTCCTAGTTCCTGTTCAATTGTAGGACCATTACACAGGCGACAACAGGAATAACTCCAGCAGAGTTGCAGATGGGGGGAAGGCACCTCACCACATTAAACATGATATTCCAGACCTGGAGAGGTGGGTGAAACGGCAGCAGGAACGCTAATGCCAGTCACATACTGCCTCTAAGCAAGAGGGACAATTTAATTCAGGGGATGCAGTTTGTGCCAGGACAATGGAAATGGCCTAGTGTGTGTACGAAGCAAGGTGAATGCGAGATCAGGTCCCATGCCTTACAAAGTTTGGGTAGAGGATGCAGTCCGGAACAAACACATTGATCACCTGAAAGCTATTACCTCACAAACAGGGTAGGAGCAAAACATACCTGGCCTCTCAGAACAGCCAGGAACCCTGCCTGAAACCACAGCCGTACCCCCCTCCATCTGGTGTTGGGGAAATCTCAGAGCCCGAGATGAATCCAGCTTCGATACCATTATCACTGGAAGAAGAGGAGAAAACCCCTGAGATGCTCTGGACGCACACGTCCCCGGAAATTGTTGGGGAGGGTGGGGGGGGAACTGTTGCGTTTGGAGCCAGGATGAGAGTGTGATGCTGGAAAAGCACAGCAGGTCAGGCAGCATCCCTAAAGAGGAGAATCAACATTTTGGACATAAGCCCTTCATCAGGAATGACTGATGAAGGGCTTATGCCTGAAAATTTGATTCTCCTGCTCCTTGGATGCTGTCTGACCTGCCGTGCTTTTCCAGCATCACACTCTCGATTCTGATCTCCAGCATCTGCAGTCCTCACTTTCTCCTTTGGAACCAGGTTGACATTGTTGAGTACAAGGTCAGTGAATGGAGTTGTCAACCTGGGCCAATCAGGCCCTAGCTGACCAACATAACCAGGAGATAGGTTTTCAGGGTGAAGTGGGCACTGCAGGGTGTGGAGTGTTTTATTTTCCCCTCTGATTCTATTTTGATTTAATCTCTGCCCTCCTCTTCACCTTTTTAGGTTACTCAGGCAGTGCCCTGTGTTGAGAAGGGTACTACTGGTCACTCAGGTGTTTCTTTTCTTCCTGGTGGTGGAATATGAATAATGATTTCTGCACTCGACGTTTCTTCACTATTTCCTACACCTGCACACACTCAACATGGGTCCAGGGGAGAAATAAGCACTACTGCTGTTTGGCGCTGGTGTGAGAATTTACAAAAAGAAAAAAATATGCAGATGAGAATCTCCTCAGCTCAGGCAACTGACTCTGAGATGTGAGCTGCTCACAGCCAGTGTACTGTGCACAAGTAAACAAAGGGTGACTGGGTGATAGGACACCAGCCTCTGTGCTGTCATTTCAATGCCCTGTCTCATCAATCATATTTTGTTACTATTTGCTGAATCTAGAATTTGAAGGCAAATGTTACACAGATTTTTCATTGTTGCTACTTTCAAGTCAGTCAGATTCAATAATCACATTAACCTTATCTTTCTAGCTTTGTATTACATGCTTGTGTCTTCCTTCTAATGCAGTCACTGATATGAGTTGGCAAGTGACAACAAATCGTTCAAATTCAAATTCAAACATCTCCCGACGCATCTACCATTGGAAATTATCCATTTGTCTTCTCTATGATGATGTTTCAAGTCTCAGTTTGACTCAGGCAGTAGCACATTCATGCCACAATTTGAACATTTGGGTTCAACTAGCTCCACATAGATATGTGTAAATGTAATTTCACCAGATATTTCAATGCTGAAACATGTATTGAATCATTGTTAAAAGGGCTATATTTCATATAAAACATCAAACTGATGGCCTATTTGCTGGTGCAGATGGGCTTACATCAGTCAGCTTTTTGCAAAATGGAGATAGGAATTCTAACATTGTCCTAGCTAACTTTCAGACCTCAGCCAAGAAACTGCATTTTTATTTCATTATATTTGAGCCTTTGATGTGTACAAATTAATTGCCACATTCACCTACAAAATAACAGTGATCGCACTTCAAATATATCTAATTGGTTCTGAAGCACTAATTCCGAAACTGTCAAGTGTGCAGTTTGATTTTAAGTTGTAAAGTTAAACTGCTCTAGTTAGAAATGTTTGAAATTGTAAGAGTTTGAGACAACTGAACAGTTTTGTGCAACAAAACATCATTCCCAATTCTGACTTTGCTTGTACAGTCCCCAAAACTGTAACTATTGGGCTGAGAAGTGGCAGATGGAGTTTAATTCAGATAAATGTGAGGTGCTGTATTTTGGGAAAGCAAATCTTAGCAGGATGTATACACTTAATGGTAAGGTCCTAGAGAGTGTTGCTGAACAAAGAGACCTTGGAGTGCAGGTTCATAGCTCCTTGAAAGTGGAGTCACAGGTTGACAGGATAGTGAAGAAGGCATTTGGTATGCTTTCTTTTGTTGGTCAGAGTATTGAGTACAGGAGTTGGGAGGTCGTGTTGCGGCTCTAGAGGACATTGGTTAGGCTACAGTTGGAATAGTGCATGTAATTCTGGTCTCCTTCCTATCGGAAAGATGTTGTGAAACTTGAAAGGGTTCAGAAAAGATTTACAAGGATGTTGCCAGGGTTGGAGGATTTGAGATATAGGGAGAGGCTGAACAGTCTGGGGCTGTTTTCCCTTGAGCATTGGACCTTAAAGAGGTTTACAAAATTATGAGGAGCATGGATAGGGTAAATAGGCAAAGTCTTTTCCCTGGGTTTGGGGAGTCCTGAACTAGTGGCATAGATTTAGGGTGAGAGGGGAAAGATATAAAAGAGACCTAAGGGGCAACCTTTTCACACAGAGAGTGGTACGGGTATGGAATGTGCTGCCAGAGGAAGTGGTGGAGGCTGGTACAATTGCAACATTTAAGAGGCATTTGGATGGGTATATGAATAGGAAGAGTTTGGAGGATGCTGACAGGTGGGACTAGATTGGGTTGGGATATCTGGTCAGCATGGACGGGTTGGACCGAAGGGTCTGCTTCCATGCTGTACATCTCTACGACTCGATATACATTGACTGTTAATTGTTTCGAAGCTTGAACCTGTACCCCACTCACTCTTCTCTAACTTGGTTTTACCGAAAACTTTAAAAAGAAACATTTGGTATTCTCTGCACATTTACTGAACCATTAAAATCTCATTTGAATTACGACAAACACTCTTGTATTGCTGTACTGTATGACTGAACAATATTCTTGGATTTATTGGCCATTCCAGAACAATATTTGATTTGCTTCATTAAGTATCCACTTGCATTAATGAAACTTTGCAATGTTTAATCTTATAATTACTGCCAAATAGAAAGTCATTGTATGCATTTAAACAACAAGTTATCATTATCCTCAGGATATCCTCATTATGTTTTTGAGTCATCGAATTGTTTTGAAGAACATCAAAACAAGTTAAGATATGACCTTCCACACACACCACCAACTTCAAGTTCCTCTTCAAGGCCACTCGTCATCCTGACTTGGAAATATATCATCGTTCCTTCACTGTCACTGGGTCAAATTCTGGAATTCCCTCCTTAATGGCATTGTGGGCCAACCCAGGGCAGATAAACTGCAGCAGTTCAAGAAGGTAGCTCGCCATCACTTTCTCAAGGGCAACTAGGGACAGGCAATAAATGCTGGCCACCTAGCAAAGCCCCCATCCCACAAATGAACAAATAAAACAAAAACACTGCTCACACATCTCCAGTCAGAAAAACATCCTTCTATTGTTATTCTCTGTTTTCTATGACCATGCCAGTTTTTTAAATCCATCTTATCAGCTCAATGTTACTTTACCTTCTGTATCAGCCTACCATGAGTGATCTTGTCAAAGGCCTTGTTAAGGTCCACACAGACAACATCTACCGCTCTGCCCTCAGCAATCATGTTTCTCACTTTCTCAAAAAACTCAATCAAGTTTCTGATTTATGACCTTTTACCCCACAAAGTCATATGGCCTATTACCAATAAGTCCATATATTTTTAAGTGTAAGTAAACCCTGTCCCTAAGAATCTTCTCCAGTAATTTTCCTGCCACTGTTATGAGGCCCACCAGCCTGTAATTTTCCAGATTATCGTTTCTTAAACAAAGGAACAATGTTGGCTATTCTCCAGTCCTCTGGGACCTCTCCTGTGACTAAAGAGGTACAAAGGCCCGGCAATTTCTTCTCTCACCTCCCTCAGTTTTCTGGGATGGATTCCATCAAATTCTGAGGATTTGTCTACTTTGAAGCTTTTTAAAACACCCAACACCTCCTGCTATTTATATCAACATGCTCTAAAATATCAACATTCCCCTCTCTCAACTCACCATCCACCAAGTCCTTTTCCTTGGTGAACATTGATGCAAAGTATTTATTAAGGACCTCACATACTTCCTTTGGCTCCACATGTAAATTTCCTCCCTTCTCCTTGAGTGGATTTATCTTTTCCCAAGCTACCCCTTGCTCCTTATGTACATATAAAATGCCTTATGATTTTATGAGTTCCTTTTTGCCAACTACATTTCATGGCACTTTTAACCTTCCCAACTCCTTGTTTAAGTTTTTTCTGGCTTTCATTATACCTTTCAAGGGCTCTGACTTTTTTTTTGTTTTCCAAAACCTTATGCATGGCTCCTTTTTCTTTCTGATGATGCTCACAATTTCTTGTCATCCAAGGTTTCAGAATCTTGTCATCCTTATCCTTTATCTTCACATAAACATGCTGGTCCTGAATTCTAATCAACTAGCTTTTAAGATATTCCCACGTGACAGATGTGATTGAAAACTTACCTTGAGTGCTGGGGCCCTCCATGTTGGTTTCAGCAGCAGGAAGAGCGGGAGTGTGGACTGGGGGCTGATGGGAAGGTGAATCACTGACTTAAAAACTTGCTGTGTGAATAGGCAGAGCGCAAGCTGGGCAGGAGTGGATATGGGACTGCTGAGTAAATGAAGTAATATATTTAGGTAGTTGCATTACCCAAAACACTACTTAGTTAGTGTCTCCCACCCATCCTCCTCCTCTAACCAAAAAAAAGGTTCAGTGCACCAGACTGGTAAGGTAACTTTTTTTTATTCTTTATTTTTCTACTGTCTCTTTGGGAATTTAGAATAGTGGAAATGGAAGTTCGGGCAGTTTTATGTTCCTCTTGCAGAATTGGGAGGTAAGGGTCATCAGTAGTGTCCCCGCTGACTGCAGCTGTGGGAAGAGCACCCAACTCCAGCTCCTCGAAAACCACACTAGGAACTGACGCTGGAACTGATTGAACTTTGGATCATTCGGAAGGTGGAGAGGGTTATTGAGAGGAGATACAGGGAGGTAGTCAGGTGCGAGAAAGAGCTGAATGGGTTACTGCCAGGGGTAGAAAAGGATCCGGCAGACAGTGCAGTGATCCCCTGTGGTTGTTTCCCTCAATGTGTACCATTTTGGATTCTGTTGGGGGGGATGATCGACCAGGGTTAAGCAATGAGGTACAGGTCTCTGGCGCAGAGTCAGTCCCTGTTCCTCAGAAGGGAAGGGGGGGGGAGATGAGCAGATGATTAGACATTGGGGATGCCATAACTAGGGGAACAGATAGGAGTTTCTGTGGGGATGAGAGAGACTTATGGTTGGTATGCTGCCTGCCAGGTGTGAGAGTTCATGATGTTTTGGATCGTGTTTTTGCGATCCTTGACGGGGAGATGGAGTAGCTCCAAGTCATGGTCCACATAAGTACCAACAACATAGATAGGAAAAGGGATGGCGATTTAAGGCAGAAATTCAAAGAGCTTGGGTGGAAGCTTAGTGCTGGAACAAACAGAGTTGTTATCTCTGGGTTGTTGCCTGTGCCATGTGCTAATAAGGAATAGGGAGAGAGAGGAGTTGAACACGTGGCTACAAGAATGGTGCAGGAGGGAGGGATTCAAATACCTGGATAATTGGGGCTCTTTCTGGGTGGGTGGGACCTCTACAAACAGGATACTCTTTACCTGAACCAGAAGGACACCAATATCCTGGGGGGAGTTGGGGGGAATTTATTATTGTTCTTTGGGAGGGTTTAAACTAATTCAGAAGGCAGCTGGGAACCTAATTTGTAGTTCCAGTCATGCAACAGCTGTACAAAACTCTGGTGCAGCCGCACTTGGAGTATTATGTACAGTTCTGGTTACCACATTACAGGAAGGATGTGGGAGTGTTGGAAAGGGTTCAGAGGAGACTTACCAGGATGTTGCCTTATATGGAGGAAAGGTCTTATGAGGAAAGTCTGAGGGACTTGAGGCTGTTTTCATTAGGGAGAAGAAAGATGAGAGGTACAAGATAATCAGAGGATTAGATAGGCTGGACAGTGAGAGCCTTTTTCCTCAGATGGCTAGCATGAGGGTACATAGCTTTAAATTGAGGGGTGATAGAAAAAGGACAGATATCAGAGATAGTTTCTTTACTCAGAGAGTAGTTGGGGTGTGGAAAGCACTGTCTGCAACAATAGTACACTGGTATTTAATTGATCATTGGATAAATATGGATAAGAATAGAATAATGTAGGATAGATAGGCTCAGTGCGGTCGGTGCAACATCAAAGGCTGAATGGCTTATATTGCGCTGTAATGTTCTATGTTCTGTGTGGATTTTCCCTCAAACAGCCACTCCCAATCTATTTTTCCCAGTTCCTGTCTAATAGTGTGATGGTTAGCCTTCCTTCACTCATCTGCTTTACCAGCTGTCATATTCCTCACATTAAAACAAATACACTTCAGACTGCCAGTCCCTGTATTCAGTAACTACTCTCTGTTTGTTCTTCCTCTTAGCCTTACTGGCCTTAGTCCTGAACTCCTCTCTCGTCATTTCACTTGCTGACCTACTGCTTTGATTCCCACCTCCCTACCACATGAGCTAGAATAATACAGCGGCTTGTGCACAGAGGTAATGGGCCAGGTCTGTGAGGTGCTGTTGTAGGTAATACAGTGCAACCTGCGTGATATGTCCTGCAGCTTCTATCAGCAGCAAGAACAAGTGAACTCCTTTGACCTTAACATTGTCAAACTTCTTGAGCGTTGTTGTTGTTGCAGATGAGGGGTGAATATTTCACTTCGCTTCTGATTTGAATCTCATAAATAGATTCATAGAGTCGTAGAGATGTACAACACATAAACAGGCCCTTCAGTACAACTCATCCATGCTGACTAGATATCCTAAATTAATTGATTATTTGGCCCATATCCCTCGAAACTTTTCCTATTCATATATCCATCCAAATGCCTTTTAAATGTTGCATTTGTACTAGCCTCCACCACTTCCACTGGCAGTTCATCCCATACACATACCATGCTCTGCATGAAAAGGTTGCCCCTTAGCTCCCTTCTAAATCTTTCACCACTCACCTTAAACCTATGTCTTCTAGTTTTGGACTCCCCACCACAGGGAAAAAACCTTGCCTATTTACCCTATCCATACCCCTTATAAATCTCTGTAAGATCACCCCTCAGCCTGTGATACTCCAGGGAAAATAGCCCCAACCTAGAGAGATTGAGGGATTGTTCAGTCAGCACCTAACAATTCAATGCCCTCAACCAGGTCATTGAGGAGGAAAAGGGCAGGAGATGCATGTGAATACCACCCCTTGCAAGTCCCTCTCCATATCACACGCAACCTTGGCTTTTGTGCCCTTCTCCAGTGTCACTCGGTCAAATGCCAGAACTTGTCTCCCAACAGTAATGTGGGTGTCACCGCATAGCAAGAAAGCAGCTTATGATGACCTTCACTGGTTAATTAATGCTAACATTGCTATTCATGAATAAATAAAAGAAAAGAATCTCATTTTAGCCTGATGATAATACTTGTGGCCGCGACTCTGTTCCTTTCTAAAATTTCGAAATGCATGAGTTACATTTCAACAGTTGAGCCTCTCTCAGAAGAGTTTTCTGAAGGCAGTCCACTTTCTCCTTCACTTTCATCAAAATTCCCAGATGCTTCTATTCATTTTGAGGTACCTAATGTCTGCTGTCAAAGCATTAACCTTCTCAATAATGCTTCCACAAATGTCTGTCATATTTATGTGCTCCCTTGGTGGCCCAGCTGTCCAATTTGCAGGAGCAGTCATGATTCCATAATCTTCTCTTCTAACAGAAAATGAAAGAAAAAAGTCTCCTTCTCTGTGACTAAATTAGCATATTTGACCATATACATCAACTGGTTATTTAATCGTAAGAACTCTGGAAACATATTTTTTTTTTAAAAATCACTTTGATCCTCGATAGAAATGTGGCATTTATATCTTAGCCTAAATTTAGGCTTTGTTTTTAAAAAGATATTTTCAATCCTCTATTTACCTCAAGTAAATCTGACTATCTTCCATTTATACTTCGATCCACCTATTCCCATCCTATGCTCCAAAATGTAAAACACATAATTAACTCTGTGTAAATTCAAGTAAGTGACCACATTTTAGAGCTTATAGTCAGTTATGTTAGCAGTTAAGTCTTTGAAAAAAGCACAGTTGATTCCTGGAACCAATTAACAAGATGACATATTTAAAGAAAAATAATGAAAAGAATTAAGATTGCTTAAACACAAGAATATTTGAGAATCAAAACTTAAAAAGGCAGGACATGGTCAAGTATGCCTTTTATTTGCCTGCATTTTAAATGCAAAGATTTCTAATTTGATATCATGGGCTGCTAACTCAAAATTAATTTTCTTAATTAATGTATTAATAATTCCAGTTGATTATTGCCAAAGTAAGACCTCATTTATGGATGACATTATTTGCCTTCTCTCAATATAATCTAAGTTTTAAATATACATCCATCTTAAAAGTGTTCAGAATCAATAGGCTTGAGCCTTTAAATTACAAGTACTTGCATCTCCTGTCTGAATAAAAACAGCAGTAGCTACAGTTACTTGTATTTAAATCACATAAAGCAAGGTCTTAAAGGAAGGTCAGCAACTAAACATGGTATGTTTTACTGCCCAGTGGGAGATTTACCAGTATTTTCATTAAAGAGAACAAGAGAATTGCCATGGAATTGTCTTAAACAGATTAGTTTTCATGTTTAAAATAAAAATATGAACAGAACAGCACACTACACGGGGCTAACATGATACTAGTTTGTCATTTGATAGTACATGCGCATTGCTGAAAAGAGACACATTTTGTCAAAGTGTTTCATCTTGCAGTCATCAAGATGGTTTGAAAACGTTTCAATTAAGGGAAAATCCAAAATTTATACTGTCTGAGGTGACTGGCTGACAAGTCTGATTAGTAGAGGCATTGCCATGGCAAATGTATCAATTAATGTTGACTAAAGGTCAAAGTCAACTGCAATGTACTGTTTAAATTCTGATTGGCAAAGGCTTTGCCCTGAGAAATGAACCAGTGAATGGGTATTGCCTATTTTGTTAAGTTGAAACAGGTATGGTGCGAGTTCATGGTGTCTGCAAAGAACTGAGCCCTAAGTTTTAATATATGCAACTTATAATACATGCAACAGCATGACACTGTGAACCCAACTGACAATCCTAAATCCCTTCACACGCTTGGGATTATCCAGCAAATATTGTTCAATTGCGGAATCACATTTAATGTTGGATGTTTTGTAAGTCTGGGTTGGTTGGGTGTAGTCAGTACCCTGCTTGTTGCAAACAGCCAAATGGATATTTGTTTGATACATCATCCATGTTAGGATGTACGGTTTTCATGACACGATATCAACACCAAAGCAATATGTGCAAAATCCTCTTTATTACGGACGGAAAAAACATATACATATATTGTATCTGCTTCAACTACACAAAATTTGGTGATAGCTATTTGTTGGCTCATTTTTCAGGGCATTGCCTTGACCAGAGTCAACTTGCCTGGTTTAAATTTTAATAGAAGCCTGATAATTAACAGTTAGTCATCATTACGTGACGAGTTTATGTGGCATTAAATAAATCACTATCCAATTACCAACTAATCAATTATCTTCTCTCATACAGTATAAATATTGGTTTTCCCTTAAATTGGTATTCTTGTGAATTGTCCTAATGTGTACAAAAGGATGAACTTGAATAAAGGGTGGCACAGTGGCTTAGTGGTTAGCACTGCTGCCTCACAGCAATAGGGTTCCAAGTTCGATTCCAGCCTTGGGCGACTATCTGTGTGGAGTTTGCACGTTTTCTCTGTGTCTACATGGGTTTCCTCCAGGTGCTCTGGTTTCCTCCCACAGTCCAAAGATGTGCAGGTTAGGTGAATTGGCCATGCTAAATTGCCCATAGTGATAGGTGTATTAGTCAGAGGGAAATGGGTCTGGGTGGGTTCCTCTTCGGAGGGTCGGTGTGGATTGGTTGGACCAAAGGGCTTGTTTCCACACTGTAGGGATTTTAATCTCTAAAATTTGTCATTTTTTCAACAATACCAGTTTGTATGCAAAGAGTGCCATGAGAAGGTGTTGACTTCTATAAAAATATATTGTACGAAAACTTCCTCACCACAGACAGTGGGGGAAATGAAACTCAGCAAAAAATGAGCTCATTGTGCTCTTTAGCACTTCCTTCCAGTTGCGGCCCTCATCTTAACTGGTTGCACTCTTATTGCAAGGTCAGAAGATCATCGGTTCAATTCACACTCTCAAGGCTTGAACCATTGATGTTAACGTTCCATTGGAAAGGCTGGGAGCTTTTTCAGTAGAGATTGGGAGATTGAGAGGTGACCATGTAAAAGTTTATAAAATCATGAGGGGGCATAGAGAAGGTCAATAGCAGATGTCTTTTCCCTAGGGTTGGGGATTTCAAGACAAAGGGTGCATATTTAAAGTGAGAAGAGAAAAATTAAAAAAAAACGTGAGGGGCAACGTTTTTACAGAGTGGTTTTTGTGTAGAATGAACTGCCAGAAGAACTGGTGGATGCAGCTACAGCTACACATGAAACTAACTGAAGAAGAAATAGTGATTTTCTGCTTGGTGACATAGCAAATATATATTCTTCAACCAATATAACAAAGCAGATGTGTCTGATCATTGTCACATGACTCGGAGTTTCTTGTGTCCAGTTTGACTGACATATTCCCAACCTAAAAACAGATACTGCCATTCAAAAGGCTGGAAGTTGTCAATGACACTGTTTAAAAGCAGGGTATCATTCCATTCACAGAACTGTATGCAAGCAGCATTAGAGACCCAAGGTATTATCTAATAGAACTGGAAGACTCAGATAGATACTCTAAAAACCTAATTTTATATTTAGGTTTAACAATACTGTTTGAACAATTATTTGGGTACTCTAAAGATGACAGTAACAATGTGTCACAGTAAAAAAGTTGATAAAATAACTAAAAATAATAATCATAATTTTACCCACTATTCAGAATCTTCCTTTGCTGCCCTGCTAAAGGGATGACATCAATACACTTCACTTAAAAAACAAAATACATAAATGTTTAGAAAATAGGAACAGGGTTAGGCCATCTGGTCCTTTGAACTTGGAGAAAGTGGGGACTGCAGATGCTGGATATCAGAGTCAAAAAGTGTGGTGCTGGAAAAGCACAGCCGGTCAGGCAGTATCCAAAGAGCAGGAGAGTTGACGTTTCAAGCATAAGCCCTTCATCAGGATATAATTTTGGCTGATCATCCAATTCTCTGTTCCTTCTTACCCCCATATCCTTTGATTACATTAGCCCTAAGAACAATATCTATCTCCTCCCTGAATAGTTGGAGGAAAGTTGTAACACAAGGTTAGCATGAAAATTCTCGAGATCTGACTGTAACTTTTACAAGATTCCATTCTTGACATAAAGCTTTGTTTGGTGGGAATGTGGATTTGAGCAGGAGGCAATATGCCCTGATGCTGGTAAATTAATTTGTTTGGGTGTAGTGACCCCTCCACTTAAGTTGTTAATTCACACTCCTGTCCCCTGAATCTTAGAAATTTTTTTTCACATTCACAATAGCTGCAATCTTGAGATTACCCAACATCTTTTGTAGTCCTGGTCACCAAAAGTGCAACATTCTATGTATTTTTAAATCCAATGACTGAACAAAACTAGTGCATCACATATCTTCAAAAATGAATGCTATTTTTCTCATGAAAAAATGAAAATAACATTTTAGTCGACAAAAATGGTGCCACTTTACTCTGAAAGCAATGGAAGTTTTAAGAAGATTATCAGTGATGAATATTTTACTTATCAATAAACTTTTAAATTATCAATGGCAAATGGGATTATGTAAGACTATAGATTAGTTATAACCTCAACAATTTCTCAACATTGAAAACTTGCTTTTATGGTCATCATTTCTCTCACACTCCAGTAAATATACAATTGTAAACACATGTGAATTACAGCATGATAAAGATTCTTCATCCAGTTTGACTGTTCTCCATGTCCATATGAAAGGAAAAAAATTAATGCTCTCTTTTCAAAACGAATTAATGAATTTTATAAGATTACTAAAATTAACTTAAAAGAGTAATACTATTAAGTTTAATTTATATTGCTTGTAAAATATCATTCATACTTGTAACTCTGGCAATAAATGTCTGGGCAAAATACCATCTATTAGTTCACATTTAGTAAGTTGCAGGATAAATATTGGTCATAGAACTGACTGCAGCATAAGTAACTTGCAACATTCAGTGACAGTTCATGATTTTACAAGAAATGCTCGCGATGCATAAGTAAGTGCACTCTGAGCTGTCGAGTTGATCCTCCAAAACCCAACATGCTCAGGGAGACAGCAGGCTGACTGAAAATATTTGCAGGGCTTGGAGGTGATTCATTTCAGTGGGGATTTTCATAACCTCTCTCTCTTCATTTTAGTTCCTCTCACTCCTGTGACAGCTTTTTGGAATGGAAGATGATATATTCAATGTAGGTGTTAGAATTCAGTCTAATCACCTTCCAACTTTTTTATTCATTAAATAATTTTTACAAGCACAAGACTCAGCTTGAAATGAGATGTGACTTTACCCATCTGGCTCTGATACTGCATTCAGCCAATGGAAGGCAGTTGAGTGATTTCCTTTCATAAATACCATTGGCAAAAAATGAGTCAGAGCAGCCAAACACGGACAATTTGAGACAGCAATGCCTTCAATTTCACTCCCCAGTGGGAACACTGATTCAAGACAATTCCTGGCTCCATTAACTCAAGCTAGGGAGAAAATGCTCTAGTACTTTGTATTTCTGCTCTGGAGGTAAGGTTTTTTTTATGGGAAATCATAGCAGTGCGTGGCACGGTGGCACAGTGGTTAGCACTACTGCCTCACAGCGCCAGAGACTCGGGTTCACTTCCTGCCTCAGGCAACTGTCTGTGTGGAGTTTGCACGTTCTCCCAGCGTCTGCGTGGGTTTCCTCCGGGTGCTTTGGTTTCCTCCCACAATCCAAAAATGTGCAGGTTAGGTGAATTGGCCATGCTAAATTGCTCATAGTGTTAGGTTAAGGAGTAAATGTAGGGGAATGGGTGTGGGTGGGTTGCTCTTTGGAAGGTCGGTGTGGACTTGTTGGGCCGAAGGGCCTGTTTCCACACTGGAAGTAATCTAATCTTTCCAAAAGGATTTAACTTTTCACTTACTTGCTCTGATTAGTTACAAGCTGCATTGGTGTGACAGTATCATTAGAAGACTATGAGGAAGATCCAGATGGTGGGTTTTACACCTTTGAGATCCTAAGCTGTTCTCCCATCCAGTCAGTAGAACATCATCATAGTGAGTGGTGTTTAATGGACCCCTTAGTATTAACTCTTTCTTACTCTTTCACCAGCATGCAACATCACCAACACCATGAAAGTACAGCCTACAAAATGAGGTCTGTCCAACTAAACGATTTCAATTCCTCATCTAAGGGAATCTATGGTAGCATGAGCTTCATTGAGTTCAATCTACAGCCATTCATGATTTCTACAAACCAAGGGATACCCATAGATGCTGAGAAACTACCATTCCTGTCTTCCTTCCCTTTCAAATCAAGGTAGGATTGGGGACTGATAGAGAATGATGGCATTTTCAGAACTGCCAAGATATGAAAGCTTCCATTTGAATAATTTGATTACCACAGAATGGATCCATACACTCTTCAAATAGGCCATGGCAGATGTCTTGCTGTCCATCTGCAGGTGAAATGTAATGCCTCATGCTTTTAGGAAAGTCCTCCGTAAGGAAGGTCTGCATCCTTTTATTATCACTCAGTAAGACAAGCATTTCCCTCGCCAGACTAATCCCATGCTGCTCATTTTACATTGTGATCTGCAATTCACTAAGTAAATTTGACAACAATATCGTAACTTGGAAGGATTTGATATCACATAGGTAAGAACTCATCACCCTGAGTAGAGATATTGTGCTGAAAGATTTCTGCAACACAGACTGAAGGAGGTGGAATAAATCATTGATTGTGTTCTCGCTGAAATGGAAGCTGCAATGGCAGATCTCCCCTGACATTCCCAGGAGACCCATTGTAGTAAGGGCAAGTATATGCATAACATCTCAAGTGTAAACAAATATATCTCTTTTGTCTCCTCTTCCGTATCCAAATCTAACAAGGTCAGTTGAATCCTCAATGGGATCTGTGCTGAGCCTATTTGGCTGCTGTAAGTAAAAGAGCAGCCAAGAGCAAGGCTGCTATTTGAAAGAAAAGGTGGAGAAGAAAATACTGAAATACAAGAAGTAAACCCTAAGGAGTAAGAGCAATGAAAGCAATGATCTCAAAACAGAGAAAGGAAACCAATTATTTCTTCTGCTATTTAACTCAGGCTTCTTGAAAGCTGGGAAACTATTGGATTTAAATATTCACAGCATAGTGAATCAGGCAAGGTCCTGCTTGTCAGTCTCCCACAATATGTAAGGAGGCTCCCAGAACAAATTACAAGATTGGCTCAAGTAAAGATGGCTTTAGGACATCAGCAATTGTACATTTATGAGGTTTAAACAAAGCAAAAGAAAAAATTCTCACTGAAATCTGCTCTGTACTTTCTATTTCTTGGAATGGATTTTACAACGTAAGGCAAATTAAAAATTGAGAAGGATCCCTGATTGCAGGTTCCTAATCATGCTGTGCTTAATGAATATGAATGATGGTTAATCGAGCAAACATTTTCATACAGAAAGCAGAAGTAAATGTTTGCCAATTTTCATGAGCTGTTTTCCTTTTAACCAGATATATGTCTATCATAACTTCATGCATGGTCTATAAGGGGATCCTTGGACCTAACTTGACAGCGACTGAATGATCATATTTTGCAGTTTGTCTTTTTGGTTATAGATTTTTTTTATTGCTTTGTTTTGTTCTTTCATGTAATGTAGGTATCACTGGCAAGGCCACCATCTTGACTGCTATAAAACTAAGTGACAGAGGGGGGTTGAGTCAATGACATTGCTTCAGGTTCAGAATCACTTGTAGGGCAGACTTTCTTCCCAAAAGAAGATTAGTGAAACAGATTTATTGTTAATAATGTGGTTACCATCATTAGACTAGCGTAATATTTGAAATGTATTAACTGAATCTTAATGGTGGGATGTGAACCCATATCCCCAAAGTATTTGCCTGCACAAATCTAGTGGTGGTATCACTCCTCCAACTCTCCCAAATGTTTTTGGCTGCATCCATATTGTATATAACAAAGAGCACGAGATCTGAGTTATGATGCTGTTCAGAGGGTCGGTGTAGGCTCGAAGGGCTGAACAGCGTCTATCCGCACTGTCAGGGTTCTATGACTGTGGGATGTTGGGCGAGGTGATCCCTGTCAAGGATTAGGAGAGTTAACCATGGGAATTTGGGATGGGGGAGTGATCATTATCAGGAGTCAGGGATCTATGAGAAATGCAAAGTTCACTCCTCATGCAAGAAATTAGGGGATTGCTACTCCTCAGAAAATCCAGACCATCATTATTTTAAAAATGCCCACATATCTCACTGTGTTTTCTGTAGTCAGACATCTGTGACCATGATAGCTCTATCTCAGCTTGCTAACACCAGGCCTTGACCCAGCCAAGCTACACATCTCTCATATCTGCCATGATAACAGAAGTCCTGGGAACATTGACAGAGACAAGAAGGAGACAGGACTTAGATGGAAAGGTAAGTACAATGTATTTTCTGTAGCTTTTTTAAAGATATGATACAGAATGATAGAATTTTAGAATTTTAGAGTATAGAAGGAGGCCATTCAATCCATTATTTCTGCACCGGCTTCCAAAAGAGCAACCCATCTCATCCCATTCTCCTGTCCTATCCCTATGGCCCGCTAACTTCATCAATTTCAAATACATATCCAACTCTTTTTAGAAACCTCTTATGGAATCTGTCTCCACTACTCTCCCAGGCTGCGCATTCCAAATCCTAACAAATTCCTAAGAAGTTGCTCTTCATCTCACTCCTAGCTCTCTTGCTGACAACCTTGAAATTCTGACCCCCTAGTTCCTAAGATACCAACTAATGGAAATAGAATATCCTTTACAAGTACTGTCGGAAGTGACAGTACTTCTGTTGAATAAAGGGAACTATGGAGCTATGAGAGAGGAGCTGGCCAAAGTTCAATGGTGCAATACCTTAGCAGGGATGACCGTGGAGGAACAATGGCAGATATTTCTGTGTATAATGCCGAAGTCGCAGGATCAGTTCATTCCTAAAAGGAAGAAAGATCTCAGGAGGAGCCATGGGCGGCCATGGCTGACGAGGGAAGTTAAGAAACATATAAAGTTAAAAGAGAAAAAGTATAACATAGCTAAGATAAGTGGGAAAACTGAGGACTGGGAAGCTTTTAAAGAGCAACAGAGGATTACTAAGAAGGAAATACGCAGAGGAAAAATGAGGTACGAAGGTAAATTGGCCAAGAATATTAAGGAGGATAGTAAAAGCTGTTTTAGGTATGTGCAAGGCAAAAAAATGGTTAGGACTAAAATTGGGCCCTTGAAGACAGAAACAGGGGAATATATTACGGGGAACAAAGAAGTGGCAGAGGAATTAAATGGGTACTTCAGATCTGTGTTCACTGGGGAAGACACAAGCAATCTCCCTGAGGGAACAGTGGCTGAAGGACCTGAACTTAAGGGAATTTATATTTGCCAGGATTTGGTGTTGGAGAGACTGTTAGCTCTGAAGGTTGATAAGTCTCCGGGGCCTGATGGTCTGCATCCCAAGGTACTGAAGGAGGTGACTCGGGAAATCGTGGATGCATTGGTGATTATTTTCCAGAGTTCGATAGATTCGGGGTCGGTTCCTGAGGATTGGAGGGTGGCTAATGTTATACCACTTTTTAAGAAAGATGGAAGAGAGAAAGCAGGAAATTATAGACCAGTTAGTCTGACCTCAGTGGTGGGAAAGATGCTGGAGTCTATTATAAAGGATGAAATTACGGCACATCTGGATAGTAGTAACAGGATAGGACAGAGTCAGCATGGATTTATGAAGGGGAAATCATGCTTGACTAATCTTCTTGAATTTTTTGAGGATGTAACTCTGAAGATGAACGAGGGAGATCCAGTAGATGTAGTGTACCTGGACTTTCAGAAAGCTTTTGATAAAGTCCCACATAGGAGGTTAGTGAGTAAAATTAGGGTGCATGGTATTGGGGGCAAAGTACTAACTTGGATTGAAAATTGGTTGGCTGATAGGAAACAAAGGGTAGTGATAAACGGCTCCATTTCAGAATGGCAGGCAGTGACCAGTGGGGTACCGCAGGGATCCGTGCTGGGACCGCAGCTTTTTACAATATATGTTAATGATATAGAAGATGGTATCAGCAATAACATTAGCAAATTTGCTGATGATACAAAGCTGGGTGGCAGGGTGAAATGTGATGAGGATGTTAGGAGATTACAGGGTGACCTGGACAAGTTAGGTGAGTGGGCAGATGCATGGCAGATGCAGTTTAATGTGGATAAATGTATGGTTATCCACTTTGGTGGCAAGAACAGGAAGGCAGATTACTACCTCAAAGGAATCAATTTAGGTAAAGGAGCAGTACAGAGAGATCTGGGTGTTCTTGTACACCAGTCAAAGAAGGCAAGCATGCAGGTACAGCAGATAGTGAAGAAGGCTAATAGCATGCTGGCCTTCATAACAAGAGGAATTGAGTATAGAAGCAAAGAGGTGCTTCTGCAGCTGAAAAGGGCCCTGGTGAGACCACACCTGGAGTACTGCATGCAGTTCTGGTCTCCAAATTTGAGGAAAGACATTCTGGCTATTGAGGGAGTGCAGCGTAGGTTCACGAGGTCAATTCCTGGAATGGCGGGATTACCTTACACTGAAAGACTGAAGCGACTGGGCTTGTATACCCTTGAGTTTAGAAGACTGAGAGGGGATCTGATTGAGACGTATAAGATTATGAAAGGATTGGACACTCTGGCAGCAGGAAACATGTTTCCGCTGATGGGTGAGTGCCGAACCAGAGGACACAGCTTAAAAATACGGGGTAGACCATTTAGGACAGAGATGAGGGGAAACTTCTTCACCCAGAGAATGGTGGCTGTGTGGAATGCTCTGCCCCAGAGGGCAGTGGAGGCCCAGTCTCTGGATTCATTTAAGAAAGAGTTCGATAGAGCTCTCTAAGATAGTGGAATCAAGGGTTATGGAGATAAGGCAGGAACAGGATACTGATTAGGAATGATCAGCCATGATCATGTTGAATGGTGGTGCAGGCTCAAAGGGCTGAAAGGCCTACTCCTGCACCTATTGTCTATTGTCTATTGTCTATTGTCTAATCCTGTCAAAATTGTTCATAATTTTGAACACTTCAGGATTATCTTAATCTTTTCTGCTCCAAGGAGAACACATTCAATTTCTCTAATCTCACCTTGTATCTAAAATTCTTTATTCCTTAGATCATCTAGTTAATCTCCTTTGAATTCTCACCAGGGCTTTAACATTCTTCCTTAAATATGATGCCCAGAACTGAACACAATACTCCAAATGTGGTTTGACTTACTCTATACTTCAATTTATAAACCCAAGCATCCTATAAGCCTTCTTTATAACTATTTCAACGTGCCTGGCCACCTTCAGAGAATTATGAGCCCTGATGTCCCTGTGCATCCCTCAAGTTTTTATCATTGAGTCTGTATTGTCTTTCCATGTTTCTTTTACCTCATTTCTCTGCATTGAAATTCATCTGCTAGGTGTCTGCCCAAGGAAATATTCCTTGATGTCATTCAGCATCATCTTCACAGTTAACTTTTATTCCAAGCTTAATATCACTTGCAAATTTAGGGATTTTGCCCTCAACACCCATCTCCAAATTGTTAATATAAATCAGAAAAAGCAAGGCTCCAAAACCAACCCCTGGGGAACACTACTTTCAACTCATCTCCAATCTGATAAATACCCATCTATATCTACATTCTGCTTCCTTTCTTTTAGCCAACTTCTAATCCATGCTGCCAAGGACCTACCAATCCCAACATTTTTAATTTCCTAACCAACTTGCCATATGGTACTGTATCAAGTTCTTTCTGAAAGTCCAAATATACAACATACGTAGCTCTATGTGCTCTTTATCACCTCATCAAGGAATTCAATTAAATTTGTCAGACATGAACTACCCTTGAAAAAGCAACATCAACTGTCTCGTGTTAACTTAATTTTCTCTAACTCTAAAATTACCTTACCCTATTATAGCCTCCATAGTTTTCTCACTACTGATGTCAAACTGACCATTTTGTAGTTTCCTGGGATATCCTTTGCCTCTTTCTAAAACAACAATGTCACAGTTGCAGTCCTCCAGTCTCATGGTACTAATTCTGTGTTCAGAGAGGCCAAGAACATTTCTGTCAATGGCTTCATGATTTGTTCCCTTACCTCTCTCGACAATCTAGGATGCATGCCATCCAGGCCTGGTGACATCTCTACCTGCCAGGTGTTTATAGCACCTCTTCTTTAACTATCATTACACTGCTCAGTTGCTCAACACCCATTTTTTAAACCAGGCCATTATCACCATTTTCTGATTTGGTAAAGACTGAAGCAAAATATTCATTTAATACCTCTTTCTTCAGTGAGCAACTTACCCTGCTTGTTTTTCATGGGCCCCATTCCACCTTCACTAATCTTTTACTATTAATATGCTTGAAGAACATTTTATTGTTTCTTTTAGCCTGCTATCCTTTCCTCATGCTTCCTCGTGGCCTTCCTTATTCCAGCCTTAGCTTCTTTCTTGCTTTTGACTTACACTTCCTGATTGATTTCTATTGTTATTAATATTCCAGTATTCATCACATGTCTCCTTTTGCTTCTTTGTTTTCTCACCAATATCTTTATTCATCCAGGGTACTCTAGCTTTGATTCCTCATATTTATTTCTCATAGGTATGTATCTGCTTTTCACAGCAGAGAGCGGCGCGAGCTGGGCGGAAGTGAAGTTGGAGCGCAGAGCTGGTCGGGAAGGTAAGTGATTGATATTTGAGTGGGTGTGTTCTAGACCCCAGGCCCTACATAGTAGGGCCTCCCTCCCATCCTCCTCCTCTAACCTAACTTTAAAGTCCACAGGTAAGCTACTCAGTGTTCTTGTTTTGGAGACGAAGTGTAGAGTAATGGCAGCGCAGGCAGTGGATGTTCCTCCTGCAGGATGTTTGAGGTAGGGGTGACCACCGATGCTCCTGCCGACTTCATCTGCAGGAAATGCAGTCAGCTCCAGCTCTTCACAGAATGCGTTAGGGAACTGGAGCTGGAGTTGGATGAACTGAGGATTATTCGAGAGGCTGAGAGGGTGATAGATAGAAGCTACAGGGACATAGTTACGCCAGAGAACAGAGGTAGCTGGGTAACAGTTAGAGGTGGGAAGGGGAGGAAGCAGGCAGTGAGGGATCCCCTGTGGTCATTCCCCTCAACAATAAGTATACGCTTTGGATGGGGGGGGAAGGCCTAGCAGGGGTAAGCTGCAGTGACTGGGTCTCTGGCACGAGGTCCGGCTCTGAAGCTCAGAAGGGAAAGGGGGAGAGGAGGAGAGCGCTAGTTATAGGTGACTCTCTAGTTAGAGGGACGGACAGGTGGTTCTGTGGACATGGGCGAGACTCACGGATGGTTTGTTGCCTCCCGGGTGCTAGGGTCTGAGATGTCTCGGACCGTGTCTTCAGAATCCTTAAGGGGGAGGGTGTGCAGCCAGAAGTCGTGGTGCATCCCTTCTGGCACCATCGACATAGGTAGGAAGAGGGGTGGGGCGGTCATTCAGGAGCTCAGGGAGTTAGGCTGGAAGCTAAAAGCTAGGACGGACAGAGTCGTCATCTCTGGGTTGTTGCCGGTGCCACGTGACAGTGAGGCAAGGAATAGGGAGAGAGTGCAGTAGAACACGTGGCTGCAAGGATGGTGTAGGAGGGAGGGCTTCAGGTATTTGGACAATTGGACTGCATTCTGGGGAAGGTGGGACCTGTACAAGCAGGACGGGTTGCACCTGAACCAGAAGCGCACCAATATCCTGGGAGGTAGGTTTGCTAGCACTCTTCGGGGGGGGGTTTAAACTAATTTGGCAGGGGGATGGGATCTGGACTTGTAGTCCAGCAAGTAGGCTAGCTGTTTGTCAGGATGTCCAAGAATGTAGGGAGGCTGTGGAGAAGGTAGCACTGACAGGGAATACTTACGGACACAGAGATGGGTTCAAGTGTGTATACTTCAACGCAAGGAGTATCAGAAATAAGGTAGGTGAACTTAAGGCGTGGATCGGTACCTGGGACTACGATGTTGTGGCCATCACGGAAATGTGGATAGAAGAGGGACAGGAATGGTTGTTGGAGGTTCCTGGTTACAGGTGTTTCAGTACGAATAGGGAGGGTGGTAAAAAAGGAGGGGGGGGGGTGGCGTTGCTAATTAGAAATGGTACAACGGCTGCAGAAAGGCTGTTCGAGGGGAATCTCCCTTTGGAGATAGTATGGGCTGAAGTCAGAAATAGGAAAGGAGCAGTCACCTTGTTGGGTGTTTACCATAGGCCCCCCAATAGCAGCAGAGATGTGGAGAAACAGATAGGGAAACAGATTTTGGAAAGGTGCAGAAGCCACAGGATAGTCGTCATGGGCGATTTCAACTTCCCAAATATTGATTGGAAGCTCTTTAGATCAAGTAGATTGGATGGGGTGGTGTTTGTGCAGTGTGTCCAGGAAGCTTTTCTAACTCAGTATGTAGATTGTCTGACCAGAGGGGATGCCATATTGGATTTGGTACTTGGTAACGAACCGGGACAAGTGATGGGCTTGTTAGTGGGTGAACATTTTGGTGATGGTGACCACAATTCAGTGACTTTCACCTTGGTTATGGAGAGAGATAGGTGCGTGCAATAGGGTAGGTTTTACAATTGGGGGAAGGGTAAATACGATGCTGTAAGACAGGATCTGAGGAGCATAAGTTGGGAGCATAGGCTGTCAGGGAAGGATGTCGTGGAAATGTGGAACTTTTTCAAGGAACAGATACGACATGTCCTTGATATGTATGTACCTGTCAGGCAGGAAAGAGATGGTCGTGTGAGGGAACCTTGGTTGATGAGGGAGGTTGAATGTCTTGTAAAGAGGAAGAAGGAGGCTTACATAAGGTTGAGGAAACAAGGTTCAGACAGAGCCTTGGAGGGATACAGGATAGCCAGAAGGGAGCTGAAGCAGCACGGTGGCACAGTGGTTAGCACTGCTGCCTCACAGCGCCAGAGACCCGGGTTCAATTCCCGCCTCATGCAACTGACTGTGTGGAGTTTGCACGTTCTCCCCGTGTCTGCGTGGGTTTCCTCCGGGTGCTCCGATTTCCTCCCACAGTCCAAAGATGTGCAGGTCAGGTGAATTGGCCATGCTAAATTGCCCGTAGTGTTAGGTAAGGGGTAAATGTAAGGGTATGGGTGGGTTGCACTTTGGCGGGTCGGTGTGGACTTGTTGGGCCGAAGGGCCTGTTTCCACACTGTAATGTAATCTGTAAAGGGATTAGGAGAGCTAAGAGAGGGCATGAAAAGTCTTTGGCGGATAGGATCAAGGATAACTCCAAGGTATTTTATGCGTATGTGAGAAACATGAGAATGACGAGAACGAGGGTAGGTCCGATCAAGGACAGTAGTGGGAGACTATGTATTGAGTCGGAAGAGATAGGAGAGGTCTTGAATGAGTACTTTTCTTCAGTATTTACAAACGAGAGGGACCGTATTGTTGAAGAGGAGAGTGTGAAATGAACTGGTAAGCTAGAAGAGATACTTGTTAGGAAGGAAGATGTTTTGGGAATTTTGAAAACTTGAGGATAGACAAGTCCCCCGGACCTGACAAGATATATCCTAGGATTATGTGGGAAGCAAGAGAGGAAATTGCAGAGCCGTTTGCAATGATCTTTTCGTCTTCACTGTCAACAGGGGTGGTACCAGGGGACTGGTGGGTGGCGAATGTTGTGCCCCTGTTCAAAAAAGGGAATAGGGATAACCCCGGGAATTACAGGCCAGTTAGTCTTACTTCGATGGTAGGCAAAGTAATGGAAAGGGTACTGAAGGATAGGATTTATGAGTATCTGGAAAGACACTGCTTGATTAGGGACAGCCAGCATGGATTTGTGAAGGGTAGGTCTTGCCTTACAAGTCTTATTGAATTCTTTGAGGAGGTGACCAAGCATGTGGATGAGGGTAGAGCAGTGGATGTAGTGTACATGGATTTTAGTAAGGCATTTGATAAGGTTCCCCATGGTAGGCTTATGCGGAAAGTCAGGAGTCATGGGAAAGAGGGAAATTTGGCCAGGTGGATAGAAAACTGGCTAAACGGTCAAAGTCAGAGAATGGTGGTAGATGGTAAATATTCAGCCTGGAGCCCAGTTACAAGTGGAGTTCCGCAGGGATCAGTTCTGGGTCCTCTGCTGTTTATAATTTTTATTAATGACTTGGAAGAGGGAGTCGAAGGGTGGGTCAGTAAATTTGCAGATGATACGAAGATTGGTGGAGTTGTGGATAGTGAGGAGGGTTGTTGTCGGCTGCAAAGAGAGACTTAGATATGATGCAGAGCTGGGCTGAGGAGTGGCAGATGGAGTTTAACCCTGTCAAGTGTGAGGTTTTCCACTTTGGAAGGACAAATAAGAATGCGGAATACAGGATTAACGGTAGGGTTCTTAGTAAGGTGGAGGAGCAGAGGGATCTTGGGGTCTATATTCATAGATCTTTGAAAGTTGCCACTCAGGTGGATAGAGCTTGTAAGAAGGTCAATGGTGTATTAGCGTTCATTAGCAGAGGGATTGAATTCAAGAGTCATGAAGTGATGTTGCAGCTGTACAGGACCTTGGTTAGGCCACATTTGGAGTACTGTGTGCAGTTCTGGTCGCCTCACTTTAGGAAAGATGTGGAAGCTTTGGAGAGGGTGCAGAGGAGATTTACCAGGATGTTGCCTGGAATGGAGAATAGGTTGTACGAGGATAGGTTGAGAGTGCTAGGCCTTTTCTCATTGGAACAGCGAAGGATGAGGGGTGACTTGATAGAGGTATATAAGATGATCAGAGGAATAGATAGAGTAGACAGTCAGAAACTTTTTCCCCGGGTACAACAGTGTGTTACAAGGGGACATAAATTTAAGGTGAAGGGTGGAAGGTATAGGGGGGATGTCAGGGGTAGGTTCTTTACCCAGAGAGTGGTGGGGGCATGGAATGCGCTGCCTGTGGGAGTGGCAGAGTCAGAATCATTGGCAACCTTTAAGCGGCAATTGGATAGGTACATGGATGGGTGCTTAAGCTAGGACAAATGTTCGGCACAACATCGTGGGACGAAGGGCCTGTTCTGTGCTGTATTGTTCTATGTTCTATGTTCTATGTTCTATCTTGTCCCTGTTCATAAAACCAATGAACTGCAGATGCTGGAAATCAAGTCTGGCAGCTTCTGTGGAGAGAAGGCAGAGTTAACTCTTTGGATTCAGGACTCCTTTGACCTCTGCTTTCTCTCCACAGATACCATAAGACCTGCTGAGTTTTTCCAGCAACTTCTGTTTTTGCCCTTATTCATCTCTTTAGAAGTTCTCCCATTTTGCATCTATTGTTTTGCTCAACAAAATGCTTTTCCAATCAACCTGCTCCAGTTCAACTTTTAGACTCTTAAAATCTGCCCTTTTCCAATCTCAACTTTATTATTCTTTTAATTTGTTTTATTATTTCTTTTCAATATTTAATGTTATTTTTATTTACAAATTGTAAGTTTATAGATAAAATCTATTTTAACGATTTAATCTCACTGGCATTTAATAACAAAATGCAATTAGCTTTTCTTTTTTTTCACTTATTCACCATATGTTGGTGATCCTGCCTGGGCCATTACTTAGTTTTTCTGGAGACATGATAGTCAGCTGCCTTCATGAACTGCTGCAGTTCTTGATTTGTAGGGACCCCCACAGCATTGTTAGGAAGGGTATTCCAGGATTTTGACCCAGTAACAGTATAGACATGGCAGTGTAGTTTTGGGTCAGCATGGTTCATGACTTGCAAAGGAGTTGTAAGTGGGTGGTTTGTCCATGTAACTCTTGTCGATGTCCAGCTAGATGGGAGAGATCATGGGTTTGGAAAGTGCTACCTTAGGAGCCTTGCTGAATTGTGAAAACACTTCTTGAGATGATACACGCTGCTGGCAGTGTACATATGTAGTGATGGGAGTAAATGTTGACGTTAGTGAATGGTTCACCAGTCAAGTAGGCTTTGTTCTGAATGGCTTCGACCTTCTTGAGTATTGTTAGAGTTGCACTTAACCAGGCAAATGGTGAGAATTCCATCAAACTTCTGACTAGTGCTTTGTAGATGGTGGGCAGGCATTGAGGAAACGAAAGGCTCATTACTCACTGCAGAGTTTCTAGTCCCCTGACACATTTCTTTTAACATTCATTGTTAGTTCATGAGAACTAATAAATGGTTGTGAATGACTGAGGTAAGGGAGTGGATGGCGGGGGAAGAAGGGGAACGACGAAGTACATGGGTGAGGACTAAGGCTACATCATGATTCAGTTGAGGACTGGTCGGGATAGGTGTGATGTTGGAGTTAGTAGGGGTTATCAGGGTGGGTCAGTGAGACAGAGTGGAGAGTTGGAGGGGAGTAGAGCTGAGTCATGGATATCAGTTCAGCCCTTACCCAGAGCAGGTTCCACTCCTTCAGCTTTTCCTTTGTAACTATTAACTAAATCAGAACAGTCTGACTTAAAGTCAGGAACTATCTGAGAGGATAATTGTTCATCAGAAGCTTCCTGGTCATTCCCTACAGAGTCAACTAGGAGAGGAATTCTGCTGGGTCCAGACATGCAATGCTAGTTTATAGCTCATCAGCAACTACATTCCTATCAGAGCATCTGAGCTGATTGCTATTGTATTTGATGAGCTCTCTCTTTAAACACATTGTGGCTTTTATCTCAAACAATTCATTTTACCGTGGATAAAGCAGAGCTTTCCAAAATGTTCTCATTATGACAAAAAATTGGTGTTCAAAAACTGCTGTGATCCAGACCTGGTAGATTACTGGGACTGGGAAAGGGTCGGGGTGGGGATGTTGGTGGAAGTGGAGAGATGTAAGAGCAGGGCATGGGCCTGTTTATGCTGCACGACCTTTAAGTAAAAAGCACTTACTTTATCACTGGATTTTACAGGATAGGGATCAGGGCTTGAAAACCAACCAATTAGGCCCTATATACACCATTAAAATGAAGATGAGTTTTTAAAGAACTTTGCTATTCTTAGCACTCTGTCAGAGCTCTGTGGCAGCTCCCTCGGAGTTCACAATCACAAAACTTTGGCTAATGACACTCACCTACTGGGAAGCCCTGCTAACAGATTCTACAAAACTGAAATCATACAGGAGGCTGCATTACCACTGCTTGGAAAATATGCTGTTATCCTTGTGTCTCTGCAGTGGCCAGGCAATTGAATATTAATGGACACAAAATCTAGGTAAGTGAATACTAATGAGCACAAGAGCTGTTGCAATTGAATATTAATATTCAATGTGACCACATGCATATAATAGGACTATAGGTCTTTAAACCATCACTGTGCTGATGCTTCACTGCAATCTGACAAGCTAACACAATCTGATGAGCAAGAGATGTCCAGGAAATTTCACACAAAGCTGAGCATGTCTAGGAGCAATGGGGAGTTAGGAGTAATCACCTGAAGCAGAACTTATTTTCTGGAGAATTCAAAGGCAATACATAACGCAACTGCTTCATTTACAAGTGAAAAACTGCAAGTGAAGATCGCTGTTGTCCAACTTCTCTTGAGTGCAGTTAGGAAGTGGCACAGCTTTGCAAATCACTTGTGGCAATTAGGTGTTACTTACTTAAAGATGATGATATTCCACACTTACACAGCTCCTGAATCAGGCTTGTTTAGTCAATAGCAATTGGCAAAATAGTGCATTTACAGGATTATCAGAATACGTTCAATAAGAATTTAATTTTCCCTTCAAAATATTTATTTCTTTCTCCATGAGAGTTCTTTCAGTTAAGAGCAGAGAGTACTTATGCTAATGAATAAAAGTTTTAACCAAGTATTTGGAGCACTCTACTCAATTACTTTAGGGACACGATAATCGCACTGACTTAAATTTTCATTCATTTGTTGCACCCAAACATTATTTAATGACCATTCACTGAACAAGAAGGTCTTCGTCATGATGAACTTTGCACTGGGACCTTACCACTCAGCTTGAGATAACCATGGAAACAGGTACCTAAACAAGTAACATAGCATTGCCCAGACTACCAATAAGACATCTTCTTATGCTTCCTGCTGTTAACTGTGTCCGCTTCAGTTAATTGGAACCTTGAAACAATTCTATACACATCTGAAAACCATTAAACCTCACTTCATATCAAAATGATATTAAACACTCCAAGCTTAACCAAGTGAAAGGTGTACCTATGGGAAAGAGTGCGTAGTATACGTTGACAACCTTTTATCCGAAATACCGAAATCCGAAAAGCTCCAAAATCCGAGGATGTTTTTGTGAAGTTTTTATCTAATTAACAAGGTTGCTTGGCGTGCAAACAGTTAACCCAACTTCACACCCACTCGATGCGTGTCACTTAGATGTGACGTAGGGGGACTGTGGCTCAGCACTGGCAGGCCTCATTTCTGCCTCAGGGCCCATTACTCACACTGAGTCTGCTATCCGGTAAGATTTTAAAAAAATTTCACTGTTGAGCTGTCACTTATTCCAAAATTCGAAAAATTCCGAATTCCAAAAACCAGCTGGTTCCAAATGTTTCGGATAAAGGATCGAGTACCTGTACCTACAAAGCAAATTAAAACTCTACGTAGCACTTCAGGAATCATTTTGAAGTTTCTTAAATGTAGAGGTGATTTTCCATGTGTTATCCATCTGCACAGCAGGAACATGTTTTTTTTACCAAAGTAAACAGCTGAAATTTGCTAGAAATGTAATGGTCTGTGATCCAGGCACATTCTTCCCAAAGCAAAATCAATTTATGCAATGTGCCAATAATCTCAACACTGTACCTCAGATAGGGTCTGACCAAGTTTCCAATTAAATGAAACATTCAATCCTTTGTTTTGAATTGCCCGGTCATTAATTGGTCACCTAAGGGCTTCAATTGGTGGTTCGGTCAAAGGTTGACCATGGACCAACCTAGATCAATACTTGGATTACATTAAGATACTCCACAAAACGAAGCTATGGGGACATGATTTGAACTGAAGAGCCCAGTGGAAAAAAATGGTGAAATCTGGATGGAATTGTTACTTTAGGCAAAGAATATAAAGAATAAATCTAAGTAACAAAGATAAGTTCTGTGTATTTGTTCTGCAGATATATGGTCTTCTGTCAAGGCCACAACAAAATTAAATCATCTCATAAGTCATTTCTTTGAACTGCACTGCAAAACAAATGGTGCGGTTTTGCATTGGAGAAGGCATGTACCTTATCAAATTCCTAATCTAATGCATGTTCTTGACTGAATTCCTGATACTGTGTGAACCTAAACCTCAGCCTTGGATTTATACTAATTCCTAAGAGGACTCCTGGGATGTTTACCTCTATTATAATCTCATGTCTGTAGATTTGCAACATATTTTACAATTCTCAGTGGGTGCAATTTACTTTTGCACAATTGCTTGTCAAAACTCCCATCAGTTATTTTGTCATATCTATTCACATTTTCTCAATACAATCCTGACTATAAACACATTCCTGCAGGTTTTATCAATCAATATTGCAGAGGGGCGAGTTTTATTTTTATTTGGTTTTGTATCTGTGTTTCAGACAGCCCTTGTCAGTGATCTCTGACTATGCCCTGAATAGTGTTTACAGTTGTCTTTATGTATAGGTGAGCTTGATGATGTGCTTTGAGTTATCCTTCTCTGAATTCCTTTATCTATTAGTTCTTTCCTTTTTCTATTCTCATGTTTAAGACCTCTGAAACAAGGCCGAGTTTAGTATTTCAATGTCAAATATACTTACTAATAATAAATGAACCAGTAACTTAATCGCAGAATTATTTCACAGAGCTTGTAGATTAACCTTATAAATTTATAAAATGAATAATTTGTTACTCTGCATTAAACAAAATAATCAATCTCCTTATGAGGAAATGTCATCCTTTTTCCACTCATCTCTGGGTGTAGTTAAAACCTCAGCTAACACTTGCTTTGTACCAAATTAATTAAGCTCAAAGTCTCTCATAAATTCAGTTCATTTGAAAGCTTAAGCCTGATTAATACTTCCACGGACTGTTATGGTACAATGGTCATGATCCTACCTCTGGTCTAAATGGTCTGGGTTCAAGTCAATGACCTTGGCATTTAATGGTGCTACCATCACTGAATTCCCCCAATATCAATATCCTGGAGTTGTCAATGACCAGAAACTCAACTGGACTCACCACACAAACACAGTGGCTACAACAGTAGGTCAGAGGCTAGGAATACTCAACACCTGACTCCCCAAAGACTACAAGGCACAAGTCATAAGAGTTATAGAATATTTCCCACTTATCTGGATGAATCCAGCAACACTCAAGAAGCTTGACACCATCCAGAATAAAGCAGCCCGCTTGTTTGGCATGACATCCACAAGCATTCACTTCCTCCACCACCAACACTCAGTAGCAGCAGTGCCTACTACCTGCAAGATGCACTGCAGAAATTCACCAAAGATCTTCAGACAGCACCTTCTAAACCCATGACCACTTCCATCTAGAAGGACAAGGGCAGCAGATATATGGGAACACCACCACCTTCAAGTTCCCCTCCATGCTACTTACCATCCTGACCTTGGAAATATATTACATTTCCTTCACTGTTGCTGGGTCAAATTCTTGGAATTCCCTCCCAATGGCATTGTAGATCAAGTTGTAGTATGTGGACTGCAACTATTCAAGAAGGCAGCTCGCCACCATCTTCTCTAGGGCAATAAATGCTGGCCACCCAGTGATGCCCACAAATGGGTTAAAAAAATGTTGCAACAGCCTCAGATCAGGCTAATAATATGCCCAATCAGGGCAATTTGATTTTTTTTTTAAATGCGTGGTTGACCTCAGGAATAAACACTTTCTGAAACTGTTTTCATGGTTCTGTGGATTTAACTCATTTTCTGGAGAATTTGAGCTAAGTCAAGTGATCAATGTTTCTGCTGAGGATATGGAGCACCATTCAAAAGTTATTTTACTTCCCCAGGGAAGAGTTCTATTCAAATTTTCTAACAACAGACATCAAACACACCAATTATGGTGGTGTATAGCCCCCTGCAGTGAAAAGCTTCCTCTACTCTTCTCAAATGCTTCATCACAAATACTGAGGAGAAACCTTTGCGTCAATTTCCTACTCGATCACCACTATGTGTTAGTTTGCCCATTATTGCCAAATGAGGAACAATTTTGCATAAAGCTTTCTCAACTAAATTGAGACTGCCCAACTTCTCTTTACAAATGCCCTTGACATCCAAAAGACGCAAGTGATCGTCAACAGAAAGAGCTGGATAAAAATCTAAGACACTGAGGAAGATGCAGGATATATTCTGAACTATTGAGTTGAAGAGTCTTTAAAATCATTTTCCATACTTTTATAGCGGACAAAAACATTCAAAGAAATGAGCAGAGTATTTTGTTTCAAGGAGATGGAAATCTAGGGGTGAATCTTACATTTCATTCAGCAGTTTTCAATTGCACTGAATTTCATGAAGAATTTCATATCATGAAGTCAAGCAAGCTTCTCACCATATCTTAAGACAATCACTGGCATTGTGAAGTTGTACTGCTTGGTGATAGACAATCATTCTGAAGATGCCAGAGGAGAGAAAAATGGCACAGTGGTTCTCTGATATGAACCTGGAAGCCATGGTAGGTAGGTTGATGAAGAGGAGAGGCATTCCAGTTGGACTGGCAAGGAGGCCACCAGGAGACCCTGGCAGCCTGGTCAAAGGTCGCCGCCTGGGTCAGTGCTGCATTTACAGTTTGGAAGAATGGACAGCACTGTTGAAATAAAGTCTTTGGTTTCCCAGGGTAGGTGTCATGCTAATGTGGAAAGGAATTGGTGACTATAGGCTGGAGAAAAGGGCTGGGCAATTGTGAAGGGGAACAACTGTATGAGGGATATACATTAAAGCATAAATAGGGTAATGTGAGAACACAGTTTGTCCAAGTATGTTACCCAGATTAGTTCCTTATTGGATTTGTTTAATCTCGCTGAATTTTGTGTAGGTTTGTTAAATTGTAGTCTGAACTCATTCTAACATCCTGCGCCATAATTAGTTTGTCTACTCTGAGCATGCTAGTGAAGTAGCTTTGTTGATGCTATCTCACTATCTTTGTGACAAGGTAACTGGACTATTGCATGGAGCATTTTCTCCACTAAGATTAAAGATTCATTAGATTTTACTCATCTGCAGGAAAATCACATGATTGTCATCAGTCAGAGGTCTAGGTAACGTAACTATAGACCACATATCCAAAGCTACCTTTCTAATAGCAAATTCCCTTGATACTCTCTTCTCATTTTCTATTAGTGTGAAACTTTATTACAGCAGAAATAATCTCTGTTGAGTAACTCCTGTTAAAAATTGCAACAAAACAGTATGTCTTGAGTCAAAAACCTAGGCTAGATATTTGCATATGCTGTGTCTTTTGAGATATAAAAGTAATCCTGAATTCTTTGCAGGATTCTACGTGAACTCATTCTAACCAAATTTGGCAGTTGGCATGCCAGTGAAAGTATAAAACATTAAACCATTGATCTTAACAGTGCAATCTGCCAGTTGTTGCATACTAAATGAAAAACAGCTTCAACCTCTGTGCTAAACTCTTTGTTAAATAAAATCCTCAGGCAGAACCTAATAGGGGCTATGGTGAGAGAGCTAGGAAAATTAAATGAGAAATAGAGTGACTTGTTGCATTTATAATCAGAGTTCTGGGCGTTGAGATGAGATTCTCACTAGGCAGCAGCAAGGTGCCTATTAAGGAGGATTATTGCTTGCTAACAGCCTCATTGATGATGAATCGCACCTCACTAATATATACTTTCCTACTCTACCACTCACTGTGAAGAAAGCAGATGTCAGTAATTCAGAACATGCAAGTCAGAGCGGGTACCTGACAACATCAGCTCATCACTTGCTCCTCTAATCTGCTATCTTCGACACCCGGCAACAACATTTCAGGGACCACTCCAAGGCACCACCCACACACACCCCATACGCATGGATGTTGGCATCCAAAATCTGCCTGCCTCTCAGAATCCTCATGATAAGTCTCTAATCCACTCACATCCTGGTTCTCTACTTTAAAGCTTCACTTTGAGTTGCACTGGCAGCTACCATTGGAATGATATTGCAAGGCCAGTCATTCAGCTCATGGATTGGATCAGTCTACATCTCCGGGCAGTTCATTCACTCTCTTCGCACCCATTTACCATGAGCATCTCTGTCTTGCCTGGCCTTTTAGCACTTTGCCCCTTCAGCGAGAGCTACCATACTCCGAATATATTTATGTTGGGGTTTGCTGCTTGGCTAACTCACAAATCCAGGATGCTTGTAAGTCAGTCCCTTCAATCAGGGAGTCATGAGTATACTGAGCCAAGGGCAGCCGCTGATATCAGTCTGGAGTCTTGGGCATGTTCAGTCAGTCTTGTGGGACTGCAAGGGTCAGAAGCCTCTACTCTAAGGAAGAGGAGCTGAAAACTGGGGAGCACACAAACCATCTTGACTCTTTCTGCTCCGTTCTCCCAGAACGAAAGGGACAGACTGAATGAGATGAAAGCAAATGCCACAACTTTTAGCGTTGGTGTAATTGGGGGAAGAGTGAGTGATGAATTGTCCTGAATGAATGAGTAGGCAGTGCAGAGTGTGTGCAGGGTTGGTGGTGCTGGCTATTGGGATGGGCAAAAGGGGATAAAGGAAAGTATTGTCCTCAATAATGAGAGTGATAGAGCTTGAGCTTTGGAGGGAAGTAAGTACAGCAGCAAACGTAGAATCAGTGCAGTTTCAGAGAGAATATGGTTGCTCTTACCCTGGTCATTGGCTTTCTTGCTACACTGCTGAATATTCCTCCAGAGAGCTTGGACTGCACTGACACTTTTGTAAGTGCCAGATCAGGCTAGAAGGGACTGCTGTTTTGCGAGTCCTAGTATCATCCATCCACCAAGACTTAGAACATAGAACATAGAACATTACAGCGCAGTTCAGGCCCTTCGGCCCTCGATGTTGCACCGCCCTGTCATAGCTCCTCTAGCTTATCTCTCCACGCTTCAGGCTCACTGCCTTTATTCCTGATGAAGAGCTTTTGCCCGAAATGTCGATTTTGCTGCTCCTTGGATGCTGCCTGAACTGCTGTGCTCTTCCAGCGCCACTGGTCCAGAATCTGCCAGCATCTGCAGTCATTATTTTTACCCCTATACCAATCTGAAGCCTATCCCACCTACACTATTCCATGTACGTCCATATGCCTATCCAATGACGACTTAAATGCACTTAAACTTGGCGAATCAGGCAAGGCATTCCATACCCTTACTACTCTCTGAGTAAAGAAACTACCTCTGACATCTGTCTTACACCTATCTTCCCTCACTTTAAAGTTGTGTCCCCTCGTGTTTGCCGTCCCCATACTTGGAAAAAGGCTCTCCCTGTCCACCCTATCTAACCCTCTGATTATTTTGTATGTCTCTGTTAAGTCACTTCTCAACCTTCTTCTCTCTAACAAGAACAGACTCAAGGCCCTCAGCCTTTCCTCATAAGACCTTCCCTCCATACCAGGCAACATCCTAGTAAATCTCCTCTGCACCCTTTCCAAAGCTTCCACATCCTTCTTATAATGCGGTGACCAGAACTGTACATAACACTCCAAGTGTGGTTGTACCAGAGCTTTGTACAGCTGCAGCATAACCTCCTGGTTCCGGAACTCAATCCCTCTATTAATAAAGGCCAAAACATTGTATGCCTTCTTAACAACTCTGTCAATCTGGGTGGCAACTTTCAGGGATCTGTGTACATGGACACTGAGATCTCTCTGCTCATCTGCACTCCCAAGAATCTTACCATTAGCCCAATACTTTGCATTCCGATTACTCCGTCCAAAGTGTATCACCACACACTTGTCCACATTAAACTCCATTTGCCACCTCTCAGCCCAGCCTATCTATGTCTCTCTGCAACCTACTACATCCTTCGTCACTATCCACAATTCCACCGACCTTAGTGTCATCTGCAAATGTACTAACCCACCCTTCTAAGCCCTCATCCAGGTCATTTATAAAAATGACGAACAGCAGTGGACCCAACACCGACCCTTGCGGTACGTTGTTAGTAACTGGACACCAAAATGAACATGTTCCATCAACTACGACCCTCTGTTTTCTTTCAGCAAGCCAATTACTGATCCAAACTGCTATGTCTCCCACAATTCCATTCCTCCGCATTTTGTATAATAGCCTACTGTGGGGAACCTTATCAAACGCCTTGCTGAAATCCATATACACCACATCAACCAGTTTACTCTCATCTAACTGTTTGGTCACTTTGTCAAAAAAGTCAATAAGATTCGTTAGGCATGACCTACCCTTCACAAAACCATGCTGACTGTCCCTGATCAGATTATTCTTTTCTAGATGGTTATAAATCCTATCTCTTATAACCTTTTCCAACACTTTACCAACAACTGAAGTGAGACTCACTGTTCTGTAATTGTCTCTACTACCCTTTTTGAACATTTGCTATCCTCCAGTCCTCAGGCACTACTCCTGCAGACAATGATGATTTGAAGATCAATGCCAAAAGCTCGGCAATCTCTTCCCTTGCTTCCCAGAGGATCCTAGGATAGATCCCATCCGGCCCAGGGGACTTGTCTATTTTCACACTCTGCAGTATTTCTAATACCTCTTCCTTGTGAACCTCAATCTCTTCTAGTCTAGATGCAAGTGTCTCTGTATCTTCCTTGCCAACATTTTCATTTTCTAGAGTGAACACTGTCGAAAAATATTTATTTAGTGCTTCCCCCATCTCCTCTGACTCCACACACAACTTCCCTCTATTATCCTTGACTGGCCCTAATTTAACTCTCATCATTCTTTTATTCCTGACATATCTATGGAAAGCCTTAGGGTTAACCCTGATCCTATCTGCCAACAACTTCTCATGTCTCCTCCTGGCTCTTCTGAGCTCTCTTTTTAGGTCTTTCCTGACTTCCTTGTAACCCTCAAGCGCCCTAACTGAGTTTTCACATTTTGTTCTAACATAAGCCTTCTTCTTTTTGACCAGGGATTCCACTTCCTTAGTAAATCACGGCTCACGCATTCTATATCTTCCTCCCTGCCTGACAGGTACATACTTATCTAGGACACACAGGAGCTTTTCCTTGAATAAGCTTCACATTTTTAATGTGCTCATCCCCTGCAGTTTCCTTCCCCATTCTATGCTTCCTAAATCTTTCCTAATTGCATCATAATTTCCCTTCCCCCAGCTGTAACTCTTGCTCGGTGGAGTACACCTATCCCTTTCCATCACTAATGTAAACCTGACAGAATTGTGATCGCTGTCTCCAAAGTGCTCACCTACTTTCAAATCTAACACTTGGCCAGGCTCGTTACCCAGTACTAAATCTAAAGTGGCTTCGCCCCTTGTAGGCCTGTCTACATACTGTGTCAGGAAGTCCTCCTGTACACATTGGACAAAAACTGACCCATCTATAGTACTCGTACTGTAGTGATCCCAGTCAATATTTGGATAGTTGAAGTCCCCCATGACAACTACCCTGCCTCTCTCACTCCTATCGAGAATCATCTTTGCTATCATTTCCTCTACACCTCTGGGACTATTCAGAGGCCTATAGAAAACTCCCAGCATGGTGACTTCTCCTTTCCTGTTTCTAACCTCAGCCCATACCACCTCAGTTAACATCCTTTCTACAACTGTAATATTGTCCCTGATCAACCGCTCCTCTTTTACCATCTTCTCTGTTCTTACTGAAACATCTGAATCCCGGAACCTGCAACAGCCATTCCTGTCCCTGCTCTATCCATGTCTCCGTAATGGCCACAACATCGCAGTCCCAGGTACCAACCCACACTGCCAGTTCACCCACTTTATTTTGGATGCTCCTCATGTTAAAGTACACACACTTCAAACCAGGTTCTCGCTTGCCAGTGTCAGATACTTGATTTTGAAACTCCCTACTCTCATCCTCTTCTGTACCCTGTCCTACAATTTTGATTCCCACCCCGCTGCTGTATTAGTTTAAATCCACCTTAATAGCTTTAGCGGATTTCCTACCCAGGATATTGGTACCCCTCTGGTTTAGATGAAGACCATCCTACTTGTAGTGGTCCCACCTACCCCAGAAAGAGCTCCAATTATCCAAAAACCTGAAACCCTCCCTCCTGCACCATCCTGTAGCCACGTGTTCAACTCCTTCCTCTCCCTATTCCTCACCTCATTAGCACATGGCACGGGCATCAAACCAGAGAAAACAACTCTGTTTGTTTTAGCTCTAAGCTTCCATCCTAGCTCCCTGAATTTCTGCCTCAAGTCCCCATCTCTCCTCCGACCTATGTCGTTGGTGCCAATGTGGACCACGACTTGGGGCTGCTCTCCCTACCCCCGAAGGATCCCAAAAACACGATCAGAGACATCACGGACCCTGGCACCCAGGAGGCAACACACCAACCGTGAGTCTCTCTTGTCCTCACAGAATGTCCTATCTGTCCCCCTAACTATCGAGTCCCCAATGACTACTGCTCTGCTCCTCTTTCCCCTTCCCTTCTGAGCAGCAGATGCCCCACTGCTTTCCCCTGGTAAGCCATCCCCCCAACAGTATCCAAAATGGTATACTTATTGTTGAGGGGAATGGCCACAGAGGATCCCTGCACTGCCTGCCGGTTCCCTTTCTGTCCCTAACTGTCACCCATCTGTCATTTTCTTTTATCTGGGGAGTGACTACCTCTCTGTAAGTCCTGTCAATAACCCCCTCTGCCTTCCGAATGATCCAAAGTTCATCCAACTCCAGCTCCAGTTTCCTAACGCGGTTTTCGAGGAACTGGAGGAACCTTGTCAACAAGCAAGATGCCATTTTCCTCTTTTCTGCTATGCTTGGGGCAAATGTTAGTTACTGTGCAGGGCTGCTCTGGGCTGACAGTGCTTTCTAAGTAATAATGGCCTTTTAAAGATGGCACCAGTACCACAAGTGGCAATCTATTTCGAGATATCCTGATATGACAAGTTTTGCTGGGTTTGGTATGTTGTACAGGTGAGCTAGTATTAGACGAGTGCATCACATGAGACAGGAGCTAATTAGTGACGCAACTTTGGCCAAAGGACAAGAAATCAGACTTGGCCATGGAGAGAGAAACACTGACATGACAACATTCAGCCCATGAGAGAAAATGAGGACTGCAGATGCTGGAGATCAGAATCAAGAGTGTGGTGCTGGAAAAGCACAGTAAATCAGGCATCCAAGGAGCAGGAGAATTGACATGTTGGGCATAAGCTCGGATGCTGCCTGGCCTGCTGTGCTTTTCCAAGATTCGGCCCATTATAAATACTCTTACAAATTGCACACTGAGTTATTTTTTCCAATGTTACACACCAAGTTCACAGAAATGCAAATTTGATCATTTCATAATCCGGAATTTGGATGTGAGCCTCAAAGTGTGAAAAAATACAAATCTGCCAGTTTTCCCATTATCATTTGTCACATAATCATGAGCAAAGATTTACCAGATTGACTCTTGGGATAGCAGGACTCAAATATAACGAGAGATCGGATTGGTTAAGACAATGTTCACTCCAGTTTAGAAGAATGAGAAAAGAACCCCTTAAAATTCTAACGGGACAAACCCAGGAAGGATGTTCCCAATCGCTGGGGACTTCCAGTACCAAAACTCACTGTCCGTTTAGGATTGAAATAAAGAGCTTCACCCAGAGAATAGCCAGCATTAGGCCACCAAAAGCAATTGAAGCTAACACATTGAATGTTTTCAAGAGGTTTTTAGGGCTGAAGGGATCAAAGGATATGGGGAGTAAGCAGGAACAGGTCACTGAGTTGGATGATCAGTCTTGATCATATTAAAAATGATCCAAAGGGTTTAAATGACCTACTTCTGCTCCTATTTTCTACGCTTCCATATTAAAGTGATCTAAGGCATTGTCGTTGAGTGACACTTCCACATAAAAATTATGGAAGTCAATGCTACAATATATGCACTCAGCTTCCAGACCTGAGGTGAGTGTGCTCTTGACATCAAAGCAGCATTTGGTTAAGTGTGACATGATGGAACTCTAAAGAATCTACAAGGGTCTCTCTTGAGTGCAGGTAAAAACATTATTTAAAACATGGGAAGACACAAGTACTTATCAGCAAAGAAATATCTGGGTGGACGTGGTTGGGGTAGCTGAGATGTGCTTCAAGAGAACATTATTACATCTTGCATACGTTAATGACTTAGGTTGAAAAATCTAAAGAAAATAGCTCAGCCCTCCTGGGGATAACAAACTAAAGGGGGTAATGATATTGGAAAAAGCAATGCAGAAAAAGCAATGCAGCAAAGCAATAGAATGAATTAGACTAAAATCTTGCAAGTTTAATTAAGGAAACATTGCAGAAACCTAGACTTCTCAGCCCAGAAAGATTCACCTGATGTATGATCTTAAAGAAGTATAGAAGATTATAAAATGAAAACGATAGCTAAAATTTGCTTCAAATTATATTCAAAAGAGGTACATAAGGAAACAGGTTCAATTTAGCAATTTTAGGATTGCACCTCAAATTCTTATTTAACCAATTAATACATGGAATGGATTCTGAGAAAGAATATTACAATGTGGAAATGGATGGGAGATTGAAATCATTTTAGGGCTATTTTGTTACAACAATGTGGAGAGCTCTCAGTCATTCTGGATGCTTAAATAATAATAGTGCAAATGGTTTTCTCCAACCATAATAATCTTGGCTTGTCATGTCTGCTCACACTTAAAAGAAAATGTAGAATTATACATGTCGTTCTGCAAAAACAACATTGAGAACATATTTCAGAACCATTGCACATTTTCTCTTCTTCATCTATTTTTAAGTCTGAATTTGGAAATAATTTTATCCATTGCCAATGGATACTTCAATAACATGAGAAAAACCAATGGTGGACTGTACTTTTAGGAATATCACATTCTGCTCAAATTTTGTCTGCTTGGTTAATGGGTGCCAATGACACATGTTGCATGACATGTGCCTGATGGCACGTCATAGAAGCAGTTACCTGTTTTGGGAGTGATACAATGATGAATTGCTTGATGTGATGAATTGACATCTTCAGTTGTGTGTCTGGAAGTACCAAGTGGTACAAAGTTTAGGTGCAGTGGTAATATGCCAGACACACTGCTGTTAATACCTTTCTGCATAGTTTCAGGAGTGGACACTTGTCTCAGATCCCATTCTGGTCAAAGTGCAGCATCCTTCAAAAGACCCTTCAGTATTTCAAGAAAGTTATAGGGTTATTGAGATGTACAGTACAGAAACAGACCCTTCGGTCCAACTCGTCCATGCTGACAAGATATCCTAACCTAATCTAGTCCCATTTGCCAGCACTTGGCCCATATCCTTCAAAATCCTTCCTTTTCATATACCTATCCAGATGCCTTTTAAATGTTGTAATTGTACTACCCTCCACCACTTCCTCTGGCAGCTCATTCCATACACACACCACTTCCTGCATGAAAATGTTGTTACTTATGCCCCTTTTAAATTTTTCCCCTCTCACCCTAAACCTATGCCCTCTAGTTCTGGATTCCCCCACCCCAGAGAAAAAATCTTGTCTATTTACCCTATCCAAGCCTCTCATGATTTTATAGACCTCCATAAACTAACCCCTCAGCCTATGATGCACCAGGGAAAACAGCACCAGCCAATACAGCCTCTCCCTATATCCTTCAACCCTGGCAACATCATTGTAAATCTTGTCTGAACCCTTTTCAAGTTTCACAACATCCTTCCGATACGTAGGAGACCAGAAATGCAAACATATTCCAAAAGTGACCTAACCAATGTCCTGTACGACCGCAACATGACCTCCCAAGGTGAGCAGATTTGTGCTGCAATTATTGATTTTGAAAATCTGCACATGCATTTTCTTATTGCATCAAACTAAAACTGACTGTCCTTCTCAAGTATACTGCACTGATTAATGGGGAACCAAGACACACCCAAGATGCAAGGCTTTAAGATGAAAGGATACCTACTTTATTAAATATCTCCTAATAGGAACAACATACATGTACAGATATTCTCTAAAGGGAAGTGATGCTTTCTATCATTATCAGCAGTCATGAATAGCAGAGTTGAAACCTTGAGGACAATGGTATCTTCAGACCTAATTCTATCTTTCATGTCCTAGCACTGACCCTTCACACCCAACCCTACCCCGACACTCCTGTTAGACACTCTATTTTGATGAGCAGCTGTATCATCAAATGCAGGATAAACTGATGGTCAGCCATCTGTTTTTCCAGATAGTCTCATTTTGAATGTTTGGCTGAGCTCCAAGATGAAGAAATGAACTTAATCATGTAAGGGTTGCTAGCAGAAGTGGGATAGGGGAGGGAGAGGAATGGATTCTTATCTTTGTTTGATTGATAGAATTATAAGCCTATCAAAAATTCATCTTTACTTGACATGCTCTTTCAATGTGTAATTGTTTCTTCATAGAAAATTAAATTACCCAGGGTCAGTGAGAGTTTTCAGGAGTAATTATAAATAGTCATATTTCAAGCAAGTACCATCACATTTCCAAAGGTAGTTAGGGATGGGCAATAAATACTAGCCATTCCAATAATGTTTTACTCTTCAGAAAAAACAAATGAAACAAAGTACCAATCATTTTTCTTTGATCCATGCAGCTTGTTATTAAGCTACATGCCTTTTGTGAAGTACACACAAAAACCTTACAGGAGTATCATTTATAAGCAATTTCTTGCACTGTATGGTATGTTTTAAATCATTGCAGCATAGTAAAGTTATACACTTCAGAGGAAACCTTGTTCAGTTTGCTGTTAAAAATCCAGTCACACTTCATTCAACTTTCCGGATGATTTATACAACAAAGCTAACAGAGTATCTGTGCAAGCTTTTCTCATTTCAGTTATTTTTACTTAATTGTAGTCAGTTATTGGGGGTGGGGGGGGGAGGTGAAGGTGGGCTACAACAGTGTAGCTGATCGAGTAGTGGAGAATCATTGATTTCATTTGTGTCCAGATTCTAGAAATTACAATCAACGTCAGAAGAATACTTGCACACTGTGACAGTTTTGCTATTGCAAAATCCAGGCCACTAAAATAAATAAGTGAAAAAATTGCAAACATTTTAGTCACAAATTTATGAAACTCTCTAGATTTAAATAGTTGGTTTGTTGTGCATTGCTAAAAAAAAAGACATATTTTGTCAAAGTTTTAGTTTTGTGTTCATCAGAACATTTGCATGAATACCAGTTTAAACAGGAACAATATTTTGTTCTGTATAAGAGGAGAGTGCTGTTTGATTGGCATGTAGAACTTGATTGATAGAGGCATTGCCAAGTGGAGTGAACTACTTAGATGATAAGTGACAATTAACTTTGAAAGCTTGGTAGTTAAATGTCTGTCATCATCTGACTGGTGCATTGTCCATGGAAATAGCTCTTCCAATCAGGGTCAACTTGCCAACCTATCTGCACTCCTTTTTTCATATAGTGTAAAATGTTGTTTCCATTACCATTGATGCTTTTTAGGTTCAGATGAGTGCAAGGTGTAAAGCTTCAACTAGCGGCCATTTTCACCAATACTCGTAAGATTTTGAATTGTGCCTTTGGATTGAAACTTGCAAATATGAGTCTATTAAGAAAGTCAGGGAGAAACACATTAATTTGAATCACCAGAATAATATCTTGGCTGAAATTATTAACATTTGAGAATACATTAAATCAACATAATTTATATTTCTTCCAATTTAGAAAAGGATTGAATCGAATAGATAGAGAAAAACTATGTCCCTGGTGGGGAATCTAAACTGAATTCATGTTATCTTAAAATTAGAGCTAGGTCACTGGATACCGAAATCAGGAGGTACTGGCTTCATTCAGATAATAGGGAAAATCTGGAACTCCACTCCTGCAAAATGCTATAGATGTTGAATCAACAGAATTTTTTAAGATTTAAGAGCATTGTGGGATTATGTAACAAATGCAGATATGTGGAATTGAGGTGCAGGTCTGATAGAATGATGAAAGAGCTCGAGGGATCCTATGGCTTATATTTTCTCCTGTATTCTTAAAAATTATGAATTAGGCCAAAGTGGCCTGAGGGTATTTTTCAACTTCAAAGTTCTTTAATAATGCAATTTGTCTAAAGTCTGTAACTTTACACAGGTCACTAGATGGAAAAATACAGCTGAAATTTTGAAGTGCTTTTAATAATAGCCACAGGATTATCTCCCGTGTTGTACTGGACTTTAATGTCATCCTCCATTTTGAAATCCACAGCAAATGTGAGAAGAGCTCTCTTAAAATCAAGAGCAGATTAGCTGCAATATTTATGTCAACTGTAAATATTCATGAGGTAAAGTTTAAACAGGACTAAGAATTCTGCCCAAGTATATGAACACAAATGAATGTCATACTTTATAATACTGAGCTTACAATGACAGCACCTAAGGAGAGAAACACATTTTATTTACTTATAGAAAACAGGTTTTCTCTATTGATTACTCAAACGTGGAAGATAATTGTGTAAAGCTAAATATAGAACAATACAGCCCCAGAAGCATTTCAACCAATGGTCTGTTAATGCCAGTAAACAGCTTAAAGTGCAATAATCCAATAAATGCAACAGTGACTTGAGAATCTGACTATTGTTAAACAGATGTTATCACTTCACAGCAAGATAGCAACCATAGTAACAGAGCAGCTTTGAACAGCATCACCAGTATCTCCATTAATCCATCACCAGGGCCAGTGATTTATGACTTGCTTGGGAAAAAACAGATGGAATTAGAGAATTCAATTCACAAGACCACGAGAAAACATCCAGAGTCCCATTAAAGAAAAGAAGAATTTGACTTAATTAGTCAGTGTGAATTGGTAGCCCTGTCCATTTAATATTCAGGAAGGATGATAAACGGTGTTAAAGTTGAACGATGCAATTAGTGGGAATTATTGACGCACCTCAAACATAGAAGACCAAGCCCTGATCACAGTTTTCAAAATTATCAGAAGTTTCAATGGTTTGCATTTATAGATGAGACCAGAGCAAGGAGCATAGATATTGTGAACAAAACAAAAGCATATTTTTCTGCTTTACCAGAGACTTGTGAAAATGCAACATTCGTTAGAAAAATAAACAGTTGAAGTGAATAACAGTGATTCAAGGGAAGGCAGGAGTGGCACAATGAGAAGAACAGGGAAAGACAATTAGGTTGGGATGGGGCTCATATGGAGTCGAGAGCATAATTCTAGTCTACCTGATAAGGTTCCCCACGGTAGGCTCATTCATAAAGTCAGGAAGTATGGGATACAGGGAGATTTGGCTATCTGGATTCAGAATTGGCTGGCTGACAGAAGGCAGACAGTGGTTGTAGATGGAAAGTATCCTGCCTAGAGGTCAGTGTTGAGTGGGGTCTCGCAGGCCTCTGTCCTTGGGCCTCTGCTCTTTATAGTTTTTATAAATGACTTGGATGAGGAGGTTGAAGAGTGGTTTAGTAAATTTGCAGATGACACAAAGATTGGAGGTGTGGTCGATAGTATAGAGGGCTACTGCAGGCTGCAGCGCAACATAGACAGGATGCAGAGCTGGGCTGACAAATGGCAGATGGAGTTCAAACTGGATAAATGTAAAGTGATGCATTTTGGAAGATTGAACTCAAATGCTGAATATAGGATTAAGGACAGGATTCTTGGCAGTGTGGAGGAAGAGAGGGATCTGGGTGTGCAAGTACATAGATCTCTCAAAGTTGCCACCCAAGTAGATAAGGTTGTTAAGAAAGCATATGGTGTTTAGGCTTTCATTAACAGGGGGATCGAGTTTAAGAGCCGCGAGGTTTTGCTGCAGCTCTACAAGTCCCTGCTGAGACTACACTCGGAATATTGTGTCCAGTTCGGGTCGCCCTACTTTGGGAAAGATACAGAGGCTTTGGAGAGGGTGCAAAGAAGGTTTACCAAGATGCTGCCTGGACTGGAGGGCTTGCCGTATTAAGAAAGGTTGAATAAGCTCGGACTTTTCTCTTTGGGGAGAAGGACGAAGAGAGGAGGCCTGATCGAGGTGTACAAAATAATGAGTGGAATAGATAGAGTCAATAGCCAGAGACTTTTCCCCAGGGCAGGATTGACTGGTACAAGGAGTCATAGTTTGAAGATATTAGGAGGAAGGTATAAAGGAGACATCAGAGGTAGGTTCTTTATGCAGAAGGTTGTGAATGCATGGTATACATTGCCAGCTGAGGTGGTGGAAGTAGGGTCATTGGGGACATTTAAGCGACTGCTGGACATGCACACGGATAGCAGTGAGTTGAGGGGATGTAGGTTAAGTTACTATATTTTACATTAGGATTAAACCTCGGCACAACATTGTGGGCCAAAGGGCCTGTTCTGTGCTATACTTTTCCATGTTCTATGTTCTATGCTGTAATTCCAATATAATAGCACATAAAGATGATCAGGTCAGTAACTGGTGAGCACCGACTAACTCAAATTTGCTAAATTTCAGTTCTCCCTGCGGACTTACTCAACTCTTACTCAGTCTCCTATCCCTTGCCCTGGTTCAATTGTCACTTCCACCCTTTCCAATCTGACGGTTGCTGACTTATGCCCATCTGTGTTTAACAGCCCAGCTCTGGCTGGACCACGTTAAACAGTACCATGGTACTCTCCCTGTGATCAACTATAGTTCAAATCCTGACTTACACTGCAAGATAAATACCAGTTACTGCTTTTAGTCTTACTCCCAGCGCAACATTGCTTTGCCACTCTCTAATGCTGCACTACACATGTGCTATAATTTATTGTTTAAATGTCCAGTGCCAAGCCCTATTCTCCCAATACTTCTGCTCTCGGAATTTGTAAGTTATCACAATGAATCACTCAAAACCCCTTGACCCCATACACTGAATTCAAAATGTTAGCCCTCATTTATAAATTCCTCAATGCCATATTCTTTCTGCAACCCCCTTCAATTTGGGCATGTCAGTGAGCTTGGCTTGGCTGAAAATCTCTTATCCTCCTTCCTCTCCAACAGTGTCAGGGCTTTTCATTCCCTGGGTGCTAAACTCTGAACCTCTTCTCGTGATCGATCCATCCACTTTGGTGCGGTTTACTAACTCCACTCAAAACTGTCTCAAATGAGTATGATACTTACCAATTGAACCATTGCTGAGTTCACAGAATTATAGAAATGCCCAGAATAGAAGGAGCCCTGATGGCTAGCTCTATAAACAGCAGTCATGTTAAAGCCCATGTACCTCTTCCTTTAGCTGTAACCCTTAAGTTCTCCATCTTCAAGAACCTGTCCAACACTCCTTTAAAATTTTATTTTGGGATTAGCTTTCATCACTCTGATCAGGAGGAAACAGTTTAGTTCTTTGAGCCTGCTTTGCCATTTGAGTAAACGTGGCTAAATTCATCCCAGTCTTGACACTCCTTTGCTGCCCACTCTAAGTAATCCTTCAACACACTACTAACTAAAAACCTGTCTAACCCCTCCTTAAATTTACTCAATGCAGTAGTATCCACCACACTCTTGGACAGTGAATTCCACAGATTCACAAACCTTTGAGAGATTTTTGCTCATCTCTGTTTTTAATTCTGTTACCCCTTATCCTAAAATTATGACCTCTTGTGGCAATGTAAACTTCGGGGATTGAAAGAATTAGCAATAACTCTGCCTGGAATAAATTGTTTCCCAAGATGAAAAGGACAAGGAAAAGTTGTTATAAAGGAATTAAAAGCAATATGCTAATTAACCATGTCGGGAAAGAAGTCAAAGCAACGTAAACAGTGGGAGGGAGGAGATAATAGTTGTTTGATAACCTGCTGCCTTATGATGGCAGGGCAATTAAAACAGGCTGCAAGAGGACTGTCCTGAAGTAAAGGGGTTAATTTCAAGATAGGCTGTTTCAAACAGATAACTCGCACTGAATGTAAGAAGGAACAGGGGAGCTGCTTCTGATAATAAGGCAAGCTAAGAACTCCAGATGTGTAATCAATGTTGGGGATAAAAAATTTTGAGGATCATCAATATATCACACCACAAACTTGAAAGAGAAAAAAATGTGAAAAAAACAATTCTATAGCTTTCCTTTAGCAGAACTTTGAAGAATAACAACTCACGGGGATCAAACCTTGGACACTTGCAGTAAAAGACACTTCTTTTGGAATCATAGATAAATTCCACCATTAATCAGACAATAGGCAATTTGGTTCGGAGGCTTAACTTGCTTACTTGAGTCTTATTTTGGTTGCTCTCTGCAATAAAGTTTAAAATTAATATTTTGGTATTGATTGTTTGTGAGATTTCTTAATAAGTAGCCAGATTAAAGCTACCTTGTGGTGATTTAAGCACAACACTCTTATTCTAGATTATCTGGCATGAGAAAACATCCATTTGACAGTTACTTTCTCAATGTCCTTTTGCATCTTATATATCTCAATTAAGTCTCCTCCCATTCTTCCAAACTCCAGCAAGTATGGGCCTAAACTGTTCAATCTCTCTTCATAAGACAAACCCCTCATTTCTGGAATGAATCTAGTGAACTGTCTCTGAACTGCCAGCAATACAATTACATCCCTCCTCAAGTAAGGGGACCAGAATTATGTCCAATCATCAGGATGTGGACAGTCTAGTACAGTTGCAGTAACACTTCCCTACTTTTATACTCTACTCTTTTAGCAATAAATGGCAAAATTCCACTTGCCTTCCTTATTACCTGCTGTACTGCATACTAGGTTTTTTGTGATTCATGCACAAGGACACCCAGATTCATCTGCAGCAAAGCACTCTGAACTTTCTCCCCATTTTGATAATGAGTTATCTTTCTATTAACCCAGCTAGAATGGACAACTTCACACTTATGTGTTAAATTTCATCTGTATAATTTTGGCCCATTCACCTGACCCATCCAGATTCATTTTTAAATTCCTTATTTCTTCATTGCAACTCACCATACCAACTATTTCAGTGCTATCTGCAAATTTGGTTATGGTACTTTCTATTCCCACATCCAAGCCATTAATATAGATTGTAAATAGTTGGGGGCTGAGGACCAAACCCTGCGGACACCCTCTAGTTATGTTTTGCGAACCAGAAAAAAAAGATTGATTTATCATGACTTTCTGCTTTCTGTTGATTAGCCAATCCTCTACCAAGCTAATGAATTAACCCTAACCCTATGTGATCTTACTTTGTGTATTAACCTTTTATGCGACACCTTATGAAATGCCTTCATAAATTCAGATATACAACATCCACAAGATCCCTGTATACATATTGCTTGTTACATCTTCATAAAACTATGCTGACTCTGATGGATTGTATTTTGTGTTTCCAAATATCTTGTTATTATTTCCTTAATAATGGATTCTAAAATTACCCAACAACACATGTTTAACTAATTGGTCTGTAGCTTTCTTCTTTCCATATCCCTCCCTTTTAATGTTATGTTTGCATTCTTCCAATCCACTGGAACCTTTCTCACATCCAGGAAATTTTAGAATATTGTAACCAATTGATCTATTGTTTCTGCTTCTATTCCCATTAATACCGCAATAAATTGGCCATCATTTCCTGGGGATAAGTCTACCTTCAATCCTAATAGGTTGATCATTACTTCTTCCCAAGTGATGCTGCTGGTTCTAAGTTCCTCCCTTTCTATAACATCTGCATCACATAGAGTCATAGAGTCATAGAGATGCAGAGCATGGAAACAGACACTTCGGTCCAAGCCGTCCATGCCGACCAGGTATCCCAGCGCAATCTAGTCCCACCTGCCTGCGTCCAGCCCATATCCCTCCAAACCATTCCTATTCATATACCCATCCAAATGCCTCTTAAATGTTGCAATTGTACCAGCCTCCACCACTTCCTCTAGCAGCTCATTCAATTACTTGTTAGCTTTTAACTGTATTACCATCCCAAAAGTAAGTTATAAAAAATTGAAACAAAATACTGGTTTGTTGAGTCCGCCTTTTTTGCCTTCCCCATTATTAACTTCCTTGTCTCATCCTCCAAGGGACCAGCATTCACTTTAACTACTCTGTTTCCTTTTATATACATATAGAAGCTGTTGATATCAGTTTTTATACATGCATGAGTTTTCTTCCATAATTTACCTTTGCTTTCTTTAAAAAAGATTTAGACACTCTTTGATGATCTTTAAAAGTTTCTCAAACTTCCACTGGCCTTTGCAATATAATATGCATTAAATTTTGTTTTTATAGTATCTTTAACTTCCTTGCTTAACCATTAATATTTGTCCCCCTTTCTGGATTATGTTTTAGCTGGGAGCAGTTGAGTATCTCTGTAAATATCTGCCACTGCTCATCAACTATCCTATCTTTTAGTCTTTGTGTTCAGTCCAGTAGGGCCAGATTAAACTCATACATATGTAATTAGGTTTGCCCAATTCCTGAACTCTGTGGGACTCCAGTTTCTTGTCCTCCAATTGATTTTAGAATTCTGCATGCTGTGATCACTCTTCCCTCGAGGATTCTTTCTTATGAGGTCATTAATAAGACCAAGCCCACAGTGAAAATCAAGCAACCTCAAAGCAACAGTTGAACAACCACACTGTGACTAAGAATCATCTAAGTAACATGCTATTAACTTTACATTCACAGTCTACATCCTCAGTGACTGTCTAACTTCAATGAGAGTGCACAACTTTACAGTGACAGCCTATTAAACTGTGGCAAGAATTTGCTAATGAAGCATAGTGGAGCCAAGGGTAAACATTGAGCAAGATATACGTCTGTGCTTTTTGAAGCTACCTCCTCACATCAAGAGAAATGCTGCAATAAATTTCAAATATTTTTTGATAACAATTTTAAAAATGTTGTTGGGCATCCATGGAATTTTATAACATTTGAGGGGGAAATCTCAGAAGCCTAAAGATTGAGGACCCATTGAAAGATCGGACCATTCTCAATATGGAAGTGACAGGAAGGACACATAGCACGTGCTGTAGCTTGGTCGGTTCATCGTTGAAATATTCAGATATTCTCTTTAAATGTTAATTGCCCCTAACAGGATCATTAACAGTATTAAGTCTCACTAATGCTCAAATATTATTAACTGTTATCAGTATGGAGTCACTTTTGAGCACTTAAATGCAATGCCCAAAGGAGACCATAAATGTATCAAATAGGTGAATTATCAACTTTCAGTAATGTTAATCTTTAGTAGGTCTTTTCTATCCCACAGATATCATCTGACATTCTGAAATTAAAGCAGTTATAAACTTTATTATGCTAAACATCTAAGTTAAAGCTTTTCAATAGAAGACAATATACCTGAATTCAATATGTGAGAACATCTCAGTTGTACCCAGGTATCAGTATTTCTCAAGTAATGAAATAAATTGGTCTCTGATTACATTATCAAATGAAACACACACAGAACCTGGCCTGATTACAATAATTAAAACCAATGAATAGAAGCATTGGTGTCACTTTCACACATGAAAACATTAGTTAGGATCTCTCAAATAAGTTTCCTAATGTTTTAATTCTCTCTGTAAACAGTACATCTTTTTTCCCATTATTGACATAATAAATAACTGTTTTATGCTACAACATGGTTGAGTCCAGACAATATCAGCGAACACAATAACTATTTGTGTTGTGTTACTGGTATAACTATACACAACAAAGTATTTTGTAAAATGTACATTCTACATTTTTATCTGGTGTCTGAGTTGTGTTTCACCTAGAGTAGGAGACATTTTGGCAAACAATGTAATGTGCACAAATTACTTAACTTCTGCATTGCTGAAAAAAGACACAGTTTGTCGAAGAGGAACAGTCCACTTGCAACTAACCAGTACTCCCCTCTCATACAGTATTTTCCCCTTTATTGTCTTTCCCTTTCTTGTAAATTGTCCTGATGAGTAAAGATTAAAAAAAAACTTTGACAAAGGACCTTTTTTTTCAGCGATACTCAAATTCTGCACTACAAAACATATGTACTTTATTCTTTGTTTCTATGTATTTTTATCATGAGATGTGGTGCTACTCAAAATAACATCTGTATATCCTACAATACAACATATTTCTATTTATCCATTCTAATATTTCTAACTTAAAACACACTATTGCATCTATTTCTTCAGTATTTTTTAATTAAAATACTTCATTGGAATATTCTGGACAATTATGGCTCCACAAAGTTGTATTATGTTGCATTTTCTCTTTAAATTTGGATAATGATATTAAGGGGTATGATAATTCCTTCACTAATATTAAGAGATCATTTACTAAGGTCCTGGATTAGCCATTTGTACTCAAACAAAGGACTCATAGTTCAAATGGTAGTTTAAGTTAGAATTTGGATTTAAATCAAATCAAGTTTAAATCCAAAATTTGCTTCACTCATCACCGCAATTACAGAGAAAATTATTTGGTAAAAAAGTAAATACCATTTGGACATGGTTGACAAGGACTGGCAGAAGGTCAATTAGGAGTTTTCCAAAATTCATGTAAAGAAATATTCATACATAAGAATATGAGACTGTGCATTTCTATCATTCAATAAACTACGCAGGATAATTGAGCACCGAACATGAGGGCCACAAATGCTTTGGAATATTATTATGCACAAGATCTCGTCCAGCACTATTCTTATCTGTGTTGTGACACCCTGGGATATTGTGCCTTAAATTGAGCTCTGCTATTCCTACAGACATACCAAATATGCAAGTTCTTTTTCTAAGGACCTCCATTTATTTGACTTTCAGATAGAAAGTTGATAGAAATTGTGGACCAGGTTTCCATATTGAACAGGAATTATGTTGTTTTACAAGTAATTACTCTACAGGTAAACAGATATAAACCATTGGTATGTAACACGATTGACTAAATCTGCAATCACTTGATTAACTCCCCTTACACATTAACACACAAACTGACAAATAAGGAAAATAAATTATTGGCAAAGGTAAAACAAATTGATAGACCAGTCAATGCTCTTTGCTTCCAGATTCCAGTGTTGAGATGATCCTTTGTTGCTGGCCAGACCTGTTGTTCAGACGTCTTTCTCTGGAAGCTTCTACTGGTTTGTAATTAGTACAGACTGATTGATTCACTTTGAAATCACAATTCAAAAGGCACAGTTTACAGCACCTCTTGAACTTAATGTAACTGGTTTTTTGCAGGTTTAAATTTGAGTTTTGACCGCAGAGAACAGGAAGGTTCTGGGCTGGGAGAAGATCTGTAAACTTTGTAAATGCTCTCTCTCTCTGTCTCTGTTTCTCTGTAACTTGTTTCCAGCTTCAGGCTGTTCAACCACCCAAGAACAAATCACACTGTTTTTGGCAAGCAAAAGGTCATTGATAACTGCCATTAGTCCAAAGTCCAGTCAACTTCTTGTTACTACCAAGAGCTGCATTAGTACACACCCATGCTCCAGATTTCCTGCAGTCTGAACTTCAATTTCTGCTTGATCAAACAATTGTTTCCAGCCTCTGCAAAGGTTTCAGATGACTTGCTTTCAAAACTCCAGACAATCTTTCAAATGATGTTCTTTCATAAACAATTTTTTTTTTGCCATTTCAGTTTCCAGTTTGCAGAAACACAAAAATAACAAGACACAGTCCTGACACTTGGATCTATATCACTGCTCCTTCACTGTCACTGAATCAAAATCCAAGTATTTCCTCCTGCACAGCATTTTGCATGCTCCTCCGCTTCAAGGACTACAATGTTTCAAAAAGAAAGCCACTATCACCTTTCAAGGGCAGTCAGGGTCAGGCAGTATATGCTGCTTATGCAATGTTGCCAAATTAACATGAATTAATTTTTTTAAAAAACTCATGGTATCGATGCACTGGTGTTTAACCTCATCTTGGACAGCAGTATAAATGGGCAGAGGAGAAACATGATTTGATTTCCCTTCCCATTTACCAGCTCACTGAGAGAGAATGAGTGTGAACTGTCCTGTGCTACTTATTGATGCAGCTGCTTCTAAATAAAGGTGCTTTCATAAGTCTTCAGGTTTGGGATGTTTCCATTTAGAAAATATTACCTAGAATTACACATTTATTAAGTTACATGGTTATGGCTTCATGTGGACTTTCTTGAATGATTGTACCACTCTATGACTCACAGAGTCATAGAGTGGTACAGCACAGGAACAGACCCTTCAGTATAACTCTTCCATGCCAACCAGATATCCTAATTTAATCTAATCCCATTTGTCAGCATTTGGCCCATATCCCTCTAAACCCTTCCGACTCATATACACAACCAGGTGCCTTTTAAATATTTGCAATTGTACCAGCCTCCATCGCTTCTCTGGCAGCTCATTCCATACCTTAAATTCCATTCTCTGACATGGACATTACAGTGCAAATCAGGTGAATGAGGCTGACAGTAAAACATGCAATCTTGTGACCCAAATGTTATCTTCTCAACATTCCAGTGGCAATAATTTTCACATTGTCAGCATTCCTTAAATTAATTAAAAATAAATAAATTCCTATCTTTAATTAAAATTGTTAGTTGCTATCTTTTAGTTTTGCTTACTATTTTTAGGACTTATCCAAAATTGCAAACACTCTCTTGATATTATTCTTTTTTTTTGTTTACACATGTAAACCAGTGCCTCTGCTTTGTCCTTGCTAGTTTCCTGTTTGTTTTAAGTGAGAAATTAAACATGAACCTCAGATAAATGGTTATGGATCATTGGGGAACATGCTGTCACTTTAAAAGGTTATTTTGTCCTCATTTATTTTAAAAGGGGTTGTAAAGGCAGAGGCACAGAGCAGTCTACCAGAACCACTCGATTAAACAACTTGTGAATCCTTGGTTTTTTTTTTAAAAACAGCCTTAATGGGTGTGGCCAGTTTTTACAGACCAGACTTTCTAGTTTTTTTTTAGCTTTAGAATCAGAAGCTGTTTGGGGTCCCAAATATATTGGAAGCTTCAGCAAATGATTCCTACCTACTACTTTGTCTGAAATTTCTCTTGATATTTTCTCCCTCCTGGGTTGGAGAGCTGCATGTAACAGTCTGTGTCTGAATTTGCCTTTTTTTTGCCCAGGCGTGTGTTTATGAAATGTCACTATATTGGATCAGTTAATTGGTCATGGTATTGTATCTATGGTTTGGTTAAGTTTTCCAAAAGTTAAGTTATTCTAAATTCCTCTGCCTTTTCTTTGTATTTTGACTCTAGTGTTTAAAGAAGCTGTTATTTGCTTAATGTCAGGTAGTGTGACCAGTCACACTGCATCAGGTACACGACACTTCTCATCTACTTTTAAAATTAGAACAAGTTTGGATGTAGGTTACCTTCTTAAAATATTTTGAGGAGGTCTGCTCTGGACCAGAACAAACTGGGCGTTCATTTGGGATTGAAATCTATAATTCCAAATTGGACTCAAAGGCAGTGAGTGGTAGATGTTGGTATCTTTTGTTTCGGGTATTGAATTTGGTTGTTTTAAACGGGGTGCCCCTAATTTAGTGATGGCTCTTTCAGTCACTAAGCGTTTTCTGGGGCTAGAAGAAGTGACTTCAGGAGGTTTACAAACTGTAAGCATAGCAAAGTTGCTGGAATTGGTAGACAAGCTGGAGTTAGGGTTGGCTGGGTTTGTGAGGAAAGGGGAGTTAATTGCAACAATTGCTCAACCTTTATAATTGCCAGAAATGCCATCAGAATCTTTGGGGCTGGCTAGAATTCAACTGCAAATGAAGCAGCTTGAATTAAAGGCAAAAATTAAGGAAAGAATAGCCCTGGCAGAACAAAAAGATAGGGTAAAAGAAATGAAATAGTTTGAATTACAATTAAAAGCAGAGGAAAAAGAAAAGGAGAGGAAGGCGCAAGCAGAAGAAAGAGAGAAAATTTGAACTTCAGAAGTTAGTAATTAGAGAGGAAGTGAAGGTAGAAAGTAGGTTTAGTGAGGAAGATAGTGATGATGAGCAAACCCATCATAGCCAAAAGGCTGGTAGGGATCTGTTTAAATATGTTCAAGCATCTCTTAAATTCGACGAGAAGGATGTGGAAGTCTTCATTTCATTTGAAAAAGTGGCTAAACAAATGAAGTGGCCAGTGACCATGTGGGCTTTGTTGATCCAAACAAAGTTAGCGGGTAGAGCTAGTAAGGTATTTGCATTACTATCAGAAGACGTATGTCGTGAGTTTGAGGAGGTGAAGAAAGCCATTTTACATACGTATTAGCTTGTGCCAGAAGCCTACAGAAAACGTTTTAGGAATCTAAGGAGGGACCTTGGTCAAAAGTGCATTGAGTTTGAAAGGATCAAACAAATTAATTTTTGTAGGTGGATAAGGGTATTGAAAATAGATCAAACATATGATCCTGTTGTAGAGATTATTATTATGGAGGAGGTTAAAAATTCACTTCTTGGAGTAGTGTGAACTTATGTGGAAGAGCAGAGAGTTCAAACAACAAGATTAGCAGCTGAAATGGCTGAGCATTAGGGATTAGCTCATAAATCAAAGTTTGGTTTCCAACATCAATTTCAATCCGTGAGGGATAGAAACTGGCGAAAAGAGAAATCTTTAGGTGGTAAGGGAAAAGGAGATCTCATTGAAGATAATAAAGATAGTTTACCACAGGGTAAAATAGGAAACTCATGAAAGGGAAAGAGAATTTAAAAAGTTCGGGTAGAAAGTCAGCAACATGAAGTTGGTGGTTTAGAAAACGCACTAGGATGGCCGGTGTGGGGTATCAGGAGAAGCCGATGAATTTTGTTGAAACAGTAAAGGATAGTACAATGGAAACTAAAAAGCTGCACCAGAATTTACAACCTGGTTAGGGATTGATTGAAAAAGAAGTGTCAGATCTTCTTAAACCATTTACTTGTGAGGGTAAGATTTATTGGCATATGACAAGGAGAAGCAGTTAAAGAAATTACAATTTTAAGAGATATAGGTGTATGTCAATCTTTCATGTTGAGAGATAAGGAGATATGTAATTCAGCAGGGCTATTGCCAGAAAAAAAGTGATAAGATGCAGAATTCATGGTGAGGGAGGTTGGAGTGTCTGATGAAATGTGGAGAAGTGTTGATAGGAGTATTGGAGAAACTCTCAACTCCAGGAATACAATTTGTCCTTGGTAACGATATAGCTGGCTCACAGGGAGGAGTGCTGCCTTACTGTGGTTCAGAAGCCAGTGGAAAATCAGGTAACTGAGACATTTCAGGTAGTATATCCTGGGATTTTTCCTGACTGTGTGATGACAAGGTCACAAAGCCACAGGTAGAAACAAAGGAGAAACCAAAGAATAAGGATAAGGAAGTTGAAATGCAGTTGTCAGAGACCACATTTGATCAAATTGTTGAGAAAAATCAAAAACAAGTGGAGGACAAAGTGGAAAGCTTTGATTCAGAGAAATTAACTGACTTACAACAGAAAGATGAAAAATTGAAGCAATTGTATCAAAAAGCGTACACTGAAGGAGAATCTCAGTGTATCTGAGAATGATGTTAATATCTTAAAAATGATCTCTTGATGAGGAAATAGAGACCATCACATATTCAGGTGGCTGAGAAATGGATAGTAGTTCATCAAGTTGTATTACCAGTGGGCTATAGAAAGGCGATGTTGCAGATAACATATGAATTACCAATTCAAAGTCATTGGGAGTAAGGAGGACTCCAGCCAAAATACAAAAGCATTTTACAAGCCCGGACTGCACAAGAATGTAACAGAATTTTGCCAGACATGTCACAGTGTCAAGTAATTGGAAAAACTCAGGCAGTGATAAAACCAGCACATTTAATACCCATTCCCACATTTGATGAACCTTTTACAAGCATCTTAATTGATTGTGTAGGACCCCTACCTAAAACAAAAAATGTGAATCGGTATTTGTTGACCATAATGGATGTGTCCACTAGAGGCCATTCCTTTACACAATATCACAGCTAAAAGGATTGCATTAGATATGGACTACCCACAGAAATACAATCACATAAAGAGTCAAATTTTACATCAAAATTATTCAAGTACGTTATGGATAACTTAGGAATAAAACATTTCAAATCCACTGCATACCCTCCAGAATCATAGGGATAACTAGAATGGTAGTATAAACTTTAAATACCATGTTGAGAGCTTATAGTCAAGACAATCTGTAGGATTGGGATGAAGGAATTATATTTGTACTTTTTTGCAATTAGGAATGCAACAAATGAATTTATCAAATTCAGTCAATTTAAATTTGATTTTGGGCAGAAGGTGAGGGGGCCACTGAAATTAATTAAGGAGAAATTGGTGAATCAGAGTTTAGAGACCACATATTTGGACTGTGTCAAATTCCAGAGAAAGATTAAATGGAATGTGTGAGTTGGCATTTCAAAGTAGCACAGCATATGATGAAACAAGAAGCAGACAAGAAATCAAACATTCACAATTTTTCCAGTGGAGATAAAGTTTTAGTGTTACTTTCAATGATAGGTAATCCTCTAAAGACAAGGTTTATCAAATCAAAAGAAGATTGAGTGAATTATTTGACAAGAACACCAGACTGAAAAAACTATCACAGAGTGTGTCATGTGAATATGTTCAAAAGACATTTTTATAGAGGTAGGAAGCAAAAGGAGAATGTGTTACTGGTTCCAACACAATGTGAAGTACCAGGTTCAGAGGATTCTGAATTGGACATTACTCAAACTAAATTGGACAAGAAGGAAGTTCTAAAAGTAAGGGATAAATAATTAAATTACCTTCCAGAGGAAAATCAAAATTACCTGAAAGAGGTCTTACTATTGCATGGGGAGATACATTGGAATAAGATGGAAAGTACTAACTTAAATATGCATGATGTAGATAGAGGAAATGATGTTCCAATCAAGCAACACCTTTATCAACCTAACCCTCTAAAGTTGGCACAGGTTCAAAAGAAATTGAACCCTTGCTAAAAGACAACATAATCACAGTGAGTTGCAGCAACTGGAGCTAACTCATAGTAATGGTTGCAAAACCAGACGGTAGCCAAATATTATGTGTCGACTATTGCAAAGGCAATGTAGTTACAAAATCTGATTCATGTCTCACTCCATGTTTGGAAGACTGCATTGAGAAGGTGGGACAAGCAAATTGCCTTTCACAGTTGGACTTACTCAGAGGAAACTGGCAGATACCTTTATCCAAAAGGGCAAAGACAATTTCGGCTTTGGTGACACCTAATGGTCTGTACCAATTTAAAGTCATGCCATTTGGTATGAACAATGCGCCAGCCGCATTTCAAAAATTAACCAATAAAGTAATTTCTGGATTAACCAATTGCGTGGTGTACATTGATGACTTGATAATTTTTAGTCATATATGGAAGGAACATTTGCAGCATTTTTGGAATTGTTTGACCAACTTCAGGAGGCAGGCTTGATGATAAACCTGGCTAAGAGTAAATTCGCAAAAGCCCATGTTACGTTTCTAGGCCATGTTATTGGATATGGACAGATGGCTCCATGGAATATGAAAACAAAGGTTATTGGGATGTTTCCCTTACCATCGACAAAGAGGGCAGTACTACGATTCCTGGGATTAAATAGGTTTTATCGGAAGTACATCCTGAATTTTAGCAGTGTGATTGCTCCACTGACTGACTTACTGAAGAAGTGCAGAAAATTTCAGTGGATGGTAGACTGTCAGAAGGTATTTGATACCCTGAAAGCTGTGTTAACCACTGCCCCGGTATTAGCCACACCTAATTACGCAACGCTATTCAAGGTGGCTATCGATGCGAGTGATGTGGGTGTCGGTGCTGCATTCTTACAAGATGACGATGAAAGGTTGGAGGATGTATTTGGTATTTTTCCAGAAAATTGAATACTCATCAACAGAAATATTGCACGATTGAGAAAAGAAACCTGCGCTTTGTGTTGCCATTAGAACATTTCAACATTTATCTTGCCAGTAATGTGTCTGAGGTAACTGTATAAACTGATCATAACCCATTAAATTTTTTGGAGAAATTTAACAACAAAAATTCCATACTGTTTAGATGGAACTTATTACTGTTGTCATTAAATTTGAAAAGTATACACACAGAAGGATGAGAAAACATAATTGCCAATGCCTTGTCACGACTTTGATGAAGAAAGATGGAGGAGTTCAGTGGCGGGAGGAAATGGACTGAAATAGAATATCATTGTGAATGTTTTCATGCTTAGAATCAATGCAACGTATATGTATTGTAGTGTACTAATAGAGTAAGACTAAGGGCTTTAAAGTGAGGCCATCTTTGTATGTTGATTGGTCATTTTTTCAAGGTGTAATGATGCTGTCACTTTAAAAGGTTATTTTGTCCTTGTTTTTTTTGAAGAGGGGTTGTAAAGGCAGAGGTACAGAGCAGTCCACCAGAACCACTCGATTAAACAACTTATGAAGCCTTGGTATTTTTTACAACCTGAATGGGTGTGGCCAGATCTCTCGGACCAGGCTTTCCAATTTTTAATTTGTTCAACTTTAGCAGCAGAAGCTGTTTGGGGTCTCAAAAGAGTTTGGAGCTCCAGTGAATGATTCCTAGCTGTTAATTCTTCTGAAATTTCTCTTGATGTCTTTTTCTTTCCAGGATTGGAGAGCTGCATGTAAGAATCTGTGTCTGAATTTGCCTTTTTGCCAAGGGGTGTTACTATGGGATGTTACTATATTGGAGCAGTTAATTGATATTTATGATTCAGTTAAATTTTCTGATAGGCAAGTTATTCAAATTCCTCTGCTATTTGTTTGCATTGTAACTACAGTGTTTAAAAAGAACTGTGTTTTTCTTAATGTTGACTAGTTTGACCGTTTGTATCACATCTGGAACACAGTGCTTCCCGTCTACTTTCAATATAAGAAAAAAATTAAGATCTAGGCTACCTTCACAAAATATTTTAAGGGGGTCTGGTCTGGTCCATAACAGCAGGGAAGATTCTTTGCCTCTTGGTCAACATTTCTTCCCCAGTCAAAACCATCAAATATTACATTGACGAGCTCTTTCCTATTTATGGAATGTACAGTAATTCTGGCATTAAAATGTCCTGTTTGTAAACAGAACAATTAGTCCATTTGGAAAGCAATTCATTGGAAGTGCTTGAAGACACTTTAATAGCCCCTGGGCATTTTCTACATTTATCGCTCTATTTGCCTACACTTATCCATAAAAAAACATACACAACATTGAAAAGAAAACCAAACAACTGCAGCAAATCATGCAGAAGCACGCAATGTTCATTAATAACACAGATAGCACAGATTGACTAGCAATAAAAAATGAACATTTGGTACATTTGAAATTGAAAGAAGGTTTCTTTTTCAGAGAAGGTGTATTTCAGCAGCCACTTGACATGGAAATTGTGGTGTGAAACTAAAGATTCCAACTTTTTCAATAATTTACAGCTGCGTATATCTTGATGTAGGTTCCATGTTAACTAATGATATTGTTACAGTGATTAGTATCAATGACAGAAATCATAGACCCTGAGCTGCTTCTGGCCTTGACCTCCAGTCTCTGAGTTGAGTGCAGTGGGGCCATCTCCAACCCGGGTTCAGTGCCCCCCCCCCCCTCCCAATTCCCATTTCTGGGACTTGCTGACTAAATATGATAAAGTTTTATGCATGCCAGTTACAATCAATGTAATTTTCTTACACAAAAGCTCCAAACATTTGATTGTCCTATTGCCCTTTTCCTGCTAACTTAGCATTTAATAACAGACAAAATACCTGAACTAGTTGGACTGCACAGCTCACAATTAATATCATAGCTCTTTGTAAAAGGCATTTCATGGTTTTGTTGCTTGTCAAAATTAGAACATTTTATGTTTGCTTGTGACCACTATACATCATGTCTGTATATGTCCATACATTGCAGAAATTTGAATTACTTGGTAAATTTTATTGCCAGAAGCCAGTACAGACAACGGGCCAAGTGGCCTCATGCTGCACTGTAACAATGCACATTTATGGACATATTTAAAAAGCCATCCACATTTATTGAACGAGCATCTTTCAACCTTCTTCTGAATTTCCAGACCGTCGTACTGAAATGAAATGCACGTGCAGACAAAGGAAATTGTTCAGCTGTGTTTCCATCAAACTACATAGCTTGGTACCAAGTGATAACCTCAGAAAATAGCCATTTGCACTGTTTCAGGAAATGTAATGATATATTGATCCCAAGCAGGTTCAGCACAAAGTTTCTCAATTGCTCTTCCAGGCTATACTTCACATGGCCCTCTTTTAAATTTGCATTATTCTTTACAATAATCCCATAGTCCTGATTTGCAACTATTTTTCAATGTCCATCAATCCTCCAACTGTTTCACTGCAGATGGCTCCTTGAGGATCACTTGCCTGTCCAGATTCATATTAAATGTACACAGGGGAACCTGAAGCATCTGCAGTCATTTTATGTTTCTTCCCAGTGGAATTGGATTGAACACATTAACTTGTCTGGCAATTATTTGTGCTCAGATTAAAACTTGTCAAGCCTGTCTAAAAAAGGAAGTGACTGACACACAATTCCTTCCAAATCTTTCATTTTAGTAGGTTGTAAAGATACTAAACCAAAATGCTGCTGAAAAACTGGATCTTTAAAAAAGTTGGAATGTGTAAAACTAAAAGCATAAAGCTAATATGAATGCTGGGAAATTTGATAACTGGATTGAAACTTCTACTTAATAGGGAATTATAAAGCATTTCTTCTGATAATTTGACTGAACATATACTCATCAGAAATCAGCTGAATTTTGATTTATTCAAACGAAAAACTTTTGGATAATATATCGACTGCAGAATACTGCTCTAGTTAGAAGGCATAAAGTTATTAGTATCCAGGAAGATATAGTGCAAGGAGAAATATGATTTACTTACACTGTACAATAAGCTGCACGGCTGCTTCCCTTGGTTTCACATTAAACCCATTATACTGGCTTGTTTGGCATTTGTATATTCCATTCATATCCCTGGACACATTCACAATGCGGAGTAATCCATCATAGCTTTCCATTTGCATGGTGCCATCAGGCATTGGGAGCTCCTTCTCCTTTTCCTTATCAAAACGGGACCAAAGAATTATGGGTTTGGGCTTTCCAGAAACCAAGCACTGTAGCTCCACCGTGTCACCTTCTCGTGTAACCATTGGTGACCTTCCTTTCGGGACAGATAAAGTTGGCGGCACTTGTAAACAGAAATAAAAATAACTCCATTTCACCAAATAGCTCTTCATCTCATTGTTAAATCAAGACTTGAACACTGGAAACATTTAATAGATTGGAAAATCACAGCAGTGCATTGTTTATTAATAATTCCTAGATTCTATTATTTCACCATATTTATGTGAAGTAGCTGAGAACTAATATTGACCCTCATCACTATCTGTCTTGCTAGGCAGTACACAAGTGCACATGTAGCTCTTTTGCATTGAATGTAACTTTACTGAGAATTGTTTACCACAAAAGTTTTTGTTTTTTTTCCACAATGAAGTTGATTTGATAAGGAAAAGAAGTGAGAAAAGACCAGTAAATACATTTTTAAATTCTCTATTTAGAGATGAATGAATTTCTAATGTTCAGAGTGAAGATCAAAAACTGTTTAATTGCCACAATCATTGAGAGATCAGTTGTATCCATTATCATTGGAAACCAGACCTTACTCAGCCTTTAAGAAATGTGCTCTCTGTTGGAGTAGAGGTGGATAGAATCTAGAATAAAGCTTCAGGCACTGTGAATAATTTAATTAAAATGTTAATGCTTTGCACTGGGCTGTGTTTGAATGCAGTTGATACTTAGACTACAAGATAGAATTCTGTATCATTATTCTTTACCAGATATGAATAAAGAAAGTACTTCTATTTGAACAAATCTGCAAAAGTCCTGTTTGCAAGCATGTTGCTAAAGCCTTTTAAATAATAGAACATTGCCACTACCCTCATCCAGGCAAAGACGGAAAAGTTATGCATATTGGATATTTTTCAAAGGCTATTCTTCTCAATATTGAATGGCTTTTTCGAATGTTAATTTTCTGTCCTTTATCTCAAATAATATTCAGATCTCATATTAAAATGAACCTAAGGTCATATATTCCTCCACTTAATAGCAATCTTTCCCTCTATATAGGGCCTTTAAGATTTTAAAACATCCCAAGGCACTTCAGAGAGGCAATATAAAATATGACAAGAGTTTCATGAGTAAAGTCTTCGTCAAAGCTTAGTCAAAAAGGTGAGTATAAGAAGGGATTTTGAAGGAGGAAAGTAAGGTGGAAATGCAAAGTTTCAGGGTAGGAATTCCAACTTTAGAGCTTTGGCAGTTTGTGGTATGACCACAAATAGTGTAATTATTAGAATTGAGGATGCTCAGGTTACACTTATAGCTTGGAGGGCTGTGGGGCTGGAGAAGGTGATAGAAACAGGGAGGGACAAGGCCCAGGATGGATTTTAAAACAAGGATGAGAAATTGAAAATTGAGCTTTTGTTTAACTAATTCAGGTCAGCAAGCACAGGGGAGATGGGCAAACAAATTCCTGATGGAGCGCTAATGCTCAAAACGTTGATTCTCCTGCTCCTTGGATGCTGCCTGACCTGCTGTGCTTTACCAGCGTCACAATCTCGACAATGGGTGAACAATGTTTGTTGTGTATTAGGGCACACAAAGTTTCAGATGTCTTCAAATTAGCAGAGAACAGATTGCAGGAGACTAGCCACTAACATATCCGATAGATAAGTCCAGACATAACAAAGGCATAGCTGCATGTTTCAGCAGCACAAGAGCTGAAGCAGGGGAGGGGTTAAGTGATGTTATGGATGTGGAAGTAGATAGTCACAGGGAGAGTGCAGATATGTAGTTGGCAGCTCATCTCAGAATGGTATTTCATGCCAAAGTTGTGAAAAGTCTGGTTCAGCCTCAAATCATTGCCAGGGTAGGGGATGGAATTGCAGATAGATAGGATAGTGGTGGAGTTGCAGATAGATAGGATAGTGAAGAAGGCATTGGGAATGCTTTCCTTTATTGGTCAGAGTATTGAGTACAGAAGTTGGAGGTCATGTTGCAGCTGTACAGGACATTGGTTAGGTCACATTTGGAATATTGTGTACTATTCTGGTCTCCCCACTATCTCCACTAAGGATGTTTTGAAACTTGAAAGGGTTCAGAAAAGATTTGCAAGGATGTTGCCAGGATTGGAGGATTTGAGCTACAGGGAGAGGCTGAACAGGCTGGGGCTGTTTTCCCTGGAGCATCAGAGACTGAGGGGTTATCTTATAGAGGTTTATAAAACCATGAGAGGCATGAATAGAGTAAATAGACAATGTCATTTCCCTGGGGTGAGGGAGTCCAAAAGTAGAAGGCATGGGTTTAAGTTGAGAAGGGAAAGATTTAAAAGGGACCTCAGGGGCAACTTGTTCACACAGAGGGTGGTGCATGTATGGAATGAGCTGCCAGAGGAAGTGATGCAGGCTGGTACAATTACAACATTTAAATGTTATTCTGGAAAGGTTTTTGAATAGGAAGCATTTAAAGGGGTATGTCGCTGGGACTTATGACATTGGCTTCAGTCTTGCCAATATTTTACTTGAAGAATGAACAAGCTGACAATTTTAGAGACAGTGAAGGCATCAAGTTGGCTGACATTAGGGTAGCTCTGCATGTTTTCGGTGTACCTGAGGAAAATTCAGTCGGTGTCACTGGGGGTGGTGGGGGGTGGGGGAGTGTGGGTCGGTGGTTGGTGATGTGGGCTGTCACCAGAGGTAACTTCATTTGATCATGCCGCAGCTTATCCAAAACTCTAATGTTGTAGGTTTTTTAAAGCTCATTTATGGGATGTGGATGTCACTGCCTGGACCAGCATTTATTGCCCATCTCTAGTTGCCTTTGAGATGCAATCTGAGGTGAACAGTGACAACAACAGCTTATGCTTATATAACGCCTTAAATGTAATGAAATGTCCTGAGGTACTTTATAAGAAGGTTATTTAACAAAGCATGATGTCAATATATCGAAGAAGACAACACAATAGGGGATTGGGAGGCAATCCTGGATTAGAGGAGTGATGAAAATACTAGGACGTGAGAGACACAGTGGAGCTTGATTTGACAATAGATGACACATTATTAATAAAAATAAAATATTCTGTTTGGGAAAAGATGACCAGTGAACTTCCAGAAAGTGGCACAATGAAATTCCATTTATAAATCATTTGGAATAGGCTTTTAGCAGCAATTTTATATGATGACCAAATCTCAGCATGAATATAAATTGTGTAGATGTCATCTAGGGTGCTGGCTATGCCTATACAAAAAGTTCCATGGCCTCCCACATAGCTTCTGTAATTACAAAATAACAATGTGCAGTATGGGCAGTATAGACTTCAGTAAGGCTTTTGACAAAGTTCCTCATAACAGCCTGGTTAGCAAGGTTAGATCTCATGCAATACAGGGAGAACTAACTATTTGGATACAGAACTGGCTCAAAGATAGAATGCAGAGAGTGGTGGTGGATGGTCGCTTTTCAGACTGGAGGCCCATGACTGGAGGTGTGCCACAAGGATCGGAACTGGGTCCACTGCTTTTCATCATTTATGGAAATGATTTTGATGTGAACATAGGAGGTATGGTTAGTAAATTTGCAGATGACATCAAAATTGCAGGTTTAGTGGACAATGAAGTAGGTTTGCGGATGATACGAAAGTCGGAGGAGTTGTTGACAGTGAGGAAGGATGTGGCAGGTTACAGCAGGATATAGAGAAGCTGCAGAGCTGGGCAGAAAGGTGGCAAATGGAATTCAATGTAGCTAAGTGTGAGGTGATTCACTTTGGGAGGAATAACAAAAAGATGGGGTACTGGGCTAATGGTCGGATACTTGGTAGTGTGGATGAGCAGAGGGATCTTGGTGTCCATGTACACAGATCTCTGAAAGTTGCCACCCAGGTAAACAGTGCGGTGAGGAAGGCATATGGCGTACTGGCTTTTATTGGTAGAGGAATTGAGTTCCGGAGTCCTGAGGTCATGATGCAGTTGTATAAGACTCTGGTGCGGCCGCATCTGGAATATTGTGTGCAGTTTTGGTCGCCATACTATAGGAAGGATGTGGAGGCACTGGAACGGGTGCAGAGGAGGATTACCAGGATGTTGCCTGGTATGGAAGGAAGATCGTATCAGGAAAGACTGAGGCACTTGGGGCTGTTTTCATTAGAGAAAAGAAGGTTTAGGGGTGACTTGATTGAGGTGTACAAGATGATTAGGGGGTTAGATAGGGTTGACAGCGTGAACCTTTTCCCGCGTATGGAGTCGGGTATTACAAGGGGGCATAGCTTTAAATTAAGGGGGGGTAGATATAGGACTGAAGTTAGGGGTAGGTTCTTCACTCAGCGAGTCGTGAGTTCATGGAATGCCCTGCCAGTAGCAGTGGTGGACTCTCCCTCTTTATGGGCATTTAAGCGGGCATTGGATAGGTATATGGAGGATAGTGGGTTAGTGGAGGATAGTGGGTTAGTATAGGTTAGGTTGGCTTGGATCGGCGCAACATCGAGGGCCAAAGGGCCTGTACTGCGCTGTATTCTTCTATGTTCTTCTATGTTCTATGTTCTATATTCTATGTTACTTCAGATTACAAGGGGATCTTGATCAAATGGGTCAATATGTGGTGCTGCATTTTGCAAAGGCAAATCAGAGCAGGATCCTAGGGAGTGTCGCTGAACAAAGATAACAAGCAAGTTCATAGTTCCTTGAAAGTGGAGTTGCAGATAGATAGGATAGTGAAGAAGGCATTGGGAATGTTTTCCTTTATTGGTCAGAGTATTGAGTATAGGAGTTGGGAGGTCATGTTGCAGCTGTACAGGACATTGGTTAGGTCACTTTTGGAATATTGTGTGTTATTCTGGTCTCCCCACTATAGGAAGGATGTTTTGAAACTTGAAAGGGTTCAGGAAAGATTTGCAAGGATGTTGCCAGGGTTGGAGGATTTGAGCTACAGGGAGAGGCTGAATAGGCTGGGGCTGTTTTCCCTGGAGCATCGGAGGCTGAGGGGTGACCTTGTAGAGATTTATAAAATCATGAGGGGCATGGATAGGATAAATAGGCAAGGTCTGTTCCCTGGTGTGGGGGAGTCCAGAACTGGAGGGCATATGTTTAGGGTGTGAGAGGGGAAAGATTTAAAAGGGAACTCAGGGGCAACTTGTTCACACAGAGGTAGGTGTGTGAATGGAATGAGCTGCCAGAGGAAGTGATGCAGGCTGGTACAATTACAACATTTAAACATATTCTGGAAGGGTTTTTGAATAGGAAGCATTTAAAGGGGTATGAGCTTATGCCAGCAAAATGGGACTAGATTATTTAGGATATCTGGTCGGCATGAACAAATTGGACAAAAGGGTCTGTACATCTCTATGACTCTAAATATACGTATAAATTACCGTTCATGACTCTGTAACCCAAGATTCCCAATGTCTTTTCACCTACACACTTTGGGCAGCCAACTGCTCACAGGATTTCGATTTACACTGTTTAAAGTCTTCTCTCTTGTTTCTTTCCCTTCCTGTTACCAGAAATACCTCCTTGCACTTTTCCTCTCACTTCGACTTTACTCCACCCCAATTGAAATTCATTTCCCAAACGTTCATTACGCCTCGACGTGCACATACTCTTGTCCCCATCCCAGGCTCAGCAATTTTTAAAAATAAGATCCATGTTTTTTCTTCCTCCCTGACCATTTTCTGGCGGACAATGAAAATATGCCTGCTAATGAGCAATAATTCCAAGGATCCCACTGCACTCTCTTTCATCCCAGCACTTGCTGGAGACTAACTAACCCCATAAACCTCCTTCCCATCCCTACTACTCCTTTCACTGTTAACCCTGTGTACTTAGCCAGCAAACTAACAATACCTGTCCTTCCACATGCCCCCTCAATCACTTGGAAACAAGGCCTTTGCTATTCATGACCTTCACTCATCAAACTTGATGGAAATTTTACCATCCTCTTCTTTGGCTCAGTCTTCATTTTTATTTGTTCATGCTTCCATGAGTAAGTTCAGATTGTTTAACTATCCTGCAGGCACTATACAAATTCAGTTGTTGTTAATTGCTATATAGCAGCAATTGCTGTTTTGAAATCAGCAAGTGTAAAGAAATACACAACATTACCATCCAGCCTTTCAGCAGTCGGAGGAAATCATTGGCAGCCTGTGGTATTCCAATGGCCCAGTAACTGAATAGAAGAATTGTAAATCTATTGACTCTCTCATTGACTTCAGACCCACATAAAATCCCTATACAAATCATCTTACACATTTCCTATTATATTCCATGTCATCATAATCTTTAAAATGCAGAAGAGCAATGATGGAGCAATCGAGAAATTATGTCAAAGTGGAAGAAAATACTGACTGACCAGCAACTAATTCAAGATAAACTGGTCATCTCTACCTGGGGTTTAAGCACTCACCAGTACTGCTGGAGATGTTCACATCAATGCTGATGTCAGGTACAGCCTGGCTATTGAGAGATGCTACACAAGTGTATGTTCCAAAATCAGTGAACCTTAGGTCAATGATGTCCAGGCTGGTCGTGCCAGGTGAGACATCAGGATCTGTTGTTGAGATAACCATCCTTTCTGAGCTCCGAAGGGGACGTCCATTCTTGAACCAAGAGAAAGTCAACTCATCCGGGGGAATGGCCTCCACCTGACAGGAAATTTTAACTTCACGGCCGATCTGAATGTTGTCATCATCATGGTATGGATCTGGTGTTATCCAGAAACGTCCTTTTTTCAAAGCTAGTAAAAACAGTAAACATAATGGTCAATAGGTTATTACACAAATCACAATAAGAATTAAGCACATATTCCATACACTTTGATGGGAGGAATATAACTCATGTCTAAGAAAAGGAAAATACCGTGGATGCTGGAGATCTGAAATATAACTCCTCAAGTACTGGAGAAACATAGCAGGTCTGGCAGCATCTGTGGAGAGAGAAAACCAGAGTCCACTGATTCTTCTTTGCAATTTAACTTTGGTTCCAAAGAAGAATTATATTGGACTCAAAACAGTAACTCTGCTTCTCTTTCCATCGATGTCGGTAGACCTGCTGAGTGTCTCCAGCGTACTGTGTTTGTATTTCATAACTCATGTCTAATGTGTATAAATGACATCAGCATAATGCCCGGAGTAGCTATCAGATCACCAACACAGTGGAAATGTTTGTATTTCCCATCAGAATGTGGAATCCAAACTAAAGCACAAATTAATACCTCATTTGTTCAATTTAACAGCATTGCTTCTCCATAACTTGATAATCAAAATCACACCCCAAAGGTACTTAACTGTAAAGTCCCAAAACTTCCAAATTTGTTCTTGAACCTGTGCTGAGCTAACTGATTTCAATGTGTGACATGGCCACAAGGACCTAGTTGTCTAGACTCACAGTAACCTCTGGGACTTCTTGAACCTTGACATCAACACAGAGCAGAGAATGCCAAAGACAAACAAATCTGTCATATGTTTAATCTCTTCAAATATTAATTTTACCAGCCGAGTACCCCGAACCATTTCTTTGAAACAATAGTATTGGATTAGTTCAATTAAAAAGTGCAAAATAGAACATTTTTATAAATTTTCTTTTAACGACAGAAGAGCAGTGGAATCTATTGTTTTTATAATATCAGCTAAAAAGGTTTATGGCCTAAGCATAATGGTTGTATGGCTGCTTCATTGCTTTTCACGTCACTGATCAAACTGAATGTTTCACAAATAATTGGAACCTTTCAAGGTCACATCTGAAGTTTACACATCATGGATAATTTCTTATACCTCATGGACATCACAGGTAAGGACTTCCACTTGCTACTTGGAAGACTCAAATAAATGCCTGTGTCCAAACTCACTGCAAGGGAAGGCTTCGATTTTCCACGCCTGTGTGTTTAAATGCTCAAACTGGTTGCTGAGCTGGAGGTGCAAATTGACCAATGGAAATATGATGTACTCTCTATGATTGAGAAATGACTCACAAAAACAGAGGATGGGAATGTTAATATTTTTGGATACCGGTTGGCTCAGTGGTTAGCACTACCCCCTCACAACACCAGCGACCTGGGTTTTATTCCAGCCTTGGGTGACTGTATGTGTGGAGTTTGCACCTTCTCCTGGTGTCTGTGTGGGCTTCCTGTAGATATTCCGGTTTCCTCCCACAGTCCAAAGATGTGCAGATTAGGTGGATTGGCCAGCTAAATTGCCTGATGAAGGGCTCCTGCCCAAAACGTCGATTTTCCTGCTCCTCGGATGCTGCCTGACCTGCTGTGCATTTCCAGCACCACTCTAATCTCACCAAAATGCCCATAGTGTTCAGAGATGTGCAGGATAGGTGGCTTAGCCATGGGAGATCCAGAGTTACAGGAATAGGGTAAGGAGTGGGTCTGGGTGGGATGGTCTTTGGAGGGTCAGAGTGGAATCAGTGGGCTGAATGGCCTGCTTCCACACTGTAGGGATTCTATGATTCTATATAAGGTATTCAGGAAAGATAGAAAAGGTAAAAAGGAGAGGCTAACAACTTTGATTCAGGCAAGTTATTTCAATATTAGAAAGAGACAATGTTCTTGAGGACCTAAGACAAAACCTGTTTAGTTGGAATCACAAATCAAAACTATTTGTTATGCGACATAGTGTAGGAGATAGTGAGCACTGTAGATGCTGGAGAGTCAAAGTGCTCACTATCTCCTATACTATGTCGCAACATGTGGTAACATGTGGTAGTGGAAAAAGCACAGCAGGTTGGGCAGCATCCGAGGAGCAGGAGATTCAACATTTCGGGAAGGACCTTTTACAAGCTCAGATTTAAAACAGAGATGAGGAGAAATTACTTCTCTCAAAGGATCATGAATCTGTGGAATTCACTACCTCATTCTGCAATGGTTGCTGGAATATTGAGTAATTCAAAGATGAGGCAGTCAGATTTTTAATTAGTAATGGTTTGAATAATTCTGGAGAGTGGGCAAGAAAATGGAGTTGTAACCAAGATGAGATTCACCATGATCATATCCTGGCAGAGCAGAGTCCAGGAGCTGAATTGCCTATTCCTGTTTTTCCTTCTTACGTGCGTATACAAGAATAGTACTGAAATCTGGTTATCTCTGTACTGATATAAATGCTCATCCACAGGGTACACAACATCAATTTCTTTTTACCAAATCAAGGTATCAACTACAGGTTTACAGCAGATTACATGAAAAATCTCAGTACTAATTATCAGCTTGTTAGCCTCAATTGTCGATGAATTTTCTGATATTTCTGATAGATGTGGAAGACGTTTAATTGCCTTGACAAGCAGGTTTGTTTTATTATTTCTTTTGAGTCCTGATTAAAATCATGCACAGGTGAAATACTCCACAATGGAGTACTATGAGCTTGCAACTATTCAATAAGATCATAAATGGAACAGAGTCAACAATTAGTCTTGTATCAATCAGCATGTGTCCTTGACACAGAGCTCCATTGTAAAGGCAATATGCAGATGATGAAAATGAAACAGCTCAATTTAGGTGCATGCTAGTAATCACAGCACTTGAAAACCAATAGGTTGAACAGAATGATAGGTTGGTGTTGACAGCATTGTACAGAGTAAAGTCATTAAACCAGCAGACGAGGGGGATGCAGTGGTAGTTTGGCACACTGACCTTTCTACTGCTGAAGCTAGGGGCCAACTCACGCACACCTCCTCCTACTTTCCTCTCAAGCACGATCTCACCTCCCATCACCAAGCTATAAGCTCCCATCCCATCCACAATCTCATCACCTCAGAGAATCTCCCACCAACAGCCTCCAACCTCATAGTCCAGGAACCTCTCACCACCCAGTTCTACCTCTTACCCAAAATTCACAACCTAACTGCCCCAGTCAACCCATTGTCTCAGCCTGCTCCTGCCCCATTGAACATATCTGTGCATACCTTGACACTGTCCTGTCCCCCCAGTCCAAGAGCTTCACACATATATTTGGGACACTAACTACGCCCTCCACCTCCTCCGTGACTTTTGTTTCCCCTGCCCCCAACGACTCATCTTCACCATGGACATCCAGTCCCTATACACATCCATGATGAAGTTCTCCAAGTCCTCTGTTTCTTCCTCTCACACCATCCCAATCAGGACCCTTCCACTGACACACTGGCTGAATTGGTCTTCATCCTCAACAATTTCTCATTCGAATTCTCCACTTTCTCTGGACCAAAGGGATAGCCATGGGCACCTGCATGGTCCCCAGCTATGCCCACTTCTTTGTCGGGTACATGGAACAGTCCTGCAAAAACATTATCCCTTACTCCCAACTTCTCCGTCTCCACCGCATATACTCCCAGAAGGATCAATTCCACCATAGAACATCCCAGATGGCCATCTTCTTCAGGGACCACGATTTCCCCTCTCACGTGGTTGATGATGCCCTCTAGTGCATCTCCTCCACTTCCCTCACCTCCGGCCTTGAATACACCCCTCCAATCGCAACAAGGACAGGACCCCTCTGGTCCTCCCATCAACCTCCGGATACAACGCATCATCCTCCATCATTTCTGCCACCTAAAGTCAGACCCCACCACCAGGGATCTATTTCCCTCCCACCCCTATCTGCATTCTGCAAAGACCATTCCCTCCACAATTTCCTTGTTAGGTCCACACCCTCCACCAATCCACCCTCCACTTTGGGCATCTTCCTTTGCCACTGCAAAAAGTGCAAAACCTGTAAACCACACCTCCCCCCTCACCTCTTCCAAGGCCCCAAAGGATCCTTCCACATCTGATAGATTTACCTGTACTTCCACACTCATCTACTGTGTCTGTTGCTCCCGATGTGGTATCCCCTACATCGGGGAGACAGGATGGCAACTTGCAGAACGTTTCAGAGAGCATCTCTGGGACACAAGCATCAATCAGCTCCACAACCCTGTGGCCGAACACTTCAATTCCCCCTCCCACTCTACCAAGGACATGCAAGTTCTTTGCCTCCTCCACCTCCAAACTCTAACCAACCGAAGCCTGGAGAAAGTATGCCTCATCTTCCACTTTGGGACCCTCCAATCACTTGGGATCAATGTCGATTTCATCAGTTTTCTCATTTCCCTGCACCCACCTTATCTCAGATCCAACTCTCTAACTCAGCACTGCCCTCTTGAACTGTCCTACCTATCTATCTCCCACTGATCCACTCCACTCTCCTCTCTGACCTATCAACCTCCACCTTCACCTATGTATTGCATTCTCAGGTATCTTCCCCCGAGATCCCCCCCCCCTTCCATTTATCTCTCAGCCCCCTTGGGCCCCCCCAGATTTCTGATGAAGAGCTCATGCTCGAAACATTGACTCTCCTGCTCTTCCGATGTTGTCTGACTGGCTGTGGTTTTCCAGCACCACACTTTTCAACTCTGATTTCCAGCACCTGCAATCCTCACTTTCGCCTACAGGGAGTACAGTATGTTTCAGACCGAGCAGAACAGCTTGACTAAGAGGGAAGAGTCATTTAATACGGTCACATTTGGACATGTAATGGAACATGAGCATTTACTGTGAAATCTGTGAAAGAATACTTTGTAAAGTCTTGCAGGGAGGCAGAAAAGCAAAGTCAGGGAAAATGTAAAAGTTAAACCAGACTCACAGTAGTCTCACAAAAACAGTAAACTATCATATCAACAGTCAAGGAATGAGAAAAATAACTCCATGTGTGGAAAGGAGCTTGAATGTTCCCAGCTCTTGACCTTGAGATGTGATAAGAGTAAGCAAAGTTTAGTATAAAGGGAATATGTGAAAGCTATTCAGGCACCCCTTACATGAGGCATTTTGCCAAATGTATTGGGTCGATTCTGCAGAGTCCGAATAAACATTTTCTTTGCTCTTGCTAGCATTTGAGTCAAGTCAATTTAATTTCCATGACAGATACTGAGCTTGTGATGACAGGAGGAACGCAAAATGTTTCCAGGAAATAGTGGTAAGTACAATCCATCCCCTCAGGTGACTGAAAAATACAGTTACATGCAAAATGAAAGCACGGTGACCAACTCTGGGGGTTGAGGTGGGAGGTGTGGGGGAGCAGCGAGATGGAGATAGGTGCAGTTTTAGCTGCTCTCAGAACTTGAGAAGCAGAGGTGGGGTCCTGATGAGACCTGAGATGCTTCAGGTGAGAGGGACTGCAAGGTTTGACAAGACCCAAGAAGCAGTCTAATTTATTCATTATCCTTTTTTTCAGCTTCTCCCTTCCACCTGAGTTTCCCAAGACCTCTCTTATCCCTTTCCCCTCAGGCTAGCTGGGTATCCATATCACCCCAACACTACACCACTCCTCCCCAAAATGGACTGGGGTGGGGGCTGCCGCTGAAGCAGCCATCACCAAACCTGAATGTAGAGAATCACCCATCCAATGGAGGCCTAAGTTGCAGCTTATTCCCTGGAGAATCAATAGTTGCAATTGGAGACTATCTGTGGCTAACAATGGATCATGTGTAAAAGCAGACCATGTGTTAACAAGGCCTGGTATGTGGGGGTGAGGTGGGGAGCAGCTATTCACTCTCTCAGGCTGGTCATTATCCACTCCTTTGCCTGTCCAACTATTCTCTCTCTTTGGGCTCTATCTCCACGTATTGTTTACTCCATACCCCCCTTCCCACCCTATCTTCTGCATTAAAAATAAATCTTTTCCTAGCTACCATCAGTTCTGAAGAAGGGTCACCAGACCCGAAAAGTCAACTCTGACTTTTTGCCACTTATGTTGCCAGACTTGCTAAGCTTTTCCAGTAATTTTTGTTTCATCTTTAAATTGTGAAGTCAGATTGTATAAATGTAACTTGTATTTATTGCAATAAGGATTTTGAAGAGTGTTCTAATTTATGGGGAAGATGATGGTGTCATGATAATGCCAACTGGACTCGTAATTCAGAGGCCCAGACTGCAGCTTTGGCATGATGGGTTCAAATCTCACCATGAGAATTTAATGAGTAAGTCTGGAACTGAAAGCTAGACTTAATGAGCAGGAAAATATTGTTGTAAAAACCCATCTAATTCACAAATATTCCATCGGAAAGGAACTCTGATGTCATTGCCTAGTCTAGCCTACGTGTGACACCAGGCCCACAGGAATCCTTTAGGCCTTGAAATGGCCTTGCAAGCTCTCAATTCAAGGCCAATTGGGGATGACGAACAAGTGCTGGCCTTGTCAGCGATGCCCATATTCCATGAAAGAATGAAAGAAAGGTTATTCAATGGTGAAAGAATTAGATTGGGTAAATGCAAATACATTATTTCTTCCAATGTGGGAATTCACAACAAGGGGAATAATCTTAAACTTAGATAAAGACCATATCCGAAATTAGGTAGAGCTTTCTGCAAAGACAGGGACCTGTAATTCACTTCCAGAAAAGCCTGTAAATGTTGTATAAATTGAATTTTCAGGCCTGAGATGGTCTGACTTTAATCATTTGGAATATCAAGCAATATTGAGCTGAACAAAGGCTTCTAAACAGGTTGATGTACAGATCTAACAATGACAGAACCAGCTCAAGTAGATGAAAGGCCTACTCTTGCTTCTATGTTCCAAAGGTTTAAAATTACAGATTCTAAAGCCAGGTAATATGGCAATTCATTCCCAACCCCATCACAACAGAGATACAAAGAAAACTAAGAATGCAGTCACCAAAAACCATTCTAATTACAAAAAAATATTTGGAAGAATGACAATCAAAAGGAAAGATATAATGTAAAGCATCTTATAAAACAAACCTCCTACATTCATAACTGACAATGTAACAGCTCTTTGTGCTGCACTAGAATGTCAAGTGGACCTTGAACATGTACCCAACTGACTCAGAGATAGAAATGCTATTAATTGAATGAGCAGAAATGTGCTTTAATACATGACCCTGACTTTTAAAAAAAAATATCTCGATGGAAAACCTAAGCATTGATAATGTTAACCATGAGTAGTTATAAAATGTAAACCTGTTATGTGATGGCTAAAATATTAAATTCACTTTCTTACAGAAATAAATATTTTTTTTTAACTGATTTTTGGATATGCCTTATAATAACAAATACCTTTATATAGTATTATATACTTTGATACAACATAATTTATTTTCCAGAGATTGCCTCACCTTCCTTATGTCATTTAAAAAAGATTCTTATTTTGCAGTTGATAATCTTTACCACATTCCTCAAAGTCTTTGGCACTACTAGCACCTAAAATAATGGGGCATTATAATTAAAACAAAACCTCATTCACTTTAGTTTATATGTGTAGCAAACTGAATCCAGTAAGTCAAAATGAACTCATATTCCTATACCACTTTACACATTTTCAAGATGTCCCCAACTATTTCACATCCAATGAAATACCTTTGAACCGTAGTCCTTAATATAAAAACAAAAGCCTTTTTGCACAACCCAAGGTCCCACAAGTAGCAGCAAGATAAATGACCAAATAATCTCAGAACAGTGGTATTGATTGAGAAATAAATAATAGCTAGGTCACTGGAAGAACTTTGCTGTTCTTCATTGAATAGGGTCATGGAATCTTCTGCAGTCATTTCTACAGATGAAAAACAGTGTCATCTCAGCAAAAAGAATCCAGCCACTGCCACCTCTCAATATGCAGTAAGAGGAGGTGAAATTAAGCACTTGTCTGTAGCATGGGGCTTGAATCCACAACATTCTGTTTCAGTGGTGCGAAAGCTCCCACTGAACCAAGGTTGCCTTATACTACTATGTTGTTCATCGATCTGCCACGGATCACTTGTTTTAAATCAAACATTATTTGGAAATGGAGAAACAGCAATAACTGCAGATAATACCCCCAATATATGTGTTTCAACCATTTTTACACATATTCCTATATCCTTGCTTGACTTCAGAGAACTAGGGAATCCCTACAGGCCCTTCGGCCCAATAAGTCCATACAGAAGTCCTCCAAAGAGTAACCCATCCAGACCTATTCCCCTACCCTATTATCCTGTATTGACCCCAACTAATGCACCTAACCTACATATCCCTGAACACTATAGGCAAATTAGTATGGCCAATTCGCCCTAACTTGCACATCTTTGGATTGTGGGAAGAAACTAGAGCACCCAGAGGAAACCCACGTAGACACAGGGAGAATGTGCTAACTCTACACAGTTGCCCAGGCTGAAATTGAACCTGGGTCCCTGATGCTGTGAGGCAGCAGTGCTAACCACTGAGCCACTGTGCCACCCCTTCTTATCTTCTGCCTATACCAATAAACGTTTGGCAAAACCTTCCAAAACAGAAATCTTGGTTAGGTTTTCCAGTTCAGCATTAAAGTGGTCAGGTAAGAGGTACAACGCACCATCCTTCATGACTTCTCATATTCATTGATGTCCTGGACTGTTACAATTGTCAAGAATACTATTTATTCAGGAACATACAAGGGCAATAATGTGACAATACAAGAGCAAACCTTGATGCCGTCAAGTGATGTAACTATGAAGTTGGACGAGGGAAATCCAGTAGATGTAGTGTACCTGGACTTTCAGAACACTTTTGATAAAGTCCCACACAGGAGGTTAGTGAGTAAAATTAGGGCGCATGGTACTGGGGGCAAAGTACTAGATTGGATTGAAAATTGGTTGGCTAATAGGAAACAAAGGGTAGTGATAAACGGATCCATTTCGGAATGGCAGGCAGTGACCAGTGGGGTACCGCAGGGATCCGTGCTGGGATCGCAGCTTTTTACAATATATGTTAATGATATAGAAGATGGTATTAGCAAATTTGCTGATGATACAAAGCTGGGTGGCGGGGTGAAATGTGATGAGGATGTTAGGAGATTACAGGGTGACCTGGACAAGTTAGGTGAGTGGGCAGATGCATGGCAGATGCAGTTTAATGTGGATAAATGTATGGTTATCCACTTTGGTAGCAAGAACAGGAAGGCAGACTACTACCTCAATGGAATCAATTTATGTAAAGGGGCGGTACAGAGAGATCTGGGTGTTCTTGTACACCAGTCAATGAAGGCAAGCATGCAGGTACAGCAGGTAGTGAAGAAGGCTAATAGCATGCTGGCCTTCATAACAAGAGGGATTGAGTATAGAAGCAAGGAGGTGCTTCTGCAGCTGTACAGGGCCCTGGTGAGACCACACCTGGAGTACTGTGTGCAGTTCTGGTCTCCAAATTTGAGAAAAGACATTCTGGCTATTGAGGGAGAGCAACGTAGGTTCACGAGGTCAATTCCTGGAATGGCAGGATTACCTTACACTGAAAGACTGAAGCGACTGGGCTTGTATACCCTTGAGTTTCGAAGATTGAGAGGGGATCTGATTGAGACGTATAAGATTATGAAAGGATTGGACACTCTGGCAGTGGGAAACTTATTTCCACTGATGGGTGAGTGCCGAACCAGAGGACACAGCTTAAAAATATGGGGTAGACCATTTAGGACAGAGCTCAGGAGAAACTTCTTCACCCAGAGAGTGGTGGCTGTGTGGAATGCTCTGCCCCAGAGGGCAGTGGAGGCCCACTCTCTGGATTCATTTAAGAAAGAGTTGGATAGAGCTCTCAAAGATAGTGGAATCAATGGAGATAAGACAGGAATAGAATACTGATTAGGAATGATCAGCCATGATTATATTGAATGGCGGTGCAGGCTCGAAGGGCTGAATGGCCTACTCCTGCACCTATTGTCTATTGTCTATTGTGAAAAGTATCTCAGCAATTTGGATTAGTACATTCTCAGTTCACTACAACTATTGTGAACCTTCTTTAGAAATCTGATCTTATAATTAAAATGAAAGTATAATTGGAAAATGGATGAAAACACAAATCAAAAGAAAGACTAAAGGCAGAAAAGCTTAGAATGACAGCAATCTCCAAAAACATTTTGCAAGAGAAATCAATGATGCAAGGCAGATAGCCTGAAAGAAAGAATATCTAAAATGAAAATTTAACCTCAGAGGTAAAGTTTGTTGACAGTGACAATGATTCTAGGAAAGGGTACACCTGTCAAAAAGTAGTACTTGCAGAGGATGCCCTATGGAAAATTTGGGATGACAGCCTATTGTCCAAATATTGGACTGTGTTTTCAAGCCCTACTCTTCACACACAAAACGTGTTTGTTTCAAAAACTATTATGTTAAAGTAGGCTATACAAATACATATCAAATTTTTGTTGCAAAATAAAAGTTCTGAGGAAAAATCATCATCTAAGTAGCAAAAACTGTGATTTTGAAGAAAAACACTGATTGATTAAAGTCATAATAGGTTAAGGAGCTGGTCGAGGGCATTACAGATGAAAATATACAAATAGAAAATGCTGGAAGGTCAAAGCAGACTGCCAACATCTGTAAAGCGAAACCACAAGTGAATGCTTCTAATTAAAAGCCTACACTTGATATGTTAAATCTTTACAGTTTACAGCTGTGACCTTACCAAATGTGCATTTCCAGAGTTCTCAGCTCTTGTTCAAATAATGATTTTCTTTTATTTTCTGTTTTTGTGCAAAAAAAACCTGGGGTATTGCATGAGACAAATTTGATGATTTCTTCGGAAGACTTGAGAAAAGGATGGTTGAGAAGTTAATGAGAGAGTTGGAAGTCAAGCAAGGATATATGAATGGGTGTAAAAGTGATTGGATCACATGCAGAATTATCTGCAGTTATCATGCAACATTCAATTGAAAGAAATGTTATATGTTCCTGATATGGAAATTGAAATTTGTCGAGGAAAGCTGAAGTTAGATAAATTGAACTTAGTCGACAACGTCAGCTTGGATTTCTGTTCTTTATGCACATAATTCTCGATACTAAAATAAAATATGTGATTATCAAATTTATGGATTCTACAAAATATGAATGAGCAACAAAGGTTCAAACTGTGATCCCATGGGCCTCTCCTTAGTATCATCTCCAGTAAAAATTTAAATATATTAATTGCTTTCAGAGGGATTCACTTGATTTTTGCATTTCAGTAAGACAAATGACAAATTACACTGAATATTGGCAAACATACAATGTGGAACAATGAACAACATAAGCACAAAATGAAAGGATTAATTTAGCAGTGAAAGATTCAGAAAGAGATTTGAAAATAACAGTGAATCTATAGGCAATGTAGCAAGTCAATTAAATCAAATAAAATACTGGAATATATAACCTTTCATGAACACAAGTCTATTGAGGTTGTAAAATGCACTTGTCAAATTCTGCTGACAGTAATGTGCATCATTCTGGTCACACCACTGTAGAGGGATTGGGAAGATGTAATGAAAAGCACTATGCAAATGTTTCAATGAAGCGGTGAAATGCAACATTAATAATTCTAAGTATAAAGAGTGTGTGGAGGGGGTGTGGGGGTGGGGGTTGTATCTCTGAAGATTCAAATGGCTCAAACTTACAAATTGGAAAGAAGGCTGTTAATTAAGACAGAACTTTCTGAAGCATATAAAACATTCGTGAATTCAGATAAGGAACAGTAGACTCTTGCTTCAGAGCGAGAGACACTAGTAGATCTGGAGATTATAGGTATAACTAACAAAACATGAATGTAATTGGAGAGCGATAAACATCTCAGGTAGATAGCAGAAACATATCGCTTTGGAGTATTCATGTTTAGTTGGATGCTGACTGGAGGAGGTTGGATTGTTAATGAAATGAACTTGAGTTTGGTGACTAGTTTTGATTTAGCCTTCAGAATCATCCATTGATCAATTGGTCATGCATTTGTACACATGTAATATAATGATTCAACAGTGAAATCCAGCAATGTAATTTTATTGTGAGGGATAGAGATAAATCTAAGTCTTATAGTACGTAATGCACATGAGATAAGTTCTATGGAGGAGAAGAGACTGATAAAAAGAAAAGAAATTCACACAACTGGCTAAGGCATATTCGCATAAATAAAGGAAGTAGTTTTACAGTCTGTTCTGTCATGTGAATTGGCTTTAATGCAATCGCAGAATTCAGACCATTATCTGGAGAGTGCAAACTTTCCTTACCTGTAATGGCAATAACGTGAAGATTGAGCGATTTTCTTATAACACAAGATCATACAATTGCATTATATAAGAACCGACTCTCCAGGCAGTCTGACAAGATCGCTAAGAACAGTCTCCTAATTTAGTAGAAATTAGTACAGATATTTCATCTTTCTATGTTGGTGCTCAAATGTAGACTAAAACTCACAAACTCAGTGCAATGAACCAGCCACAATAAAATCTTACTCAATCTTTAAGGTGAACTTTATTGTTCAGGAGCCATTCCATACTAGACCAGTGCAAAAGATTGCCAAAGTCATGTCTCTGTGGAACTGCTCCTGCACAAAGTCCTTTCTGACCACTTTATGTAATAATAGCAGATGTGTTTTGTGTTTTACTTATAACAGCATCTGTTATATGCTCAGAAGCAAAATCACATCCATCCACTTGCACAAGCAGCAAGCAAATTACAGCTGTGCTCTTTTCCCTCTGAGAGTATCCAGCAGAACGGGTCAACTTCATTCAATATACCGAGATGGATTCACCTACTGTGTCTGGATGAAGGCACTAGGCCCATTTTAAACAAAGTGAGCAATGAAATTAAGTTATCCTGATTCCATCTATTATTGATAATGTTATCACACTATATAACTGACAGGACCACCATTAAGAATTTTGCGTTTGTGCAGAGGGATACGCTTCTCCCAAAGACTTTGAGAATCTGTTTATTGCTGATTGAGTCATAGGATTTTCATAGTATTTGCTTAATAACAATTAATCAATCATTATTCCAGGAAGATATGAGCCAAATATCTGCCAGAGAGGCCAAGAATGAAAAAAAAAACTGGAATTGGAGAAAACATGCTGGATCATTCTGCAAATGAAGAGGAAACAAGTGTAGCCGAGAACCAGCCTGTGGCATTGCCCAGCCAAGATGAAAGTTACTTCAGCCTCAATTTGAACAGTCACACAAGTGAGCACACCAATACACTTGCAACAGGGAATCAAGTGCTGGGGTCTTCAGGCAGTTTATCCCAGGAATTGGTGTGAGTGACCCACTCAGAATGCCACTCAACCATGGCCAAGATGTACTTCCTGAGTATAGCTGCTGATAAATAACATATATAGAAAATCTATCACTGTTCACCAATCACCCTTCAACAAAAACCAGGTGAGAGTAAAACCTTTGTGCAACTCTGCCATCAGGGCCACATGCTATGTGCATTTCAGTTTAATCCTTCATATTCAGAATAATTTAATCCTCAAGGGTTTATTGTAACTCAGTCACCTGGTTAGGTGAGCAATTAAATATTAGGAAACCACTTAGCCTCTCAAATATCTCCCTTATACCACAACTGTCAAGATGTGAACACGTGCTGAATGCTTGCTGCAATTATGCATGGCCTTGATGAGACCACACCAGAAATCTGTATCTAGTTTTGGTCTCCTTATCTGAGGAAGGATGCTCTTGCTGGAGAGAAGGTGCAGTGAATGCTTGCTAGACTGACTCCTGGATGGTAGGACGATGGACGAGGAGACATTCAATCAGACCAAATTATATTTACTGTAGATCAGAAGAATGAGGGATGAATCTATAAAATTCAAATGGAACTAGACAGGGCAACTGCAGAAAGTGTGTTCTTAATAGTGGGATAGTTCAGAACCGGGGGTCACAATCTAATGTAGAGGAGTTGAGATGAGGAGAAATTTCTTCACCCAGAGAGTGGTAAGCCTGTGGAATTCACTACCACAGAAAGAGTTGAGGCCAACATTGTATGATTTCAAGGATTACTATACTTATTAGATATGGGAGAGTGCTATACCTAATCCAAGGGAATTAAGCCAGTCAAGCAGGCAAGCATTTTTGGAATAGTGACTATAACTCTCTAAGCTGCAAAGTCATTGTGGAAACAGATAAAGATAGTGCAGAAGTTATGAGCCCAAAAGTGGGGGATGGCTAATTTCAGTATCATTATACAGGATCTGAAAAACAGATCCCCCTGGTAAGGGCAGAATCCCCCTCAGTCCTCACCTTCCACCCCACTAAACTCCGCATTCACCACATCATCCTCTGCCATTTCTGTTATCTGCAAACGGACCCCACCACCAGAGATATATTTCCCTCCCCACCCTTATCGGCTTTCCGTAAAGCCCATTCCCTCTGTGACTACCTGGTTAGGTTCATGACCTTTAACAATCCACCCTCCCCTCCCAGCATCTTCCCCTGCCACCTCAGGAATTGCAAAACCTGTGCCCACACATCCCCCCTCACCTCCGTCCATGGCCCCAATGAGTCTTCCACATCCATCAAAGTTTCACCTGTACTTCCACATGTCATTTACTGTAGCCATTGCTCCCGATGCAGTCCCCTCTACATTAGGGAGACAGGACATCTACTCGCAGCACACTTCAGAGAACATCTCTGGAACACACGCATGAAGTAACCCCACCACTCCATGGCCCAGCACTTTAACTCCCCATCCCACTCTGCCAAGAATATGCAGGTGTTGGGCCTCCTCCATTGCCAAACCTCAACTACCCGACGCCAAGAGGAGAAACACCTCATCTTCTGCCTTGGAACCCTCGAACCACATGGTATCAATGTGGACCACCAGTTTCCTCATTTCCCCCCCCCCCACCTTATCCCAGATCCAACCTTCCAACTCAGCACGACCCTTATGAACTGTATTACCTGTCCATCATCCTTCCCATCAATCCACTCCACTCTCCTCTCCAACTTATCACCTCTCCCCCACCTTCATCCACCTAACACACTCTCAGCGACCTTCCCCCCAGTCCCACCCCCTCCCATTTATCTCTCAGCCACCCAGGCCCACAAGCCTCATTCCTGATGAAGGGCTTATGCCTGAAACATCGACTCTCCTGCTCCTCGGATGCTGCCTGACCTGCTGTGCTTTTCCAGCACCACACCCTCGACTCTGATTTGCAGTCCTCACTTTCTCCGTAGATCTGAAAAACACTGACTGGGAGCAGCTAATTGTAGGCAAGTCTACATTTGGCAAGTGGGAATCTTTCAAAAGTAGTACAGTGAGAACTCAGGACCAGCATGATCCTCTAAGAATGATATGCAAGGGCAGCAAGTGCAGAGAACCCTGGATGACAAGGAATATTGTGAATTTAACAAAAAAAAGGAAACATTTGTCAGGTACAGTGTATTAAAAACAGGGAGGCCCTTCAAAAGTATACTGTATGTAGGAGATGCTTATGAAGGAAACCAAGAGGGCTAAGAGGGAGTACAAACTATCTTTGGCAAGGGGAATCAAAAAAACCCCAAAGCTTGTTCTCAGTATATTAAGGGTAAGAGGATTATCAGGGATAGGGTGGGCCTATTACAGACCAAAGGAGAATACTGTGCATGGAGCCAAAGGATATGTGTGAGGTCTTAAATGAAAACTTCTCACCTGTAATCACAAAGGAGAAATACATTGTAGCCAGGGATTTTATTTGGGATAGCAAGTTTCTAGAGCATGTTCACATTAATAAGAAGGAGAAATTAGATGTTTTAACAGGCATACAAGTGCGTAAGTCCCCAGAGCTTTATGAGATGGGTCCCAGCCTGCTCTGAGAGGCAAGGGAGGAGATTGATGGGGCCCTGGCAGAATTACGTAATACATTGCTGGCCACCGGCAAAGTGACAGATGATTGGATGATAGCTAATATGCGCTCTTTGTTCAAGAATAGCAACAGGGATAGTCCAGGTTATTACAGACTAATTAGTTTGATGTTAGAAAGGGAGAAATTATGGGAAAAAATTCTGAAGGACACTATTCATCAATATTTGAAAAGCAGGGATAGTCAGCAGGGTGATTTAGTGGTTTGGATCAGAAATTGGCTAGCTGAAAGAAGACAGAGGGTTGATGGGCAATATTCATCCTGGGTTATGTTACTAGTGGTGTACTGCAAGGATCTGGTTTGGGGCCACTGCTGTTTGTCATTTTTATAAATGACCTGGATGAGTGTGTACAAGGATGGGTTAGTAAATTTGCAGATGACACTAAGGTCGGTGGAGTTGTGGATAGTGCCGAAGAATGTTGCAGGTTACAGAAGGACAAAGATAAGCAGCAGAGCTGGACTGTGAGGTAGCAAATGGAGTTTAATGCAGAAAAGTGTGAGGTGATTCACTTTGGAAGGAGCAACAGGAATAAAGAGTACTGGGCTAATAGTAAGATTCTTGGTAGTATAGATGAGCTGAGAGATCTTGGTGTCCATGAACACAAATCCATGAAAGTTGCCACCCAGATTGATAGGGCTGTTCAGAAGGCATACGGTGTGTTAGCTTTTATTGGTAGAGTTAATGAGTGTAGGAGCCATGAGATCATGCTGCAGCTGTACAAAACTCTGGTGCGGCCGCACTTGGAATATTGTATACAGCTCTGGACATAGTATTATAGGAAGGATGTGGAAGCTTTGGAAATGGTTCAGATGAGATTTACTAGGATGTTGCTTGGTTTGGAGGGAAGGTCTTGAGAGGAACGTCTGAGGGACTTGAGGCTGTTTTCTTTAGAGAGAAGAAGGTTCAGAGGTGACTTAATTGAGACATATAAGATAATAAGAGGGTTAAATAGGGTGAACAGTGAGAGCCATTTTCCTTGGACGGTGATGGCAAGCATGAGGGAACTTAGCTGTAAATTGAGGGGTGATATATATAGGACAGGTGTCAGAGGTAGTTTCTTTACTCAGAGAGTAGTATGTGTGTGGAACACCCTGCCTGCAATAGTGGTAGACTCATCAACCTTAAGGGCATTTAAATGATAAACATATGGATAAAAACGGAATAGTATAGGTTAGATGGGCTTCAGATTGGCTTCACAGGTCGGCGCAACATCAAGGGCTGAAGGGCCTGTACTGTGCTGTAATGTTCTTTGTTCTATGTTCAGCATGGATATGTCATGGGAAATCCTGTCTTAGTAACCTTAGTTGAGTTTTTTGAAAAAGTGACTAAATATATGACGAAGTTGATATGGTTTACATGGACTTCAGTGAGGTCTTTGACAAGGACCCACATGGAAGGCTAGAAATTTAGAGCCATGAGATCCAAGGCAAGTTGGCAAACTGGTTACAAAAGTCACTTGCAAATAAAAGGCAATGAGTAATGGTGCAGGGTTGTTTCTGTAATTAGGAGACTGTGATCAGCAGTATACCATTATGACCCTTGCTAATTGTTATGTAAATTAATGACTTGGTGGTGAATATAGGAAGTATAATTAGTAAGTTTGCAGTTGGCATGAATTTTGGTGGTTTTTGATTAGATTCTATTCCCTACAGTGTGGAAACAGGCCTTTCAGCCCAACAAGTCCACATCGACTTTCCGAAGAGTAACGCACCCACATGCATTTCCCGCTGACTAATGCACCTAACACTATGGGCAATTTACCATGCCCAATTCACCTGATCTGCACATTTTTGGACGGGGGGAGGAAACCAGAGTACCTGAAGGAAACCTACCCAGACACGGGGAGAATGTGCAAACTCCACACACACAGTTTTGTTGATACTGAACAGGATGGTCTCTGGCTACAGTCTGATATTGATCAGCTGGTAAACTGGGCAGAGCAGTGGCAGGTGGAATTTAATCCCAGTAAGTGCAGGCTGATGCATTTTGGGGGTCTAATAAGAGAAGCATTTACACCATGAATGGTAGACCTTTGAGGGAATTACTGAAGATCAAAGGAACCTTGGTGTACAAGTACACAGATCTCTGAAGGTGTCAGCACAGGTAGACAGGGTGGTGACAAAGGAATATGGGATGCTTTCCTTCATTAGCCGTATGTAGAATACGGCAAGGCAGTCCAGTTACAACTTTTTAAAACATTAGCTAGGCCACTTTATGCAGTTCTGGTTACCACACTATTGGAAGGATGTGATTGCTCTGGAGACGGTGCAGAGGAGATTAACCAGGATGTTGCTTTGGATGAAAAGTCTCAGTTATGAAGATATTGGATAGGCTGGGTTTGTTTTTCCTGGAAAGACTGAGGGGTATCTAATTGAAGTGTACAAAATTATGAGAGATATAGACAGAGTAGATCATGAGAATCTCTTTCCCACGTCAAACTTGTCTAATACCAGACAACATAAGTTTAAAATAAGGATCAAGTAGTTGAGAGGAGATCTGAGAAAGACTTTTTCACTCAGAAGGTGGTAGAAATATGGAACTTGCTGCTTGAGAGGGTGGTATTCACACAACATTTAAGAAGCACGTGGATGAGTGCTTAAAATGCCAGGACATACTAGATTCTTGACTATGTTCAGGTTAATGGGATTACTGTAGTTTGGTGTTTTATGGTTGGCATAGAGATGGCATACCAAAGGGCTTGCTTCAATGTTGTATGATTCTGATTATCACACTTAGGGCTAAAAGGATGAAAAGATGGGGTGAAAATCAGCATTGATCATAATGAATGGCACAGCAAGATTGAAGGGCTGAATGGCCTATTCCTGCTCCTATTTTCTATGTTTCTATGGGTGAGGGTTGATATAAGTCCATGTGTAGATGCAGGTTGTGGTCCATGTGTGAATGCAGGTGGAGCAGACCCACTCATCTTTTTTATGTTGCTGTATAGTTCACCATTCTATTCACTTGGTTGTTTGCTGCTTTCCATTGCTTGTGAATAGCGTCCAATTAGATTCCAAGAACTCTTCAGCTTCACCTTTGTCTATTTCAGCAATATTTGTAAAGTACATACATTGCCTACTTTTCTTTCCCCTCTGAACAATTGTACACATCTTTATTAAACTTCATTCCTTATTTTGCTGTCTACTTAAACATATTTTTCTAACTAAACCTGGATGTTCTGAGTTGTTAAATATTGTAGTTTTCCATGATAATACAGAGTTCTTTGTTCTTTACATACAGAAGTAACAGACATATGGATTCAACCTGTTTCAGTTTATCAGAATAAGTTGGTTCATTCTTTGGTTCATTCCTCAGAGCAATGCCGTGAATAATCAAGTGTCAACTTCCTTGTTTAAATTTCAACAAAATCTGGAAGTTAACTGGCAGTCATCATCAATGTGCTGCATTCTTCATGACAAGATTGCTACCAATCAGAGTTAATTTGCTAAACAAGCAGTATCTCTTCTCATACTAGATAAAATGTTGTTCCCCGGAAGAAAGCTTCATAAAAATGTGTCTTTTTCAGCAATAATACAGTTATATGTGTGATCGTTTAATACATTCACTTTAAGAAATCAGGCTGGGAGAAGATATTGTATCAGATAGCTGTAACTCTATCTAATCTGATGATGTCACAGTCTTTAGGTGGGGCCAAGGAATTCTGCATTGACCTTCCTAATGAACAGTTGTATTCTCTACAGCTCCTCAAAACCTTCAGCATATATAACTGGTCACTAATGTGAATTGTTCATATTGCTGTCTTATCAATAAATGGCTCTTCTGTCAAGTGATCTACCTCTGCCACTGACAATTAGACAGGCTTTAAAACAAGCCTGGACAAAGAAAGATCAGTGGAAGCAAATCATCTCAAACAACCCTTTCCCAAAGCCACAAACTGGCAGAGGTGGCAGGCATCACGAGATGTTAGCAATGGCAATCAGTGCAAATATCACATGTAACAATTCTTTAGCTCATATCCCATCAACATGTGCCTGAATGATTTATTGTTAGCCAAGTGACTTTAGGGCCTTCCATATTGTCATTTTCTTTCTGCTCGGCAAGAGGTAACTATATAGAGAAACAGTAACATAACTAATGAAGAGAAGCTTAATGAAGCAGTTCTGCAGATAATTATTGTGGTTACTTCGGCCTGCCTACTGATGATCTACATTGAGGGATTAAGTTTTGTTCAGGTAGTTCCATAAGTAATAAACAAACACTCAACAGAGCCCAGAACTAAAACTAAAATGAATCTCAGAATGGACCAATTCCACTCTCCAAACTGTAAAGAATCATATATTCTCTAGAGCAATCCCCTCGGGTTTCTATCACAGCATGAAGCTTATCCACTGCAATCTGTGCTCACAGAAAGTGTATGGCTGCACTCAAGAGCCTTGTAAATTCAATTTATTTTTACAGTAATGTATAGTTTACTTTCCAAAGATCTACTGCAAAAAACGCACTATTACAATATTTACCTGTGTAGTTAACTTCTTTTACAGATACATCCATGACATGTTGATAAATATTTATACGTCATACATGAAAACAAACCATAAATATCACAAACTAAAGTTCACAGGCATAGACATCCAAATGCAACAATAATTGGAATTTGAGATTTCCATTTTATCTTGTTGTCAGGGCTATCTAACTAAAAAATCCAGGAATCACTGCAATCAATCATTTTTTGTAATATAATCCCCATAAAATTTGTCTACAGAAATTAATCTGCAGATAAGAGCATTCTGCATTTCTCAAATGATCAATGTATGATTGGACTTTAAAATGAATGACGAAAGAAAATTGAGTTTTACACTGATGCGGATCAAAATTAATTTTTGTTTTTTGAGTCCTTTTCATGACATATTCAGTACTTGCACATAATGAGCAACTTTTCCATATTATCTATATGGATGAGGCAATCTGGTTGGGTGGAGCGACAGACATAAAGAATTCATTTCTTTTTCTGTTGTCACAAATATCAATGGTCAGACCAAGCTACTATTTCTTAATAATAAATCAGCAAGACAAAAAGAGAGTTAGTTCATTATCGTAGCTACTTTGTGATATTCAGCACTGATAGAATATTCACTAACCTCCAGATAATAAGATATCATGAATTTTCTATATAAGTATATTAATTGAAAATAAAAAAGAAAACAATGCCTTATTGTTTAGGTCAGTGGTTTGCACCACTATGAAATATTATAAACATAGCTGAATACAACATATGATGCATTTTTCATGGATTAATTTTAACTGTCTCCAAAATGCTGAAGAGATTTTTAAAAATAAGCAGGGCTTGAGACTAAAGTAAAAACTTTTAACATAAACACCTGTGAATGCTATGGTCCCGAGAGCTCAGTTTTGAGCTGCAGTAGGTTCAATAGATATAGATTACAGCCTTGTAACTCTCAATAGTGTGCTGCAAGTTTCAAGGATATATCCTTTTGAGAATGTAGCTATGCAATTTTGGAAGTGGCGCAATTTGTAGAATCTGCCATATTGCTTTAAATAGCACAGATACCAACTTTTTCACATTGGATTCTAGGAAGAGAAGCTATTACTGCCTGCCTTCTCTCAAACTGGAGGCAGAAGGCCCTGGGTGATTCTAAAGTTATCCTCAGTACGCTTGGCTTGTTGTAGACAAAATCTGCCATTTAAAACCTGTTTCTACTTCCTAAGGATTGGCAACTGCTTTACGTGTGCATGAGGGCACTAACCTAAACAACTGTTCTTAGGGAAATGCACAACAGAAATGTGGAGGTTGTTCAGGAAGCACTTGCTGATAGTACTGGTCAAGTTTGCCCCATTGACGCAAGGAAGGGATGATAGATTGAAAGAACCATGGGTGAAAAAGGATGCAGAACATCTAGTCAAGAGGAAGAAGGAAGTTTACTTACGGCTGAGGAGGCAAGGATCAGACTGGACTCTAAATGGTTGCAAGGTAGCCAGGAAGGAACTGAAGAATGGACTTAGGAGAGCTAGAAGGGGGCACGGAAAAACTTTAGCAGGTAGAATTAAGTAAAACCCTAAGGAATTCTACATTTATGTGAGGAACAAGAGGACAGCCAGAGTGAGGGTAGGGATGATCAGGGATAGTGGAGAGAACTTGTGCCTGGCGTTGGAGGAGGTGGGGAGGTCCTTAATAAATACTTTGCTTCAGTATTCACTACTGAGAGAGACCTGTCATTTGCGAGGACAGTGTGAAACAGGCTGATATGCTCCAACAGGCTGATGTTAAGAAGGAGGATATGCAGGAAAATTTGATAAACATGAGGAAACATAAGTGTCCTGGGCTAGATGGGATATATCTATAGTAATACAGGAAACGAGGGAAGAGATTGTTTTGGCAATGATCTTTGTGTCCTCATTGTCCACTGGAGTAGTACCAGATGATTGAAGGTGACAAATGTTATTCTCTTGTTCAACAAAGGGAATAGGGATAACCCTGGGAATTACAGATCAGTCAGTCTTATGTCAGTGGTGAGTAAATAATTGGAAAAGATATTAAGAGACAGGGTTTATGATATTTGGAAAAGGATAGTTTGATTCAAGATAGTCAGCATGGCTTTGTGAGGGCTAGGTCAGGCCTCACAAGCCTTATTGAATTCTTTGAGGATGTGACAAAGCACATTGATGCTAGTAGAGGAGTGGATGTGATGTATATGGATTTTAGCAAAGTGTTTGATAAGGTTCCCCATGGTAGGCTCATTCAGAAAGTAAAGATGCATGGGATACAGGGAAACTTGATTGTCTGGATACAAAATTGACTGGCCCATAGAGGACAGAGGTTGGGAATAGATGGAAAGTATTCAGCCTGGAGTTCAGTGACCAGTCGTATTATGCAAGGATCTGTTCTGGGACCTCTGCTCTTTGTGATTTATATGAATTATTTGGATGAGGAAGTGGAAGGGTGGGTTAGTACATTGCCAATGACACAAAGGTTGGTGAAGTGGTAGATGGTGTGGAGGGCTGCTGTAGATTGCAACAAGACATTGACAGGATGCAGAGTGGAGTTCAACCTGGAAAAGTGTGAAGTGATTCACTTTGGATGGTTGAATCTGAACACAGAGTGCAAAGTTAGAGGCAGGATTCCTGGCAGTGTGGAGGAACAGAAGGATGTTAGGGTCCATGTCCATAGATCGCTCAAAGTTACCACCCAAGTTGATAGGGTTGTTAAGAAAGCATATGGTGCATTGATTTTCATTAGCAGGGGGATTGGGCTTAAGAGCTGTGAAGTTATAAAACCCTGCTTAGACCACACTTGGAATATTGTGCTCAGTTCTGGTTGCCTCGTTACAGGAAAGATATGGAAGCTTTAGAGACTGTGCAGAGGAGATTTACCAGGGTGTTGCCTGGACTGGAGGACAGATCTTATGAAAAAAGGTTGAAGGAGCTATGGCTCTCTCATTGGAGTGAAGAAGGATGAGACCTGACTTAATAGAGGTGTACAAGATTATGAGAGGTATGGATAGAGTGGATAGCCAGAGACTTTTTCCAGAGCAGAAATGGCTATCATGAGGGGGCATAATTTTAAGATGATTGGAGGAAGGTTTAGGGGAGATGTCAGAGGTAGTTTCTTTACACAGAGTGGTGGGTGCGTGGAATGTACTGCCAGCAGTTAGTAGAGTTAGATACATTAGGGGCATTTAAGTGACTTTTGGTTAGGCACATGGAATAAAGTAAAATGAAAGGTATGTAGATTAATCTGATCTTAGAATAGGACAAAAGGTCAGCACAACATTGTGGCCCGAAGGGCCTGTACTGCGCAGTACTGTTCTATATTCTAACAAGTGTCTCAGCACTATCATTCTTCAGTCTAGCGTTAACATGCACTATTTAAGCTTGAGAATCAGAGAACCAGTGTATCATCCTGTACAGAAGATACCCTTTGGCCCATTGAGTCTGCACTGATGAAAACTATTCTAAATCTACACTAGACCTATTTTATAGAACTTGGACCATAGACATGAATGTCTATGGGTGGCATGGTGGCTCAGTGATTGGTACTGCTGCCTCACATGGGTTTGATTCCAGCCTCAGGTGACTATCTGTATGGAGTTTACACATTCTCCTTGTGTCTGTGTAGGTGTTCTCTGGGTTCCTCCCAAAGTCTAAAGATGTGCAGGTTATGTGAATTGGCAATGCTAAATTGCCCATAGTGTTCAGGGATGTGTAGGTTAAGTGCATTAGTCAGGGGAAATGTAGGGGAATGGGTCTGGGTGGGTTACACTTTCAGGGTTCGGTGTGGCCCTGTTGGGTCAATTTGGTGTGTTTCTGCACTGTAAGAATTCTATGGTATAAAATTTCAAGTATCCATCCATTTTTTTTTAAAAGGTTATGAGGTTTCATGCCTCAACTACCATCCTAAGCCATACGTTCAAATTTTCCACCACCTTCTGGTTGAATGATTTTCCATCAAATCTCCTGCCTTTCATCCTAAAATTATGCCCCTCACTTTGACCCTCCAACTCAGGGGAATAACTGCTTCATATCCACCTTCCTCTTACTCTCAATCGGATTCCTCCTCAGCCTTCTCTGTTCTACAGAAAACGGCAGGAGCTTATCCAGCCTCTCTACATAGTTAAAACGCTCCATCCCAGGCAATATCCTGGTAAAGCTCCTCTACACCTCTCCAGTGCAATCATATCATTCCGATGGTGCGGTGACCAGAACTGCACACAATATTCTAACTGTGGCCCAACCGAAATTCTGTACAACTCCAACATAACCTCTCTGTTCTTATAATCCACGCCTCGACTGATAAAGGGAGAAAGTGAGGACTGCAGATGCTGGAGATCAGAGCTGAAAATGTGTTGCTGGAAAAGCGCAGCAGGTCAGGCAGCATCCAAGGAGCAGGAAAATCGACGTTTCAGACATAAGCCCTTCTTCAGGAATGAGGAAGGTGTGCCAAGCAGGCTAAGATAAAAGGTAGGGAGGAGGGACTTGGGGGAGGGGCTTTGGGAATGCGATAGGTGAAAGGAGGTTAAGGTGAGGGTGATAGGCCGGAGAGGGGGTGGGGGCGGAGAGGTCGGGAAGAAGATTGCAGGTCAAG